>NC_136918.1:55314174-56744075 GCF_949752795.1 Hyperoodon ampullatus | reverse complement strand
AAGAGAGAATGGAGGTGCTCTGGGGAGAAAAAGAGCACAGTTCTTTTCAAGAACACAGGGTCTTTGCCTGGGGTCCAGGGATGAAGGCCTCGCTGGTAGCAGTGAGGAGCCTGCTGGGCCAAAGTTTGTCATGTCAGAATGACTAGTTCCTTAGGCAGGAGCGTTTTTGATGTACTTCTTCATCCCCTTTGCTGAATAGCAGTAAAACTAAAATTAATATTTTGAGGACATTTGATAATAGTTGGGGTTTCTGTGGAATCCTTGGTTTTAATATATTAAACTGCAGATGTATTTCTTTTAAAATTTATATTCATGTCAATTAAATGTTTTTCATTACTTCATTTTGTTTATGTGGGGAAAGCTGAGCTGTCTGGGAGGGTATATTTTCTTTAAAACTGTTGGGATAACCGTACTAAGAGAAATAAGATATCAAAAAATTTTATGCTTTTGACAGGACATCATTTTCAAGAATTTAAGAATAAAGGGAATTAATAAAACAATGATCCACAAATTCAGTGCCCTATGATACATCACTTGATTTCATTACTGTGTTCTCTTTTAGCTATTATGGACATTTATAGCAGTATTAATTATTTTGGAGCAAACTCCTATGGAGCAGTATATAATTCAGCAATTGCCATGAAAACACTGTAGAACAAACTGCCCCTAAACTCACTGGCATACAACAATATGCAATTATTTTTTGTCCACACATCTACAAGTTGGCTAAGGTTGGCCAATCTAGGCTGTATTCAGCTAGGCTCGGCTCTAAGGTGGTAGTTAACTCTAGGTTAACTAGGGCTTATAACAGCAGCTATCTGAGACATGACCTTCTCATGGAAAAGGCAGGAGTAGAAGAGAGTAAGACAACTGGACAAGCAGATTTAAAGCCTCAATCATTTCAGGTCCACTCCCATCCCATTGGCCAAAACAAGTCACATGGCCAAGCCCCATGTCAAGGGCTGAAACTGTGGTGGGATGTGGATGAATAATGCTATGACTGGGTGGGGGTGGGAGAGAAGAATTGGAGCCAATAGTTTAATCTACTACAAGGAGAGAAATAGATTTCTTTCTCTAAATTCTAAATTATTTTTTCAAATTCCTCATCCATTCACCCTCATGTGAAGGTGTGCCCCGTGGTTTATGGTACAAGATAAAAGTCTGGGTCTCTACTACCACTGGTTTTTTCCTTTTCTTTCAGTACCACAGGTTCCTTCAGGACAGAAACAGTTCTGAAATTGTGTGTTCCACAGAAAGTTACGGAGTTATTAGATCAAAAACGTTTCTCAGATCAAATAAGCAGGTGATATGTTAAGTAGTTTTAGTAGTTTAGAACTATTAAAACTACGTAACATGATAATGTATGTATACTAAGACATGCAAATATCTAAGAGGAAGATATGGCATACAATATTTTACAAACTTATTTGTCCATAGAATTCCCTTCCTGCAACAAACTCATTTTTTTAAAAAGAACATCTTGAGGGCCTACAATTTTGTGAAATTCATTTTGGGAAATGCTATCCTAAGGCAACTTCCATCTTCCTTACTTCTTAGTTCAAGTGGGGCTGGCATCTGGTTAATACCTCAATTTTGAGATAAATGTTTCTAAAAAGAATTTGAGGAGAGGAAGAAGCAGGGTTAGCACATCTGATCAGAAGGCAATGTAGTTATATTATTGGTGTGAGCTGGTATACTCTATTTCAATGTATATGTTACTCATGTTACTATTAAGTTAGTCAAATCCAGGTATGTCTCACTGTCTTTTAAAATTCTCTTTTTAAACATTCAGAGATGTTTATGTGCATATTTAAAGCATACTAGAAATTAATGTTTGTGGATGTCAAGAGATTTTTTTTTTTAGGCCCAGAAAGAATGGAGCTCTGGGGTCATTTAATCCATACTGTTATATCAGGTGTAAAATTCTGGTTAGTATAAAGTTTGTTGTTTTTCTTAAATTAGCAATACCAATGGATATTTTCCTTCTCAGAATACATGTTTAAACTAACACCTTGATGTTAGGCTATGGAGAATAAAGCTTTTAAAAAAACACCCATGAGGCTAGGCCAGTTTTAGCTCAGGAGAAAATATTTTTTTTTACCTAAAATTTTTATAGAATGTTATAAATCTGAAAAAAATCATTTAAAATAGCTGAGATTTTATAGCCAGTCAGGGATAGTAAAAAGTTTGAAGAATATATTATATTATGTAGATGAGGGGATTATACTAATCAGTATTGTGACTTTTTAAGAGTTTGCTCTTAAAAATAGGATAAAGGAAAATTATTCACTTATCTTTCAGGTAAAATGTCAGTATGTTTTTGCATAATCCCTCTCTTATCAATATATTCGAATGTCAAAAGAAAGATTATGTGGTGTATGATGTTCTGGCAGTAGCGAACATGGCAGGGCAGTGCATGATCCCCAGTTATGAGGGCAGCAACTCTTCGGAACTTTTCAAGGGGGTTTCTGGAGAGCAGCTGAACAGTTAATCCTGTACTACTAAAAATATTTGCATGGGGATTTCGAATTTATATAACCCTTGTATACATTATCTCTTCACCGAAGCTCTAAGAAGCAGGTCAGGCAGCCACTGAGTCCCATTTTGTGGGTTATAAAACTGAGATTCAGAGAAATCTAGTAACCTTCCCAAGGTCACAGGGTTCATAAATAGCCGAGGAAGAAACTAAAAATAATTCTTCTCATTTCAAATTCAGTGTGTTTCCCCTGTCTTCGTATGTTTCTTTCTGAAATGTTTTGTTCACAAGGTTTGTTTGCTGATTCCAAAGTATATAGTTCATGTTACAAATTAGACTTCATCTCTCTCTCATGACTTCAGTTGAAAAAAGGTAGAAAGGGTGAGAGTTTAGGAAAAATAGTATCGTCTCCAAGTTTAAATATTTTAGGGGAAAAAGAGGCATAAAAGCAATGATAAGAGGATCTGAATTCCTGAAAGGGACTTTAAAGCAATATTTATGGATCTATGCAGAGAAAAGTTTTTATAGTACACTCAAGTCATTCCTCCATACAAGGATAAAACTTTATTTAAAGCACAACCACTGAAGTTTCAGCGTAAAAGCAGGCATGCTGTTTCCCAGAGCAGGTGGTGAGACATTACAGAAAGGAGTACTTTTGCTAGAGAACTTATCAGGATTTCAAGGGATGTGAGAACAGGTGATAACTTACTTTGATGGCTTTCAGTCCAAGTGCACAAGAAGGGAACGATTACTTTCTCTCTCACCAATAATACCCTTGCATCAGAGTCTCCTAAAGGCTCTGTGAAAATGTTTTCCATTTCTGAGAGGAAGGGAAAGATTCACCCAGACAAATAGGAAGTGGGGTTTTGTATTAACCTTGTTTGGGAAATATAGGTTTAACACAAAGACAACAATTCCCATCTCCTGTCTGTGTCTATATGCTAGCTAATAGCAGGAACCCTTAGGAGAAAAATGTATGAAGGAGAAAATATATTTCTACCTCAATATTTTAGCTAGTCATTTGTGAGGGGAGAAAATTCACGAGGAAATGTGATAATTATAACACTTCTGTAGTGACTTATATTATAATGTAACTTATATTTGTTAATAATATTCTTACAGTAATAAATGAAATTTAATTCATATGCCATGAATTCTGCTAAGCCCTTTACTTGTATTACCTTATAAGATAGATACAATATTATTTTCTCCTTATTATTTTCACTTGATAGATGAATTCAGGTGTAGGCAGTTTAAATAACTTCCTCAAGGTCACAAAGCCATAGTAAACAACTAAGCTTGGATTCAGATTCACATAACAGAGAGCCCAGAGGGTGTTCTCTTAACTACTGCATTTTATTTATTTATTTATTTAAATTATTATTGGAGTCTAGTTGATTTACAATGTTGTGTTAGTTTCAGGTGTACAGCAAAGTGAGTTAGTTATACATAGACATATATCTACTCTTTTTTTAGATTCTATTCCCATATAGGTCATTACAGAGTATTGAATAGAATTCCCTGTGCTATACAGTAGGTTCTTATTAGTTATTTATTTTACATATAGTTAAACTACTGCATTTAAAAATAATCTAGTACTATTTAAATGCTGGCTACTACAGTGCTGGTACTGTAGTGCTGGGTCTCAGACAGGAAATGTGTATATCTTTCTATAGGAATCTGCCCCTTATCAGTCATGGCAAAGTTAAAAGGACAAATGTATTGAGGGGGAAAAAAAAACAGTTAAAAGCAACATATCTTTAGGATGGGGAGTTCTTTGTATAAAAACACACCAGTTGGTTAAATATATTTGAAGGCTGAACCAACTAGGAACATGCGTTGATTCTGATTTTCATTGTTGCCACATCATATTTACTGTGGACCATACCTGAGTGATTCTGACCATGTAAAATCATTTCAACACTGAAAATAATATTCAAAATAGCACAGACGCCAGATGACCAGAAGGGAGAGATGATATCAAGTACTACTTTAGCTCATCGACTTCCCAATTGTCAGATTTGCACATTATCTTAGTCTCTTTTTACTGCCAAGAAATGATATCAGAACAAGCCAAATGAATGAGAACTGCTTTTCCCCGAATTAGTATTGCAGATCTTCCTTCAGGGTCCTGGTGAGCCCTGATGCCACATCACTTTCCAAAAATACCCATTGAGCAGCTGCAGACTCTCCAGTGCCCAACCTTTAGGCTATCTTTCACGCTAGCCTTTGGTGATGATGAATAGAAGGAAACAGGTCTGCAGATGAGAAGAAGGAAATCTTGCCATTATTTTCCATCTATTATGGTCACACTAATTACAAGAACTTGGAAAAGTTTGCAGCACAAAAACCCATTTTGCATTTCTGGACTACATGTGATACCTAAAAATGTCTATCGTTAATGTCAGCCTGAAAATGTTTTAGTTTGTTGAAGAATTTCTCTAGGTGCCCAAATTTATAAAGTTACTGTCTGAAATATAATACTGTCAAAAGATCGACAGTGAGTTGATATAGATAGGGCAGAAGTTCAGGTGCAATTCTCTGTATTTCTGGTGAGCTTGACAAGTCACAAATATCTTGTATGCAGTCCTCATTATGACTTGAAACACTTCTAGGTTCAAGGAGTGCATCGTTGATAATATTATGGTGAACATAAAAAAGAAAAAAAACATAACCATGATGAACTTCTCATTTAAAATAAGCCCCCAAATTTTAAATTAATAAAATAATCTCTAAGCTCCATCCCTAAAATGAAACCCCATCATTGATAAAATAACATTTTTTTTACCTTTGTAGAGGGTTACAAAAATTGTGTTTCTCACATTTTTAAAAATACATTAGGGAAGAAAAAGCAATGATGTTATTATATGTTTTCCACATGAATTTATTTCTTCTTTGTATGATATTTGTCTGGCAACTTTATCATTTATTTACTTTTAAATAAAAGTCTTCTTTCATCACTTAGTATTCAGAATCAACAGAAATAATTGGTGTATACAGAGATCAAGTTGTTAGTACATGTTGAAGCTATAACTCCCAATCAGTAACATAAAAGTGTAAACTAAAATCTCTCTCCTTTTCTTCATTAACATACTACTAACCAATAAAGGAAACAATTTTTCCACCCAGTGCATGAGTAGCAAATGTTATCAATGTCCTGGGCAAAATTACTCCTGGAACACTATTTTAGTGAAAATGTGAAATTATTGGTCAGGATATATGTGAAGGAAAACAAGCCTGTTGGGATTAGAGCTGTAATAGGGTTTCCAGATTTAGCAAATAAAAATACATGACACCTAGTTAAAACTGAATTTTATATACACAATGAATAATTGTTTAGTATAATTATGTCTTATGTATTACATATTCTATACCATACCACACCACACCATACCATGCCACACCATACCCTAAAATATCAACAGTGTTTATCATTGTTGAGTTATGGAATTATTTGTGATTTTAATGTTCTTTTCATTATTCATTAGGTGTGTGGGGTTGTATGCAACTTGATTTTCTAGAACAGAAGTCTGGGAGGGGACAGAAAACAAGCCTTGTATTTTGTCAGTGCCCTAACGTAAGAGATTCCCTTAGGCTCAGGCCAGGGCTCCTTTTACCAGAATCCACTGAAGCACCCTGCAGAGGGGAGGGGTCAGAAAAGAAATTCCTCAGAGGATCAAGTAGTTAGTTAAAGCCTAGGCAAAGGCTGGAGAGTCAGAAAGCAGGCAAGCGCACTGCAGAGGTGAATGGAGCCCTCTCCTTCAAGGAGGAGAAACCAAGAATGGGCTTTTCATGTTGAGACTCCAAAATGCTAGGTGAAACCACTTCAGTGCCCTTCACTTGTCATTTGATGGTTCTTACTGAGACCTGGGGCTGTAGGGGTTAATGGGGATGGAGAAGAAAGGAGGATGAGGATGGTGGGAAGTGAGGCCCAGTGGAGACATATGGGGACGCCATGATGGAGAATTTTGTTATTTTATGGAAACAGTATCTTGGAGATTACTTTTGTTGTCAAAACTATACTTGATGAATAATTGGAGAATCCGTTTTAGGCAATTTCTAATCTTGCCAAGACTTTGAATTTAAGCAAACAGGGCGTCGCTAGACAAATCCTGAGTGGATTCCCTGATTTATGAACATAATTATAAAATGGTCCTGCAGGGATGATCAAAAGCATATATCTTCAAGTCCTGTCTTCTCGTTAAAGTAGAAGAGTTTTGCATAAACATGCTTGATGTCCAGAAAATTATCATGGGTCCTAAATTGTAGGGGAGAAGAGAATTTTATCTCATACAAGCTCGGAGTGAGATAATTTCTCTGAAAATACACTTTGAGAATAGGCAATATCCCAGTTCTCACGTGTTCTATTGTAAAATTTGAGAAGGAGCCAGAAAGGAACACCAAAACTGCTGCTTCGTGAAGATGTCTTGTCTTTCCTTTAGTCACTGTTTAAGAACAACAATCCTTTATCAAGTATCAAAAATCAAAATCTTCTCTGGGAATTTATAGTTTAGAAATACAAGAGAAAGAGACATCGGGAAAGAGAAAGACAGAGAGAATGAATCTGTAAACACAGTAGCTAACAGATGCCTGGCAGTGACCAGGCAAACAACTTTAAAAGAGACCTGTATTCTTACTCAAATTAAACATGCCATATGACTTGTTTCTATTCAATTAACCGCTTGCTCCTTGTAGCCAGCCAGGCCAGAACTTCCACCACCACACTTTTCCTGTGCCAAGTTCCTGGCTGTGTGTTAAGACTGGAGGGTAGAGGGAATGCCATTGCCTCCAGCTGATACGGGTTAATAGCTGAGACACAGGAACCATTTGAGTCGCTTCCTGGTCTAAACACCAGCTCCAGGCAATGGCTGACCAAACAAATACAAAATCATAAGGAGGAAAATGGAGGCTTCCACTGAATCTTGAAAGAGGAAAATTTGAAATAAATAAAAGTATATTTTAACAAGCAGGTAGTAATTTTATGGAACTCATGCCTTCAAGAGGGTGTATAGACTAGCAACAACGACAAACCAGAAAAAGGTAAAGGACTTTAAAAACGTGGTGGAGTAAATGATACAGCACAGTTCTTCTCACTTAGAACTGTTCATTAAACCATTGGAAAAGGGAAAAGAAATTAACATCTGCCCAAATGAATGAGCTAGAGATTTAACATCCATGGGAAAGAATTGAGTGATAGTTGAAATTCTTGTCTTTGGTTAAATTTAAAGGGAACACCGTTGGTACTTAACATTTATATGTGATGTCAGTGTTTAATTTCATATAGATAAAGCATTTATTATGCTACCTATGTTGTTATTCTAGGGTTTTAAGTGTTAATTTGAACATGACTGTCTCTTGCATTCCATCGAATACAGTTTTGGCATTTATTAAGATGAGCATATGACTTTTCCAGCTTTAGCCTATAAATGTAGTGGTTACATAAGTGGAATATCATGTGGCTGAGCCTAGGCTCCTGAACCATGGTTTACTCTGAGAGGCCTTCTATGACACCCCCATCGAAGGTTAGATCCTCCTGTTAGGCATCCCTGTGGTACCTTGTACCAAGCCTGCCCTAACATTTGTTAAGGCCTGGGGCAAGAATACAAATGAAGGCTTACGTCCCATATGTCTAAATATTTTAAAACTATCAATCAGGCTAAAAAACATTAAATGAAATATGTTCCATCCTCCTACCTTGACAAATATATCCTCAAAACCACCTGGAAAACAAGGTTCAAATTAGAATTTTCAGAATCTTCAGAGCTCTGTGCTGGAACATGACTTTGGGGAGGAGTGGCCTAGCCCCTTGTCCTCATTCTGTGGCCACTCCTCTTTCCCTTCCCATTCCTGCCTCCGACCAGAGCTGCCAGGGGCTTCTTCTGCCTGTGTGTGGGCAACCCAGACCACACATTCAGTCCCTGTTCACAACCTTCCCCAAGCATTGTGTTTTACGCATTCACTGGTAGACACATAAGCACAGGCTCCACATTCAGCAGGTGGCTCTAGAGAAGTCTGCTCTGGCCCTAGGAGTGGGTTTGGACCTTTTGAGCAGGGAATTCTGGCATCCCTGCTATTCACAGGAGGTTTAGTGGTTGTTGTGGGCTCCAGATGGGCATATCCAGGATGCCCCACAGATGCCTGCTGTATCTTTGCCTGGTGAGAAGGGGCATGGCTGGGGAAGGGCCAGAGTGGGGTTCTCTGAAACCTGGGGCTGAGACCAAGGACCCTTTTTGCCTGGGTCTAAGAGTAGTAGCGCCTTGAACCATCCTATCATAACACTTATCACAGTTTATTCTCACTTCTTTGTTTCTTGCTAGACCTTAAACTCCATAAGGGCAGGGGTCTGTCTTGTTCATTCTTGCATCACAGGTTCCTAGCCTGGTGCCTGGCATCAATTAGGTATTTATAAATATTCTTAGAATGAAAAAAAATGCTAATCATTTTTAAAAGGGGCTATGTCTTTTAAAGTATATCTGTGAAATTTATAAACATTATAATGTTTTAGGGCTTAATGAATAATTTTAATTAAAAGTCAAAATTTTACAGGCTTTAGCTTTTAACTACATTGATATAAAACTGGAAATAAATAGTATACATATAACCAAAACTCATACACATAGAAACTGAAAAATCCTTTCAAATGATAATAGAGAGAAGGGAATATTTTTAAATTTGACAAGATATTTAGGAAGAAAATCTATATGTATGCAATATTCCTAACAGCATTTTCTATAAGAAAGAAAACTGGAAACATTTTAAATCAGGACTAATTGGGAAATGGTTATAGTATATCAAATGGATGAAGTACTATAAGCTGATGAAATTAAAATAAAGATTAATGATAATATGAAAAATATGTGCAATATAATTTTAAGTGAAAAAAGTACAATGCAAAATGTATACCATATATTTACAATAACAAAGTTATTTTTATATATGAACAAGATGGAAACAGAAGAATGATAACAGCTGCAGCAGGGTGGTAGAATTGTGGTTCAAATTTCTCTTTTAAAAATAGTTTAATGTTATTATAACAAAGCCTCTGTATAAAACAAAAAATTTAATAATACTAAATAAAACCACTTAGGTGTGAGTAGATTTTGAGTGCCAAAGTATATTTTTTCTCAGTTAAGAGACTGCTTTTAATTAGTTTTTGTTTACTCATGCTCTATACGTTGACATAACTTTATTTAGAAAGTAGATTAACTGAATTTTATACTCACACGATTATATAGTCATATACATAAAATGTATATTTAAGTGTAATTTATATCTTTACTATAATTTATCTTTTTATGTAATTTATATTTTTTAATTTTTATATAGTTTACTGAGATAAATTTCGACACACTGGAGAAAGCCCAGAGGAAAGGAAATGTAACTTGAACTTGAAACTTTTCCTTTTGAAAACTAAGGACTTCTAGCCTGGAGAAGACCAAGATTATATTTCATAAATGTCTTAGATACAAATTGCAGTCCTGTAGAAAGGGCCGCAAACATTCATTCATTCAACAAATGTTTCTTAAGAGCCTGCTACGCTTTGGGAGCCTATGTTAGATGCTGGAGAAGCAGTGATGAATAGTACTAGACAAGCGAGTGATCATGGAAGCTACTGTGATGTCCTGATGGGAGAAAGTATAGCCAGAGGATGTAACACTCAGGAAGTCAGATTTCAGTGAACTCAGTTAAACACTTCTCCTGGTCAGAGCTGTTCAAGGATGGACAGATCGCCTGCGATAAAGCAAATTCCCTTCAGCCTGCACAACCCACTGGCGGTGACGGTATTTTTAAAAGTAGATATGTAATTGGACCAGAAGACTTTTGAACTTTGAGATTCCCCCTATCTCATGCCCAAATCATAGACAAGTGCTCCAGAGGAGACCAAAGAGGAGAAATAAGACTCAAACTACCTTGGTAGAGAATTGGTTTGGATATAAGGGACGAACTTGCTTTCAAAGTAATAATTCACTTCAGGTTGTGACTAAAAGTTAGAGGAAACACTGACAGAGGCTGTGAAAACACCCATCTTGTACGGAGCATTCTCTTCTCCTTTAGAGGCAGGAGGCAGCATCTGATGGCCGCTGCAAATTTATCTTGGCTTAGCTATTGAAATGTTCTTATCTGTGGATGGCTGAGGAAATCAGTACCTGAAAGGAAGCTTCAGGAAGGAACTGGGAGGGAGAGGAGGATGTGGAGTTAACAGCTGAGGAGACGGAGAGCATGATTGCCTGTATCAATGACAGCCGTAGGGGAGACAAGGATAGGGCCCATTAGTTTCTGCAGAAAATGAGGTATCTGTGAAAGTCTCTGTGACTTGAGGGGACCTTTAGAAATGGTGGTGGCAGTTTGTGTCAGGACGTGAAATGTGAGGATGAGGAACTGTCACCGTCAGGGGTATAGCATGGTAAGCCATGTTGCAGTCGGGAGTGAGAAAGGCACTGATGGGTCACTGATGAGCGCCAGGGAAGAGATTGGGACTCCAGGCAGGAGAGAATGGGAAGATGCCGGTAAATTGCTCCTCCTGTACTCAGTACATGCAGCCCTTTCCACACAGCAGGCCCTAAGGTGTGGGTGCGATTGTGAGACCTGCTTGGAGATTTCTGACTTGAGCAGGTCATAAATTGTGGATTATAATCACTGATTTAAATGTACTATTTACTAAAAATATACTATTTTTACTACGTTTTTCAAATGTACTATTTGAAAATGATTTTTAGTAAATAGTACTATTTACTAAATATACTATTTTTCAAATGTACTATTTAGTGATTTTTCAAATGATTAAAAAAATTTACAAATGTACTGTTTTTCAAATGTACTATTTACTAATGTACTATTTTTCAATGTACTATTTTTAAAATGTACTATTTTTCAAATGAACTATTTACTAAATAGTTTCAAATGTACTATTTACTGATTTTTCAAATGTACTATTTACTAAAAATCCTGTTGTTAACAGGTGCTGCTGAACTCCCTCAATGAAAATTCCAAAACAAAAATAAAACAAAGAGAATGAAATCCAGATTGAAAAAAAAAAGTTTTACCCTTATGAGTTAAGGTGCTTCCACAAATGCCACATCATGTCACCCTGGGATCAGAGACAGGGCGTCACACTTTCATCCTTTCTTTGCAAATGAGGAAACTGAGGCTTAGAGCTCACAGAGGTCTGATGGGGAGGAGCCAGATTTCCAATGCAGGTTTTCTGACTGTGGTTCCTAAATGCCTTCCAATGAATTGCTGCAGCGTTTTACCTGTCAAGGAAAGCTGCTGCCGTTTGTCATGCTCCTTGGCAATTTGTAAGTGTTTCTTTTGTCGGTATAGTACAAAAATTGATAACTTTAACCTGAGAGCAATGAACTAGTGAAGCACAAGGATATGGTAAAAGTAGGGATGGTGATTTATTTCAGTTTTTCAGAACCATTAATAGGATAAAATATGAGTGGCAAGATTGTAATCACTACATATATAGAGTATAAATATGTATATATGTAGAGTATAAATATATAAATATATAATATATAAATATAATATATATATAATATATAATATACAAATATAATCTAGTGGCTTCTCAGCAACTCTCTTTTAGGAAAAAAGGCTGCCATCTTTCCCTTGGTCTGATATCACAGTGTTGGTCTCAGGACAACTAGACAGGAGGACGCTGACAACTTGCCTTATGTATTACCACTTCAAAGAAAAAGTTGCTCAAAGAGTATGTCTTATTGATATGCATCTACTACCATCATTTCTGCACATATAGGATAAAATGTATTTCATTTCCTTTTTCTTCTGATCCAGCTCATTTTTATCATTAGATACTTTAAGATTTTCCTTGTAACCTTCTTTGCCCTTAAAACTAGAAACCTATCTAATCAGTAGTTTTAACTTAAAAGAATGTCAGAAAAAGGGGAAATAGACACATTAGCAAATTCATGAATGTTGATACTTCTAATATCAAATACAATCATTTGTTTATTTAACTGCGTCTCTAACTTTGCAGCCATCTTTTGCTCTCAGAATGGGTTTGGATTTAATATGTAGAAATGAATGAATCTGTTTGTCTTCCACTTCTTAGTAAAGGCCCCCTCTCAAGTCACTCTTGTCATAGAATGACATTTCACATTAAGGTCATATTGGCACCTGGTTTTCTTCATAATTACCTGTTTGTATCAGGGCCCTCATTAGTAAATTTGCTAATATTTATTTCCTCATTATGAACTGAAGTCAAGCTATCTTTTTGCATTAGTCATTTGTTTATTAAACTAGCCAAAAAGTCAACATGTTTTCATACAGAATTATCTGATGATAAGGCAAGGATAACAAGGAACGTATTAGGCACTAGAAAAATATTTCAATGCAAATGTATAGAGGTTGACTTGAACAAGTAAAAAGTTGAAAAAATTATATTTGAAAAGAGAAAACCTTTTCACTTAAAATGTATTGATTTTAAAATGTTTTTCAAAGAACTAGTCCCTGCATTTCAGAAGCTGCAGACCAGGTTATTAAAAGCAGATGCAGTGTAGGGATATTTGTGGACAATTTTCCCAGGTTCTCTAGTTTTTTCATACATCTTGCAAACGAGGCAGTAAACACTCTTTGTTCTGGATCATCTTTTTAAGGATATTTGTATATTGAACAGCCTTGGAAAAAAGAGGTAGTGTTTCCCTCTGAAAAAAAGGGAAGGCATGCTTACTGCCCATTATAAATGATCCGGCTTCCCTAAACTGAGGTTCTTCTCCTATAACACAGTCCATAGTGGGTGTAGGTATCCATCAGGCCTCATCTTTATCACTCCTGTGGGACATGGAGATAAGGGGAGCCGAGGCAAATGTGATGATGCTCATGCTGCTTGCTCTGCCACAAATAATAAAGTCCTTTGTCTGTGACCCAGGAGTCTCATGCCTTCTACTGCCATCCACAAACTCTGGCAGGCCATCCTATTAGCTTGCAAGCAAAGTAATATCTCATACTCCACAGTTCTTCACAAGCCAGTAGTTGAGAAGGAAGCAATTTAGCATATACTGTGTTCTCCATGAGTCAGAGGGTGTGGTAGGCAGAACACAGGCTTCCCAAAGACGTTTACATCCTACCCCTTGGAACCTGTGAATATGTCATGCAACAAGGAGAGGAGGAACTAAGGTTACATATGGAATGAAGGTTGCTAATCGGCTGCCTTCAAGATACAGAGATCATCCTGGATTATTTGGGTGGGCTCAGTGTAATCGCAAGGGTTCTCTGAATGTGGAAGAGAGAGGCGGAAGAGTCAATGCCAGAGTCAGGAGGGATTTGAAGATACTACACTGTAGATATGGAGGAAGGGGCCACGAGCCAAGGACTGCAGGCAACCTCCTCTAGAATTGGGAAAAGGCAAGGGAACAGACTCTCCTGTCGAGCCTCCAGAAAGATGCAGTCCTCCTGCCAGGGCCTTAATTTTAGTCAGTGAGTCTCATTTCATCAGTGAGACGAAGGTAATAAATTGTGTTTAAGCTGGTGGTACTGTTTTAGGGCAACCACAAAACACAAATAAGGAGGGGAGAGTGTTAAACCTTCCTGACAGGGAATGTTTTGGTTTTTTTCCTCCTTGCCTGCCTGGCTTACGCTCATCCTTTGGGCCTCAGTTGAAATGTTCTACCTTTTCTAAGGAGAGCTCCTCGTTCTCCTTTTCTGAAGTGGCTACTCCTGATACTTCCTTTCAAAGCACTATGCTTTTTGTAGCACTTTCTACAAATTACAATTAAAATCGTGTTTTGTTTTGATTTTTCTGCAGCTAAAACATTATATATACCTCAAGGTGAGATTGAAAATTCTCTTTGTCTATTTCCTATTTTTGGTGAAAGTCTGCCCTTAATTCTTCATTTTTTAAAAACATCTTTATGGAGTATAATTGCTTTACAATGTTGTGTTAGTTTCTGCTGTATAACAAAGTGAATCAGCTATACATATACATATATCCCCATATCTCCTCCCTCTTGCGTCTCCCTCCCACCCTCCCTATCCCACGCTCTGGGTGGTCACAGAGCACCGAGCTGATCTCCTTGTGCTATGTGGCTGTTTCCCACTAGCTATCTATTTTACATTTCGTAGTGTATATATGTCCATGCCACTCTCTCACTTCATCCCAGCTTACCCTTCCCCCTCCCTGCATCCTCAAGTCCATTCTCTATGTCTGAGTCTTTATTCCTGTCCTTCCCCTAGGTTCTTCAGAACCATTTTTTTTTAAGATTCCATATATATGTGTTAGCATACAGTATTTGTTTTTCTCTTTCTGACTTACTTCACTCTGTATGACTGACTCTAGATCCATCCACCTCACTACAAATAACTCAATTTCGTTTCTTTTTATGTCTGAGTAATATTCCATTGTATATATGTGCCACATCTTTATCTGTTCATCTGTCGATGGACACTTAGGTTGCTTCCATGTCCTGGCTATTGTAAATAGAGCTGCAGTGAACATTGTATACATGACTCTTTTTGAATTATGGTTTTCTCAGGGTATATGTCCAGGAGTGAGACTGCTGGGTTGTATGGTAGTTCTATTTTTAGTTTTTTAAGGAACCTCCATACTGTTCTCCATAGTGGCTGTATCCATTTACATTCCCACCAGCAGTGCAAGAGGTCTCCTTTTTCTCCACACCCTCTCCAGCATTTATTGTTTATAGATTTTTTCATGATGGCCATTCTGACTGGTGTGAAGTGATACCTCATTGTAGTTTTGACATGCATTTCTCTAATGATTAGTGATACTGAGCATCCTTTCATGTGTTTGTTGGCAATCTGTATATCTTCTTTGGAGAAAGGTCTGTTTAGGTCTCCTGCCCATTTTTGGATTGGATTGTTTGTTTTTTTGATATTGAGCTGCATGAGCTGCTTGTAAATTTTGGAGATTAATCCTTTGTCAGTTGCTTCATTTGCAAATATTTTCTCCTATTTGAGGCATTGTCTTTTCGTCTTGTTTATGGATTCCTTTGCTGTGCAAAAGCTTTGAAGTTTAATTAGGTCCCATTTGTTTACTTTTGTTTTTATTTCCATTTCTCTAGGAGGTGGGTCAAAGAGGATCTTGCTGTGATTTATGTCATAGAGTGTTCTGCCTATGTTTTCCTCTAAGAGTTTGATAGTGTCTGGCCTTACATTTAGGTCTTTAATCCATTTTGAGCTTATTTTTGTGTATGGTGTTAGGAAGTGTTCTAATCTTATTCTTTTACATGTAGCTGTCCAGTTTTCCCACCACCACTTATTGAAGAGGCTGTCTTTTCTCCATTGTATATTCTGCCTCCTTTATCAAAGATAAGGTGACCACAGGTGTGTGGGTTTATCTCTGGGCTTTCTATCCTGTTCCATTGATCTGTATTTCTATTTTTGTGTCAATACTATACTGTCTTTATGACTGTAGCTTTGTACTATAGTCTGAAGTCAAGGAGCCTGATACCTCCAGCTCCGTTTTTCTTTCCCAAGATTGCTTTGGCTATTCAGGGTCTTTTGTGTTTCCTTACAAATTGTGAAATTTTTTGTTCTAGTTCTATGAAACATGCCATTGGTAGTTTGATAGGGATTGCACTGAATGTGTAGATTGCTTTGGGTCATACAGTCATTTTCACAATGTTGATTCTTCCAATCCAAGAACATGGTATATCTCTCCATCTGTTTGTTTTTGTTCTAGTTCTATGAAACATGCCATTGGTAGTTTGATAGGGATTGCACTGAATGTGTAGATTGCTTTGGGTAGTATAGTCATTTTCACAATGTTGATTCTTCCAATCCAAGAACATGGTATATCTCTCCATCTGTTTGTATCATCTTTAATTTCTTTCATCAGCGTCTTATAGTTTTCTGCATACAGGTCTTTTGTCTTCTTAGGTAGGTTTATTCCTATGTAATTTTATTCTTTTTGTTGCAGTGGTAAATGGGAATGTTTGCTTAATTTCTCTTTCAGATTTTTCATCATTAGTGTATAGGAATGCAAGAGATTTCTGTGCATTAATTTTGTATGCTGCTACTTTCCCAAATTCATTGATTAGCTCTAATAGTTTTCTGGTAGCATCTTTGGGATTCTCTATGTATAGTATCATGTCATGTGCAAACAGTGACAGTTTTACTTCTTCTTTTCCGATTTGGATGCCTTTTATTTCTTTTTCTTCTCTGATTGCTGTGGCTAAAACTTTCAAAACTATGTTGAATAATTGTGGTGAGAGTGGGCAACCTCGTTTTGTTCCTGATCTTAGTGAAAATGGTTTCAATTTTTCACCATTGAGAATGTTGTTGGCTGTGGGTTTGTCATATATGGCCTTTATTATTTTGAGATAATTTTCCTCTATGCCTACTTTCTGGAGAGTTTTTATCATAAATGGGTGTTGAATTTTTATTCTTCAATTTGTTAATATGGTTTATCACATTGATTGATTTGTGTATTGTGAAGAATCCTTTCATTCCTGGGATAAACCTCACTTGATCATGGTGTATGATTCTTTTACTGTGCTGTTGGATTCTGTTTGCTAGAATTTTGTTGAGGAATTTTGCATCTATGTTCTTCAGTGATATTGGTCTGTAGTTTTATTTTATTGTGACATCTTTTTCTGGTTTTGGTATCAGTGATGGTGGCCTCATAGAATGAGTTTGGGAGTGTTCCTCCTTCTGTTATATTTTGCAAGAGTTTGAGAAGGATAGGTGTTAGGTTTTCTCTAAATGTTTGATAGAATTCACCTGTGAAGCCATCTGGTCCTGGGCTTTTGTTTGTTGGAAGATTTTTAAATATTTAATCACCAATTTTAAAATTTGTCTGTTTATATTTTCTATTTCTTCCTGGTTCAGTATCAGGAGCTTGTGCTCTTCTAAGAATTTGTCCATTTCCTCATGGTTGTCCATTTTCTTCGTATCTAGTTACTTGTAGTAATCTCTCATGGTCCTTTGTATTTCTGCAGTGTCAGTTGTTACTTCTCCTTTTTCATTTCTAATTATGTTGATTTGAGTCTTCTCCCTTTTTTTCTTGATGAATCTGGCTAGTGGCTTATCAATTTTGTTTATCTTCTCATAGAACCAGCTTTTAGTTTTATTGATCTTAACTACCATTTCCTTCATTTCTTTTTCATTTACTTCTGATCTGATCTTTATGATTCATTTCCTTCTGCTAACTTTGGGGTTTTTTGGTTCTTCTTTCTCTAATTGTTTTAGGTGTAAGGTTAGGTTGTTTTTCTGAGATGTTTCTTGTTTCTTGAGGTAGGAGTGTATTGCTTCCTCTTAGAACTGCTTTTGCTGCAGCCCATAGGTTTTGGGTCATCGTGTTTTCATTGTCATTTGTTTCTAGGTATGTTTTGATTTCCTCTTTGACTTCTTCAGTGATCTCTTGGTTATTTAATAGTGTATTCTTTAGCCTCCATGTGTTTGTATTTTTAAAGATTTTTTCCTGTAATTGATATCTAGTCTCATAGTGTTGTGGTCGGAAAAGATACCTGATACAATTTCAATATTCTTAAATTTACCAAGCTTGATTTGTGACCCAAGATATGGTATATCCTGGAAAATGTTCCATAGCACTTAAGAAGAAAGTGTAATCTGCTGTTTTTGGATGGAGTGTCCTATAAATATCAGTTAAGTCCATCTTGTTGGACTTGGACTTGTAAGTCCAAGTCTATCATTTAAAGCTTGTGTTTCCTTATTTATTTTCATTTTGGAAGATCTGTCCTTTGCTGAAAGTGGGGTGTTAAAGTCCCCTACTATGATTGTGTTACTGTCAATTTCCCCTTTTATGGCTGTTAGCATTTGCCTTATGTATTAGGTATTCCTATGTTGGGTGCATAAATATTTACAATTGTTATATCTTCTTCTTGGATTGATCCCGTGATCTTTATGTAGTGTCCTTCTTTGTCTGCTATAATAGTCTTTATTGTAAAGTCTATTTTCTCTGATATGAGAATTGCTACTCCAGCTTTGTTTTGATTTCCATGTGCATGGAATATCTTTTTCCATCCTGTCACTTTCAGTCTATATGTGTCCCTAGGTCTGAAGTGGGTCTCTTATAGACAGCATATATATGGTTCTTGTTTTTGTATCCATTCAGCCAGTCTATGTCTTTTTGTTGGAGCATTTAATCCATTTACATTTAAGGTAGTTATCGATATGTGTGTTCCTATTACCATTTTCTTAATTGTTTCGGTTTTGTTATTGTAGGTCTTTTTCTTCTTTTGTGTTTCCTGCCTAGAGAAGTTCCTTTAGCATTTGTTGTAAAGCTGGTTTGGTGGTGCTGAATTCTCTTAGCTTTTGCTTGTCTGTAAAGCTTTTGACTTCTCCATCAAATCAGAATGAGATCCTTCCTGGGTAGAGCAATCTTTGTTGTAGGTTTTTCTCTTTCATCACTTCAATATGTCCTGCCACTCTCTGCTGGCTTGCAGAGTTTCTGCTGAAAGATCAACTGTTAACCTTATGGGGATTCCCTTGTATGTTATTTATTGCTTTTCCCTTGCTGCTCTTAATATTTCTTCTTTGTATTTAATTTTTGATCATTTGATTAATATATGTCTTGGTGTGTTTCTCCTTGGATTTTTCCTGTATGGAACTCTCTGTTCTTCCTGGACTTGATTGACTATTTTGTTTCCCATATTAGGGACGTTTTCAACTATAATCTCTTCAAATATTTTCTCAGTCCCTTTCTTTTTCTCTTCTTCTCCTGGGACCCCTATAATTCAAATGTTGGTGTGTTTAATGTTGTCCCAGAGGTGTCTGAGACTGTCCTCAATTCTTTTCATTCTTTTTTCTTTATTCTCCTCTGCAGTAGTTATTTCCACTATTTTATCTTCCAGGTCACTTATCCGTTCTTCTGCCTCAGTTATTCTGCTATTGATCCCCTCAAGAAAATGTTTAATTTCATTTATTGTGTTGCTTATGATTGTTTGTTTGCTCTTTAGTTCTTCTAGGTCCTTGTTAAATGTTTCTTGTATTTTCTCCATTCTATTCCCAAGATTTTGGATCATCTTTACTATCATTATTCTGAAATCTTTTTCAGGTAGACTGCCTACTTCCTCTTCATTTGTTAGGGCTGGTGGGTTTTTACCTTGCTCCTTCATCTGCTGTATGTTTCTTTGTCTTCTCATTTTGCTTAACTTACTGTGTTTGGGGGTCTCTTTTTCACAGGCTGCAGGTTCGTAGTTCCCGTTGTTTTGGTATCTGTCCCCTGTGGCTAAAGTTGGTTCAGTGGGTTGTGTAGGCTTCCTGGTGGAGGGGACTAGTGCCTGTGTTCTGGTGGATGAGGGTGGATCTTGTCTCTGTGGTGGGCAGGGCCATGTCCGGTGGTATGTTTTGGAGTGTCTGTGACTTTATTATGATTTTAGGCAGCCTCTCTGCTAATGGGTGGGGTTGTGTTCCTGTCTTGCTAGTTGTTTGGCATAGGATGTGCAGCCCTGTTGCTTGCTGGTCGTTGAGTGGAGCTGGGTCTTAGCATTGAGATGGCGATCTCTGCGAGAGCTTTCGCCATGTGATATATCATGGAGCTGGGAGGTCTCTGGTGGACCAGTGTCCTGAACTTGGCTCTCCCACCTCAGAGGCTCTGGCCTGACACCCAGCTGGAGCACCAAGACTGTCAGCCAACTGGATGGTCTTCCTAAAGCCGGGCTGCCTGCAGCAGCCTGACCAATGGAATATTCAGATTGGAAATGTTGCCTTAGCACTGCATGCTAGAGGTGATCTGCATTGCTCCATACCAGAAATAAAATGGATGGACAACTCCTCTAAGCTGGGGTTTCTGTGAAGCTAAAGTGGCTCGTCCACTGTCTCTTTCCTTTTCTGCCCACTGAAGCAGAAGACTCTGAGGCTTTAGAATAGGGCAGTACTCCTCAATGTTGTCGAGGTCGTGAAAAATGAGGAAAGTATGAGAAACTGTCACAGCCAAGAGGAGCCTATGGAGACATGAAGACTAAATGTAATGCTGTATCCTTGGCTTCCTGTGGCCGCCTGGGCCCACATCCCTGGCAAGCTGCCCTTCATTGTAAGACTATGTTCTCCCCTGTATTTTTAATTTAGAATGTCCTTTCAATGAAATGGTGTTGTTAGAAGGCAGTACCGTTGACTGTTGAACAACAGAGGCTCCAACTCCTGCGCAGTCAAAAATCCGCATATAACTTTGCAGTCAGCTGTCCATATCCTCAGTTCCATGTCTGCGGATTCAACCACCCATGGACTTCGCAGTACTGAAGTACTCATTTAGTGAAAAACATTCACATACAAGTGGACCTGCACAGTTCAAGACCATGTTGTGAAAGGGTCCACTGCAGTGCCTTTTTTTTTTTCTATTTTAAATGACTTTTCTTGGCTAATAAAATATTGGCAACCTATATTGACCCCCATTTTAAAAACATTTTACTCATTCATGAAATAAAAAATCTGGGAACCACAGCTTTAGATGCTGTCAGATGCCATAGCATCTCATTCTTCCTTCACTGGAACACACACCACATTTTTTTTTCATTGCTTTTTTATTTCTGAACAAGAATCCTCATGAAGGGAGAGAATATGACTGTTTTGGACTGCATTCCCAGAGCCTAATGTACCTAGAACAGGCACATAATAAAAATTTGTTGGGCTTCCCTGGTGGCGCAGTGGTTGGGAGTCTGCCTGCCAATGCAAGGGACGCGGGTTCGTGCCCCGGTCTGGGGGGATCCCGCATGCCATGGAGCAGCTAGGCCCGTGAGCCATGGCTGCTGAGCCTGCATGTCCGGAGCCTGTGCTCCGCAACGGGAGAGGCCACAACAGTGAGAGGCCCACGTACAGCAAAAAAAAAAAAAAAAAAAAAAAATTGTTGATTGACATTGCAATCCAAAATAAAAATTTCCCAGAGGTTAATATGTATATGATGATACTCTAAGTATTAAGATTATATTAAGCATGCAAATGCCACAAGGTAAAAACCTTCAAAAGTTATGCATTTTGAGACAAAAACAGAGCCATTGCTTTTGCTTGTTCCTAAAATTATACTTATACTTCCAAATCAGTGATCTCAAAGGATATTGATACTCCTCATAAAGATTCCTACATAACAAATTTCTTTTAGAACTCAGTAGTAATAAAGACAGTCTCTTCCTATGGGTTAGTATTACTTAAAATTAGTAAATGTGAGCTAGCTAAATGAATTCCTTTTCCCTTTTCACCTTGGCTCCTAGTAAGCACAGAATAGGTTTTCTGATTTACTTTGTTTCCTGTTTCCCATCCTACTTCCTCTGCCCCTCCCTATTTGATTCCCTTTTTGACTTGTGTTCCTTTGCTTTTATTTTAGCTATGTTTCTTTGTGTAGTAAGCCAGCACATGTGCTTTCTGAAAAGAAATTAAGGTACTAACTGGCTCAATCACTGATGTATTGAGGCTCCAATACATGAATGTTCATGATTACTAGGCTTGTCTTACACTCTTCCCTCTAATACTTGTCTGATTTTCTCACAGTAAGAATAACATCCAGTTTCCCACTGTGCAGTTTACCTGGTAACTGTTTAAATGAATGAATCGAATGTTTAAAAGCCACATCCCCTCTTGGACATTATACTCTCTACATAACATTTAAAAAGGAAAGTAATCTTGAGCTGAAGGGGAATTGTAAGTATACAGTTGTGAACATTCAGTAAATGACCATAAAGGAGAGACATGTATTTCCTAGCAGGTATATGTATTTCCAAGCTGAAATATACAAGGACAGGTTTCCCTATGAAATGATGCTAGAAATATTAGACTTAGGTCTAGTCAAAATATTTTTTAAAGGGATTAATCTCTAGTTACAAAGAGTACAAGTAAAAGGAATATAAGCTTTTCTATTGGCTCATGTTTTAATAAATACAGTATGTGGCTTCATGAGAGGTTTTTTTTTTTTTTTTCATTATTACCAAACCCCAGTTTCTGTGAGGTGGGAGTTGAAAGGGGAAGTGAGGATGGAATGAGCTTCTTGCTGTGATGGGCAGGCCAAAGAGGTGAGTCATAGGCCCTCCATAGCCACCTCAGAACATTTCCACTTTATTTGTCTAAATTTATTGAGCTCATATTCAGCTGTTCGTTGTTGGCATCTGTTCATTAGTGTGTGCCCTTTTTATGATTATGCTGTGATTTGGCTATGTTGATTATAAAATAGTTTGAATATCACTCATCGTTCTATTTAGGATTTTATTTGAAAAGTGGCTCCACTATTAAGTAGGCAGCATTACGTAGTGGTTATAGTTACCATATGTTTGGAATCACCTAGGCCTAAGTTCAGACTCTAACTCTACTGCTTACAGGTAGGGTGATCTTAAGCAAGTTATTTGACTTCCCAGAGCCTTAGTTTCCTTATCTGCAAAATGGGGCTAATGATAATCCTACTTCCTTGGGTGGTTGTGAGAACTGAAAGAGGTATAGTCAGTAAATAGCTGGCACACACTGACCACTTAATAAATGCTGACTTAAACACACAAACAACAGAGCAAATCAGAGTTAAGACTATACCTGTAAGTATTTGAATGGAAGCAATTTCAGGACAATAGAAAACTACTGGTTTTTTTTTCTTTTTTCTTTTGGCTGGGAAGTGTTTTTTCTCTCCTTTGTATCTTAGAGATGGAGAATGAATAAAGAGAATTTTAAAATCTACCTAAGTATCTGTAATCCATCTATGGATTTCAGGTATTTTTTTAATAACAGTAATCCTGGAGGCAGTTGCTACTCAAAGTTCAGCACTGATGTCATGGAATAAAAACAGCCTTTCCATCAAATCACTCCCGCCAGTCAGAGGGAATTCTAAGTTGGGTATCATTTATTGACTTAGCCATTATTGACAGTCTTTTTGCTTCTTGTTCTAGAGTAAATATGTAATAGGAGGAGTCACATTATTTTTCTATCTGAAATCAATGGTTTATATCAGACAGTAATTAAAATGTAACACTTTCAACAAAATTTAATACAGAAAAATTCATCCAGAATTAATATGACTGCATTACCATATGCTACCTATAAAACACATTATTAGATGAATATTCCAAGTGAAATCTACATTTAGGTAGCTGTTAACCTCTACCATGTTTATTTTTCCTCTAAGGATTTTCTAGGAGAGAACAATGCTAGACTTGATGCATTAGAAACGACATCAAAATCTAAAATGTTACAACCTCAAATAATACACAATTCCTAAAGTGCCAAAGATTTTACAGTCTCTAAATAAGAGAAATTATGCTTTTATACAAGAACCTTACTACTAATAAAGAGCTTTCTGACTTTTATAGACTAGGAATATTTTTTCTAAATGTTATTGCTTAACTACTATCCCATTTCTTGAAAATATGAGCATGCACTTCATTTTAGAGACATTTACCTCACTCTGTAAGAAATGGCCAATCAGGTCAGCATGGGCACTCCTAAAGGATGGTAACTGAGTTCTAATGCAAGTTTATAACCTAACACAAATGAAAGGGAAGTCGTTTTCTCCTACTCTGCAAAGAATTACCAGAATTGTATAGGGGGAAACTCATTTGCCCAAAAGGTACTTTTCAAACTTGTTTTGAATTGAAAACCATTGCACTCCTAGAGAAATGCCAACAACCCATTAGAAATTTGGGGTTTATAGCATAGAAGTAGAAATACACAGAAAAGCAAATGCAAATGATACTTAAACATAGGAAAAGATTCTCAGCTCATACACAGTAAAAGAAATGGAAATTTATCTTCTACTGATTTTTAAAAATCTATTATTTTGGAAAAGATTAAAAAATTTGATAACACACTGGTTTGGTGAGAATAAAGAAAAATAGGTCTTCTCATACACAGCTGATGGGAGAATAACTTGGCAATATTTATTAAAATTTCAAATGTGCGAACTCTTGGATTCTAATTTAAGAAATGTGTCCTGCAGACATGCCTGCATTTGTGCAAAATGACATGCGTACAAGGTTATTAATTGCAGCACTATTTCTAAGAGCAAAACACTGGAAACAATCCAAATGTTCATCACTGGGGAATAGATATCTTCCATATAATAGAATATTATGCAATGATAAAGAGGAGGAAATATATGCTGATATAAAACAGCCTCTAAGACTTCTAAGTAAAATCAAGTTGCAGAAAGAATATCATGTACTACCATATTGCTTGTATTTATTAAATTAAAAGATAAACAGTGGTTACCCATTTGGAAATTGGGTGGCTGGAGGATAGGGCTAGAAAGGGGACTTTTCACTGCACACTATTTTATACCTCTTGAATTTTGAACTATGTGAATATATTACCTATTCAAAAAATAAGTGAGAAAGTTAAAACATATAATCCAAACACAGTGAGTGGCACACCTCCCACTTGTGATAGTCACGCTGTGTAGGGGTGAGTTGATGATTGACCTGAGATTGCACTGTGCATGTTACTGTCATCAGGATGCACTTAAATGGAGGTCAGAAACCTATCACAGCCACCTATACCTCTCTCCAGCTTCGGCTAAGCCTTTTGGCGTTCATTTTCATTTTTTCATATTCCTCCTTAGCCTAAATTAACTAGTGGCAGTGGCAGCAACTGTATGATGCCATAAATGGATGTCACCGCATGTGAGATCCTGTTCTCTGGACACCTCCTCTGACAAGAATTCTGCCTAAATCCATTACTTAGCAGTAGGGACTGTTTTAGAATGCACCCTCAGTGTTCATGCCAATAAAGTGGAGAGAAATATACAATAACTCAATTTTAAAGTATCTGTGAGGACAACTCTCTTGTGGAAGCTAGAAATGCTGAGCCAGGCCCCTGGTGCCAGCAGTGGCTTCCCATACTCTACGATGACATGTGTCTCTGGTGCTAGAGATCATAATATTTTACTTACTTCTTTTGCTTAAGTGGATACTTGATTGCTGCTCCCATAACCCATACAAATGGTAGGACATCTCCTTCATTCCTAATTTGAGATTTGTATCAGGGCTGAGCTGTTTTAAACTACTTCTGGTATTTTTTTTTTTTTTTTTTGGTCCATTGCTGAGTGAAGTTTTAAAGTTAAAAAATGATTAAAATAAAAACAGAAGAAACAACTGGTGTGAGGTTACCAGCTTTCAACATTCACACCTTAGGAAGGCATCAGAAAGTATGAATATTGACTGTTTCATTAGTTTTCATTTTTCACCATTATGCTTGGTATTTAAAATAATTTATTTGTTGTGTTTAAATCCTACATGCCAGCAAATAATTATGACCCTATCTCAAAGCCAGTGCTCTAGGAAACATCCCAAATAGAGTATACTAAAAGCACAGAGTGCACACACATACACACACACACACAAACACACAGTATGTTAATAAAGCCACTGAGAATTCTTATTTATCAATATTTTAAATTAATTTTTTAAGCACTCAGGTAAATTAAGGTAACTCTTTTATTAAAAAGGTGTGCTTCTCACTATATATATTGATATGTTTCCTCCTAAAGCAGTCATAAACTATTATTCAGTAATATTCCAAATATCAAAAAACAAGAGAAAAATCCAATACATATAAATGAACATGCCAAGATATAAAAACAACCTTGCTGATTAACTTCAAAGATGTATTATGAAAGCAATCTATCATTGTAGTAATTCTAATAACCCTTACTGTTTTTTGATTAGTGCTGTACATAGGAAAAAAGGACATGGGAGAGGTATGAATAACAAAAAGAAGAAAATTATCCTTATACTTTGCTGGGTATGAAAACCCTCTTTCGGGCTTCCCTGGTGGCGCAGTGGTTGAGAGTCCGCCTGCCGATGCAGGGAACACGGGTTCATGCCCCGGTCCGGGAAGATCCCACATGCCGTGGAGCGGCTGGGCCTGTGAGCCATGGCCGCTGAGCCTGCGCATCCGGAGCCTGTGCTCCGCAACGGGAGAGGCCACAACAGTGAGAGGCCCGCATACCGCAAAAAAAAAAAAAAAAAAAAAAGAAAACCCTCTTTCCTCTTCTCTTCCTTCAGACTAAGGCTTGCTGAGCTTTCTATGACTGAGCACAAGTGGATACATACTTACCTTCACCTGGGCTAGACCACTGACCAGTCAGAATGGAGGGGAGGGATAATTCATACTTGCTGCTCCAAGCATGTTTCAACCCCTCTTTGAACGAGACATTCCCAAAGTCTCATTCCAGTTGTGCTCTGTGGCTTCTCTCTGAAATCTGTCCTTCCTTCCTTTCCGATCTACTCTCAGGGTCATGGTCCCTCCCACTGTAAACAAATCACCCCATATCAAGAGGTTCTTTCCATGTTCTTCAATTTAAGCTGGACCCTCCAAGGAGCCCTTGTCCTCTAAAGCCTCTGTCACATGGAGGTTTTTGTCCTTCCTGTTCCTTAGCACAGTATCACAGAACACCGTGTCATCTGGCTATCCTACCCTAACTGTCACCTAACAAACTCCTCATTATTTCCCCACATTTACTAAGAGTTGACACCTGGATTATGGTTCCTCTTTGCTCTTTGTCACAACATCATCCTGAGTGACTTCAGATATCCAGTATCCAGCTGTGGATGACTCATCTAATATCCTGGCCTCTTGGTGTTTTTTTTTTTTTAATTTCTGAACTCTTCTAATTTAGCAGCCCAATCTCATGAAACTTATAACCTCTCAAATCTTATACTCTAGTACTACTCCTTGACCAAATCTTCTAGCCTTTCAGCTCTTTCCCTCTCTTCTCCTCAAATGCCTTTTCTTTAACTGTCAGACCCTGGGCCACTACATACCCTCTGTTCTGTCCTTTCTTACCCAGCCCAGACCTAGAGTCCACCATGGTAATCATTCTCTCATCATTAGTCACAGTAGCTCTGCCCTCTCATCCATTTCATCAAAACCTCAAGTCTGAGTCAATGAAAACTTTTGGATGCTCAGAGACACAATGCAGAAAATCACATAACTTTGCAGTTCGTTCTCACTGTAGATTCATGGCCCCTCTTCTTAGGGATCCCTGTCCTCTGCCTTAATCTTATTTAGCCTTTGTCTAATTTTTCTCTGCTATCTGTCCAGTCTTTCTCAAATTCCTCAACTGCTTTCTGACTCAATTAAAAAATAAAAAAATTCTCTCAACTTATCCTCAACTCATAAAAACTCTTCCTTCCTATCACAGGGGAACAGGTTTCCATGTGTTCAAATCTAACCTTTCCATCTGTTTCCAGACCCCCATCCTTTCACATTTCCTTGGAGGATCTCACACCTTCAATCATCTTTTCATTACCTTTTCTCTCTCTGTCTGTAAGGGCTCTTTCAATATAATCATGACCAGTGTCCATATCCTTAAAAAAAAGTAAAAATCAGCCCTTCACTCTATATTCCCTTTGAAATACTGTTCCATTTCTCATCTTCCATTCGAGGTAAATGTTTTAGACACTGTGCCTACTTCTTCCCTTTCCAAATCTCACCATTGCTTCTGGCAGTTATCTCTGTTGAGAAAGGCTGTGTCTTAGAAGCACACCCTTGATTACAAGCAATGAAATTAGGCATTAGTTTCAGATGATGGTTTATTCTTTTAACAGAGATTACTGAGATTGTATCAAATGCTCAACCATATAATGAGTACAAAGACTAATCATGTCACTGTGTGAAATTTCAGGGTATAAATTATGCTTGCTTAATTTTAGTCCACGTTCTAAATACGGTACATATGAACAAGGTTAGTCTAACTTTTCAGATCCAAGATACTTCATCTCCGGGCTTGCTAAGCTCATGTCCACTCCTATTCTTGCTTTCTGGTTGAGTTGCAGTGATATCCATTAAAACTGTTCTCTTCATAGACCTTTGACGGCCAAAGATTATTTTTCACTCTAAATGCTACCTTTAGAAACTCTGTAACTAGATATTTTCCTAAAGCCTCCAGTCCATGAGCAGTAACTTCTTAGAGGTCTCTCTTAATTAATTTTTGTCTCATTATTTCTTAATCTGAGAGGTAATCTTTTCTTAGCTATTCACGTTTTCCAGGATTCTTTCCTCATCTCTCTTTCTTGTTACACTTCAGGTGGCATCAGGTATGGATGATTCCTCCAAATGTCTATCTTTGGTCATAAACTTTCCTCTGTGCTTCCTACCTACCTGTCTCTAGGCAACAAATGTGCTGCACCAACTGAGCTTGTCACCAGCCTTCACACAAAATACATCCAAAATTGCATTCATCTTCCTCACCTCAGGTTCCTGAGTTGGTGGTGCTTTGATACTTAGAAAATGCTTCTTTGTTTCTCAACTGCCACTAAGGTGTGAACATTTTCCTTTCTCCCTCCCTCCCTCTTTATTTCCTCCCTACCTCCTTTCCTCCCTTCCTTTCTTCCCTCCCTTATTTTGGTTTCTCCTCTTTATACTTACTATTGCTTATCTGGTTCTGCCCTTTACTTTTCTCATCAAGATTGTCATGGTATAACCTGCTGATGGCCTCTAGTCTTTTCCCTCTTCAATCTGCCTCTAAACCAGTGGCTTTCAAATATTTTTGACCAAGATCCATGATAAGAAATACATTTTACATCACAACAGGGACAAACACACACACACACACACACACACACACACGAGCTAGATAGACAGCACAATTAATTTATTTCTCCTCTTCCTAGGTACATTTCTATTTATGGATAGATATAGATATACCTGGGTATATAACAGGATCAAAATTTTCACAGAGTAAAACTTTCCAGTATTTCATGAACTCTGATATTTTCTATTGTATTTCTATTCTATTGATATAAGTTAAACATAATGCTGCTCACAATCCATTAAACTGATTTCATAACCCAGTAGTAAGATATAACCCAGAGACTGAGCACTGGTTTTGTTCTCTACATACACTAGAGTGATATAGCAAAAATAAATGAATATGTAATTGACACCATCATTCTCCACAGTAGTGCTTTTGGGAGACCTCTTGTTTACTGAATAATGTCCAAGATCTTGACAAGGTATGCATGGCCCCCTGGCAAACTGCTAGCTCTTCTAGGTTTATTTCTCCCTATTCTGCCCTGCACTTTCTTCCATAGGAACATTCTATGCATTCCTATTTTACCCTGGAGTTTTCTCTTTCTAGTTCCTTCACACCTTCATCCCCCTGGCTGTTTTCTCCCAAAATCAACACTTGGATCATAGCAAATAAAATGTCTGCTATAAGAACAGTATAGTTATATTATTATAGATGTAACTGAAGAAAGGATAAAGAGCTATAAGATTGAAATCTTATACTTCCTTGTAGCTCCTGTAGTAGTAACTAGCATAGTGTTGATAAAGTAGTAACTATTCAATATTTTTTTCACTGATTCTCAAGCAATCCTTCTTTTTTTTTTTCACATCATTACTTCCCTATCCAAGAACCCACTTATTGCCTTAAATACCAATTCCGATTTCCTCTGCCTGGTTTTTAAGACCATCCAGCATCTTGCTCTATCTCTCCACCTTTATTTCACAATAACGCCTTCCTCTGGCCCGCCCATCTCTTTGCTGTCCTTATTAGGTTTCATGCATCTTTCCTCAAGTTTTCCATCCTGTTAGCAACGTTTATCTCCAATATCACACTCATTTTCTGTCCCCTCTACCCACCCGCTTTTCCATTCAGTTATTATTTATTTATTTATTTATTTACTTATTTTTTGCGGTACGCGGGCCTCTCACTGTTGTGGCTTCTCCCGTTGCAGAGCACAGGCTCTGGACGCACAGGCTCAGTGGCCATGACTCACGGGCCCAGCCACTCCGCGGCATGTGGGATCCTCCCGGACCGGGGCATGAACCCATGTCCCTTGCATCAGCAGGTGGACTCTCAACCACTGCACCACCAGGGAAGCCCCCATTTATTTATTTTTAAGGTTCATTCAAAGCTTTAAATTCACCGTAAATCCTCTCAGCATTTCTGTGAGTACTTTATGCATTTTTATCTTTAATAGATAATAATAATAGTTCCCAACTCACTGGGTTACTGTGAGAATTAGAGGTGTTAGTATAGATAAAGTGCCTGCCACCGAGTTCATGCTCATAAATGTGTATCACAAACTCCATCAAACATTCCTATCCTGAAGCTTTGTTCTACACGGCCATTGCACATCACTGAGCACTTGATAGATTTCTAATTTCCTTACAGTTATAGAACTTCTCTCTAAAGCTTGAATCTAAGTTCCCTGAGAACCGAATCCCTGTCGTACAATGTGATCTTACCCCAACATCACCCAACAAGTTGACAGAAAGTAGTGAGAAAGTTGTCACTTAATAATTTGTGGGGCTTCCCTGGTGGCGCAGTGGTTGAGAGTCCGCCTGCCGATGCAGGGGACACGAGTTCGTCTCCCGGTCCGGGAGGATCCCACATGCCGCGGAGCGGCTGGGCCTGTGAGCCATGGCCGCTGAGCCTGCATGTCTGGAGCCCGTGTTCCACAACGGGAGAGGCCACAACAGTGAGAGGCCAGTGTACCGCAAAAAAAAAATAATAAAAAAAATCTGTGGTTGATTTCTTAGCAAAACGTATCCCACAAAATCAATGATTAATTACTCATAGATTAGCAGCATAATTTGAATCATCATCATATCCCAAAGCAAGTACTCCAGAAGTTATTTCTGGATATAAAATATATTTTGGTGGCAGCCTTCAGGTATATATGAATCCAGTGTTCTCAGTACTCATACCAATTCATTCAAAATAATGCAACCATACTGAGACAGTGTAATGAAAATTTGGTTCCCCTTTTTTATTATACCCTGCCTATCTACATCCTGTTCTCTGATAGAAACAGAATCATCTCTCAGGTGGAAAGAAAGTCTTCTCTATTTTAGTGAATGTCAGATGAGGCAACCGAAGTGTTAAACTAGATGATTAAATAAAAGTTTTCCCCTAACTTTCTTCTAGATCATCTGAATCAAAAAAGTAACCACACCTTACTCTATTGTACATTCCTGTGAACAAATTTAAGTGGACCTCATCTGCTCATTACATGCAGAGTCTGTTTGAACATCACCCTGTGTTGTGTATGAAAGCTGGAAACGGGTAGGGGAAAGAGAGAGAGGATTGTTGTTTTAAACTTTATCTGGCTTTGGAAGCCTTGCAAGAAATTTAGAAAGTTGGATAGTGGAAGAAATGTTGGGCAACATTATCCAATATTTGGATACGAGTCGTCTTTTTTTTTAACGTGTGTGAACCTCCACATGGAATCATCAAATTGAATTACAGTTTAGGGTTGTGTAAGACTTCAGTGAGTGAGTTGGTTGAGTTTTGATTCACAACAATGTAAACAGAGTTAACTGCATTTAAAAATACCCTAAGTTTAACTGTTATTTGAATCCAACCCCTAACGATGACCTGTAAACTATGAAAATGATCCTGCTCACTGAAAGGATCTTGCTTGGCTTCCTATAGATTAGTAATTCATTTTCTGTGACGTCATCACTAATGGAATGAATTTAGAGACACATGCTAACTAACCACTGACTGGTGTTTAGTATCAACCTATTTATTAGTGTTAATAGAAAAGAAGTCATTGAGTTAATTTGCTTTTTAAGTGAATATGAGAAGATTGTTTTAAATGTAAATTTCCAAAAAGTACATTTTCACGACAGTGACATTCACATTTTTCTTGATGCTGTGTAATAGCTTTAGAATGTTTAGATATTACTTCTCTTAATTCCCTTCAAAAAAGCACACATGGGTTAACATCTATTGTAGGTAATTTTAAAGGAGAAGGATCTTCTGTGTGAGCAGTTCTCAACTGTTCTTAGCTGCTCTGGGAACTTAAAAATACCAGAACCCCAAGCATGGTCATTGTCTGAACCTCAGACAATTGTATAAAACTTTCTGAGGGTGGGTTTGGGCACCCGTGTGTGTGTGTGTGTGTGTGTGTGTGTGTGTGTGTATGTTTAATAGCTCCCCTAGGTGATTGTAATTATGTCAAGAATCTAAAGACCTAAATAGACATTTCTCCAAAGAAGATATACAGATTGCCTACAGACACATGAAAGAATCCTCAACATCATTAATCATTAGAGAAATACAAATCAGAACTACAATGAGATATCATCTTACACCGGTCAGAATGGCCATCATCAAAAAATCTACAAACAATAAATGCTGGAGAGGGTGTGGAGAAAAGGGAACCCTCTTGCACTGTTGGTGGGAATGTAAATTGATGCAGCCACTATGGAGAACAGTATGGAGGTTCCTTAAAAAACTAAAAATAGAATTACCATATGACCCAGGAATCCCACTACTGGGCCTATACCCTGAGAAAACCATAATTCAAAAAGAGTCATGTACCAAATATTCATTGCAGCTCTATTTACAATAGCCAGGACATGGAAACAACCTAAGTCTCCATCAACAGATGAATGGATAAAGAAGATGTGGCACATATACACAATGGAATATTACTCAGCCATAAAAAGAAACGAAATTGAGTTATTTGTAGTGAGGTGGATGGACCTAGAGTCTGTCATACAGAGTGAAGTAAGTCAGAAAGAGAAAAACAAATACCGTATGCTAACCCATATACATGGAATCTAAAAAAAAAAAAAAAAAAAAAAGGTCATGAAGAGCCCAGGGGCAAGACAGGAATAAAGACGCAGACCTACTAGAGAATGGACTTGAGGATATGGGGAGGGGGAAGGGTAAGCTAGGACAAAGTGAGAGAGTGGCATGGACATATAAACACTGCCAAATGTAAAATAGATAGCTAGTGGGAAGCAGCCACATAGCACAGGGAGATCAGGTCGGTGCTTTGTGACCACTTAGAGGGGTGGGATTGTGGGGGGGAGAGATGCAAGAGGGAGGAGATATGGGGACATATGTATATGTATAACTGATTCACTTTGTTATAAAGCAGAAACTGACACACCATTGTAAAGCAATTATACTCCAATAAAGATGTTAAAACAAAACACAAAAAAAAGAATCTACAAGATTTATAATATTTTTATATGAAACGTGATCCTTCTTTCATTTGTAAATGTGATACAAATTATACTATAGTCTTATTTATTGAAAAATTCTCCTACTCACCTCTTCCCTCCACACTCTACCACAATGGGAAAACTTCTTGAGGGCAGGGGCTAAGTTTTATTTATATTGGTGTCATTCCCTGCATCTAGCACTATGTCAGGCTGAAACAGCCAGTGATGTTAGTGGTATTAACATACTTTTTTCTTATAGTGACAAATCCTGCTCTTCTACAGATTAGTTTTATTTAATTAGTGCTTAATTATAGGGCTATATCTAATTTTGTTCTTTTGCTTTTGAGAGTGAGAGGAGCATTTGTTTTGTATTTTCCTGCTATGTAAATTTGCCAGCATTTAAAAAATATTTTTTATCATTAAATACTTAGCTATGGTGCCCCTGGATGGAACAAAGAGGGCAACAATCAAGATAAAAACTGAAGTGTTTAATTCTGACCATACAGAGTTCGAGTCAATTTATGTGACAACTAAGAAGAAAATGAACTACTTCTAGCATAACAATTTGTGCATTTAAGTGAAAGCTCGTATTTTTTTTTTTGTGAGAAGCAGTTAAGAATTCAAAATAGTGTTTGATTTAGTTCACTGCTTCTGAAAGGGGGAATAGAGTAAAAAACAATTATTTTGGTCCTTGCTTTGACTGAATTTCATATGTCATTAAAAGAATACTATACATTTTAAATGTTAATTAAAGGAAAAAGGGATATGGATTAAAGTGATGATAAACTACTGAATTGGTCAAAATCCTTTGGGGTGCTAAAGTTTTAAGTTAAATACATACTGTACAGGGAAATGAGGAACTTGAGAAACACAGTGACAACTTGAACATGGATTTAGAGTCCGTCATGTTTCCCAACAAGCAGTCCTTTGTGAAAGCACCTTGTGATTGGCCATTAGTTCTTACCATTCCTGCTTAACAGTGTTCTAAGAGGTTCAGAAAGTTGCTCAAAGTCATACAGCAATTAGGTACCAGAAGCAGTATCCAATACAGATAATGACTCCAAATTCAGTGCTCTGTCCATCAGAGCTCTGGATCCTTGTGGACACCTAGGGTTATGTGGGCTAGATACGTCGAAGTGCTTACTGCTAATTCGCCAGATGGGCAATGGCAGGTGTTTGCAAACCTACCAGTGGTGTGGCATACATCTCTGCTATTCAGAGTGGTCCCTGGACCAGCGGCATGGACATCATTTGGGAGCTTATCTGAAATGAGGCATCTGGATGCTCTACCACAGACCCCATGCATTTTTAACAATACTCCTATACAACTTTTATATACATTAAAGTATGAAAAGCAATAGTGTAAAGAATTCCAGATGTGAAATCAGGGCACCTGAATTTGACCTCAGCCCTGCCACAAACTAGCTGGGGCACTTTAAGTTTTTTTAACTTCTTAGAGCATCAGTTTTTTGTTTGTTTTTGTTTTTTATCTGTGAAATGGGAATGATAATATCTGTCTTCGAGGGTTGTTATGATGATTATCTAAATAAATGGGCCTGGACCCCAGCAGGAGTTTAAGAAATGCCTACTGAATCTCTATGCAAATCCACAGATGTGTAAAAAGACAGCTCAGGCATTCAGCAAATTTGGTGAACTCTTGATTTCCTGATTATGTTGGACTAGGAACTATCTATGTTAGAATCCATTTAAATTAAGCTTTCTGGGATGTCCACATTTTCATGCCCTAGAGATTTGCTACAGAATTATTCTCAGCAGAGCAATTATAGGTGAGGCTGCCCTATAATGAGATATCTTTGCTACTTCATTAAATAAACCCCCTTGGATGGGCTCCAAAATGGACCTGCCTCATACCAAATTCCATTACACTGGAAGTAATCGCAGAAGAAGGCCCTGGTGCGGGTCCAGTGGTCCTGGATACCTAATGTTTACCATAAAGGGAATGTGTTCTAGAACAGTGATTCCCAAAAGCTGGTTCTCAGACCAATACTTTACTGATCCAAGGGGCAATGAAAAAAAAAAAGACAATTTAGTCAACTTTTCATAAAGTTGAATTATAATCTATTTAAAAAATATTCTTCATTCTGAGAGTATGCCCTTTTTTGAGAGTATGCCCTTTCTATTTTCTATCTTTTTGGTGTTCAACTGCTCCATATTTTAATTAAATAATGATGATAATAGATGGTAATTTTTGTAATGTTCTTGTACAATACAAATACAAGGTCAATCCTCTCCCCGCTCCAACTTTTTTTTTTTTTTTTTTGCGGTATGCGGGCCTCTCACTGTTGTGGCCTCTCCTGTTGTGGAGCACAGGCTCTGGACGCGCAAGCTCAGTGGCCATGGCTCACGGGCCCAGCCGCTCTGCGGCATGTGGGATCTTCCTGGACCGGGGCACGAACCCGTGTCCCCTGCATCGGCAGGCTGACTCTCAACCACTGTGCCACGAGGGAAGCCCTCCCCCCTCCAACTTTTAACAAGAGTTTTACGGTTCTTGAAATCCCCCAATTCTGAACAATTGTTATAGAAAAAATTGCTTAAAAGGAAGTTCTTTCCTATGAAATTAGCAAGGGGCAGAGAGCATTTTCCATTGGGGACCAAACTGCACAGTTTAATTGGAGGGCAAATTTGTCTAGTGTCAGCATCTCACACAGTGAAATGCTCCTCAAACTCCTGTGTGTACCAGGATCATTTGGGATCTGTTAAAATGCAGATCCTGATTCTGCAGGTCTGGCACAGTCCAAATTTCTGTAATTCCAACAAACTCTCACTTAGATAGCAAAGGCATAGTGGTTAAGGTGGTGAGCTCTGAACCAGATCACCTTGGTTCCACTACTCCTGTTACTACCACTGCTAGCTGTTGATCTTTGAGCAAGTTACTTAACCTATCTATCCCTTAGTTTTCTCATTAGCAACAGAAGAATAGTAGTCCCATCTCACATTTTTATTGTGAAAGTGAAATGGAATATTGAACGTAAATATTCCTAGAATGTAAAATACAGTACCTGACACATAGGAAGAGCTCCATAAATGTGAGTTATTACTCTAACTTCACAGATCAGTGACTGGAGCGCCAAGATATTAAAAAAGAAAAATATTAGCACCTCAAGGTGGAACCCTCAAGGGGTTCCTACATGATGAAATTGGAATAATTGAAAGTTCCATTTGGTGAGGGATAAGTTGTGGTCTGTCTTCTTTGGCTGGTTCAGTGGGATTGTTTGAAGCTGTGAATCTTAAAGGGTGGGTATAGATCTGTTCTAATTCAAAAGGTGGAATCCTCTCAATTACTAAGATCCTATAAATAAGGTTGAAATTATGGTATGGTTTAGGTTGCATGCCACAAAATTATTAGAACCTTTGCTAACTTATAAATGACAAGAAAAATACCATTAGTACATTCCCAGACTTTAAGTTTTCCTATAGGTCTTTACTTTATTAATAATTATTCTTTTCCCCATGAAAGTACAGCTAGAAAGTTAATTAATCTCTTCTTACTTTTTGTTGACAGCCAAGCAATTTATTGGAAATAGTGTGTATTGCCTAATATGACTCATTGGCCCATGAGGCCAATGTCTTATATGTATTTATTTTTTATAGAATCCCTACTATTTTAATTTTAATCCCTACTATTTGAATTTATATAGTTTTTCTTTAAAAATTATAGGTAATAGCACCTAGGCATAAAACTGTGATTTAATATGAATTTATGGTTTTTATCTTCCATTTGTACCTTTTGCCCATCTGGTATGATTTCCGCTGTGATTTCAAACATAAGAGCAAGTGATGACTGATTTTTTAAAAAATTAATTAATTTATTTTGGCTGCGTTGGGTCTTCATTGCTGCACGCGGGCTTTCTCTAGTTGCGGCGAGCGGGGGCTACTCTTCGTTGTGGTGCGTGGGCTTCTCTTATTGCAGAGCATGGGCTCTAGGCATGCGGCCTTCAGTAGTTGTGGCACGCGGGCTCAGTAGTTGTGGCTTGTGGGTTCTAGAGTGCAGACTCAGTAGTTGTGGCACACGGGCTTACTTGCTCTGCGGCATGTGGGATCTTCCTGGACCAGGGCTCGAACCCGTGTCCCCTGCACTGGCAGGCGGATTCTTAACCACTGCGCCACCAGGGAAGTCTGATGACTGATTTTAACAAAGATTGATGAGTTAGTCACAGAGCTAAGGACTAATCTAACCTACTTAACTGGTTCAACTTTATATAGTAAAAAGGAAGCACAGAAAAATAAATTATTTCATCAAGCACATTTAAGTAAATGCCTCCTGTGTTCTAAAATCCTAAAAGATTAAAGTTGACTGCTTTTTGGAAGCTAAACTGTTATCTTCTGAATCACTGCATATCATTTTTATCTTTTTCATTTATAAAATATCAGAAATTTACCTGTCTAGTTTGTGACCATGTTATAAAAACAAAAGGAGTTAATACTTTGTCAAGAGCACAGGGAAACTAATGTATAAGCAGAACATTCTAATGCGTTGATTAGATAAGTTGGAAATTGTGTCTGTTAATAAATATTCACAAATTTCTAGGGCCTTTCCCCAGTTTTTACTTTCTGTTTCTTTTTTTGTGGTCTTACCTTTAACCACAACCAGTCTCCTGTATATTTCTACAGCTGACTCTGTACCACTCAGCTGCCAAGCATTTTATATGCCTCACAATGCCTCCCATGTAATAATCACTCCATGGGAGAGTTGCTAGTTATCCTTCAATAGCCATACCCATTCTCCCCTTCTTCTTAAGTAATAGGAATAAGAAAAATACGATTAGCACATTCCCAGACCTTTAAGTTTTCCTATAGGTCTTTACTTTATTAATAATTATTCCTTTCTCCATGAAAGTACAGCTAGAATGTTAGTGACCATGAATGTTAGGGCCATCGGGAATAAAGACCGTAGTTTTCAGCCTCCCTTGTAGCTTTGTACAGTCACATGACCAAATTCGGGTCAATGAAAAAAAGAGAAATGGAAATGGTGTGTGCAACTTCCCATCAAGTGTGCTCGGAAGGACGCAGGGGGACTCCTTCCTTTTGCCCTCTTATGGCTGGTTAGAAGGTGGGCGTGATGACACCAACAGGAGCTGGCATTTTGGATTAAGAGGTCACAGTCACATCTTGAGGAACAAAATAGAATCTGGTACCTGATGATCATACCATAACAAACAAAGACTTCTCTCGCTTTAGACACAGGTATTTTGGGTTTCTGTCACTGGCAGCCAAATCTAATCCTAACTTCACACACTGAAATATTCATTGATGCATTTGTCTTTCAGGTGTGATCCTTATCATTATGCCTTGGTCTCTGTCATCCATCCTATCTTACTCAGTCATGTTAAGACCTAAGGAAAAGCAAGAGATGCTTTAAGTAATACCTGAGAACACATAGTATTGAAGAAGTTAAATTCAAGAGAAGTTAAATTCAGGAGAGGAAAGAGCTAAAGAGGTTAAAAATCTTTTCTATTCCCAATGACTTAGGTTTATTAAGAGACATTCTAGGTAAGATTTCAAAAGTTAACTCCCAAGGTAATTAGACAAAAGCTAGGCCAGATGTCTAAGCTAAGTTTTGGTCTCAAAATAATTACTTTTGTTAATTACCAGTAATTAGTGTCAGCATCCAACACTTTCCTAAAAACCCTTGAGGGAGGGGGAGGAGGCAGGGGGAGAGAGAGAGAGAGAGAGAGGGAGAGAGAGAGAGAGAGAGGGAGAGGGAATGGGAGAGAGAGAGGATGTGCACAGCAGAGTCAGAACACAAGCATTTTCCAGTACAGTTGCACATCTTGGGGTCATTAAAACCTGATTCAAATTTTACAATTTTGAACACTGGGTTTTATGGGAAAAGCGGATATTTTCTTCCAGTTACTGAAAATATCTTTTACTTCTACATAGGCTTAACTTGAATTTTATGTTCTTTCTTATTTTATGCCTTTTTTTCCCATTGCCAAAATGATTCTTTTCCTTTATCTATAAAATTACACCTTTAGCCCTGCATACCCCCCACCACCGCCACCAAATTTCAGCTGAAAATAGTCCTAGCAGAAGTGCCCACGGTTCTTCCTAGAGTCTTTACTTAGCTTCCTTTTCCCAGTCAGTGGCCTCTGGTCATTAGCTCAAAGAACAGCAGAGGGTTCTCAGTGGTTTGTGGATAACTTAATTTGGGGGCACTTTTTACATAGTTCAGAAGTTTACATAGTGCATCACTGTTTGCCTCTTTGTGTAAATGGCCCTTTATAAGGACAGAAATATTTATAGATGCATCTGTTTGTGCACTGTCTCACCACTTCATGTCTCTTTGGGTCTCCTTTTTTGTGCCTAGAATTTCTTTTTAAATATTTAGGGGCACGATTGTCTAGTATTATCCATTAATAATTCATTGTAGATGTGGTCATTTTTAACCTGCGAGTAGCAGTGTAAATAATACTTTTTAAATATCCATCACAAACATCTCACATCTGACTCCTGCCCATGCCCCAGGTTCCATGGTGGATCAGTCACTCCTTTATGCCATCTCTATTTAACTGTTTACTGCTTTCTCTCCCTCACCAGTTGTTAGAGGGAGGCACCTTGTCTTAACTCATTTTTTAAATCTCCAGTGACCACCAGGCATATATAAAATGCCTTGAAATTTTTTTTGTAGTTAATTAAATATGCAGTCACGAATGTTGCCAAGCCAATGGGAGTTCTAGTTACACACTTTGGTCCTTTATAAGTTCAGTGGGTCATGAGATGGTGCAGTTTTTCCCATGACCTTTTTTTGTGTTTTATTGGTGATTCTCACATTTATTTTAGCCCATGGGCTATTTCTTTATGCCAAGATATTGACCAACTTACCTGCTTGCAGAGAGAAAAACAATTATTCGTAAAGCTCAGTAGAATGGGAAGGGAAGTGAAGTTTGATGGTAAGGTAAAATGGTGTTGTTTTGTTTTTAATCAGTATTATACATAAATTATCAGCCCATGCTAAAAAGTAAGATGGTTATGTTTAATCATGAAGACTACATATCAAAAGGGGACAATTTGTATATTCATTAACTGCCTATTTCTAGAGAACCTATACTCTACCCATCACCACTGTACTAAAACTTTATGGTTTTTATAGGTATACATCTAAATTGCAAAACCAACTGCATTTTAATATATGTTACCCACTGCAGAGTTTGTTAGAGAAAATGCATGAGATGTGCTTTTGGGGTGATTTCTGTATGTCAAGTGCACACAAGCATATTAATTTACAGGCACATCTTATTTATGTAAACTGAGAACTGCATAGTCTTGATATCATTCAATATTTTCACCCCATGATCACTGTTCATTACAGTATAATCAGAGCTGCTCAATGTAATCACAACTTTCCCTTTCACAGCTTCCCATCACCAATCTACGTTTTTTTTTATTCCCATACCTCCAATGCTGTTCTGAACTGTCCTGCTGCCACGGCGTATTTCTTTTTTCTGTAGCAAGAGCTGGCACCCTTTAAGGCTACCTGAAGCCATTTGTCAATCCGAGGCAGAAAGCTGAAATTAGGTACACGGAAAGGTTCTACTACTATTTCAGCAGCTTGGCATGTTGGCCGATTCCCAGTGGACATGTAGGACTCTACAAACTCATAGCTCACGTCCTCTTCATCAACGTAGACCAACTTCACCTCCACATCCATGATATTCTTTAAGGGGATGCGAGGCAGAGGCATGGTGATCAATGGGCTGTCGAGTTCTATTACCTTTGCCTCTTTCTTTCCAGCTGGGTTTTCTTCACCTTCTGCCTTCCGTTTAAAGGCCACTTTCTCTAAATCATTGCTTTGTTTTTCTTTGATGCTGTTTGCCATTTTTATTTTCTCAGCTGTGATTTCTACCTGTTTATCTCCACAGCTTTCCTTAATCTCTTGTGGCATTTCCAGGATGTTGGGTGGGTTTGCTAAGGTGGACATTTTGTTGCTTGTGTTTATCTTTGGAACAAGTTGATCAGGATAGACCCTATTTACTGTATTCTCCAAACTCCTACTGCTTCCTGAATCCATTGATTTTCCCCTGAAACACCTGTAGGGGTGAGAAGACGACAATTACAACAAAATTTTGAAATTCCAGTGGCTTTAATTTAGTCAGACTCTAGTCAAATTCACTGAAAACACTGTTTAATTCATTATAGGTATTTGTCACTTTAAAGTAAAACTGTATGTACATCATCTGCTGACTGTTTTACTAGAGAAGTATATGTTTCAGTCTCAGAATTCACCAAGAATTTGTTGAAAACACATTTAGACAATGTCTTTAAAAAATAACCATCTATAGCTGAACGTTGAATGAACATTTTTATGGGGTGCCCAAACTCATTGAACAGGAAGAGCTTATGCATAGCCACTGAGGACAAAAAAGGACCAAAAAAAAAAAAATCTATCTCAATATTAATTTCCTCAGGAAGGCAGGTGGTCTAGAACTCATTATAAAATATACTGTTAACCTGCATAATAGACTTGCGAGTCTAAAGAAACCACAGCTGCTTCCTCTCTGAAAGGCTTCCAGAAATGTTATGAGCACAATGTTTCCTCAATCTGTTTCTTCTATTAGGAATGGGAATCTCAAGTTTAAACAGCTTTAAAGGTAACTATTATTCAGAACGGACTTGAAAGCAGAAGAACATGGCCTTCACCTTCTCATTAAATATGGAGTCACATATTCATCTTCAGTCTACTCTATTCATATTTTTTAGCAATGGTATCAATATTGTATTATATGAAGATGAGGCATTTTCCTAAATCACTTATGTTCAAAAAATATAACTAACAGTCTTTTGACTCAAAGGTTTCTGCATACAATTTCTGCTTCTAGATTAGTTTCAAAATATAAAATGTGTTAAGACCTAATAATGATGTAATCAGTTTGGTTCCTATTTCTAAGACTCTTTCACCTATCATATCCTGTCCTGGAAACAACTCTGTAGGATAAATAGGAGTAAGGACCACATTTTTCAAAGAAACTAAGGAATAAAGAGGGTAATTTGCTTGTCAAAGTCACACTGTTGGTCATTAGCAGAACCTGGATTGCTATTTCCTCCCTGGGACTTCTACTCACTAACTCCTAGTCTGGGGTACTTCCTCTAAAGCATGCTGTTCTTTAGGATAGCTAATAGGAAACTCACATCAGAACACAAAGAAAAGAGAAAATGCAAGAAAGAAGGGCTGAGTATTACAATAAGATAATAATGAGATAAAAGCTAACATTCTTGCTTCTTTTCATCTACTACAGGGACAGTGCCTGACTCAAGATAAAGTCTTGACTAGCTTGTCAAATCTTATGATTTTGTTAATGTTGTTCATTATTTTCATTTGTTTGCTTGAAAGACTGGCTTGCCCCAGAAAACCTTTAAAAGACCCTGAAATTTGAAACAGTAATTCTTAAGGAAAGTACAGGAAGATACAAAACTGTATGTATGACTCTAACTTTTGAGGCACTTTCCTCCTCCCCACCACTGTACTTCTGTCATCAGAAAAAGGTTTAGGTCAAACATGGACGTATCGAAACATCTACTATGATGATCCAAATTATCTCATATGAAAGATCGCATTCCAAATAATTTTAATAACAGCTGTCTTGGATGTTAATTCGTAAAAGTTGAATACTAGAAAAATATTTCCCCAGTGATTTATAATGATGTATTAGAGTTTTGTGTCTATGGGGGGGAAGACACCTTAAAGATTAAAAATTTTGCCAGTCTGTGTTATGCTCAATATTGAAGGAGGTAGCCATGACTGGTCATCATGAGACCCATTACTGCAGCTTTACTTCAGGAAAGGTCCTGTTATCTTTTCCTCTCTTGGATTCATTGCTGGCATCCAATATATCTTTTGGACCACTAGTGTGCCTACTCAGGGTGGTGAGGAAAAAACTGTCTACCATAACTCTATCTTATGTTTGCCCTTTTATGCCGCATATGGTTTAGTTTGAGAAAAGTTAGCTTCAGTCCTTGAATTAAGATTTCCAGTGGATGGACACTTGAGATATACATTTATACTGATAAGTTTCAGTAGCAGAGATGCAGAAATGGAAGTAGCACAACTCCAATGCCCCACATGCATTGTATGATTCTTTTAAGCATCATGTGAAATTTTTAGTAAATTTATGTACTGCAGTGTGGCTAAGTTCCAAATAAAGCTTGATACTTATGAATACTATAGAAATTATATTCGTGTTCCCCTCTTTGTCAAATACTATCTGTATTGCAAAAGAGATGTGAAGCACTTGAGACTTATTTAAAGCTCAAAATATTTGATTTTAAGGATCTCTGATTCATATCTGTTCTTACAATCAGCTTCGAAAATACAAACAGGAAATGTCGGTGAGCTATTTCAAAATTTTCATAGTATCTCCCACGTATCTTTTCTAAACTCTCTCCCTACTTCAAGCAGCAGTAGCTAAAATGTGTCAGAATATCTGTAGTTGGTTGTAGTTAGTAACAGTTTTAACTTCTATAGCAGCATTACCTCTCTCTTTCATATTTATTTCATATCTCTTGAACACATAAACTTATCTTTACAACCACTTCTTGTAGAAGGTAATTGTTTTTTTTTTTTCTCTCTCTCTCCCTCTTCCCCTCCACCTCCCTCCCTCCCTCCCTCTGCCTCTTTTCCTTCAAGTTCCCCTAGTCCAATCTTCCTGTCAGTTGTCTGCACCCCCATCCCAACTTTGCACCTTTTTACTTTGCAAGAAAGAAAGTTTTATTGTTTTTAAGAAACAGGTTTCTGGGTATTTCTTCATTAGTCCTTAAACCTCTCTATAGAAATCATAATTTTGTTCTTCAGTGCAGTTTTTTTTACAAGAAACAATAATAGAGGGGGAAAAAGTTTACACTGTATATATAGAGCAATCAGAGGAAAAACATTTGTAACATTTTCAAACATCTGGAAGGGCAAGTATTCCAGATTTGTCCAAGAAACACAGAATTCAGGTCCCCACAAAAACCCAGAATAAATATCCTAATGTCCAAAAAAAAGTGGTGTAAATGTACAGGCTGAAAAAGCATGGCCAAACCCAACCAATATTTTTCAGTGTTGTTCCAAACAGGGTGACTTCAGCTTCAGATTTAGAGCCTGTTCTTTATAAAAATTGTTGCATGTCTACAGAAGAGTTATGAAACTGCTCACTTACCGCTTTTTAAAAAAAATATACAACTCCATTTAAATAATTTGGAATTTAAGGCCTTTCACCAGCTAGCCCAATGTGTGTTTCCAGACTTACTTAGCACACCTTCTGTAAACTGCTCTGAAGTCAAGGGGAACTTCTTGTTACTTCCAGAAAGATACTTATTTTCAGTCTGTCTGCTAAGAATTTGCCCTCTTCCTGTTCTCACCTCATTCTACCTGTCCAAACCTAGCCAGAAGTTATCCGCCCCTCCCTCCTCAGTATACTGACAGCATTCATAGTCCTATTTTCTACATTTCAATTATGCATGAATGACTTATTTCTTCCACTAAGCTCCCTAAAAGTAGAAATGTGCTTTATTTATCTTGACATTAGTTCAGTGCTTTGCATAGAGTAGACATTCAATAGATGTTGATCAATATGGATGCTGTGAATCAAAGGCTAACTTAAACATTTTAAGAGAAACAAAATTGGATTTTTTTTAAAGGTATGGTTTTGTAACTTTGTGAGAGGTGTTTCGCTAGATTTTGTTTGGTTTTGTTTTAAATTTGGTCCTGGGTAAAGTACATTTTCTTCTTTGATAGTTCAAGTGAATCATCTACCACTAGATTTAAACTATCAACCCTTCCTTTTTTTTTTTTTTTTTTTTTAGTTGTCAAGTTGTTAACATGACATTAGTCAGTGTTCCTGAGGCACTGAGTTACACTTTAATCATTACTTCAATAAAAATACATTTAGAGAAAACTATTAGACAATCATTATGTATGTCAAAGAAGTATTCACTGATAACATTCTATAAAAATGCCCATTCTTTCATTTAGAAGACTGTAAGATTGATTTCCTCATAGAGGCATGCCTTAAGAAAAGATCTCCAGCAAATATTGATATGAAACAGAACAATCTTGAAAGTTTTATAATAAATACAAGTACTAGAAACAAGGAGAGGTTAATGTTCAATCATTTCCAGGGGGTAACCATTAAAAATTTATTCAGTGGATTTTCAACACATTTATTTTTTTCTACAAGCATTTCATTAAGCATTCTGTTTTATGTGGGAGATTCTATTGCTTCATAGATACAATCAGTGGTTTACATGGCTGTTAGTAAAACAAATTATTTATTAGCATTTTGATTGAAATAGGCAGCTCAAACATGGGCAATCCAGTAAAAGAGAATCCTTAAAAATTTGCTCTTTGAAACATTCAACATCACAGTTGCTATGGTTTTGTTTCTTAAAAAAAAAAAGAAAAGATCTAATTTTAACTTGCTGTTAAATGTAACCAGAGAGACATTATAAGGAAAAACATCTTGCTTGTTAGTCCACTAGTACACCTTGATATTTTAAAAAACACACTACGAAAGATTTTTTTTGATCCAATAATTATTTATTGGACACCTACCAAGAGAAATGTACTGTGCTATGTGTTATAAAGGAAGCTAAGGATGACCAAGACAGCGTTCTTGGCATTCTAGAGCTTATAGCTGGGAGTAAAGGTGTAGTATGGGGAGAGGGATGTACAGATAAATAACTTTATACAGAGGAGACATTCTCTTACAAGACTGTGAACTGCTGGCGGGGCAGAAATGTATCACAATCTTTTTTCTATACTGATGTTTAGTTCCTTCAGAGCCTGGAACATAGGAGGTCCTCAATACACATTTGTTATTGATATGAGTGCATGGTTGATGTGAGTAGTATGGTAGCAAAAATGAACATACTTCTGTGGGAACATGGGACTGATGGAGTTTAAGAGATTTGCTTTTGAGAGGAGGAAGAATGAGAGGCATCCCTATACAGGCGATTTTTCTTCTCTTTTATCCAGGTAACCATAAGGAATAGTTCACCATTATCAGAAGGGAGAGTGAATTGGGCTCATGACGCTTATTAAGAAATACAAAACAAAACATACTGTGTAGTGTTATATGAATGATAATAGCAGCCAACAGGTACTCCCAGTGTACAAAGTTATCTCACTGGACTATTCCACTTGTTTCTTACAGCAACTCTTTTGCATAAATATTATTACCCTTATTTTACTAATGAGGAAAGCAAGAGGTTAAACAACTTGAGGGATCAACAAGAGAATCTACCAGACCTAAGACTTGAACTTGGGACATTCGATGTCAAATTCCATAGCTTTTGGACCATAGGATAATAAATTCTTCTGCATTTCACCATCATTGATTGGGATTTATACTTTCCCTACCTTAGAAAACATTTTTAAAAGTCTAGTAACTAGGTATTCAATTCTACTGCTATTTTATTGGGTAGGATTCCTTTTAAAATGGTAACAAAATGAACTGATTTATGGTTAACAAGTATATGAACCATATTTGTTGAGAAACGCATTAGAATTTGTTTTTCATAAGATATTTAGTTGCAAGTGTAAGGATGGTCCTGTTGTATTCCAGAAGTCATTAAGTTCAGAAAAAAAATAATGTAGACATTACACTTCCACACTGAGTGGATTCCAGGGATTTCAAACTTGAAATTGCCAAACCATTTGCTGATCACCAAGTCACCAAATGGCAATAATGGCATCAAAGCAACTGTGCTTCTTTGTACCTGGTACACTGTGAACAATTGCTGTGTTGCATCAGAGAGAGCATTAGAAAGGTGCCTTCATTGTGGTATTACATTGTGGAAAGAACATCCAGTTTGGAGATGCAAGAAAGGTTTGAATTCTAGATTTGTTAATTATGAACTGTATGCTCTAGGAGAAGTTATTCAACCTCTCTAAATGTTATTTTCCTCCTCTGGAAACGGGAATGATTGGATACAGGAGAATCATGTGAGAATCAAAAAAGATAATTTATGTAATATGTAATACTCCCAGAAATTCAAAATTGTGTACCCCACTGTTTATGTGACATCTCTACTTGGATTGTCTAATATGCATCTTAAAACTAACAAGCCCAAAACAGGTTTCTTAAATCTCACCTCATCTTAAGTTGCCCATTTCCTAGTGTTCCCCATTCCAGTACATGCTCCCACATCCATTGGCCAGGACAGAATTTTACAAGTTTTCTTTGATTCCTTTCCTTTACTTAACTCCAATCCATCCTGAGGTCCTACTGACTCTTTCTTTCAAAGGTCCACCTCTTTCTATATTCATGATGATACCCTCTAGGCCCCATCATCTCCTGCCTAGACTATTGCAATTGTTCTCTCACACACAGCAGCCCAAGTCATCCTTTTAAATGAAAATCAGATCCCACCATGTTCTTGCTTAGACCTTTAAACGGCTGCCCACAACACCTAGAATAGAATACAAATCCCTTATACCCCTACACCCTCTGAAAATTCATCATGTATTTCCTCCCTTGTCTACTGTGTTCCAGCCACCTGGCTTTTATTCTGTTCTGCTAATTTAACAAGTTCATTCCCACCTTGGAGCCTTTGCACTAGTTGGTCTAGAGTGTTCTCTTCACTGTTTTTCATGTTACTCAGATCATAACTTAAATGTCTATTCCTAAAGAAACCTTCTCTAATGAATTAAAGTAACCACCTTCAGTCATATATCTATTTTAAATCTCACCATACCACTTATCACAGATATATTTACCCATATGTATATGTGTGTGTGTGTGTAGATATATATATATATATATATATATATATATATATTTCATTCATATATACCTTTTTTCCAACAGAATATAAGCTCCCTGAGAGAATGCACCTTGTATGCTAATTCACTGCTATATATTCAGAATGTACTAGACACAGAGTAAGCACACAGTTAATATTTTTTAACTGGACAAACAGATGACTGTATCTTATTTTATTGTACATTTATTGAAAAATTCAAAATTACCTCTTTTTTCCTGCTGTACCATATTACAGAAACTTAGACAGTTTAGTTGGGAGTCACCTAAATATAAGCTAGCTTTTTACAAATTGACTTCACTATGGAATGCTTCTCCAGACACTGTGGCATCCTTATTCTGTCTTTTGTTTTGTTTTGTTTTGTTTTTCCTATTTTTATTGTTTGCTACTCTCATTCAACAATATTTATGATGTGCCTATCCTGGTCTCTTTTACTTTAGTCTTTGTTGAGAAATAAATAATTTCCCTGATTCTTTGTTGACATAAAGTGTGGCTCATTCAGAGCCAAAAGCATCAGAAAAATCAGAGCTTTTTGGTGAAGTCATAATGATACAACTTGCTATCTTTACAAGTGTGGTCCATGAGGACACAACTGTACTTCTCGAAAATCCTTAATCTAATTTCATTGTAAAAACAATAACTCATTTGGTGTGGGAGGAATATGAGGGTAGGGCAAGTCATGTTTCAATGTACTTCAGAGACCTTTGGCTACATTTCTTCTTGAAACACAAATGCAGTCAGCCTGCAAAATTCATTGGCATCCTGAGAGAAAGTTCTGTTTCTTTGCAAACACTGCTCTGTCCTTCTATAAAAGTAATCCAAGTTTCTATTTACTTAAGAGGCTGAGACTGTACAGATGTATAAAGAAAAAAAAATTTTTCCCCCAACTTTGGCCATCTCTTTAATTCTGTTGATATGGCTCTTACTTCTTAGACTTTAACATTTTATTTCTTAAACTATAATTCAGAATTGTAGAAGGATAGAGATGGACAGCCTTCCCAATACACTCTCATCTAATATCCTTATTTTGCTGATAAAGAAATGGAGTCTCATGCAGGTGAAATGACTTGCTCATGGTCACACAGCGAATCAGTGCTTTCAACCACATCTTGCAACTCTCAGAGTTCTTTCTACCTCACTCCACTGCTTCTCTCATAATACACAAGGTAAATGGTTATCGCAGTTGCAGTTTCCAAATGAAGAAACATATATTGAACAGTTTAGTGCTTTGTTTGCAGAAAGTCACACAATTAACGAACAGTAACCACAAAGATTTCTTATCCTTTAATTTACCCTTTAAATTATTAACTGTTCTCAAACATGTTTTAAAGTTATATCTACCCAGAGGTAGGAAATGTATCTTTAAAATGAACCAATTGAGACCTTCAAGATGGTGTAGGACTAAGACGTGGACATCACCTTCCTCCCCACAAATACATCAGAAATACATCTACATGTGGAACAACTCCTACAGATCACCTACTGAACACTGGCAGAAGGCCGTAGACTTCCCAAAAGGCAAGAAACTCTCCATGTACCTGGGTAGGGCAAAAGAAAAAAGAAAAAACAGACAAAAGAATAGGGACAGGACCTGCATCTCTGGGAGGGAGCTGTGAAGGAGGAAAAGTTTCCACGCATTAACACAGCAACAGGGGCAAAGGGCAAAGTGGAGAGATTCCCTCACAGAAGATCAGTGCCGACCAGCACTCACCAGCCTGAGAGCCTTGTCTGCTCGCCCCCACCCCCTGCGGTGGGTGGGAGCTGGAAGCTGAGGCTTGGGCTAAGGAGTTCAGATCCCAGGGAGAGGACTGGGGTTGGCTGTGTGGAGACAGCCTAAAGGGGGCTAGTGCACCACAGCTAGCCAGGAGGGAGTCTGGGAAAAGGTCTGGACCTGCCTAAGAGGCAAAAGACCATTGTTTCAGGGTGCGTGAGGAGAGGGGATTCAGAACACCGCCTAAACGAGCTCCAGAGATGGGCGATCAGCACAGACCCTAGAGATGGGCATGAAACGCTCATGCTGCCGCTGCTGACACCAAGATGCCTGTGTGCAAGCACAGGTCACTATCCACACCTCCCCTCCAGGGAGCCTGTGCAGCCCACCACTGCCAGGCTCCCGTGATCCCGGAACAACTCCCCCGGAGGAACACACAGCGCACCTCAGGCTTTAGCAATGTCATGCCAGCCTCTGCTACTGCAGGCTCGTCCTGCATTCGAATTATGACTGCTTTACCCCTCCCTCTCCCCGGCCTGAGCAAGAGAGCCCTAATCAGCTGCTGGTTTAACACCCTCCTGTCTGGGCAGGGAAGAGCCTTTAGGTTTTGGCAAAGCCAAAACCAAAGCTGAACCCCAGGAGCTGTGTAAACAAAGAAGAGAAAGGGAAACTTCTTCATGCATCCTCAGGAGCAGCAGATTAAATCTCCACAATCAACTTAATGAACGCTGAGTCTGTGGAATACCTGAATAGACAACGAATGTTCCCAAAATTGAGGTGGTGGACATTGGGAGCAACTGTACACTTAGGGTTTGCTTTCTGCATCTAATTTGCTTCTGGTTTTTACATTTATCTTAGTTTTTAGTGCTTGTTATCATTGGTGGATTTATTGGTTTGGTTGCTCTCTTCTTTTTAATTTTATTTTTTTTTAATATTTAAAAAGATTTTTTTTTCTTTTTGTGAATGTGTATGTGTATGTTTCTTTGTGTGATTTTGTCTGTTTAGGTTTGCTTTTACCATTTGTCCGAGGGTGCTGACAGTTCGTATTTTTTGTTGTTGTTGTTAGTTTGTTTTCTTTTCATGACCGTGTGTGTATGTTTATTTGTGTGATTTGTCTGTTTAGTTTTGCTTTTATGATTTGGATTGGGGTTCTACTTGTTCATTGTGGGGTTTTTTTCCGTTTTTTTTCTTCCTTTCCTTCCAGCCATGTGGCTGGTGTGGTCTTGGTGCTCCAGCCAGGTGTCAGGCCAGAGCTTCTGAGGTGGGAGAGCAGAGTCCAGGACATTGGGCAACCAGAGACCTCCCAGCCCCATATAATATCAATCAGCGAGAGGTCTCCCAAAGATCTCCATCTCAAAACTAAGACACAGCTCCACAAACCCACTGGAGCCAGCAAGCTCCAGTGCTGGATGCCCCATGCCAAACAAATAACAAGACAGGAACACAACCCCACCCATTAGCAGAGAGGCTGCCTAAAGTCATATTAAGTTCACAGACACCCCAAAATGCACCACCGGATGTGGCCATGCCCACCAGAAGGACAAGATCCAGTCTCACCCACCAGAACACAGGCACCGGTCCCCTCCACCAGGAAGCCTACACAACCCACTGAACCACCCTCACCCACTGGGGGCAGACACCAAAACCAATAGGAGCTACAAACCTGCAGCCTGCAGAAAGGAGACCCCAAACACAGTAAGTTAAACAAAATAAGAAGACAGAGAAATATGCAGCAGATGAAGGGGCAAGGTAAAAACGCACCAGACCAAACAAATGAGGAGAAATAGGCAGTCCACCTGAAGAAGAATTCAGAGTAATGATACTAAAGATGATCCAAAATCGTGGAAATAGAATGGAGAAAATACAAGAAACATTGAACAAGGACCTAGAAGAACTAAATAGCAAAGAAACAATGATGAACAACACAATAAATGAAATTAAAAATGCTCTAGAAGGGATCAATAGGAGAATAACTGAGGCAGAAGAATGGATAAGTGACCTGGAAGATAAATTAGTGGAAATGACTGCCACAGAGCAGAATAAAGAAAAAAGAATGAAAGGAATTGAGGACACTCTCAGAGACCTCTGGGACAACATAAAATGCACCAACATTCAAATTATAGGGGTCCCAGAAGAAGAAGAGAAAAACAAAGGGACTGAGAAAATATTTAAAGAGCTTATAGTTGCAAACTTCCCTAACATGGGAAAGGAAATAGTCAAGTCCAGGAAGCACAGACAGTCCCATATAGGATAAATCCAAGGAGAAACATGCCAAGACACATATTAATCAAACAATCAAAAATTAAATACAAAGAAAAAATATTAAAAGCAGCAAGGGAAAAGCAACAAATAACATACAAGGGAATCCCCATAAGGTTAACAGCTGATCTCTCAGCAGAAACTCTGCAACCAGAAGGGAGTGGCAGGACATATATAAAGTGATGAAAGGGAAAAACCTACAACCAAGATTACTCTACCCAGCAAGGATCTCATTCACATTCAGTGGTAAAATTAAAACCTTTACAGACTAGCAAAAGTTAAGAGAATTCAGCACCACCAAACCAGCTTTACAACAAATGCAAAAGGAACTTCTCTAGGCAGGAAACACAAGAGAAGGAAAAGACCTACAAAAACAAACCCAAAACAATTAAGAAAATGGTAATAGGAACATACATATTGATAATTACCATAAATGTAAATGGATTAAATGCTCTAACCAAAAGACACAGACTGGCTGAATGGATACAAAAACAAAACTTGTATATATGCTGTCTATAAGAGACCCACTTCAGACCTAGGGACACATACAGACTAAAAGTGAGGGACTGGAAAAAGATATTCCATGCAAATGGAAATCAAAAGAAAGCTGGAGTAGCAATACTCATATCAGACAAAGTAGACTTTAAAATAAAGACAAGAGACAAAGAAGGACACTACATAATGATCACAGGGGTTAATCCAAGAAGAAGATATAACAGTTGTAAATATTTATGCACCCAACATAGGAGTACCTCAATACATAAGGCAAATGCTAACAGCCATAAAAGGGAAAATCGACAGTAATACAGTAATAGTAAGGGACACCCCACTTTAACACCCCACTTTCACCAATGGACAGATCATCCAAAATGAAAATAAATAAGGAAACACAAGCTTTAAATGACACATATAACAAGATGGACTTGATTGATATTTATTGGACAGTCCATCCAAAAACAACAGAATACACTTTCTTCTCAAGTGCTCATGGAACATTCTCCAGGATAGATCATATCTGGGCTCACAAATCAAGGCTTGGCAAATTTAAGAAAATTGAAATCGTATCAAGTATCTTTTCCACCCACAATGCTGTGAGACTAGATATCAATTACAGGAAAGAAAACTGTAAAAAATACAAACCCATGGAGGCTAAACAATATGCTACTAAATTACCAAGAGATCACTGAAGAAATCAAGGAGGAAAACAAAAAATATCTAGAAACAAATGACAGTGAAGAAATGAAGACCCAAAACCTATGGGATGCAGCAAAAGCAGTTCTAAGAGGGAATTTATAGCAATACAATCCTACCTCAAGACATAAGAAACATCTCAAATAAACAACCTAACCTTACATCTAAAGCAATTGGAGAAAGAAGAAAGAAGAGATGGAAAGAAATCATAAAGATCAGATCAAAAAAAAAATGAAAAAGAAATGAAGGAAACAATAGCAAATATCAGTAAAACAAAAAGTTGGTTCTTTGTGAAGCTAAATGGAATTAATGAACCATTAGCCAGACTCAACAAGAAAAAAAGAAGACTCAACTCAATACAGTTAGAAATGAAAAAGGAGAAGTAACAACTGACACTGTAGAAATACAAAGGATCATGAGAGATTACTACAAACAACTATATGCCAATAAAATGAACAAGCTGGAAGAAATGGACAAATTCTTAGAAAAGTACAACCTTCCAAGACTGAACCAGGAAGAAACAGAAAATATAAACAGACCAATCACAAGCACTGAAATTGAAACTATGATTAAAAATCTTCCAACAGGGGCTTCCCCGGTGGCGCAGTGGTTGAGAGTCTGCCTGCCGATGCAGGGGACACAGGTTCGTGCCCCGGTCCGGGAGGATCCCACATGCTGCAGAGTGGCTGGGCCCGTGAGCCGTGGCCGCTGAGCCTGTGCGTCCGGAGCCTGTGCTCCGCAACGGGAGATGCCACAACAGTGAGAGGCCCACGTACCACACACACACAAAAAAAATCCTCCAACAAACAAAAGCCCAGGACCAGATGGCTTCACAAGTGAACTCTATCAAACATTTAGAGAAGAGGTAACACCTATCCTTCTCCAACTCTTGCAACATATAGCAGAGGGAGGAACACTCCCAAACTCATTCTGCAAGGCCATCATCACCCTGGTACCAATACCAGACAAATACACCAGATAAAGATGCCACAAAAAAGAAAACTACAGGCCAATATCACTGATGAACATAGATGCAAAAATCCTCAACAGAATACTAGCAAACAGAATCCAACAGTACATTAAAAGTATCATACACCATGAGCAAGTGGGGTTTATCCCAGGAATGCAAGGATTCTTCAATATATGCAAATAAATCATGTGATATACCATATTAACAAATTGAAGGATAAAAACCATAGGATAACCTCAATAGATGCAGGAAAAGCTTTCAACAAAATTCAACACCCATTTATGATAAAAGCTCTCCAGAAAGTAGGCATAGAGGGAACTTACCTCAGCATAATAAAGGCCATATATGACAAACCCACAGCTAACATCGTTCTCGATGGTGAAACACTGAAACTATTTCCTCTAAGACTGGGAACAACACATGGTTGCCCACTCTCACCACTGTTATTCAACATAGTTTTGGAAGTTTTAGCCACGGCAGTAAGAGAAAAAAAAGAAATAAAAGGAATCCAAATCGGAAAAGAAGAAGTAAAACTGTCTCTGTTTGCAGATGACATGATACTATACATAGAGAATCCTAAAGATGCTACAAGAAAACTACTAGAGCTAATCAATGAATTTGGTAAAGTAGCAGGATACAAAATTAATGTACAGAAATCTCTTGCATTCCTATACACTAATGATGAAAAATCTGAAAGAGAAATTAAGGAAACACTCCCATTTACCACTGTAACAAAAAGAATAAAATCCCTAGGAATCAACCTACCTAAGGAGACAGAAGACCTCTATGCAGAAAACTATAAGACACTGATGAAAGAAGTTAAAGATGATACCAACAGATGGAGAGATATACCATGTTCTTGGATTGGAAGAATCAACATTGTGAAAATGACTATACTACCCAAAGCAATCTACACATTCAGTGCAATCCCTATCAAACTACCAATGGCATTTTCCACAGAACTAGAATAAAAAATTTCCCAATTTGTATGGAAACACAAGAGACCCCTGAACAGCCAAAGCAATCTTGAGAAACAAAAACGGAGCTGGAGGAATCAGGCTCCCAGACTTCACACTATACTACAAAGCTACAGTAATCATCAGTATGGTACTGGCACAAAAACAAATAGAGATCAATGGAACAGGATAGAAAGCCCAGAGGTAAACCCACACACCTATGGCTACCTTGTCTTTGATAAAGGAGGCAAGGATATACAATGGAGAAAAGACAGCCTCTTCAATAAGTGGTGGTGGGAAAACTAGAGAGCTACATGTAAAAGAATAAGATTAGAACACTTCCTAACACCATGCACAAAAATAAACTCAAAATGGATTAAAGACCTAAATGTAAGGCCAGACAGTATAAAACTATTAGAGGAAAATACAGGCAGAATACGCTATGACATAAATCACAGCAAGATCCTTTTTGACCCTCCTCCTAGAGAAATGGAAATAAAAACAAAAATAAACAAATGGGACCTAATGAAACTTAAAAGCTTTTGCACAGCAAAGGAAACCATAAACATGATGAAAAAACCCTCAGAATGGGAGAAAATATTTGCAAATGAAGCAACTGACAAAGTATTAATCTGCAAAACATTCAAGCAGCTCATGCAACTCAATATCAAAAAAACAAACAACCCAATGCAAAAATGGGCAGAAGACCTAAATAGACATTTCTCCAAAGAAGACACATAGATGGCCAAGAAGCACATGAAAGGATGCTCAACATCACTAATCATTAGAGAAATGCAAATCCAAACCACAGTGAGGTATCACTTCACACTGGTCAGAATGGCCATCATCAAAAAATCTACAAACAATAAATGCTGGAGAGGGTGTGCAGAAAGGGAGCCTTCTTGCACTGTTGGTGTGAATGTAAATTGATACAGCCACTATGGAGAACAGTATGGAGGTTTCTTAAAAAACTAAAAATAGAACTACCATATGACCCAGCAGTCCCACTACTGGGCATATACCCTGAGAAAACCATAATTCAAAAAGAGTCATGTACCACAGTGTTCATTGCAGCACTATTTACAGTAGCCAGGACATGGAAGTGTCCACTGACAGATGAATGGATAAAGAAGATGTGGCACATATATACAATGGAATATTACTCAGCCATAAAAGGAAACAAAATTGAGTTGTTTGTAGTGAGGTGGATGGACCTAGAGTCTGTCATACAGAGTGAAGTAAGTCAGAAAGAGGAAAACAAATACTGTATGCTAAAACATATATATAGAATAAAAAAAAAAGGTTCTGAGGAACCTAGTAGCAGGATAGGAATAAAGATGCAGACGTAGAGATTGGACTTGAGGACACGGGGAGGGGGAAGGCTAAGCTGGGATGAAGTGAGAGAGTAGCATTGGCATATATACACTAGCAAATGTAAAATAGATAGCTAGTGGGAAGCAGCCGCATAGCACAGGGAGATCAGCTTGGTGCTTTGTGACACCTAGAGGGGTGGGATGGGGAGGGTGGGAGGGAGATGCAAAAGGGAGGGGATATGGGGATATATGTATACATATAGCTGATTCACTGTTATACAGCAGAAACTAACACAATACTGTAAAGCAGTTGTACTCAATAAAGATATTAAAAAAAGAAATAAAATGAACTAATTAACTTTTTGGAACTAATTTTAAATTTATAGATAAGTTGTAAGAATAATATCAAGAACTCTCAATTGCCCTTTACCCGATTTACCAATTTTAAACATTTTACCCATATTTATAATTGTAATGTGTGTGTGTGTGTGTGTGTGTGTGTGTAGTGTAGTGTAGACAGGTATACAGAGACACATACACATATATATATTTATATTATTTATTTTTTTCAGAGTTATTTGTGAGTTAGGTTGCATGTATCATGTCTCATTACCCTTTATTACTTCAGTGCACATTTCTTAAGATCAATGAGATTTCACTTATGTAACACAATACAGTTATTAAATGCTAGATTTTCCTACAGAATTATTCTCTTGGTAATGCTACTTTACTGGTGCTCTAAGTACTTCCATGGTCAGTCTACTCCATTGGAGTCTGATATAGGTAGTTGGGTGACCATGCTGACACTGAGCCAATACATTTATATATTTCATGTTGCTGTGGTAAAACTGGTACCTGGGCTGGCACTGATGAAGCAGTCTGATAGGTAGGTAGATGCTTCCTTTATCTGATGCTAAAGAAATACTTTAAGGTCTATATGCTTAGCTTCCCAAAAAAGAAGTTTATAAGGATGGACTGTTGTTAGACATTCATTCATCCATTTAGTCAACACTTGTTGAGTTCCTACTAGGGGAAAATACTAGGCTCTTTCCTGGGGGATTATAAAGGTGAATAAAATGGATTGTGCTTCATAGGAGCTTGGGAGTAAGAGCTCAGACTGCTATCTGACTTGCCTGGGAGGGTGCTCCAAGCTCAAGAATTGAAATGGCATAGTAGACAGGACCTGTGTTTTAGAGTTGAGGAGATATAAGCTCAAATCCTAACTGTTTCTTCTTTGCTGAAGAAACTTTCAGTAAGTTATTTTACTTTGATGGATCTTGGTTTTTTCATCCAATTCATTCCTCATAGGGATGACTGAAGGATTAACAAAGCAACATTTGTTAGGAACTAATGCATTATCTGGCATATAATAAGTTCTCTACAAAGGGTAGCTATTATGGTGTTACATATAGTATATATACTATATCATGAACAAATTATAAACATAATATTCATATATGAAGCATACTAATAACATTTAATGATGCTTTGCTTTACATTGTGAAGCTTTGTTTACATTCGCAGGCGCACACATACATCATTTTTCTTCTTAAATTTCAAAAGTTGGCGACTAATATTTACATAAAAATTGAATCTCAGGATATTTATTCTCTGGGAATTTTGTGTCCTGGAGAGCAGTTGGTAAAATGAGAATATCCAGACAAACAGGGATAGCTAATCTATTTTCACTGTTATCATATATAACCAGTCACACAGTGCATGATCCATAAAATGGGTGCACCATGGGTAATGCATGAATAATTAATATTTGCCACTCTTACCTCACAAATGGAACCTGAGGCATGAATATGAGACTGCTTCTAAATTATTTTCCCCTGAGGCTGAACTGGATATTTATTTTCACCTAAGATCATTATAAATCTCTGTAAACTCTTTTTTGGAGTGGGGTGGAGACAGGTAGAGAGTGAACGTAGAAATCCCCTAATCTCCAAACATATTGTATAACAGAATTATCACTATTCTCATTTTAATATTTTCTAGTATATTTACAGTGCCTTTTAACTTACCCTATACTGTCTTCTCCTTTAGAGGCTGAAGAATAAAAGGCTTTTTTTTTTTACTTTATTATTATTTGTTTAACTTTATTGGAGTATAATTGCTTTACAATGGTGTATTAGTTTCTGCTTTATAACAAAGTGAATCAGCTATACATATACATCTGTTCCCATATCCCTTCCCTCTTGCATCTCCCTCCCTCCCACCCTCCCTATCCCACCCCTCCAGTTAGTCACAAAGCACCGAGCTGATCTCCCTGTGCTATGCAGCTGCTTCCCACCAGCTATCTACCTTACGTTTGGTAGTGTATATATGTCCATGCCTCTCTCTCACCCCCCGTCACAGCTTACTCTTCCCCCTCCCCATATCCTCAAGTCCATTCTCAAGTAGGTCTGTGTCTTTATTCCTGTTTTACCCCTAGGTTTTTCATGACAGTTTTTTTCTTAAATTCCATATATATGTGTTAGCATATGGTATTTGTCTTTCTCTTTCTGACTTACTTCACTCTGTATGACAGACTCTAGGTCTATCCACCTCATTACAAATAGCTCAATTTCGTTTCTTTTTATGGCTGAGTAATATTCCATTGTATATATGTGCCACATCTTCTTTATCCATTCATCGGATGATGGACACTTAGGTTGTAACACTTGAGAAACTAGGATAAGGTATTTTTGTATGATTTGCCTGCAGATTAATGGTACAGTGTTATATGCACTTACCATGGAACCTGGCAGAGAAGAGAAAAAGAGGGAGAGAGAGAGAGAAGGAGAGAGAGAGAGAGAGAAGAATTAGAATATGAACTATTTATCTACCTTCCTATGCATGCCAAGCCATTTCACATCATAAATATCTGAGCCAAAAGTAGGGTTTACCTGATTCTTTGCAAGAGTTTTAGTTTGATATTTTACTAAAGATAATTATGAAATTCTTTCAGATGGAACTATTTAGATCTTATATATATTTGTTTGTTATTTTTGCACAAATGACTCATATTTAATTTGACTTAATTGCTCCCCTCTTGAAGCCAGTTGGCTCAGTTTACAAATCTGTGAGCTACTGTTGGTGGTGCCCTCCTTCCCAGTGAAACATACAAAGCAATAAGCATCATGTATCCTCCCCAATACCCCTCTGCTTCTGGCTCAGGTTGCCCAAAGCACAGATCCTCTCTTACCCATGTCCCCAGGTTTGAAGCACATAGCCTCATTTCGAGGCAGAGGCAGCTTCCCTCTACTTTCCTTTGGGATATAAAAAGGGGGTAAAGGGGCAAAGAGAGTCCCCTGGGCCTCTCCTCTCATCCACACTACACTGCCCCTTCTTCCCCCATGAAAAATAAAATAAGTAAAGAAAAATAATAATTTAATTTCTTGTATAGTTTTTAGTACTATTATTTGAAGATTTCTTTTGACTCTTTTTCTAGTATAAATAATTATACTTCTTCTAGTATAAATAATTTCTCTCATAGACAAATCAATACATTTGTCTATGAGAGAAATTAATTTTGGAATTAAGCTAGAGAAGATATCAAAATAGTTTAGAAATACATTTTTTATTTTTTCAATCATGTTTCAATTACATTTAATGAAGATTTACAGGTTTACAGAGTTGAATAATATTTGAAAACTGGTTGTATATTAATCATCCACTAATATTTCCCCACTGATCTCAGAAAAAGAGAACCATGAAATCAAAGAACTTCTTGGGGAAAAAAATAGTTTTGATGTGTATCAAACTTTTTTAAAAGTCATATTTCAAAATTACTATTTCGATAATTTGAACCTGCCAAAATATATCATTCAAACTATTCAGTTACATGTTAGCTTCTGCTTATCGGGGTGGAGTAGTTTGTAGCAGACCAGAATTTCTGTTGAGACCAAGTAGAAAAGCAGGATTAAATACCAGGTAATCAGTTTGAGTGTACTAGGAGGCAATGAGAAATGGATAGGGTATAACTTCTTCATGGATATGAGCTGACTTTTACCATTTTGTATCAGGGCAATGTTTGCCAATTTGGTATGGGGAGGGGGCTGAGAATCTCAGCATTTTACTTAAGGTACTGGGTGAAACCAGTATGGTTTGGGGTAGATATCTGGGGAACTTCAAGCACAGAGATGTTTACTATCCAGAGAAAAGGCTAACTTGGGGGGCTACATGGGGCAGGATGCTAAAGACCTAAGTAGAAAGCCTCTGCAAAGCAATGCAAAGTTTTGGCAGTCTTGTGAGACCTGCAGGAGAAATGGCCTCAAAGAAACATCAGACTTACAGCTGAAAACTCTTGAGAACCAGAGTGAACTAGAGATAGACCATTTCCAGGCCTGCAACCCAGTCTCAACATGCAACAGTCCCCGATTAAATTAAGATGAATTATTGTGTTGTCTGCCTAGTGAAGGGAATGATGAATCCATTATAGAGCAGGATACATCATTTGGATCTTCTACAATCTCCTATACAAAATAGTCAACATTTAATAAAAAATTACTGGACTTCCCTGGTGGCACAGTGGTTGAGAATTCGCCTGCCAATGCAGGGGACACAGGTTCGATCCCTGGTCCAGGAAGATCCCACATGCCGTGGAGCAGCTAAGCCCATGCGCCAAGACTACTGAGCCTGCGCTCTAGGGCCCACGTGCCACAACTGCTGAGCCCGCGTGCTGCAACTACTGAAGCCCACATGCCTTGAACGCGTGCTCTGCAACAAGAGAAGCCACTGCAATGAGAAGCATGCGCAAGGCAATGAAGAGTAGCCCCCGCTCGCTGCAACTGGAGAAAGCCCCTGTGCAGCGATGAAGACCCAACACAGCAAAAAAAAAAACCCCAAAATTACTAAGTATGCCTCAAACACCCCAAGAAAACATAATCAAAAATCAAAAGAAAAAGTAGACAATGGAAACACATGTATAGGTGATTGAGGTATAAGAGTTAGCTAGGAATTTAAAATATCTCTAATGTGTTCAAGGCAATAGAGGTAAGACTTTCCCAAACACATGCCCTTTCCTCCCCCACCTACAATCTCTGCACTGTTTGAGAATACAAGTAATAAGGCAGGGAAAGAATCTGACAGTAAATCAGAAGGTGTTTTTCTACAGAACTCTCCAGGAGGGCAAAACCACACAAAACAAATGAAATGCAGTTCATGTGAGTGGCTTGGGAATTATTAGCTTGTGTGTAGGGTAGGTAGAGTAAAAGAGATTCTCTGCCTGTGTTTCTGAAGGCCCTTCAGAGCCTGAACAAACTGCACTGGGCATGAATGATTTGCTTGCTATCATTATCATAATTTTTTAAAGTTTAGTTATGGTAAGGGAAAAAAAATCCCTCCAGGCTTGCTTTTTTATGACCCAATCTCCCTGCAACTGTTTGATATATTCACTGGTAAATATGATGACCTGATGACCAGATCAATGAACTCAGTATCAACTGTACTGTACTTCAGGCAACACTCAGTCCTGGGGAAAAGGTGGAAAGAAGCATGTATCAATAGAGGCCAGGGAGGACTAGAGAAGGCATTGACACAAGGCCTCTTCCCATTTCGGTTGCCATGAAGGTGAGTAAGCTTCCTCTATCCTGCGTCTTGGGGAGGAGGAAGATATTTACCCAAAGAGGCTATTTTAAATCATTACTGAGTTATCTCTGATTGGTATGTAGAAATAGTCCCTTTCTGCATCCCCACTTTCCAACTTTAAAAGAAATGAGGCCTCAAGAGCTCATTCAATGAATTCTGCTACAAAAATTAATGGAATCATTTTTCCTCTGCCCTCACTTTAAAACATCTATACCAGCATAGAGTAACATCTCCTGGTATGAATGTCCCAAAGTGAAGCAGTGTTCTCAAGGCTGGAGGAAGAGAAGAGTCAGGATCCTGGAGGGACATTTTTAAACTACATCTCCCTCCCCACCCATAACCCAACTCTGTCCCATTATTCTTGACAGCATATTGTAGATATGAAAGATCTGGAAGAATGAAAAATATTGAGAATTAGGGAGAGGGAGAGATAAGTGGAAAACAGAGGTAGTCACCTACTACTGGAAGATAAGACCAAAGCCAGATGACCAGTGTAGTGTGGGTACTGGTTGAACAAATTCTGTGACAACAGACAGAGTAACGTGAAGGCCCATGGAAGGCAGAATCTCTGGGAGGAAAATGGGATGAAATGGCAATTGCATGAGAAGACGGAGTCTCTGTGAACTGCAGATTATACTTCCTTTTCTGTATTCATGGAATTGACCCATGAATGTATGGGCAATATCTGAAGGGATTCTGTATGCAGTCAGGTTGAAATGTTTACATTAATAAATGTTGTGATTTTTAACGTATATCAAGTCTTGCCCATCAGTCTGGTAATGGCTCTCATATTTAACACGGTGTTCTCTTCACTGTGAACTAAATTAGTGAATATAAAAGATGAGGGAATTAAGTGAGGTCTGAACTTTTGAGTCTTTAATTAAGCCTTGCTTACAGTACCTAAGGACATTGAGATGCCTTCTGCGTGTTTTTCCTCCATTATCTTCATCATCTGAGTAGGATCCCATGAGCTTTCAACACACACACACACACACACACACACACACACACCTGCCTAAAGTAGAACAGATAAGTTACGTTTGGGAATATATGCTGAGAGCTGATTGTGGAGGCCATGGGACTATTGCATTCCTTTTTTTTTTGTGCTTCAACCTAGGTTTCCAGATGTCTGTTGAACAGAGGTGTGAAGTGGTTACTATGTCACAGTTTTGCTCTTTATACCTTCCTTCAAACTTAACAAATCTGAGCTGATTTCTAACAAGTTAAATGCACACTTTTTTTGGAAGGAGGGATGACAATACAATGTCTTTTCAAACTATAAGTTAGGTGATCTTCAAAGACAGCATTGAATTCTTCTGCTTGAGTTATGCTGGCTAATAGGAACTTAAGTGATAACTGGTAGGAGAGCATTGAAGCATTCATGCATGTGAAATCAGATGAACGCCCAGAATTGGAATTTCCTAAGGAAAGTTATTCTAGCGGAGAAACACCACCCAGGTTGAGTGCCAGTAGCTTTTAAACTAACATGTGGAACTATCATCCTAATAAGTAACAACTAAAGGTGCCTGAAGAAAAGCAAGACCAATATTTTCAAGTCTATATTTTCAAGCACATTTTAAAAACAACAGATTAAACAGAGTTATATACAGGTCTCTTCCTTTGTTAAAGGGAATTTAATCCTACTGTCTTAATTTTGATTCCATATATTAATGCTTACCCTTGAAAGGCACACATGCAACTTAAGTAAATCTTAAGAAAATGTATTATTTACTTTAATAAATTTTATTTATCTATTAATAATAATTTTAAGCAATTAATTACTGTTTTATCATGTATCTATTACAGTTTAATAAATCATTTATTTAAGTAAATAGTTAGCTAGAACAACCAATTCATTTATGAAAAGAAATTGCCAAGAGCTCTGATTTCTATTGGTAATTTCTATTTCTAGCCAGTGATAATAACACTAGTCTTCCTGAAACATTTCTTTTTAAATGATCTACTTAAAACCATATCAGTTTTCCACTTGTCATGCAATTCTAGACTGCAATGTGACTTCAGCTTCAGCTTCTACTAATTAAGGTTAAAGGGACACATTCTAATGCTTATCCTGTGTAAAATCAGCTCAGTTACCTTTCAGAGTTGCCTAAAATTTGTGAAATATTGTGGTTCAAATACATGAATCCTCAACATTTTATAATAGACATACCTAGGTGTATACAGATGTATACCACATCATATGGTATGTAAATAAATTTACCCCTTAAGTCTTTCTAAAGTGTAGAGGTAAAGCTGAATCTTTGCCATCACACTTATTTTTCCCATCGTATGGAGAATCTGGAATGATGTTGATATCAGTAATGGCCATTGTGTTCTCAGTTTCCTCATTTACAAAATGAGTTAATGATATCTGCCTCATAGTTGTTGACAAGAGTAATAGAAGAAGGTTGCCTGGTAATAGTAAGTGCTTGAAAAATGCTGTTATACTATTGTCATCATTTTTAGTATTGTTATTATTGCTCAGCAATTTTAAAAAATTAGACAGGAAAATGCTCTATTGGACCCCTCACTCATGCTCATTCATCATGTGTATTTTGAAATTTAGCCAGAGCTGTGATAAGTTATAGTCTCTACTTCAGCTATCTTTAAACTAGACTGCTGTAATATTTTATTAACAGCCTGAAAAAAATTCAACAAGGCTCTTCATGGGTGCAAAATGTTACAACTTGAATGTTACTTTCCAGGAAGATGACTCAATATATTTTACACTAGTTGAGAGACAATAATCCAGGCTCTCTGATATAAAAGGATTTAAACACCCATAAGCATATGGTGTTTGTATGGCTTTTGTTACCATAGCCTTCCATTGTTTGGGTACCTATTCATCTATTTTCAACTGATATGTCACATAAAAGGAAAAAAAAAGAAATTGCAGTCAAATGCTATGTGGAGAGATGTGGCTTTAGTCATTGTGTTTCTTAATTAGAAAAAATTCTCCTGCTGTAAGGAATGAACTGTGGGTTTATGCCTAGAGACCATTTTAAGGTCTTGTATATCGTGATTATTATTCATGTCCATTTGTTGTTTTCTTTTAAGCTGTAATTAATTTCCAGCTTACTGGTTTCAGTGCTCAGAAGATGAACAGCTTTATGAATTTAGGGCAGATACTGTTACAAGTAGTTATTTTCCATTCCAAACTCTGACAAAGAAAAAAAAATGGAGAGGTTATTTTTCTTGAATGGCCTTTAAAATTATTTCTCTTTGGAAAGATCTTTGAAAATGACCAGATTGGAGGTTTTAGCTATTTGGTTATAATAACAGGGTTGAAAAGGTACTTCAGTGAAAATTTCACTTTGGGAATAAAAGAAATCTCAGTTCTATCTTGATTATGTACTTGTGTTACACACCATGACAACTCACCAGTTTACATTGTTTCTATGCACTTGAAAAAGAGACTTAAAAATTAAAAACCTCTTTGAAATACTACACAACACAGTCTCGCCTCGAGTCGTATCCCTTTCTCCCATATCAGAATCAATATTTCACTCCTTATTCACATCAGGACAATGAAGAAAAACTACATGCTGTGTGCAGAGTTAGGTGGTTAGAAGGATTCTGGCCTATCTCTTGCTTCCAGTGCATTCTTTTTCTCTTCTACCTTTATTTACCTTTCCCTTTACAAAAATCCTTGAGCTCTTGTCTCACATTAAGGGGGGGAAAAACCTGTAAAATGTTATAATTGGGTCCTAATTTATTTTCCCATTTGGAGGAAAACAGTCCATCTGGCCCACAATATGTAAAAGAGAGCACCTGTATGGCACCCAAGGTCTTACTGGTGACATCTGAAAGACCCACAGCCCTTTGGTGTGTATAATAACATTATTAGCACATTCATTGTAATCATAGGGGATTAAACAAAAATATTTACCATTACAAATAAGTTTTTATGCATTTATTTAAAACTAGTGGCTTATTAAAAGTGGTAAATATTCTGTTGGTGTTCCAAAAACAGAGATTCTTACTGATACCTATAAATATTTTGTAGACAAGTAATGTGCAAAGCAAACTTTAAACAAGCTTGATACAATTTTTCATTGCTCATGCCGAGCCACCTTTGAATGGCAGATTCCTTTTAAAGATAATCATTCATTCAACCATTCATTCAGTCATTCATTCAGTCAGATGTGTGCATCGAACATCTCGGAGCACACATTTTATGCCAGGTATGATGTTAGAGTACACAAATGAAGAAATGGTCTGTGTCTTAGAGACTGTCTCTCTGACAATTATCAGAGAGAAAATTGCGTCAGATTGTCTCTCTGCCTAAAACCATACTCAGTGACACAGGACGACTTCAGTTCCTCAGTGATGAGTTACAGACACAGTAATATCATGAGTTAGGGAGAAAACAGGTGGTAATAAAATCTGGACTCTGAAATAGTGATCATCTTTCGCTTGACCAGAGGTAAATATCCTCATATTATACACTTTATGAAGGAATACAAGTTAGGACAAAACAAAATAAAAAGTAAAAGTCTGTTACTCGGGAACCAAATAGGATCTTGGCCTTTCCTTTCTCATCAAATGTGATAGGGGGTGCCGCGTATAGGGGACAGGGAGCCACTTTGGAGCTCCCTGTCTTCTAACTGCCTGCAGGAAATGATTTCTTGGCTACTTATTAGGGTTATCAATAGGCAACGTTCCTCGAGTGGTAAGGAAGAAAGGAGGTCCTACTTTCTCCAGCTTCCTCGAGCTTCTTCCTGAAGGCCCCCTTCCTTCTCACCCGGCCAGGGGAATTGAAAAGTTTTAACCGACCAGACTTGAATGGCCTCCTACCTACGCAGTTGTGCCTCAGGCCAGCGGGGGCGGAGTGAAGCTCCAGATTCCTCCCAGCTGCCGCATCTAGCCACGTCCGAGTCCAAACGTCCCAGTCCGAGGCCACGCTGGTCTGTGTGCTCGTGGAAGCCCAGGTTTGAAACATCACATTCGCGAGGCCCCGCCCCTCTGCACGCGGCCCCCCTCTGTGCACGCGGCCCCACCCACAAACCCTCCCTGCCCGTGACACCTGCGTGATACCTGCGTGGCACCTGATCTTTTTTTCAATTGTAGAAAGAGTTTGTATTTTTCCTTTCAGATTCTAAAAGTAATATGATTGTTAAAAATACTTCGGAACATACAAAAAGATGTACATAAAATAAAAATAACCTGTAGTCTTAAGAGAAACAGTGAGACCATTCTAGTGTATATCTTTGCAATCTCTTTACCATGAACAGATAGATAAACAATTAGATATGCTGCTTCTCTGCCTTTTTCACACACACATAAGTGCACAGGTAGGGTATATGTAAATATACTTTATAAGATTTTGTATATCTTTTCTCTTTTAAAGAAAAATACTTTAAAACTTTTTTTGTACTCTAAAGTATACGTATGTAGGAGTTAAAGTTCTGTTGTATACATTAAAAAGTAAAAAAAATTAAAAGATCAGCCATATACCTTCCACACATTTCAGGAAGTAGAATATTATCAATACATAAGGATTGCATCTTTCTCCTCAGCAATGTTATGAATTGTATGACAAACATTCCCTTGCTTTTCTTTATACTTTAACAAATATTATATGTATCAGTTGTATTGAAGTATGGCACACGTACAGAAAAATGAGTCAACTGCAAGTGTGTTCAATGAATTATCACAAAGTGAACCCACCAGGATAACTGCCACCCAAGTAAAAGAAATAAGACATTCTTAGCACCCCAGAAGACCCTCCTAATCACTATCCCTTTTCTATTCCCCAAAGGTAATGACTGTCTTCAGTTCTAACACCATAGTTTAGTTTTGCCGATTTTTGAACTTTTAAAAAATAGTCCAGTCATTGTTTTCCTGTTCAATACTGCCATTGATTATAGTTATTTTTTACAAAGTACACTCCATATACTAACTACACATATTGCAAGTCTATATCCTGCCTTCCTTACTTGACACTGCATGGAGTCATTTTGCATGTCATTTAACATTCTGCTTTTAAAAAATAGTTTTTGCCTTATAGTCTATTGGATGGATGTACCATGATTTTATTGGAAGTACAGGGTTTTGTTTTTGGCGGGGGAGGGCAATTTCTCCCAAGCATATATATTCTCTTGCATATCGTTTAATGTAAATCTCTGGGTTATTTCTTTAGGATTATTCATAAAAATGGAATTCCTAAGACAAAGAGCACTAACTTTTTTTTTAATTTTTAAATTTTATTTTATTTACTTTTTATACAGTAGGTTCTTATTAGTCATCAATTTTATACACATCAGTGTATACGTGTCAATCCCAATGGCCCAATTCATCACACCACCATCCCCACCGCCCCGCAGCTTTCACCCCTTGGTGTCCATACACTTGTTCTCTACATCTGTGGCTCAACTTCTGCCCTGCAAACTGGTTCATCTGTGCTATTTTTCTAGGTTCCACATACATGCGTTATATACGATATTTATTTTTCTCTTTCTGACTTACTTCACTCTGTATGACAGTCTCTATATCCATCCACGTCTCAACAAATGACTCAATTTCGTTCCTTTTTATGGCTGAGTAATATTCCATTTTATATATGTACCACCTCTTCTTTATCCATTAATCTCTCGATGGGCATTTAGATTGCTTCCATGACCTGGCTATTGTAAATAGTGCTGCAGTGAACACTGGGGTGCATGCGTCTTTTTGAATTATGGTTTTCTCTGTGTATATGCCCAGTAGTGGGATTGCTGAATCATATGGTAATTCTATTTTTAGTTCTTTAAGGAACCTCCATACTGTTCTCCATAGTGGCTGTTTCAATTTACATTCCCACCAACAGTGCAAGAGGGTTCCCTTTTCTCCACACCCTCTTCAGCCTTTGTTGTTTGTAGATTTTCTGATGATGCCCATTCTAACTGGTGTGAGGTGATACCTCATTGTAGTTTTGATGTGCATTTCTGTAATAATTAGTGATGTTGAGCAGCTTTTCATGTGCTTCTTGACCATCTGTATGTCTTCTTTGGAGAAATGTCTATTTAGGTCTTCTGCCCTTTTTTGGATTGGGTTGTTTGTTTCTTTAATATTGAGCTGCATGAGCTGTTTATATATTTTGGAGATTAATCCTTTGTCTGTTGATTCGTTTGCAAATATTTTCTCCCATTCTGAGGGTTGTCTTTTCGTCTTGTGTATGGTTTCCTTTGTTGTGCAAAAGCTTTGAAGTTTCATTAGGTCCCATTTGTTTATTTTTATTTCCATTACTCTAGGAGGTGGATCAAAATAGATCTTGCTGTGATTTATGTCAAAGAATGTTCTTCCTATGTTTTCCTCTAAGAGTTTTATAGTGTCCGGTCTTATATTTAGGTCTCTAATCCATTTTGAGTTTATTTTTGTGTTTGGTGTTAGAGAGTGTTCTAATTTCATTCTTTTACATGTAGCTGTCCAGTTTTCCCAGCACCACTTATTGAAGAGACTGTCTTTTCTCCATTGTATATCTTTGCCTCCTTTGTCATAGATTAGTTGACCATAGGTGTGTGGGTTTATCTCTGGGCTTTCTATCTTGTTCCATTGATCTATGTTTCTGTTTTTGTGCCAGTACCGTATTGTCTTGATTACTGTAGCTTTGTAGTATAGTCTGAAGTCAGGGAGTCTGATTCCTCCAGCTCCGTTTTTTTCCCTCAAGACTGCTTTGGCTATTTGGGGTCTTTTTTTGTTTCCATACAAATTTTAAGATGATTTGTTCTAGTTCCGTAAAAAATGCCATTGGTAATTTGATAGGGATTGCATTGAATCTGTAGATTGCCTTGGGTAGTATAGTCATTTTCACAATGTTGATTCTTCCAATCCAAGAACATGGTATATCTGTCCATCTGTTGGTATCGTCTTTAATTTCTTTCATCAGTGTCTTATAGTTTCCTGCATACAGGTCTTTTGTCTCCCTAGGTAGGTTTATTCCTAGGTATTTTATTCTTTTTGTTAAGAGCACTAACTTTTTAATAGCTTAGTATCCTGATGTCATATTGCTTTACTAAAAATTGGTGCCAATTTATAGTCTTGCTAGTGGTGTGGAACAGTATCTTGTTTCAACTTCCCCAATATTTTTTAAGATTTGTTAATTTGATAAGTGAGAAATGTTTTCTCCTTGATGTTTACATTTGTACTCCTTTGATTGCAGGTGAGGTTGATTACACATGTTTATTATTAATTTATATTTTTCTTATTACGATTTATTTATACATTTTTTCCCCAGTGTCCTCAAGTTTTGACGTTGGTTTCTCCATGATTAAGCAGCTGTTGTGCTTGAGTCCCTTAGGTTAACTGAATGAATTGTGGTCCTTAAATCAAAGATTGGCCTAAATCTCAGGACTATCATAGGAATTCCTTCAGGGTTCTTTAAAATCTGTTGAATCCCCTGCCCCTTCCTGTAGATGACAGGATTGTGATGGATGATTTCAATTTCATTACCTCATTGCAGTAAGAAAGTGAGGAAAGTCGAGTTTCACTACTGTCACTTTACCGCTGAAGAGAGTGAGGTTGAGTCCATAGGTGTCTTGCTCAGGTTGCTGGATGGGCATTTGAACCTGTACATTCCCGCTTAGATCCTCTACCTCTGATAGTTTTAAGCTGAAAGTTTTCCCTTTGTCATCGCAGATCAAGTAGTTGAGGTTCTATTGGGTATGGTATCTGTGAATTTGAGACTCGGGGGAGGAGTTTGCAAAACTGGGCTGAGGAGGTAGTAGTTGCTGAAGAGTGTGAAACACATGAGATCACCTCTTATACTCATAATTACAGGAAAATGAGCCCCCAAGGAGATGATGCCACTCTGCATGGCCATGCAGGTTGTACCTAGCACAACCCCAGAGGGGGCACCATCCACATCCATTATGACTTGAATGGCATCCCTTGGAATTCTACTGATCCACACCTGCATCATCAGCAATTTCTCAATATTTATTTAATTTTTGTAATAACAAGTGCTTTTCAAGCATAGGTCAGTGTAAACTAGAAATAGAATAAGTGATGGGGGACTAGAAACCTCATTCTGAACTTTGCTTTTAGCTGTCAAAACAATTGATACAAAAATTTGATGCATCAGTGCCATTCATTGTTCCCGAAAACATAAAATAATGCTAAGGCAAAAATTTAAAGCAACTTTGTTCCTGCAGAAATACAGTCAAAGCACTCTCTGTGGGTGTATATAAAGACTTCTCATGTGTCAAAAGAGAGTTGGACATTTCTTACAAATACCAGGCAATTGCAATGCAGATTCTGTAACAGCAGTTACCTGGCAAGCCAGCACATAGGAAAGTACTCATGTGGATAAGAAAGTGACCATGCACTTAGCAATGAGCATTTTACAGTAGAAGCCATTTTAGAGGCCTTCTTGTCTTGCAATTACCCATTGTGGTTACTTGGTCAAAGTCATTCACCACGAAGTTAGGAGGAAGGATTTGAGATTGCAGATGGCCCTAACTGAAGCCACCAGCCAGTCAGCTCTTGGGTTGCTGAAGGTAGGATTATCCAGGCTTCATAGTATTTTGCTTTTGGTTAACCTGCTTTGCCCTCACTCCACCTGAATGGTTAAATACACCGCATACTTTAATATTTTATACCCCTCAGTCAGTAGTTATTAAGTTATTCCTTTTCAGGGAAGCACTGTATCATAGTCATAGAAAGAACACTGGTTTCAGAGCCAGAAGATTGGACTTGAGCTCTTCCATTAACAAACTAGTGGAGTTTCCTCATTTGTAGCATCTAGGCTTCGAATTGATTGATTACTATGATAATTTTCCTGCTCTAAAACAGTAAATACATATATATATATTTTTTTAATGAAGATTTTCTTGAATAATGATTTTTTAAGTATGAGTTTTTAAAAAGAAACACCAAGCAGGTTTTTACATGAGCTCAAAGTAGAAAACCCAACATACACACACACACAGTATACCATATACTTGTACTTAGTTTTGATAGTATCCCTAGTCATTATTTTACATATTCTTTATAAACTGACGATTATATTTGCAGTAGTAAATAAAATAATTTCTCATCAGAGCAAAAGAGATGAATGCTGTCTCTTGCACATACTGGGTAATTTCATAATCAGAGTTGTTTTTAAAATTCTGTATCAAGATTGGCAAAACTTTTGGTACAGAAAATATAAGAAATGTGTTTCTTTTCTGTTCTTTGGAATAGGCTTAGCAATTATCTCCTGCTTAAGTGTAAAACTGATGATCTGCTTGCCCATGCAAACACAGATTGTCTGAGGTTTGTCCTTGTCTTGAAGTTACAGGAAAAGCAAATTAATGGGCAATTTTGATATTGTTGAGCAAATTCAGGTGCTACCCCTGAGGATGCCAACTGAATCCCTGTTCATATATTTGGGGCTTTTACTGGTGTGTGGGGGCCCTCTGGACCCTCTGGAGGCAGCTTTGCAAATTCCAGGTATAGCTCTGCTTGGTCAAATAGCTATTAGTTTCTGTTTGGAAGTGGGCAAAGTTTAACTTTACATACTTCTTGCCATTTTGGTATCTCTGTCCCACTCCCTGCCCTGGCTCCAGCAACATCATTTGGGATTATTAAGACTAAGGTTTAGAAACAGTACTCCTTATTGGACAGCAAACACAGGATTTGAAATTTTTTTTAAAGAAAATTCAGGAAGCAAACAAAATAAAAATAAAAATGTGCATATTTACAGAGCATTGATTTCTAAATATTATGTAAAATTTACATGTTCTCTTTTCTCTACCTCAACGTAATTTGAGATAAATTGCTTAAATTTCTATTCTGAATTAGATTCAGATAGGTAGGACTTTTAAATCTGGGGAAATTATACCAGACTTTTCTTTCCAATTCTATTTCTGGGCCTGCCTCTTCTGCCTCAATGAACACATCCTTTGGCACCAGGCCATCTTCTTTGAAGGCATCCTGGGCTTGTTGGTGCTATACCATTCCTGTCATGTTTCTTCTACTGGGTTTTAAGATAGTGGGCAGTGCTGTGCATGTAAACTGGCTCTCAGGAAAGCAAAACAAACAAACAAACACTGATTAGTAGCATTTGTCAATTTCCATATATAAATATTCCTACCATGGCCACTTTCAAACTACCAACATGAGGCACTGGGAAGAGAAGTACACAATTGGCCCCCAGAGGCTGGCCAGGGCTGGCTCCAGTACCCTGTGTATGTCTGTCTTTACAGGCACAATCTGAGTTTTTTCAGTCCTAAATGTCTCTATGGCTTTTGCACCTGATCCATTTCTCTCTGTCTTCTTTAAGTTTTATGAATTGCATTTATTAGTAGACAAGGTCTTCTTTTTGCTTGGTTGGCTAGTTCCAAGCCAGTTTTTCTGTGTGGTTTACATAGTTACTGGATCCCTCTGATCATGTACACTGCCTTTCCCTTGTGCCTGACTGTAGCACATCACTCCAGCCATCAGCACAATGTAAACCTGTTATTCCTTCTTGTTCCAAAGCGTATGCTAAATTCCCACTTAGCTCACTTTCAAGACAGACAGCAGACAGGCTCTGAGCTTCACGTATTATGAGGCCTTTCTCTGCTCGGAGTGTTATTTCCATTGATTTCTTTGATGGCTGCGTCCTTTAGGAGCCTGGGTATGATCTTGAGAATCATATGTCTGAGAGTTTACAGCATTAAAATTATAGTACACCTCAAGAACACACAAGAGATGCCATATAGATGGATGTTTTATCTGTGGGGGCGTAGAGTGAAAGTTCATGAGAAGACCAGGCCCAGACTTGGACCCACAAAGGCAGTTGTCTCTAAGCATAAATAAGTTGAGTATGTTCAGATGTACATGTATCATTTTATGTTGATTGTTTTCTGATATGCCTTTACATTGATAAGTATCAGTTGTGCCACTCAAGCCCATCACTGGTTTATAAAGGCTCTTGTACAGTCCTGAGGAGAAACCATCAGGGTCCCCAGGGGCTTTTCTGCTTCCTTGGACATGTAGACACCTCTAGTGCTAACTCTTTTCTGTGTTCTCTTGCTACACCTCCATATACATATTCTTATTCCTGGTTTAACCACTGGTTTGCTGAGCATTATACTGCATGCAATTCAATTAAGTGGTTATTTATGTGACCTTTCTACTTTCTAAGAGAGGACATAACCATCTCCCACCCAACCAAGTTTAGCTCTCTTTGTTAGTGGCATTCTGAAGAAAATGACTCTGCTTCCCCCCCCCACCACAGTCTAAGACCTTTAGAATGCAAGGCTTTTAACTAATAACAACAACAATAACAACAGAAAAATGGGACCCCTTCCAGCTCCACTAGCCCATTACTGTGTGTCCTTGTTCAAGCCACTGAACTCTGAACCCCTGTTTCCTCAATGGAAAATGAGGAGGTTGGGCTTGGATCTGGACCTGAATAGCTAAGCCCTTTCCTGTTGCATCTCTGAGTTGGTAACTTTTATGGTGAGGCTTTTCAGGTAAGGAGATGAGATGGTGGGAAGGGTGGGTGGGATGTGGCTGGCTAGGAAATAGAAAGTGATTTTTGAAATGATCTCTTCCTGGCTTCAGCCCTCACAGCTAGGCTTTCTAGATTTAGCAAATAAAATTAGAGGATGTCCAGTTAAAATTTAATTTCATTGATGAATAATTTTTAGTATAATAGAAATATTGCATGGGATATTACATTTAAAATTATTCATTGTTTATCTGAAATTCAAATTTAACTTTGTGTCCTGTATTCTGACTGGCAACTCTGCATAACAGTAAATAACAACTTATTTTGTCTCAACAAGTTAGACTGGACAAGTAGGGCGTTACAGCAAAAAATAGAACATTAGTTTGTAAAGACAGAAGCCAGGTAGTTGTTTGATACCTATGCAGCATGGGATGGGGAAGGTGTCATTTTTTCTTTTTTGCCCAGGTTGTAATACCACTTCTATAATAAAGTTAAAAACAACAACAACTGTGTGACATTTTAGTACTGACATAAGAAGTTGCCAGGCTAATCCCTGAATAGACCTCAAGACTCTACATGGAGTGATAGATAGGAAAAGTCTGTTACCAGAAGAAGAGAGGATGAAAGAAAAGCTATTAGACTTTTTACTTAAAGCAGAAAATACTAAAATTGTGTCTGGCTTAGGAATTGAGTTGAATACCTTTGTAGCTTGTATATTAAAATGGAGAAAGAAAACTTACAAGAGTTGAAAATTTTAGTAAGTGTTAAGTAAGTGTAACATTTAACTAGTGGGCTGTGCCGTATTTTCTTAATCTTCAGCTGCTTGTGAAAAATGATGGTCATGTGGAAGATTATTGTACTGCTCTCTTTTATTAACCTATTGTATATTTAGTAGCTAGAGCCTATGAGCTAAGATAACATGAGCCACACATTAGCTACTGTGACTGCTGACATTTCTGCCATCAATTCACTGGTTGATAGGCCTTATTACTGATGGCAAATAAGAGAGGTCCAGCTTCTGACCTGCCTGAGTTCAACAGTCTTAAACCACATCCAGGTTTCATATAATATATACTCTGTCTCTCCCGCCTGCTGAGAGATTATCATGTTTCAACTTTGTTTTTTGTTTTTTTTTTGATGTCACGATGTCTATTTATTCCCCACACGTTACGTTATGCTTGTCACCACGGCTAGCACGCAAGAGTTAGGACACATCTCACCGGACGTGTGCCAGACGGCGGGTGGCTGGCGGCCGTCTCCCTACTAGTTACCTACACACATGGTGCTGGGTCACCTCGCACATGGCCCGACACCACCAGGGAGCCTCCAACGATCCAGCTGCCAACTCTGCTGCCGGAGTGGCGGTGCCAGCCGACCCCTCCTCCCCACGCTGCCCCGCCTCGCCTGGGGCCGCCGGGCATCCACGGTGGCTGCCTGGCAATCTCAGGCCAAGGCGGGTGGCACCAGGACCCCCTGCAACACCCCCTCCCAAAGGGAGGAGGCGCCGGGCCAGCCGCACCACCTGTGGGCAGAAGGGCAGTGGCTGGGACACGTGGCCAGGCCGGGATGGGCTCGGGGGCCAGGCTGAAGGTGGTGAGAGGGCCCGCCCCTCACGGTCTGTCGGTCATGAGTAGTGGGAGAGAGCATTGGGATCAGACCTGTGTCCATCTAAATGCTCAACTGGAAGAAAAGTCCCAGAAATGGGTCCTGCACACCCAGGACATCCGCTCTGGCTCGCCCCCAGGCCCAGGGCAACAGAACCGGCTCCTGGGAACCTGCAGCGGGAGTTGCTCATGCGAGAACCCGGGTCCGAGGGCCGGGCTGGCTGGCAGGGAGCCTGTCCGAGCAGGGGCGGCTGGGGTGGCCACGGTCGACGCAGAGAGCAGCTTCTCGTGGGCTGCGAGGCCCCTGAAGACAGGCCGAGGGGGCAGGGCTGTGGAAGGGGCTTCGGGCCACGGCTTCCCCGTGGGCCGCTTCTTGAGAGCAGCGAAAGGACCCCCCCCCCCAATTATTCTAGAAAATACTTTAGAGACTGGGTTTTTGGGGGGCTGGGAGTGAGACTGGTGCTGGTCTGTGCTCACAGCTTGCTGGCTCTGTTTCGAGAAGGGTCTGGGGGCCGTGAGAGTGTACAAAAAGGGAGGGAAGGGCAGAGGCAAAAAAATAAAAAAAATAAGAATCCGTCTTAACATGCAGGTCCAATTCCTTTTCCTCTCATGGGCGGTCCAATGGGAAGAGAAGGAAAAGTGAGAGAAGGCTTCTGGTCAGCCAGGAAGGACCTGATGTCGCTGGGGGGCGGGCAGTCATTCTCGCGGGTCGTCGCTGCTGGCACTGGGGGTCCGACTCCGGATCTGACTGCGCAGCTGTTCTATCAACTCTGGGTTCTGCTGCTGCATCTGCTGAGCGAACTGCTGGCCCGCCTGGATGAGGCTGGCCAGGTCGTTCTGCGAGGGGTTGGTGCCGGGAGTCCCCAAGGGGTTGTGGCCGCCCGAAATCATGCCGGACATGAGCTGTTGAACTTGGGGATTGTTCATGAGGTTGGATGCCATGCTCATGAAGCTCAGGTTGTTCAGCAGGCCCGCGATGTCGAAGCTTCCAACACCTCCCGTGGGACTGGGTGCCTCTCTCAGCCTCAGCTCCGCCACCTTGAGGTTGGACTTGTAGGTCTCATTGTCGGGGTCCAGCTCCAGGGCCTTCCTGTAGTAGGCCACGGCCTCCGTGTGCTTGTTCAGGCTGGACAGAGCCAGGCCCATCCTGCCGTAGGCCTTGCTGTAGGACGGGTCTATGCAGATGGCCAGCTCGCAGTCCTGCACCGCCCCTGCGTAGTTCCCCAGTTTTCTGTGGGCCGCAGCTCTGTTACAGAAGTAGACAGCGTTGGCGGGGTTCAGCTCGATGGCTTTCCCGTAGAAGTGCACGGCAGCCTCAAAATTTTCTACTTTCCTCTGTTCATTCCCTTCGGTTTTGAGGCGTTCTGCCTCGGCCGAGTCCTCCTCCGAAGGTGGGGTTCGCTGGGGCCTCCTCAGATCAGGTGGTATCTCCCTGCCCGCCACAGCTGCTTCAAATATTTCGGGAAGAGTCTGGGGGAGTGCGAGGTCATTATCCTCCACCGTCACCCCGAAAGCGGTCTCCAGGCATTGGATGGCAGCTTCCAAGCTCTCCTGGGCATCAGAGGAGAGCTCCCCGTGCCGGAGCTGGTCATGCAGGAACCGGATGATGGCGTAGGCCAGACGCTTCTTGTTATCCATCTTAAGATGGGAGGAGACAAGGCCTGGGGGTTTCAGGATCTCTCAGGCAGCAGAACCCTGACCCACCGACGGCTTCAACTTTCTGTTTTAAAATGAATGTACTTATTCAGCTAAGGAGAACACAAATTGTGCCTTCTCTTCCATATTTGTTTGGGAAATTTATCATGAATAAGGTATAAACACTTGTACAACAAATACCTGCTATAGGGTGACTTAATTTTTCATGCATTCAAAACTGTTTACATAGCACTTACTCTGGCCTTGCCGTGATGCTAGTTGGATAAAAAAATAAGAGAAAATCATGATGCAGTATGCATGCCAATAAAGGGCTAAAGCACAGGGTACTGAGGAACCACTGTGAGGGCACCTAACCTATGGCAGGGAGTGTAGCAGAAGGGTTTTCTGCAGGTGATAACCTCCGAAGAAAGACTGGGGAAACAGGAAGAGGAACTACACAGAGGAAGAGGGCAGGCTGAGTAGGGAGATCCAGGCATTCTAGACAGAGGTACGGACATGTGCTAAGGCTTGAGAGGAAAGAGAATATTACTCTTGTGGGGCATTTCAAAGAATTCAGTTGGATTGGGATGGTGGGTAAAGGAACTGGCAGTGACAAGGGATGAGGTGCAGGGCTGAGGAGGGACAAGACAGTGATTTTGAATTTTTTTTTTTTTGACCCGCCACGTGGCATCTTAGTTTCCCAACCAGGGATTGAACCAGTGCCCCCTGCAGTGGAAGCACAGAGTCTTAGCCTCTGGACGTCCTGGGGAGTCCCAAGGCTGTGATGGTCTTCATGTCATGCTCAGGTTAGAAATTCCTGAGGATTATGGAAAGGGATTGAAGTATTTAAAAAGGAGGTCTGTGTTTTAAACAGTCAGTCTGGCTGCAGTGTGCGGTATGTAGGAAGGACCACACGGGAGGCAGAGAGACGAGTTGGAAGCTATAACGGTAGTCTACAGAGGATTTCCTTAGGTGCCCTCTCTCCCAGTCCCAAATTGGCAATTTCAAACATCCTCCCTCTCCTCACACCTCCTACCTCATCTCCTGATTTGTCCTTCTCAACACAAGACCTCTCCTCTCATTCAGAGAGAGACAACATTTAGATCTTTATTGCTGAGTTGTTCCTCCTCCCAAGCCTGGCTGGCCCCTCCTGGGTCCTGGACCCCAGACATCTGGCTTCCTCAGAGAACTTTCCCTCACACTCAGGCCCTCTCCCTCCTGCTTTTGTAGCATCCCTCTTCTGCTTACGGCTTCCTTCCCACCAGCACTAACCCGGGCATGATGATGGTGTGAATTAGGCAAGCAGCAGTGGGCTTAGAGAGAAACTGACAGAATCAAGGTATATGGAGAAGGAAGAATTGCATGGATTTTATGTTTAAAGTGAAATGATGTCATAAAAAATGTATACACATGTGTGTGTATGTCTGTGTGTAGATATATACATATATATATATAAAACTCAATTTATACGTGCATACTTACATATGTTTCTGGCTTAAGAAACTGGGAGTTTGAGGTGCCATTTACTAAGCCAGAGAAATTCACAGAGAACCAGGAGAGGGTAGATGGATTTGCAACAGGCATCCTGTCCCTGACCAGTTATGCTTTGAACATATGAATTTTAGGACTCTATTGCACGTCTCAGTGGAAATATCTAGTGAGTAGTTATATATATGGGTCTGAGTTTCAGCAGAGAAAGCTGGGCTATAATTCTGGAAGTTATCAGCCTATAAGCGGTAAGTGAGTCTACAGAAGTAGATTAAATCATCAAAGGACAGTATTTAACATAACAAAAGAAGCAGGCTGAGGGTGGAGCCTTGATAACCTGCCTGAAAAGGATAGGCAGAACATCTCTACTGGAGAGCTAGAAAGAGCATTGAATACTGGACAAGGAAAATCCAGAGTGTAGTATCATAGAAGATGCACAAAGGAAGAATTTTAGGAAAGAAAAATAAAAAGTATCACAGAGACTGCAAAGATCAAATCAGAGTAGGATTAAAAAGCATATATTGGATCAGTGAGAAGAGATCATTGGCGGCTTGGCAGGGGCAGTTTTGGTAGTTTGGGGATGGGGTGAGATGTTAGGAATTGGGCAATGAATGGGAGGAGAGTAAATGGAGTAACTAGTATAGGAGAGATCAAGAACGTTTATTTATTTATTTATTTATTTATCTACCTATCTATCTATCTATCTATTTATTTAATTAATTTATTTATTTATTTAGCGGTACACGGGCCTCTCACTGTCGTGGCCTCTCCCGTTGCGGAGCACAGGCTCCCGACGCGCAGGCTTAGAGGCCATGGCTCACGGGCCCAGCTGCTCCGCAGCATGTGGGATCTTCCCGGACCGGGGCACGAACCCGTGTCCCCTGTATTGGCAGGCGAACTCCTAACCACTGCACCACCAGGGAAGCCCAAGAACGTTTATTTTAATGCAGGTAACACTTGGGAAGGTCAAGGCTAGTGGGAAGGAGGCCATAAGCAGAAGAGGGATGCTGCAAAAGCAGGAGGGAGAGGCCCTGAGTGTGAGGGCAAAGTTCTCTGAGGAAGCCAGGCATCTAGGGTACAGGACACACATGGGGCCAGCCAGGCTTGGGAGAGGGACAGTTCAGCAGTAGGGAGGATCTAAAGGCTCTGGATGGGAAGAAGAGTCCCGTGATGAGAATGACAAATCAGGAGATGAGGTAGAAGGTTTGAGGAGGGGGGCGGATGTTTGAAATTGCCAATTTGAGGTTGGGAGAGAGAGTGACTACAGTAACACAGAGGGTTTGCCAGGCAGTTGTGAGTGCCCAGTGAATGTGGAGGCCATAAATTGGAATCGATCTGAGCCACTGTGTGATTTTCTCCATCAGAGCTCAGAAGCATTGATGTAGAGGCTGAGAAAGCAGGCAGTGAAATTTATTTAAGGCTGGGGTGTGCCAGGCAGTGTGACGAATGGCAAAAGGCTCCTGGCCAGAGCAGCAGAACTGAGGAACAATGAGATGAGGAACTTCCCATCTTCAAATGAAGAGATAAGGATTGAAGGACATGGAGAAGAACTTTACATCTTCAAATAAAAGGCCCACATAGGAATTTTGATTTGCAAAGACAGGTGCTTGCCAAGACTTTCTTATGAAAGTGGTAAAACTAGAAGTAAGTTAATTACAAATTGTCTCAATTAGCCATGTTGAAATACTACATTATTGTAGAAAAATGATGGAATATTACATGAAAATGAAAATTGCCATAATGTCAATAAGAATTTTTTGTACATAAACATATTTTAGGAGGATATAGATGTAGCAGTTTCCTAACTAAGGGGCACATATTACAAGCAATAGGAAATTGATTTTAAAATTGCTAGGTAATAATTGTTGAAGTCAGCAAAAAAATGTTAATAGTTCCTATGTCATTTGTAAAGTCTCTTATCATTGATGAACTTTACTTATTAGCATAAATATACAGTTGGACAAAAATAGCGTTACATATGGTACATGAATAACACACTGACAGTATTAAAATATATGAAATTAATAGCAATCAACCTCTGAAGCAGTTTTCACTGATGTCAAAATTATGCATATTCCAGGTTAGAATCAAGTGGTTTTGGAAATAATACATATGAGATAGGGAGAAACCCCTGGATCCTCTAAAGTCTATATACATAATGCTATCAAATTTCTTGGTACAATAGTAGTATAGAAGTCTACCTTGGAGTATGTAATTATTCTTTTTTTTTTTTTTTTGCGGTACGTGGGCCTCTCACTGTTGTGGCCTCTCCTGTTGCGGAGCACAGGCTCCGGACGCGCAGGCTCAGCGGCCACGGCTCACGGGCCCAGCCGCTCTGTGGCATGTGGGATCTTCCCGGACCGGGACACGAACCCGTGTCCCCTGCATCGGCAGGCGAACTCTCAACCACTGCGCCACCAGGGAAGCCCCTGTAATTATTCTTATTAAAATGCATTTTAAAATGGTAATCAGAAAAATACTAGAGACTCTACAGTTGCTTACATCACCAGAACAAGTCACTCGGATTATGGTGGGCTGCTTTTTATTGTTTCACTTAGTTTTTCTGCATATTGCAGCGCTTTTCATACATTTAAAATGTCTCCCAGACAAAAAAGTGAAAATATACCTTGGCACTCATTCAGCCTATAAATGTAAATCTGGCTGAAGTATATTTTAATTCAAATTGCTATTTAATACCACCTGGAGTTCCATCTTTAAAAATGGATACTGTTGGTCTTCCCTGGTGGCGCAGTGGTTGAGGGTCCGCCTGCCGATGCAGAGGACACGGGTTCGTGCCCCGGTCCGGGAAGATCCCACATGCCGCGGAGCGGCTGGGCCCGTGAGCCGTGGCCACTGAGCCTGCGCGTCCGGAGCCTGTGCTCCGCAACGGGAGAGGCCACAACAGTGAGAGGCCCACGTACCGCAAAAAAAAAAAAAAAAAAAAAGGATACTGTTCATATTGAGTAACCTTATTTCATAAATACATTAGTGGTTCTAGTGTTGAACTTCATTAAGGTCAGTTAGAGTCCTACAAATATAGCCATGTGCCCAGAAATTATCTTTAAGCTGTTTCTAAAAACAAAATAGAAAGTAAATGAAAGGCATGTGCCAGTGATTGATATCTTGTTCCATGAGTAGGGCTGCAAAAAGTTTTAATTTTTCCCCAAACTCCTTTTTTACTGGGATATGTCTTCTGTTTCACATGGTCCACTATCTGCATCATAGCAGCAAATTTTCTGGAATATGCAAAGGGGACACTGTTTTGGGGAGCCCACTGGTAAACTGCTACCAGTAGGGAGGAAGATCTTACTTCTTCTTCCATAAGGCTTCCTCCCTCTACGGCTATACTACAGGGATATATATATACACATATATACACATATATGTATATGTGTGTGTATATGTGTGTGTGTGTGTGTGTGTGTGTGTGTACATACAGGTATGGACCTTCTTCTCATCTTGGTTGAGTGTGGAAAAGGAAGAAAGTAATAGAAGGGGAGAGGCAATTGTATTTCCACCGTTAGCAGCAGACATGGGTGAGAAATAATGAAGAGGGTGAAACATGGAAAATGGAGGAGCCATGAAATCAAATGTGGTCTATCTGACAGTTTTGCCTAGAGCTAGCTTCTATCCTTTCATGCATTAGGAGCAAAAATGTAAAATCTTGGGAGCCAAACATGACTTAATATTTATGTAAGCTTTAGAGTTTACAAAGGATTTTTACACACAATATCTCTCTTGGGCTGGGCAGTAACCTAAATTACAGATAAGGACCCTGAAGCTCAAACTAAGTGAGACTCAGGTCTCATAGGGCAGTACAGTCATTTGAACTCAGATTGTTTGATCTAGAACTTATGCTCTTTGTACTACATGACAATTTATTTTAAAAATAAATGCTTATTAGTGTAGTCCAACTATAGCAAAAATTATAAATGTTAACTTCATTTAATTCTCCCCTCTTTCATTTCTCCTTTCTGCTCTCTATATTTAAGGCTTCTATATCCCAAGAGTAATAACATTTTAGCAAGTGCTGACTTCAAATTGAAAGAGGGAGAGTAAGAGAGAGACAGAGGCAGAGAGAGAAGAGGAACTTTTCTGTGAAACACTTACAAATTTGTAAGAAAACTTTTTCAATTACACATAGGTTTTTTATTTTTATTTTAAAAAAATGTTTTCTAGGGTGTAAAACCCATGTTTTATTCTTAGCCTTGCCATGAGTCATTCTCTGCCCTTGGACACCTCAGTTAACACATTGTAACCTAGTAAGGTTTTCCTTTTTTTCAAAACTAAATTGTGTTTAGAAAGAGAAAATTTTCGTTTTCCTCATTGTGCTGTTCCTCTGTTTTCTTAAAGCACTTGAGAGCCTGGGTGTCCTGCTGTGACTTGTTCAAGCATAATTTGTAACAGAAATAAGATTGAAAGTTTTCTGGACTTAGAGTGAAGATCTCTTCAAAAGTCATCTTTCAAGTTGGAGTATGGCTAACCTATCATTTTCTTGTCTATTGCCTTGCATTAGGTCATCCTACAGCAAGGTAATAGGGAAAACATCCGCTCGCTGCCCAGGCCTCAGTGAGGCTGTGATGCTGTCTTACTATGCCACAAAGAGGACTTGACTACCAACATTTTAACCGGATTTTTGTTTCATGAGTGCAAATAGGATTAAATTTTGTTTTTCATTTTTAAGGTTATTTAATCATTTAGGACCCTGCTATGGTTATTTTCCTACTCATGTTCCATGTCTTTTATGACTAGCCCACTCATTTTCCCCCTCACATCTTTAGGGATGTCTGCACTTAGAAAATTAGGCACTCACAGTTGTGAAAACTAAGATTGTAAAGGTTGATCATTAAATTTGATTTTCCTAAAACTTCTTTATAATTCCATGTAAACTTTGAAAGTCAGTCATCACTGATTTTTATTCATTTCTGATTTTAATTGATGTTTTTTGTTGGGATACCAATTTTTCATACATTTGAGTACCCCCCAAAATTTTTATTTTGTTGGAATACAAAAAAAGATTCATTAATACATTGGGTAGGTTAGACTTCAGATGGCTGTAGGTTAAAAGTAGATTTAAAGGTGAAAGTTTTCATTTATTTCTGTATAAGTTAATGTTTCAGATGGTTTTTTGATTGACATCTATATGCTAGGTACACTTTGGCTGGTGTAAGTATTCTGTAAAACCAATTCCTGCTTTTGAGTTACTAATAATCTAGCTGAAGAAATATTATATTTACATTAAATATCAGTGGGAGTTGAAAGCAATATTCAGATAAGAGCTGCCACAAAGTAGTATGTGCTTAACTGTCAAATGACTGATATAGGTAATAAAATGTCACTCTATGGGCTTGGAAGAAGAGAAGGCGTAGATAGAAGAGATGGAACAAACCAAATCTTGAAGGATTATGAGACTATTTGTTAGGAGGCTAGAAACAGGGAAAGCTAGGCATGTAAAATAACTTGAATAAAGATAAGGAAGTGGCAAGGAATAAACCAGTTAAAGGACAAATTGTTTCCTAGCGGGGGAGAGGAAATAAGGTTGATCAAGTAGGATAGATCAGGGGAACAGAAGAAAGGTTAGAAATAAAGAGCTAAAGAAAGCTTTATGGAAGAGGAATTGCATGATGAAAATATCATGTAAGCAGGAAAGGTAGTTTAAAGGCGTACACATAAAATAGGTAGAAGAGGTTCGTGGAGGGCAGTTCAGTCGAGTAACATAGTAATAAGGACTCAAGGAAAGATATGTCAATAATAGTGGTAAATTATTTATATAAATCCAAATTTCTCTGTTAAAACTTATATACTTTTGTAATTGTGGTAGGCAGCTTATAAAATAGCCCCCAATGACTTCTGCCTTCTATTCCTTGTGTAACCCCCTCCTTTGAGTGTGGGCTAAATTTAATGACTCTCTTCTAAAGAGTAGACTATGACCTACGTAATAGCATGCCACTTCTGAGATTAGGTTACAAAGAGATTGTGGCTTCCATCCCATCCTTGCTTGCTCCATCTCTGGTTTGCTCTGAGGGAAGCCTGATGTCAGGTTGTGGAGAAGCCCATGGGGCAAGGGACTGATGACCTAGGCTACCAGCCAACAGAGACCTCAGTGAGTGAGTGAGCTAGGAAGCATATCATCCTCCAGCCCAGCCTTGAAATAACTGAAGCTCCAGCCATCACCTTGATGGCAGCCTTGTGAGAGACCCTGAGCCAGAGACACCCAGCTAGCATCCCGATCCCATGTTGAATTCTTGACCCACAGAAACTGTGAGCTAAGAAGTGTTTGTTGTTTCAAGCCACCCAGTTTGGGGATAAGTTGTTACACAGTAAGAGATACCTAATAAATCATTAAAGAATTTTATGTTCTTCTACCTCTACTAGCACAGCTGACTGAAAACTATGAAGGACTCTCCCACAATAATACAACAATATTCAAGCTAAAATATACATTTTTTAATGTACTACTTGAATCACTAACATCACAGAAAATAAGAGATACTTCTAAGGACAAAATAAACTAAAACCTATGCATGGAAATCTTCCCCTAAGATAAATATCGACTTGTTTCTGGCACTAGGAGACCAAGACTGGGTTTCACTGCAAGACAGGAGACCAGAAAAAATCCTTAAATGGGACTCATGAGGCTCCAGAACAATAGTGCCCCTGAGAAGTTTACCCAATTCAAGCCTTTAGGTTAAAAAAATATGAACTCACAAAGAAAATAAAACCAATAGCAAACAAAAGGCAATAAGCAACTTGATGTGGAAGGAACATCAATATGTAGACCTTCAAGGACTTCAGTGGTTGGAATTATCAGATAAAGTGTACAAAATTTGTGTACAAAAATTGTTAAAAACTTTCAGTTATTCTTAAAAAAGAAAGAAAAAGAACTTTTAAAATGTAATTATTGAAATTAAAAAGTTTTAAAAAATCCAAAATGATAGAGGTTATATGATGAAAATGAATAGCTCCTTTTTTCTCTTTCTTCACCTAATAGCTAGAAAGAATAGACTGTATCTGTTGATTCCCCACCATTAAAGATGAAGAATTCAGTTCAGTTGGTCTGCACTTTCTCTTCTCCCTTTGCTCCATCTGCATATTTCTGCTAGTCGTGATTTTCCTTTTAGGTCTTATTAAATTTAAAGATTCATTTACCATCTTAGTCTTTATCATCTGCCAATGTTAGACAGCACTGCTTGCATTTTGAGACTGTAAACTTAGGGAAGTAGTGCCCTTATATATTCCTTCATCTTTCCGTGTTCTCTCCAATTCTCAATTGCCTATTACTACATCTTTATATTTTTGTTGTCAAGGGTATTATTACTCACCTTCTGTTCCATTACTGTATATCAGTCTTCCTTGCTATGCCTATAGGTGGTATCTAAAAACAGAAACAATAGCCAACATATATAAAATCAAAATTATGTAAATATACACCATAAAACAAAAGTGAAATTTAATCTTTTAAAAGAAGATGGTGTGCTCCTACTTCACAAAACCTGTGTTGCTCAGAAAGAAACATAGCTAACACACATGGTGGAGGTGGGAAGAGGGACAGTGGGAGAGTACATATAATGCATTATAATTACTGTATTTCATTCATTTGAAGATGAACTTTTTGTTTTTAACATTTGAACACTTCTAAGTTTGGGATGCACCTTATAATTATTGTTGGCCAGGCAGTGGTCAGTGATCTAGTAGTAATTGCCTACTTATATGAAAACTTGATCACAGTTGCTCATAATATCATCATTTCAATTGAATGATTCACATTGTTGGTACTACACACATTGAGTTTAGTTGCCATTTAAAATATCATCAGGAAGAGTACATTATGATTCAGCAATAATACAAAGAGTTATTGTGTATGTAGAAAGATGGGAAACAGCAGTGGATATGTGCTAAAATGCATATATAAATAAAACTTGAAAAATTAATACAATAAGTATAAAATAAAAATTCTAAATAATAAGAAAGCATTGTGGCATAGTTTAATAGGAAATTTTCTTAGTGGTTATACGATAGTGGTGCATCTAATAATCATTTAATTGATGGCTTTTTAAAGTCAATGAAATATGATATTAAAATGTGTATGATCTTTCAGTAAAGTCTTTCATTAAGATCGTCGGCTTCCTTAATGTAGTATTTGTTATAGGGAATCACTTTCTTCTTGATGTTTATATAGAACCTTTTAACAGTCTGATCTAATTTGGTTTTCAGGCCTCTATGGTAGAAGCAGCAGCTGTTTCACCCCTCCAGTCCTCCTGTACATTACCCCTTTCTAAAGGAACAGTCGTTTTTGGCTGAACACATTTCCAGTCTCCCTTACAGCTATGACAACGTGACTAGGTTCTGCCCAAGTGATGCAAACAGAAGTTATATATGCAATTTCTGGCTTGCGCATCTAGAATAAAAAGAACTTCCTCCACTTCTCTATACTTACATTCTTCTTGCTTTCCCACCTCCCTGAGTTTGGAGTGTGGATATGGTGGGGAGCCATCTTTGACAATAAATCCAAGGACAAAAAAAAACAAGGATGCAAAATAAGAAGAAAAAAAAAATCCCTAATGCCCCTGAGTCATCCTACTAGCATTGGACTATCTTTGCTTATCCATATATGAGAAAACATAATTTTTTATTTTGTTTAAGTCAGCATATTTTAAAAGACAGTAAGATAGCTATGTTAACATGAGGTCGGTTCCCAAAAGTTTGGAGGATTCACCTTAAAGAACAGATGAGATATACCAAAGTCTAACTTCACCTTTTTAATAACTTTTTCTGGAGAGAGTTACTGAGAATTAATCCAAAAATTATATTACCTGGTAAATATTATTAAACTCTAATTTTGCATATTAGGAAATATGAAAATCATAATTCCATGTGTGAGTATAGAGACCCAAGAATCACAGGGTGTGGGAAAAGCAAAAAGGTACCTGTATTAGTTAAGGTAAATGCTAGATATTGCAGTAGATTCACCCTGAAAGCTCAGAGACTTAATAATTGTTTAATTCCTTGCTCTTGTCAAAATACAATGTATGCCAGTGGGCTGAGGACTCATGTCTTCTAAGTCCTTCCGGTCATTTCTATACAGTAGGGGAAAGGAAAAAGGAGTGAGGATCACACATGAGAAGTTCTAGTGGAAACGTCACTCATCATTTCTGCACATATTACCTTGATCAGAACTCAGAAACGTAGTGTTAGCAGTCAGAGCCCCATCAGATAGAAAGAAACTACTTTAAGGATCTAAAAGAAAGAATTTGTTACAAGAAATTTAATGCAGAAAATTACACAGATGATAACAAAGCTGAGTAGCCAAACAAGGGGCACTAAACTAACCTCAGGGATTAGCAATAACAGGAAACTGTTAGCCCCTCTCGTTGGAGGAGGCAGTGTTACCAGAATCTACATCATGTTGCTTTTGGGAAGCTGAAATCACGGTGGCACTGCCTTGTGGGAGCTGGAGCCATGCACGTCTTTCCCTTCCTCCTACGCCCTGATATTCCTCCAGTACCTCTCATTTGCCAAATCCAGCTTCAAGCTACTACTGCAAGCCTGGGAAAGACAGGCTGCAGGGGTCAGTGCCCTGAAATGCAGAGGTGATAAGGGAAAGGGCTGAAGGATCTGGGAGAAAATAGGTCACAGATGGACACGTTGACCCAGCCTTACTACAGGGAGGCTAGAAAATATAGTCCCTGTGCCCAGAGGAGAATACTGATGTTGATGAGCCAGGAAAACCCAAATTAAAGGGAGAGGTTGAGGACTTCTAAAGTCAGTTGATGAATCCTTAATAAAAGGTACCAACTCACTGTTGATAGTTTTTATAAATCAGCTTCTTAATATATGACTTAGTCTGCCAAAATTAGCAGAGTTTAAAGTCTCATACATTTTAAATAAATTTGATTTTTAGTGTATTTGTTATAAATTTAGCAATTTTGCAGAAAATACCAGGCTATCAAAAATTTAAAAAGGTATATTTGATTTGAATTAATTGTGCTAAGAATTCAATTTGTAGTGAGTGCAGTAAGAGAAGTCTAGAAATATTCATTTCTCTAATCTTAATATATTACAGTGTCTTAAATTTTGGATTCTATAGCTAAAATCTTATTGGTTGTTTATTTTCAGCTAACAAAAACTTTTGTTAATATTTTTAGAGAACCAAAGAAGGGAATGTCTTCAATCTCTTGCCTGGCTGTTCAATGCAATAATTTTTTTTTTTTTTTTTTTTTTTTGTGGCACGCGGGCCTCTCACTGTTGTGGCCTCTCCCGTTGCTGAGCACAGGCTCCAGATGCGCAGGCTCAGCGGCCATGGCTCACGGCCCCAGCCGCTCTGCGGCATGTGGGATCTTCCCGGACCAGGGCACGAACCCGTGTCCCCTGCATCGGCAGGCAGACTCTCAACCACTGCGCCACCAGGGAAGCCCAACAATTTTTTAAAGTATATAAATGGCAGATATATTCTTCCCTTCTCTGACTGTTGCTTTCTTTGACTCTATATCACTCTCATTTGACTTTTCCACCTTATCTACACAATTACTGCATTTTTATTTAACAGTTATTGGTATCAATAACTGGTGTGCAACAAGGGATTGTTTCTAGTTGAGAAGACCAGAGGACTCTTACAATCTAGTAAATTGGTCACCTTGGAGAAAAAAGAATTTGGGTTTCAAAATAACAAGGAATTAGATTAAAGATGATTAGCCAGCTACACAAATAAGAATTTTTGTTCTAAAAGTTGAGTTTCCTATATTAGCAATACACATTAACATGGTGAATTTGAGGTGGACATATTAGGTCTACTCCAAGGAAGAAATAGTGCTTAAGAAGTAATTATTTAAAAAACAGAATTCTTTGATGTCATAAACAAGGATATTTGTTTTGATTTGACTACAGCTGTTTGAAATCTCACTTTTATGTATCATTTTAGGAAACTTGCATGTCTTTTTCCAGTTTGCTAGAGGTAGGCAAGTTAAAACACGTTTTTGAAAATAATAACCTATCACTGTGCACTTTCAGCGTATTTCACCAAATGCACTAAAAAAGCATAACAAATAGTAATTCATTTTAACTCACATGGTCTCTGTTTCATTTGAAGCTAGAAGATGCCATGATGGTTTTAGTACTGCACTCCTGACTCCTTGATTTAAATCATAAATATTAATCTCCTCATTTTATAGCTATAGAATCTGGATCAAGCAAGGTCATACTAATGGAAATTCAGAACAAGGATGGCAAGTAGTTTCATCTCACTATAATGGTAGTGGCTGTCTCAGGTGCTGTGGTAAGAAAGATTCTGAGGCCGTACCTGGCTCAGAAGGATAGAGCATGGTGATTGATACTGATGTCTTCTGTAAGCATGGGAAGGGAAGAGATGTGCCGTTCCTGTTTCAATAGCTGAGATATCTAAATTTCTGTTCAAAGTGGAAAATAAGATTAAGTTGGAGCAGATTTCCGGTGGGTAGTACTATATAGATAATTTTCAAATAATCAAGAAGTTATTTATTGAATGTGAAGACAGCAGAGTTCTTTCCACTTGCCAGCTGGGTATAAAGGCTTTTCCTTCTTCCCTCACTGCTTCACAAATTACTCTTCCAAAGATTAACCATAGGTGAGAAGGGATAATTTACCAGCCATGAGGGAGTGCTGTTCAGTCACAAGTGCATGAGTGTCTGTATGTCTGTTGACAGGGCCAATAAAGAATGTATTGGATTGCTACTCTGCGTGTTTTCTCCTTTTGTTTTCTAAGAAATCAACAGAAATTGATACTCAAAGAAGAATTATGTTTGCATGTTTTGCAAAGAGTCATTATATAAAATATATGATGAAAAAGCAAATGGACATAATGGAAAGAGTGGAAGTTAAATATTTGAATGCTGGCAAGTATGTGGTTTTAAAACTTTCAGAGACCTGAAACTACCTTTTACCCCACTGTTTTAGTGTGGGGCTGATACTTCCTAATTTTAGGATAAATGCCCTTTCTAAGTATGTATTGAATAAATAATGTGTTTCAGCCACTAGGAATGATAGAACATTCACTAATTCCATGTTTGCTGAGCCTATTTTTTATTTTATTGTAGTACTGGAGATAAGAATGTGAAAACAGTTGGTGTGTAAGCAAACAGCAATCAAAGACAGTTTTAGGATATTCTAATTGAAAGCCTTTTATTCAGTGGTCATTTTACTTTCTCTTTCTTCTACAAGAATTATAGTTACCACTAATAATAGTAATCTTTCCAGAGAAACAATTTTTTATTTATTTATTTTTCTTTTTTCTATTGTTGTATAATTATTGTACAATCAAATGCACATATCTTAATTGTTTGGCTCGACTATTTTGACAATTGGGTTCACCACTGTAACCACCACTCTAAGTATAGAACATTTTCATCACTTATAGAAAATTTCCAAATGCATTTTCCCAGTCAACTCTAGTCCCATCCTCCTTTTCCTGGTCAGCCATTTTCTGATGTCATTACCTATAGTTAGTTTTGCCTTCTGGCATTTCTTATAAATGCAAATATTCAATGTGTACTCTTTTGTGTCTGTCTTCTTTTGCCCAATATGATTTTAAGATTCATCCATGTTGTTATATGTATCAGTAGTATATTATTTTTTATTTCTGAGTAGTATTTCATTATGACTACACCAGTGTTTGTTTAATCATTCTCCTGTTGGTTTGTTTCCAGTTTTTGGCCATTTATGAGCAAGGTGGCTATCATAATTCTTACAGAAATATTTTCGCGGTCATATATTTTTATTTCTCTTAGCTAATACTTTAGGAGTGAAATTTCTGGATCATAGGGTATATATATATTATATAAAGTGCAAAACAGTTCCCCAAAATGATGGTATCATTTTATGTACCCATTAACAAAGAATGTGAGTTCCAGTTTCTCCCCATATTTGACAACATTTAATGATGTTGTTTTTTTGTTTGTTTTGTTTTGTTTTGTTTTTAATTTAGCCATTGTGAAAGCTGTAAAATGGCATTCTGTTGGGGTTTGGAGTGCTTTTACATGTACTTATTGGCTATGTATTTAACTCATTTTTAAAATATCTGTTCAAGCCTTTTCTCCATTTAAGAAAACTGGGTTTCTCATCTTTTTATTGACTTTCCTTTTCTCATTCCATTGACCTGGCACCTTGATGGAACATCATTTCATTCTATATTTGTAGGTCTATGTCTCGACTCTCTATTCTGTTCCATTGATCTGTTTGTCTGTTCTTATGCTGATAAAACATCCACACTCTCTAGATTATTGCAGTTCATTAGTGAGTCTTGAAGTCAGGTAGTGTAAGTTCTCCAAATTTGTGTCTTTTTCCCAAGATTGTTGTGACTGTATTTAGAGTCATTGCATTTCCACATATACTTTTAGAATCAGCTTGTCAATTTTTAAACCAAATCCTGCTATAATCATGATATGAGATCTTGTTGAATTGTTAGATCAATTTGGGGAGAATTGCTATCTTAAAAACATTGTCTTACAGTGCACAAACATGGCATATCTTTCCATTTATTTAGGAGTTCTTTACTTGCTTTTAGCAAAGCTTTGCAATTTTATCCTAGATGTTTTACACATCTTTTATTAAATTGATTCCCAGATTATTTAATGTTTATTGATGCTATTAAAATTGAATTTTCTAAATTAAATTAAATCTATTTTCTTTGCTAGCATTAAAAAATAGATCTTTGCATATTGACCTTGTAAACTGCAACTTTGCTGAATTCATTTATTAGTTCTAGTAGATTTTATTTTTGTAGATTCCATATAGTTTTCTATGTACATAATCATATCATCTACAAGTAATAAGTTTTCTAATCTTTGTGCCTTTTATTTTTTTTTCTTGCCTAATTATTGACTAGGTACTCCAGTCATTGTTTACTAGAAGTGATGAAAGTGGATATCCTTGCCTTATTCCCAAACTTAGGAGAAAAATGTACAATATTTAATCATTAATTATGATGGTAACTGTAGATTTTTTAAAGAGATGCACTTTACTGACTTGAGGAAGTTTTCTTCCATTCTTAGCTCATTGAAAGTTTTTTCATGAAGATGTGGAAAATTTGGTCAAATACTTTTTATGTACCTACTGAAATGATCATTTTACCATTATGAAATTTATCTATTTTAGTCTTACTCTTTTTCGTGAAATCTATTTACATTAATATAGTCACTTCACCTTTCTCATGCTTAGTATTAGCATCGTATATTTTCCCACCCTTTCACTTTTAACCTACTTGTGTCTTTGTTTTCAAGGTGTGTCTTTTAAACATCATAGAGTTTGGTTTTGAATTTTTTATCTAGCTTGACACTCTGTTTATAGGTAGTTCACTACAATTAATGTAATTATGGGTGAGTTAAATATATCATCTTAATTTTGTTTTCTGTTTCCTGTTTACTGCCTTATTTTGGGTACATTGTATATTTTTTAGTATTCCATTTTATCTCATGCATTTATTTTTAGCTATATATAAGTCTTTGTATTATTTTACATGTTTTTTCTAGACATTACACTAGGTATCACTAAATTGGCACACTTTGCTATAGCACACATTATAAGTGATATTGTATTGCTTCATTTACCTTACATCAATAAAATTTCCTTTACCCGCCTTCTACCCTTTGTACTCTTTTTGTTTTATATTGTTGTTTATTCCACAGCCCCATGATACATTGTTTTAATTTGTGTTTTATGCAACCCATATTCTTTTAAATAAATTCAGAAATAAGTATAAAGATATACCATATGCATTTATATTTATATAAATTTTACATTTATATGTATATAAATTTAAAACACTTTTTATTTTCACAAACATACTTTCTTTTATGCTCTTTATTTTCCCCTGTGTTTCAGAATTCTATCTGGTATCACGCTTATACTAGAAAGGGACTGCTGCACTACTGTCAGCTTTTGTCTGCCTGAGAATATGTTTATTTTGCCTTCAATTTTGATGGATATTTTAGCTGTATATCTAATTCTGAGTTCACAGTACTGCCCCCCTCCCCCCAGCACCTTATAGATGTTATTTCCTTTTCTTCTAGCTGCCATTGTTTGTGTTGAGAAGTCAACTATTATTCATATTATTATTCTACTCTGTGTCTGTGATACTGCGATTTGTAATAAGAAATATGTATTTGGTCTTCATCATCATTCCTGGCACAGAGCTCCTAAAACTAAAACCCTTGGAATTTCCTAAGTGATAAGAACAAGAGTGATTAAGGTATCTTTTGTTATTCCTAACAAGCCTCTTTCAACCACTCCTGAGTTTATGCTAATGAGGTGACCTTTGGAAAGCCCCTAAGGATGGGGAGTTGTTGCCAGGAGGAACCAACCAGGTGATTAGAGGGTTGGAACTTTCAGCTCCCCTCCTGACCTCCAGGGAGAGGAGAGAGGTTTGAGAGTGACTTAATCACCAGCAACCAATGATTTGATCAATTACGCTTGGGTAATGAAGCTTCCATAAAAACCAAAAGGAAAGGGTTTGGAGAATTTCCAGGTTGGTGAACACATGGCAGTGTTGGGAGGGTGATGTGCCCAGAGATTTGGAAGCTCCATACCCTTTCCACCATACCTTGCCCTATACATCTCTTCCATCTGGCTGTTCCTGAGTTATATCCTTTTATAATAAACTGATAATCTAGTAAGTTTTGAGAATGTGAAATTTATGACCAGTTGGTCAAAAGCAGAGGTGATTACCTGGATTTGAGATTGATGTCTGAAGTGGAGGTGAGGGTTCAGTTTTGCAGGACTGAGACCTTAACCTGTGAGATCTGATGATAACCCCAGGTGGACAGTGTCAGAACTGAAGGAAATTGTAGGACATCCAGCTCATGTCACAGAATTGCTTGGTGTGGGAAACACCTCCCCCATTTGGTCCCCAGAAGTGTTCTGGAAGTATAGTATGAGATGAGAGGAGAAACTCAGGGGCATTTTTTGCCTTTATGGTGTCCTTGTTCTCTAGATGCTTTAAGACATGCCCTTTGTCTATGGTTTTCAAAGACAAATTTGATTATGATGTGCCTCGAGTTTTATTTTGGATTTTGGTATGTATCTTGCTTATAATTCACAGAGTCCCTTGAATGCATAGTTTGATTTTTTTTCATCAGTTTTGAAAAATTAACAGCCATTATCTCTTTGAGTAGTTTGCACCATTCTTTCTTTCATCTTTTTTGGGCAGCCTAATTACATATGTATTACACTGTTTGATACTATCCCTCATATTTTAGATATTCTGTTCTTTTTAATTCCTATTTAATTCCTATTTTTACTTTTTTTTTTCCTCTTTGTTTCTGCTAGGAAGCTTTTTATTGATCTGCTTTCAATACTGATACTGCCCTCTGCTGTGTCCAGTCTATTAAGTCCATTTTTTACCATAATTTTGACATATAACTATTTAGATCTCTTATGTCTTTGCTGAAACTTAACATTTCTTCATACTTATTTATCCACCATTTTAACTGTATTCTTTAACTTTTAAAAAAAATCATGGTCATTTTAAATTCCCGGTTTGATAACTCTAACATTTGAGCTCTCTCTAGATCTACTTCTATTCACTATTTCCTCTCTTGTCCATTGGTCATATATTTTGCTTTTTTTGTTGTCTTATAACCTTTCATTGTTTGCCACATATTTTGTATAAAAGAAAGAAGGAACTGAAGTAAATAATATTTGCTTTTAGAAAGGGGCACTTTTAAATAAGGCCACTAGAGCAGGGACCAAGTCTATATGATCTAGTTAAGCTGGGTTTGACTTATTTCAACATTAGCTTATTTTTGTTTCCCACTCTCTTCAAACGTTTTGAGGATGGAATCAGGACTTTTCCTTCTGCTAGGCTTGAGATCAGAGCACTGCCAAGACTCCAGAGATCTGCTTGTGCTTCAAAGCTGAGCTGTAAGCTTTTAGAACTGTGGAATATCTCCCCCCCCCATAGGGAGATTTGTACTCAGTTGAGCCCTTGTACATGTCGGTGGGGCTGTTTCTTAGCTCTCATTCTTTGACACCACTCCCCACTGCTTTTAGTGTATTACTCCTTACACTTGAGCAAGAATTGGCGGGTAGGTGCAGATTTGGTCTGTGGGTGGAGTTCTAATTCCAATCTGCAGTGCCAGCTCACAAGTGACTGCTAACACTTTAAATCTGTATCTAATGTCTACTTATGCTCCTCCCACACTCCACCCCATGTCATTCTTCCTCAGCACCTTTGTTCTTTTCTCTTCTATGAAGAACTTGGCACTTTCTGGACATTAGTTCATTGAAGTTTCATTGTGTCCTCAACTCTTCAATGAGTTTAAAAACTATGATTTTTGTAGCTTATCTGGCTTTTTGATGTTATTGTTAGAGTGGGAGTAATAGTCTCTTGTAACTTTCTTATCTGATTGGAAAAGAAACTTCATTTACATTATTATTATTATTATCGTCATCATTATCATTATTATTATTAATTTGAAATGCCCTCATTATGCATGGGATCTCTGGTATAGTTGCAAGTGACACATATAACAGAGGAATCGAACAATTACAATGCCCCCTATTCTCACTAGAAAATGCTTGTAAGAAATTAGATGTTTTTGTTCTCTTCTGAGTTTAGCAAACTGAATTTTGTAGTACTTAAAACATGAGGGAATTTTGGAGCAGGGCATCTCAATGACTCATGCTCTCCTTCTGGTTTCTTGAAATTCAAATTTGGAAACATTTAGCAGAAATATTTTGGTGCTCTGAACTGGTGATGGTGTATATAGGACCCTAATTGTCTCTGACTCATTTCACAAAAGATCTTTTTCCCTGCATTCTATTTCCTACTTCTCTAACTTCCAAGAAATATTTTTGATAATTAAGGAAGACCTGTACTTTCATGTATTGCTCTTCTTTTACTTTACAAATTAAGACATCCTCCATATTCATGGCTACAGTTTTTTCAGATGTTGCGTGATGTGATTATGCTATTAGTCTTTTTACTTCCAAACTTCATATCTTTACTTATTTTACTCTGTCCTTGTACATCAGTGCCTTTATCTATTTAATTACTTTCATTCTTACTTGAATACAATCCATGGTGTTTATATAAAATTTCTGGTACACTTATCCAAACATAGTCATGTACACGTGTATGTGTGTGTGCGCATATATATATTACATGTACGTGTATATATTAGGTGTGTATATATATATATATGTTACATGTATGTGTATTCATATATAACAAATATTAATAAACATGCACACATTTTAACAGAATTTCTGTATCAGCATAAAGCTTTTCATATTACATTAGTACCATCTATACTCTGAAATAGAATAGACAGTTTTGTAACTTGTTTTTCCCATTCACTATCCATGTATTCTTAAATATATGGATACTGATAGCCCATTTTTCCTTCTGTTGTGAGAATTGTCATATTTAAAACTTCAGTAGCTTACCCTAGCAATCTGATCATGCACCTTGCCCTGATGGAATTCTGCCTGGACAAGGATTAAGTAGCAATTTTACACACATTTGCTTTCCTTTGGTGAATATAAATCTCTCATTCTTGGAATGGAGAATGGGTACCTTTTTAAATTTATTTTTTAAACATTGATTTGCAAAATCTTCAGAGTAATTCCCATTCCTAAAATCTCTTTTATTGGTTTTGTATTGATGAGTTTTCTTGGTATAGTGGAAAGTAAAATTGCATAGAAACAATGATGAACAGCTTTCTTTCCTTTTTTTATATTATAAGTTTATTTTAGTCTGATTGTCCAGTGTTGGATGGGACCCAGTGGATACTACTCCACAGATGATTTACTTTTCTGGGCTAGGGAAATACAGATGGGGTTTGAAATATTGCATACCATTGTCAAACAAATTGGACAAAAGTAAATCATATATGGAGTTCCTGATTAGGTGAACTTGAAACAACATTGAGGGACCTTTCCAAGTTTTTAGAATTGCTGGCTTCTTCAACAAATGCTCCTCTAACATTGAAAATAACCTATGACCCCTAAACTTGACCTGGACAAAAGGGTCTCCTTCCTTGGGTCAGCAAGTTAGATATTCCTTTATAGCACAAACATACACAAAAATACAAAATACAGACAACAAAAACCTTTTAAAAAAGGATACCTCTGCCACTTGAGATCTGGCACTCAGCACTGGCATAACATGGCCTATAGTCCTAAGCATCTGTTCTTGTGGCCAGCTCCATTCAAGCACCAGAGAAAAGCCTCTCCAAGTCTTTAGTCTTTTTTCCTAGAAATCACAGGAGATAGCCTCCAAATGTGGTGAAGGTATGGGGATTATGCCTTCATGAACATTGAAAATTGACACTGTTTTATAGTACAGGAAGGATTTGAGAGGCAGAAGTGCTTCACTGGTAGAAAAGACATGTTAATTAACTTGTCAAATGCTTCCTTCCAGATAGCATGACTGCAATAGATTTTGCAGTATAATGAAGTATTGTTTCTCAGTAGTGATGAGAGTTCTTTATTTTGCTTATTTTCCTGTTATAATTCATGGTTCTGGATGTACTAATGACATAGCATGAAATTTACAACAGTTGCATATGATGACTCAGAAACTTTTACAATAAAAAATCATTGGTATTTACTCACCTTGTGTGTATGTAGATCTAGAGGTAATTTAGGTGAAGTGTGACACTAGTTTTTTACATTAACAACAAGATGGACATTGATTGCAAGAATGGAGAATAGTTGTGGTCTTATCAAAAAGTAATGGCTTAATTAAATTTTTCAAAAATTAAACACAAATATCAGATTTTAAGTAATGGATTTAAATTTTAATATTATTAATTTTATGATTTTAATAGTTGACAGAATATTTTATAGGAAAATAAGACAAAATAATTTTAATTAAAAAATTTGATAGCATTTAATGAAGTATATTCAACTTTAATAAACTTTTGAAAATAATGACATTACTTTTATTTATTTAAACCATTTTTATCAATACAGCACAAGTTATACTAAATCATGATCAGAATGATAAAAATCAGTGTTTCTGTTGAAATCAAGAAAAATAAAATATAATAAATAAGTTATGAATTACATATATCTGTATTTTATTACACATCCAAACATTACCAGCTGACCAAGGAACACCCAGACATTTGCAGTAATAATAATCTTTTGATTTTTTTTTTTGTGTGTGTGTTCCAGTAAAACTTTATTTACAGATATAGGTAGTGGGCTGGTTTTGACCTATAGGCAGTAGTTTGCCTACTTTTGCTATAAAGTCTTTTTTTTTTTTTTAACTTTTTTTTTTTATTAGTTTCTGCTTTATAACAAAGTGAATCAGTCATACATATACATCCGTTCCCACATCCCTTCCCTCATGCATCTCCCTCCCTCCCACCCTCCCCATCCCACCCCTCCAGGCGGTCACAAAGCACCGAGCTGATCTCCCCGTGCTCTGCGGCTGCTTCCCACTATCTGTCTACCTCACGTTTGGTAGTGTATACATGTCCATGCCTCTCTTTCGCTTCGTCACAGCTTACACTTCCCCCTCCCCATATCCTCAAGTCCATTCTCAAGTAGGTCTGTGTCTTTATTCCCGTTTTACCCCTAGGTTATTCATGACATTTTATTTTAAATTCCATATATATGTGTTAGCATACGGTATTTGTCTTTCTCTTTCTGACTTACTTCACTCTGTATGACAGACTCTAGGTCTATCCACCTCATTACAAATAGCTCAATTTCGTTTCTTTTTATGGCTGAGTAATATTCCATTGTATATATGTGCCACATCTTCTTTATCCATTCATCCGATGATGGACATTTAGGTTGTTTCCAGCTCTGGGCTATTGTGAATAGAGCTGCAATGAACATTTTGGTACATGTCTCTTTTTGAATTATGGTTTTCTCAGGGTATATGCCTAGAGGTGGGATTGCTGGGTCATATAGTAGTTCTATTTTTAGTTTTTTAAGGAACCTCCATACTGTTCTCCATAGTGGCTGTACCAATTCACATTCCCACCAGCAGTGCAAGAGTGTTCCCTTTTCTCCACACCCTCTCCAGCATTTATTGTCTCTAGATTTCTTGATGATGGCCATTCTGACTGGTGTGAGATGATATCTCATTGTAGTTTTGATTTGCATTTCTCTAATGATTAATGATGTTGAGCATTCTTTCATGTGTTTGTTGGCAGTCTGTATATCTTCTTTGGAGAAATGCCTATTTAAGTCTTCTGCCCATTTTTGGATTGGGTTGTTTGTTTTTTTGCTATTGAGCTGCATGAGCTGTTTATAAATTTTGGAGATTAATCCTTTGTCAGTTGCTTCATTTGCAAATATTTTCTCCAATTCTGAGGGTTCTCTTTTGGTCTTGTTTATGGTTTCCTTTGCTGTGCAAAAGCTTTGAAGTTTCATTCGGTCCCATTTGTTTATCTTTGTTTTTAGTTCCATTTCTCTAGGAGGTGGGTCCAAAAGGATCTTGCTGTGATTTATGTCATAGAGTGTTCTGCCTATGTTTTCCTCTAAGAGTTTGATAGTTTCTGGCCTTACATTTAGGTCTTTAATCCATTTTGAGCTTATTTTTGTGTATGGTGTTAGGGAATGATCTAATCTCAAACTTTTACATGTCCCTGTCCAGTTTTCCCAGCACCACTTATTGAAGAGGCTGTCCTTTCTCCACTGTACATTCCTGCCTCCTTTATCAAAGATAAGTTAACCATATGTGTGTGGGTTTATCTCTGGGCTTTCTATCCTGTTCCATTGATCTATCTTTCTGTTTTTATGCCAGTACCACACTGTCTTGATTACTGTACTGTTGTAGTATATTCTGAAGTCAGGGAGCCTGATTCCTCCAGCTCCGTTTCTCGTTCTCAAGATTGCTTTGGCTATTCGGTGTCTTTTGTTTTTCCAAACAAATTTTGAAATTTTTTGTTCTAGTTCTGTGAAAAATGCCAGTGGTAGTTTGATAGGGATTGCATTGAATCTGTAGATTGCTTTGGGTAGTAGAGTCATTTTCACAATATTGATTCTTCCAATCCAGAAGCATGGTATATCTCTCCATCTATTTGCATCATCTTTAATTTCTTTCATCAGTGTCTTATAATTTTCTGCATACAGGTCTTTTGTCTCCTTAGGTAGGTTTATTCCTAGATATTTTATTCTTTTTGTTGCAACGGTAAATGGGAGTGTTTTCTTGATTTCATTTTCAGATTTTTCATCATTAGTGTACAGGAATGCCAGAGATTTCTGTGCATTAATTTTGTATCCTGCTACTTTACCAAATTCATTGATTAGCTCTAGTAGTTTTCTGGTAGCATCTTTAGGATTCTCTATGTATAGTATCATGTCATCTGCAAACAGTGACAGCTTTACTTCTTCTTTTCCAATTTGGATTCCTTTTATTTCCTTTTCTTCTCTGATTGCTGTGGCTAGAACTTCCAAAACTAGGTTGAATAAGAGTGGTGAGAGTGGGCAGCCTTGTCTTGTTCCTGATCTTAGTGGAAATGGTTTCAGTTTTTCACCATTGAGGACAATGTTGGCTCTGGGTTTGTCATATATGGCCTTTATTATGTTGAGGAAAGTTTCCTCTATGCCTACTTTCTGCAGGGTTTTTATCATAAATGGGTGTTGAATTTTGTTGAAAGTTTTCTCTGCTTCTATTGAGATGATCATATGGTTTTTCTCCTTCAACTTGTTAATATGGTGTATCACATTGATTGATTTGTGTATATTGAAGAATCCTTACATTCCTGGAATAAACCCCACTTGATCATGGTGTATGATCCTTTTAATGTGCTGTTGGATTCTGTTTGCTAGTATTTTGTTGAGGATTTTTGCATCTATGTTCATCAGTGATATTGGCGTGTAGTTTTCTTTCTTTGTGACATCCTTGCCTGGTTTTGGTATCAAGGTGATGGTGGCCTCGTAGAATGAGTTTGGGAGTGTTCCTTCCTCTGATATTGTTTGGAAGAGTTTGAGAAGGATGGGTGTTAGCTCTTCTCTAAATGTTTGATAGAATTCGCCTGTGAAGCCATCTGGTCCTGGGCTTTTGTTTGTTGGAAGATTTTTAATCACAGTTTCAATTTCAGTGCTTGTGATTGGTCTATTCATATTTTCTATTTCTTCCTGATTCATTCTTGGCAGGTTGTGCATTTCTAAGAATTTGTCCATTTCTTCCAGGTTGTCCATTTTGTTGGCATAGAGTTGCTCTCTCATGATCTTTTGTATTTCTGCAGTGTCAGTTGTTACTTCTCCTTTTTCATTTCTAATTCTATTGATTTGAGTCTTCTCCCTTCTTTTCTTGATGAGTCTGGCTAATGGTTTATCAATTTTGTTTATCTTCTCAAAGAACCAGCTTTTAGTTTGGTTGATCTTTGCTATCATTTTCTTCATTTCTTTTTCATTTATTTATGACCTGATCTTTATGATTTCTTGCCTTCTGCTAACTTTGGGGTTTTTTGTTCTTCTTTCTCTAATTGCTTTAGGTGCAGGGTCAGGTTGTTTACTCGAGATGTTTCCTGTTTCTTAAGGTTGGATTGTATTGCTATAAACTTCCCCCTTAGAACTGCTTTTGCTGCGTCCCATAGGTTTTGGGTCGTCGTGTCTCCATTGTCATTTGTTTTTAGGTATTTTTTAATTTCCTCTTTGATTTCTTCAGTGATCACTTCGTTATTGAGTAGTGTATTGTTTAGCCTCCATGTGTTTGTATTTTTTACAGATCTTTTCCTGTAATTGATGTCTAGTCTCATAGCATTGTGGTCGGAAAAGATACTTGATACAATTTCAATTTTCTTAAATTTACCAAGGGTTGATTAGTGACCCAAGATATGATCTATCCTGGAGAATGTTCCATGAGCACTTGAGAAAAATGTGTATTCTGTTGTTTTTGGATGGAATGTCCTATAAATATCAACTAAGTCCATCTTTTTTAATGTATCATTTAAAGCTTGTGTTTCCTTATTTATTTTCATTTTGGATGATCTGTCCATTGGTGAAAGTGGGGTGTTAAAGTCTCCTACTATGATTGTGTTACTGTCGATTTCCCCATTTATGGCTGTTAGTATTTCCCTTATGTATTGAGGTGCTCCTATGTTGGGTGCATAAATATTTACAATTGTTATATCTTCTTCTTGGATCGATCCCTTTATCGTTATGTAGTGTCCTTCTTTGTCTCTTCTAATAGTCTTTATTTTAAAGTCTATTTTGTCTGATATAAGAATTGCTACTCCAGCTTTCTTTTGATTTCCATTTGCATGGAATATCTTTTTCCATCCCCTTACTTTCAATCTGAATGTGTCTCTAGGTCTGAAGTGGGTCTCTTGTAGACAGCATATATATGGGTCTTGTTTTTGTATCCATTCAGCCACTCTGTGTCTTTTGGTGGGAACATTTAGTCCATTTACATTTAAGGTAATTATTGATATGTATGTTCCTATTCCCATTTCCTTAATTGCTTTGGGTTCGTTATTGTAGGTATATTCCTTCTGCTGTGTTTCTTGCCTAGAGAAGTTCCTTTAGAATTTGTTGTAAAGCTGGTTTGGTGGTGCTGAACTCTCTCAGCTTTTGCTTGTCTGTAAAGGTTTTAATTTCTCCATCAAATCTGAATGAGATCCTTGCTGGGTAGAGTAATCTTGGTTGCAGGTTTCTCTCCTTCATCACTTTAATTATGTCCTGCCACTCCCTTCTGGCTTGTAGAGTTTCTGCTGAGAGATCAGCTGTTAACCTGATGGGGATTCCCTTGTGTGTTATTTGTTGTTTTTCCCTTGCTGCTTTTAATATGATTTCTTTGTGTTTAATTTTTGACAGTTTGATTAGTATGTGTCTTGGTGTATTTCTCCTTGGATTTATTCTGTATGGGACTCTCTGTGCCTCCTGGACTTGATTAACTATTTCCTTTCCCATATTAGGGAAGTTTTCAACTATAATCTCTTCAAATATTTTCTCAGTCCCTTTCTTTTTCTCTTCTTCTTCTGGAACCCCTATAATTCGAATGTTGGTGCGTTTAATGTTGTCCCAGAGGTCTCTGAGACTGCCCTCTGTTCTTTTCATTCTTTTTTCTTTATTTTGCTCTGCATCAGTTATTTCCCCTATTTTATCTTCCACCTCACTTATCCGTTCTTCTGCCTCAGTTATTCTGCTATTGATCCCATCTAGAGTATTTTTCATTTCATTTATTTTGTTTTTAATCAATGCTTGATTCATCTTTAGTTCTTCTAGGTCCTTGTTAACTGTTTCTTGCATTTTGTCTATTCTATTTCCAAGATTTTGGATCTTGGAAATAGAATCTTGGATCAGGTTTACTATCATTATTCTGAATTCTTTTTCAGGTAGACTGCCTATTACCTCCTCATTTGTTAGGTCTGGTAGGTTTTTATCTTGCTCCTTCACCTGCTGTGTGTTTTTCTGTCTTCTCATTTTGCTTATGTTACTGTGTTTGGGGTCTCCTTTTTGCAGGCTGCAGGTTCGTAGTTCCCGTTGTTTTTGGTGTCTGTCCCCCTTGGCTAAGGTTGTTTCAGTAGGTTGTGTAGGCTTCCTGGTGGGGGGGACTAATGCCTGTGTTCTGGTGGTTGAGGCTCGATCTTGTCTTTCTGGTGGACAGGTCCACGTCTGGTGGTGTGTTTTGGGGTGCCTGTGGCCTTATTATGTTTGTAGGTAGCCTCTCTGCTAATGGGTGGGGTTGTGTTCCTGCCTTGCTAGTTGCTTGGCATAGGGTGACCAGCACTGTAGCTTGCTGGTCGTTGACTGAAGCTGGGTGCTGGTGTTGAGATGGAGATCTCTGGGAGATTTTCGCTGCTTGATATTATGTGGAGCTGGGAGGTCTCTTGTGGACCCGTGTCCTGAAGTTGGCTCTCCCACTTCAGAGGCACAGCACTGACTCCTGGCTGCAGCACCAAGAGCCTTTCATCCACCCGGCTCAGAATAATAGGGAGAAAAAGTAGAAAGAAAGAATTAGTACAAGAAAGATAGAGAGAGGGAAAGAAAGGAAGAAGGGAAGAAAGGAAGGAAGGAAGGAAGAAAGAAAGGAGGGAGGGTGGAGGAAGGATGGAAAGAGAAAGAAAGGAGGGAGGGAGGGAGGAATGAAAGCAAAACGAAAAGTGAATGGAAGAAGGGAGGGAGGGAGGAGGAAAGAAAAAAAGAAAGACAGGAGGGAGGGAGGGAGGAAGGAAAGAAAAAGAAAGTGGAAAGAAGAAGGGTGGGAGGGAGGGAGGGAGGAAAGAAAAAGAAAGAAGGAAAGGAGGAGCGGAGGGAGGGAGGGAGGAAGGGAAGGTAGGAAAAAAAGAAAGAGCAGGTAAAGTAAAATAGAATAAAGTATGAAATATAGTAGCGTTATTAAAATTAAAAAGTAATTATTGAAAAAAAAAACGGACAGATAGAACCCTGGGACATATGGTGGAAGCAAAGCTATACAGAGAGAATCTTACACAGAAGATTACACATACACATTCACAAAAAGAGAGCGGGGGAAAAATCAAAAATCTTGCTCTCCAATTCCACCTCCTCAATTTGGGATAATTCGTTGTAAAAAGAGGAAAAGGGCGAGAAGTCTGAAATCTTGCTCTCTAAGTCCACCTCCTTAATTTTGGATAATTCGTTGTAAAAAGAGGAAAAGGGGGGAAAGTCTTAAATCTTGTCCTCAAAGTCCACTTCCTCAATTTGGGATGATTCGCTGTCCATTTATGCACTCCACAGACGCAGGGCACATCAAATGGGCCGTGGAGCTTTAATCCGCTGCCTCCGAGGCTGAACAGAGAGATTTCCCTGCCTCTGCTCTCACAGCTCCCGGGTCTCAGCCTTGGACCTGGCCCCGCCTCTGCGCGTAGGTCGCTGGAGGGTGTCGGTTCTTCGCTCAGACAGGACGGGTTTAAAGGAGCCGCTGATTCGGGGGCTCTGGCTCACTCAGGCAGAGGGGAGGGAGGGGCGTGCAGTGTGGGGCGGGCCTGCGGCGGCAGAGGCCGGCGTGACGTTGCAGCATCCCGAGGCGCTCCGTGCGCTTTCCCGGGAAAACTTCCCCGGGTCCCGGGACCCCGGCAGTGGCGGGGTGCACAGGCTCCCCGGAAGGCGGGGCGGACAGTGACCCGCGCTCGCACACAGGCCCCGCGGCGGCGGCGGCAGCAGCAACCCCAGCGTCCCACGCCCGTCTCCGAGGTCCGTACCTGTCTCCGGCGCTTCCCCAAGCAGCCCTCTTAATGCCCTCTCCTCGCGCACCAGGAAACAAAAGGGAAAAAAGTCTCTTGCCTCTTCGGCAGCTCCAGACCCTTTCCCCGGACTCCCTCCGGGCTAGCCGTGGTGCACTAACCCCTTCAGGCTCTCTTCCTGCCGCCAGCCCCAGTCCTCTCCCTGCGCTCCGATACCCGAGCCTCAGCTCCCAGCCCCGCCCGCCCCGGCGGCCAAGCAGACAAGCCTCTCGGGCTAGTGTGTGCCTGAGGGCACGGATCCTCTGTGCGGGAATCTCTCCGCTTTGCCCTCCACACCCGTTGCTGTGCTCTCCTCCGCTACTCCGAAGCTTTCCCCCTCCGTCACCTGCAGTCTCCGCCCGCGAAGGGGCTTGTAGTGTGTAGAAACCTTTCCTCCTTCACGGCTCCCTCCCACTGGTGCAGGTCCCGTCCCTATCCTATTGTCTCTGTTTATTCTTTTTTTCTTTTGCCCTACCCAGGTATGTGGGGAGTTTCTTGCCTTTTGGGGGGTCTGAGGTCTTCTGTCAGCGTTCAGTAGGTGTTCTGTTGGAGTTGTTCCACGTGTAGATGAATTTCTGATGTATCTGTGGGGAGGAAGGTGATCTCCGCGTCTTACTCTTCCGCCATCTTCCTCCGGGGCTGATATTTTTTAAAACTTTCAATTATATAAGAAACGTAGCTGTGTGCATATTTTTCAAGTTTTTTATTAGGTAAAGGTATATTTGTCAATGTAGAAGAATAAAAATAATGTATCTAGTAATTCATTTGCTTGACATATAGTTTTAAAATTATTATTTAGTATAAAATTTTAAGTATTTAATTATGATATATGGACCTCATTTGGCCTTTGATTCTGCATTTGTTAAGCATAGAACTGCACTTAATTAAAAAAATATATAAACCAGTTATTATATATTACAAGTTATCATTGATTTCCTTAGGTATGATAATAGCATTATACAGTTAAATGTCTCTTTTGTAGATACTCTTACAGAATTATTTAAAAGTTGAAGTGATAAAACGTCAGAAATTTGCTTTAAAGTATGACCCCAAAAATCATTGTAAATTTCCTTGGTTTTTATTATCTTAATGGAACTCTATTTGAAAAGTAAACGAGTAGGCAGATGTTCCATTTGTAAGTTAGAGTTTAGTGAAAAAATGTCTATTATTCCATTTGATCAAGAACTTTATTTTCATTTACCTCAAAGTATATTTTGAAAGTCTTAAAAAAGTCCTGGTGGCATTAGAGTTCAGGGGTTAAAACTATGTGTTTTAAAATGAGTCCAACCTGGGTTTCAAGTCTACATTTTTAGTAGCTTTTTGACTTGTTGGTAAGTTGTTTATCTATCCTAAATCTCAATTTTCTCATTTGAGAAATGACAGTAATACTACTTATACTATTGTCATAGCATCATAGTGAGAATTAAACAAAATAATATATTTTGCTTAACACAGTGCTTGATACAGAACAAGCACTCAAGATGATAGGTACTTAGTAGCATTAGTCATCATGAGTTTGGGGTTATAAAAAGACTAGATATGAAAGTGGTTGTTCTCCTTTGTTTATGGAAATAGATTTTTGGCAATGTTTATAGAGCATTTATGTTTTTCTGGGCATTCAGTTAATTGGACCCTTAGCTAAAAGTGTATCTTTTCTTTCCATCTAGCATAAGTTCCTGAAAGGAAAGTGAGCATTTCTGGTTTGGACATGGTGAAGCTCAGAAATTCTGAGGTTGTCAAATTGGATGTTTGTACCTGAGCAGACATCATTGCCTGGTTGAAGTGGGATGGTTGGTAGTGGGAGAAGAGGGCTGAGGTTGGATGGGAAGAGAAAGAAAAGAGGAAGAGAGAAGAACAAGAGAAGGATTTAAAGAACTAAAGAAAGAAATATTGGTGCCTGTCACTTAAAAATGGCAGACAATAGGAGAAAATGTTCTAATTTTCAAAGTAATAGAAGTCTTCAAACTACATAATGTGAGTCATTTTTAGTATTAGAGATGGGTATATATACAATAGAAATATATATATAGTACATATTTTATATATATTCACACATGTATATATGAAAGATGAAAGAGAGAATTAGAAAGCAGGTATAAAAATTAACAGCCATGCCTTTGCTGCCTATCATCTGAAATCAAAAAGGCTGGGAGTTTCCCTTAGGCTACCACTTAGAGCCAGATATTGTAGATTTTATATATATATATATATATATATATATATATATATATATATATATATATATATATATATATATATGTAATATACACATATATGTTCATATTTAAGGAGCCGATTAATTGACATGCTAATTGATAAGTCAGTAGCTCATGTGATTTTTCTGTGGTATGACATAATATTAATGGAACAAAAAGGTGCTCCAAATACTCTTAGAAAAATTACACTGTGTTAAGCTGCTCATTTTGGACATCTGGGTGAGAGTCATAGACTTCCTGCATATATACTCCTCAGCTAATGTTAGGGGCTCCAGAGCTCTGGGATGACTAGAATAAAATTCAAATAGCTTCAGGGTAATTTAAAATTTTAATATTATGTGAGCTGTATCCTCTTGATCTTTCTGACCTAAAATCTTAGAGTTATTTTCAGCACTGTTCTCTCAACCTCACGTTCCAATATATATAACACCCTTGTATTACACCCATTTCTCCTCTGCAATTACTCAAGAAAACAGTAACTTATTTGTTCTCATGCTGACAGTCTTTTCCAGTTCCAGATTCCATATACCATAGGAGAAGCAGGAAATGCTACCAAGGCATAGATGCCCATGAGAGAGAGTGAATTCTGTTGCAAGGTTCTGTTGTATATTCTTTGAGGGTGAGGGTTCCAGAGACAGGGTTAAAATCTTGTTTAAAGCTAACCTTCTGCAGCAGGTTTACAAATTAACAAATAGAAGAGGATGAGTCTTAAGCACGTCATCAGTAGCTCTTTCCTAGGGAAACAGGAGCTGCAAAGAGGCAATTCCCATACTATGTATATGGAGAAATATATCAGGGGAGCTAAAGAATTACTCCTGAGACCCATTACATTGGAGCATGGTGGCATCTGTCCCAGTGATCTATAGCTTATGTGCTATGCATGTATTTTTGCCTTGGATGATCATTAGCTATGTGTACTGCAAGTGCATCTCCATGCTAGAGGAAAAGGGGAAAGGAACCTTTGGCGAATGCTCTTTTATTGAAAGGGTGAATTGTTCTTAGGCAGGTTGGAAGAAGTAAGCCAGGTAGGCATGGGAACGGAGGAAATCAATGATAGGACATTTGTGATTAGAAGTTTGTGACTCAAAGTAAATAGTGGAAAAGAAAACCGTAGCAACAATAAAATGCACAAACAGAAAACCTATCCACCATGGAAATTTTAGCCTAGTTAAGAGGATTTCCTTGTTGGAGTGTGTGGGAACTGTTTGAAGGAACACAGGATATCGAACAGTGGGGACTGTTTGATACACAGGAGAATCATGGGCTCCGCCAAATGGGAAGAATCTTGTTAATAAGCTGGGAGGAAGCGACTTAACTTGACAACCCTCCTGTGAGGGGTTAAGAGGCAGCTGCAGGTGGGCTTGCCATGGCTGTGAAGAAAGCTTTTCATTCAGTGCCCAGCACGGGGAAAACCAGAATAAATGGGACACTGTTGCTCCCTTCATTGCATCAGTTCTCATAAATGCCCCCGCTCCAAGCAGGCACATAAAAACTCGAATCGGATACCACCTGAATTCTAGCTCAGAGAATTTCCCCAGTTTCACCTTTCCTTCATAAACTTTAAATTTTTTCATTCATCAGATCATGCTTCATCAATTCTTGATTCATCAATTCCTGACATACTTAGATTAAGATATTGGTCTCCACCATTTAACTTTATCATGTTTGGATTGGGTCACCCTGCTTCAGACAGTAGACTGTGTACCCATGTAAGGTGTTACTTCTGGTAATTGCTCCTTAGTTCTCTAGCTGCCAGCATGGGCACAAGGTCCTGAAATTCTGGGCAGAGCCCTGTTCCCTGGGACACTGCAGGCTTGATCCATGGTTCCATTCAGCTTGCTGGCATCTGACTTCAAGGCGATAGAAGTAAAAACAAAAACCATAAGGAAGTGCTATTACAGAGGTACAAACTAAGTGCTGTGGGAACTAGTGGATGGAGCAGACAACTAGGTTTATTTTTATTAAGGCCTCTGAAAAATATCTCACTATATCCAGTGGGAAAGATGGGGAAAGAGTAGGTGAGTAGTTAAGTACTTTTTCATCTAGTTGGACAGCTATCCCCAAAGTAACTAATAATGTTGATCAACTAAGTAAATGTTGGAATGAAATCCTGAATCACAGCACTTAATACCAAGCAGAGGAAAACAAAAACAAGTGGTGACAAGGACTAATACCTAGGAAGACAACAGCAGTGGCAGCTACCACTTATCTGGTAGTTGAGCTTTGCAAGTATCACAGTTAATCCTCTCAAGACTCTTACGAGCTGAGCTCGGTCCTTATTTTATAGAGTCGGGAAGGGGAGGTAACTTGCCCAGGTTTGCACAGCTGGTACAAAAGAGCCAAGATTTTACCCCAGGTTGGTTCATATAGCTCATTTCATTCTCACAGCACAATGTGCTAGATTTTGTCAGCATTTCCCTTTAACAAACAAGGGAATAGAGGTAACTCTAGCTCCAAACTTTGGCTCCCCACTAGAATATAATGTTAGTTGTAATAATAACATAAACACTTGGTCTAATCTAATGGTAAAAGCTTGGTTAGACTAGAAATTAAGGCTTGAGAAAACACATATGATTTATTATTTTGTGGATCAGAAAAGAGAAGACCTGGGTTATAGTTCTATTTTATCATTTATTAGCTATGTGCCCTTGGGCCAGTGTGTTAAACTCTCTGTACCTCAGTTTCATTATCTATAAAGTGTGGAAAATAATACCAGCCTCCATACTCCATAAAGCTTTAGAAGGAGAAAATGTGACAATGTATATGAAATTGATTTGAAAGTATGAGTGTTATGCAAATCTATGCTTTTGTTTTGTTGTTATTTTGAAAAGGCAACTGGTAAAAAAAAAATCATCTGAAAATGGTGCAATAAAAAGTGTTATTTTATGCTTACATGAATTAAAATAATTCACACACATGATTTTAAAGATCAGGGAGCTAGAAGTCTGCCTTTGCAATGAAAATGAAAATTAAACACACTTAAAAGCCAAGCCTAATAAGGTAACATATGGGTCTGAAGTATAGCTGTCCCCTTAATATTCTTAGGGCTTTTTACTCCTTCAGTTAAAGACAAGAAAAAATGAGTCTTATAGACAAGACAACCTGTGGGTAGTAGAAGCACAAAAGAACCCCTCACTAGACACAAGTGTATATTTTAGGATATATTATTTTGACTCTTTGATGTGAGTGTAAATCTATTTATTTATAGAATTGCAAACCCACTTACCAACACTATTATCCAGGCATAGTATTTCTAAAAGAAAAATAATTGTAATCAATAAACTTTCCATCTTCCATAGGATTAAAGAAAATACAATAAAAGAGGTTAATTGAAAACTAATTTAATTCCAGTAGCAGATTAAAAAATATATAATTTGAAATAAAATTTGAATTCCAATTGTGTGGTTTCTTTTCCTTTTAAAATATGGGGTCTTTCTTCCAGGTTTAAATAATTATATTACAAAATTGTTGGGGAGAAAAACCTTCAACTATTCTTTTCTCATTTGCTTTCATCTTGGTCCCCACCACAGAGAATGACCATGGATTAATTTACTTGAGATCATCTTTTGAATGTTTTTGTCTTTAGAGTTTTTTAAATTTATGTCCTTCACTCCTATACAGTAAAGGAATTTCCAGCATTGGATAGCAGAGAGAAGGTCTGTTGTATTCATAGCTAATACTAAGAGATGAGAAATATATGTAAAATGGATTACGTGTCATCTTTTGAAGCTGTGACCCCTATGGGTCAATCTCAGAGTAATCTCTCTTGCAGAAATGTAGAGTCTAAATAAGAATTGTATTGGGCTTCCCTGGTGGCACAGTGGTTGAGGGTCTGCCTGCCGATGCAGGGGACACGGGTTCGTGCCCCGGTCCGGGAGGATCCCACATGCCGCGGAGCGGCTGGGCCCGTGAGCCATGGTGGCTGAGCCTGCGCGTCCGGAGCCTGCGCTCCGCAACGGGAGAGGCCACAACAGTGAGAGGCCCGTGTACCACAAAAATAAATAAATAAATAAGAATTTTATTATTTCTTCATTTCTCTAGAAGAATATAAGGAGCCACGTTTCACAGAAAAGCTTATAAAAATTGTAGGTTGTCTCCTATTCTCTAAAACCCCATATCTCTTAGGTATTTACCTCATAGGACTATTACAAGGAATAAGTAAGATTTATTGAACTGACTGATTGTAAGCACGTAATAAACATTAGCTATTTTCCATAGCATCTGAGAGGACCCTTCTCCTCATTCATGACTTTCTGTCCCTTCCATTTCTCTCCATCCTCCATCCCCAAACACAGACTCCCCTCTGAACTCCTCTGGAACCCCTTTGTCCTCACCTTCCACCTTCACTAACACAGCCCATGGTTCCTCTTTTACTCCCACTGTATTTCTCTCCACAGCCTACCAGCAAAGTTATAACCTTGTATGTTTTGACCTTTTTTTCCAATTCTGCAATGCTGAAATCAAAAAAACAAAAAAAACAAAAAACAAAAAACAAAACTAATGTGGCAACAGCAGAAACTTCCTTAGAGGGATGAAGAGGACCAAGAACTGAGCAGGCAAAGCCAGGACCCTCTGGCAGACCAAGGGAGAGAAAAGACTGAGAACACTCACACTTCACAGATACACAGGATCAGGAAGTTGAAGTTATTTTTTCCTGGCCTCGAGGATAGGACAGGACACTGACATTTGTGGAATGTGTTCTAAATGGCAGCCACTTAAGCCTCCCACAACTCGGTGATGCTGGTGTTATTGCCATCATCCTTACAGACAAGGGATTTATATGACATTAAGTCATGAAACTGGGTTGCAGCTCAAAACCTTGTTTCTAAAGACCCTACTATCATGAATAAAAGGTGCTAATTCCCCCAGCTGAGGATGAAGCAAAGTATTGGTAAAGGAAGTTTGAGTTTGATTTGTGAGCTTTCTACCAACAAGCATTCAAAATGTTTTTATTGAGTGGCAATTAGGTGCCAAATATTGTTTTAGGTACTGGAGTGGTTTATAAGACAACAGCAAGTTTACATCCTAATAGTGAGGGCAATGAAGAAAGCAAGAAAGCAAGGAAGGGAAGGTGGAAGGGAGGGAGGAGGGAAGGATAAGAGTTACGGTAGATTCAGATCTACTATAGATTGGGTGGTTAGAAAACCAACTTGATAAGGAGAAATTTGGATTTTATCCCAAATGTGATGGGACTTTCTTTCTTTCTTTTTCAAAGACACTTAGATTCTCAAAGTAACTTGGTGACCATACTTCCTTCATCATCGGCAATGGACTGGAGATTTATTTTCTGGATGGGTTGGAAAAGAGGGAGTCTGGGTTTATTGACGTTAAGCCAGATGAGTATTTTGGTACTTTACTGAAAAGAAAAGAATTCAATAAAAATCTACTCAGTTAAAAATGAAACTGTCCAACTGTCATTCCCTCGGTGGCCATCCATGCTTATATTCTCATTCCACACCGTACTTTGCCCACTCCCAGAGAGATTAGGAGATTTTCCTTGGATAAACAAAATAGGAAAGTGATAATACTATAGATGCTAATTATAGCGATCCCCCAATGAAATGTCTGAGTTCACACTGTTACCTCAGAGTAAAACCTGCCACTCCCCAGGCCAACCCATCGCTACAGAGACCTCTTACCTATCACGACAGTCAATAGATGCTACCTAAAGCAAACAAGCAGATGGAAATAAGAGTTTAATCAGATTCTTTAAAATGATATAAACACCAGAGGAAATAGTTAAAATGACTTGAAAAATGGTTGCTTCTGGAAGATGGAAATCATGGGTTAAAAGGGTTGGGGATGTCATTTATTTAAAGTGTTTATAGAAATATTTGACTTTTAAATTATATATATGTCTCACTTTAATACACGTAAAAATTAAATTTAAAGGGTGAACCATTATTAAAATGTGCCCAAATTCCTACAGAAAAGACTATTGGTCAAACAACATTTAAAATCGAAATAAAAATTCACGGAAAGGATTGATGAGAAGTATAATAGAAAAAAAACATTATTCACTAGGTTAGATGAAGATGATTTTATGTGGCTCTAGTAAGTGTTAAGTTTACATATTCTGATATATGATCTCTATATACAGAAAAATGTCTTTGGATATAGACAGAGGAATACTTTAAACTTATAATCGTACACAAAATATCCGATAACATTATTTTTTGTTCTTTCACAAGAGAAGCATCAGTATGTAATGGTTAGGAGCCCAGAAGAGCCAAACAGCCTGGGTATGAATCCTGTCTTTGCCATGAACTAGCTGTGCCTAATTTCCCAGCTGTAAAATGGGTGTTATAATAATACCTAGCTCATGGCATTGTTATGAAGAGTAAATGACAATATTTGTAAAGTTAAAAGAGTATCTGACCCATAGTAGGCACTATATAAGATTTTCTTAAATAAAAATCACAAACATTTTTTTTTGTTACAAACTTTATTAATGCTATAGGCCTATTCCAAATTTATTGTTTTTAAAACTAATATCTCAAATATTGAAAGCTCTTTAAGACATTTCTTATATTAAAACTTACTACAATGTATTAAAAGAAACTAGTTCTCTATTTTATCCATGCATATAAAATTAAATATTCATGTATATAAAGTACACATATCTCTGCATGTACCTTTAGATGATAGTTCTAGTGGAATAAAGTTATGAGCAATTAACCAAAGTAGACAAGAGATGGACACATTTAAGATAGAAAGCTTTGCACTGAAAGGGAGCATTTATCACTTTTCAGTGTCAATTTGATTATGGGTTTGTTTTAACCTGTTCTCTAATGGTTAAAGTTAAATAACATTATGAAGACATTGTAACTAAGAAAGGAGTCTGGGAAAGGAAGTTGCTTATGGGATTAAAACTTAATGAAAAGTAGACTTGAACTGGATCCTTAATGGTAACTTTAAAAAACATTGTTAATCTGTCAGCATGTGGGTAGTATTTGTAGTATTTGTGTGGACCTTTACAGGGTCCAGGCTTTATAGTTTCCATTAAGGAAAAAAAAAAACAAAAAAAACAACTCTTCTTCCGTTAAACAAATGAGGGAAATTGCTGTGCCTTCAATCAACAAATATTATTGAGCACATACAAAATTTCTAAGGCATACAAGAAAAATTACACTTTGTTTCTGGCCTTGTTAGGGAGGTAAGACATAAACCTGAGTTAAACAATTCAGGAAAAGTTCGCCTGATGTCATAAAACCGTAGGAGTCTTAACTGAAGCATAAAGACTGATATAAAAAATAAGAAGTACCTGAAGGTGAAGAAAGGAGGGATAACTGGTGTTGCTGAAGTGGTGTGGAATTCAATCCTTTATGGAGAAAGTGGAAGTCAGCAGGTTCTTGGAAGATAGATACAATTTGTGTATTCAGAGAAGAAAGGAAATGATATTTCCATTCATGGAAGATAAAATGGGGCAAGGTCTGTCAAGTAACTAGTTTGGTTAAGGAAGTAGAAAGGACTAGAAATAAGGCTTCTAGATCTCTTTTTCAACCAAATAAATGGTCCAGGTGCACTGACTTGTGCTGAGCTTTCTCAGGGTTGAGCCCTGAAGGAAGTACAGGTATGATCTGTGACTTTGAAGCATGGAATAAAGGGGCATCTGAAAAAATAACACCAAGGACAAAAATAAATGAAAAATCATAGTGGACAGCCCAGAAAACCATGTGTGAATTAAAGGGACTGCCTTTAATAAGAGCAGGATGAAAGGAACAAATTTAGGTGGACACACAATAGACAGGTGTTGAGGAATTCTCCAAAAGTTCTCCTCTAGAGAGTCAGGGATGCACGGACATATGGCCTCATCTATGGCTGGTGATGGAGCCGTGAAGGACACCATGCAGGTTCCAATGTAAGTTGGAATGCTAGTTTGGGACCAAGTTATCAGAAATCATGAGTTTTAGGGCAGGCATGAATTTCACTCTGGAGGCAATAATGATCTCCTGGATCATTAACTAACTGAGATAAGGAAATAATAAATTTCGGAAGACCACATAAGAGGTTATTCGTGTATCCCAAGTGATAAGTGGTGATAAGATACGAACCAGAAAATTAGAAATGGGAATGGAAAGAATGAAAACAATATAAGAGACGTTGAGGAAGAAGGATTGTTAAGATTCAATGATTATTTGGCTCCCAAGAGTGAGGTCAAAAAAAAGAAATGAGTCAAACATAATTCTCAGGACTTGAGAATAAGTAACCGGGTGAATCTTCTGGGGGAGCTGCTGAAGGAAAGGGAAGGTGAAGATTACATTGCTTTCAGTTGGCCGGCATTGAAAATAAACTGTAAAAGTAAAGTCATTTACTGAATTTAATTAATGAGGAATTCATAGCCAACTATTAGTCTATGCTATTTTAAAAAGGTAAAAATTCTTAGGCTTTGCTATTTTAAAAAGGTAAAAATTCTATATCTATTAATACCAGTTGATTCATAATTAATCTTATAATTAATCTTTTTTTTTTTTTTTGCGGTACGCGGGCCTCTCACTGTTGTGGCCTCTCCCGTTGCAGAGCACAGGCTCCGGACGCACAGGCCCAGCGGCCATGGCCCACGGGCCCAGCTGCTCCATGGCATGTGGGATCTTCCTGGACCGGGGCACGAACCCATGTCCCCTGCATCGGCAGGCGGACTCTCAACCACTGCGCCACCAGGCTAATCTTGATTAGCCTATGGGTCTCATGCTATTTTTCTTGCAAGCTGATAGACAATATTTGGTATTTGACTCAGCATTAATTAGTTAAATTTAACTCTAATGGTCTTGATTTGGCTTCTTGGGGATAGATGTTATTTCACCTTTTGCCATATTCTTAGAACTAGCTATTAGGATGAAAATTATATCATTGAGGCCAAAGTTCATTCCACCATTGAAATTTCTTCAAGTTACAGGCCAGTCATGGTCCAACACAGCTTTGAAAATTTTATAGAGTTGCAAGAAGAGACACTAGGAAAGGATACATCAAGGCAGTGGCCAATGAGGTAAGAGATAGGGGAAGAACAAATATTGTAAGACTTGAGAACGATGTTTCTGAAACTTTAATGTGCATATAAGTCACCTGAGGAGGGATTTTGTTAAAATGCAGACTTCGATTCAGTAGTTCTTTGGAGAGGCCCAATACTCTGCATTTCTAACATGTTCCTAAAAGATGTTGAAACTGCTGATCCCTGGACCACATTTTGAGTAGCAAGGCACTAGAAATCAAAAGAGGATTTTTAAATGAAAGAAGGTTTCCGTGCTCCTGGCTTTCAGTTTCTTTTCAGATGCACGCTCCACCCTTCTCCACCTGGCACTGTGCCCCAGGAGGCTGATGTTTATGGATTATAACAGTGGGCTTCTTTGTTTTGGTTTTCTGTTGGTTTGGGTTAGTAAGAAGAATTGGCTGAAAATGGAAGGAGGCATGTGAGTGAGATCTGGGTATGTACAATTAGTTTTGCTCTAACAGGACATTTGTTGTCTTAAAAATCACCACGCAGTGCAAAGTCATGGAGTTAAAACCACAGGGTTATGGGAAAATGGGATTAGGGGCAGAGCACACAAAATATCAGTGACACACACACACACACACACACACACAGACTCAAAGATGGAAACCCAATAAAAAATGTAGCACAGTTTTACACATGTTAAATTGTTAAAAATACACAGATATATTACAATAAATATGGCACTTTACCTCAAAAAGGACCTGCATGCAGTTTGATTGCAGAAGTGGGCATTGGAAAAGTTGTAGAATATGAGTTATTGTAAAGTGGTGGAAGGTGGATTATCTGAAATTGGAAAGAAAGTTGTAACACCAGATGTGGGTGTTCGTGGCTCGTAACACATATGGTGAACTGAGGTAGCAGGTAGATATTTGAGGTGTGTGCACATGTGCCTTTTGTGTGTTCCTGCTCAGCATAGTTTAGCTATGCACTTTTCTCTGTTCGCTCAGTATTTCTCATGGATGAAATTGTGCATAAGCAAACATCAAATTTAGTTATGCTTAAATTGTTCCCAATATATCAGTCACGTTGGAACAAATTTGCATTTTCAAAATAAGTTTTGTTGCAGGTTGCTGCCGATCATCTGCATTTCTCTGTTTAGGTACATGGCTCTTGTAGGTATCCCCTCCTACAGCTACAGAACTTACTTCTGGCTTCCGGTAACTACCGGTCTCCTGTCCACTTCAGAGAAGGTATGGTAACAACTCCCTGTTATTTCTAACCCTGGGAGATTTCACCATTGACTGTTTTACTTAACCTCGCCTACACCTTTGTAAATAGTCCTTTTAATGTTGTATTACCTACAATTACCTACACTGTTTGAGTTGGCCAAATGTGTCCTTCCAGTCCTGGATAGTGTTCAAATGTGATTAGTGATGTGAAGAGGTAAAGGAGAATGAGGGCTTGATGGAGGACTTTGGATATAACTTCTATTGGGGTCCACTAACATATTTTAATAAACTGGTTCTGCACACAGCAGCCTTTAAAAAGTAAAAGTAAATTAGATCAAGTCATTCCCCTTCTCAAGAACTTACAATGGCTTTCCTTTGATCTTAGAGTAAAGGCAATGGTCCTTTCAATGGCTTACAAGACCCCACATGGCCTGGTTTTCTGCTCCATCTCTGAATTCTTTACTCTCTAGTACCAAGTCTCCATTTTGCTCCCTTTGCTCCAGAGACCCTGGCCTCCTTGTGGTTCTGGGACACAACAGGCAGTCTTTTCAATGATGTAGGCAGGAGTTTGTGGAGGCATCTTAACTGAAGAGATTGGAAGGCCGTTTTCTGCATTAGGAGTATAATTTGTAACAAGGAATAAATTTCCTAAGTATGAAGGCCCTTGACTTTTCTGGCTGGGTCAGACAATTCATTCATCCACTGAAAAGCTAAGCAATGTTGTTCAGATTAAAATGTTTTCAAATTGTGCAAATATGACTTGAATGAAAAGGGAGGGCTACAGAACTACCACAGGCTGTTGGAACTCATTCAAGAAGTCCACTACCTGACCCATGCAGGAATCTTACCATCTGTGAAGCTGGCCATCCAGTCATGGCCTGAAAATATTTCAGGTTCTGTCTTACATTTTATTAGGATTCAATTATAAGTCATTTTTGAGTAAAAAAAAAAAAAAAAAAAAAAAAAAGTGTGTCTCCCTGCCCAATAGCTCCAGCCAGGCACTATGGCAATAATATACCACTTTGTTTCATTAAAATTAAAATTTCCTTCTGTGTTTAAGGTTAATCCCTAAAAAGTTCTGAAACCCAGCAATTCTCCCTCAGATTCTAACAGCTCCATCCAGCTTTGCTCCAGAACACAACCAGAATTTTGCCCACTCTTCAACGTTCATTTATACTTTGCTGGAAAATGTTCTGTTTTACATTCTTATAACCATCACCAGCATCATAGGCTCTTAAGTGATTTAAGGCAGACAAATGAGGGAAGCTCTTCTAATGATGCAAATAAATTACATTTCATAGTTTAAAAGATTAAAGAATGTGCCTGATTTTTCTCCCAACATCCTTAGCTTTAGTTAGAATAGATGAATTCCCCAGGTTTGGAGTTTCCATATGTTTACACATAAGAAAACCAGGGGATCTATTTTCTTATATTTCTATCTGAGAATAATTTTTATTGAACTTTCAAGACTAGTTTAAGGTGAGTGTTATTAAATTGAAGTCACTGAGTTGGCTATAAGACAAAGCTGTCATTTGACTATGATGCCTCTATTATATGAAATATTTAAATTAGGGATCTATTTCACTGTTCTTAATTGAATGGTTCAAAGCAAAGAGGAGAGTAAAACTTTAATTCATATACCTAAAACAGTTTCTGTGAATGGCAGTTATATAAATTCTTATAGGGCCTGAGTAGAATAATGACATCTAAAAAATCACAATATTCATTCAATTTCATTTATTTGATGTTTATAGAGCATTGATTATGTGGAAATATTGCACTAAAATAGCAAAGAAGAATGGTGTTTAATACTGTTTCGTATTTTTTTATTGAAGGACACATTAGCCTTAAAACTGATAAATGATAGACTCTTTGGGCAACTAAATTACATTTTTTTCCTCCTTATGGTGAAAATCTTCCTGACATAGATGTTCGAAGATAAATGCTATTCTCCAGCTGTTTATGATAAATTCATTTATGTCTCACATACTAGAAGCCAGACACAAAGAGTAGGAAACTCACAGTTCTTCTGTGTTCCTCAAATGCCTAACTGAAGTGTAAGGCAAGGAATGGAAACTGAATGTGTTGAGTGATGTAAAATAATCCACGTAATCATGTGGATGCTTAGTGACTCAAAGTGATGAAATATCTGCAAAATTGAATTTATGTTTATGTAGATGTTTTGTTACTCTTTATACATACTCTCAAATTGAAAGCCTTTATTATAATCCTATAAATACTAAGTATGGAATGAATTGTAAACACTATTATCAAGTTTTTGCAAAAGTTTTATGTGGGGAAATCTTAATCAGGAATTATTTCTCTTCAGATACTGTGTTGTCGCTTTCAGAAAAGTCAGATGCCCAGGAAAGACACTAGGGGAAAATACTACAAAATATAGAAGACAAACAAAAAATGGTGTTAAAAAAATCCCATGGCAATAGTTTTAGACAGTTACACTGTAAAATAACAGAACAGCCATTGTACAGTTTGACCAGATAGGAGATATGTATAAAAGTGGCATGGAAAGAAATAATTTAGTATGTTCATGACAGCTGGCTTACAGTGAGACTGATGGACAGGAAGGCAAGTTCTGAGGAAGGCATTGATGGTACCAGCATTAAGTGAAGATCAACAGAGACTTACTTTCCCAGCCAATTTTCTGTTCTTGTGTAGAAACAGAAAATGTACAGTGATGAGTGCAACATCTGTTGAATTGTTTTCAGTCTGCCAAGCTAGAATGGGGTTTTAAGTTTGAGAAACAGGTTTTAAAAAAAGAAATAAGGAGAAAAATGTGGCACAAAGTTAGGAAAGAAAATATTTATGTAAAGAAAGCTTTACAAGAAATACTGTACATTTCTGACGGAAAATAGGTTGACAGGCAGCTTGACAGCATGTCTGAGGGAGACAGGCAAGAAATTCTGGGTTCTATTTTTTCATACAATGACAGTTAAATGCAACAGCAATTTGGTACAGTTGGGCTTTAGGGAAGACATTTTTGTCATGCATGTTCCTTCTGCTTGCTGATTTATGGGGAGACAGTGGCATTGAAGGAAAGGAGGGGAACAGCTATCTGTCTAAGATGAGGAAGAGCCCATGCAAGGTGGCAATTATAGGGAGGTGGCAGGAAGCTGGCCGAGGGTGGTGACGCCTCATTGTCAAAAGTCAAGGAGGATTTAACATCAAACAGGAAGCCTCACCATAGAGAAATAGGAGCACAGAACATGGATGATGTGATTATAGGAAGCTTAGTGAAGATGCCAACTGACTTCTGGGCCAAGCTGAGTATAAATATATGTATCGGTCTAGAAATTAATTAAATCTACTTATGTTCAATACTGAATATGGATTATTACCAACAAATAACTCCTTGCCTACCTGTCTAATTCTGGTTAAGTTTGACATGTAATTAGGTGGGTATATATTCTATTTAACTACTAATCAGCTAAGGTCCTTTTACCCAGTTGAATGCTATTGCTGACTGAATCTGATCCTGTTTCAGGGATGGGTCAGTGAAGAGAACTAGGGTGAGCATGAAGAATGAGCTGCTTGTCAAAGCAGTTACCTATATTCATAGGAAGTGGGGCTAGAAAAATAATGACTTCTTTATTTCTTGCCTAGGTACCTCTTTCTCTTTGGAATAATTCACTACATTCATGACAGGCCTTTAAAAATATCAGTTATTAAACAATTATAAAACAGTGGCTTCTCTACAGTCTACATCTTGATATAGCATTTGTCAGGAATTCCAGAGTTTTTGAAAGGAAATTTGTCTTATTTCTATGAATACTACAGTTGCTATAGTCCCAGTAATTCCACATTGCAAGTGAAATAGCCTCTGGAAAAAAAAATTAAAAATGTTTTATGGAGAAAAGAATGAGTTAAAAAAAAACTTGCTAGAAATACAAAGAGAAATAGAAATACATTGGTAATGAAAGGCTTTAATTCACCTGTTACTGTCCATGTATAAGCTAAGTAACATAATAAGGTACATGTAAAAATCTGTTCCCTGAAAGCACTACCTTTTCACATGCATGTGGATTATTTATAAAAATTACAAAACTAACCCAAGTAAAGTTCTTTAACTCAAATAGACTAGTTGCCATGGTAAAAACAAAGGAAGTTTCAATGAGCAAATAATACACATCCACCCACTCTCCATAGGCCCCAGTTCTTTATTTTTCTTAATTTAAACAGAAAGTCACAAAAATTATAATCATCCTCATCAGTTCACTCAGTCCCATGTAATTAATTATTTTTTTATCTTGATCTTTGTTAGCACTTTTATGAATTCATCAGTTTTCCATTAGAGTTCTGAAAATGCTTATTCATTCAGTTCAGCAGTACAGTCAGTTACCAGAAACCTATATTTGTCAGAGTCTTTTCCATGAATTCCTTGAAGATGAAACCGTTTTATAGGAACATTTTTGTGAAAGCATCAGAGTACACCCAGAACTGTCTATAAATGACAAAAGACTTAAAAATGACCACGGTTAAAGATTTGATGAAAGTTCATAATAATGCAATTGACAAGGAAATTTAGTTATTTCTGAGATATACATTTTAAAGTAATAACTAGAGTTATGACTTATAACATTATACCGGAACATATGAGATTTTTAGAAATTTCATGTAATGTCTGAAACACTTATATTAACATATTTCCATACAAATAACCCAAAGAAAGTTTAGTATTAGTTGGTTTCTTTTGTTTGTGTGTTTTTGTTTTTTTATACTGCAGGTTCTTATTAGTCATCAATTTTATACACATCAGTGTATACATGTCAATCCCAAGCACCCAATTCAGCACCCCACCATCCCCACCCAACTGCGGTGTTCCCCCCTTGGTGTCCATACTTTTGTTCTCTACATCTGTTTCTCAACGTCTGCCCTGCAAACCAGTTCATCTGTAACAGTTTTCTAGGTTCCACATACATGCGTTAATATACGATACTTGTTTTTCTCTTTATGACTCACTTCACTCTGTAGAACAGTCTCTAGATCCATCGACATCTCAACAAATAACTTAATTTTGTTGTTTTTTATGGCTGAGTAATATTCCATTGTATATATGTACCACCTCTTCTTTATCCATTCATCTGTCGATGGGCATTTAGGTTGCTTCCATGACCTGGCTATTGTAAATAGTGCTGCAGTGAATATTGGGGTGCATGTGTCTTTTTGAATTATAGTTTTCTCTGTGTATATGCCCAGTAGTGGGATTGCTGGATCATATGGTAATTCTATATTTAGTTTCTTAAGGACCCTCCGTACTGTTCTCCATAGTGGCTGTATCAATTTACATTCCCACCAACAGTGCAAGAGGGTTCCCTTTTCTCCACACCCTCTCCAGCATTTATTGTTTGTAGATTTTCTGATGATGCCCATTCTAACTGGTGTGAGGTGATAACCTCATTGAAGTTATGATTTGCATTTCTGTAATAATTAGTGATGTTGAGCAGCTTTTCATGTGCTTCTTGGCCATCTGTATGTCTTCTTTGGAGAAATGTCTATTTACATCTTCTGCCCATTTTTGGATTGGGTTGTTTGTTTCTTTATTATTGAACTGCATGAGCTGTTTATATATTTTGGAGATTAATCCTTTGTCCGTTGATTTGTTTGCAAATATTTTCTCCCATTCTGAGGGTTGTCTTTTCGTCTTGTGTATGGTTTCCTTTGCTGTGCAAAAGCTTTGAAGTTTCATTAAGTCCCATTTGTTTATTTTTGTTTTTATTTCCATTACTCTAGGAGGTGGATCAAAAAAGATCTTGCTGTGATTTATGTCAAAGAGTGTTCTTCCTATGTTTGCCTCTAAGAGTTTTATAGTGTCCAGTCTTACATTTAGGTCTCTAATCCATTTTGAGTTTATTTTTGTGTATGGTGTTAGGGAGTGTTCTAATTTCATTCTTTCACATGTTGCTGTGCAGTTTTCCCAGCACCACTTATTGAAGAGACTGTCTTTTCTCCATTGTATATCTTTGCCTCCTTTGTCATAGATTAGTTGACCATAGGTGTGTGGGTTTATCTCTGGGCTTTCTATCTTGTTCCATTGATCTATGTTTCTGTTTTTGTGCCAGTACAATAGTGTCTTGATTACTGTAGCTTTGTAGTATAGTCTGAAGTCAGGGAGTCTGATTCCCCCAACTCCGTTTTTTTCCTTCAAGACTGCTTTGGCTATTCGGGGTCTTTTGTGTCTCCATACAAATTTTAAGATGATTTGTTCTAGTTCCGTAAAAAATGCCATTGGTAATTTGATAGGGGTTGCACTGAATCTGTAGATTGCTTTGGGTAGTATAGTCATTTTCACAATATTTATTCCTCCAATCCAAGAACATGGTATATCTCTCCATCTGTTGGTATCATCTTTAATTTCTTTCATCAGTGTCTTACAGTTTTCTGCATACAGGTCTGTTGTTTCCCTATGTAGGTTTATTCCTAGGTATTTTATGCTTTTTGTTGCAATGATAAATGGGAGTGTTTCCATAATTTCTCTTTCAGATTTTTCATCATTAGTGTATAGGAATGCCAGAGATTTCTGTGCATTAATTTTGTACCCTGCAACTTTACCAAATTCATTGATTAGCTCTAGTAGTTTTCTGGTGGCATTTTTAGGATTCTCTATGTATAGTATCATGCTATCTGCAAACAGTGACAGTTTTACTTCTTTTTTACAATGTGTATTCCTTTTATTTCTTTTTCTTCTCTGATTGCCATGGCTACGACTTAAAAACTATGTTGAATAATAGTGGTGAGGGTGGACATCCTTGTCTCGTTCTTGATCTGAGAGGAAATGCTTTCAGTTTTTCACCATTGAGTATGATGTTTGCTGTAGGTTTGTCATATATGGCCTTTATTATGTTGAGGTAGGTTCCCTCTATGCCCACTTTCTGGAGAGTTTTTACCATAAATGGGTGTTGAATTTGTCAAAAGCTTTTTCTGCATCTATTGAGATGATCATATGGTTTTTATTCTTCAATTTGTTCATATGGTGTATCACATTGATTGATTTGCGTATATTGAAGAACTCTTGCATCCTGTGGATAAATTCCACTTGGTCATGGTGTATGATCCTTTTAATGTGTTGCTGGATTCTGTTTGCTAGTATTTTGTTGAGGATTTTTGCATCTATATTCATCAGTGATATTGGTCTGTAATTTTCTTTTTTAGTAGTATCTTTGTCTGGTTTTGGTATCAGGGTGATGGTGGCCTCATAGAATGAGTTTGGGAGTGTTTCTTCCTCTGCAATTTCTTGGAAGAGTTTGAGAAGGATAGGTGTTAACTCTCCTCTAAATTTTTGATAGAATTCACCTGATGGCTTCCCATCTGGTCCTGGACTTTTGTTTGTTGGAAGATTTTTAATCACAGTGTCAATTTCATTACTTGTGATTGGTCTGTTCATACTTTCTGTTTCTTCTTGGTTCAGTCTTGGAAGGGTATACCTTTCTAAGAATTTGTCCATTTCTTCCAGGTTGTCCATTTTATTGGCATAGAGTTGCTTGCAATAGTCTCTTAGGATGCTTTGTGTTTCTGTGGTGTCTGTTGTAACTTCTCCTTTTTCATTTCTAATTTTATTGATTTGAGTCCTCTTCTTCTTTTTCTTGATGAGTCTGGCTAATGGCTTATCAATTTTGTTTATCTTCTCAAATAACCAGGTTTTAGTTTTATTGATCTTTGCTATTGTTTTCTTTGTTTCTATTTCATTTATTTGTGGTCTGATCTTTATGATTTCATTCCTTTTGCCAACTTTGGGTTTTGTATGTTCTTCTTTCTCTAGTTCCTTTAGGTGTAAGGTTAGATTGTTTACTTGATATTTTTCTTGTTTCTTGAGGTAGGCTTGTATAGCTATTAACTTCACTCTTAGAACTGCTTTTGCTGCATCCCATAGGTTTTGGATCATCATGTTTTCCTTGTCATTTGTCTCTAGGTATTTTTTGATTTCCTCTTTGATTTCTTTAGTGATCTCTTGGGTATTTAGTAACATATTGTTTAGCCTCCATGTTTTTGTGTTTTTTATGTTTTTTTCCCTATAATTCATTTCTAGTCTCATAACGTGGTTAGAAAAGATGGTTGATATGATTTCAATTTTCTTACATTTACTGAGGCTTGATTTGTGACCCAAGATGTGATCTATCCTGGAGAATGTTCTGTGCACACTTGAGAAGGAAGTGTAATCTGCTGTTTTTGGATGGAATGTCCTATAAATATCAATTAAATCTATTTTTTCTATTGTGTCATTTAAAGCTTTTGTTTCCTTATTTATTTTCATTCTTGATGATCTGTCCATCGGTGTAAGTGAGGTGTTAAAGTCCCTCACTATTATTATGTTACTGTCGATTTCCTCTTTTATAGCTGTTAGCACTTGCCTCATGTATTGAGGTGCCCCTATGTTGGGTGCATATATATTTATAATTGCTATATCTTCTTCTTGGTTTGATCCCTTGATCATTATGTAGTGTCCTTCCTTGTCTCTTATAACATTCTTTATTTTAAAGTCTATTTTATCTGATATGAGTATAGCTACTCCAGCTTTCTTTTGATTTCCATTTGCATGGAATATCTTTTTCCATCCCCTCACTTTCAATCTTTATGTGTCCCTAGGTCTGAAGTGGGTCTCTTGTAGACAGCATATAGATGGGTCATATTTTTGTGTCCATTCAGCAAGCCTGTGTCTTTTGTTTGGAGCATTTAATCCATTCACGTTTAAGGTAATTATCGATATATATGTTCCTATGTCCAGTTTCTTAATTATTTTGGGTTTGTTTTTGTAGATCCTTTTCTTCTCTTGTGTTTCCCACTTAGAGAAATTCCTTTAGCATTTGTTGTAGAGCTGGTTTGATGGTGCTGAATTCTTTTAGCTTTTGCTTGTCTGTAAAGCTTTTGATTTCTCCATTGAATCTGAATGAGATCCTTGCCGGGTAGAGTAATCTTGGTTGTAGGTTCTTCCCTTTCATCACTTTACGTATATCATGCCACTCCCTTCTGACATGTAGAGTTTCTGCTGAGAAATCAGCTGTTAACCTTATGGGAGTTCCCTTGTATGTTATTTGTTGTTTTTCCCTTGCTGTTTTCAGTAATTTTTCTTTGTCTCTAATTTTTGCCAATTTGAGTACTATGAGTCTCAGTGTGTTTCTCCTTGGATTTATCTGGTATGGGACTCGCTGCAGTTCCTGGGCTTGGGGGCTCTTTCGTTTCCCATGTTAGAGAAGTTTTTGACTATAATCTCTTCAAATATTTTCACTGGTCCTTTCTCTCTCTCTTCTCCTCCTGGGACCCCTATAATGCGAATGTTGTTGCATTTAATGTTGTCCCAGAGGTCTCTTAGCCTGTCTTCATTTGTTTTCATTATTTTTTTCTTTATTCTTTCCCACAGCAGTGAATTCCACCATTCTGTCTTCCAGGTCACTTATCCGTTCTTCTGCCTCAGTTATTCTGCTATTGATTCCTTCTAGCATAGTTTTCATTTCAGTTATTGTATTGTTCATCTCTGTTTGTTTGTTCCTTAATTCTTCTAGGTTAAACATTTCTTGCATCTTCTCAATCTTTGCCTCCATTGTTTTTCCAGGGTCCTGGATCATCTTCACTATCATTATTCTGAATTCTTTTTCTGGAAGGTTGCCTATCTCCACTTCATTTAGTTGTTTTTCTGGGATTTTATCTTGTTCCTTCATCTGGTACATAACCCTCTGCCTTTTCATCTTGTCTGTCTTTCTGTGAATGTGGTTTTTGTTCCATAGGCTGCAGGATTGTCATTCTTCTTGCTTCTGCTGTCTGCCCTCTGGTGGATGAGGCTATCTAAGAGGCTTGATGGGAGGGACTCGCCCCGAGTTCTTAAGACTAGCTAGTGTTAAAAGGATATTCCAGCAAATCTTTAAAATTAAAATATCAAAAGAGAAAAGTAATGGTGATCATCTCCATAGATTCTTAAAGGTGTTAGGTAATACTTAATATCTAAAATAAGAACCCGTGCATACTTCTACAATATGATGAAATATGAATAAATATCACACTATGATAAAAGAGTAATAGATTAATAATTCCCCAGTATGTTAAAATTGAAATAGATGATACTTTCATAGTTGTGGCATAATTTGTTAACCCAAAGCCAGCATCATGCTTTAGAACTAAAAGCAGAAACAAGATATCAGATATCATCTTTATTATTTAACATTGTTATAGAGGTGGCAGCCAATGCAATTAGAGAAGAGATCAAAGTAGGAAGTATAAAAGTAGATTGTAAAAGAATAATTGCTATCATATAAAGTGAGTCTTTACCTAGAAAACCTAAAAGAATCAATTGAAAAACTATGACAAATAAAAATTTAGTAGATGGCTATGTATACATTTCATATACAGAAATAAAGAAAAATCAAGTATAGAACTAAAACTAGTTAGAATTAGTTAGAAACTAGTTAGGAAATCTGATAGAAGAAATATCCCCTTTACAAAAGCAACATAATGATAACATACCTACAATTAAATCAACCTACACACACGTTGGACAGAAGTACAAAGCTAAATGGGCAGATTCCTGATGTTAATGGTTGCTTTTGACACACTTTTTTCTAACAATGAGTGATCAAGCAGAAAAAAATCGATTATTGAGAGTAGTAAAAATTCAGACAACATATTTAATAAGTTGATTTGATGAATAGAATCTTGCATTCATAGAACGTGCTTACTCATTTCCAGCACACATGGAGCATTTAACAAATCTGAGCAAACAATAGAACTAAAAATAAGAACCTGCAAAATCACTAGTTTCTGTTTCTTATAACCTCAATGCAATGAATTTAGAAATTGGAGAAAAAAGCTCCAATCCCTATATTTTTGGAATCTAAAACAAACAAAAAGCCACAGCCGTTCTAAGATATTCATAGTCCAAAACAGAAATTAGAATGTGAATTATGAAACAATTCTAATTGAATGACAAGGAAAATAAAAACTTGTAAAATAAAGAACATAAAGATTTTTACATTCAAATTCATATGTTAAAAAAGACAAATAAAGAAATGTAATATTCAACTCACAGGCTTAGAAAATGAAAAACCATGTGGACCCAAATTAGTAGAAGGAAAGAGCTTAAAAAAAAAAAAGTTAATGAAGTTGAAGACAAAGGAACAATGGAGAAGTTTTACAAAACCCAACCAAAAAAAGATTTACAGTAAAATAAGCAAATAATCTAATAAAGTTGATCAAGAAAAAATAAAAAAACAAAGAGCAAAATTGTACATGTCAGGAATAGAAAAATAGACACAACCACAGATTTTAAAAATCTCTCCAATGACAAAACAAATTTATGAGATGGATAATTTTTAAAATAAATTTAAATTAAAAAACTGATTCAAAAGGAAAGAGGAAAATCTACTAGATCTATAGCCATTAAAGAAAGTGAATTGGTAGTTTAAAATATAGTCAATTCTCATTATTCATAGTAGATACGTTCTATGAAGTTACTGTGAACACTGAATAAGGAAATATCAACCATTGCTCCTCGGGGAAAATACAAGGTGAGACTCCTGCAAGCTTCTGATCACATTTTCATCAAGCGTTAAATATGTAGTATTGTTTTATGTGTGTTTCTGTTAAAGACACTGTATATAATGTGTTGATTCATTAACATTGAACTCATGGCCAACAGCATTATAACATGCCTGAACAAAGCTTATCTAACACACGTAATTCTCTGTAAGGTCTATCACATTCTTCTTTCACTTAGAAACACTAGACAGCACTTCAGCACTACACTTGGAGACTATTTTAAACAGTGAAATCACCAGCTAACAGTACAAAAATGTGAAAACGTGGCACTAAATAGACAATAAAAAGGACACTTGTTTACAATATGAGATCTGGTACAAGAAGGCAGAGTGTCACCTGGTTTGACTTCAGGTAGAAACATTCACATTGCATAACTGAGAGTTTTCAAAAATCTCTGAATGTCTGTGAATGACTTAAAAAGAGCTGTGAATATCCATTTTGGGGTTGCAAATAAGTTTTAGTGATTAGGCAAATTCAAAGATACAGAATCCTCTAACAATGGGGATTGAATGTCTATCACAATAATTACAAAGCCAAATTTTTCTTTATAGAAAGATTTTATAAAACTTTGAAGACATGGATAATCCCATTTTATACAAACCATTCTAGGGAGAGAAAAATGGAAAAGCTTCCCACCCCATTTATAGGCTTGATGGCAAAACTAGGTAGGGAAGAAAAATTATCAGACAATTCACTTACTAAGATAGAGAACAAATTCAAATAAAATATTAACAAACTAAACTAGAAAACTATTCAAATAACCAAGTAGATATGAAAGAATAGTTTAACAGCAGAAAACAAGAAAGCAGTTCACACTGTTAACAGATTGAAGAGACGAGCCCTACAATCATCTCAGTAAATGCAGAAAATAAACAAAAGCATAGCATAAAACTCAATGCCTTTTTGTCATTAAAAAACAAAACAGGGCTTCCCTGGTGGCGCAGTGGTTGAGAGTCCGCCTGCTGATGCAGGGGACACGGGTTTGTGCCCCAGTCTGGGAAGATCCTACATGCCGCGGAGCGGCTGGGCCCGTGAGCCATGGCCGCTGAGCCTGAGCATCCGGAGCCTGTGCTCCACAACGGAAGAGGCCAGAACAGTGAAAGGCCCAGGTACTGCAAAAAAACAAACAAACAAAAAAACAAAGTGAAGCTGCATTTTATTGCCGTAGATCAGTCATTCTCAAAATTTAGCATACATCCAAATTATGTAGAGGGCTTGCTAAAATACACATTGCTCTGCCCCATCCCTAACATTTCTGATTCAGTAGATCCCTGGTTTGGGGTCAGAGAATCTTCATTTCTAACAAGTTCCCAGGTGATGCTGACACTGCCAGTCAAGAGAACACCTTGAGAACTACCGCCATAGGGGATGTAGGCCCAGTATAATCACTATTCTGATTTTTCAAGAACAATCAGAAATATGTACTTTTATGTAAAATATCCAATTTTTAAAAAAATGCTAAACAGTCCAAATCAGTCATGTTTTAGGGCAATAACTGATGTGTGTGTATCCCTTAAAAATTTAAAGATAGATGTTTCACAGTTTGTAATTTCCTGCACACTTATGTCTGCCTCAGTTTATATTGCTGTTAAAGACATTTTCCAGAAATATTCTGTCCTTCATGCTTAATCATCAGCTGCTTTATGGTTATCAATTTAATGTATGTATAATTGGTCCCATATCAATGATTCTAGTATGCTTCCAACACATAAGTTGGACCATGCACTGTTTTCACATAGCTTGCTTATTTCTTCCTTTAAAATAGAACATGTAATGGTTTTAAACAACAACAACAAAAAAGGTTCTTGTGATATAGCTTTATGCTCAATGGAGTTAATGCTTCATTTTAATTCAGAGAAGAAAATAATACAAATTAAAAGTGAAGCATAACTGTGCATTTAACTAGGATTTTCAGTTACTTCTGTGAGAAATCATGAGCAAGCTTACAAACATGTTAAAATGAGGAAGCTTGATTAGTGCAATAATCATTTTTCTAAAATTCAATATACACACAATTTTTTTAAACATCTTTATTGGAGTATAATTGCTTTACAATGGTGTGTTAGTTTATGCTTTATAACAAAGTGAATCACCTATACATATACATATATCCACATATCTCCTCTCTCTCGCGTCTGCCTCCCACCCTCCTTATCCCACCCCTCTGGGTTGTCATGAAGCACTGAGCTAATCTCCTTGTGCTATGTGGCTGCTTCCCACTAGCTATCTATTTTACATTTGGTAGTGTATATATGTACATGCCACTCTCTCACTTCATCCCAGCTTAACCTTCCCCCTCCCTGTGTCCTCAAGCCAATTCTCTACGTCTGTATCTTTATTCCTGTTCTGCCCCTAGGTTCTTCAGAACCACTATTTTTCTTTTTTTTTTTTTTTTAGATTCCATATATATGTGTTAGCATACAGTATTTGTTTTTCTCTTTCTGACTTACTTCACTCTATATGACAGACTCTAGGTCCATCCACCTCACTACAAATAACTCAATTTCGTTTCTTTTTATGTCTAAGTAATATTCCATTGTATATATGTGCCACATCTTTATCCATTCATCTGTCGATGGACACTTACATTGCTTCTATGTCCTGGCTATTGTAAATAGAGCTGCCATGAACATTGTGGTACATGACTCTTTTTGAATTATGGTTTTCTCAGGGTATATGCCTAGTAGTGGGATTGCAGGGGCGAATGGTAGTTCTATTTTTAGCTTTTTAAGGAATCTCCGTACTGTTCTCCATAGTGGCTATATCCATTTACATTCCCACCAACAGTGCAAGAGGGTTCCCTTTTCTTCACACCCTCTCTAGCATTTATTGTTTCTAGATTTTTTGATGATGGCCATTCTGACTGGTGTGAGGTGATACCTCACTGTAGTTTTGATTTGCATTTCTCTAATGATTAGTGATGTTGAGCATCCTTTCATGTGTTTGTTGGCAGTCTGTGTGTCTTCTTTGGAGAAATGTCTATTTAGGTCTTCTGCCCATTTTTGGATTGGGTTGTTGTTGGTTTTTTTTTGATATTGAGCTGCATGAGCTGCTTGTAATTTTGGAGATTAACCATTTGTCAGTTGCTTCATTTGAAAATATTTTCTCCCATTCTGCGGGTTGGATTTTCATCTTGTTTATGGTTTCCTTTGCTGTGCAAAATCTTTTAAGTTTAATTAGGTCCCATTTGTTTATTTTTGTTTTAATTTCCATTTCTCTAGCAGGTGGGTCAAAAAGGATCTTGCTGTGATTTATATCAGAGTGTTCTGCCTATGTGTTCCTCTAAGAGTTTTATAGTGTTGGGTCTTATATTTAGGTCTTTAATATATTTTGAGTTTATTTTTGTGTTTGATGTTAGGGAGTGTTTTAATTCCATTCTTTTACATGTAGCTGTGCAGTTTTCCCAGCACCACTTATTGAAGAGGCTGTCTTTTCTCCATTTTTATATTCTTGCCTCCTTTATCAAAAATAAGGTGACCATAGGTGCATGGGTTTATCTCTGGGCTTTCAATCCTGTTCCATTGATCTCTATTTCTGTTTTTGTGCCAATTCCATACTGTCTTGATTACTGTAGCTTTGTAGTATAGTGTGAAGTCTGGGAACCTGACTCCTCGAGCTCCATTTTTCTTTCTCAAGATTGCTTTGGCTATTCGGGGTCTTTTGTGTTTCCATACAGATTGTGAAATTTTTTGTTCTAGTTCTGTGAAAAATGCCATTGGTAGTTTGATAGGGATTGCACTGAATGTTTAGATTGCTTTGGGTAGTATAGTCATTTTCACAATGTTGATTCTTCCAATCCAAGAACATGGTATATCTCTCCATCTGTTGGTATCATCTTTAATTTCTTTCATCAGTGTTTTATAGTGTTCTGCACAGGTTGTTTGTCTCCTTAGGTAGGTTTATTCCTAGGTGTTTTATTCTGTTTTTGCAATGGTAATTGGGAGTGTTTCCTTAATTTCACTTTCAGATTTTCTTTTCCAGATTTTCAGATTTTTCATCATTAGTGTATAGGAATGCAACAGATTTCTGTGCATTAATTTGCATCCTGGTACTTTACCAAATTCATTGATTAGCTCTAGTAGTTTTCTGGTAGCATCTTTAGGATTCTGTATGTATAGTATCATGTCACCTGCAAACAGTGACAGCTTTATAGTATCATGTCATCTGCAAACAGTGACAGTATCTCTATGTATAGTATCATGTCATCTGCAAACAATGACAGCTTTACTTCTTCTTTTCCAATTTAGATTCCTCTTATTTGTTTTCTGATTGCCATGGCTAAGACTTCCAAAACTATGTTCAATAATAGTGGTGAGAGACCCTTGTCTTGTTCCTGATGTTAGTGGTAATGTTTTCAGTTTTTCACCATTGAGAACGATGTTGGCTGTGGGTTTTTCATATATGGCCTTTATTATGTTGAGGTAAGTTCCCTCTATGCCTACTTTCTGTAGGGTTTTTATCATAAATGGGTGTTGAATTTTGTCAAAAGCTTTTTCTGCATCTGTTGAGATGATCATATGGTTTTTATCCTTCAGTTTTTTAATATGGTGTATCACATTGATTGATTTGCATATATTGAAGAATCCTTGCATTCCTGGGATAAACCCCACTTGATCATGTTGTATATTCCTTTTAATGTGCTGTTGGATTCTGTTTGCTACTATTTTGTTGATGATTTTTGCATCTATGTTCATCAGTGATATTAGCCTGTAGTTTTCTTTCTTTGTGATATCTTTGTCTGGTTTTGGTATCAGGGTGATGGTGGCCTCGTAGAATGAGTTTGGGAGCATTCCTGCCTCTGCTATATTTTGGAAGAGTTTGAGAAGGATAGGTGTTAGCTCTTCTCTAAATGTTTGACAGAATTCGCCTGTGAAGCCATCTGGTCCTGGGCTTTTGTTTGTTGAAAGATTTTTAATCACAGTCTCAATTTCAGTACTTGTGATTGGTCTGTTTATATTTTCTATCTCTTCCTGTTTCAGTCTCGGAAGGTTGTGCTTTTCTAAGAATTTGTCCATTTCTTCCAGGTTGTTTGTTTTATTGGCATATAGTTGCTTGTAGTAATCTCTCATGATCCTTTGTATTTCTTCAGTGTCAGTTGTTACTTCCTCTTTTTCAGTTCTAATTCTATTGATTTGAGTCTTCTCCCTTTTTTTCTTTCTGAGTCTGGCTAATGGCTTATCAATTTTGTTTATCTTCTCAATGAACCAGCTTTTAGTTTTATTGATCTTTGCTATTGTTTCCTTCATTTCTTTTTCATTTATTTCTGATCTGATCTTTATGATTTCTCTCCTTCTGCTAACTTCGGGTTTTTATTTTCTTCTTTCTCTAATTGCTTTAGGTGTAAGGTTAGGTAATTTATTTGAGATGTTTCTTCTTTCTTGAGGTAGGATTGTATTGCTATAAACTTCCCTCCTAGAACTGCTTTTGCTGCATCCCATAGGTTTTGGGTCATCATGTTTTCCTTGTCATTTGTTTCTAAGTATTTTTTGATTTCCTCTTTGATTTCTTCAGTGATCTCTTGGTTATTTAGTAGTGTATTGTTTAGCCTCCATGTGTTTGTATTTTTTACAGATTTTTTTTCCCTGTAATTGATATCTAGTCTCATAGTGTGTGGTCAGAAAAGATGCTTGATACGATTTCAATTTTCTTAAATTTGCCAAGACTTGATTTGTGACCCAAGTTATGATCTATCCTGGAGAATGTTCCATGAGCACTTGAGAAGAAAGTGTATTCTGTTGTTTTTGGATGGACTGTCCAATAAATATCAATCAAGTCCATCTCATTAAATGTGTCATTTAAAGCTTGTGTTTCCGTATTTATTTTCATTTTGGGTGATCTGTCCATTGGTGAAAGTGGTGTGTTAAAGTCCGTTACTATGATTGTGTTACTGCAGATTTCCCCTTTTAAGGGTGTTAACATTTGCCTTATGTATTGAGGTGCTCCTATGTTGGGTGCATAAATATTTACAGTTGTTTTATCTTGTTCTTGGATTGATCCCTTGATCATTATGTAGTGTCCTTCTTTTCTCTTGTAATAGTCTTTATTTTAAAGTCTATTTGGCTGATATGAGAATTGCTACTCCGACTTTCTTTTGATTTCCTTGTGCATGAAATATGTTTTTCCATCCCCTCACTTTCAGTCTGTATTTGTCCCTAGGTCTGAAGTGGGTCTCTAGTAGACAGCATATTTATGGGTCTTGTTTTTGTATCCATTCAGCCAGTCTATGTATTTCAGTTGGAGCATTTAATCCATTTACATTTAAGGTAATTATTGATATGTATGTTCCTATTACCATTTTCTTAATTGTTTTGTGTTCGTTATTGTAGGTCTTTTCCTTCTCTTGTGTTTCCTGCCTAGAGAAGTTCCTTTAGCATTTGTTATAGTGCTAGTTTGGTGGTGCTGAATTCTCTTAGCTTTTGCTTGTCTGTAAAGATTTTTATTTCTCCGTCAAATCTAAATGAGATCCTTGCTGGGTAGAGTAATGTTGGTTGTAGGTTTATCCCTTTCATCACTTTAAATATGTCCTGCCACTCCCTCTGGCTTGCAGAGTTTTGCTGAAAGATCAGCTGTTAACCTTATGGGGATTCTCTTGTATGTTATTTGTTGCTTTTCCCTTGCTGCTTTAAATATTTTTGCTTTGTATTTAATTTTTGATAGTTTGATTACTGTGTTTTGATGTGTTCGTCCTTGGATTTATTCTGTATGGGGCTCTCTGTGCTTCCTTGATTTGATTGACTATTTCCTTTCCCATATTAGGGAAGTTTTCAACTATAATGTCTTCTAATATTTTCTCAGTCCCTTTCTTTTTCTCTTCCTCTTCTGGGAACCCTATAGTTTGAATGTTGGTGCATTTAATGTTGTCCCCGAGATCTCTGAGAGTGTCCTCAATTCTTTTCATTCTTTTTTCTTTATTCTGCTCTGTTGTAGTTATTTCCACTATTTTATCTTCCAGATCAGTTTTCTGTTCCTCTGCCTCAGCTATTCTGCTATTGATTCCTTCTAGAGAATTTTCAATTCCATGTATTGTGTTGTTCATCATTGTTTGTTTCCTCTTTACTTCTAGGTCCTTGTTAAATGTTTCTTGTGTTTTCTCCATTCTATTTCCAAGATTTTGGATCATCTTTACTGTCATTACTCTGAATTCTTTTTCAGATAGACTGCCTGTTTCCTCTTCATGTGATTGGTCTGGTGGTTTTTTTCCTTGCTCCTTCATGTGCTGTGTGTTTCTCTGTCTTCTCATTTTGCTTAACTTAACTGTGTTTGGGGTTTCCTTTTTGCAGGCTGCAGGTTCGTAGTTCCCGTTGTTTTTGGTGTCTGCCTGCAGTGGTTGAGGGTGGTTCAGTGGCTTGTGTAGACTCCCTGGTGGAGGGGACTTGTGCCTGTGTTCTGGTGGATGAGCCTGGATCTTTCTGGTGAGCAGGACCACGTCCAGTGGTGTGTTTTGTGGTGTCTGTGACCTTATTATGATTTTAGGTAGCCTCTCTACTAATGGGTGGCCTTGCATTCCTGTCTTGCTAGTTGTTTGGTATAGGATGTCCAGCACTGTAGCTTGCTGGTCATTGATTGGAACTGGGCCTTAGTGTTGAGGTGGAGATCTCTGGGAGAGCTTTCACTGTTTCATATTACATGGAGCTGAGAGGTCTCTGGTGGACCAATGTCTTGAACTCGGCTCTCCCACCTCAGAGGCACAGGCCTGACCCCTGGCTGGAGCACCAAGACCCTGTCAGCTACACGGCTCAGAAGAGAAGGGAGGAAAAAAGAAAGAAACAATGAAAGAAAAATATTAAATAAATAGCATTATTAAAAAATAAAATAGAAAAAGTAAAAAGTAATTTTAAAAAGGAAAGAAAGAAAGAAGGGAGCAACCAAACCAAAAAACAAATCCACCAATGTCAAAAGCGCTAAAAAGTATACTAAAAAAAAGAAAAAATAAAGGACAGACAGAACCCTATGACAAATGGTAAAAGCAAAGCTATACAGACAAAATCACACAAAGTCCACTGCCTCAATTTTGAGATCATTCATTGTCTATTCAGGTATTCCATAGATGCAGGGTACATCAAGTTGATTGTGGAGATTTAATTCGCTGCTCCTGAGGCTGCTGGGAGAGATTTCCCTTTCTCTTCTTTGTTCGCACAGCTCTTGGGGTTCAGCTTTGGATTTGGCCCCGCCTTTGCCTGTAGGTTGCTTAAGGGCATCTGTTCCCACTCAGACAGGACGGGGTTAAAGTAGCAGCTGATTAGGGGGCTCTGGCTCACTCAGGCCGGGGGGAGGGAGGGGTACGGAGTGCTGGGCGAGCCTATGGCGGCAGAGGCTGGCATGATGTTGCAGCAGACTGTGGCGCGCCGTGTGTTCTCCCAGGTAAGTTGTCCCTTGATCACGGGACCCTGGCAGTGGCGGGCTGCACAGGCTCCCTGGAGTGGAGGTGTGGATACAGACCTGTGCTTGCACACAGGCTTCTTGGTGGCTGCAGCAGCAGCCTTAGTGTGTCATGCCCGTCTCTGTGGTCAGCACTGATAGCCGCGGCTCACATCATCTCTGGAGCTCGTTTAGGCAGTGCTCTGAATTCCTTCTCCTCGTGAACTCTGAAACAATGGTCTCTTGCCTCTTAGGCAGGTCCAGACTTTTTCCCGGACTCCCTCCCGGCTAGCTGTTGTGCACTAGCCCCCTTCAGGCTGTGTTTGTGCAGCCAACACCAGTCCTCTCCCTAGGATTTGACCTCCGAAGTCCGAGCCTCAGCTCCCAGCCTCCACCCGCCCCAGCGGGTGAGCTGTCAAGCCTCTCGGGCTGGTGAGTGCTGGTCGGCTCCGATCCTCTGTGCGGGAATCTCTCTGTTTTGCCCTCTGCACCCCTGTTGCTGCACTCTCCTCCGTGGCTCTGAAGCTTCCCCCCACCACCCGCCGTCTCCACCAGTGAAGGGATTTCCTAGTGTGTGGAAACCTTTCCTCCTTCACAGCTCCCTCCCAGAGGTGCAGGTCCCGTCCCTATTCTTTTGTCTCTGTTTTTTCTTTTTTCTTTTGTCCTACCCGCAGGTTCGTGGGGAGTTTCTTGCCTTTTGGGAAGTCTGAGGTCTTCTGCCAGCGTTCAGTAGGTGATCTGTAGGAGTTGTTCCGCATGTAGATGTATTTTTGATGTATTTGTGGGGAGGAAGGCGATTTCCATGTTTTACTCCTCTGCCATCTTGAAGGTCTCCCAATATACCTACATTTTTATTGTATGTTCATTATTTCCTCTGTCTTTCCATTTTGGATTTGTTGTTCCTAGTATCCAGAAATAGCATTTAGCATCATATATTTAAGAAGGATAATCCAAGAGAAACATAATAGCTTTTTGATCTTAGCAACACATTAGTTGATTTTTATATAATTATTTTTGTTCTAAAGATATTTGTCATCAGTGAGACATTTGAAAACATTTTATAGTGCTTAAATTAATATTTAGAAGGAAACAGTGGTACTTGTAAATCTGTGTCATTAAAATTGTTTTCACAAATTCAAAATAAGTATTTTCCTTTCAATTTAGTATTTTATTTCTATTTTAAAAGGAGAGGCCAGGGCTTCCCTGGTGGCACAGTGGTTGAGAGTTCACCTGCCAATGCAGGGGACACGGGTTCGTGCCCCGGTCCAGGAGGATCCCACATGCCGCGGAGCGGCTGGGCCCGTGAGCCATGGCCGCTGAGCCTGCGCGTCCGGAGGCTGTGCTCCGCAACGGGAGAGGCCACAACTGTGAGAGGCCCGTGTACCACAAAAAAAAAAAAAAAAAAAAAAAAAAAAGAGAGGACGAATTTTGCTGTACCATTTAGTGATTGATGAATGGTAGAGAGTGCCCCTCTCTGATACTTTAGCCTGGGAATGGGGTCAAGTGCGTAACTGCCCAAAGGGCCAGGGTAAGCACCAGACTGGCTCCAAAATGCGCCTTATGTTGACGAAATAATAAGAAGTCCTTTTCTCCATGAGGAGACAAATTGAAATAGGGGCGAAAAATGGATTGGACAATACAAGTCATAATGAAAAGTTTTCATTCACTTCCCTTAACTTTTCTTCAAGATAAGCATTCAAAATACAAAGAAAAAAGAGGAGTGAATTTTGCATTTTGTATGCGAATCAATCGTTCACATCCTCAAAAGTTTTATTTTGGCCTCTAATACTTAAAGTAAATCATATTGATTCTGTGGATCACTGTAAATTCTCAACTGTCATTTAGACTTCTTGTACCTGTGTGGAGTTCTTCATTCAGCGAATGCTTTCTTAAGTGACTTATACATCCATGACTTTAAATTATTTTCCCTCATTTCTCTTTGAAGTTCAATTTTTATTTTATTCTCCTTCTACCTACAAAGAAATCTAAGCTTTAGTTTTATGTTCTCTTTGTATTCCCACATTTCTAGGTTTAGTTGGAGTTCTTTCTGATATCTTTTGAATTTCTGCATCACATCAGTTTTATTCTGACAGATGCAGCCTCTAAAATAAGCTGTGCGATGCACTCGAACCTAAAATAAACGAGGGTTAGGTGTGTCATACCTGCAAATAACCCCATTTATCTAGAGAAATGTATTTAATGCTTATTGTATAAATACCAGTGTTTCCACGTGCTGTATAATACCATCTGTCACTTCTTTTCATACAATACATAATTCAATATATCCCTTATTCCATTTTTTGAAATGCAGGATTCTTGCATATAGCTGTACATACTGTGACTAAAATCCAGGTGTATTATGAAAATTATATCAAATATTATCCAAGACAAAATTTAACTGCATGTTGAATCAAGCACTTTCTCTGTTGCTAAGATATGCATCAAGGTATGCTTATATCATGGCATCGTTCACCAACTTCATTTAAAGTATATTTTAAACACAGTGTTCTGGAAAGTAGAAAAGTACCTGCTGTTTCTATTAGGGGAATCAGTTTGTCTCTGGTTATGTCACAGGAGCTCCTCAGCTAGAGTAGCAGAAGGGAGAAAAATGAAAACATAGAATGGCAACATGTTATTGGGAAATGGGCATTCTTTTTCTCATACCTTGCTTGAAATATAAGAATAAGATCTTAATTAGATTTATATTTACTGGAATGTTGATCCAGAATATGTAATATAAAGAGGTTAGATTGACAAACATTTGTTGAGTGAACACTAAGTGCCAGGCCTGAGGCTAGGCTGAGGACCCTGAGACAGATCAGATCCCCGGTGCTCAGGCTCTGATAGACAGACTTACACATAGAGGATGGTTATGGAGCACTAGTGCTACTGGCACCATGGATGAGATCCTGGGGACAATGGAGCTGCTGAAAGAGGTGTCTAATTCAGCTGCTGGAAGGAAGGAGGTGCCAGGGAGAGCTTTCCAAGGGAGGTTTTACCTGATCTTCAATTTGAAGAATGAGTAGGAGTTAATTGTTTAGGTTGTTTTTAGATCATGTATCATCTAAGCAGTTTTAGGAAATAGAAATTCTGAAATTATCTTGTCATGCACAGTTCAGTAGGTTGGATCAAAATCCAACAGTTCGTACATCTTCTCTTTTCTACTTTCTTACATACACACACAATTTTTTTTTTTAGTGTGTGGCTTTACTATCAGATATACTGCATTATAGCTAGAACTATAGGATGTGTGTGTGAGAACAGATGATAGGAATTATATATTAGATCATCATTTTAATGTGGCTAAAATTTGCCTTCTAAAGCATAATTGCATATTTCTCTTCACACTGACTTTTTCTCTAAACATAAAGAATACCTGTCCTTGAAACACGACACAGAAACAGGCAGTTTTATTGGGTGTGGTCTGCATTTCTTTTGGATATATTATCTCATTACTGTGGCAGATTCCTCTTTATTTCAAAATTTCCAAAGGTGAAATTAAGAGAATGAATGTGTGCTTGCTTCATGGGGTCCCCTCAAGGGGAGGAATAACTTTACATTCTAGCTTAGACACTTTGCATTTCACAACTTTGGAGAGAGGATAATATATATCCCATCCCACATATCTTTTTGTCAACATATTTACAAAATGTGCATGTTGCTAGAAACCAGGTTGGTCTTACATTGAACAGGAGTTACTTTGGCTATGAGTTAAATTTTATCATGGTTAGAGGAAAGTGTCTTAACAGATGATTTTAATCAATATGGTACAAAAACCTAGAGAACATACTCCTTTGATAAGCTGTTTGGTTGTCTTCTTCAGAGAAGAGCCTCTGGCAGATTAGTAAGAACAGGCAAAGATTCATGAATAGTGAATAACATTTTCCTCTCTTTATTCCTGAAAGACTTTTTATTGATTCTTCTAAGATCTATCATTCTAAGTTCTAACAAGGTCAACATAATCACTTTAGGCCATAATTTGCAATACACTTTTTTTCCTTATCTGGCTGGATAGTTTCATGGTATTTTAGTTATTTTTCTTACTCATTTACATTATGATATACTTCACTTACAAAAAAATACAAAAGTAATACACTATTCTCCCTTGTATCTGCTATATAGCTTAATAAAGAAAGCATTACAAATACAGACGAAGCCCTTTTACGTATGGCACCATGATTTCATTGTGTGAGATCAAGCCTAAAAGTAACCACAATCTTAAATTTGTAGTTTAACCTTCTGTGTGTTTATACTTTCACCAATTAAGAGTGTATTGTTAAATAATATTTGATGTCATTTTGCATATTTTAGTATCGTATTATCTGTGTATCCTGGGAACTTCTTTTACTCAACATTATGTTTTTGATATTTTTTCCATATGTGACTCTAGCACATACATTTTCATTGCTGTATAATATTCCATTGTATGACTTCACCACAATTTATTTGTCCATTCTCATGTTTCAAGTATTTGCTATTGCAAACAAAACTACTATGAATATTTTTATAATTGTCTCTTTGTGTATGTGTGTAACTGTTTTCTATGTCATATGATATAACAGTGAAATTGCTTGCTTATAAACCATGTGCTTTTGAAACTATAAAATATTGGCAAATTGACCTCCAAACTCTCTTGTACCAATTTACTTTTCCACCAGAAATTTGCATGACTTTGGATGTAAAAGAAAATGTATCTCTTCCCTCCCCAAATACATGTTTTTTATTCATTGTTGAATAAAGTAATGAGAGCTCATATCCTTGTTTCTTAGCTTGAGGAAAGCATTCAGTTTTTCACCCTGTGGATGTTATTTGTAGAATTTTATAGATGCCCATTATCAGGTTGATGAAATTACTTTCTAATTTTAGTTTCTGAGAATTTATGCAACTGTTTGTTTTGCTTATGGGTCACAATTTCTGGTTTCTTGGCCTTTCTGTTTTTTGTGTTCTTTTTGTTTGTTTTTGTTTGTTTTTTTGATTGACTGCTGGACATTGTGATTTTATGTTGCTAAGTGCTTAGATTTTGTTATCTTCTTTTAAAAATTGTTTTGCTTTGTCTGGAAAACAGTTTAATTATTATGGATCAGTTTGACTCTTTTGAGGCTTATTTTTAGAATTTGATAGCATCATATTGACCAGTCTTTAGGAATAAATTAGTCTCCAACTGACTGTCCTGCTGGTCATCAAGGATGGTCCACTCCAGTTGTTCAGAGTTTGAATGACTCCTATACTGTGTGAGCTCTGGAAATGCTGCAGTTTTCAGCACACTGGTCATTATTTCCTGACCTCAAGGAGTTTTATTGTGTGCATGTACTGTTTAGTGTTTAACAACAGACTCAAAGGGATTCCTATACAGATTCCTAGAGTTCTTTTTTTTGAATAGTTTATCTTTGCAACTCTGCCTTGCAACTTCTAGCTACCTCAGATTCATTGAACTGGAATATTTTTCTCTTCAGTTAGTGAGACCACCATGTCATGCTTGTGATTTTCCTCATTCCACCATAATCCAGATAGTGCTTCCAGGAGGAGCGACATGGTGCTTGTAGGGCTCATTTCTTTCATTTCCCTGTATTAGAGAAATCAGTTTCACCCTGTGTATATTTTCCAGTATCTTAAAACAGGTTTTTGATGTATTTTGTCCAGTTTTCTAGTTGTTTCCAACATGAAGTTAAGTCGAGATTAAGTCTTGTCCCTCTATCATGGCTGGAAGCACAAGTCATTGTAATATTTTTAATATAGAAAAGATTTTAGAGCATCTTTAGGTTTACAGCAAAATTCAGTAGAAGATACAGAGATTTCCCATGTACTCCCTGTCCCTACTACACATATGTACCCTCCCTCATTATCAATATCCCCCACCAGAGTGGTACATTTGTTACAATCAATGAACTTACACTAACACATCATTATCACTCAAAGTCTATAGTTTACATTAGGATTCACTCTTGGTGTTGTACATTCTATGGCTTTGAACAAATGTATAAAGACCTATATCCATTATTATAGTATTAGACAGGTTGGTTTCCCTGCCCTAAAAATCCTTTATGCTCCACCAATTTATTCCTCCCTCCCTCCTAACCCTTGGTAACCACTGATCCTTTTACTGTCTCCATAGTTTTGCCTTTTCCAGAATGTCATATATTTGGAATCATACAGTATATAGCCTTCTAAGATTGGTCTCTTTTGCTTAGTAATACGCATTTAAGTTTCCTCCATGTCTTTTCATGACTTGATAGCTCATTTCTTTTCAGTGCTGAAGAATATTCCATTGTCTGGAAGTACCACAGTTTATTTATCCATTCTCTTACTAAAGGACATCTTGGCTGTTTCCACATTTTGGCAACTGTATATAAAGCTGCTAACAACACTCATGTGCTGGTTTTTGTGTGGACATAAATTTTCAGCTCCTTTAGATAAATACCGAGAGGTATGATTGCAGAATCATATGCTAAGAATATGTTTAGTTTTGTAAGAAAATTTCAAATTTTCTTCCAAAGTGGCTTTACAATTTTGCATTTCCACCAGCAATGAATGCAGTTCTTTTTGCTCCACAAACTCATCAGTATTTGGTGTTATCAGTGTTTTGTCAGTGTTTTATTGACTGTTATAATAAGTGTGGAGTGGTATCTCATTGTGTTAATTTGTATTTTCCTGATGACAGATGATGTGGAGGATCTTTTTTTTTTGTATGTGTGCTTATTTTCCATGTGTATGTCTTCCTTGGTGTGATGTCTTTTAGATCTTTGTCCCATTTTAAAATCTAGTTGTTTGTTTTTTTATTGTTGAGGTTTAAGAGTTCAATACATATTTTGGGTAACAATCCTTTATCAGATGTGTCTTTTGAAAATATTTTCTCTCAGTCTGTGGCTTGTCTTCTCGTTCTCTTGACATTGTCTTTAGCAGAGTAGAAGTTTTTTTATTTTAACAGACTCCAGCTTATCAATTACTTTTTTCATGGATTATGACTTTGGTTTTGTGTCCAAAAAGTCATTGTTATAACCAATGTCACCTAGTTTTTCTCCTATGTTATCTTGTAGGAGTTTTATAGATCTTTATTTTACATTTAGGTCTATGATCCATTTTGAGTTGTGGGGTTTTTTTGTGTGTGGAGGATGGAAGGTCTGTGTCCAGATTAATTTTTTTGTGCATGTGTATGTCCAATTGTTCCAGCACTATTTGTTGAAAAAAAGTATCTTTGCTCCATTGTATTTCCTTTGGTCTTTTGTCAAAGATCAGTTGACTGTATTTATGTGGGTCTATTTCTGGACTCTCTATTCTATTTCATTGATCTGTTTGTCTATTCTTTCACCATACTATGCTGTCTTTACTGATTACTGAAGCTTTATATTTAGTCTTGAAGTTGGGTAATGTCAATCCTACAACTTTGTTCTTCTCCTTCAACGTTGTGTTGGCTATTATGGGTCTTTTGCCTTTCCACATAAACTTCAGAATAAGTTTGTCAATATCCACAAAATAACCACTGGTATTTGATTGGGACTGCATTGAATCTATAGATCAAGCTGAAAAGAACTGACATCTTTATAATATTGAGTTTTCCTATCCATGAACATGGAATATCTCTCTGGTTCTTCTTTGATATTTTTCTTCACAGCTTTGTAATTTTCCTCATATATGTTATGTACCTATTTTGTTAAACTTATACATAAGTATTTCATTTGGGGGGGGATGCTAATGTACATGGTATTGTGTTTTTAATTTCAAATTCCAGTTGTTAATTACTGGTATATAGGCAAGTGATTGACTTTTGTATATTCACCTTGTATCCTGCAACCTTGCTATAATTGTTCATTAATTCCAGGAGGTTTTTTTTGTTGTTGTTGTTGATTCTTTTGGATCATTCACATAGACAATCATGTCATCTGCAAAGACATGATTCTTTCTTTCTTCTTAATCTGTATACCTTTTAGTTTCCTTTCTTATCTGACTGCACTAGCTAGATTTTACAGTATGATGTTCAAAATTATGGTGAGAAGAGACATCCTTGCCTTGTTCCTAATCTTAATGTGAAAATTTCAAGTTTCTCACCATTAAATATGATGTTAGCTATATGTTTTTTGTAGGTATTCTTTATCAGGTTTAGGAAGTTCCCCTCTATTCTAGATTACTGAAAGTTATTGTTACATTTAAAAATCACATTTACTATTACTGGAGTATGGAAATTTTATGGTTTTGTATATTAATCTTCTATCCAATATTCTTAATTCTTCTAATTAATTATAACAATTTCCCTGTATATCCCTTCAGTGTTTTTCTATGATAATTACAGTTTTCATTTCTCTCTCCCAAATCTCATAGATTTTAGCTCTTGTTCTTGTCATCCTGGACTGACAAGAACAGTCAGTATGCAGCTAAACAGAAGCAGTAATGGCAGACATCTTTGTCTTGATCTTAATTTTTAAAGGTAATGTTTCTAGAATTTCAACATTAATTATGGAAATCATTGCAGGTTTTTGTCAGGTAATCTGGATCTCTTGTGGATGTGTTCATTTGTAAGGTGACAGAAAATGTGACAAGAATCTAGTATCTCAAATACGAGAAGTTATCTTTTCTCATGCAAAAATAAGCCTAGATGTAGACCTTTCTCTCATGCTTTCAGAATGCCTGCTGCAAGTTCAGCTACCCAGACTAGAACTCTTTTAAGGCAGACTGGGAAAGTGAGCATTTGGCTTTGTGGCTTATATAATGGAAGACAGCATTGGTAAAAGAGTTTTTAGATTATACTAACCCAAACTATTGTGTCTACATAGTTCATTTTATTTCTATTAAGAAGATTCTCTTTTATTTACGATTTGATAAGTTTTTTATTTTAAAATATAAATTGGAGTTGATTTAACAGAATGCATTTCCTTTTTGCATGTGCAAAAATTATGCTTTCTGCTCTTTATTAATGTGTTGTATTACATTACAAGAGCTTTTAATATTATATCATCCCTATACTTCCAAGATATACCCAACTTGATCATTATTTATTTTTTAAAATACATTACAGATTTCAATTTGCAGAGATATATTTTTAGGAGTTTTGTGTATATTTGTAATAGGCTACAGTCAAGCCTGCTACAGAGCCAGTAATGCAATAAAAACACAATGCATTGATGACACAAAATTGTAGTCATCTTAGTGTAAAAAAGAATTGCTTTATATAGTAGTAGATAGACCCTTGAATGATATGACTCCTCTCCTTTTTCTAAAGCAGAAATGGAAGAAAGCTGGTTACTTTGGCTCCTTTGATATGGTGGGTTTCTCATCCTACCCTCTCTTCGTTGAAAACAACACTTAAACGTATCTCTGAGAAACCAGGCAAGAATTGGGAAGCTGTATCTACTTTCTCACTTGTGTCTTTATCTCATATATTTTGTGTTTTACTTGTTAACTGATTCAATAGGAAACTGAAATGCAGGTCACCATGTATTAGATTTTAGTCATCATTCTTGGCAGTCTTTAAACTGAAATCAAACCTTTTTGTTCTATCCTCACACTATATTAGAAGTGAAATTGGCTTATAATTGTTGTTTCTTATAATGTCTTTTCTGATTTTGTCTCAAGCTTATATTAATCTTATAAAATTACTTGAGGGTTTTTCTTTTCTTTCTTTTTCATTTTTGGAAGTTTGGTATACATTGCCAATAGAATTACTTGGCCTTGTCCTTTTGATATTATTCTTTGTGTTTGTGTGGGTTGGAAGGTAGATCTTCATCTACTGATTTAATTTCTTTAATGATCATAAGTGTTTTTAGAATTTTTCTCTTTCTTCCTTGAGTTAATTTTGATAAGTTATGTCTTCCTAGAAGATTTTTTTGTCTAAGTTTTCAAATTTATGGGTTTAAATTTAGTTATAGTGTTATTTTATTTGTATGCCTCTGCCATAATTCTACCTACATATTTCTTATCAACCCAACATTTTTTTATGAGTCTTCAGAAATTTTTTTCTTGATCAATCCTGACAGAGATTTGTCTCCTTTGTCTTTTCAAGAGTCAGTGTGTGTGTGTGTGTGTGTGCTGTGTGTGTGTGTGTGTGTTTGGTTTTTTGATTCTTTTATTGTATCTTTTATTTCTATAAATTTGCCTTTTTTCCATTATTTTCTTTCTTCTATGTTCTTTGGAATTATTATCTTTTTCTAGCTTCACAAATGGAGGCTATGATGGTCATTGACTTATTGACTCTCAATTCCAAAATCATGCTTTTTTTTTTTTTGAAGGAGCTTAGCCTTATAAATATTTCTCCTTAGTCTGCCAGAAAGATCTTGAAGGACATTCCTGCTTCCAAAATAGCTTGCTCACCAGATTCCTGAAAGATGTGGCTTTTTATGCACCGCTTGGTCTGTAGAGAATCTCTTGTGTTAGATGCCTGTAAGGATCAGCATTCTCCAGAATTTTCCTGTTGTGTGCTTTCTGTCACTCTTAACTTAGGCAGCAACAACATAGCTAGGAGCTCGTGACAGCATGAGCTGGTGCCTCAGCCAAGATCTCTGCTCCCCGTACCCTTCCCTCAGTCCTATTGGTACCATGCTAGGAGCCTTGGTGGTTCTGCTATTTAGTGGAACTTTTGCCCAACTTAAAGCTGGCCCAGAACCCCACAGGCCCAAGCTGCTCACAAGAAGAGCACTAAGTTCCTGCATGGAGAGGCTTCTCCAGCTCCTGGTTCCAGTAGCAACATCAGCAGTGCCCCCTTCTCCTACATCAACCAACCACCTCCAACTTGCCACACACCAGTCTCCCAGGGCTTACCTGTCAGCCTGGCTTGCTTGTGTCTTGGAGGTTTATTTCCTTCACTCATCCTGATGTGAGCACAGCACTACTTATCAAATCCACAGTGATGTCCCAACTCCATCTGCCACCTGTTCACCATCAGACTCAATTTGTCTGTTCTCCAAAGTGTTGTTCCTGCTTGTCTGGCAAGTGTGGATCAGCTCTGGCTTGGCAATCTGGCAAACTTCTTTGTTATCTAATTGGCTGCAACCACACCTTCTTCAACAAGGTTTGAACCACCCTTTCAAATTTGTCCTTCCTTGGACACTCTCCCACAGGCATAGGATCGATTCCCTTTACGGTTTTCTTTCTATCTTTATTGTAACTTTCCAATCATAACTAATAATTCTTTATTATATGATATTAAATGATATCAAACTTCCTCATTTCTTTCTCTTGACTGAACCCAACTTATTCAGATGCTAACTAAATTTCAGCATTGTTTTCTACTAAAAATATTTAAGGCTATTAATTCCCCTCTAATAGTGAATTTTTGCATATGGTGAGACTCTTCTGCTATAAAGTTTTCTGTAATAAGAATTAGCTCATGTGTGATGCATAAGAGAATGATGACAGCATAATGCATATATTGCTTTGGTTCATGCATTAAAAAAAGTTAACATGTTAATAGTTTATCTTACCAAAAGTAAGAGCAGTAGAACAGAAAATACACTAAAATAGAAAATGCACTAATATTGCTGAATGCTGCTAGCTGAGTGGGGGGTAGAATATAGTACTGTTCATGGTACCTATTCACTCAGTGTTTTTCTTTTTCATTTAGTTAAGCCGTGTGCTTCCTCTTGCAGTTGCTGATTGTGTGATTTTTCCTCATCTCTATGCCTTTCCCCTTGCTATATAATTCAGCACCCTCAATGCTTCCTTACAACCCTTATTATATTTGCCTATCAAAAAAATAAAGTTTTATATTTACTACAGCAGTTATTTAAAACAAAGCATGTCCTTTAAACTATGCTATTTATTATTTCAGTAGGATTGTTATTCTTTTTATCAGCTCTCTAGTTACAAAGTACATACATTTTAAATGTTTCACTCCTAGACTTATCATTCTGACATGTTATGTTATTTTTAGTGGGTGATATTGCAGAAATCAAGGTTTTATAGCAGATAGCTATATCATATTACACACAGAAGCTTATGTTTCTCAAGTTCAAGTCTTTCCTAATTTCCTTTTTAATTTATATTTGATACATAAATAATTTAAATACATGTTATTTAATTTCAAGTGTATGGAAATTTTTATTTTACTTTTCTTATTGATTTTTAACTTAACTGCACTTTAGTTGGAGAATGTAGTATGAATGGTACAGCTTTGTTAAATTTATTGAGCATTGCTTAATGGCCTAATGCACTGGACAATTTTTATAACGGTCTTCTGTGTTCTTGTGTATTCTCTAATCGCTGGATTCAAAGTTCTATATATCAAGTGCTATAGATTGAATTTTGTCCCTTCAAAATTTATATGTTGAAGCCCTAACCCCCAGTGTGACTGTATTTGGAGATAGGGTCCTTATGGGTAATTAAGATGAAGTGAGGTCACAGGGGTGGGTCCCTAGTCCCATAGGACTAGTGGCCTTATAAGAAGAGGAGAAGAGAGATTGATCACTCACTCTCTCTCCACCTATGCAGAAAGATGAGGTCAGGTGAGCACATAGTGAGACGGTGGCCATCTACAAGCCAAGAGAAGAGGTGTTAGTATCAAACTTACCTGCTGGCACCTTGATCTTGAACTTCCAGTCTCCAGAACTGTGGGAAATAAGTTTCTATTGTTTAAGCCATCCAGTCTGTGGTGTTTGTCATGCCAGATTGAGCAGACTAATACATCAACCTTCTTAGCTGTTCAAATCTTTCTCTCTCTCATTCCCCCTCTCTCTCTTTCTCTTTTTTGCTTGAGCTCTCAGTTACCAAAAGAAACAAAAACAAAAACTCTATCAGACTTTCACACATTATTGTGGAATTGTCTTCTGTAAAATTCTGTCATTTTGTTTTTTTAGTTTTGAAAAATACTATGAAATGTATAAATATTTAGAATTGTAAGAGACCTGGTGAAATTCATCTTTTAAAATTATGAAGTATATCTCTATATTCATAAAAACTCTTTTGATTTCAGAATCTGTTTTGTATAAACATCTATAAAGCTACAATATCTTACTTTTGACTAGTAATTTCCACATATATAATTTTCAGCATTTTAATTGCAACCTATTTGCTTTCAAGTTTCACATGCACATCTTGTAAGCAATTTTAAAAAATCTGTTCTTGCAATTTCTGCATATACTGTCAATCCTGATACATTCTGGGTTTTCCATTTAGACTTCTTTTTCTGTAAGTTGTTTTTCTTTCCTGTCTGTATTTTGATATTTCAAGTTTGTTTTGTTTCTATTCCATTTCCCTCCCTGTACAGGTTTTGCAATTTATATACCTTCTTTATAGTCTTTTAGTGACTGTCCTTAAAATTTTAACATGCATGCATATGATATTTAACAAACTCTAAGGTTAATCAGCATCTCTGTTTATCTCTAAAACCATACAAAGATCTTAGAACAATTCATTTCTGATTTTTCTTCCTGTTTTACATGAGACTGTTGTCATTTTGTAGTTTCATCTTGTTTCATAACCCTTAAAATAATTAGTTATTATTGTTGTTTCACTCAGTCAGTTTTTTGTGTTTATTCACCTTTACCAATTTCTTTCCTCACTTTTCTTTTTGAAATTTCAAACCTTGTTTCAGTTTATTTCTTTCTGAAGTGTATATATATATATACTTCAGGCCACAACATGTGGGATCTTAGTTCCCCGCCAAGGGATTGAACCTCTGCCCCCTACATTGGGAGAGAGGAGCCTTAACCACTGGACCACCAGGAAAGTCCCTGAAGTATATTCTTTAGATGTTCCATTTTTGAGGGTCTATTGCTGCTAAATTTTTCAAGATATTTTTCTTTTTCAATCTAGAAATGTCTTTATTTTACAATTGTTTGCAAAGATGGTTACATCAGATATAAAATTCTAGGTTGATAGTATTTTCCCTCAATATTTCCAAATTATTATTTGCCTGTTTTTTAATTTTTCTTGACTTTTGGATTGGTTTTTCATCCATCCATCATTCCTTTTTAGGTTTTCTGTCTTTTAAAAACAGCTAATAAGACCTTCTCTTTCTCTATGGTATCCTGAAGCTTATAAGAATATGTCTGGGTTTGTACTTATTTTTATTTATGCTAGTGATGTATTTTCTGAACAACTTTTATCATTTCTGGAAAATTTGAACCCATATTTCTTCTAATTTTGCCTCTTATCCATTCACTCTATTCTTCTTCTTTAATATCAATTAGATGTATGTTGGACCTTATTCTATTTTCCAAATCTCTTAATGTTTGCTTATATTTTTCATCTCTTTATTTTTTCTGCCACATTCAACCTCTTCAGAGCTACCCTCCAGCTTACTATTTCTCTATTCCCTTGTGTCTGTTTTTCTGTTTAACTTGCTAATTGAGTTTTATGTTCAATGGTAATATTTTTCATTTCTGAAAATTTTGTTTTCTACAAATATGCTACATATTATTTTAATGGTATTGTGCTCTTCTGTAATCTTTCCACAACAGTTTTAATTCTTTACACACTTTAAACATACCTACAATGTATCCTAAAGCTGAGAATTTCATTGTCTGATATTCTTAGAGGCCTCTTTCAGCTGTTTTCAGTTCTGTGAAGTTATTTGTTTCCTCATGAATTATGTAATTTTAAAGGTGGGTTTATATTTGGTGAGATGTTATCTGTGATAACCCTCTGAGGCTTGCTTTAAGGTGTATCTCTTCAGAAAGAATGTGCATTTTGTTCAGCTACAATTGGTTTCTATCAGCCAGAAACTTCATTATATTATGAGGTTATCTGGATCATGTAAGTAGTCAAATTCAAACCTATGTAACAGAAGACAGTTTTTTTTGTTTGTTTGTTTGTTTGTTTAACCTCATGCAGATCCTAGATAAAAATAGAGAAGTTTCCTTTTTGGATACCCTTGCTGACAGGTAGATTTTTTTTTTTTTCTTTCTAGCTTACTCTTCTTAAGGGTTTAGCCTTTAAGGATTTAAGGTCTATGAGGGGGCATTAGTTCCAATAACCCAACCTGTTTGGATCCCATGTGATATCTCCTGTCTCTGTGAGGCCATTAAACCCAAACCTGTTGGTTATTAAAATCAGCTAATGTAGTTTTCCACTCTGGTTTTTACCCTTATAATCTCCCCTACCCCCAGCTTTTTTGACTCTTTGAATTCCATTGCTTTCTTGTTTGCTCAGTTATGAATTTAAAAGATGCTTCTTATATTAAATCCAACATTTCTAGACATTTTGTATTAGACATTCTTTCAGGTTATTTAGTCCACTTTACTGTTTAAGTCAAAGCCCACTATTATTTTTTAAAGGGGTTCTACCACAAATTCTCATTGAAACATGGATTATTTTATCACATTTGATTGGAAAGAGAGAAAAAGAACTAATATTTGTTGAGTAGCTAAATGTGACAGGCACAGAAGGGGTGCTTCAAATGACAGTTTTTCTAAGTTTAAATAATTGACATCTTGTGTCTTTAGGAATTAATTGTAGTCAGTAAATTTAAAAGAAAAAATAGGACCCATAATTCAGGAAAAACTTCTAGAAAATAAAGAGCAATCTTGCTCTATATTTCAGGGACTCTGTAAAATAGGTAGTGAGAGGAGAGGAGAATATTGAAGACAGAATTAATTTATTTCTCACCTGGTTTTAAGATAACCTTATTTGTCACTGGGGCTCAGTTCTCTCCATTCCTTGGTACAGCTTAGCTCTGTTATTGTTCTTATTGTATCTTGACTTAATTCTCTGACATGATTTTTCATTATTGCCACGGAATGACTGCTATACTGCCATTACTTACATTTTTTTCTTTTTCATAACTTCACACCCAGTGGAAAAGAATGCAAATCTCTTTAAATAGCTTTCACCAAAGTCCTGAGATTCATTCTGGTTGGCCTCACTTAGGTCATATTCTCACCTAATCATAAGGATTAAGCAAATGTAATGCCCTGATTGAATTAGAACTAAGTCAGGTGATCCAACCAGTGGATGGGTGCAGACTTAGCTCCAATAGGAGAACATAGACTGAGAGTGACAGAGATTCAAATATAAAAAGGTTTTTGGTATCTGAAAATGATATATTAACATTGCTACCTGACCAGTTGCCTATTCTATATTTACTATACATATCCATGTGTCTTAGTCTATGCTCTATATTAAATATCCTCACCCTGTCCATAAAGGAAGGCAACAGAAGTCTCATCTAGTGATAGATTCTAAATCTCTGGATAATGTGTAAGCCTTCCAAGTAAATTCTAATTTTAGATCCTCATGATTTTCTACATATGGATAATTGGTAAATGTATTTATTCTCCAAATACTCAATGTAAAATAAAAGAAAAATGAATGTAATTACTGCAAAAAAGTGAGAGTGGGAAACAAAACAAAATCATTTTAGATTTTTATAATACATAGCATGCTTCTAGGAAGGAATAATAAGGAATCACTGCCCTGGAAGTGGATTGAGTTGCTGGGTCAGCTAATTTGGTTTATTCTTGGAAGGACCTTCCCCATCCAGGATCTTCTAATGACAACATTTGGGGCAATCATTGGGAGCATCCTCCAAGTGGAGAGAGACTTTAAACTAGAACTCTGAGAACCATCTTGTAAACTTTCTTGTACTTCATCTTAGTAGTTCACATCATTCTGTTCCTCTATTAGACTCACAACTCTTTGACAGCATGGACATATTTTATTGCATTTTATATCTAACATGAAGCATTGTGATTCATATAAAATAAGCAATTGATAAATGTTTGCTGAAAGAATCAATGAATGAATGAATGGACTAATAGTGATCAAATAACAGAGTTAGAGGGGCTCCTAGGGGATGACCTGGTCCTGCTGTATTTTCAGGCAAACAAACATCTAAATGAGGAAATAGGACACCAAAATAATTAGCTACTTTATGCAATACGAAGTTTGACATGTTTTGTTCCACATAAAATTAAATTTTCATTTGGGATAACTATATTTAATAAGTAATAAGATCTTACAGAAAAGTCCAAATAAAATTTGTCTTGTATAATAATCTTGAAGATTTTAAATTACCTTGAGGAAGTACAGTACTTTCTATTTCCAAGTCAGTCAAATGTCTGATATCATATAAAGATTTAATCATCCACACCTCAGTGGGGCTACTAGATTTAGTTGGTGTTTTTGAAATTGCTTTTTCCCTGATTGTAAAGAAAAATCTGCAAAGCAATTGTCCATTTATAATATGTATATTGTATATTATATATACATATGTGTGTATGTATATATTTGCTTATTTATTCCTTATTCTTTGCACAAAGGTCATAGCAAATTGAATAAGGTTGTCATCTTCTTCATTATTTTAACAACTCCTTGTCTGAAAGAAAAAGCTAGATGTTGACTTGTATGGCCTTTGGATAATTGCTACTTTAATCTGATTCTCACTGGGCTTGTTAACAATTACAAGACCTGCTGAGATGTCAGTAATGTTCTGGAAACTTTTTCTAGTCTTCTGTAAGGATGATTTTATAATTTTTATTACTTTTTGAGTTATTCCTTGTCTTTGAAAGAAACTTTATTTTAAATCAGTGTTTCCCAAACTTCAGTCATTTATTAACTACTTTTATGATTTTTACAAACTGTTGGAAACCATTAAATCTTTAGTATTTTTCTTAAAATCAATTCATATTTTTATTTAAATACTATATTTAAAGAATATCCTATTACTAAAATATAAAAGAAATATCTTTTTATAGATAGCTTACTGTAACAACAAATTCAACAGAAACAAACAAAAATCATTAAATTCTAGCTAGGTATCACTGTCTGCTAAAGTATGGGAGCTTGATTTTTATTATGAAAAAATAAGGATTAGTTCATGTTAGAGAGATATTAAATAAATCTTAGCCTTAAATTGAAACTTCCTCTTTGACATCATTAGGTTGAAAGAAAAGGAAATAATGTTCTTTCTATCTGAATTAATATTATTTTTACTATGTCCTGTTATCAGATGTCATGTCCAATGTTACCTAAAACCATGTCTCTATCACTAATATAGTTTCTGTTCCCTAACTTGGGGAAATACCATTCTAAAGAAATGTCATCAGATATATCATATACTGTTTTAAATTTGTGTGTGTGTGTGTGTGTGTATGTGTAAGGTGGAAATGTACATAGGGGTATGAGATATCAAAAGCTTATAGCTTATATATGCTTACAGAGCTAGACCAACATCCTCATTTAGGTATACTATATTTTGCATAAACATTTTCTTCAACTTTCTGATTTAACTCAGTTTTTCATTTAAATAGCTATTTAGTTGCATATCAGGAAAATTAATCTTTGGCCTTTTTTTTTTTTTTCCCTTTCTTCCCTTCTTTTGTGGTACGTGGGCCTCTCACCGCTGTGGTCTCTCCCGTTGCGGAGCACAGGCTCCGGACGCGCCGGCTCAGCGGCCATGGCTCACGGGCCCAGCTGCTCTGCAGCATGTGGGATCTTCCCGGACCGGGGCACGAACCCGCGTCCCCTGCATCGGCAGGCGGACTCCCAACCACTGCGCCACCAGGGAAGCCCCATCTTTGGCATTTTTTAATAGAAAGAACAAAATTAAAGTTCATTCTGATTTTTGTTTTATCAGTTTTTGCTCTTGGGTCAATCTTTTTGCCTCCCTCTCTTCTTCTGCCCAAGCCCTAATACATTCTCTACTCAACAGCCAGAATGATCTTTTATGAAATCAGATAAAAATCTTGCCTCTGCTTTAAAACCTTTTGTGGATTCCCCACGCAGCTTAGAATAAAATTCTTAGTGCATGCGTCCACTTGCGGACCTTCCGTGTTCTGGCCCCTGCTCGTCTCCTGCAGTGCCTATCACCCCTAGCTCGCCAAGTGGAGCCACTATGGCCTTATTTCTGTTCCATTCATGCCAGGCTTTTCCTGCATTAAATCTTTTTCACATGCTGGTTTGGTTTTTTTCAGTGGAATTCTCTTCCCCTGGGGCTTCACTTGGCTGATTCTTTCCCTCCCTTAAATCTCAGGTTAAATGTCTTTTAGACTGCCCCTGTATACCCTTTATAAGTGGATTGTTCCTTCATGTAATATTTTCTACCTGTTTCTTTCTTTTTTTTTTTTTTTTTTTTTTTTTTTTTGCTGTACGCGGGCCTCTCACTGTTGTGGCCTCTCCCGTTGCGGAGCGTAGGCTCCGGATGCGCAGGCTCAGCGGCCATGGCTCACGGGCCCAGGCGCTCTGTGCCATGTGGGATCTTCCCAGACTGGGGCACGAACCCGTGTCCCCTGCATCGGCAGGCAGATTCTCAACCACTGCGCCACCAGGGAAGCCCTGTTTCTTTCTTTTGCTTAGTTTTTTGGGTTATATATTTGTCTTTTTCCTTGTTTATCTTTTACTTCCCTAGTGCTCGCTAAGCTCTGTGAAGGCAGGGCTTATGGTTATTGGTTTCAGTTGCTGCTGCATATGCTGTTCCAGTACCATTTTGGGTGTATAGAAGCACTAAATGTCTATTAAGTGAATTTTGTTTTCAAAGAGTTGTTTTATTTGTTTCGTAGACTGAATATAATCTCCCTCTTAAATAATTACTTTGTTAAGAAAGAAGTGTGTGCTGTGTTCAGTATTCAGAAAGAATGAACAGTTGAATAAACAGCTTCCCTTAGTTTGTAATAGTGCTTAAAACTAATCGTAGTGACTGAACATAAGGGGCAGCATAAGCCTCAAAGATATATGGTTTTGGGCCTCCCTGGTGGCGCAGTGGTTGGGAGTCCGCCTGCCGATGCAGGGGATACGGGTTCGTGCCCCGGTCTGGGAGGATCCCATATGCCGCGGAGCGGCTGGGCCCGTGAGCCATGGCTGCTGGGCCTGCGCGTCCGGAGCCTGTGCTCCGCGGCGGGAGAGGCCACAACAGTGAGAGGCCCGCGTACCACAAAAAAAAAAAAAAAAAAAAAAAAAAAAAAAAAAAAGATATATGGTTTTGCAGCATCAAAGACAAGGCAGCAATACCATTTTAAATCTTCTTCTAATGATCTCTTTATAATTATGAATCCCTAAGAAGAAATTAACTGCTTTCTGTGTTTGAAAATCTGCTTAACTACGCTTAATTCTTTTGCTTTGGATTATCTCCAGACTATGAAACTTTCTTTGCCTAAATAGAATTGCATTTGGACTTTGGAGGAAACAGTTATTGTTATATATTTGTAGGTGTGAGCACCAGCTGCCTGTGGAAATTTGAACACATTAAACATGTGAATTCATAAAAAAATCAAAGAAAACTTTGAATGTGTGGATTTAGCCCAAAGACCTGAACCTGAATTTTACTACTGATTTGCTGTGGAAAATTTAAGCCATTGATCAGATTTTTGATGTGTCTGTTACTTCAGTAATAAAATAAACATATTTATTCATTCTTATCCAATTTTCACTGGGGCCTTATTTAATACTTCTGGAAAATGTCTTCAAATACTCATAATGAATATTTTTGTAGGTTGCAAAATGTCACATTTTGTGTTTGTCATTCTGCCAGATACTGCTGGCTGACCACTAAGAATTTGTTCACCCCTGCCCTAGTGTGGAGTTGTTGCTGGACAATGACTACCCCTTAAGGGACTCCATTTCTCAGACTCTTTCCCTTCTACCCCCATGACTAATGGAATGTGTGCCCTCCAGGCTGAGATAGGTAAGCATAGAATATGTGAGCCTCAGTGTTCTGTTCCTCAGGACTGCTGGCAGGATAACACTGATGTGTCTTTGAATGGTGGAGCCTAACAATGAAATCTGGGGTCCCTGAATCACAGCTTGTAGGTGGGCTGCCCAAAGAGCCACCCACCGGGGGCATCATCAGCTTTGGACTCCATAGGAGTGAGAAATAAACTTTCATTTTGTTGTGCCACTGAGAGTTAAGGTTTGTCTATTATAATATTCACCCTGATAAAAACAATATAAATGTGTTATATATATTCTATATGTATGTATGTGTGTGTGTGTGAGTGTGTGTATTACATACATTATTACAGAGCTAGTTTAACTCTCATTTCACACAAGAGGGATCTGAGGAAAAAGAGACCTTGAAGAGGACTAAGCAAACTTACTTAGGTTACAGAATGCATTAGTTAACAGCTAAACTAAATTCAGTGCTTTACCCATTATAGCAGTATTCAACAAACTATGACCCCCGAGGTCAAATCAGGCCCACTGCATGTTTCTTTATAAATAAGTTTTATTAGAACTCAGTCACACCCATTCATTCCTATAGTGTCTAAGGCTGCTTTCTTGCTTTAAGGCAGAATTGAATAGTTGTGACAAAGGCCATATGATCTGTAAACCTTAAAATATTTACTGCATGGCTTTTACAGAAAAAATTTGGCTGATCTGGGCATTGTACTACATTCCAACTGACTCCTCAAATCAACTCTGAATATGGAATGTGATAAAAAAAAAAGTAGGCTCTAAATTTTATATCCCTCCCATACTTGCGGGCACATAGGAAAATCCTTTAACTTCACTTCATTTCTATGTGTTCTTCCCTCCTTTCTATGTTTACTTGATGAACCATCCTGTCTCTTAAGTACTGTTGGGAAGTAGGTGGATCCAGCTTTTCCTCTTGCTTCTGATATGATCTAAGATAAACTTCAAGGAGGCAGAATTTCAGAGTGAAGTGGTGAAATAATAACACTTGCTTTTCCATTTCTCCTCCATCCCCACCCCAATGCTGAGCTTGGGCACTTGCCAATTAGTGCATTCCCTCAGATTCAGCCTCAAGGTGTCTGGCCAAATGCCCAAGAAAGCAAGGGACCTTGTATTTCTATTACAAAAACTCTTTCTCTCTATAAAGATTCTGTAACCAAGCAGGACCCTATGGGGCCTTCAGGGGACAGAACCCTCCCCCATATCCTCTGCTTTAGCGCCTCTCTGAGGAACTAAATACCTAGATAATAGTATTTGATGCAAATTACCTGAGTTGTTTTGCAGATGTGAAAACCCCCACCAAATGGAAGATGCTAACTACTTGATGACCATTAGCATGTAGCCCCTAGGCCTACTGGAGCCTAAGGATTTAATGTTAACCCATGTGACACCTCCCTGTTATCTCACCATCAACCAATCAGTGAACTGTGCACGAGCTGATCACATACCCTGTGAGCCCCCTCCCTCACCTGGCCTATAAAAATGCTTTCCTGAAATCTGTTTGCGAGTTTGGGTTTTTTCATCACTAGCTTTCTTGAACTCCTTGTCTGGCACCTTAACAATAAACGCTGCACATTCCTTCACCACAGACCGGTGTCAGTAGATTGGCTTTACTGTGAGCAGACAAGTGGACCCAAGTTTTGTTCGGTAACAATATCATATTTTCTACAGAGATGTTTCTTAACATTTCTTACACATTGTCACTCAGGACGTATGACCCATGTTTGCATTGATAAGGTAGATTGTAGGCACTTTTCAGTTCCTTATTAATATGTACGTAATCCAATTACTTTCTTTCCCACTTTACAAAAACACATCAGAAAGCGAGACAAAGACATTTATTAGAGGACTAACCCTAAATTCATTATAATTTATTTTTAAAAAAGATATTTGTCCCATCACTCATAGATGATTCTGATAAACAAACTTGCTGTAACATCATCTATGAAGACAGCTGAGTCTACATGAAAAGGAAAAACCTGAGAGTCTCATAATAGGACCTTCTGTTTGTTTCCACATTGTAAGTTGTGGTAAAAATTGATTTAAGTAGACAAAACTCAAAGAAAATGAACAATTTGGAAAGTCCTTTTCAGCTTATTTTAAGGAAAAGTCAAGTAGGAGAAAAGATGCAAAACCATGATTTCGAAGTGTTCTTGAGAGGGAACAAATTGGAGTCAGACTCCAAAGGTGGTGTTAACAGAAATCTTATAGCCTAACTCATCACTATGGCTGGTAAGAAAAAACAAAAAAGATTGGTGGCAAATGACCATTGAAGTGTTTTTACAAGACACCAGAACACCAATGGGCCTCCATTCTTAGCAATCATCCCTTCCAACTTTCTTCCTCCAGCTCCAGCTCCCATGATTCCTACATCAGCTTGAAGCTGATAGATTCTCTGTTCTAACTGCCAGATAAGCAAGGATGGAGCTCAAAGGAAAACTGCCTATCCCACTACAGCAAACATGAGGTGTGTTCCTGGCACTTCTTGAAAAATCAATAACCGTGGTTTCCAAAGAATTCTTGTTATACATACTTCCTATAATTTGTTCTATAATTCTAGTATATTATGGGTTAAATTTCTCTAGTTGACCTGAGAATATATCACCTTGGAAATCAGTGTGAGTCTGACAAAATGCATTCGAATAGCCACTTACAAAAGGTGTTTTAGAATACAACTTAATGACAAGTTAGAGACTGCATGTACATTTTACTTCTGTAATGAAAAGTTTGGTGGTTACAGGGTGGTTAAGACTGGCTGGGTATGTCTTGGATATCACCCAAGTTGTATTTATTTAGTGGCATAATGACAACTATGATAACAAAAGCCTTTTATAAGTATCAATAGTTTCATCTATAATTCAGTTCTGTGGCATAAGTTATGGCATAAGTAAGGAAAACATTCTTTGTTTTATCAGTTTTAATATGAATAAGAAAATTTAGAAACACACCTACATCAAAGCAAAATCTTGTAATTATAATGCTAGTTGCCTCTGCAATACCTTTTTCTACTTTATTTTCAAAATGTTTTTCTTAGGTTCATCAAAAACAGCTAAAATTATATGCTGTTATTTATGGTATGATATTAACATTAAATCATTCTTTACTTAAGTTTTTATCTTTATTTTGACAATTAGTTTTAAGTGTTGGCCAAGTGATGACATTTGCAATTCAAGTGAATCAGTCACTCTGAGCTTATTTCATTTGATAAACTTATGACTAAAATGTTGATAGCTTTTTCAGATAGTAGAAAGTAAATAAAAGTGTATGTTATCATAAAAAAATTCATATGTGAATAGTGACACAAGAGGGCAATTTTAGAGATCTTTATAATGTGATGTGGTGACTAACATACTATTTTTTTTCTTTTTATTTCTGGCTTCAGCCAATATGTGTCATTTTTGTAAGTACTAAATTCATCATTTTCCTTTTAAATACAAGAAGTCAACTCTGGGTAAATAATATTGTCCTTTCACTTGATGTATAATTGTATTTCTTTCAATAATACAACTTAGTGGAATGCATAGTAAAGGGAGTCAAGGAACTTTTTGGATTAATACAAAGGATTCTCTATTTCTTTCAGATATCCTTGCTTTTACTGTCTGGAAAGTCTCCTCCTCCTTTTTTTTTTGTTTGTTTGTTTTTTTAAAATTTGTTTCATAAGAATGAATGTTTCTCCAGTTTTTCAAGGCCAATCTCATGATATTTACCTTTTTTTTCTTTTTTTGAGCAAAGATTTAACTTTTAAATTTCATTAAAATTTAGCCTAACATTTGAGCAAGCAGTTTTGCTAATGGCGGAAAACTTAATTTTGCTCATTCAGAGTAATATAATCATTTCTAGAATAAAACTTATCCTTCCCCAAATGACAAGAAATAAATCTGACTTAATATTTACATAAAGGGCTGTTTGTCCTGTGATTACTCCTCTGTTGACATGGGCTGGTAATTAATTTATTGTCTATTCTCTTGTGCTTTCCCCGTCAACTTCGTTCTTGCCCCTGCTGGCTCCCCCACCACCAGAGGCAGGTTAACGTGAGGCTAATAAAATCCAGGCATATTGGCCTCTCATCACTCAGGCCTGTGGGAGCCCTAGTGATATACTGGATGGTCAAGTATTTTTATAAAATTTAGAAAAATAGGAGAGTTTAATGGTAATCATTTAAGACCACTGTTTCTTTCTATACTGATGTTTCCTCCAGTATGTCATCCCGGTATCTGGGTGGCACTGGACTAGTCACTGGCATTTTAGACTCAGTTAAGGAGAAGTTGAATTGGGGATCCATTTAGTTTGGGTTTAGTTGGATTTGTTTATGTGCTTGCTGTCATTTTTGCATATTATTATTTCTACCCATCCTGGTGTAGGAATTGCTTCAGGTAATACTACCACTAACCACTTATCATTGTGACAATGAACTGCAGAACCAGATGTTGTATCAGGATATGAATGTACCCTACAGCACTGAAATAATACATAGGAAATAGAAGAAGAAAATGTTTGAGAAATTTGATTATAATGTGTCTTGGTATGATTTTTTTGTGTATTTATCCTGCTTGTGCTTCCCTAAACTTCTTTAATCTTAATTTGGCATTTTTCATCAAATATGGAAATGTTTAAGTAATTATATCTTTAAACATTTTTTCTGCTTTGTCCTCTTTATTATGCAAGTGTTAGATTATCTGATATCGTCCCACAGACTACTGAAGCTCTGTTTAGTTTTTTAGCCTTTTTCCCCCTTCAATTTCTACTTAAGTTTGAATAATTTTATTACCCTATCATCAAGTTAACTGATATTTGCTTTTGCGTTGTCTCATATGCTGGTATACCTATCCAGTAAATTTTTCATTTGAGATATTGTATTTTCAGCCTTAAAAGTTTCATTTGTTTCTCTTTTATAGTCTGTTTTTTTCATAAATATGTCTGCTTTCCTTTTAATCCTTGACTACATTTATAATAATTGTTTTTAAAGTCATCATCTGCTAATTCCATCATCTTTGTCATTTCTAGGTCTTTTTCTATTGATTTGTTTTTCTTCTTGTTTTGGATCATATTATCCTGCTTCTTCACATGTCTAGTAATTTTGTATTGGATACTGGATATTATGAATGTTTGATTATTGGGTGTCTGGGTTTGGGCTTTTTTTTCCTTTAAAGAGTTGAAAAGATTTTGAAAGATTGAAATATTTGTAAGTTGGGAGGTGAACTGTACAGACATATATTATAAAAAGATTACTCTGGTATGGATGAGAAATGGGAAGCTGGGAGAATAGTGACAAGCTATTGTTATAGTTCAATTGAGAGTTCTGACATTTAATAAAGGCAGTAGCAGTGACGGTGGAGAGAAGAGACAGCATTGAGAGATACCTGAGAGATAGACTAATATCTCTATTCTCTTTTCCATGACTAAGTCTGGAACCAATTTGAACTTATTATTTCCCAGGTATAACCTAGGTGTTTTTACCTCTGTGCTTTGGTATTTATTTTTTCTCTCTGCCTGGTATCTTATTCTTTGAGGTCCTGTTCAAATGCCAGCTTCTCTTTGAAGCTCTCTCTACTCTTCCCACGTTCCTAAATGGTATTCTTCTAATGCCAAACACATAGTAATCTCTCAGTGTATAGTGTTGATGGTGAAATGTGATCTTGGACATCAGTCTCTTACATAATTTTCTATGAGGCTAATAACATGGCTTTTGGGTGTGGAGAGGAGAATACGATCTTAGTCATAAATGTTTCTTAAACAAAGAGAGCATTGCCTAGAAGAGACCCAGCACCATCCCCTCATTCTTATAGAGCCCAGTTACTTCTGCTCCTGTCCTTAGCCCTGTTCATTGTTTTGGAACCAGAACAAGTTCAGGTGTGATTATCAATAGAGGACAAAGTACTCCCATAACTTTGGTCTCTGCCACATAGAGATACAGAAAGAGAACTTGAACATAGAAGGAGGTGGCTTCAAATTTTGTCTTTTTTTTTTTTTTTTTTTTTTTTTTCAGTTAACAGCTGTTTCACCATGGGAAAAATATTTAAATTTTCTGGTCTCAGTTTGTCATTTGCAAAATAGTGATTGTGTTTTCCAACTGAATTATTAAATAGGAATATATATCTAAATCCTAGATTCATGCTGTGCTTTGTAGAAATTCAGCAAAAGTTAATTCTCTTCCTTGTTTTTCTACATTTTTACCTTTAGCATTCTTCTCAAACAACATGAGTCAAACAACAGAGTCATCCTGGTAGATTTCAAATATTTAAATATATATTTTGTAGATTTCTTTGTATGTCCACATACACTGTCCTAATTGATCTTCTTACCAACATAATGAGGTTAGCTGAGGAGCTAGAGAACGTATCAGTCAAAATGAACCCTAGGCACACATGCAGATGCACACACATATACATACCTGTGTGTACAGTTTTAGACATATTAGTATACACTGGCGGAATATTACCCAATTTTGGTGGGTAGAGGAGCTAGGGTCCCCAAAATTCAAGTTACTTACCAACTTGAATGTTGAATGTAACTGTATGTTACCTCTCTTTGACACCATTTCCTCTCTCATTTGCCTGGCTTAACTCCTATTTACCCTTCAAGACTCAGTCATGTGTCTATATCCCCTCCTTTCCTGTCACCTCCATCCTTGCCAGTCTGGGTTAGGTGTCCCTCTTCTGTGCTCCATTGCTTCCTACACATCTCTTTCATAGCCCTGATCACCCTGTTGTAATTATCTGTGTATTTGTCCTCTCCTACACTATATACTCCTTAAGGACAAAGAACATTACTTATTCATGATCTTATTGCACAGTGTTTTTTTGCAATATGTTAAAAGTTGTCTCTTGAATGAAAGAACAAAAGTTAATAGTGACTGTGAAATTGAGAAGATTTTTCAGGAGCATATGTGAGAAAATCTAGGAATTACTTAAATTAGATAGAATCAGGATCCATTGGTTTTTGTTCATGAGGCAAGGGGGATAAAGACAAAGACAACTATTTTATTATTGATAATGGGGATAATATCAATTCTTACTATACCCCTAGGCTGGTTTGTTTGGTTTTTTCTTTGTTTATTTACTTACTCACCTGCTTGTTTACTTACTGATTGATTGATTATAGCCCTATGCTGGTATAATCATTATATACAGAGTATATCAGGCTGCAATAGATATTGTGAGTCTTGGAGAAGAATAGAAGTCACAAAAGGACAGAGTGGAAGTTATGTTTGACCGGGGGAAGAGTCAAACTCATGCTTTTGCTTTATGATGGTGTTTGACAAGAGTGAATTATAGTGACAGTAAGATTGACTTATTCTTCCGAATCCAGTATCAGGGAAGTATCTTTCCTCCTCTTCCCCAAGAAACTCTGCTTCAGAAAGGATAAGAAGGGAGGAGCTCTTTTGTAAGGATATAGGTGACTTTGATAACTTAATTTGAATCTAAGTGGGAAGAAGGAAGAAAGGCAGAGAAAGCTTAAGTTCAAATCCAAAGACTTTTTTTTTTTTTCTTCTCTTGATTCTTCAAAGACTCTTCTGCAGAGAGCTGTGCACTCTGTGGACCTAAATGATCCAGAGTCCCTACTCTTGTGGCAGGGTTATGTTGGTGAGAGTCACGGCAAACTATATTCACATCCCTCCAGGAGGCTGCCCTCAGCATCCACCCTAGGGACAGCTTTGAATTCACCCACACTTTATAATAAATAGAACATTTGCCCACAGATTTCACTTTGCTCTAGTGTCTTAACGATCATCCCCCAGTGCCTCTGACAGACTTAAACATAATAGAAACCAATTTTGACTCTAATTCAATGTTCTCTGTAGGAGAGGATGACTGAAGTTTAATTACAATTCTTTTATACCAAATGTATGTGCATACTCCAGCATTTGATGTGATTCCTCCAAAATTTCCATCTCAAAATCAGCCCATCAGTAGAAAAGTCACATGCAGCCCAGTTAATTATAATGGAATGTGATGGTTTGAGGCTGTATTCCAAACAGAACACCATGGCATCTACAAAAACAAGCTTCTAAAAAACTAGTAAGCCTGTTTTCATTTTATTTTGTTTTTTTTTCCTCCTTATGTAAATATACTGAAAAGAGACTAATAAAAAATGTCCATTATACAGTCTTTTTTTATCTGTGCAGTCCATTTCATTGCCCCTAATCTTCTCTCTCTCCTTTGTATAGCTGAGACCCAAAAGTTGGAAATGTATTCTAGAACAGGGTGAATTTAAGGCATGTCCACTGTTACTTTTGAAGAATAAATTGCTCCAATATAATTTACATATGGAAGAGCACATGTGAAAGACTATATATTGAAGGCAATAACCAAGTTATATGTTTATTTTTTGTCTCCGAAATCACAGACCTGAATGAGAGATGCTGAACAGTAAATTATGTATTTTGTAAGTTAAATTGATATTTTTGGATTACTATGTATGCACATTACATGTATGTGGCATGAGATTGATTGGGGCTATATTCCCCAAACAGCACAGCACAGAGTAATTAATAGAGAAGACAGAGGAGGTACTGATCTGAAAATATTGATCTCAAAATATTGCAATCAAATTTTTGCAGTATTTAGAGCTGCTGTAGCTGTTCCTTAACAACACAAAATAGGATGAATCAGTAGTATGTTAGCTGTCTTTCAGGTTGGTGGCAGTCAGTTAGAACATGTATAATATTCTCTACCTGGTCTGTAGCTGTAACTGTGATGTACAGGCAAAGCAAAAATTAAAAAAAAAAAACTTATGAAAACAAATAATGCAATGATATTAGGATATATACTTTTGTATTTTTATTCTTATATAAGGTTATTTGCTGGCTATTGTTGGCCTCTAGTTCAGTCTGTGTTATTTAAAATCTAATATATGAATTATTTGGATAGAATTCATGTTCAGGGCCACGTTGTTGTATGTATTGATGTACAGCCTTGAATGTGAATAATTATTGTAAACTATATTTTACAACCTTTTTTCTGGCTTTATTATATAAATTTTCTATTTGGTCGATGATTTAATCATATCATAATTTAATGAATCTGTTTATTCTTTTTTTCAAATATTTGTACACAGGAGGTACCATCAGAAATGTCCCTGGTCAATTTCCACAGGGGTTACAAGTATGGAAACATCTCTGATGGGAAACTTATGAAATGAACAAAACTCTATTTGCTGGAACCTTTCTGGTACAGGGAGAATACAAACATATGAAAATACTATAATGAGCCCTTTATAGCTGAAAGTCAGATCCCAAGAGGTGTGCTTGAATGACAATAGATAATCAATAAACTGCCTTTCAGGAAGGCAGATCTGGTTAACCAAGAAGCTTTTATTTTGCTGAATGACAGTATGAGAATTTTTCACCAAAACTGAATTCTTCAGAGAAATAGAGGAGAGGGTTTCTTCTCCGTCCTCTTCTCTCACTGTGCTGTCTTATCTCTAAGTGAATGTCAAATGAACACTTAAAGAATCCCAGTTTGATAGGGTACCATAATATGCTCCTGACTGGGAGGATCCTATGGGTCAGTGTGCCTAGCCTAGTAAGAGTTTAGCCTAAGAACTTTGGTTCTAGGTGCAGAGTGGACACAGAAGCAGATTGTTTTTTCTTTAAATGAGTGTGCTCCTAAAGAGATCCATACTCAGAAGTGCAGATAAACCCAGGTAAACATTAATGCCCTCTTCTTTTCACTATAGATCAAAAGAAAGGGCAAAGGCCTTAGATCAAAAATAGCATCTAAAGACATCACTCCAAATATAACTCAGTAAAAGAAGTTCTGTGGGGGTAGAACATGAGGATGAGAATGAGAGCAACAAATAAAGTCTAATTACACAGGAGCGAGTATTACTGATTTGAATGACTCAAACGTTGGTGAGGTCGGTTCATGGCAGTGTAGATGAGCAGATCAAATTATATTTTGTAAATAGGCTCATGCCCCTGTACTGGTAGAGTAAAACCCAAAATTTGCAGTAAGGTTGAATTTTTTTCAAGATTTTACTTTGTGAATTTTTATGCCTTTATCAACTTCATAAAGTGAAATTATGATAAAAATCTCAACTGCAATAAAGGTACTGCAGTGTATTTGTATAGTCCTTTACATTTTATAGAGAATATATATATATTATATATAATAGATATACAGATGAATTCATTTATTACATGGAATTTTAAATGGTATAAATGTGATTTTTCAAAATATAATACATTCTAGCAGAAGTATGTATCTAATTTTGGCCCTAGTTTTACAAGGTACTGTAATTTTTTCAGTAAAAGGGCCATAGTTAAATTTAATCTTCCAATCACTGTAAAGGAAAATAATATACTCACATTAAATGGAATTAGTTGATTATATTAATGTTATGATGATAAATGTATATAGAAATATGTAGATGCATTGTATTACACTTTAAATACTTTTTCAGATTGTTCAGACTTAGTTTACAATTTAAACTGTTGCAGTTAGAGTTAATGAAGTAACAAAAATTATATGTAAGTTGTTTCACCTTTTCCCCTACTTATAGGGAAGTAAAATTGCTTGAGCAATAACTTTTAGGAAGAATATCAAGGAACATCTTATTTAACTAGCTTTTGGCTTTGCATTTTTCCTTATTTGTCTCCTTTACCTCATTCCCATGTGAGATGAATGAAAGGATTTCCCTGAAAGAGCATGCACACATGAGAGCCTGGAGGACTTAACAAGGCTAAACTGGGTCCCCAAAGGCTTCACCTCTTGACCTGTCATTTCCATCATTAGAGATTTATACCTTTGAGCCTTGAAGATTTAACCTATAACAGAAACTTATTGAAATGCAAATATTCCTAGGAGAAATAGCATCTTAAAATGTAGTCTGCTGATGTTTCCTTAGCAATTAGTTAACTATAAGCTGAGAGCATTCTAGCACTGAAGGGAAGAGGAGACTGTATTAGGAGACAAAAGTCTCTGCCAAAGTCCTTTTCTGATTCTTTCACTTTTCTCCACATGATTGCAGTAGGAAAGAAAGTATAAAATCTCAGAAAAGAATGGCTGCATCTAGACAGGTTGCCAGAACCAAGGGTTCACAGAAGTTTCTGTACCCCAAGCATGGCAAGGAAGCAGCAGAGCCAGAGGACATCAATGCACTGGTCTGGCTTGGACTATGAGCATTTAACAGCAAACAGTATGGAGTCACATATGGAGGGTTCTGAGTTTAAGACCCTGGAACCCCAACAGGACCAAGATGGGGGGATAAATATCTCAAATGACTGATATTGAAACCCAGTTTGGGTGATACAATCAAATTTAGGTTGCTATAAAGAAAATGAACAATTATAAGTTTTCTTTCAACCCAGACTTTTCCTTGCAACTCAGTTACAAATGAATACTCTCTACAATGGTCAAGGTCTTTTCTGGGAGGTTGATTATATTAAGCAAACGGTTGCATTTGAACGTGATGTTCTTGTTGAACATACTATATCCTCTGCAGGTGAATGTGATTGAAAAGTTGACTTTTGGGCTAACTTTTGACTGTTAAAAAAAAATTATGTAAAAAAAAATAAAAAGAAAGAAATGTCTTCCCTTCGACTGCTAAAATTGCCGCCCTCAGAGAACTGTTACAAGTTCTGCCAAAACTTCTGTTCAATCAACTATCCCTATACTGAATATTAAATATATGAACTTATGATTCTATCTCTTATTCTATATCCTGCTTAATTTCTTTTATCAAGATTTTTACCATCTCTCTCTCTCTCTTTTAAAATTTTCCCTCTCATATTCTCTGAAAAAGATTTTGTAGTTCTAAGGCTTGTGAACCCACAGTCAGGTTTAGGATGAACCCTGATTTCTTGGAACATGATGTCCTCCTTCTCAGCCTATCTTAGCCCTTCTCCTGAACCTCTTCCTGTTAAGCTTTGATGACTGATAATGTTCAAAATATATTTAGCTCTGGGAACTAGGCCTAAGAGGGAGATTCATTTTATAAAAAAATGATGCTGATATTTTCCTGCCTAGGTTACAGCAGACCCTAATAAATATTTGCTGACTACATAATGGTAGCTAGGTATGTATATATGAGATTGATGGACAGTTATTTTGTATTTCTGACTTTAATGATAATTGCTAACAGAAGGCTTGGCTTGTACAAGGCCTCATTCTATCAATAAGTATTTTACATGCTTTAACTTATTTAACCTTCAAAACAATCAGATGAAGTTGGCCTTATCATTTTCCCCATGTTCCTGAGGAAGCAGAGAGATTAAATAATTCAGGTCACAAGTGGCAGAGCTGGGATTTAATCTAGATGGTCTGGCCCCAGACCCCATATACTTAACCATGAATGCACACAAGAAACACTAGAAACATAAAATCTATACACTCTTTTAAGAAAGAAAGAATACTGTTATAATATGATGTTGTCCAGTGCATTCTCCCATATGAGGCAACTGTTTCAAGATATATTCTATAGTGTGGCATTTGTTAAATAACCAGTCTCACTATAGACTATTGGGTGTATGTATTTGTATTGAGGGACATTTGAGGAACTGACCTCTGTAAGGAATCTTTAATCCTTTTGGAAAATCTTTTGTTAAGAGGCCTATATTTAGGGATCGATTTTGTAATTTGCATAAGACAGATTTGCAAAACAAATTGGTTTAATTTTCAGGTGTGAAAACTCTCTGGGAATTGGTAGCTTTTCCTTGATGTAGCAAATATCTTGATCATAGAGACTAACATTTCAAATAACATCTCTGTTTTCACAATCAGGGAGCTTTATTTTATAAAGTCAATAAGATGTAATTACATCAGAGGTTTTATTGAAAAAAACAACAACAAAATTAATTTACATTGCAGAGGGCTATGGAGAGTTTCACACTCACGTGTATTAACACACAGAACTTTAAACAGAAATATGAAACAATTCTAAAAGTTGGATACCACTGAAACTTTACAGTGTAATGATAAGCAATAGTTTCATCGCATATTTTAAGACAGCAACAAAGAAAGCATTTCACTTTTGACTTTATCACATAGCTTTGCAGCTTATTTCTTGATATGATATAGGCCCTTGTGGAAAGTATTCAAAAGCCTGCATTTGTTTCCTACTGCTGCTGTAACAGATTACAACAAACTTAGTGGCGACAACACAAGTTAATTGTCTCACAATTCTGGAGGTCAGAAGTCACTGGACTACAGTCAGGGTGTCCACAGGGCTCATTCCTACTGGAGGTTCTGGATGGGAATCCATTCTTTGCTTCTTCCAGCTTCTAGAAGCTACTGGCATTCTTTGACTTATGACCCCAAAACTCCAATCTCTGCTTCAATCACAGTACCTTCTTTCATTTTGAGCCTCTTGCCTCCCTCTAAAAGGACCCTTGTGATTATATTGGGCACATCAGGATAATCCAGAATAATCTCTTCATCTCAATGTCTTTAGTTTAATTTCATCTGCAAAATTCATTCTGACATATAAAGTAGCATATTCACAGGTTCAGGGGTTTAGAATGTTGACATCTTTGCCAGGCCTTTATTTAGCTTTACACAAATCCTAACTTATTTTTTATATCTTATTTCACTCCATCCAAACCTTTCCAATCCTTCATTTTTACCTATTGATGGTGTTATTGTAAGCAATATAAAAAATATTTTCTTGAGATATAAATTAATTAATCAGTTAAATCAGTCCATCCATTTGTGCATAATTATTATGGCCCAATAGGTTTAATAGGCTTCCTCCACTTTATTGTCTTGTCCTTGGTACTATTTTCTATAGCCAAGAATTGGATGAATAAACCCCTTTTTAAATTTTAAAGTAGTATAAAATATTTATCTTGAATTTTTTGGCATTCATCTCTCCTTTCTTAGAGACCTCATGTTTAATTTTAACAAGACTCCCTTCTTAAAAGATTTTAAATGCGTGTAAGAAAGTAACATCTTTAAAAGCTGCCAAAGAGAGAAAGTATAACAGAGTTTCAAAGCTGGATGACAAGTAAACAAACAAACAAAAAAGAACAATTCAACTAATATATCTCTAAAATGACCAAATGGTAGGAAGCCATGGGATGATTGAAGACTTGGGGAGCCAGTCAAGGAAGGACAAATGGCCGAGGCATCGGGAGCTGCTCATGTCAGGATGAGTGTGTCTCTAGGTTCACACTGTCTACATGTCCATTAAGCCCAACACTTTTTTTTTTTTACCATAAAATAACACTGGAAAAGAACTAGTAGTTTTGTTTATTCACTGTGGAACATCCTATTCACTGTGGAACATCCTATGACAATGAGTAATGATGTACAAAGGGATGCTGTGGTAAAGAATTAGAGTAGAATACCTGTTTTTTACCTTGTCAGAAAAGAAATTTTTTCAAAAATAAAGGGCTTGGCTGTTTTTACATAATCTTCAGGTATTGAAGGTGTTTTGATTTGTTTTGGGAGGTGGTGATGGTGCTGTGAATTCTAAGGGATCTTTCTGGGAAGAACAAAAAGATGTGCCTATAATTACCAAGAAAATGGGAGAAAAATGATGCTTAGTAAATTAGTGAGCCTTTGAGTCCTACTTTCTATACTTTGGCCTGAGAAATGAACAGTTGGGAGAGAGGTTTGGAAAGGGTAAGATTTTACTGATATTCATCAAATGTTGAGATGAGGTCAGGAATAATTGCATAATGCATACAATTATGTACTGTATATTTGATGTTCAAACACATAATAGACACCTTGAATGAAGACTTCAAGTTTTGATTAAATGAGTAACATTTTGGTGTTCCCCCATATGTTTTCTCATTATATTTTTTAAAATGTAATCAAAAACATTTATTGAGTGCTTGTCATGTGTCAGACACTTTGCCGTGCCCTAAGTCGACGAAAACAAACACCTGACTTTCTGGGGCTTATAGTCCATTAGAGAAAAACAGACATATGAATAAATAATGAAAAGCAACCAAATATAGAAAGAGCATAAACTAATGCAATAATTCCAAAAATTGGCACCCATGGAGAGAGATGAGATTCTAGAGTGGGACAGAGAGACTTACTGAAGTCCTGAATAGTATAGATAATAACAAAGTACTGAACTATGGATTCTTACCAGTATCCCCAAAGTTGGGGAGAAGCAAATAAGTGCTCATATCTTTCTATTCTCCTTACTGGAGAATAATAAAAACAGCAGTTGGGAAGGAACAAGTATAATTGAGAGACTTGGCTAGGTTGGATATTTCTCAAGAAAATAAAGTTCTACAGCTGGACACCCAATTGGAGGAATAATCCAAACAATGGGGTTCTTTCTGATAAGAGTAGATGGAGTGGGCTGTAGTATAGTGAATGTAATAGGCTCTTAGAGAAGAAGCAGCCCAGGTATTCCAACGAAGAGTACAAATTTATATCAGCTGAGCTCTGTTCCCCCTCTTGTCAGACTACAAAATTGTGGATGGATGAGAAGTCCCTGCCCATGAAAGCTGCTTAGGTGATAACAATTTGCAGCCAGGACTGACTGAGAACCGCTGGTCTAAGGGAAAGAAAATATAACCCCCCCAAAAGAAACACAGCCAAGGTGTCATCTCACAGATGAGAGAACTCAGGCAAATCCAGCATTCCTGGATCAAAAGAAAGAAACCAGGAAGGTGAAGCTTTGGACAATCTTGCATATACCCATTAACATACAAAACTACTGCAGGACAGCTTACAAAATAAAAGACCTGTGAGCATAAAAAGGTTATGATCATGAAAGACAAAGACTGAGGATCTGTTAAAGATTAAAATAGAGTAAATGACATAACAACTAATGTAGTGAATAATCCTGGATTGATTGTGGATCATGAAAAGAACAGTAGTGGGACAATTGGTAACATCTGAATGTAGTCTGGAGTTTAGATAATACTATTACATCCATGGTAATTTCCTGATTTTTTTTTAAACATCTTTATTGGAGTATAATTGCTTTACAGTGGTGTGTAGTTTCTGCTTTATAACAAAGTGAATCAGCTATACATATACATATATCCACATATCTCCTCCCTCTTGAGTCTCTCTCCCACCCTCCCTATCCCACCCCTCTGCGTGGTCACAAAGCACCGAGCTGATCTCCCTGTGCTATGTGGCTGCTTCCCGCTAGCTAGCTATTTTACATTTGGTAGTGTATATATGTCCATGCCACCCTCTCACTTTGTCCCAGCTTAACCTTCCCCTCGCCGTTTCAAGTCCATCCTCTATGTCTTTATTCTTGTCCTGCCCCCAGGTTTTTCAGAACCTTTTTTTTTTTTTTTAGATTCCATATATATGTGTTAGCATATGTTATTTGTTTTCCTCTTTCTGACTTACTTCACTCTGTAAGACAGACTCTAGGTCCATCCACCTTGCTACAAATAACTCAATTTCGTTTCTTTTTATGGCTGAGTAATATTCCATTGTATATATGTGCCACATCTTCTTTATCCATTCATCCGATGATGGACATTTAGGTTGTTTCCAGCTCTGGGCTATTGTGAATAGAGCTGCAATGAACATTTTGGTACATGTCTCTTTTTGAATTATGGTTTTCTCAGGGTATATGCCTAGAGGTGGGATTGCTGGGTCATATAGTAGTTCTATTTTTAGTTTTTTAAGGAACCTCCATACTGTTCTCCATAGTGGCTGTATCAATGTACATTCCCACCAACAGTGCAAGAGGGTTCCCTTTTCTTCACACCCTCTCCAGCATTTATTGTTTGTAGATTTTTTGATGATGGCCATTCTGAGCAGTGTGAGGTAATACCTCATTGTAGTTTTTTTTTTTTTATTTTTTATTTTTTTGCGGTATGCGGGCCTCTCGCTGTTGTGGCCTCTCCCGTTGCGGAGCACAGGCTCCAGACGCGCAGGCTCAGCGGCCATGGCTCACGGGCCCAGCCGCTCCGCGGCATGTGGGATCCTCCCAGACCGGGGCACGAACCCGTGTCCCCTGCATCCGCAGGTGGACTCTCAACCACTGCACCACCAGGGAAGCCCGCATTGTAGTTTTGATATGCATTTCTCTAATGATTAGTGATATTGAGCATCCTTTCATGTGTTTGTTGGCAATCTGGATATCTTCTTTGGAGAAATGTCTGTTTAGGTCTTCTGCCCATTTTTGGATTGGGTTGTTTGTTTTTTTGATATTGAGCTGCATGAGCTGCTTGTAAATTTTGCAGATTAATCCTTTGTCAGTTGCTTTATTTGCAAGTATTTTCTGCCATCCTGATGGTTGTCTTTTCATCTTGTTTATGGTTTCCTTTGCTGTGCAAAAGATTTGAAGTTTCATTAGGTACCATTTGTTTATTTTTGTTTTTATTTCCATTTCTCTAGGAGGTGGGTCAAAAAGGATCTTGCTGTGCTTTATGTCATAGAGTGTTCTGCCTATGTTTTCCTCTAAGAGTTTTATAGTGTCTGGCCTTACATTTAGGTCCTTAATCCATTTTGAGTTTATTTTTGTGTATGGTGTTATGGAGTGTTCTAATTTCATTTTTTTCATGTAGCTGTCCAGTTTTCCCATCACCACTTATTGAAGAGGCTGTCTTTTCTCCATTGTATATCCTTGCCTCCTTTATAAAAAATAACATGACCATATGTGCATGGGTTTATCTCTAGGCTATCTATCCTGTACCATTGATCTCTATTTCTGTTTTTGTGCCAGTACCATACTGATGATTACTGTAGCTTTGTAGTATAGTGTGAAGTCTGGGAGCTTGATTCTTCCAGCTCCATTTTCCTTTCTCAAAATTGCTTTAGCTATTCAGGTTTTTTGTGTTTCCATACAAATTGTGAAATTTTTTGTTCTAGTTCTTTGAGAAATGCCATTGGTAGTTTGACAGGGATTGCATTGAATCTGTAGATTCCGTTGGGTAGTATAGTCATTTTCACAATGTTGATTCTTCCAATCCAAGAACATGGTATATCTCTCCATCTGTTGGTATCATCTTTAATTTCTTTCATCAGTGTCTTATAGTTTTCTGCATACAGGTCTTTTATCTCCTTGTTGGTCTATTCCTAGGTATTTTATTCTTTTTGTTACAATGGTATATACAATGGTATATAGGAGTATTTTCTTAATTTCTCTTTCAGATTTTTCATCATCAGTGTATAGGAATGCAAGAGATTTCTGTGCATTAATTTTGTATCCTGCTATGTTACCAAATTAATTGATTAGCTGTGGTAGTTTTCTGGTAGAATCTTTAGGATTCTCTACGTAGAGTATCATGTCATCTGCAGACAGTGACAGATTTACTTCTTCTTTTCTGATTTGGATTCCTTTTATTTCTTTTTCTTCTCTGATTTCTCTGGCTAAAACTTCCAAAACTATATTGAATAAGGGTAGTGAGGGTGGGTAACCTTGCCTTGTTCCTGATCTTAGTGGAAATGGTTTCAGTTTTTCACCATTGAGAATGATGTTGGCTATGGGTTTGTCATAAATGGCCTTTATTATGTTGAGGCAAGTTCCCTCTATGCTTACTTTCTGGAGGGTTTTTATTATAAATGGGTGATGAATTTTATCGAAAGCTTTTCTGCATCTATTGATATGATCGTATGGCTTTTCTCCTTCAATTTGTTAATATGGTTTACCACATTGATTTGCATATACTGAAGAATCCTTGCATTCCTGGAATAAACCCCACTTGATCATGGTGTATGATCCTTTTAATGTGCTGTTGGATTCTGTTTGCTAGTATTTTGTGAGGATTTTTGCATCTATGTTCATCAGTGATATTGGCCTGTAGTTTTCTATCTTTGTGACATCTTTGTCTGCCTTTGGTTTCAGGGTGTTGTTGGCCTCGTAGAATGAGTTTGGGAGTGTTCCTCCCTCTGCTATATTTTGGAAGAATTTGAGAAGGACAGGTGTTAGCTCTTCTCTAAATGTTTGATAGAATTCGCCTATGAAGCCATCTGGTCCTCGGCTTTTGTTTGTTGGAAGATTTTTAATCACAGTCTCAATTTCAGTGCTTGTGATTGATCTGTTTATATTTTCTGTTTCTTTCTGGTTCCGTCTAGGGAGGTTGTGCTTTTCTAAGAATTTGTCCATTTCTTCCAGGTTGTCCATTTATTGGCATATAGTTGCTTTTGGTAATCTCTCCTGATCCTTTGTATTTCTGCAGTGTCAGTTGTTACTTCTCCTTTTTCATTTATAATTCTATTGATCTGAGTCGTCTCCTTTTTTTTCTTGAGGAGTCTGGCTAATGGTTTATCAATTATGTTTATCTTCTCAAAGAACCAGGTTTTAGTTTTATTGATCTTTGCTATTGTTCCCTTCACTTGTTTTTCATTTATTTCTCATCTGATCTTTAATTACTTTCCTTCTACTAACTTTGGGGTTTTTTTGTTCTTCTTTCTCTAATTGCTTTAGGTGTAAGGTTAGGTTGTTTATTTGAGATTTTTCTTGTTTTTGAGGTAGGATTGTATTGCTATAAACTTACCTCTTAGAACTGCTTTTGCTGCATCCCATAGATTTTGGGTCATCGTGTTTTCACTGTCATTTGTTTCTAGGTATTTTTGATTTCCTCAGTGATCTCTTGATTATTTAGTAGTGTATTGTTTAACTTCCATGTGTTTGTATTTTTTACAGAATTTTTCCTGTAATTGATATCTAGTTTCATAGCGTTGTGGTTGGAAATGATACTTGATATGATTTCAATATTCTTAAATTTACCAAGGCTTGATTTGTGACCCAAGATATGATCTATCCTGGAAAATGTTCCAGGAGCACTTGAGAAGAAAGTTTATTCTGTTGTTTTTGGATGGAATGTTTTACAAATATCAATTAAGTCCATCTTGTTAAATGTGTCATTTAAAGCTTATGTTTCCTTATTTATTTTGATTTTGGATGATCTGTCCATTGGTGAAAGTGGGGTATTAAAGTCCCATACTATGATTGTGTTACTGTCATTTTCCCCTTTATGGCTGTTAGCATTTGCCTTATGTATTGAGGTGCTCCTATGTTGGGTGCATAAATATTTACAATTGTTATATCTTCTTCTTGGATTGATCCCTTGATCATTATGTAGTGTCCTTCCTTGTCTCTTGTAATCATCTTTATTTTGAAGTCTATTTTGTTTGGTATGAGAATTACCACTCCAGCGTTCTTTTGATTTCTATTTGCATGGAATATCTTTTTTCCATTCCCTCACTTTCAGTCTGTATGTGTCCCTAGGTCTGAAGTAGGTCTCTTGTAGACAGCATATGTATGGGTCTTGTTTTTGTATCCATTCAGCCAGTCTATGTCTTTTGGTTGGAACATTTTTTCCATTTACATTTAAGGTAGTTATCAATATGTATGTTCCTGTTACTAGTTTCTTAATTGTTTTGGGTTTGTTATTGTAGCTTTTTCCCTTCACTTCTGTTTCCTGCCTAGAGAAGTTCCTTTAGCATTTGTTGTAAAGCTGGTTTGGTTGTGCTGAATTCTCTTAGGTTTTGCTTATCTGTAAAGGTTTTAATTTCTCCATCATATCTGAATGAGATCCTTGCTGGGTAGAATAACCTTGGTTTTAGGTTTTTCCCTTTCATCACTTTAAATATGTCCTGTCACTCCCTTCTGGCTTGCAGAGTTTCTGCTGAAAGATCAGCTGTTAACCTTATTGGTGTTCCCTTGTATGTTATTGGTTGTTTTGCCCTTGCTGCTTTTACTACTTTTTCTTTGTATTTAATTTTTGATAGTTTGATTAATATGTGTCTTGACGTGTTCATCCTTGGATTTATCCTGTATGTGACTCTCTGTGCTTCCTGTATTTGATTGACTATTTCCTTTCCCATATTAGTGATGTTTTCAACTATAATCTCTTCAAATATTTTCTCAGTCCCTTTCTTTTTCTCTTCTTCTTCTGGGATCCCTATAATTCGAATGTTGGTGCATTTAATGTCCCAGAGTTCTCTGAGACTGTTCTCAATTCTTTTCATTCTTTCTTCTGTATTCTGCTCTGCGGTAGTTATTTCCATTATTTTATCTTCCAGATCACTTATCCATTCATCTGCCTCAGTTATTCTACTATTGATTCCTTGTAGAGAATTTTTAATTTCATTTCTTGTGTTATTCATCGTTTGTTTGCACTTTATTTCTTCTAGCTCCTTGCTAGACGTTTCTTGTATTTTCTCCATTCTATTTCCATGATTTTGGATCATCTTTACTATCATACTATGAATTCTTTTTCAGGTAAACTGCCTGTTTCCTCTTCATTTTTTTTTGGTCTGGTGGTTTTTTTCCTTGCTTCTTCATCTGCTGTGTGTTTTTGTGTCTTCTCATTTTGTTTTACTTACTGTGTTTGGGGTCTCCTTTTTGCAGGCTGCAAGTTCGTAGTTCCCATTTTTTTTGGTGTGTGCCCCCAGTGGCTAAGGTTGGTTCAGTGGGTTGTGTAGGCTTCCTGGTGGAGTGGACTGGTGCCTGTGTTCTGGTGGATGAGGCTGGATCTTGCCTTTCTCGTGGGCGCACCATGTCCAGGGATGTGTTTTGGGGTGTCTGTGACCTGTTATGATTTTAGTCAGCCTTTTTGCTGATGCGTGGGGTTGTGTTCCTGTCTTGCTAGTTGTTTGGTATAGGGTGTCCAGCACTGTAGCTTGTTGGTCGATGAGTGGAGCTGGGTCTTAGCGTTGAGATTGAGATCTCTGGGAGAGCTTTTGCCGTTTGCTATTATGTGGAACTGGGAGGTCTCTGGTGGACCAATATTCTGAACTTGGCTCTCCCATCTCAGAGGCACAGATCTGACACCCGGCAGGAGCACCAAGACCCTTTCAGCCACACAGCTCAGAAGAAAAGAATAAATAAAGAAATAAATAAAGTAAAATAAAATAAAATTATTAAAGTAAAAATAAAAATAAGTCATTAAAAATTTAAAATATAAAACATAATTAAAAGAAAGAAAAATAAAAGAAAGAAAGAAAGAAGAGAGCAACCAAACTAAGAAAAACCCCACCAATGATAGCAAGTGCTAAAAGCTGTACTAAAAAAAAAAAAAAAACAACTGACAGACAGAACCCTAGGACAAATGGTAAAAGCAAACCTATACAGAGAAAATCACACAAAGAAGCATACACATACACACAAAAAGAGAAAAAGGAAAAAATATATATATTTATATATATTAAAAAAAAGGAAGAGAGCAACCAAATCAATAAACGAATCTACTAATGATAATAAACTCTAAATACTAAACTAAGATAAACGTAAAACCAGAAGCCAGTCAGTCGCATACAGCAAACCCCAAGTCTACAGTTGCTCCCAAAGTCCACCGCCTCAATTTTAGGACGGTTCATTGTCTATTCAGGTATTCCACAGATGCAGTGTACACCAAATTGATTGTGGAGATTTAATCCACTGCTTCTGAGGCTGCTGGGAGAGATTTCCCTTTCTCTTCTTTGTTCGCACAGCTCCTGGGGTTCAGCTTTGGACTTGGCCCCGCCTTTACCTGTAGGTCGCTTAAGGGCATCTGTTCCCGCTTAGAAAGGACGGGGTTAAAGGAGCAGCTGATTAGGGGGCTCTTACTCACTCAGGCTGGGGGAACGGAGGGGTACGAAATGCAGGGCAGGCCTGCAGTGGCAGAGGCCCGCATGACATTGCAACAGCCTGAGGCGCACCATGTGTTCTCCCGGGGAAGTTGTCCCTGGATCACGGGACCCTGGCAGTGGCGGGCTGCACAGGCTCCTGGGAGGGGAGGTGTGGATACAGCCCTGTGTTTGAACACAGGCTTCTTGGTGACTGCAGCAGCAGCCTTAGGGTGTCATGTCAGCTCTCATGTCCGCGCTGATAGCTGTGGCTCGTGCCCATCTCTGGAACTCGTTTAGGCGGTGCTCTGAATCCCCGCTCCTCTTGCACCCTGAAACAGTGGTCTCTTGCCTCTTAGGCAGGTTCAGACTTTTTTCCAGACTCCCTCCCAGCTAGCTGTGGTGCACTAACCCCCTTCAGGCTGTGTTTACACAGCCAACCCCAGTCCTCTCCCTGGGATCTGACCTCTAAGGCCTGAGCCTCAGCTCCCAGCCCCCACCTGCCCCAGCAGGTGAGCAGAGAAGCTTCTCAGGCTGGTGAGTGCTGGTCGGCACTGATCCTCCGTGCAGGAATCTCTCCACTTTGCCCTCTGCACCCCTGTTGCTGTGCTCTCCTCCGTGGCTCTGAAACTTCCCCCTGCCCACCACTCGCTTCCGCCATTGAAGGGGCTTCCTAGTGTGTGGAAACTTTTCCTCCTTCACAGCTCCCTCCCAGAGGTGCAGGTCCTGTCCCTATTCTTTTGTCTCTGTTTTTTCTTTTGCCCTACCCAGGTACATGGGGAGTTTTCTTGCCTTTTGGGAAGTCTGAGGTCTTCTGCCAGCGTTCAGTAGGTGTTCTGTAGGAGATTTTCCACGTGTAGATGTATTTCTGATGTATTTGTGGGGAGGAAGGTGATCTCCACGTCTTACTCCTCCGCCATCTTGAAGATCTCTCCCTAATTTCCTCATTTTGATAATTGCACTGTGTTTATATAAGAGAATGCCCCTGCTTTTAAGAACTGCACACTGAAGAATTTATAGGTAAAGATTATGTCTGCAACTTTCTCTTAATCTTCTCAGGTAAAGCAGTTGTGGTAAAACATAATATTTGAGGCATCTAGGCATAAGATAAACTGGAATACCTTGCACTACTTTTGTAGGTTTGTATCTATATCAAAATAAAAAAGTTTTTTGGAAAAAACAAAGTAAGTATTAAAACCTGAACAATATAAAATTAACAATATAACTAAAAAATAGAACGGTAGAGGGAAAACATAAAATTATAAAAGTATTAAAGTCTTTATGTTCCTTAGCAAGAAGTTAATTAATACTGTCTGAAACTTAATGGTTTTGGGGAGAAAAAAATCTGAGTCCAATGTCTTTACGCTTTTTGTAAACTTATTTGGTAAACTTGTAAATCTGTAAAACAGTAATATCTGTTATCCTGAGGAACGATTTCCTTGGTTAAGTATTGATAGTTCCTTTGGATATTTTATCATTTTTTTTCTCTTGTTAAAATCACAAAATTAATATCTATAATATGCTTCCTTTTAATGTCAGCTAACCTGGCTTTCATATTCTATCTGTATATATGTTTTATATGATGACTTGAACAATAATTACATAATAATAATAAAGTTCACTTCTGGGTGATAAAGTTTTGAGTTTTCTTAAACTTTAATCTTCCTGATTTTGAGCACTATTTGAATTATATACTGTAAGCCGAATGCACTTTTAAACAAAAGGGATTTTATTTTTCAAAAAACAAAAAAAGATTAAAAGTGATAAATCAAAATTTTTACCTTGATAAATTATAGATGAAGGGAATATAGATTCTTGTTACTTTCTTCTATGTACTTTTCTGTATTTTAAAATTCACCATATTTAAAAGAAATTAATTAATAAAGTTACAGAATGGAATTTGGGCCTCCTTGCCTAGCACACAGCAAAGCCAATCTACTGATACCAGGTTGTGGTGAAGGAAAGTACAGCATTTATTGCAAGGCTTCAAGCAAGGATTATGGGCAGCTAATGCTCAAAAGACTTCTGATGGCTTTCACAGAAGGGTTTTTAAAGTGAGAGAAAGGGTCTCAGGGTGTGTGATAAGCTGATGCACAATTCTCTGATTGCTTGTTGGTGAGGTAGCAGGGTGGTGTTTCAGGAATCTCAGTCATCAACCTTCTGGTTCCAACTGGTCTGGGGTCTACATGCTGGTTGTCAGCATACAGTTAAATTCTTCCACCTGATGAGGATTTTAGTATCTGCAAAACAACTCAAGGATATGGCTCAGGATATTATCTATAGCCTTGAGGAGGAAATAAAGGTCCTTGACTTTGTTTTATGGCTAAACTATTATTATTTTGTCTTGCTTCACTGTTTTCCTTTGTTTCTGTATTTTCTCATTTCTCTGATTTAATTTGCTCTTTGGAACCCCAGGAAGGCCAAGGAGGCTAAAGCTTTTCTACAAACAAGAGGCAGGGGACATGGGGGTGGTGGTGTCTGTCCCTGGGAAGGCACCACAGGGTCCTGCTGAGTTTCAATAATAAACATAATACAATTTTATAGACACTGCATTGGGAGTGTATATAGTGTGCAGTTGGAAAGGTAGTAGGAAGTGGTCATTTCTAACTGAGGGACCAGGAAATGCTTCCTATGCATGGTGATCCCCTAGCTGAGCCTGGTGAGGTGAGATGTGATGGGTAGATGGAGATAGGAGGGGGTGAGGACTGCAGAAGGAATCCCACGAGCAACGACCATTCTCTTGAAGTAACCTGGTAACCAGTAGGCTTGTGTAGAGAGTGTGTGGAGTGGGGGCTTGGGGGAAGCAGTAGTGGCAGGTGTAAATTGGTGTCTGGGAGGGTGGTGCAAAGTAAGAGATCAGAATAAAAAATTAGGAATGGGCCTTTGGAAGTCTTTAGTAGCCATATTAAAGCATTATAGGCTTTATCTCATAGGCTAGTGGCTTTAAGATCAGGCTTTCCAAGATGAAATAGCACCTGGAGGGACCTCCATGTAGTGGAGGTTGGAGGACATGTGACGGGGCGGGGGCAGACAGAAGAGTAAGTGAGGTTCCATTGCTCAACACAACTTCAACAGGAGCAACTCCAAGTTTACCTGGTTGACATGTTGAACTTCTATTTTAAGAAAGGTTTTATGGCAAAATGTTCCAGAATCCATAGCTCTATGGCCTGTAAGCTCTTGGGGTAGTTAAGACAGGTAACATTTGGCTTCAAGTCTTTAGAATATCTAATTGGACAGATTTTATTCCTTGGGTCATGTTGTCACAGGGTGAAGTCTGACAGAGAGAGAGGCTTTCACAAACACATTAGAAGTATCCCATTACTGTATTATTCTATGGAAATTCCATTTGCCTCTTACCACACCATTTCAACTACTCATATCTACAGGAAAGGAAGGAATACCCATTGGGAGCTGGAGAGAATCTCATGAGAGTAGGGTGGTGGGGATATTCTGTTGATTCAGCTACCTTTGCTTTTTGTCCTGAGAGGTTTGATATTCACATATGCTATACCATATCCTTCATTGTCCTTTGGTAAAAATTTGAAAAAAAAAAAAAAGAAACCCTTAAGTATGTATACCAGATATGGGGAAACATGTCCTTAGTCTTTCATCAATTAGTTGAAGAGGAAAGGAAAAGCTATTCTGACAGGGAGCTCTATGGAAGAAGGGTAGCAGATTTGACATTTTCTGTCTGATTTTATATCAATTCTACTTTACTAAAAAGATTATTAATATTTTGACAATTTTCTGACACCTCCTTCCCCCACTTCCCAATATGTGAAAACTATGTTTTAGGACCATGAAAAGCTAAAAGAGATGTTTCAGTGGAGAAGTAATAGGACCAGATTCACATTTTAGAATCATTACTCTGGCAGAAATGAGGTTTCTACCGTTTATGGAAATTACATTGGGGCACAAAACACAAGATTATTGCAATAAGATGAGGGATTGAAATGGAGAAGACTTTCCAGAAATATTTGCTGGGTGGATGAAAGATATCCTGAGCTGAGGCAACAAGATAGGAGCATATTCAGCTGCAAGACTTCAAGGTATATCAAAGAGGTAGGCTACAGGGCACACAGACTGGATGCTGAGAGAAAGATGAAAGAGAGAATCTGGGTAATGTCTAGGTTTCTGGATAGGGCCACAGAGCATCATGATGATATCTTTTTTTTTTTTTTTTTTAAGATAGGTACATAGAGAAGAGAAGGGAAAGTGATACATTTTGTTCTGGATAAACTGCTTTTGAGATGAACATGGGATATCTGGGTAGAGATGTTCAATAGGCTTATGGAGAGAATGGAAGGAGCCACCCAGACTGAATAGAAATATCTAGGCTCACCAGCATAGGGGAGTAATTGAAGTCAGTTATAGGGAAGGAAATTGCTCAGGGATAATGCATAGATAGGAGGAGGAAAGAATGCCAAGGAACACCAATTTTAAGGAAAATCAGAGGATGAGTAATGAACAAAAGAGACTGAGAAATACTAATCAGCCAGGAAGCGTATTCTACCTCACCGTTATCACAGTGTGTATTTGCGTATGTGTCTGTCATCCTTTCAGGACTAAGTCTGTTAAGGAATGGAACCATTTCATTCCAAAAACCTGAAATAGGGCAAATAGTAGATGATAAATAAATGTTGCTTAAGGACATACACATGTTTTCATTATAATATATATTTTTGATAACTCTAAGTTCTTTCCCTATGTATTTGGTGGATGTTCATGTTCATAACTTAGTAAAGTTATCCATTTTTGTGTAGCACTTCGTTAACTGTAATTATTACCCTTACATAACTGTGGCCAGAGAAACATTAGCCCACCATGGCTGAATTTTAGGAACATTGGCCCAAACAGTAGGAGCAAATAACTTGAGACAGCATACAGGCAATACCGATAATGCTTACAGATTTTTGCAGGCTTCTATAAATCACCAGGAAGCCAAGGTACCTCAGCAACAAAAACTTGACTACAGATGTAAAATACGCCCTCAGAGAACAGGAAAAAATACTTTCCTTCTGTAAAGTTATTTAACATTCTGAACCACTTTTATAAATTAATTTGCAGTTGAAGTAATAGCATTTCTACATATGTATTTTGCATTAATGTAAATCTAATATTCAGGAAAATAATTTTACATTGTTAATATTATTTCTAGCTGTAGCCTGCCTGGCTGACATGATGTGCCTACAGGGATGATTTCAGAAGCACTTGAAAAGCCAGCCCTCTGTCCTCTCAAATACAGTCCTCATCTGCTCTCTGACTCTTCTGATTTCCTCTGTAAAATGGTTATTAGATTTAAGGATTACAACCCAAACACCCATTACAGGGAGGGCATAGTGACTTACTTCTTCAATAACAAGTTATGAGCAATTGTGAAATTTGGAAAGTAGAACAGTCCTACATTTAAGTGCTGTTTTTGGAGGAAATTATTAACTTTCATGTCATAGTTAACCCTTGTCAATTACAGAAAAAATATATTCATTTGATCAATTTTATAGCCCTTTGCTACTGATTCTCTTAAATCTCAAAAAAAGCAGTCCTGGCCATTAAATTGTAAGCTCTTTGAGGGTAGAAAGGGCCTCTTAATCACCTTTATATCCTGCCCTTGGTGCTAGCATCTAACAGGGTCTTGCATAGGGAGGAGAAAGAGAGAAGTGAAAGGTATGTTCCAGAGTAGGAAATGGTTAAGACAAAGCAATCAGGGAACACCAAGAATAAATGACACATAAAAATATGTGATGACCTGAAACAATATGAAGAAAAAAAAAGGAAGTTTCCTTCTTTTGAGAGACTGTGTCCAGGATTCTTCTTGGGGAAGGAGTTTTTGTTACAGGGAAAATGTTCCCTCCACAAGGCACAGGAGAGTTGTGGACAATGAAAGGAGAAGCCCCAGGGAGCCCTCAACCTGATGCTGAGTTTATGCATGCTGTTTATGCATGCTCCAAAAATAACATCTCTTTGGAGTCCTAGCTTTAGAGGAAACTGATAGAACTAAAAGTACATTTGACATGTTCATTACTCAAGGAAATTAATCCATTATGGCAATTAGTGTACTCTTTTCAAATTAAAGTCTAAATACCAACTGAAGGAAATTATAAAGATAAGTAATTTTAAGGAGCATTCCAAGTTATCTTTTCACAAAGAAAACTGAGAACATTTGATTTAATAAAAATAAAAAATTTATTTTATTTTACTATTTAAAAAAAAAAAAAAAACTTTGCCAAAAGTAGAAAGAGAACATTTGAACAAGTCCAGGGTTTGATCTCATCAGAAAATGATTGCATACACCCGTTTCACTAAACCTTTTAAAACCACTATCATTTTTAGCACAGCAGACAAGAATAACACAAGAGTATGATTTCCAAATGAGAAATACGTTGTCTCAATAAATATTAAGCCATATATATAAAGTAATACTTCAAATACATAAAGTAGAATTAATGTAGAAAAATATGTAAAGTAGCATTTCATTTAAAGAGAAAAATCCAAAAGAATAATATTAAAATGTGAATGTGATTTTACATGTCAACGTGTATGAGTTGTAAAGTAATGCATGTTACAATATTTATCTTCTTGAAATTTCACATATCATGTACCTACCATTGGAGTCATCAGTAGGTGGCAATATATTTGTTTACTATGTCCAGAAATGAGTTGAAGGGGCAGATGGCAATATTGATAATAAATATGCAATGGAGATATAAAAGGCTTTTCTTATATAATTCAACTTTTTATAAGCAAAATATTAGGATATATTTATGTAAATTTTAAATTTGCATGTTGGAAACGAAAAGCAAATAGAACATTTTTCCCCTAGCATAAGGTTATTCTTAAAACATTAACATTTAAATTGCATGAATTTTAATAATGTCTCTAAACAATGTGTTTTCTGGCATTTATTCAGGAACTGAGTAACATACTAAAACTTGTTTTGGTCAAAACCTTTCTGGGAACTCTCTCTTGCCTGGCATGCTTATGCTTCCTAAAGGCCATGGGATAAAGGATCAAAGAATATGTTGAAATCAAGCACTGAATATTAACACACCCTAATTTCTTAATTTTTTATTTGAATATGATACACATATAGAAATGTGCACATTTAAGTATAGAATTTGTTGAACGTTCACAAACATAATAAACTGTGCAACTATATACAGATTAAACAGTAGAAAATTACCAGCACTTTAAAACCTCCCCGTGGTTCTCTCTGGTCACTACGCACCCCGCACCATCACCACCTCTCAAGGGCAAACTCTACCCTGATTTCTAACAGCATAGTTTAAGTTTTTTTGTTTTTATACTCTATATAGATTTAATGTGTATTCTTTTGTGTTCATGTTTGTTTGCTTAACATTGTATTTGTGAGAATCACCCATGTTATTATTTCTAACGTATACCATTCATTCTTATTGTTAAGCAGTATTTCTTTATGTGAATGTATCACAATTTAGTCAACTGTTGATGATCTTTTGTGTAGTATCCAGTTTGAAGCTGTTTTGAATAGTGTTATTATGAATATTCTAGTACACATTTTTGGTGGACATGTGTATGCATTTGCTCAGTATATACTTAGGAATGGAATTGCTGAGTCACAGGTTATGTCTCTAGCTTTAGTATAATAGATACTACCAAACCACTTTCCACAGTGGTTGTTCCCTAGCTTGATTTTTAATCAACCACTAACATACATGGACTCTTTCTATTTACTACATTCTTGATTCAGCCTGAAACCATAGGTGAACCCACAATTATTTTAGACCAAATTCCTTGAGACAGTTCTTTCAGACCAAAGTAAAGTTCTGTAGAATAAAGAAATTATTTAATCTACTTTATGCACCTGTGAATGTGTGATTCTTGCCTCGTTATTTTTGTGATGTTTCTTGTCCAAAGAAATAGAATGACTCTAACGTGTCTGGGGAAAAGATGATACCAGCTATCACTACTCTTAGTGTATGTTATATTTTCCAGTACTTTTCACAGGAATCTCAGGTATTATTATCCTCATTGTGTATGTGAGGAAACTGAGTCTCAGAGAGGTTAAGTGACTGCCCAAGGTAGAACAGCTAGTGAGGGGCAGTGCAGAGATCCAACCAAGTCTTTCTTTCCTCTTTTTTTAAAAAAAAAATTTATTTTATACTGGGGTATAGTTGATTAACAGTTTTGTGTTAGTTTCAGATGTACAGCAAAGTAATTCAGTTATACATATACATGTATCTCTTCTTTTTAAACCTAAGTCTTTTTTGATTCCAAAGCCCAGATCTTTCACTTTGCCAAGTGCGTCTCATGGCACTATGCCGCCTGATGATTCCTTTTCATGCTGCCTGTTTAATATCGGCCCCTCCTGCACAAAGAGGGAGTCAAGTGTTAACCTCCTTGAGGGTTGACTCTGCCATGTTAATTCAGAGTGGTTGCTTTCTGATAGATTGTTTCCCACTGACTTTCATAATTAAAACATATGCAATATGAAAAATAACTTGAAATGTTACACAATCTTTTCTCCATATTAATACATATATAGGGATGTGGTATTCTAGACACAGGCTGTTTTTGTTCTTTACATTTTTAGTAAGGGTCATAATTTCATATTTGCAAATATTACAAGTAGAAACGCTAATGTTGTGTCTTCAGGAGCTCTTCCCTTTTGAAGATATAAGCAAAGGCAGTTGCTATCTGTGACCATGACTCAAAGGGCAGTGTTTTCTTCCCTAATGCATTGAGGCTGCATATTAGTTTACAACTGGAGTCACTAGTCATTCTATTTCTCCCCTTGCAGTTTCATCATTTTGCATAAAATGTACCATTTCTTGAGTACTTGCCATGTTCCAAGCTGCCTGTGTTTTTTTGTTTGTTTGTTTTTGTTTTTTTGCGGTATGCGGACCTCTCACTGTTGTGGCCTCTCCGATTGAGGAGCACAGGCTCCGGACGCGCAGGCTCAGCGGCCATGGCTCACGGGCCCAGCCACTCCTCGGCATGTGGGATCTTCCCGGACCGAGGCACGAACCCGTGTCCCCTGCATTGGCAGGCAGACTCTCAACCACTGCGCCACCAGGGAACCCCCTGCCTGTGTGTTTTAAATGTACCTGCTGCACAATGGTGCCACTTCATTTCATCATACAGCTACTGCCAGAATGTCCAAGCTTTGCACCCATCAAACTTGTGGAGTTTGTTGAAGCCAATAGCATTAGTAGACTCCATTGTCAATACTCTGGCTTCATTCCATGACCTCCAAGTTGGTGATCCTCTCTTGCTATTTAGTGCTAATTATGATTTTAAATGATGTTGGTGAGATAGTCAAAGAATTAGATGTGATTAATATTAAATATAAAAGATCTAAATCTCTCATGGACATAAAGTAGATTACACAGTTATCTTCATTCTATATGCCTTTACTTTGGTCTGAAATAATTTCTTTTACATTTTCATTTGGATCATAATTAAGAAATTATGCTGAATGAGCCACATTTGCTCTAAGAATGAATAGAATTAAATCACTGTACTGTCATTCTCCCTTGGGCAACAAATCTTTGCCCTTGAAAGTGCATCCATTAAATATCATAGTGTTTTGTCCTTGGCCCTGTGTAAGTCACTATTGTCAGCAATGTTTGGGTGAAAGGATGAGAGGAATGCTTATGAAATTTTCAGGACACTAGGAAGTATCGTAAATTCAGGATTAAGATTTAAAATTATTCCAGGAGACTAGAATATTTCAGCAAAACAAGTGGAATAAATTTAAAATAGAAACTGGGAGGATTATGAATTTAAACATAAAGGTTAACTTTATATGTAAAAGATGTAGACACCTGCACAAAAGAAATTCCTATAAAAATCTGGAGGATTTAGTTCACTTGGAATTAAGTTTTGACCAACAATATGGTGCTAGTACAATCCGTCTCAATTTTATTTACTGTTACCATGTATTACTGTGTATCTGCCATTTAACTAGGTAGTTTTACATATTACCTGGGGAAGATAAATAAAAGCACTTCAAGTGGTAATTCCTTATATCTTCTTTAAAATTATGAGCATACCACATAGGAGTAATTAACTGAAGGTATTTTTTTTAGGAAGTTAAACTAAGGTATTCTAGGGACATTCCTTTCTGGGCATGAATATAAGAATAAAATAAAGAACCATGAGTGTTCATTAATTCTTTCTTTGACTATGCCCTCTTAAATTCCATTCATTCCAGCCATGATTTTACCAGTCTTAGTCAGTTGATGTCAGCATTTCTGACACATCTGATTTGACAGTTTACACTGTTGAAGAAACAGTCCTAATGCCAAGTATATTGTTGAAGAAACATTCCTAACAATGTATTATCTGTAGGTTGCTACAGATATTGAAGGATATTTTTTTGTCTCAAAAAATAGTTTTCTTTTTAAATACACAAGTTGTTTGTCAAATGTTTGATAGAAACTCTGGGGTTATGCACTGAAAAGAATAAAAGTGGTGATTTCTATCTGGAAGTGTTGTTGACAGCTATTACTCATCAGCTCCCTCACCTGTGAAAGGAGCTTACTGTTGTCTTTGTCCAACTTTAAGTGTGATTAGAGGTGCACCCGATGAGTGTGTCAGCATGAGTTTGCTTCAAAATATATCTCTGAGGTAGGTAAATAAATTTAACAATGGCACATTGGAGAGACTCATCCAACCTTATCTGGGACCACCCTAGTCATGAATGCTGTAGAAGTGATTCTTAATCTTGGGTCTCAGTTTATACCTGGTGAGCTCTTCAGTCTCAGAAAGAAAAAAATTTGATGTTTCTTAAGCAATTAAATGTTAATTGCTTAAGCTCCACATAACAGTAGTAGTACTGTTTTGATTTCCATTTACATGTGTTGATCCAACAAAACATAAATTGACTGTACTCACAGATCCAGTGGCATATTTGAACACTGGAATGAAAATAGTTTTGTGATGGTTATTAAAATGTGAAAAAAAATGAATTCTTAGTATGAGAAACTTAATATTCAGTAAATGTTCTAAGGCATGTCTTGTACTCTTATACAAGGGATTTGGGGTTTTGTATGCGTCTTATGAACAGTATGAGGATGGCCTTTAGGGTCTAGGAAGTTTTAACCATCTTTGGACAATTTCTAAGAAGCTTTCACAAAGCAACCAAAATTATTCAAAATTGATTTTCTGTGGTGTGACATGGACATCTATAAGAAGTAAGACAGGAAATAAATTTTTATTGAAGTACATCCCTCTTAAATATTTTGAAATCGCATATGGTAACTGTATCCTCCTTCTGGAATGTATAGATAAGAAGGGTCATAATTCCCATATTTTTGGAATCTAGAATGGGTTGCCATAAAGGAATAGTGAGGGAAAGTTAGAGACCATGTAGCCTGAGAGGCTACAAGTCAGAGATTAAATCCACCTGTAGTTCAGGAGATGGGGACAGAAAATAGCTAGGTACTGAAGGTGGTGCCTGTGAAAATATATTGAGGCAGGGCAGTTTGAGTTGGGGAACTTTGAGAACAGAAGCAGTGTATGAGCTCCTTGAGATACATGGGTATAGGACATTTAGAAAGACTGAGAGCATAGCATTCTTCCATGAGCAGTTTTCTTTCTCTTACAAAGAAGCCATACATTTCTTTTTCTCCTATATGAGCTGAACATTAAAATATCTTTATAAAAATATCTTTATATTTCTTGGAAATATCACCTCATGCCCACTTTAAATTTTAAATGTTGTTTGCTGTTACTTTTTCTTATTTCAAGTTCAAACCTTTGGGTTCCTCTTTAACTAAATCTCAGATCAGAAAGCAATTGCATTTTTAATCAGGTAAATTTATACCTACCTTTTAGACCTCTTTCACTTTGGAAAAAAATTTGCTGACAAAATTTATGATATTGAAATTTTTGGAGTTATGTGTTGAATGGGTCCTTTTTCATGGGTACTCACACTCATTATAAAAACAAATAGTTTTTACTTTCTCTTAGCTAATTGTCTATTTGAGTATCCTGCAGTCAAGCTCCTTAGGCTTGGAAGGAACATTAAACATTATGTAGCTCATTTACTCTTATATTACTGAATCTACAGCATTTCTGCTAAACATCTGTGTGGTCTGAATCGATACTTCAGTGAATGGGAACATAATACCTTTTGAGGTGGTCTATTCTTTCTTTAGAGAGTCTGACCTATTAGGCAGTTCTTATTATTGGACAAAATCTCTCTCCGACAAAATTGGGGACCGATAATAAAACAAGTGTGCTTTTTCTTCCTTTTACTTCAGTTATTTGCATGTTACCATCATGACCTCTACATGTCACCTATCGAGTCTTTTCTCCTTCATGTCTGTTTTGAATCTACATGCCTTTCAACTAAATATTGTTTTGAATTCTTTCACCGTCTTCGTCACTCTCCTCTGGTCACTCTTGTTGATACACATTATGTTAAGTGTAGCATCTGTACCTGACCACGATTGTCCAGAATAAAATAGAAAGGATTTGCCAGTTCACTAGTTCTATTAGAATAGCCTAAAATGCTATTAGCCTTTTTGGGGGTCATATTTACTGCTGCCATTCACTGTGCTTACTGTTTTTTAAAACCCCTCAACCTTTATATTACTTACAGTTCTTAAGGCACAGTTCTTTTCCTCTACTTGTTAGGCACTCAAGCAAAAATCTGCCACAAACTTCTACTCAACAGGCAGTTCGTGACTATCAAATAATCTTTCCTACTTTCCTTTAGTCTTACAAGTTATTTTGTCCATGTATAAGGTTGGAGGCTCAGAAAAAACTATTCACTTTGCATTTGTTGTTCTTTCAACTTTTAATCCTTAGATTTTGACTGTCTGTGGGGGGTTAGAAAATTTTTTTAAAATAAAACTAAAATGCAGTCACTGAAATGCAAGTGCTATGCATTTGAAAGAGTACCTTTAGCTAGGTATATATGCCTAGTATGACTAAAATTATAGCTTCTTTGACATTTCTATCAAGGGCAAATTTTGAGGACCCTTCATTTCTTTTACTTTCTGTGCTTTCCTTTAATACTCATATAAAGACAGCCCTAAAAATAGTGACTATTATGGGATAAATGTAACTTTTAGTACTAGCTCTCTCTTGTTCTGAGTCGTAACTGGATGAAGGTATGTGATATTTTTTGTTTTTGCTCTTTTTATAATTAGAGAGCTTGTATTCAAATCCTATACACTTTCTCTTTTATTTGTGCTATTAATTTTGTAAGCCCCAAACTAAGGATAATTCTCTCATGTTCATATATGCTGATTTGGTCTTGATATGTACAACCAAAATAAAATTGATATTTTTAAAGTCAATGGAACAATCAAGTGAAAGAAATCACTTTTGGTGATTATGAGCCAAGATTTGTCAGGTAGCTTTAGCAACTGAATTTATTTAAAACATTGCCTATACTGGCTCAGAAATACAAGAGCCATTCAACATAAAGCACAATTCAAATCATATTTTTGCTCTGGTCCACTGGTATCAATAGCAGCTGGAAAAAATACAGCATGTATCAGTCATTAGTGTGAAGGCCAGATCTGAGAAAAGACTTGATAAAGAACATGTACTTACAAAGTTAAAAATTATAAATAATAGCCAAATGCAAGAGGAGTTTTCTATTATATTTGACTCTTGAACAACACTAGTTTGAACTGCCCGAGTCCACTTGATGCAGATTTTTTTCAACAGTAAATACTACAATACTACACAATCTCAGTTGGTTGAATCTGCAGATGTGGAACCTCGGATAGAAAGGATCTATGGATATGAAGAAACCATGGATACAGAGGGCTGACTGTAAGTTACACATGAATTTTCGACTGTAGGGAGGGTTGGTGCCCCAAGGGGTCAACAGTATATGTAATATACACATATAATTCCTTAAAGTCAGTTCAAGATAATAAAGAACACCATTATCAACCCTGAAGTACATATCTATATTCCTGTGTATAATACAACTAGAGCACATCTCTAAGATACCCAATTATGTCCTATTCGGACACATTTTCTCTTAAACAAGTGATTCACTCATTTAACCATTAAGAATTGTTCCAGTCTTAAATAAGTTCCTTGGCAACTCAAAACACATCTAAATTAGTTTGGCAAACAAAAGAATAAATATAATCATAATATATTAGCATTCTAACCTTAATGAGTATTATTCTAATCAGTTAATAACAACTAATGACAACACTCATCATTTGAATGAACAAAATATTGCTTTGTTTTTGACAGTACAAATATTACATCATACATGAATTAAATTTAGACAAAATCAACTATGGTGACTCAGAAAAGAAGAGATATTTAAATATGTCAGAGCCTGATATTTCATTCAATGAGTATAAGCTCCAAGGTTTGACTCTACTGTAGTTCAAAGGTAGTTCAATTTAAGTAATATAGCATATAAATACATAAATTTCAAGATTCTATTAATGCATTTTTCTTTTTTGTAGGAAAAAAGGAAAGCACTTCTACTATTTTCCCTATAATATCTCATACTTAAGTAGCACTAGTGCTAAAATATTGTTTTATATATATATGTATATAGTTCCAAAAGTATGATGAATTAAATGTTATTACTATTATCCCATTTTCAAGATTAAAAACGTGAGGTAAAAAAGGGATGTGTCTTGCCAAAGGCCACAGTATTCATGTGAATGTTGATCACAAGCAACTTGGCTCTAAAATCTTCCTATTAGCTACTGTACTCAGTACACAAATAAGTTCACATGTACATGTTCACTATACAAGTTGTTTCATACACCTGGGGTGTTTGGCTTTCTACAGTTTATATATTTTAGAGGAATTATATGGTCATCTTAGTTTGGGCTGCCATAACAAAATACCATAAAGTGGGAGTCTGAAACAACAGAAATTAATTTTCTCACAGTTATGGAGCCTGGGAAGTCAGAGATCAAGGTGCCAGCATGATTGGTTTCTCATAAGGGCATCTTTCTAGTTTATAGATGATCACCTTCTCCCTGTGTCCTCAGATAGAGGAGAAAGAAGAAGAACAAGCTCTCTGGTGTCTCTTCTTCTAAGAATACTAATCCCATCATGATATCTCCACCCGCATGTCCTCATCTAGATCTAATTATCTCCCAAAGGCCTCCTTTCTAAATACCATCACATTGGGGGTTAAGGCTTCAACATACAGATTTTGGGAAGACACAGTTCCATTCATAGCAATGGTAGATTGTAAACTTGTGAGTTCATGGACCATGTTTTGTCCATCTTTGTATCTCCATGACTCCTGTAGTACGGCTTTGCATATTTTGTGCTCAATAAAGATATGGACTGCTTATCAAAAACTAATCATAATAATCAATATTATTTTTAATCTCATTTTTCCTGATTCCAAACCTAGGAAATATATTTTAAGACCACCATATAATTTATTGACTTAGCTGAAACACTTTTGAAAGAGAAAAAGAGTGGTATTAAGAATTACATTAGGACAACAGGGGGATGCTGGGACTGTCCCTGGCCAATCAGGAAGGATGGTCAGCTTGTGTATGTTAGAGTAGGACTCTGAGGCTCAAAGGTTTTTCCAAATGGAAATACTTGAACAGATTCTCTGTCTGCAAAGACTGTGTTTTGTAATTTTATAACATAGAATCCAGGATCATAACATTTTAGAACTAAAGAAGACTTTAGGAACTATTATTATCTATTAGTGTTACAAACCACTGGTAACTTAGTGACTTCACAACATCCACTTATTTAACTTAGTATTCTGCTGGGAATTTCTTCTAGTCTGAGCTGGAATTGGGTGATCTCATTTGGGATCACACATATGCTTGCAGTTAGCAAGTTGGAATGGTGTCTGGTTGGTCCTACATGATCTGACCAAAGCCAGGTGATCAGGTGGTGGGCTGGCTGCTGACTAAAGCAATGAGTGTGAGAGTGACAGCCTAGCATGTTTCTCATTCTCCAACAGGCTAGCTTGGGCTTGCTCACATGTCAGGGTTCCAAGTGCAGCAAGTGGGGACATCCCAAATGTGAAAGCACTGTTCAAATCCGCTTGAATCACATCTGCTGTTGTCCCACTGGCCAAAGCCAAGCACATGGTTGAACCGGAAATGAGTGTGGAAAGAGTTACCCAAGGGCATGGATACAAGCAGTCTGGAGCAAATTAGAGGCCATCTCTGCACCAATCTTCCACAGAAACCCTTTGGTCCTACATCACTGTTTTCACATTTGAGGAAATTAAGACCCTGGGAGGTCAAGGGACTTTAGCAAAGCCACACAGCTAATTAGTACATTGCCCTGAATTAAAAATAGTATGATGCTTTAAGGCCCACTTAAGTACCAAGTCAATCTGAACAATGTCTCTTCCATGTACTAAAACTTATTTTGAATAATTTTTATTCTATTCTGCTAGTTGAAGTTAAATTTTTTTAAAGTGAACATCTAGGGCTTCCCTGGTGGCGCAGTGGTTGAGAGTCCGCCTGCCGATGCAGGGGACGTGGGTTCGTGCCCTGGTCCAGGAAGATCCCACATGCCGCAGAGCGGCTGGGTCCGTGAGCCATGGCCGCTGAGCCTGCGCGTCCGGAGCCTGTGCTCTGCAACGGGAGAGGCCACAACAGCGAGAGGCCCGCGTACCGCAAAAAATAATAATAATAAATAATAATAATAATAATAAAGTGAACATCTAAAGCCATAAAATTGTTATGCATCAAGTTTGTTATCTTTGTCTAACATAGTTCTGTGAACATACAAAAATTTAAAAATGACACAAAAGGGAGAGGTTTTTCTTAAAATATTTAAGAAAATTTGATGTTTCTCTTGTGATATTTTGCTCCCCTAAAATTATTTTAGATGATTTTTCCTTCAAGTCTCCTGGGCTATGAAAGACATGCAAGGAATATATAAGTTGATTAATTAGGAAATACAACTATCAAATGGTAGCTTAACTTTAGCTGTACTTTTGGCCTGTTGGTGGATGAGTTTGCCCTCTTTGTCGACACTAAGCTTTGTTATGAATGTATGATGTATGTTGGCATTTGTGGTATTAATGTCAGTGCTTATTCTTTACCTAAACATTTGTAACAATTGCTAATAAGCTTGTTGATTGTAATCAAGGGGCTGAGACCTGTCACAGAAAATATTACTACATACTTCTTGGTTGTCACTAATGGAATAGAAGATGCAGGGAGAGACAGAGAGACATCAAACATGGACAAAGACAGTTTGGCTAATTTGAGGACCAACTCAAGACAGAATTTAGCCTAAATAAACCTAGAATTAGGGCCAAGGCACATAGTAGGTTCTTATTAATTGCATTTATTTTATTGCTTTCTTGACCATATTGTAAGATCGTATTAGTCAGCTAGGGCTGCCATAATAAATACCCCAGACTGGGTGGCTCTCTCTCCTTGGGTTTTCTTCTCTCTCCCTCTTCTCACTGTGTCCTTAAATGGCTTTTCTCTGTGCACACAAACTTTTGGTGTCTCTTCCTCTTCTGATAATCCTGTTGGATTAAGGCTTCTCTTTCATGACCTCATTTAACCTTAATTACCTCTTTTAGGCCCTGTCTTCAAATACAATCACATTGGGAGTTAGAGCTTCAATATGTGAATTTTGGGGGGACACATTTTGTCCATAACAAACATTATAACAAAAATTTGGACCCTGGTTAAAGTATGTGATTTTCATGATTTTCCTCAATAGTATATTATCTCCCCTTTATGTAATCATCCATTAATATGCAAACCTTTCTATCATTTTTAACTACCCATATTTATATACTGATATTTTTCTTTCATATTTAACCCTTGGAATTCTTTTTTTGAAATAACTGGGTTTTGGGTTTTCTCCATTTTTTCCTTCTTTTTCACTAATGTGAACTGAATTTTGGCACTTCACCAAGCTAAAATATGAGCTATATTATAAATATTTCAAAAACTGGCCTTGTTAACATTTTTTACTAATCCCCTTCAAACCTTGAGGTCATCTACAATCATTTCCTACTTTTTATCTATTTGTATATATTTAGGAAGCATTAGAAAGAGAAATTTTTGCTTATCTGTCTCTTGTGGTGGTTTGTGTGTTTTGTATTATTTTGAGGTGGCAATGTTTTCATGTTAATGACACAGCAAAGGGGAATCAGGAAAGCTTATTCAGTCACACACCTCTTCCACTAAATTTATCTTTGGCACAGGAAAATGAATCAAACCCAATCACATGAATTTTATAAAAATATATATCATCTTTGAAATATTTGGATGTTCATTTGAGAAATATACTTTATAGCCAACTTTCTGTCATCCATGCTACCAGATAGAATATGTCTGGCCTAGATAATCCACAATAGCCCCAAATCCCCAAATTCTTTATTTATATTTATAACATGATATATATGATTTACCTTTTCCCTTATTAACTACTTCCTGCTATAAAGTTATTACTTACAAACTAACTGGTCAAAAGGACATTATGAACAACAGAGGGGAATCAGAGTTATAGCTGAGTAGTTTATCTGTAGATAGTTAGAAATGATAGTTTTACTTAAAGACAGAATATATTATGTTTAAGCTCAATTGTGGTTAAAAAAAAAAACCAAAAAACTGAAACAGTGGCTTGAGCAATGTAGAAATGTACTTTTCTCTCACATAAAAACCGATCAAGTAAATATTGCAGGGCTAGCATGGTATGCTACAAGTGTCAGAGACTCAGGCACCTGTCTTTTTATTCCATTGTACATAGCCTTGCTCTCTAGTCCAAGATGAAGAGACCTAAAGTCCAAGAAAAAAGATGGTGGATGGAACCAAGAAGTCGGTAATATGCACTATTCCCTAAAGGAGGTTCTTGAAAGCCTCTACACACTTCTCCTTCCATCTCAGTGGCCAGAACTGATGAATGAACTGCTATTAACAATGCATGATTGCTATAGGCTGGAAAATAAACTCTATTCTGGGCAGCCATGTGCCCAGTTAAGAATTATATTCTGAAAGGAAGGAAGGACAGATATGGGGGACAACTGGAAATCAGTACCACTGTGCATCCCTTTTGCAATTGAATATCTGTGCACAGTTGATTCTTGAACAACATAGGTTTGAACTGTGTGGGTCCCCTTTACATGGATTTTTTTCAATAGTAAAGACTACAGTACTATATGATCTGTCGTTGGTTGACTCCACAGATACAGAAACTCGGATACGGAGGAATGTCATATAAGGATGGCTGACTATAAGTTATACACAGACTTTTGACTGCACTAGTGTTAGTGCCCCTAACCCCTACATTGTTCAAGGGTCATCTGTACATTGTTTTCCCCACACATGGAACAACAGTAACTCCTTCCACAAGAAAAATGACCCGAAAGCTCATCAAACGACTACATCCAGTTCAAAGTCCATATTTTCTGGTGGTGTGTAGTTTTCTCTGTGTGGTTGTGGCTTGTCATAGTCCAGTGAATCAAAATTAACAGGTAGATTATTTGCCTCCACATACTCACTATACAGTGGTAGGTGTGCAACTTACCGATTTACTAGCTCTCTACTCCAAATTCACCTTTTCTGCCTGCTCCGTGAAAACATATGTGGATCCTTTAAATATTGTTATTTTTCCAGCTGGCACTGGAACTTTGTCAGTAGAGGGTACTGGAGAGACATTGCAGGAGGAAACCTGCTTCCGTTCCTGGTTCAGGGGCTCATTTGCTTTGTGGGTTCCTGAAGCACGTGTAGTCTTCTCCAGAATCGGGCTCTGGAAGCACTCCCAGATTCTTCAGGGTCTAGCTCCTGTAGTGCACAGTGGCAGCAGCACCCAGCAGCCCCCTGCTTCCTACGGCACATCACCCTGCTCAGGCAATTTGGTAGCAGACTGCCTACTACCTGTAGCACCCTTGGATTCTCCAGTGCCAGGATTTCCAATGCACAGCAGTTAGCAGCATCCCATGGCCAACAGCTAACTCCCATCACACACATCTCAGGTGGATATAGCAGTGCAGTGCCTCTGGTGAGACACCTCCGCATGAACAAATTTCCCTGTCACCCTAGAGGGTAGATTTCTGACACGTTCCAGAGGGCAGTTTTCTAGCAAGTTACACTGGCCGAGCTCCACAGTGACTGGTCTGCTCTGCAGTGGGCCATGTCATGTCCTCTCCACCAAAGTCAGGATCTCAGTCCTGTGCATGTAGGGTTTCTTCCTTGGATACTCTGTCCCAGTCCCAGGGGTAGTGACTGGTCTTTATATCTGCTATTCTTATATTCTTTAGAATTCTCTTTATTCTTACTAGCCAATTTCCCATTATTTAAATCCTCTGTTATGGTTAATAATTCTTTATATTAAACTTTCCCTGTTCAAATAACTGTGTGGTTTCTCTCTCTTGATTGGATAGAGTGGACTGATACAGTGGATCATAACCACAATAAAAGCTCCAATCCAGAGAAAAGAGACAATTGGGGTTACTATTACAGAGGATTTATCAAATTACCATGGGCAGGAAGAGTGAGGACTGTCTTCTCTATCAATAAAAGGAATTCCTTGGTTAGATCACCTAGTAAGTATTGCTGTCTTAGTAGAAACTGTCTTGTTCATTGGCCTTCGTGCCTCCTGGTAATGGTTTCTGGTGCTTTTCTTCTTATCTGTTATCCATCCTAGTCGGATCTAAGTTGGGCATTGGAGAGTGTGCAGCATGACTTTTAGGAGCAGTATGATTTTCTTTGTAAACCACTTCCCGTTCGTGCACATGTGAGGTCTGAGGGTTGCTCTAAGAATTGAAAAATACCTTCATTTTCAGACCAAGTTATGTCTATCTGCCAGTAACTAGAGTGGCAGTCTATGATGTTGAGGACTCACAATTAGCTTGAGTGGCTCCACTTTATGAGGTCTTGACTTCATGGTTCAGGATGTCAGCATCTGCCCCAAACAATGAATAGAGAAAGAAGTAAGGGGAGGCAAATGGTGCAACTGCATTGTTTCTTCAGGAATATTCCCCAGAGATCTCACAAGCTGCTTTTCTTTACTTTCTCATCTCATCACATTTCTTCTCATCACGTTAGCAAAGCATAGTCACAGTGCCACAACTAATTTAATTGCAAAGGAGACTGGGAAATGTAATCTGTATTCAGAGTGGCCATGTGCCCAGCTAAAAATTCTATTAATATGGATGAAGGGATGAAATGGACATTGGGGGACAAGTGGGAGACTGCCACATATGGCTTCTGTGATTTGAAATACATATGGACCAATATAAGAAAAGTACATCGTTCTATATATGCTGTAAATTATAAAATAATACATTTTTTTTTCTCATTGAACATTGGAAAGCTTCCTCCTCTTTAAAAAAAAAAAAGAAGCTGGTTAAAATTTACTAAGCACTTTAAGGCAATATTTGAGGAGATAATAATCGTATTTAAAAACAAACTCTTCCCTTTGTTTAGTTTTAGAAACTGATTTCAAATTCCTGTTTTATGTTTCAAGAATTCAAGGTAGCATCTGTGTGGCAGTGGTTGAGACCATTCTTTGAGACTTTAACAACATTTAGGCCCCCAGAGCACCATGGATATTGTAAACTTCAAGTGGAAAGAGAAAGAGAGAGAGAGAGAGAGAAGCAGGGAGAGAGAGAGATTTCCTTCAAGTTAGGAATAAATAAGAAACCAGAAAATTTAATTCACTTATTCATTCATCCAAGGTCGTCTTACTAAAAGAGTGACAATCTCTTGTTCTCTAGTTTAAAACCAGTTATGTCTGTGTTATAAGTCATATAAGCAGCACAGGGAATCTAAGATGAGTCACTTCAACATTTGAATATGTACACTGCCTGATATAACTGAGTTTTATAGAAACTGGTAACACTTTGACAGTGTGTATTTTTAAAAGTATCTTTTCTACAAAAGTCTCAAAGCGCTTTTCATTTGAAACATTGAAAACTCAAAAGAAAAAGGGTAGAAATCTGAAGCAGTGGGAAGCATAGATCAATTTGGGAGTAATTACTTCAATTATTTCTAATGAAATCATTTTGTATTAAGTGAAAATAGTCTTAAGTTTTAAACATTCACTGAGGATTAAGAGTGGCAGGCTCAAGCCTTTATCTTTCCATAAAAAAATGAGCCCTATTATTCTTTACAGAGTTAATAGACTTTTGTAGTTTTTTTTTAAGATAAAGGAAAGTATATAATTGCTTAGACTAATCAAGAGGGACAGCCAAATCCATTTTTCTTAAGTATAGTCACATTGCAATAATTGAAAATTGAAAATATGAATGACAATGGTCATAAATTTTGCATGTGATTCCAACACAATATTTCTATCCTCGTTGTAATACTGTCTACCTTCATTTACTTAGAAATGATTCTTAGACTTCCAGTGGTTAAGAACACAGATTCTGGAGCCAATTTCAAATCCCATCTCAAAAATTATTAAGCTACATGACCTTGGGTAATTCACTAAACTTCCTGTCTGTGACTCAATTTCCATCTGTATATAACGGGAATGGTAATAGTAGCTGTCCTCTTATGTTCAGAATCAAATACATTAATATTTTTAAAATATACAGAACACTGGCTGTCACATACTTAGTGTTATTTGAGTTTAGCTATTGTTATTAGGTTCTTTCCAGCTCTAAAATTTTATGATTCTATTATCTTCCCTATAATCTTCTTTAAATGGAAATATAAGCTATTGATAGATGCCTTGTGTTTTAGTGCATTTATAAGCATTGACATCATGCTGCAAATAATGTGACAGTTTATGATTTGTGATATGTGGTACATACAGTAAGAAATTTGTCTTGATAGAGCACCTTCTGGAAAGGGTGCTGCTTAACTGGAGAGCCTATTTTGGGTTTGAAATAGTCAGGTAGGATCCACAAGTCCAAGTATCTATAACAAATAAGTCATTTTTTCCCCAATTTTAATTATATATGCATGTGTGTATGTATGTGTGTGTATATATATACATACATACATATACATATATGCTTTTCAATGATGTGTAGATAGAAATTTCTAATTCCTCCTCAGTAAGGAAGTGGTGAAAATCTTTAGCCTGGAAGGAAGACAAGAGAAGTCTGTCTCTTTTGGAACAGTCCTAGTGTATCTATCTGCTGGAGATTTCTCCTCTTTGTGGGCAGTTCAGGTTTTCGTTATAATTTTGTATTGCTTCCTAAGGCATTCTTGTGCAGGGGTAAGCTGAATATCTGTGTACTTGTATAGCAAGGCATTTAATCCTAAATGCAAAAAGTTTTCAGTCACTCAGTCTGATATTGTTCAATGTGAAAAATTTAAGGCAGAGATTTTTTTTTTTTTCTGTTATTCTGGATATTTCTATATTTATGAAGGGTACATTTTCCCTGATGTGCCCTTTGAAATATTGGATAAAATCTGTTTTCTCCTTGGCTAGAATACCTGACTACAGAATATGGTAATTCTCAGCTTTGATTTTGAATATGCAAATGTATCACCTATTCATAAATTTTAATCAATAATTTAAAAATACAAAAATAAATTAAAAGATTTTTTTAAATTAAGGACTTTCTTATTGTGTAAGGCAGTATTAATAAAATATAAATATTAAATGAAGCTCTAATAAAAGTCTCTCCACTCAGCGTTTTCTTTTTAACTATTTTTTTTCATTCTCATGTAGTTTGCACTAACATCAGTATATTCCCAAATTCAAAACTTTTAAATTCCATTGTATCTGATAAACTTTTCTTCACTTTCATATAAATGCTGTTGATTTTAGAAATCAACTGGGTGCTTAGGGTACAGGGTGGAAGCTTAACTTGATCTTCCATTCAGTGGTAGTAAAACTTGAAGGATGCCAAATTCCCTCACAGTGAGAAATGGATCTCTATGAGGCTGACACAATGTCTGAAAATCTCACCATTAACATTGCTCCTTGCGGGCTTTGTGGAGACAAGCATTTTAATTAAGTTAAGACATCATATTTCCTGGGTAAATCATTTGCTACCAAACACAATAGCATGCATTTTTCCATCTTATTAAAACTTATTAACACACAGCAGAACCCTGAGGAAATGACATGAGATAGAAAACAAGCGTTTGTCTCGGAGGAATGAAGAGATAGAGAAAGGTCAGATTCATGAGAGTTGCCAGGTCCCCAGTGGGCATTTCTAGACCAAAAGGGAGTATTGTGAGGTTTCAGGAATCTCTTGTGGTTTCTCCTAAACTCTTCACCATGTTATTTGGGCTAGAACTTTTTTTGTTTGTTTTCCATGTTGTTTTTTGTTTTGTTGGTTTTACTAACTGGCTCTTTAAGACGAGCTACCCACATTTGATGTGACCTTGTATTGTCTCTGTACTGGTTAGCTGTGATCTCAAATTGTCATTCTATCTTGGTGCTGCTGCAAGAACTTGCTTTTGCCACACATGTCTGAAAGTTTCTGTGGACTATTTACTTAAAAATAATAAACAAAAAAAAAAGAATACAGTTAGGCAAGATGGTAATGACAGAGCAGTGCATGGAACTTTGAACATGAATGATTATTTTTTTAATGAATGTGAAAATAATATAGACTCCCACTTTTGGCTAGCTATAGCCATTAAGTATCCTAAAAATCCCCCAATTTAAAATAATTAAAGTAAAACCATCAAAAAATCTAAGAAATCAAGAAATTAAAGAACAATCAAAACAAAACACACGAAACCCCAAAAATGGCTGAAATCCAGAGGAATAAATTGATCCTGGGGCTGCAAAACTCCTGGGGGAATTTTGTAACCTCTAAAATAAAAGATTTGCATTTTATTAACTATGCAGAAATAGGTGACAGTTCCTTGGTTCCATGTAATGTGAGAATTGGGAGTGAGGTCTTTATTAAAGTGAAATTTTTAATGAGTTTCATCTGTAATAAAAGAGTAAACTAGTAAAATCTAACACATCAACAAAGTAAGAAGACAAGGAAACTTCTCTATCTTGCCTTAGGGTCTAAGTAAAAAAAAAAAAAAGTTTGTCTTGAGAAATGGTAACTGAAGGCCAACTCTCATGCAGGTTTGGGTTTCAACATTATACTATTCACATAATATGTGTACATATTCTGGCACAGTAAACCCCATGCTGATAAATTAACAGGAACAATGCCACTGCATGGTGTTTTGGGTAATTGAGCTGAATAAAATACAAATTCTCTCTGGAGCAATCACATCGGGCTCATGAGGGTTTTATCTCATGAGTGTAAGAATGGTTCAGTGTTGGAAAATCAATCAAGATAGTTCACTATATTGAGAAAATTACATCATTATATCAATTGATGGATAAAAGTCATTTAACAAAATCCAATGGCTCTTCATGATGGACACTCTTGGAAAACTAGGAAGGGAAAAACACTTTATAAGTCTCATAAAAGGATGTATACAAAAGTTAAAGCTAACAAAATACTTAATGATGAAACACTGAATGATTTTCCCTTAAGATCCCTTAATGCTTTTTCCCTTAAGGAACAAAGAAAAGATATCCACCCTCACCACTTTTAGTCAACATGATATAAGAACTCCCAGCCAGTGTAGTAAGGAAAGAAAAAGAAATAAATGGCATAGGAATTGGAAAAGAAGAAATAAAAGTCTTCCTATTCACAAATGATTATCTATATATAGAATTCCAAGGATTCTGAAAAACAAAACACAACTCCTAGTACTAATAAGTGAGTTTCCAATGTCACAAGATACAAGGTTAACACATAAAAATCAATTATAATTGTTTCCTTTTTGTTGAAAAGGAAATCAATTTTTAAAATATTATTTACTATAGTTCCCTCCAAATGATCAACTTAGATATGTATGTAACAAAATATCTAGAAGGATCAGTATGCTAAAAATTACAAAATTTTGATTAATCAAAGACCTAAATAAATGGAGAAACATATAGTGTTCGTAAATTGGAAGACTCAACATAATAAAGGCAACAATTTTATTGGATTAATTAGGAGCCTATTAGATGCTGCAGAGGAAGATATCATTGAACTTGAAGACATAACAATAGAATCAATCCAAAATAAACAGAATGAAAAAAAAAGACTGCAAAAGGAATGATCAGAACCTCAGTGATCTGTGGGGGAAACATCAAGTGATATGACATGCATTTAATTAGAATCCCAGAAGAAAGAAAGGTGTGGAGAAGGAAAAAAAAAAAAAAAACTTAAGGAAATTAGGTCTGAAAAAAAGATGAAAAGTATAAACCATGTTTCCAAGATACTCAGAGAATCCACACACAGAAATTCCATGTCAGAACAGATGATAAACAAATTGATAACTACTAACAATAAAGAAAATAATTTAGAGCAGCCAGATGAAAAAAGCTACATCAAATGCACAGGACCATTGATAGCAATGACCTCAGACAACTTCTCTTCAGAAACTGTGCAAACCAGAAAACAAAGGAATAACATCATTAAAGAGCTGAGGTGGGGAGGGGTGGGAGGAATACCTAGAATTTTATATCCAGAGAAAATACTTCTCAAAAACAAAGGTAAATTAAATTTTTTTCAGGAAAACATAGTATCAGAGAATTTATTGCCAATACAGCTGCATGACAAGAAATGTCAAAGGAAATTCTTTGTGATACAAGAAGGAAACTTAGATGTAAATAATTAGAATAAATAAATAAAATAAATAAAAAACAATTTTTCTCCGTTTTAAATTTGTATAAAAGCTAATTGACTAGGGCAAAAATGCAAGTAATTTATTGTGGTCTTTGTAACATATATAGAAGTAAAAATGTATGAAAACAGTAGCACAAAGGGCTGGAGAGGGAAATGGTACTATGTTGTGATAATCCTCTTAATGTGGAATATTATAATATTATTTGGAGGTAAATTTTATTAAGCTTATAAACTCTCAAGAAAACCCTAAGAAAATATTAAAAAAGAGTTTTAGCTAAATAACCATTAGTAGAGATAGTGAGATACTGAAAGTTACTCAATCCAAAAGAAGGGAGAGATAAAAAAACAGAGAAACAAAGAACACATCAAACAAGTAGAAAACAAATGGCAAGACAGTAGATTTAAACCTAAACATGTCAATTATAACATTAAATATAAGTGGTTTTAACACACCAATTAAAAGACAGAGATTAGCTGATTGGATGAAACACAACCCCAAAATATGTAGTCTGTGAGAAATTCTATATATAAAGAAAAAGTTTAAAAGTAAAATGATGGAATGATATTTGCTATAAAAATATTAAGCATAAAAAAGATTAATTGGCTATATTAACATCACAAAGCAGACTTCAGAAGAAAGTATGCTACCATGAATAAAGAGGGGACATAAATGTTCATATCAGAATTAATAGCTGAAAGAGGGCCCTATCACAAATATCTATAAACAGGTGAATGGATTAAAAAAAATTGGTATACCTAAACAATGTATAAAAAGATAAAAAGTAATGCACTACTGAGACACATGACTGCATGGATACACCTCAGAAATATTATGCTGATGAAGAAGTCAGACACAAAAAGTTACATTGTGTGATCTCATTTACATAAACTCTAGAAATGTCAAATACAATATCTGACAGAAAGCAAATTAGTGGTTTTCTGCATCCAGGGATGAGGGCTAGAGGGAATTGACTAGAAATGGGACAAGGGAGCTTTTTTAGATGAAGGAAATATTCCATATCTTGATTTTGGTGGGGGGGGGGGTACATGAGGGTTTAAACCACCCATACACATGTGCACTTAGAAGGGTTCATTATATTGACTGTAAACTGTATCTCCATATGTTTATTAGAAATGAATGAATTAATGAATATAAGAGTAAGTAAAAAATCTGAGGCAATATAATTCCTAAAGGTGTATAGTTGAAAACAATTTCCAAAGATGATGATAAATGGAGCAAACTCATTACTTAATAATACATTCAAAAATTAAATAAAAATTCAAGTGTTTTGGGAGACATAGAGTTGATAATTTTATACAGAAGAACAAGAATAGGTGTACGTGAAAGTCACAGTTGTGGTTAGATTGTATAGGTGGAATGAGCAGTGTAGGTAGGAAGTTTTGACTGCAAAGATGCATGCTCAGGCTTCAAGCATACGGGCAGGGCTCCATTTCTTGACCTGCTTGGTGCTCATCTGATGATTTGATAATAATTTAAGCTATTGGTTTTATGTATTCTCTATGTGTATTATTTTTCACAGTATAAATAAGAAAAGTCAACTCTGACTGCCTTCACACCAGGCTCCAATCACGTGCTCTATCACACATACAACTCATGATAACATCGGTTTCCTCAGAGTTAACTCAGATTTTTAATTATTTATGAATGTGCTTTTCTCTCATACTTTTATAGGTTTTCCAGAGGTGATTTGGAGAGAGGGAGCCAGCATCGTGTACTAATTTGCCACCTTAGCAAGAAATAAAAGCTTTATCACTTTTCTTTGAAAAGGCACTTTAGCTTTTTTTGTTACTTGATCTCTGTCTTCCTGATTGAGTATGATCAGATGTACTCTAACATATATATGATATATATATTTCTATATATGTAGAATTATTTTATACATTAATTCAGTACATGATATGTAAACATGAAGTATACAAATATAAAAATATATGATATTATATATATTTAAATATGTAATGTATATATTAGAGGACTTCTTATCAAACTGTATAGTCATAGACTAATTGTAATGCTTTCCTCTGTTTTTATTTAATATTATTACAAACATTTTCTTATATTATTATTTAAACATCTATAATTTTTGGTGACCACGTAACATTTGAGATAATGGATGTACATGCTGATTTTTACCTTCTCCCCAATTATTGTTAGATAATTTGATTGTTTCTAAATTTACATTGTGCATAATAGTTCTACATTAATCTTTCACATGAAAATATGATTGTATTCTTAGAGTGAAATCTTAAATGTGGAATTATTGGATTAAAGTTAAATTTTAAGATCTACGGGGGTAAAGATAGAATATTTTTTAAATTGTTGATACTTTATACTGGATTTCCTTCCAGATAACTTTTAGCAATTTAAACTCTTAGCAATAATATGTAAGAATATCTATTTCAGCATACATAGGAAATGTAATCAGTTTTAAAACTTTCTCAATTTGATGGTTTAAAAATTATATCTCCGGGCTTCCCTGGTGGCACAGTGGTTCAGAGTCCGCCTGCCGATGCAGGGGACATGGGTTTGTGCCCCAGTCCGGGAAGATCCCACATGCCATGGAGCGGCTGGGCTCGTGAACCATGGCCACTGAGCCTGCGCGTCTGGAGCCTGTGCTCCGCAACAGGAGAGGCCACAACAGTGAGAGGCCCACATACCGCCAAAAAAATAATAATAATAATAAAAAAATAAATAAAAATTATATCTCTGATTTGCATATCTTACTGCCATTGAAATTGACATTTAAATTTTTTTGTGTATTTTATTTCTTTGGTAATTTTTTTAAATTGAAATATATTTGACATAATGTGTAAATTTAAGGTGTATAACATGTTGATTTGATATATTTATACATTGCAATATGATTACTGTTGTAGTGATAGCACCTTCATCACATCACATAATTATCATTTCTTTTTTGTGGTGGGAATCATTAAGATCTAGTCTCTTAACAAGTTTTATGATTATAATACAATATTGTTATCTATATTCACTGTGTTGTACATTAGATCTCCAGGACTTATTTGTCTATTAGTTGCAAGTTTGTACTCTTAAATAATTTCTCTCTTATTCCCCCATCTCCCAGCCCCTGGTAACCACCATTTTACTCTTTGTTTTTATGAGTTTGGTTATTTTAGGTTCCACATATAAGTGATATCATACAGTATTTATCTTTCTTTGTCTGATTTACCTCACTCATCATAATGCCCTCAAGTTCCACCCATGTTGTCGCAAATGGCAGGATTTCCTTCTTTCTCATGGCTGAATGCTATTCCACTGTATGTAAATACCATATCATCTTTATCCACTCATCTGTTGACAGGCACTTAGATTGTTTCAATATCTTGGATATTGTGAATAATGCTGCAGTAAATATGGGAGTGCATACATCTCTTCGATATCTTGTTTTCATTTCCTTTGGGTGTATACTTAGAAGTAGAATTGCTGGATCATGTGTTAGTTCTACTTTTAATTTTTTGAGGAACCTCCATCTTGTTACCATAGTGACTGAACCAATTTAAATTCCTACCAGCAGTGTACTATGGTTCCCTTTTATCCACATCTTCGCCAATAATTTCTATCTATTGTCTCCTTGATGATGGGCAGAGGCTCTAAACAGACATTTTCCAAAGAAGACATCCCAGTGGCTAACAGGTACATGAAAAGATGCTCAACATCACTCATCATCAGGGACATGCAAATCAATATCACAGTGAGATATCACTTCACACGTATTAGAATGGCCATCAATGTAAGCTGTTTATTCATCATCTTTTGTCCCCTTTTCAATCAGAAATTCTTATTTTTTATTGTTGATAAGAACCCCTTTTATTTATTTATGTTTATGTTTTAGAGTAACTATTATAAGTTTATATGTGTCTTATTTATTGTAAATCTTTTCCTCAGTGTTTACATTGCCTTTCAGTATTTGCTTTTAGAAGTTTTAGCTGCTAAGCTGTAGATTTTTAAACCTGTGAGGCATTGATCTTTTCTTTATTGTCCCTTTCTTTCATTTTACCTTTAGAAAAATTCTCTCATGCAGCGTTTAGGTATTCAATGAGAATTTATTCTACATTTTGGGGGGAGTTAAAATTGTACATATTTATGTAGTACATATATAATATTTAATAAACATACATATAAAACATATATAATACACATATACATAAAATACATATTATGTATATAAATTAATTAATTACCACTCAAGGAAAGAGGAGAAAGAATAAGAGCTCTTACTCTCTCCCCTTGGCTTCCATATCTCTTTTTCTCTCTCTCATATATACGTATATCCCCCTAAGTGAAAGAGATTTTTATTTTAAACTTTAGGATAAGTTGAAACTTTTATAATGAGCATTTCTCAAAGAGCTAGAATTATATATATATATATATATATATATATATATACACACACACACAAATATATATACACACGTACATACACAGATATATACATGCACATACACACAAACACAATAAGGATCTAACATTATTTTGGTTTCAGTATCATTTATTTATTGGATAAAATAATTTTTTATTTAATTGAAATGCTTTATTATTTTATATTTTTCTACAAAATAGAATCTCTTTGAATGTTTTCTGTTCTTTAGATATTTATACCCCCACGTACTTAAAAAACACTTAAGGCATCTTCCATATTGAATAAATTTAGAAATATGTAAACAAAGCATCATTGAAAAAGTTTAGAAGAAAAAATGAGAAAATTATTGTACCGGAAAACTTGGGCAAGGTTATAATTGCAGTAGGGGAGAAAATCTAGATATGCCAATTATGGCAGGAGAGAAAAACTGTAGGTTTATGTATTTCTCATAGTAAACATAAAGATAATGTTGAGTGTTCACTATATATAAGATATTGTAAAGTATATTACATGTATTATCTTACTGAATTCTTAAAAATCCAGGATTTCTTTTTTACCATTGAGAAAACCAAGACTTAAAATTTTAATTTCCCTTGTCAGAAAAAGTTGGGAGTAGGCCTCAAATCCAAATCTTTCTGACTCCAAAGCCATCATCTTAACTATTGTGCTATACTACTTTTGTCAGATTATAGAAAACATAAAAGTTTATCTGGTGAGACAAATACTCTCCTATCCCTATATTCTAGATGAAATTTATTGTGTGGATATTGAGTAACAATGTTGGATAATGTCTTCAACACACGTTTTACAGAAAACAGATTAACACTTTAAAAATGGGCATTTCTTGTATCAGCTTTTGATAACAGCTTAGTTCATAACATTGAATTATAACTTAGTGCAGGCATTTCTATGGACAGCAAAGCTGAGACAGCTCAGATATGTTGCTGTCTATGATCAGCTTTGATCAAGAATGTATTTATCATATGCCATCATAGGGAGAGCCACAGGGGATCAGAAGGCAGGGCTTAATTTTTTAAAAATATCAAGTATATGGCAGATTCTTTTAGAGAGGAAAACAAGTCATGCAGAAAAGTCAATGTGAGTTAGCAGTTATCTGTCCTCAAAATAACCAAGATAGTTCCCTAAAGAAAGAGCAGAGTTAAGAACTGAAGCTGGTTTGATTACTTGTTCTCTGCATGTGAAACTTTGAGTTATGTGGAATTAAACTCAGTGCCATATAAAAAATGCCAGGATTAAAGGACTCTTCAGAAGCCTGATTCACCACTGTATTCCAGCACTCAGGAAGTGCTGGGCATAGCGCATATGTTAGATAAATATTTATGCAATAAATAAATGAATAATAGCATGAAAGAATGATTTTCCAAGGACATAATTTTTTTTTAAAGAGCTATGTGTGTATCTTCCTGATCACTTTTGGGATCATATTAAAACTTTGACCATATATGAAGATTTGATTATGTTTCAATTTTTGTTAATAACTTTCATTGACAGGAGTTTTTCCTTTAATTAATAATGTAACAGTCACATACAAGCACTGTACTAAATTGTTCCTTGTACATAATGTCAATAAATCTTCATCAAAACCATTATAATTTAGATATTGTTTCTTCCTTCTGCAGTTGAAGACAATAAAGGCTCAGAGAGGTTAAGCGTCTTGTCCAAGGTTGCACAGCTGTGAGTAGCCAGGATTTTACCCTATCTTCCCAAACCCATGCCATTTATGATTCTGTAAACCAAATATGGATCCACATTTTCTCCATTTTATGTCTTTGAGAATTATAAAAGTTTCAAATTATCCTAAAGTTTAAAGTAAATCCCTTTCACTTAAGGAGATATATGTATATTTAAGTGAGGAAGAGATATCAAGCCAAGGGGAGAGAGCAAGAATTTCCTTTTGTCCTTTCTCCTCTTTCCCTGAGTGGCAACTGACTAACACACATCAGAGACTACATGAATTGAGCCACTTATTTTTTTCGGGGGTAAATCACACAGCCTAGCAAAACGGCATTGCTGTTTGTATGCATGGTCTCTGATTTCAAATGAGCACCCACCCCTATTCAGCATTCTGTATTTCTCTATTCTCACTATTCTCAGAAATGTCTATTGTATATATGTTTTTACTTTTCTAATTCGTTCAATCTCTGTTAAGGTACCAAGTCATTACTGCCAGATAATCTCATATCTTATAGAGAATATAAAAGTGATCAGATGGGTGATTTCTCTAATTCCACCACCAAATCTGCCAACAATCCTGGATCTGCTTCCATACTAGTTTTGTTGTGATTCGATGAAGGAAGAGCAGGACATTATGGCTTTAAAATTAATGAAAACATTTTTGCGGACCCCTAAAATCATTTATAAGCCCCCAAAACTGTTCCTACTGTGCTAATGAGTAAGTGGGCTCTGAGGAAGAGCCTTTCTCACTATCGAACACTAATCCTTCTTAATGCACTGGATTGCATCTCCTGCCACCTGCTCAAAGAACTTTCTATTTGTTTCCTCTTCTCATTATATTAACCACTTTTAAAAATACTGGATTTTTACCACCAGTATGAAAACAAGCTTTAGTGTCTTCTAGTTTTAAAGCAAAGAACAAACAACAGAACATTCATTCATTATCTTCCCCCTGTTGCTAACTGCTGTCTCTGCTCCCAACTAGAGATAAGCTTCTCTCAGTTCTGCCTTTCTTTGAGATTAACCAAACATTTTTAATAATGATAATTATTTTCTTCTATTAACTTATAGTAATGCATTATTCTTTTAATTGTTATCCAAGGAACTTGCACTGCCTGTATCCTCTACTATAAATTGAATACAAATGGTGAGGGCAGACATCCTTGCTTTTTCACAATCTCAGGGAGAGAGCATTCAACTTTTCACCATTACAAGTGATGTTAGCTGTAGGATTTTTAGTATATGCCCTTTAACCAAAATCGAAGAAGCTATTTCTATTCCTAGTTTGCTGAGAGTTTTTAACACATTACTTTTTCCACATTTATTGAGATGATCACATGATTTTCTTCTTTAAACTGTTGATATGGTGAATTGCACTGACTGATTTTCCCCCCATTTTTTATTGTGGTAAAATACACATAACATAAAATTTACTATCTTAACCTTTTTTAAGTGTACACTTCAGTGGCATTAATTACATTCATATCGTTGTGAAACTGTCACCACCATCCATCTCCAGAACTATTTTAATCTTCTAAGGCTAAAGCTCTATATCCATCCAACAATAACTCCATTCCCCCTTATTCCCAACCCATGGCAATCGCTATTCTATTTTCTATATCTATGATTTTGACTTCTCTAAGTACCTCATAAAAATGAAATCCTACAATACTTGTCTTTTTGTGACTGGCTTATTTCCTTTAGTCTAATATCCTTAAGGTTCATCCATGTTGTAGCATACTGAAGAATTTTTTTTAAGGCTAAATAAGATTCCATTGTGTATATATGCCACGTTTTGCTTATCTATTCATCCGTGAATATTTGGGTTGCTTCCACATTTTAGCTATTGTGAGTAATGCTGCTGTGAATATGGGTGTACAAATACCTCTTTGATACCCTGCTTTCAGATCTTTTGAGTATATACCCTAACGTGGAATTGCGGGATCATATGGTAATTCTATTTTTGAAACAACTCCATATTATTTTTCCAAATGGCTGTATCATTTTACATCCCCACCAGTAGTGCACAAGGGTTCCAATTTCTCTACATCTTCACCAATACTTGTCATTCTTGTTTTCATAGTAGCCATCCTAATAGGTGTAAGGTGGTATCTAATTGTAGCTTTGGTTTGCATGTCCCTAATGATTAGTGATGTTGAACATCTTTTTATGTGCTTACTGGCCATTCATATATCTTCTTTGGAGAAATGTCTATGCAAATCCTTTGCCACTTAAAAGTTTTTCTTTGCTTTTCTTATTCAAAATTGGTTGGGTTATTCTATGTCGTATGTATTTTTTAAACATTAGGATTAACTTGTTGATTTTCAGAAAAAAAAAACTTAGATTTCATTGGGATTGCATTGAATCCATAGATCACTTTGGAGAGACTCAACATATTAACATTATTGAGACTTTTAATTCATGGAAGGCACTGTATTTCACCATTTATTTAGGTCTTCTTTAATTTCTCTCAGGAATTATTGAACATATCTTATTAAATATAATCCTAAATATTTTATAGGTTTGCATTATATTATATTAAAACTGACATGTTTTAAATTTCAAGTTCCAATTGTTGTGTTAGAATATAAAATAATTGATATTTGTATGTTGACTTTTTATCCTGAAACTGTATCCTAAACTCATTTATAATTTTGAGTAGTTTTCAAAAAGATTCCTTAGGATTTACTACATGCATTATCCTGTCACATGTAAATAAAGACAAATTCACCTCTTACTTCCCAAAATGCATGCCTTTCATTCATTGTTGAATAAAGTGGTGAGAGCTGAAATTCTTTTCTTGTTCCTGAGCTTGAGGGAAGCATTCAGTCTTCCAACCTGAAGTAGATGTTAGTTGTAGGATTTTATAGATGTTCATTATCAGGTTGATGAAATTACTTTCTAATCTTAGTTTCTGAGAATATATGGGACTGATTGTTTTGCTTATGTGTCACAATTTCTTGCTTCTTGGTCTTTCTAGTTATTTTTGATTGGCTGCTGTATAGTGTGATTTTATGTTGTTGAGTGCTTGGATTTTGTTATCTTCCTTTAAAGATTGTTGCACTTTTTTTCCAGAAGACAGTTTAGTTGTTCTGGATCAGTTTGATCTTTTTGAGACTTGTTTTAACACTTGACAGGGTAGGTATTGACCAGTCTTTAGGAATAATGTAGTTCTACCACTTAAGTATGCCTCTCTGGAGTCTCCACTGACTGCTCTGGTGATCATCAAGAGCTGTCCAGTCCAGTTGGTCGAGCTGAATGATTCCCTTTCCCCCTTTCCTGTGTGAGCCTTGGGAGGACTTCTGCAGTTTACAGCACCTTGGCCTCAGGGAGTTTTTTCCCTGGTCTCATGGAGTTCTGTTGTATGTATGTACAGTTTAATTTTAACATCAGATTCAAGGGGACTCCTGTGGTGATTCCTGAAGGTCTTTTTATGAAAAATTCTTTTCATCTGGAACTTTGCTTTTACACCCTGAACTGAAATATTTTTTCTTCAGTCAGTGAGATCACCATGTCCTGCTTATGATTATCCTGAATCTACCATAGTCCTGACTGTGCCTCCAGAAGGAGAACCACAGGGCTTATAGGGCTTGTTTCTATCATTTCCCTTTTTATCAGGGATCACAGTTTTATACTATGTAGTTCCCAATCTGAAAACAGGTGTTTAATGTATTTTTTCCAGTTTCTGGTTGTTTCTAGGAAGTTAAGTACAGACTCTGCAACTTCCTCATGGTTGAAAGCAGAAATCTTGTTATATTTTTAAAAGTTGACTTTTATTTTCTTTTTACTGAAGTTTTAGTTTCACAGCAAAATTGGGTGGAACTGAGAGATTTCCTATATACTCCTGGTCCAACACATGTATAACCTCCTCCATTATCAACATCCCCCACCAGTGTGGTCCATTAGTTACAACTAATAAACCTACATTTACAAATCATTATCTCCCAAAGTTCACAGTTTACAATAGGGTTCATTCTTGGCGTCACACATTTTATGAACTTGGACTAATATATAATGACAAGTTTGTTATTAGTAATCCAGATTTAGGCCATTTTAATAGATGTGTAGTGATATCTCACTGTTCTCATTTGCATTTCCTGGATGACATATGATGTAGAGCATCTCTGCTTATTTGCCATCTGTATATGTTCATTCGTGAGGTGTCTGTTAAGGTCTTTGGCCCACTTTTTAAAATTGAGTTGTTTGTTTTCTTATTTTTGCATTTTAAGAGTTGTTTATATATTTTGGATAACAGTCCTATATCAGATATGTCTTTTGCAAGTATGGGTATTCTCTGCTTTTCAAAAATTTGCTTTGCACCACTTCACTTTTATGAAAGGTCTACATTAGCAGCTGTTTCCACTAACCTAAAGAAGAAATGATAGCCTTCAGCGTTTGTTTTGCAGCAAGCAATTATAGCAGCAGCTCACACCTGAGGAGTGGTAGTGACACTGCCAGGCTCCTTTCCCAGGAATTACACTCCGCATCAAACTGCCATGGCTGTGAACTGTATCTTGAGCATCTGTGCTTTATTTGATTTATTTTGTGCATCCATTAGCAAGATGTGCCCTGAGGCATTTGCTTCTTTGCTTTATGTCATTTCAGCTTATAAAAGTTTTCATAAGAATGCTTTACTTTTGGATAGTGGGGGAAACCTGTATTATTTCCCAGTTTGTGGCTAGCCTTTTGTGTGTGTGTGTGTGTGTGTGTGCGTGTGCACACGCGTGTGTGTGGCTAGCCTTTTCATTCTCTTGACATTGTCATTAGCAGAGCAGAAGTTTTTAACTGCAAAAAAATCCAGCTTATCAATTCTTCTTCTTTTTGGCCATGCTGCAGGGCATGTGGGATCTTAGCTCCCTGACCAGGGATCGAACCCATGCCCCCTGCATTGGAAGTGTGGAGTCTTAACCACTGGACCACCAGGGAAGTCCCAAAAATCCAGCTTATCAACTCTTTATTTCATGGGTCATGACTTTGGTGTTGTATCTAAAAAGTCATACCATACCCAAGGTCATCTAGATTTTCTCCTATGTCATCTTCTAGGAGTTTTATAGTTTTTAATTTTACATTTAGATCTATGATCCATTTTCAGTTAAGTTTTGTGAAGGGTGTAAGGTCAGCATTTAGATTCTTTTTTTTTTTCACATGTGGACGTCCAATTGTTCTATCAACATTTGTTGAAAAGACTGTCTTTGCTTCACTGTATTTCCTTTGTCAAAGATCAATTGACTATATTTATGTGGATCTATTTCTGTGGTCTTTTTTCTGTTTCACTGATCTGTTTGTCTGTTATTTTGCCAATACTACACTGTCTTGATTCCTATAGCTTTATAGTAAGTTTTGAAGTTGGGTAGTATCAGTCCTCCAACTCTGTCCCTCTGCTTCAGTATTGTGTTGACTATTCTGAGTCTTTTCCCTCTCCAAATAAACTTTAGAATCAGTTTGTTGATATCTACAATGTAACTTGCTGAGAATTTTATTGAATGAGTCCTTGGATCAAGTTGGGGAGAACTGACATTTGACAACATTGAGTTCCCTGATTTATAAACATAAAATATCTCTCCACTTACTTAGTTCTTATTTGTTATGTTTCATCAGAGTTTTGTAGTTTTTCTCACATAGATCTTACACATATTTTGTTAGATTTATAACTAATTACTTCAATTTGGCGAGGTGCTAGTGTAAATGGTATTGTGTTTTTAATTTCAAATTCCACTTATTCATTGCTGGCATATAGGAAAATGACCGACTTTTATATATGACCTTTGTATCCTGAAACCTTACTATAATCATTTATTAGTTTCAGAAGGTTTTGTTGTTGTTTATTCTTTTGAATTTTCTTCATAGACAATCATGTCTTCTGCGAACAGCTTTATTTCTCCCTTCTCAATCTGTATATCTTTTATTTCCTTTACTTGTCTTATTGCATTAGCTAAAACTTCCAGTGTGATGTTTAAAAAGAGTGGTGAGAGGGGATATCCTTGCCTTGCCTTGTAATTTTTCTATGTTTTTAAGACTCACAGAAGTTTATAAAAATATGAACGGACAAGGGCTACAATGCTAGATTTCCTCTTTTTCCCTTACCTCTTTTTATGCCATAATTTATATACCAAATACTTTAATCTGCTGTATTTTTGGTGACATTAAATTTGCCAATATATAGGGCATGCTATAAATCTTACTATAATATTTAGAAATTGGAAACCTAGACAGTAAATAGGTATTCAGCAATCTATAGAGAAATGGCCCATTGCTAAAAAGACTATTTTTACATCTGTTTTGGTATATTGATCCTATTTTGGGATTAGATCCTACTCCATCAGTACACAGATTTACTTTTCAAATCTTTAAAAGAAAAATTGTCAAGTATTCCTTAAAAATTCCATTTAAAATCTCCTCGTTGTACAGCACTCTGTTTATGTATACCAAGTCACCACATGCCATGGCATAGTAAATTTTTCTAAAAAGAAAAAAAAAGGCATAAATATACTTTGAGTTCCTCTATTCACTCTGAATAAAAATCCTCCAAATGATATTGCCCTAGGCCAGCGGTCCCCAACCTTTTTGGCACCAGGGACCAGTTTCGTGGAAGACAGTTTTTCCACAGGGTGGGTTGGGGGGATGGTTCAGGTGGTAATGCGAGCAATGGGGAGTGATGGGGAGCGGCAGATGAAGCTCCACTCACTCACCGCTGCTCACCTCCTGCTGTGTGGTCCGGTTCCTAACAGGGGGTTTGGGTCCCCTGCCCTAGGCATCAGTGTATAAAAATGAAACTATATTGTACTGACAGAGAAGGATCTTCATTTTGAGGGTTTTTTTAAAATTGGTGAGTAAACTTTTTATAAACCACATACACACTCTCATGCACTGCCACTAATTGTTATTTTAACATAGTATACAAAAAAAAACAACTAGATTATTTCATCTACTGAATTCACAGGACATCTAAAAATTTTATTTTCCATATCCATAGATGTCAAGATATTATAATTTGTTATTTACCACAAAAGTAAAAAAAACATGTGAAGCATGGTGATTATAGTTAACACTGTATTACATACTTGAAAGTCACTAAAAGAGTAGATCTTAAATGTGCTCACCACAAAAAAAAAATGGTAATTATAATGAGGTGATGGAGGTGTTAACTAATACTATTATGATAATCATTTTGCAGTATATGTATATCACATGAACACATTGTACATCTTAAACTTACACAATGCTATATGCCAGTTGTATCTCAATAAACATGGGAAAAAGTCAGCAAAATTAATTAATGTCATTAATGTCATTTTTCACCCTTTCTTTGCTTTATACTTCTAGGTGTGTCAGGAAGAAGGCTGTAATAAGGACATTCATAACTTATGTGGTAAGTCTTGGGTAACTTCCAATGACAAGTACTTTCAGTGGTCGAAAGTTATAAAAAGTGAGTTATGGGATTAAAAATCTCTAATTGAATTGATGGAGAAATATTATTAGAAACAGGTGTAAAAATACTTTATAATTTACCCATTAACTGAAAGTAAAGTGGCTTTTTAAAATCACTCAGACATCGCATTTCATCACAAACAGTTTAAAATCACTGTAGTCTGAAGTTAGAATTTTTCACATTAAGAAAACTTCAAGGAGCAGTTCCCTGTGGTAAATATATGAAATTTGATATATTTAATCTTTGTGTTTAATGCATTTTAATGAATATAAATTTGCTTATGTCACTTTATTTCTTTGTTAATGGTCATTTGGTTTCAAAACATATATTAATTCAATATATTAATTTTAAATTTTGAAAAAGAAGACATTCCTAATCTAAACTTCTCTACCTGTACCTGAAAAAAAAAACTCAAATTTTGTGAATAAGGCATATTTACTAGAATTCTTGAAATGGAATTTGATACGTTCATTTGGACTGATTATTTTTTCCAGCCATATCTTTCTTATTGTATATTTTATGTTTTTTTAATTCAATCATTAATTTGATTATTTGCTTTATGGGATTATGTTATTCTTTTATACCATTCTAATTGCTTAAGTGTTTGTAGCCACAAATGTTTCAATATAAGAATCTTGTTTCTATACCAATCTGATTAGTCATTCATTTTAACTTTTATGGTATTGTTATCATGGTATCCCCTCTGTAGGACATATTTCAGCTCCCTTGGTTTTCCCTTTTTGGTTTCTTTCATTAAAATTTCACCTCAGCAAGGATGCCTCTTGGTGCTAGTTTAAGTTAGTAATAATCTCCAATTTTACTGAATCTTCTAACCTAACAGACCAATGCTACTTTTCACTAAGAAAACTTCTTTGTTGGCTTATCTGCAAGCCTTAGTCAACCACGGGGATTCAATATTGCTTGTTTCTAAGATCATACTCTTTTGACATCTGATATTGTATATAGTTATAAAATTTTGTTCATTAGTTAATGCTGGGAAGCAATTTGATAAGCTGCTTATGTCTTCTCTGTTGACTAAAACTAAGCCTTTCAATTTCTTTCAAATCTAAAAAAACACCTCTTCTTTGAACAAAATTGTAAGTGAAACTCTAATATTTGAAAGAGGTAAAATTTAAAACTGTTCTGGCTGAGACAGAGATGGTCGCTCCCCTTTCAATCTCCTCACCTCTCTCTAAAGGATATCCAGAGAGAGAGAGAGAGAGAGAGAATGAGTATGTGTGTTGATTCCTCTTTGAGTAACTCTATTGTATACGTAGCTTGTCTGTGTATCTATGGAATCATCAATAACTGGCATATTTATTAACATGGACATACATTGTTAATTGAAAAGAACAATATGGTCTGAGGCTATCCGTGCAAACCAAAAGTCATATGCCAGTCTTTCTTTTAGCTCTATAACACTAGGCAAATTATTTGACCTCTCTCTTCCTTGTTTTTCTCATCTATAAAATAGGTATAATGGTAATAACAATCTCATAGAATTATTGGGTGATTTAAATGAATTATTACATTTAAAGACAGAATAGAGCCTGACAGATCTACAAAAGATCCTACAAATATTAGTTGTTATTTTTCTGTCTTCATTGTACTTTAATTTATGATTTTTCTACATTAGTATGTAAAATTTTTGTGATACAAAAATTATAAGATGAAAAATGCTGAGGGAGCATATAAAGCAAGGAAAAATACTCCCTAAAAATGTAAAAGTGCCTGCATTTTTACCAAACCTTAAATGTTAAGGTTACAAAATTTTTGGTTACCATGATATCTTTACAAGAGGCTGAAAATCGGGGTTGTGTCCAGGATTCTGTGCTTTAGATTAGCAATCTGATTTTTGATCTGAGCTTTACTGGATGTTAGGGGTTCTGCTGAGGTGCCTCTGGGGTTGGAGCAGGAAATGAAGGGAGGATGAGTGAGTGGGATCCAATACATTCCTCCTTTTTTCAACAGTGCAACTTCATTTTTATCAGTTTTATATAGTAGATGTCTAGAAAAATAGTTGAAAACAAGTGTAATGAATCAAGTAGAACATGTCCTACAAATATTTGAATCCCATCAAGCCTATAAAGATGACTCATTTGAACAAAGAGAAACATAGTACAATGAGCAGAAGCTTTTCTTGAAATAAACATTACATGTCAATTTTATGAGAATGATTAATGAGACCATTTTTTTAAATAAGATTGGATACCATGATGACCCAAGATCCATTAATTATTATAGAAAACTTCTCAATTGTACAGTGATTCTCATCAATTTCCTGAGTCTATAAACAAAAATTATCAGATCACCTCTCATGTTATTAGAACTTTGAAATCTAAAAAACCCTGAAGTATGTCAGTGCCAGTTTTCACAAAGCAACTTAATTTTAAAAGAACCTATAGAATTTGTTGTCCCCAAAGGAGAGGCTTTTCCAGACACGACTCACTGAAACTCATTTCCCAGCTCAAGTTGGAGTCTCAGAGCCTCTTTGTAATGCTGAGATTATAAACCAGATGCCTCCAATCAAGATCAATTCCAGGAAATGCTGGCCCAGCTTACACTCAAAAAAATGCTCAGAACTTTTTGGATTACACCCATCTATTCATGGTGAGTTAAAATTAGAAGGAAAGAGATCTTTCTTTAGAAATCATTCAGTGTTTCTCAAAAATCTTCCTGTGACATCACATGTTTATTTACCCAGGAAAGTATGAAGAATTAAAAGTGGATTTATAGAGGTGGTGATTTTGTAAGGTCTCTGATTTCAGCTGGAGGCCTTGATAAGTGGCAGGTGCTTTATCACGAAGACTAACTGGCATGTTGCAGACACAGTGTGTTTTCTCCCTTGTACCAAGGACCTTTCTGATGATACAGCCTGAGAGCTTGTCTCCTCAAATCAGAATGATGACATTTTCTAAGTGGCAGATAAATAGCCCTTTCTGTCTTTCAAATAATCAACACAAAAGCAAACCACAGAGAGAAAGGCTCAGATGGAATTTTTAGGGCCAACAACAATATGGATAAGTAATAGCATTAAAGAAAGCAACAGTAGCATGAACAGAGAGTTCAGGAGAATTAGACAAGAGCAGAACAGTCCAACAGCATAGAAACTGAAAAGGAAGAAAAGTGAAAAAGAAAGAAATCTAATAAGAAATAGTATTCACTAGAACTTCTTATCTACCTAAAGTCTAAGTAACTTGCAGAAGTCTCCCTCTGCAAGCTTGCTGCAAACATAATACTGTAAGAGGAGATGTGTAGTTTAGTTGGCAAGATCTGTGACAATGTTAGGCTTAAGGCAAGAGTGTTGGACTACGAAGTGAAGGAATAGACTAAGACAAAGACCTAGCAGTCTCCAGACCAGAAAACTGTTTCCATCTCTCTAGGGTAGAAGGAATAATGGTTAAAATGGACTCAAAATTGTACAATTGTCTTATAATGAAGTTGAGTACATTTGATTTAACTGCTTTATTTGATTATAATTTATCCATACTTCAGCAACCAAGGAACTCTTAAATCATTTATCTAAGCTTTGTTTAAGAATACTAAAGTAACTATTTGTTTTTAAGGATGCTGTCACATCAATGCTAATAACATTTCTATTTATGATAGAAATGCATAAATACAGTTGGGTCTAAGTGCTTTTGTATGCTATAGAATATTGACCATTTATATTTTCTAGAAGTACAATAACTTCTACCCCATTCTATAGAAGCAATTAGGATATTATATGTAGATTTTCTTTATCAGTGCTGGGTTCATACAAGACACTCAGTAAATGTTTGTTGATAGAATGAAAGATTGATTCTTTCTCAGCCACCTGCAACTTTTCCATAGTACATATTAAAAACTATAACTTAAGGGATCAACAAAAGATTACTAAATTTAAATAAAGGTAGTACTTGTGTTTTCCTTCTTGATTGGGGTTTTCTTGTCCAGAAATTTAAACTGGTTAACTTTTGCATAAATTAAATAAAGTAAAAAAAATTCTTCCTGCATTTTTATAATTTCAGCCTATTTCCAAAATCCACTTTGACTGAACTGACTACCCAAAAGCCAGTTGATGCCTGGACTAAGTTAACATGATATGCTCGATTAAAAAAAATTAAAATGTAGAAAAAATAGCACCATTGATTGTAACTGCAGGTATAGCCGATAGCCACAGTGTTTAAGGTCTAAACTCAATTTTGCAAATGATTTAGGAAAAAAAATGGAAAGGCCATAAATTATGTTTTTAAAAGTACTATAATTCATGGAATATTGCTTCACCTATCAGTTTAGATAATTAGGGAATAGTAATCCCCTCATTGTGTTAGCTGTCCAGATAACTTATCCTGGTAAATATAGCTTCCTGTGGTCTGGGGGCAGTGTAACAAGTTGGTATAATCTTTTCAAAATGTCAATAAAATTGTATTTCTTAAAGGTAAACCTAAGCAAGGCACTAGCAAACCAGGCAGTGCCTCCAATACAGCCAACTCAGAGTGGGAATCTTGCACGTCATTCAGCTACACCCACAGCAGGTAATTACAATCAAGGTCCTGCCACTTGTTCACCATCAACACAGTGCTCTTACCTTTCCCCTCAAATATGATTTCATTCTAAAATATCTAAAGTTGTTGGCTCCTGTACCCCTGGGCAAAAAACTTACCTCACAACATGCATTACCCCATAGGAGCAAGTGTCAGTCAGCAGCCATATTGTCAAACTTCCCCACTGTTCGCTGTTATGACCCTATTATAACTCATCCTCCTCAAATATCATTATCTATGGTTAAAAATGTCTACACTTCGAACAAAGCCAGGGCCTGGCACTGGTGGCTTTGTTAATGCTTTTCCCAGCTTTCAACACTGACGGCTATTTTAATTAGGAGCACAAATTTATGTACAACAAGCTTAATGCAAAATCTAAACCATATGGACATATTGCAGCTTCTCCTGCTGAGTGCAGTTCTCTGCACGGCTCTAAACTGATCTTGAGGTTTCCATAACATACTGATGTTTTATAGTTACCTAACATGTTGGTATTTTATGGTGGTGTTAATTCAAAGATAATTCAAGTTACATTGTTGTGTTTAATTATGACCAGAGGCTCATGAACACACTCATAATTTTGTATTAAAGAATGAATTCCAGCATATAATATAAATGTTCCAGGTTGTGCAAGTAATAGTGTGTCTGTACTATTGAATAAATTGTCAGTGCCTATTTGCTGTCATTTTTATCAAACAGTCAGTTGTGAATCATTCCACTAATAGATCTTGTTTTTGAGTAAGGGATGAGTATCATGGAAAATAGAGAAGATGATTAATATATGGACACTATCTTCAGGGAACTTAGAATCTAGTGGGCAGATGTATCTAATAAACTAACAAAATACAAACACCTAACAGAGAGACCAAAATATGGGCATAAGAAGAAGAAATTATGTCTACTCCAAGGTTTCAAGTGTCAGTGACTCAGAGAATTAAGTATTAACAAAAACAAATATGTTAGTAGAAGGAACTGATTTCATGGGAGAGGAGGAGAGGATGAATTTGGCATTGACCATGTTAAACATCCAATGTGAGTCATACAAAATGGACACATCAAAATGGAGATATTCATATTGAAAAACCAGTTATGTTTTTATGAATCAAAGAGTTGTAATGTTTGAATTGTGTTTTGAAGCAATGCTTATCACATTTTTTGGTCTCAGGATCCCTTTGTATTCTTAAAAATTATTGAAATCTCCAAAGAGGACCTTTCTTTATATGAGTTATGTCTACCAATTTTTATAATATTAGAAATTAAAATTGAGAAATTTTAGAAATTAGTATTAAATAATTTAAAATAATAACTTAAAAGTCTTATATATCACCATATTTGATGTATTTTATGGAAAAAAAAGAACTACTATTCCAAAAAATATCAGTGAGTAGAGTGATACTATTTTAATTTTTTGAAAATATCTTTAATGTATGGCTTAATAGAAGACAGTTGGAGTCTCATATCTGCTTCTGCATTCAATCTGTTCTGATATCACACATTTGTAGATTCTGGAAAACTCCACTGTAAATTCATGAGAGAAAGAGAGTGAAAAAGAAAGCAAATAATGCCAAATTATTATGAAAATAGTTTGATCTTGGTCAGAGATGTGCTTTGAATGACTTGAGCCCTTCAAATATGTTTACATTTATTTTATTGCTCAGAATATGGTATATTTTTGTAAAATTTCCATATACATTTGAAATGAATGTGTATTCTGCTGTATTTGTGTGAAATTCTCTATAACTACCAATTAGGTCAAGATGGTTGATAGTATTGCTCAAATCTTCTATATCCTTACTGATTTTCTGTATAATTATTCTATTAGTTACCATGACAGCATTGTTGAAATATCTGACTATAATTGTGGATTTGTCTGTTTTTCTTTGCAGTTTTATCAGTTTTTGCCTTGTGTATTTTTAAGGTCTATTATTAAGTGTGTAAGCAACCAGATTTGTTAAGTCCTCTTGAAGAATTTAACCCTTTTTCATTATGAAATGATCTTATTTCCCCCTGCTGTTCTTTGCTTTGAAATATGCTTTGATATTAATATAACCACTCCAGGCCTTTTAAAATATTAGTATTAGCATGTATCTTATTTCCATTTTAACCTATTTTTCTCATATTTAAAGTGTGTTTCTTGTTGTCAACATATAGTGGGGAGTTGCTTTATATTCAATCTGACAATCTCTCTTTTAGTTGGAGTATTTAGACCACTTGCCTTAAATGCCATTAGGCTTGATTGACACTGTTAGGTTTAAATTTATAATTTGCTATTTGTTTTCTATTTGTCACATCTATTCTTTGTCCCCTTTGTGTTCATTTTGTCTTTTTATAGATTAATTGTATATTCTTATGATTCTATTTTATCTCCTTTGTTGGATTATTAACTATAATTCTTTGTTTTTTTGTGTGTTAGTGGTTGTTTTAAGGTTTACAGTATACAGCTTTAATCTATCCCAGTGTACCTTCAAGTGGTATTATACCACTTAATATATAGTATTTAAAGCTTAGAATAGTATACTTCCATTTCTTCCCTCCTGACCTTTACACAGTTATCATATATTTTAGTTGCAAAACATATGCAACTAATGTTTTGCATATGTTGCAAAACATTCACTACATTATTATTTTTGTTTAAATAATTTAATTTTAAAGAGATTTATACAAAATAACAAATATTTTATATATTTATCCATGTAGTTACCACTTTCAGTGCTTCTCATTCATTTGTGTAGATCCAGATTTCCACCCAGTGTCATTTTCCTTTTATCTGAAGACTGCCCTTAATACTTCTTGTAGCATGAGTCTGCTGGTGATGAAAACCTCAGTTTTTGTAGATCTGAAGAAGTTATTATTCTTACTTTAGTTTTGAAAGATATTTTTATTGGTTATAAAATTGTAGGTTAATAGTTTCTTTCTTTCTTCTCTTGTTTTCTTGCTTGCATCCAACCAGAAATCTGCTATCTTACCAATTGTTCCTCTATACATAATGTGTTATTTTTCTCTGACTACTTAAAAATTTTTCTTTTTAACACTTTTTTTTTTTTTTTTTTTTTTTTTTGCAGTACGCGGGCCTCTCACTGTTGTGGCCTCTCCCGCTGCAGAGCACAGGCTCCGGACACGCAGGCTCAGCGGCCATGGCTCACGGGCCCAGCCGCTCCGCGGCATGTGGGATCTTCCCAGACCGGGGCACGAACCCGTATCCCCTGCATCGGCAGGCGGACACTCAACCACTGCGCCACCAGGGAAGCCCTAACACTTTTTTTTTGATTATGATATGCTTTGGTGTAGTTTTCTTCATATTACTTGTATTGACATTTGTTGAGATTCCTGTTATCTGTGAGTTTTTGTTTTCATTTAAATTTGGAAAAAGTTGGGTCATTAAAAAAATATTTGTTTTGTACTTTTCCCTTTACTTTCCTTCAGGGACTCCAATTACACATTTAGTAAGTGGTTTGAAGTCGTCCTACAAATTAGTCATGATCCATTAATTTCTTAAATGCTCTTTTCTTTCTTTGTTTTATTTTGGATAGATTCTATTACTTTGTCTTCAAGTTCACTTAGTTTTTCTTCTGCAATGTCTAATCTACCATTGATCCTATAGTGTATATTTTTAACTTCAGACATTGTGGTTTTCATTTTTAGAAGATCAATTTAAATCTCTTTTATTTTTTCTATATCTCTACTTAACATGTTCAATCTTTCCAATAGGTTTTCCAATTTATGGGATACAGTGATAATAACAGTTTAAATATCCTGATCTGCTTTTTGTTATAACTGTGCTGGATGTGGTTTGGTTTTGATTATTTTTTCTTCTTATTATGGGTTATATTTTCCTTATATTTTTGCATGACTAATAATTTTTTATTGGATATCAGACACAGTGAAGTTTACCATGTTGGTTCCTGGATAATTTTATATTACTTTAAATATTCTTTTTTCTCCATTTATTGAGATCTAATTGACATAAAACATTGTATAAATTTATGGTATACAATACACAAAAATAAACTCAAAATGGATTAAAGACCTAAATGTAAGGCCAGACACCATCAAACTCTTAGAGGAAAACATGGGCAGAACACTCTATGACATAAATCACAGCAAGATCCTTTTTGACCCACCTCCTAGAGAAATGGAAATAAAAACAAAAATAAAAAAAATGGGACCTAATGAAACTTAAAAGCTTTTGCACAGCAAAGGAAACCATAAACAAGATGAAAAGACAACCCGCAGAATGGGAGAAAATATTTTCAACTGAAGCAACTGACAAAGGGTTAATCTCCAAAACATACAAGCAACTCATGCAGCTCAATGTCAAAAAAACAAACAACCTGATCCAAAAATGTGCAGAAGACCTAAATAGATATTTCTCCAAAGATATACAGATTGCCAACAAACACATGAAAGAATGCACAACATCATTAATCATTAGAGAAATGCAAATCAAAACTACAATGAGATATCATCTCACACCAGTCAGAATGGCCAACATCAAAAAATCTACAAACAATAAATGCTAGAGAGGGTGTGGATACCTCTTGCACTGTTGGTGGGAATGTAAATTGATACAGCCACTATGGAGAACAGTATGGAGATTCCTTAAAAAACTAAAAATAGAACTCCCATACGACCCGGCAATCCCACTACTGGGTATATACCCTGAGAAAACCATAATTCAAAAAGAGTCATATACTACAATGTTCATTGAAGCTCTATTTACAATAGCCAGGACATGGAAGCAACCTAAGCGTCCATCAACAGATGAATGGATAAAGAAGATATGGCACATATATATATATAATGGAATATTACTCAGCCATAAAACAGAACGAAACTGAGTTATTTGTAGTGAGGTGGATGGACCTAGAAACTGTCATACAGAATGAAGTAAGTCAGAAAGAGAAAAACAAATACTGTATGCTAACACATATATATGGAATCTAAAAAAAGAAAAAAGGTCAGAAGAACCTAGGGGCAAGATGGGAATAAAGATGCAGACCTACTAGAGAATGGACTTGAGGATACGGGGAGGGGGAAGGGTAAGCTGTGACAAAGTGAGAGAGTGGCATGGACATATATACACTACCAAACCTAAAATAGATAGCTAGTGGGAAGCAGCCACATAGCACAGGGAGATCAGCTTGGTGCTTTGCGACCACCTAGAGGGGTGGGACAGGGAAGGTGGGAGGGAGGGAGATGCAAGAGGGAAGAGATATGGGGACATATATATATATATATATATATATATATATATATGTATAACTGATTCACTTTGTTATAAAGCAGAAATTAACACACCATTGTAAAGCAATTATAGTCCAATAAAGATGTTAAAGAAAATTTATTGTGTACAATGTAATGATTTGAAATGTTTATCATATTATTGTTAGTTAACACAACCTTCACTTCACATTTTATTGCTTTTGTTATGGTGAGACTATTAAAGCTTTACTCTCATAGCAACTTTCTAGTATACAGTAGAGTATTTTTAGCTATAGCCACCATGCTGTATATTAGATCCCCAGAACTTATTCATCATATAACTGATGTTGTACACTTTGGCCAACATCCCTCCACCTCCACTCTACTCTCTGTTTCTATGTATTTGACTTATTTGAATTTTTTTTTAAGTTTCTACATACAAATTATACCATGCAGTCTTTCTCTCTCTGGCTTATTTCACGTAGCATAATGCCCTCCAGTTCCATTCATGTTTTTTATATATATATATATATATATATATATATATATATATATATATATATATATATATATATATATACATACATACATACATATCACATTTTCTTTAACCAGTCATCTGTCAGGGGACACCTAAGTTGTTTCCATGTCTTGGCTACTATAAATAATGCTGCAATAAATGAAAGAGTGCAGATATCTCTTCAGGATAGTGATTTCATTTCCTTCAGGTATATACCCAGAAGAGGAACTACCAGGTCATGTGGTAGTTCTATTTTTAATTTTTTGAAAAAACCTCCATACTGATTTCCACAGTTGCTGTACCAATTTATACTCCCATCAACAGTGCACCAGGATTTTCTTATCTCCTTATGCTGGTCAGTATTTGTTATTTCTTGTCTTTTTAAAAGTAGCCATTCTAACAGGTGTGAAATGATATCTCATTATGGTTTTGACTTGCATTTCCCTGATGGTCAAGAATGTTCAACAGCTTTTCGTATGCTTGTTGGTCATTTGTATGTCTTCTTTGGGAAAAAAATGTCTATTCAAGTCCTCTGCTCATTTTTAAGTTGGATTTTTTTTCCTTGCTATTGAGTTGTATGAGTTTCTTATATATTTTAGATATTAACTCCTTATCAGATATGTCTGCAAATATTTTCTCTCATTCCATAGATTGCCTTTTATTTTGTTGATTGTTTCTTTTGCTGTGCAAAAGTTTTTTAGTTTGATGTAGTCCCACTAGTTGACTTTTAATTTTGTTGCTTGTGCTTTTGATGTTACTGTATCCGAGATATCATTGCCAAGACTGATGTAAAGGAGCTTTTCCCTTAAGTTTTCTTCGAAGAGTTTTATAGTTTTAGGTTTTACATTTATGTCTTTAATCCATTTCAAGTTAATTTTTATAAATGGCATAAGGGTAGGAGTTCAATTTCATTCTTCTGCATGTAGATATCCAGTTTTCCCAACACCATTTATTAAAGAGACTATCTTTCCCCATTATGACTCTTGGTTCCCTTGTCAAATATTAATTGACCACATATGTGTGGGTTTATTTCTGGGCTCTTGATTTTGTTCTTTTTGTCTATATGCCTGCTTTTATGCTAGTACCATACTCTTTTGATTAAAATAGGTTTAAATAGAGTTCAAAATCAGGAAGTGTGATGCCTCCAGCTTTGTTCTTTCTCAAGATTGCTTTAGCTATTTGGGGTCTTTTGTATTTCCATACAAATATTAGGATTTTTTCTATTTCTGTGAAAAAATGCCATTGGAATTTTGATAAGGATTGCATTGGATCTATAGATGGCTTTGAGTAGTGTAGGTATTTTAACAATATTAATTATTTGGATCATGAACATGAGAAATCTTCTCATTTACTTGTGTCTTCTTCAATTTCTAAATACCTTGATTTTTTTCTGAGATGCAGTTAAGTTATTTGGAAGTAGTTTGGTCTTCTTGGAGCTTGCTTTTAAGATTTGTTAGGCAGTACTGAGACTGGGCTCAGGCTAAAGCTAATTATTTTCTGTTGTTGAGGCAAGACTGTTTTGAGTACTCCATGCAATGCCCTGTGTTCAATCTGGCTATTGGAACAAACACTGTCTCCAGCCCTGTATGACTGTTGGGCCCTATTTACTTTTCAACCTTTTGAGTATTTCTTTCTTAGTCTCTGGTAATTTCCTCATTACGCACTGATTAATACTCAGCTAAATATTTGATGGGGTTCCTCTGACGATCTCTGGGGCTCTCTATTTGTGCAGCTGTTTCCTCTCTGGTAGTTTTTCCTGATAACACTAGCTGTCTAATGTCTCCCTATACTCTCAACTCTATCTCCTCAACTCAGGGAGCCCAACAGGCTCTGATTTAGTTCCCTTTCCCAAGGCAACAGCCTGGATATTGCTTCAGAACAGTAAGTAGGAGCAATTATAGAGCCCATAATTTTTTTCACCTTCTCAAGTATTATTGTCCTTTATTATCAGATAATCCATTGTCTTGAAAATTATCGTTTCATATAGTGGTTCTACTTTTTTTACCCTCTAACTTCTCTTTTAACTTAAAGGTGGCCACTCTGAGGTACAAAAATTTGGGTAGGAAAATAGCACCTTTAATCCCATTTTTTCTAACAGTACCATCGAATTTTTTGTAGCAAGACACCTATCTTGTCTTTCACTATTGCTGCCCCTTTCAATTGCTGTTCCCACTTCTGGTACCAATTATTGTATTGGTTAGAGACCAGGAGCTGCAACAGACACTATTTTATTGTTGTTTTTTTTTTTTGCGGTACACGGGCCTCACACTGCTGTGGCCTCTCCCGTTGCGGAGCACAGGCTCCGGACGCGCAGGCTCAGCGGCCATGGCTCACGGGCCCAGCCGCTCCGCGGCATGTGGGATCTTCCTGGACCGGGGCACGAACCCGTGTCCCCTGCATCGGCAGGCGGACTCTCAACCACTGTGCCACCAGGGAGGCCCCAGACACTATTTTAGTTTGTGTAAAGCAAAATTGTTTTATTACCTGTTGTTTATCAATATAATTGAGAGAGCTAGAAGAGTAGACTCCAGTGAGCTTCTAGCAACAACTCTTAGGTCATAGAGTTACATCATTTCTACATGAATAGAAAAGAAACTTTTGGGCTTCCCTGTTGGCGCAGTGGTTGAGATTCTGCCTGCCGATGCAGGGGACATGGGTTCGTGCCCCAGTCCGGGAAGATCCCGCATGCCGTGGAGTGGCTGGGCCTGTGAGCCATGGCCGCTGAGCCTGCGTGTCCGGAGCCTGTGCTCCACAACGGGAGAGGCCACACAGTGAGAGGCCCACATACCACACAAAAAAAAAAAAAGAAAAGCAACTTTTACTTCTGCAGAGAAATATCAAATCTGGAAGTGGTAACTACTGAACCAAATTGCCTTTGCCATGATCTGCATCAGCAAAATGGTTTCCTCACGTCCTCTGTCTCTTTCCTCGCTCATTTATGAATCAAATTTATGAAGTAGTATATTTAATTGAGAGGTATTCTGACATAGTGATTAAGAACATGCAACTTAAAGCCAAACTATCTGGTTTGAAATTCCACTTTCACTACATTGTACCTATCTGTGCCTCAGTCCCATTATCTGTAAAATGGAGAAAAATATTAGTGCCTATCACATCACACTGTTGTGAGAACTAAATGTTAAATGCCTAGAACTGGGCTTACCTGGTGGCGCAGTGGTTGAGAATCTGCCTGCTAATGCAGGGGACACGGGTTCGAGTCCTGGTCCGGGAAGATCCCACATGCCACGCAGCAACTAGGCCCGTGAGCCACAACTACTGAGCCTATGCGTCTGGAGCCTGTGCTCCGCAGCAAGAGAGGCCACGATAGTGAGAGTCCCGCACACCACGATGAAGAGTGGTCCCCACTTGCCACAACTAGAGAAAGGCCTCGCACAGAAAAGAAGACCCAACACAGCAAAAATAAATAAATAAATTTATAAACTCCTACCCCCAACATCTTCTAAAAAAAAAAAATGCCTAGAACCATTTCTGGAATACACACAGAAAAATGTTAGATAAGGGTTAGGAATTGTTTTATTGTTGTTAGTAGCAGCATCAAGGGAGTCTAGCTTTACAGCCTTTTCAGTATAAGCAGATCCACTAATAAGATGTGAGGATATCTATCCAGTTCACAGTATTGGGCCTTACAGTTCTGGATATAAGAACAATTATATTCATTGATGTAAACCTAGCTTTGACGTAGATATAGATATTAATTAGAATACATTTGGCTTATGAAACTCAAACATAAATTTCTGAAATTAAAACACCTGGATCAGTGCCTAAACTATAGGGAATTAACCAAAACAACATCACCATTTGGGAACCTATTCTCTAGGTGGTATTTTCCATATCTTATTTTCTCTCTTCCTTTAACCATAATTGTGTTTAGGTTTGGTAGTAGTAATAAAATAGGATATGACTGAGAAGAATAGGGAGATGAGAAGGACTGTAATCCTGAGTACAAAAAGCAAACTTAGAAGGGGTGAGAAATGGGAAAAAAGGACAATAAGTCTGTATGGTTTTGAGAAGACACATTTTTTAAATTAAGTAGTTCCAATTGATGAAAGTTTAACAGTGGAAACTAACATAGTGTGATGACTGCCATTGTATTATACAAGATGCAATGGGAACAGAAGAAACATCTTTAATCTTCCTGAGGGAGTCAGGACTAAGTAAACACAGAAGTGACAAGCAAGGATGTCATTAATTTTGAGGAGATTAAGGATTTGTAGGGTCAAGGTATCAGAAGATACACCATTATTAATCCTGAATTTATTGAAGAAAATATCAGATAAAAGTACTATTTTTTTAAGCAAGAAAAATACAGCAATCAAAGAATATTTTCATGAGCAATACAAGAAATGTTACAGGCAGTGCAAAAATAATTGCTAATGTAAATAGTTATGGTAGCTCAAAGAGTATACATGTGTAAATGTCATAAATGCTTTTGACTACTTTTGAGTCATTACAGTGATGTGACAGGTAAGGTGAAATCTAAATAGTTAAAAGAAAAACGAAGCTAAAGCAATGATACAGTTTTAGAGCAGAAAAATATTTTATTTCAGATGGATTTTTTAATACCTGTCAATTGACCCGAGCATACTTTATGACAATAACATAAAGCTGTCCTCCTTACTAGCTGCTGAATAACGTTTTTGCTTTTTTTGTTTTTTACAAGAGATTAGAATCAGCAGACCTGCTAAAAAATAATACCAAGACGAGGAATAAGCTTTAAAATTGCGCTTAAATCACACAAGCTGTGTTTAATCAAACATAAAGGTGTTTTTCTCTTTCTGGGAAGAGTATCATAACTGATGCAAATGAGTAAATTAACATATCCATTCTAGCATAAATAACCATACAGTGACTTATCGTAGTAAGGAACTGACAAAAAAAGAAAAAATATTTTTTTACAATGATTATTAACACTAAAAAATATATTTGAGGATTTATAACATGTAAAAGGTAAGAGTAAGAAAAATGGTTCTTTCTTTCCTTCTACCAGAATTGAGAATCTTCTCCCAAGCAGCACAGAACCTAAAGGCTACAGGAATGTTAACATTGGAGCTAAACTTGGTCAGGGAAGTAGCTACTGGGAACTTCATTATGCCTCTGTATACCGTAAACTTTCTTATAATATCCATTTCATATTTCTAAATCTCCAAGTTCGATCCTATTCATGATCTACCTTTTACTTTATTTTTTCTAATTCTTACTTATCGTAAATAATGACAAGATTTTTTTTTGTCTTTCCAGTTTTTCTTTGTAATCTGGTGGGAAGTTTTATTCATAATGATGGGTTATCTCATGCTCACTGTTTTTTCACCATGTGTCTTCCTTCCCTCTAACACAAATGTTGACCTTGTCTGCAGTTCCCTGCTCTCAAGTCTCTTCCATCTACTTGATTTCTAGCATCATCTTGCTTTTCTCAAATTTACCTGAGTCATCAGCAAGTTGTCATTTTGGAGGTATGAGATTTATGTAAAATAGATGTCCGATTGATGAGTTTTGATAATTGTATAAACTTGTGCAACTACAACCTCAGGAAAGATAGAGGTAATTACACCCCAGGAACTTCCCTCAGGCCCCTTCCTAGCCAGTTTACCACCTTCAAGAGGTAATCAAGAAGTAGTCTTCTAATACTGTGCATTAGTTATGCCTATTTTTAGCTTTCCTTTAAATAAAGTCAAATAGTCTATACTCTTTTGTGTCTGAATTCTTTCGCTAAGTATTTTTGAGATTTATCTCTATTGTTAAAATTACCAGTACTTTGTTCATATTTATTTCTGAGGAGTACTCTATATTGTGAATCTATCACAATTTGTTTATCCATTTAACTCTTGATGGATATTTGGGTTGTTTCTAGTTTTAGCTATTATCATTGAAGCTGCTATCAATATTCTTCGCATAAACAGACTAAGTTATATAAGTCTTAGTATAAACATATGTGGTTTTTTATCTTGGGTAAATATTTAACAGTAGAGTTGCTAGATCATAGGATAGATTTATGTTTAACTTCATGAGAAACTTCCAAACAGTTCTCAAAAGTAGTTGTACCATTTTATAATCACACCATTAAAAAATGGGAGATCCAGTCACTCCACAAATTTGCCAACATTTATATTATATATTTTTAAATCTTAGCTATCCTACTGGGTGTAAAATGATGTTTCATTATGATTTTAACTTGTGTTTTCTGGAAGATTAATGATGTAAACACCTTTTCATGTGCCTATTGACCATTTTGTGTCTCTGTGAAATGAATGTTAAAGTCCTTTGACCATTTTTAATAGATTTTCTTTTTTATTATTGACTTGTTACTTTGTATAATTTCTGTATATTGGTTCTTTCTCTGAAATGTGTTTTGCAAGTATATTTTCCTCATCTGTAGATTGACTATTTTTTTTAACAGTACCCTTTTTTTCCCCCAGCTTTATTGAGGTAATTGACAAATAAATTTGTAAGATATTTCAGTTTACAGCAGAATGATTTGATATGCATATACATTATGACAGGATTCTCAGTAGTCTATTTTGATGTTCAAAATTTTTACTTTTAATAAATTAAAATGTATCAATTTTTTATAGCTTATCAAATTTATGTTTTGTTTGAAAATCTTTGCCTAGAGAGTGATGTCAGAAAGCTGGCAGAATATGAAATCCCCAGCTGATATCCCCCCAGAAAAATAATATTTTGGCAGTCATTCACAGACAAAAGTGTCTTATGGGATCTTTAGGATCCAAGTAGGGGGGTTGCAAAACTCTGGTGGAGCCCAAGAACAAAAAGGGCCATTTTGAGAAGGCAGGTCTGTGCCCATCTGGAAACAGTGCTGTTCCCTGTGGACTCAGCTACAGCACTGTTTGGCCTGGGTCCTGCCACCAGCACCATCTGCCAAAGGACAAGGGAGGAGCCACATCTGCTCATGCCTTGGGTACTGGGTCTGCTAACCTTGTTCCTGGCTGTGGACCCTGAACTGGCCCATGATCCAGCTCCAGTCCCACTCAGCATAGGCCAGATACCAAAGTCAGATAAGGACACTACAAGAAAAAAAGAAAAGAAAAGAAAAGAAAAAAAACAGAAAAAAACCTACAGGCCAATATCTCTGATGAATATAGATGCAAAAATCCTCAACAAAATATTAGAAAAACCAAATTCAACAGTACATTACAAGGATCATACCATGATCAAGTGGAATTTAATACTGAGAAGCAAGGATGTTTTAACATATGCAGATCAGTAAATGTGATGCACAAAATATTAACAGAATAAAGGACAAAAATCACATGATCATCTCAAAAGATGCAGAAAAAAAGAATTTAACAAAATTCAACATCCATTTGTGATAAGAACTCTAAACAAATTATGTATACGAGGAAAGTTCTTCAACATAATAAAGGCCATATATGATAAATCCACTGCTAACTTCATACTCAATGGTGAAAGGCTAAAAGTTTCCCCCCTAAGATTAGGAACAACACACAATGTCACTCTCACTACTTCTACTCAACATAATTCTGGAAGTCCTGGCCAGAGGAATTAGGCAAGAAAAAGAAATAAAAGGCATCAAAATTGGAAAGGAAGAAGTTAAACTGTCATCATTTGCAGATGAAATGATTTTATGTGTAGAAAATACTAAAGATCTCACCAAGAACCTTTTTTTTTTTTTTTTTTTTCCTTAGGTATATGGGCCTCTCACTGTTGTGGCCTCTCCCATTGCAGAGCACAGGCTCCGGACATGCAGGCTCAATGGCCATGGCTCACGGACCCAGCTGCTCCGCGGCATGTGGGATCTTCCCTGACTGGGGCACAAACCCGTGTCCCCTGCATCGGCAGGCGGACTCTCAACCACTGCACCACCAGGGAAGCCCAAGAACCTTTTAAAACTAATAAATTCAGTAATGTTGGAGGATACAAAATCAATATACAAAAGTTAGTGACATTTCTATACATTAACAACAAACTATCCAAAAAAAGAAAGTAGGAAAATAGTTCCACGTATAATCATATCAAAAAGAGTAAAACACTCAGAAGTAAATTTAACCAAGGAGGTGAAAGATATCTACACTGAAACTTATAAGACACTGATGAGAGCAACCGATGAAGACACAAATATATGGAAAGATATCCTGTGTCCATGGATTGGGAGACCTGATATTGTTAAAATATCCATAATACCCAAAGTGATCTATGGATTCAATGTAATCCCTATCAAAATTCTAAATTTCACAGTAGAAAAACAATCCTAAAATTTATGTAAACCCACAAAAGACCTTAAATAGCTAAAGCAATCTTAAGCAAGAAAAACAGAGCTGGAGGCATCATACTTCCTGATTTCAAATTATATTACAAAGTTATAATAGTCAAAACAGTATGTTAATGGCATAAAAACAGGCACATAGACTAATGGAACAGACTAGAGAGTCCAGAAGTAAACACATGCATATACAGTCAACTAATCTTTGACAAGGGCACCAAGAGTGCACAATAGGGAAAGGATAGTGTCTTCTGTGATGGTGTTTGGAAGACTAGATATCCATATGCTAAAAAATGAAATTGGATCCTTATCTTTCATCATATACAAAAGTAATTTGAAATAAATGAAAGATTTAGATATAAAAACTGAAACTTAAATCTCCTAGAAGAAAGCGTAGGGAAAAATCTCTGTGACATTGGTCATGGCAATGACTTTTTTTGGATACAACACCAAATGCACAAGCAATAAAAGCAAAGGGGAAAAGTGGGACTACATCAAACTAAATGAAAGGGCAACCAATGGAATAGGGGAAAATATTTGCAAACCATATATCTGATAAAGGATTAATATCCAAAGTGTATAAGAAACTCATGTAACTCAATAGCAAAAACAAATAAACTCAATTTTAAAAATGGGCAAAAGGCTTGAATATACATTTTCCCAAAGAAGACATACAAATAGCTAATAGGTATATGAAAAGGTGCTCAACATCCCTAATGATCAGGGAAATGCAAATCAAATTTCCATATGATATTACCTCACACCTGTTAGGATATCCATTATCAAAAGGACAAGAGAAAAGAAATGTTGGTGAGGACATTGAGAAAAGGGAAACCTTGTACACTGTTGGTGGGAATGTAAATTGAAAACAGTATAGAAAATAGTGTTATGGCGAATACAATATGGGAAACAGTATAGAAGATCCTCAAAAAAATCTAAAGTTAGAACTACCTTATGATCCAGCAATCCTACTTCTTAGTATATATCCAAAGGAAACAAAAATCACTATTTCAAAGAGATAGCTGTACTCTCATGTTAATTGCAGCATTATTCACAATAGCCAAGGTATGGAAAAAACCTAAGTGTTCATCTACGGAAGAATAAATAAAGAAAATGTGGTATACATATACAATGGGATATTTTTCAGCCATATAAAAGAAATCTTTCCATCTGTAATCACATGGATTGAACACGGGAGGTATTATGTTAAGTAAAATAAGTTTCTTATACAGTATTTATATAAGAAATACAAATACTGTATTATTTCATATAATACTGTATTATCTCATATATGTGTGGAATCTATGAATCAAACTCATAGAAGCAAGGAGTAGAATGGTAGTTGCCAGGGGTTGGGGAGAAGCATGGGGGAATTGGAGAGATATTGGTCAAAGGGTACAAACTTTCAGTTATAAAATGAATAAGTTCTGGGGATCAAATGTACAGCATGGTGACTATACTTAATAATACTGTGTTGTATATTTGAAATACTCTAAAAGGCTAGATCCGAAGTATTCTCACGACACACAAAAAAGAAAGGGTAATTATGTGAGGTGATGGATGCTTAATTAGCTTGATTGTGGTAATTATTTCACAATGTATATGTATGTCAAATCATCACATTGTACACCTTAAACTTATACCATTATTATTTTGCAATTATACTGCAACAACTATAGAGAAAAGAGAATATAAGAATGCTTGTGTTTATGAGCACAAACCATAAGCATTACTGCAAACAGCTGGTACTTTCATGTGACAAGTTGGATGTTTTATGCATTTCCACAAAAATATTGAATCAAGTCACACATTTTATGCATCTCTGCAAAATATGAGTGAAGACAACATAAAATTATATTATGTGCATGTAGCAAGAACTTTGACAACAAAATGGGTAATACATAATATCTTTTCAAAGAATATTTAAGATGACTTCTTGCACAAGAAAACTTAAAATGTTCTGAAGTCTTACAGGTCTTAAATAGAAGAAACTGAGTGAGATTTTTTCTAAATTTAAAAGCAATCCTAAAAATTTGTGTTACTGTTAATGCAAATTTGTGAAGCTGAAAAAGAATATTTTCTAAAAGGTTAATAAGTGAAATTTTTTCATCAACCAGTCTTTTAGAGGAAAGACTAAATTATTTTGAGGTTTCTCTGTATAAAATATTGCAAAATTGTGATTTGAGAAGGCAATCAAAGTGTTTGCAGCTAGAAAACATTTGGGGAAAAGTATTATAGAAATATGCCAAACAAATAATTAATGATGGTCTATTTAAGGTTATTTTCTTGGATTTTGTGATGCTTATAGTATTTGTTGGCATTTTAAAGTTTATAGTTTATTTTGATTTTGATTTTGATTCAAAATAAATACACTCATTCATACTTTAAAAAAGAAATCTTTACCTCCACCAAGTTCTTGAGGTTATAGTCCTATAGTTTCTATTAAAATCTTCATGGTTCTAGCTTTTACATTAGGTCTGTGATTATAACCTAAATAATTTTTGCATGTAGAATGAAATAGGGATGAAGTCATTTTATTTTTCATAGAAATCTCCAACTGTTCAAACACCATTTGTTAAAACAAAGCAAAACTCTCTTTTTATAACAAGGAACTTTATACCTTGGCAAAATTCAATTTACTATATACGTGTGTGAATTTTGCACATATTTTCTGGACTTTCTATTTAGTTAATCTTTAGTCTATATTTACAATAATTTCATACTGTCATGATTACTGTAGCTCTATAAAATGTTTTAATATCAAGATTTGTAAATTTTCTAAAATTTTAATTCTTTGCATGATCATTCGGGTTTCTGTATGAATTTCAGAGGTTTCTTGTCAATTTATACAAAAATTCCTGCTGGAATTTTGATTGGGATTGCATAGAATCTATAGATCAATTGGGAGATAATTGTTGTCTTAATAACACAGAGTCTTCCAATACTTGAAAATGACACCTCTCTTCATTTATTTAGGTTTTCTTGAATTACTTTCAACAGTGTATTTTAGTTTTTGGAAATAGGTCTTGCACAGTTTTTATAAATTTATGCTTAGACATATAAAAACATTATTTATGATATTATAAATTACATTTAAAATGTATTTCTCAAGAATTTATTTATAGTTTATAAAAATAAAATTTACTTCTGCATATTGACTTTATATCTGGCAACATAGGTAAGTTTGCTTATTAACTTGACTTGTGTTTTATTTAGGGAGGAATTCAATCAGGTTTTCTAAATAGAGACCCCTTTGTTTTCTGTGAATAACAATATTTTTACTGCTAATTTTAATAATTATGCCACTTATTTTTTTTGTCTTATTGCAATGCCTAGGACTTATAATTCAATGTTCAATAGAAATAATATGAAAGAGCATCCTTCTTTTGTTCCTAATTTAGGAGAAAAAAATTAAATATGATTAAATATGATGTTAGCTAGAAGATTTTGGAGATGTCCTTTATCAGACTGAGACAATTTCCTTTTATCTCTAGTTTACTGAGTGTTTTTTCTCATGAATGTACATTGTATTTTGTCAAATGCTTCTTGAGCATTTATTTAAACAATCATGTTATTTCTATTATGCTTTTAATGGGATGAATTACACTAATTAAATTTTAATGATTAAACCAACCTTTCATTCTGGGATACAACCTTCTTGGTTACATAGTATTATTTTTCTTCTGTACATAGTGGATCTTTTTCCTCTAGGAATCTTTAAGATTTTTCTCTTTACTACTGGTTTTCAAAAATTATGATGTGCCCTGGTATACTTTTCTTCATGTTTCTTGGGTTGGGATTTAAGATTTTTGGATTTGTGGGTTTATCTAATTTTCATCAAATATGGAAAAATTCCAGCCCTTATTTCTTCAAATATTTTGTTTTGTCTTCTACTTTGGTGACTTCAGTTATTCATGTAGTAGGCCACCTTAAGGTGCCCCACAGCTCACTGATGCTCTGTTCATTTTTTTTTCAGTCTTTTTTTCCCGTGTTTTATTTTTTATAGTTTCTATTGTTATTTCTTCAAGTTCATCAATCCTTTCACCTTTCACCATATCTGTACCTAACATGCTCAGTCTTTTCTACCTTGTCCAATATATAGATATATGGAATATGGTTACTATAATGATTCTATTTTAACATCCTTTTCTACGAATTTTATAATCAGGATCATTTCCTGGTCTGTTTCTATTGTTTGACCACTCTTTACACATTGCGGACTGCATTTTCCTGCTTGGCAGACATTGTGGATTTTACCTTTTAGAGTGCCTGATACTGTTGTATTTCTATAAATATTCTTGAGTTTTGTTTTGTTTTTCCCTGGGAAACAGTTAAATTACTAGGATATGGTTTGATCCTTGCTTTTAAGTTTTGTTAGATGGGACCAGAAGAGCCTTTGTTTAGAGTTCATTTTGTCCCACTACTGAACAGATACCATTTTGAGTACTTTACCTAGTATCCCATGAATTCTGTGGCTTTTTACTGTCTGATGGGAACATAAACTACCCCTGATCTTTGTTAACACTAAAGGTTGTTCTGCCTGTTTCTTTCTGTTGGTTTTCACCCCAAGCCTTAGACAATTTTCTCACAACACACATGCTGATCAATACTAAGCTAAAGACTCCACAGTAACCCTCTGTAGATACCTAGAACAAACTCTCTCTGTGCAGCTGTCTTCTCTAGCTGCCTTGGCCTTCCTTGTTTCCCACTTCCATCCCCTCAACACAGAAAGATCTCCACTTCCTGCACTGCAAGCTGGAAACTCTCTTGGCAGTAAACTGGGAAATTTCAGATTTCAGCTTGTTTTTTCTCTCTCAGGGATCACTGTCCTATACCACCTGATATCCAATAATTGATATTGCATTTTTAATGTATTTGTATAATTCATTAGTTTTTTCAAGAGGGAGTTAAGTATGATTTCTTTTGCTTCATCTTGGCCAACAGTATAATTTCTCCTGCTTCTTTTTGATCTCCTGCTTGTGTTTCCACTGGCTGAACTCAAGCCAAAGTCAGTGGGCAAATGAGCCAGTTAATATAGACAGTCAAGGTTGGTCTTATGCAATTAGAGTAGGGCGGAGAAGGTCAGAGAGAGGATCAGAAGGGCAAATAGAGGATATCCAGCATAAGTTACTAATGTGATTTTCATTTTAGCCACTTAAGAAAAGTTATTCTCAGAAATAAACTGAACTAAATTTTTTGGCTTCATTTTCTTCTCTAAGCATCCAAAGACTGTAACATATGATAAACTCAATCATTCTACAGCTTCATAGTTCTGAAAATACATAAGTGTCTCGATTTAAACATTTTATTCCAATACGTAATTTTGAATATATAGTCATTTTGACTATTTGTTCATGCATATTATTTAAAACAGAGGGGAAGTTTTATAAATTTAAAAGTTAAAAAGCCAGTCTCTTTTTATTTAGTGGTTTCTCAGGATATACACTCAAATTCAGTATATGTATTCAATATACCCAAATAACAATAATGGATATAACTTAATAAAGGATGTCTTTGCACAAAGTAAATAGTATACTATTCACAAGTAATTTTCTTTTAAATTCTCATAATACCATCATAAGGTAATTATTATTTTCATACCAATTTCTAGATGAGAAAACTGAAATTAAACTGATTAAGAATATTCACAAGAATCATATAAGTAAGTAGTGGTGATTAGATTCAAGCTCTGGGCTTTCTGACTCGAAACCTGTTCTCTTGTTGCCTCTTTCTGCTTTGATAAAAGAACAAGTAACAAGTTCAAAGACTGTCTTCGTTGTTAGAATCCAGGGGAAAAATGAAGCGAAAATTATTCACATTTTCAATTCCAATATGAAGGTTAACCCAAGTGTCCCTTTAGGCAAGTTGCCCAGACTCTACTGTTTCTTCTCCATAACTGCTTCTTTCACTCATTTGGCATCTCTCTCATATTGAATGATGAGTCTGCTTTCAACATTTTTCTGTTGGTGAGAGACAGAAGGAAAAAGAGAGTATTGAGCTTCAAGCCTTTTATTTATTACAGTTATTGAAATATTTTCAGAAATAAAGGCTGCAAAACTACTACAAAAAGGGTTGCTTGGCATTTCAAAATAGTACCATTTATGTAAAGATAAGAGCATGCTATTTACAAATCTTCCTTAAGACAAATGCATATGATGTTTCAAGGATTCTTTTCATCTTAAAACTGCAATGCTTATATCTGTTTTCTATCTACTACTGCATTAAAAGTAACAAAAATAAAAAGCATGAATCCAGCTCTGACTGCCCATGCATTGTTATGCACAAATGGATAGAAGCCAGCTCCTTCCATATTAGATTATATGGCCTTACCGACCTACTTACAGGTGCACAGTATTTTCTATCTGCAGGAAAGAATCTGTAGTGTGTGTGTGTGTGTGTGTGTGTGTGAATCTGAAATAAAAGAGAAATAACTGGGTAGATGATGAATTGTAGAAAAAAGAGAAAACAGCCTTTTTTTGGATCTTTTTTCACAGGGCAAGGAGAAGGAGAGAGGCCTTTCATTGTCTTTAAAGTAAAGTCCCTAAGAGTTATCATCATCTGCAACTGACACCAAAATAAATGTCTCAAACAAGTCATAGAACCTGATGCCAGCAAATTGGCACATAGATATCATATATTAAAAAATTCTCTCTCGGGCTTCCCTGGTGGCGCAGTGGTTGAGAGTCCGCCTGCCGATGCAGGGGACACGGGTTCGTGCCCCGGTCCGGGAAGATCCCACATGCTGCGGGGCGGCTGGGCCCGTGAGCCATGGCCGCTGAACCTGCACGTCCAGAGCCTGTGCTCCGCAACGGGAGAGGCCACAACTGTGAGAGGACCGTGTACCGCAAAAAAAAAAAAAAAAAAAAATCTCTCTCATGGGAGATGTCCTAGAAGTGAGACCATTTTGGGGATATATTGATCATATTGTATCAAAATAGAGGTTTGGTGGAATACTCAGAAATCTCTTACAACTCTCTTATTTTATGACCTTTAGAGTTATATGGATTAATAAATAATTCCATCTAAATACATTACTATGCATTTGTGATGCTGATAGAAATTTCTGTCACTAAGGCAACAGTGTAAGTACATAGCATATTTCTGGCCTTTCCATTGCAATTCATAAAATAAACAATATTTTAGAATTGTGATATTTAAAAATTATTACATTCAACAATTCATCTTACAGATGAGAAAACATAGACTCAGAGAAGTTAATTAGCTTATTAAAGGTCCCAGAGCTATCTAGTCATAGACAGTGTGCAAGAAAGGATTATGAAGTTTACTACTTCTTAGAACATCACATTAGCTATTAATATTGTATACATTTCACTGCTCCATCAATATAACAAATAAACATATCTTCCTCCCAGAAGTCATATGAATATTGCTTCATATTTGTAATTTTGAAATGATCATATGAAAGGTATTCTGTATATTTCTATTTTATACTTATATATATCAAGAAAGAGATTAAATGGATAATTTTCAAAAGCAGAGCATGGGTTTACAGGAAACTTTAAGTTTATCTGGACATTTAATAGGTTGTTCTACTACTAATAAAGTATGAAGAATATACATGCATAATTTAGTAGCATTACTAGCTAGTTATCTCTAAACACTTGGCATCAATAGGTGGTTTCAAACCTTCTTAGCTGTAGACTTGGTTGCCTGAAACAAGGCTTCCTGATAATTCATGATGATCCTGCAACTGACAGTCAGCTGAGGGGCCCTCTGTTCCTTGGAGTTCTGTATATTACCTAAAAGACCTCAACTCAACTCCATGGCCAATATAAATCTAGGGATCTCCCAAGCTTTCTTCAGATTTGCAGAGAGTTCATAGTTTCATGATCTCCTCTATTACCCAACCTTCTGCTTCCACATGCTAATTTCTCACAAAATGCAACTCCCTTGCCAATTTTCACCTGCAACTAAAACAATTATCTACAACACCCATTTCTTACAAATCATTCATGAAATTGATATGATATAGTAGTTCCCTGAAGTGCTGAAGAATTGAGTAATGGGGAAAGCTAAAGTGGTCTCTGCCTATCAGGCAGTAAACGCTTTTAAGTTTGAAATTAGACATCTCTTTTCTGTAGTCCTGTGGTCTCAGGACTCCCTCCCTGAAAGCTCCTGGCCTTATGGCTCCTGGCTCCCTCCCCATGTGACACTTTTGTTCTTCCCAGGTTCCTTTTTTCACTGTCCCCATTTCTTCCTCATTCTCCTTTTCCCTTATCTCTCTGAAGCGGAAAAATAATCCTTCCTTGTCCCAAAAAAGACATTCCATCCTTTGATCTGAAGTCTTTGGAACACCCTTGAGATCTTCTACACCAGGCAGTTAAGTATTTTTTTTTGTCTCTAACCTACACAAAGGCAGTTTTCTCCCTAACAATTCTGGAGTATGGTTTTTTTTTTTTTTTTTTCCCCTGGTACGCGGGCCTCTCACTGTTGTGGCCTCTCCCGTTGCGGAGCACAGGCTCCGGACGCGCAGGCTCAGCGGCCATGGCTCACGGGCCTAGCTGCTCCGCGGCATGTGGGATCTTCCCGGACCAGGGCCGGAACCCGTGTCCCCTGCATCGGCAGGCGGACTCTCAACCACTGCGCCACCAGGGAAGCCCTGGAGTATGTTTTAAGATGATCATTTGCCTGTCACTTTTCCAGTTCCAAAGTAAGTACAGGGAGGCTGCAAGAGGGCTAGTAATCTAGAATCAGCTGATGCAAGACCCCCAGACTACCAGGAGGCTCTCCTGGAGCAAATCATGAGCCTCCAGATCTAGGAGAGAAGAGATAAAGTAGGGTTTGCAAATGTTCATTTGCCTCTTTGAATGTTATTCAAAATATAGTTTTATCAAGGCTAATGTGCTTAGTAATTTTAACTTACCTGACCATAATAATGAAAAGTGTTACTCTTATAAGAAAAGTGTATATTTTTTTATAGTTGCTAAGTTATTTTATATACGTCATTTGGCTTGCGCTTCACAAAAACCTTCTGGGACAAATAGTTGAGGAAATGTCATTAGTCAAGTTTTATAGATACCAAGAGAGTAAGTGATTTTTATACATAAATGGGATTTCAACTTTAGTCCTTTCACATTTACCTACTCAAATTTAGCTACTCTTCTGTATCTAGGGCCACTGCTTCCTAAATGCTGACCTCCCTCCTGTCTTGAATTTCTCCAATTCAATCTCCCTTTGCAACCAGAGAGATATTTTTAAAATCCAGATTTGCTCACTTCATATTCTTTTTGTAATTAATTTATTTTTTTAATTAAAATATGGTTGATTTACAATGTTATATTAGTTTCAGGTGTACAGCAAAGTGATTCAGTTATACATATGTATATATATTCTTTTTCAGATTCTTTTCCCATATAGGTTATTACAAAATATTGAGTATAGTTCCCTGTGCTATACAGTAGGTCTTTGTTGTTATGTATTTTATATATAGTAGTGTGTATATGATATTTATCTTTCTCTGTCTTACTTCCCTTAGTATGATAATGTCTAGGTCCATCTATCTTTCTGCAAATGGCATTATTTCATTCTTTTTTACGGCTGAGTAATGTTCCATTGTGTATATGTACCACATCTTCTTTATCCATTCATCTGTCAATGGACATTTAGGTTGCTTCCATGTCTTGGCTATTGTAAATCATGCTGCAATGAACATTGAGGTGCCTGTTTACTTCATATTCTTTATTGAATTGTTTTAATGCCTTCTCATTGCCTGTAAGGTTAAACTCTTTAATACAGCTTATCAGGCCTTGCGTGCTCTGTCTCTGATCCGCTCTTCATCTTCTTTTCTCCACATTATAGGCTATGTAAAATTTTTGTGATTTCTCAGTTATACCAAACTCTCCCTTAAGGGCCTTTTTACAGGTTCTTCTCTCTTCCTAGCAAATGTTCACCTCTAATCTTCTATCTCCTTCTACTAATAATTTTGTCACATATTACCTCACCTTTGAAGCTGGGTTAGGTCTAGCAAACTATACTACATCATGGCACCAGACACACTGTAGTACAGCTGCTTTTTTATTCATCTGTTTCTGCTAGTACACTAAGTTTTATGAGGACTTTGGCCATATTGCTCAAAAACACTTGAATGAATTAAATCAGCTATCAGTAAATGATACCTGTGGGCCATATCCAGTCCACAAACTAAGAAGTTTTTAAATCTTAAAGGTTGGGGTGGGGGGTTGGGGGTGGAGAAGGAAGAGGAGGAACATATATATGGGCCTTGAAGCTAAAAAAAGTTATGTATCTTTTTACAGAAAAAGTTTGTCAAACTCTGAATTAATAAATGAAACAATGAATTTTAATTTCAAAGCCTTGACCTTTCAACAAACCAGGGTCCTCCTCAAATATCTTCCAAATATCTTTAAAATCTTTTGATTATAGGGAGAAGGTCGCCACACCTGTTATATGCACATTCTAAACGTCAGTTCACCTCATTGATTAATAGCAATAATAAAAACCTCTGATGTCTATTGCCAGGTAGCAGTGGCTGCTTGTGGCATTAACCAGTTTCATGAGATTGATTCAAAAGAGGTTAATATCTGCCAAAAGTATGATGAGCTTGGCAGGCTACACAAGAAGTAGAAGAAAACTGTTTTCGAGAGCAAAATCAACCCGGTAATTCTGACTCTCTTATACTTTGTTTCCCAAAATATTTTATATGTCAGTTGAGGGCCCATATGCGAAAGAGAAGAAACAAAGCTTTCAGTTTAGTTGGTGGCACAGCCTCAACTGCTTTTATAAGAATAGTGTGGTCTAGGTAGTTTTCAAAGGAGGAAAACAATGGTTTTTTTTTTTAATTTCTGCTTTTTTTTAATATGTTTTCAAAGTTGTTATTTCAATAGTTGGCATCGTTAAGGTCTATTATGCATTCAACCACATGGAGTTTTATCTATTTTGTCCTTAGCAACCATAGTTTCTTTCTTGTCTGCATCAAAATGAAGATAGTTACCCAAAGGTTTTCACCTTCCAATTTTTCTATTTGCTTAGCAAGTTTGCTGCATGATTGCTGATTCTCGAAAACATCAATTAACAGATAGGGTGACTAAATAAAATAAACTCTTATTAGTAATTGATAACTCTATTTTGAAAACATATTGGCCCTAGTGCTTTTTGTAAAATCATGAAAAGATAACTTAGTGTACATAGCCACTTCCTAACAAAGTGTTTTAATAGGCATTGGACAATAAATTATGAAAGTTAAAAAATTTTCTTTACAGTACTTATAAATTTACTAACTTGAGTAATGTCATTGGAAAACTATAGCTTGACAATTTTATAGTGCAGTTACTGAAAATGCATCTTTTTGTTCACTGGGTTGCTTATAGAAAGTCTACAAACTTTAGGGCATGATTTTATTCTCTGCCAAGCAAGAGTATAACCATTCAAACTGAAGGACAGAAACCTAGTCAGACCTAGGCTCTCAGGTTGAGGGGCAGGGTGAGGAATTTGAAAACAACAATGAAATAGATTCTGTGCTGAAAACTCTATTTTTACTTACTACTTATTTTACGTTATTTATTTACTTATTTTAATTACTACTTTGCATAGTGAGGGTAATTAAAATACTGACTGCCTATAGTCTTAACATATATAGTCAGCTAATAAGAGAAATAAAATCAGAATTCCTAAGTTTGTTGTTTAAATTCTCATTTAATTTCTATATATTACTTACAATAAGTGGTGTGTTAGTCTAACCCCAAGCCATGGTCAGTTCCCCTTAGAGATCCTTTACTGGGAAAGTCTCAGAAAATGTGGAATCTATTACTGGTTTAGTGAAGAGAGCACAAATCATAGACTCATCATTCAGGAATTAGGTGCAGATAGGGCTTGGAATATTTTAACTGACCTTTTTTATAATTCTCATTCATTTACTAAATCATATTGCATTTTAAATTACCTAATACATGCAGGGTATTTCAAGATAAATAAGACCTGTGTCTTCTCTCAAGGAGCAAAAGTTTAATTGGGGAGAGAAACCTGTCAATATTATCATCACAAACAGTGTTAAAGTATGACAAATGGTCTGTGAAAATGCAGACGAGGCAGGGAATAAGTCTATCTAGTGGACTCCTTGTTAGGTTCATATTGGCAAATCATCAAATAACTGTGATAAAAGGATAGGAAAGAAACATGTTTGAACTTAACAACAACAACAAAAAAAAACCCATGATTTTCTAAAGAGAAGAACATTGAAATGTTCTAAATATTCCTTTTTGTTGTATTGTTTTGCACCTAGCCAGGTAATTAAATTAAGGGCAAGGAAGATCTGGCAGGTGTTGGTATCATAAAATTCAATTTATAACAGGTTCCTCTGATAAAATGTATTATGGACATGTTTATTTAGTAATTTATTATTAGAATATAGTGAATAGTTGTTAATTATTTAGCTCTCTTTATGTGAATGAAATTAATAATAATGCTAATATTATCTACTTTTAATTTAGCTTTATGTTAAGCTTTCTGCTGAGTGTTTTATATCTTTTTTTCAATAAATCCTTTCAACAACATGGTAAGCTGTATACTATTATTCTCACTATTTTATAGATGATGAAACTAAAGCATTGAGATGTTAAGTAACTTCAAGGGCAGACAAGCAAAGTATTTGGTGGGTGGAAGAGCTGAGATGTTAACCCAAGGTCGACAGACTCAAAGATGTGCTTTTACCCACTGTATTTTACATAAGTAAAGGCAAAATAAAGCTCAACATGCTTACATCTGAAAAGTTAATAACCAAAGACATAGGTTCAGGTTAATATACTCTAATTTGGGCAGAGTCACTCATATATGTTTATTTGAAAATAAAGTTTAAGATCTTTTTTTGTTGTTTTCCCTGAGATTTTTGACAGGCTGAATCCCAATTGTGTAATTTTGCTCTATTTACTACTTATTTTGAACTTGTGTGGAATTAGGAAGTCGAAATTTTAGGATAGAGTAAGAATGCATTGTTTAAGACAAATCAAGAATAGAGAAGGATGAATAATAATCAAATGGTAAATATAAAACATTTGTTTGTGGAATAGATTCTATGACAAAAAATCAAAGAGGCTAGCTGATGAATAGTCATTTTATCCCTGCTTCTTAGAAAAATTTTTATATATATTGTTGCCAAGAGTCACGGACTTGGGTGAATTTTGAAGTTTAACATTTCCTTTTTCTTTTCACACATGCCCCTTGAACTACTTTTATGGGACCATGTGTCCTTAGCACCTTACTGAGTTGCCTGTGAACTTTGATTTTAGGATTGCCCTGTGCAGTGCATCATATCAGTGTGATCACTTCAGTATTCCCATTTTTCCTGGACTGCCTAGGGCCTCTCAGGACTCAGAAACCTAGCTTTACATTTTTTCCAAACCAAAATTTAATTTTAGTATCTGTCTTAGTCTCCTATTGCTGGTAATAACAAATTACCACACATTTGGTGCCTTAAAAACCACAAATTTTTTATCTTGCACATCTGGAGATCAGGAATCTGAAATGGGTCTTAATGTGGCCAAAACCAGGATGTCAGAAGAGCTGCATTCCTTCTATAGGTGCTAGGGGAGAAGCTGTTATTGCCTTTTCCAGCTTCTAGAAGCTGCCTGCATTCCTTGGCTTATGCTGCATCACTCTGACCTCTGCTTTCATTGTCACATTTGCTTCTCTGACTCCTGCTTGCTTCTTTCCTATATAAGGACACTTGTAATTACATTGGACCCACCTGGATAATCCAGGATAATCTCTCCATTTCAAGATCCTTAACTTAGTCACATCTGCATAGTCTCATCTTCCATTTAAGGTAACAGATTCTGAGGATGGAGATATGGATATCCTTGGAGGGACGATATGCTGTCTATCACAGTATCCTTTATTTGGAACCACGTGTCCCTAGAAACTATGTGGCAAAGTTTGTAAGAAAAGTCATGCTTGCAATCTGCAAAATATGAGCAACATCCTTTTCAGTTATAATTTGGTCCAAATAATCACTCTAGTTCTGTCTGACTTTTTCTTCCTTCCTTGTTTCAAATGTTTGGAATAAAGTAACTGAATATGAGCATACAAGTAACTTTACATAGCAAATTAGTTTGTTTTTTTCTGTTGTTAGTGATTTTTTTTGTTATTCACCAATGAATACTGCTTCACAGCCATCATAGTCTAAAGGAGGATGCACCATAACATGGATCCAAATTACATGTCCTAGTTACATGTGTCTCAGGAATTACTCTGACATCACAGTCCGGTGAATGGCACTCAGCAAGCACAGGACTGAAGTTTGATCTTGCTTTCTCCATATCTTTTAAAACCTAGTGAAATCTTTAGGAAGAAATCCACCTGTTATTGAGCATGACCTTTGAATGGTCATTTTGACCCTTGCAAATATCCATCTCAGAGGTTTGTATTGAAACTAGTGTTTACTGAAATTCTTGGAACTGTTCAGTTCCTGACCAGAGGTAACTTCAGTCCTTCACCAGATGGTGCATAAAAGAAGATTAATGGTTTCCATACCCTTGATGAACTCTGCATTATGAAACAGAACTTAAGCTGGAAGATTTTGAGGGTAGGAGTTATCAGAGTAATAAAATCTATGGTGTAGAACAGTGTACAACTTAAGAAATGACCTGTCCCCTCTCTCTATGCTTCCTGCCTCTTTAAAAATACATTTCTGTGCAGAAAATATGAAACAAGGAGAGCTTGCTTTGGGTTCCTTGGTGTTCCAACATTTGTTTCACTTAAAGTTTTTACAGTGTCACTTCATCAATCCCTATGTTCATTTTGGTAGGGAATCACTGACATACAAAAGCCATTTTATTATTATGGAAACAAGGGAAATAGTGAGAAACTTTTTATTCTTAAAAAAGATTACAAAAGCATATTTTATTTCCAACTGTTTGGTTTTTAAAACTAAATAATGGCATCTATGAATAATGTTTTTCATTTCATTTAAAAAGAGATTAACCTAGATTCTTTCTGTGAGCTGTTGTGCCAATGAGCCCTTATCAACTGAGTCCTGTGGAACCCTGGTACTTACACCTTGGAATTTGTCTTGACTTACCATAAAAGAACCTCAGCATTTTTTAATTACACTGAACCAACAACAACTTAGTGCCTGCTGTGAACTAGGCATTCCACTACAAACTAGCACTGCAAATACAAATAAGATATAGACCCTACCTGCAAGATGTTTATATTCCAACACAGAATGCAAATTCTATTCAACTATAAGAACTCCTGCCCAATGGTGACACCAAGTTAAATAAGTTTGGTTCCTCTCCTGGGAAGTTCTGAAGCTAATGTGGAAGATAGACAATGAATGAAAAATACAGCACAGAGTGAGTGTATGTGTGTTAAATGGAAAAGCTTTAGCATGGACAAGCTCAGCAGGCAAGTGGCCTCATGGGATTGGATGGCATGGGCGAACTTACTATAGTCCAGCATGTGTTTATCACCCTTGTAGGTCCACAAACTAAACAATATTAATGCACTCAGGGAAGATGATTAGCCTCTCAAACATGGAAATAATAACTAAATTCTGGACACTAATGAATAAATCACTGAAGATGTTTTTGCCATGGTCAGAATGTTCATAGTACCTTTCTAAGTTACTCCCCTTTCCTGTTATTAAGAGCAATTCCAATCCAGAAACAATATATGCTGGAGAGGGTGTGGAGAAAAGGGAACCCTACTACACTGTTGGTGGGAATGTAAATTGGTACAATCACCATGGAAAACAGTATGGAGTTCCTTAAAAAACTGAAAATACAGTTACCATATGATCCAGCAATTCCACTCCTGGGCATATATTCAGAGAAAACCATAATGTGAAAAGATACATGCACCCCAATGTTCATCACAGCGCTATTTACAATAGCCAAGACATGGAAGCAACCTAAATGTCCATCAACAGAGGAATGGATAAAGAAGATGTGGTACATATATACAATAGACTATTACTCAGCCATAAAAAAGAATGAAATAATGCCATTTGCAGCGACATGGATGGACCTAGAGATTATCATACTAAATGAAGTAAGTCAGACAGAGAAAGACAAATATCATATAATACCATTCATATGTGGAATCTAATTAAAAATGATAAAATGAACTTATTTACAAAACAGAAATAGACTTACAGATACTGAAAACAAACTTATGGTTACCAAAGGGGAAACGTGGGTGTGGTAGGGATAAATTAGGAGCTTGGGATGAATATATACACACTACTATACCTTAAATAGATAACCAACAAGGACATACTGTATAGCACAGGGAACTCTGCTCAATATTCTGTGATAACCTATAAGAGAAAAGAATCTAAAAAAGAATGAATATATGCATATGTATAACTGAATCACTTTCCCGTACTCCTGAAACTAACACAACATTGTAAATCAACTATGCTCCAATAAAATTAAAATTTACAAAAAAAGAACAATTCCAAAGACTTATATAGAGCTTACTATGGGTTACATATTTACTCATTTAACTGTCAACACAAACTTTTGAGGCAGAAAATATTATTCTCATTTTACAGGTAGGGAAAATAAGACATAGAGAGGTTAAGTAATTTGCTTAGTTTATGGCTAGGAAATGGAAGAACCAGGATTTGAACCCAGTTTGGTTCTAAAGTTGATGCTTGTAACTTCTATGCTATATCGCTTAAAGAGTCTTTGCAAGAAACTGATTAAAAAGTGCTTTCTTAGAATAGGTTATTATTATTGGTTAAACTGCAACTAACAATTTCAGGAAGACGTCTCCCCAAATTATGCATTATCTAAATAGTGTTAACTTTCAGAGGGAAACCTTATTTCCCTGGGTCTTATTTCTTGTACCTCTAGATATGAATTGAATAAGAAGCAGAATAATAAAGCTGTGAACCAAGTGTTGTGGAAACAAGACAGAGGGATGTAAGTATGGTTTTAAAGCCATGTCAGTAGACACATGCAAATTAATGAATACCTCATTTCTCTCATTCCAATATAGCTTGTGGTAAAATGCCTCCAAGTGATGGAAGTGATGGCATATATCAATAAGAACATATTTAATTTTTCTCATCTCATGGTTGTCTGAAAGATATCTCAGTGCCATCCAGCTCTAAAGATGGTTATGATTCTATAAAGAACCCTTCCATTTCCTTGTTTATATAAAGTTTTTGTCTTAATTGCAGAGTTAATGTTATTTCCCGTTGTAGCTATTAGCGTCAATCTCTATGTACAATTTGCTTATTACAGTAAAGCTTGGCTCTCTGGAGACCAGGCATCCTAAAACCTCAGGCTTTGGTCCAAATCTGAAGACAACTGGAGAAAACATGCACACATGATATCACTTTGGCCTATTTCTTTTTTTTTTAAAGAGACCTATTTCCTATAGACATTTGAAATAAACAAATGAACAAGCCTGGATGAATAACGACCCAAGGTTAAGCCCCATGTTATAATTGATTGGTTCTTCAAGAGGAAAAAAAGGAAGACTAAATTCTAGATAAGATGACATTTTGTGTGTGTGTGAAAAAGAGTAGCATGCAAAAGGAAACAAAGCAATAAGAAGGGAGAAAAGAAGTAAGAGAGAAATGGAAATTATGGGCATCTTTTCTCTTACTGATCATGGTGAAAATGAGGGTGAGGAGAGGAGGGTTCAGTAATTGATTCAGGGAATGTTAATTAAAAACAGTATAATAAGGCCAGAGGGGCAAGCTAACCCTAAAGAGTCTGTAGTAGAAAAGGTTGAGATGCTGAAGATGAGTGGAGGATTAGAAAAAATGCTTTAACTTCAAGTCAGAGGTCAAGATCAATATCAGTATGAATACAGGTATTGGAACTAGAAAGCAAGGTGAAACAGAAGCAAACCAAGATATAAAGAAAAGAGGAATTCTGTGGGGTAGTTTATAACGCAGCATTATTTGGGGTTTTCTTTTAGGTCAGCAGGAAGTTTTTGCAATGGTGGGTAAATGAGTTGTAAAGAGTCAGTGATGGGTTTACCTGCAGCCACAGTGGTGATTATACATTAATGAAGTGTGATGTTAGCAGATACTCAAACAGTGGTGAGCAGAGCTACAATCAAAAGGCAACATAATAGAATACTTCCTAAATCTCAAATTTTCATTATTTCCTAACAGTATAGCATATTACTGTGTGTTTGTTTGTGTGTCGCTGTGTGTATTAACAGCATCTATGCATCAACACTGCAAACCTCCTGACATCACTGACACTTCAGTGAGAGTTGCCTTGAAAATGTTCTCTCTCCATTAGAGTGTTGAAATCACCTATCTATCGCAGGTACCATTAACCCAGCGAAGGATGAGATCACATGTTCAGTAACTACAGCTTAAGACCACTGCCCTGTTAGCTGTGAAGGGCCCACAAGACCTGTCTGACTTTCCACCAGTGACCCCAGGCCATGTCATTACCCATATTAAATCCCATGGTCAATCATTATACTACTTCCTGGTATACTTGCTTGATTCCATTGGATTCTCTCCCCTTATCATTGCAAAACAACAACCCTGGTTAAATCTGACTCTTTGCCAACTCCATGCCTGTCTCTGTGCAGCTGAGTGTGGTTGAAGCAAACACATAGCCACAAAGGGTTAAATTCATGACTACAACCTCAAGTGAGTCCTTCATACCGTGTCATAATAATATTAGACTCCCATAATTTAATTACTTTCTCACTCTTCCAAACTAAGAGTCATCTAAATCCTCGCTACTCAAGCATGAAACATGGGCCCGTGACACCTTCATCACCTGGGAGCTTGTTGGAAATGCAGAATCTCAGGCCTCATACCTGACTTCCTGAATCTGATTCTGCATTTTGATAAGATCTCCAGATGACTCATATGCACTTTAAAGTTTGAGAAGCACTGATCTTCTGACCTCTCTCTCACTCTGCTCTAACCCTCTGGCTTCTGCCTATTCCTAAAACATAGCCAGGCACACTCCTGCCATAGTGTCTTTTCACTGGCTATTCCATCTGCCTGGAATGCTCTTCTCCTCAGGTATCCACATGGATAATTCCACGTCTCCTTCAAGCTTTGTTCAAATATCACTGTCTCATTGAGTCCTAACCTGACCACCCTACATCATTTGAACTCCTTCTTGTCATGCGTGACTGCCACTTATATGCTCTACATTTATCATTTCCATTGCACTCATCACTTTCTAACCTGCTAAGCTATGCTCTCATTTGTTATGTAAAGCCACTTATCACTTTTTTTGTGTGTCTTACCCCTCTTGAACATAAGCACCATAAGAGCAGAGTGCTTTGCCCAGTTAGTTCACCAACACATTCTAAACATCTAGATTGGAATAAATTTTTGTTGAATAAGTAAAGGGAAGACAATGTGAAAAGGAAATGCCTGGATCTAAGCCCCAACATTTTAGGCCTTTGGTTGGGGCTACTATTGAATTTGGTTAGGTTGAAGTATCCTTAATTGTACAAGGCACTAATAGAATGAAATCACTGTTCCCAAGTTTGCTGTTTTTGTCTAGTCTAGGTATTGAATATGTTTCATCTACTTTTCTTCATACAGAAAGCTACACAAAGGTGTGTACTTCTACTCGGACTTAATTTTTCTTTCATTTCCTCCTTTTCCTGAGCCCCTGGGATTTCGTGATCAAAATATTCCTTTATATTTTGAAGCTTTTCAGAATATTCTCTCAACTTTCTTTTTTTTTGCGGTACGCGGACCTCTCACTGCCGTGGCCTCTCCCGTTGCGGACGGAACACAGGCTCCAGACGCACAGGCTCAGCGGCCATGGATCATGGGCCCAGCCTGCAGCACGTGGGATCCTCCCGGACCAGGGCACAAACCCGTGTCCCCTGCATTGGCAGGTGGACTCTCAACCACTGCGCCACCAGGGAAGCACTCAACTTTCTTTTCCTAACTGAAAATTGGCTATCCCCTGAGGAGAACACACACTCTGCAGAACTCTCACTTGGAAGATGTTTCTACTTTCATAAGCTGCTAACCTCAGATGGTGTTCGTGTCTTCTTTTCTCCCATTAGTTGCTTTCATTCCATTGTTCCTTCTCCATACTGGCAAACTCCCTGCTTCTATGCAGTCTCACCTTCTCTCCCCTGCATTGTTGTTAACCTTCTGATCACTCTGCTATATGATTTAGTGACTGTGGTCACTGAAGGTTCACTGTGCAAGTCTAGACAAAGACTTCAATACTCTGGTCTCCATGACCTCCATATCCTCAGGGATATTCTCCATCTCTTCACCTCAGTCACACAACTTCCATGGTCACAATCTTGATTTGTTATTTTCCCAAATTGCTCCATTTGTGACATCAGTAATTCGAACATCTCACTCTTGGATGACAACTTCTTCAATTCAAATTATCTGCTCATCTGCATCTACTACAAGCTTTCTGGCATCATCAGGATTTTCAGACAATGGTTCTCTTCACATTCTTCCTGTTAGTCAACTTTTGTTGCCAATTCCATCTGCATCCAGAGTAGAGTGCATGGCTCATAATCTTAATCACCCTTTTGTCAATACCCTGAAGCCATTTGCCACCTACCCAGCCAATATGCAAACCTGAATGAACCCAACTAATCAGCTTCTCCTTTTCTAATTGCTTGAATCCTCTTTGAAGAAACCATGCAATTAAGACTTTTTCTCACTCTGAATTCATATTCATCATGAACTGATTCCTCAGTACTGCCTGGGAATTCTATTATGTCTTATAGTCAGATCACTTTTCATTCCCTGCAACAATTATTTCAACTCTCTGAATACCTCTTCCCTCTGATCTACCTGCAACTTGCTGTTGCTGCCTAATTCACCAAGAAAAAAAGAAGGAACAAGTCTGGCTTTTTCAGAAAGGTTTCTGTGACTCTCTGAGCAGCATTTTCTTTCCCTCTGCCCTGCCTCAGAAGATGTTACCTACTGTTATTGTTTTTTCTTTTTTTTTAAATGTTTATTTTATATTGGAGTGTAGTTGATTAACAATTTTGTGTTAGTTTCAGGTGTACAGCAAAGTGATTCAGTTATACATATACATGGTTCTGTTTTTTTCAAGTTCTTTTCCCATTTAGGTTATTACAGAGTATTGAGCAGAGCTTCCTATGTTATACAGTAGGCCCTTGTTGGTTATCTATTTTAAATATAGCAGCTTGTACATGTCAATCCCAACCTCCCAGTCTATTCTTCCTCTGCCCCAACCTTCCCCCCGGTAACCATAAGTTTATTCTCTAAGTCTGTGAGTCTGTTACTGTTTTGTAAATAAGTTCATTTGTATCATTTTTTTTAGATTCTGCATATAGCAATATCATATGATATGTCTTTCTCTGTCTGACTTACTTCAAGATTTCAGATCACATTTTCTCCTCTTTCTCTCTTTCCAGGCATATGATTTGTTTTAAAATTGTACAGTTTTTCTTATATCAATGTCCCATAAGTCCTATGAACCCCTATGAGTTCTAGAATCTAGTACAGTATTTGACAAATATGGTGGGCACTCAGTGAATAAACGAATGAATGACCATTCTACCATTTACCATAATTACAGTAATAGTCATTCCTTTGTGCTTGTAACAGCACCACATGCTTTGTGTACATTACTTCCCAGCAAGCCTAACAGATAGGACAACAGATTATTGTCCCTGTGTTACAAAGGAGTCAGGTTCTGCAAAGTTAAGTCACGTGTGCACATATTCAAGGTGGAGGTGTGGTGTAGTTGGTGCACAGAGCCATTTGCTTCTCAAGGCTTTGTCTTCAAGGTCTTCAGTCTGCCAGCCTTGGGCATGTGGAAATAAGAGATGCCACATCCTTCCTTGAGAAGCTTATAGTCTGGTAGAACAGTCCAACTATATATATGAGTACCATAACATGGGACCACAGGAAAGACACAGTTAAAGAAAGCTTGTTAAGGTAGCACACACGTGGGGCACCCTGCCCAATGCACTGGACTAGGAGTAATAATCAAGGAAGGAATCCTGTTGTGGGTGAAGACTATCTCTCTCTGGTAACACGCAAAGCCATGAGACATTATAGGAAGCTTCCCTCCCTCATAAAATGCTCTGTGCACATGCAACATTTTAGTTAGCTGTCTCAGAGAATTAATCCTAGATCAACAATTACAAAGAAAAAATAAAGAGCAGAAACATCAGAAGATGGTGCTAATTTTGAAACCAAAAAGGAGAAAAGCAAAACAAGTAAAAAAAAATCTGGACACACTTTTAAAATGGTAGCTATAAAAAACTGATGGCAGGGAGGCAATGGCTATGTGTGACAGGGAAGAAGCACAGGCCAGTGCTTAGAGTCAGACAGACTGGTTCTAGTCCCAGCCTTACAACTTCCTCAGTGTGTGACTTCTTTAGGATTTCTAAGCTATCTGTTGAAAAATGACAACAATAACAAATGCTTAATAATACTACCAACCTCATAGGGTTGTTGGGAGGATGAAATGATACATTAACATGGACTTTGCTTAGCAAACATTTAATAAATGGGAGCTGTTATTATTAATCAATGAAATATATACATCTGATTAGTGCAGATGTTCTTTATGCTAGCCCTCTCAGAAGAATTTGGAAAGCTCTAGCTCTGAAGATTCTGAGTCAATGTAGGTCTGGGATGGAGAACAGGCATTTGTATGTTTTAAAAGCTCTGCAGATGACGCTGACACACAGCCAAGGTAGAGCAGCCTTCATGTGCACAGTGATTTTCAACGCTATGCATAAGGAGTATCTGTTTAGCAGCTTGGAATGCAGATTTCCAGGCTCCACTCCATAACGTTTGTGATCTGTGGATCTGGAGTAAGACCCAGGAATGATATGATGAAGAGGGAACCAGACCATATTTTGAAATACACTCTATGTTATTGGCTTTCTGTGAACAAATGTGAAGATCTGGCCCAAACTCACTGGAAGGGTAAAATATTTTCATGAACACATGTCGACTAAGCCACGTGATTTTTCAAAGTTTACTTTAGTGATTCACACAGACCCAACTCAGAAAGTCAGATTTTGCTCTTCCAAATCATCTAGAAGAGTATGACTCTTAAGACATTTTTTCCCCACAGAACTTATTTCTGTCTACAGCCTTATTTCTCACAGAAAGTGAGCACAAACAGCTAAACAATACAACCTGGATAACTGATGCTGGAAGCAATGTCAGGTCCTGCAAACAAGTAATCTGGATTTCATCTTTTCAGGGCAGAGAGGGAGCCTTTGTGAGGTACGACTCAACCCAGAAGCTCAAATCAGCTTTTGTTGAACAGAAATGGACCGAACTGCCATCATCCTGCCAGAAAGTTTAATACGCTGTTCTCTTACAGCTGCAGCACAGTTCAGAGGGGCCCAGAAAGAGTCAGCAGGCGCAAAGCAGAGAGCATGCAGAGCAGAAAGGCCATTCCCAGGCAATGAGTGGCTGCGGCTGGCACTTTTCAGAGCTTTTGGAGGAAGAGCAAATCTTAAATCCCAGAACTGTGCAGACAATGGAGTAGCTACAGGTTATAGAAACAGCACTGACAAAGCCTCCAAAAAGTCTGAGTGTAAGGCAGCTCTATGCAGGGAGCTTGAGAATTTTCTGCTACATATTAAAATTAATAACCTCTGTTCTGATCTAATACAGGACATGAAAAGTGTAGGATGCAGAAGAGGTCAGCAGATGGCAGCACTAGGTGATGAAGAGAATCCAAATGGCCTGAGACAGAAATATTTCCCTTGGCATCCCCTGGCATAGGGTTTCAAGAGGAGTGCATATTCACAGTGTAATTATTTGTAGTTTTTGATATACATTCATATACACTCACAGTTTTTCTAATGCTGGGTATGGCTCGTTTTTTAGTCGATGTGTTCCATTATCCTATACTAATCCTTTTGTTTCTTTGCATATTTCCATATAGATCATTACTTTAAAAAAGCTTATTCTTTGCTAAATGTGCTATACTCTACACAAGCACAGTCCAACTGCTGAGCAGTTTTACGATGCTGACTAAAGCAATCTTTTTGGATATACTTAAAGAGGAAAAAGGAAATTAACTCTCTTTGTATGTAATAATTGCTTCAAAATTCCATAAGCGTATTGTAATTGTTAGAAAATATCATTGTCCTAGACCTTGCAATTATGGCAAGGATTTTTAAGAATCTTGGAGGTTGTTCATGCAAAAGTTGAAGTTTCCTATGATGATGGCAAGAGCTGTGATGGAAAGAAAATCATGAGTCATTTTATCAAATGTTCAACAAACATAGGGAAATGATCAGAAGGTCAACAAGTGACAGCAGCAGAGAAAAGTGGTACCAAATACTATATGTCAAATGAGGAAATATTTTGCACTCAAGAGAGAAAATAACATATCTAGAGGCAGCAATGGTGAGCTAAGAGATTGCCAAATTTCCTTCTGCTCTCTGAGGTAACAGAACCAGGATGTATGAAATATGAACAGGTGGTACTTGACAAATTTTTCAGGGGAAGCTATTCCTTGGCTTGGTTTCGGTTAGTATAGGAGGTTTAAAAAAACACTGAATGAAAAAGATGTAGATAAATATTTTTACCACAGAACTAGGATTCTGGAGAGCACTAGGATGGATTGAGAAGAAATCAATTTGAATAAAAAAGACTCAAAAGAACCACAGAGTCATGCGTGGATAGTGGGATTGGCAAAGTAGTTCACTAGAGGGTCTTGCATTTGCCCAGTGACCAAGGATAAAAGAGATAAGGAACAGAGTTAATACTGATAGTCTTTGAGGCTGCCATCTTGGAAAGACAGATTAGGCTACTAGAGTCAACATACATATAGTGTGTTCCTGAATTTTTCTGCTGTTTTGGTTTAGTGTGGTTTGGTTTGGGTTTAGAAGGTGTTGGTTTTGTTTGTTTGTTTGTTGTTTATGGTGAATTCTCCCTGGGCAGTAGAAGGAAAATATTTGGCTCTTGAGGTTTTTAACCTCCAGATATAATCCCATTTGCTCAGTACTCTGAACAAGCTATTGATGACATTGAACTTGGATAAAAATAGTCTTTAATTACAGTTCTTTATGGGTGGTTGTAAGGTATTAGTTCGATCCTGAATTCTTACCTCATTATTTCATTTAACCCCTAAACAATCCAGCAATTTATATCATAACTCATTTGAATGATGAAGCTAAAATAACAGTTTCAGCAGGAGAGAACTGCAAGCACTTTAAACCTCTTCTCAACAGGAGGAAGGCACTAGGGAGGTAATCACTTGTGCCTGGATTTCTGCTCAAAGTCAGATTTGGGGAAAGTCTGGAGAAAAATGTGGCTAGTGTCATGTCAGCAGTCGTTCAACATACTCTTCAGAGTGATCAAGGCCTTTGACGGCTCAAGAATACACTTTTCTCCAAAGGGTCTAACAAATCCTTGAACAATGAGGAATATTTTATATTCATCACAGAGTACATAAACTTGGATAAGTATGTTGGCTGATGAAGAGGTATTTGGTCATGGTGTCATTGAAATGAAAATTATTGATGATTTTTTAAAAATAATCGTGGTAAAAGCCCACGGGGTTATAGAGCAACTGTGAAGATCATGATTGTCTGAAGAATAAGAAAACATCACTTGGCAAAATCTGTAAGCTAAATTTAAGCTATTACTGCCCAGGAAATCATTTAGCTTTATGCATTGTTGTTTCTTCATTTAAAAAAAAAGGAAAAAAAAGAGCAAAAGACCTAAAATATGATATTAGAGGGGGAAAAAAAGCCACTATGCTATCGGACTTATATCTGGCATCATCTGCAATGTAGTTTTTTTTTTTTTTTTTTTTCTTTTTGTCTCCCAGCTGCAATCAATGGGCCTTCTTCAGCTCTGGGTGTGATAGTTTACTGCCCCTCGTCCAGCGACTGAAGGCTTTTGTTCCATAGGATCTAGGGCCTGGGTGGGGCCTCCTGTTTTTCCTGCAGAAAGGACCTTTTCCCTCCTCCAGGCCTTCACTGATGAGAGTCTTCTCCAGTCACCAATCCTGCCAGTAATCTTTATCATTAGCACCCACTGGAAGCCCTCAGAGAAGAGACTGTAAGTGGATGTGGATTCCCCTTGTGTCTGTGGCTCCCAGGAGTTCTATTATCTAAAAATTGCCTTTAAAAATTTTTGAACATTTTAGCTGAAATTTTCTTACCTGCTTGTGTGCACCTGGCATCCATCGCTTCCTCTCCTCACTCGAGACCACAGGTGAAGTGTGCTCATGTCCTTGTCTCTGCTCTTGGACTTCAGGCTACTTAGTTGCCCTGTAAACTTAGCTCTCTGATACGTTCAAGAGAAGTTAGGATTTTGCAGTTTATCAGGCTTTTTTTTTGTTGTTGTTCTTAGTGTAGAAGCAATACTCTTTCCACATTTCTACATCCTAAACAGAAGCACCAGGCTCTGTAACTTCTCTTAATATTTAATATTTACTACCTTGCTCTTTTCCTGTTATGTTTTGGGTAAGGACCTCAATACTATCACTGAATTTATCCAGTCTGGAGTTTTTTATTTTTTAGTTATTTTTAGTAATTATAACTTTCTTCCAGGACTACTATTTTTTTATATTTCTCTGTTCTTGAATTATATCTATATGTTTTTGACTCTTAGTTTTTATTTTTTATGAGTGTCATTTCTTACTCTATCTCTTTGACAATATTAAATATATTTATGTAAAGTGATTTTTAGATGGCTCTGTTATTTTCAATTCCCTGGCAGTGAATTTGTCTCTTGGATTTTAATTTTTGTTAATTGATTTTCTCAGCAACAGTTTTTCACTTGTGCTTTGGGATACTAATTTGCAAACTTTTCTGAGTAGTTGATTTCTCTCTCTGTGTGCCCGTCACCTGTCTATAGAAATTTTATTGGTCTCTCTATCCCTGGGTTCCAGGTCTGGAACAAGATCTTATTTTTGTAACATGGAGCTCTTGCTGCACATACAGTGACATTGCATATCTCACCTCCAAGCCAGTGGGTGGCCTGGCCCATGTCCAAGTTGCACAGCTGCCTCTTACCCCGCCCATAGGAGCAGACCTGGGTAGGGGTCACCACTTTTGTCAGTCCTTATCCCTGACGTCACAGAACGTGGCTCTGGTCATATACAGATATACACACACACACCTACATATGTGTATATATATTTGCTGTTTTAAATATTGATTGTTTGGTCATTTCAAACCTTCAGTACCCCTTCAGATTACACACTTACACACACAATTTATAGATGTCCTTGGATCTTATGTCACCAAACAAATAGAAACTATCAGGCAGAATCTCCTCAACTTCCCAGCAATTCTACCAGTAAACCTATATCTGCACTTATCTCCTTGTTAGAAGGGCAGTATCTTTTCTCTTAGCTTGAGTATGTAGGCCCTTTTACATTCTCAGGAACCTTATCAATGTTCCTTCTCTCTGTTTTCATTAATTTGACCTTCTCTACTAACTTCTTTCCATCAATATTTCAAAATTAATCTCTCCATTAATAAAAACTAAAAAAAAAAAAATCAAAAACACCTCCTCTGACCCAATTTCTCTCTTCAGCCACAAATCTCAATCTTTCTCTTTACAGTCAAACTCTTGAGTGAATTTTCCATAACTGCGGTTTTCATTGCCTCTCCTCTCCCTATTAAACACACCTCCGTCTGGCTTCCACTCTGAATGCTCTTCAGGAACTGTTTTCACTGAGGCCACCCATGTCACTGCTGGACACCTTCAAGTTCTCATTCTGATCCTTCTCACTAGTGTTGGATATATTTTACTCAGTCTCCACAAATTCCTTTTTTACCTAAACCCTAAAATTCTGTTGTTCCTTTGATTCTAGGACCTTTCTATTTCCTGTTGACAAACTGTCCCTAATAATCTATCCCAGTCACTCATACAGCTTCAATGACCACGCATGTACTGACAATTCCCATATATATATCCACACTACTCTCACTCCAGATCCATAATCAATTGCCTAGTTGGTTTTTTTACTTGGGTCTCACAAGCACTTAAAATTCAACATGTACAGATAAAATAAATTATTTTTCTCCCTCAAGCTGCTATTTCTTCAGAATGCTCTATCTTTGTAAATGGTACAATCAGCTGCTCATTTCCTCAAGCAGGAAATCTGGAAATAATCTTGAATGCTCCCTCTCCCTCACTTTCTTTGCCATGCCCTACTAATTCTATCTCCTGAATAGCTTTCATAATTTTCTGCTTACTCCATTTCCACTGCTAGCAGCCTAGGGTATATCAACATCATACTGGTATGAAGGGTGAGAACACCACTGAATGATTGGAATAGCCTCTTAAATGTTCTTCTTTCTAACATATTTATTTTTCACTCATTTATATATTCACAATTTTTTTTTTTTTTTTACGGTACACGGGCCTCTCACTGTTGTGGCCTCTCCCGTTGTGGAGCACAGGCTCCGGACGCGCAGGCTCAGTGGCCATGGCTCACGGGCCCAGCCGCTCCACGGCATGTGGGATCTTCCCGGACCAGGGCACGAGCCCGTGTCCCCTGCATCGGCAGGCAGACTCTCAACCACTGCGCCACCAGGGAAGCCCCTCACAAATGTTTTTGAAGTATTTATATATGCAAGATAACCCATGTGACAGGCACTCTGACAAATATTCGAAAAAAGAACAAAAAACTTTATAAACCATTTTTCAAATAGGGTAAGTGAGAAATGCGTAAAAATTCAGTGAGGCAAATTGTTGATGCCTGCAACAATGGTACTACAGATAAAGTGCCAGACAAGTTCAGAAGAAAAAGTTCTACTTCCACCTTGGGGGAAAAGGGAGGTTTCATGGAAGAGGGAATATTTGAGCTGAACTCTACTGGTTTGGTCTTGAGAGTATTGTGTTGGAAAACATAAAGGGAAGGGAGTCATGGAAAGGAAAGAAGGAAAAAGGGGAGAAAACAGTGAAGTAAGACCCGGAGAGTGCAAGGATGCATATCATTGAATCTGGCAACAAGGCAAGGTGCTTGAAGATGTTTAGTAGAAGATGAGCTGAGAAGTAAACACTTAACATAATTAATGGAAGCGCATTGTTTCCACATTCCCTGCCCCTCGATACACTGCATTTTGTTACAAACATATAGAGATAGAGAAGGCCATGTATGAAATTCTTAACAGATTGAAGGAGGAAGGAGATCCCTCCAGCCTCTGCAAAAATGATGAAATGACCTTTCAGTGCACATTAATCATCACATCTAACAACTTTAGAGTCACATTTTGCCTGGTTCCTCCCTCCACATGTGATTTTTACAAGAGAAATTTTCTATTGGGGGGGAATCCTTCTAATAGGATGGGAGGCTTCATTACTTCCCAGTACCTGTAGGAACAAACATCTACCACTTTCCAGTGACCAAAATGTTTTAGTCATAGTTCTAAGTGACTGCCACATAAATAAACAGAAAGCGTATAAGAATATGGGTTTAAGGTAAAGCCTAAAATGTTCCTCTTCATAATTATGTAACAAATATCAAGTTCTTCTAATACATTTTCCATTGTGAGAGCCCTAGAATAAATATGAAACTGCTACTTTAGGCTTGCAATCTGGTTCATGAATTTAAAAATTATAATTATTATTTTAGGTATCAAATATAGTACTTTTATTTCTCTAAAATGGAGAAAACGAGAAAGAAATGTGAGAGGGCAATTATCTCCAACTTGAATCCTAAGATACTTAAATCATCTCTTGTTTCCTTTGCATTAAATAGTTATATTGATTTCCTAATACTGTAAGGGACACTTAACACCTCTATTTATATATAAATGACTGGAAGAACACTTTTATACTTTCGGCTGAACTAGATTATTAAGAAATAGGCACTCGATATTGTATGAGGAAGTATTTTGTTGCTTTAATGTAGTCCATAAATTATAATTGAGCATATTTAAAACAAAACACAGTGATCCATTATAAACAGAGAAATCCACTCTAATCTTTGCTATTTTAAATTTAAGCCAATTATTTAAAGAAAGGCATTTTCCTATAGCATTTTGTATTTCTTTTTTTCCCCTAAATCTATTTAAGATATTTTTCCTTAGAAGATTGGCTTTAACGCTCCATTTGTTTTCTGAATCTCATTCTCCTCATCTTTTCTGGACCTAAATCTTACATCTAATTTTTCTTAATGAATTTAGTATATCCCATTTTGTATTTTTCTTCTTCAAATAGACTCAGTTCTCTAACTTAAAAAAAAAGAAAACATTTTTTCCTTGACTCCACTACCTTTTAGACTTAAAAACCTAATCTTTCTTTCTTTATGGAAGATCTAAATTTTATATGCTTTATCTGTTTTTTCATTAATATCAGTTCATTCATTTGTTCATCTATTCATTCAAAACAAATATGCACTGAATTTCAATCACTTTTAAGAGCCAAATCAAATACTTCCTTCTTAACAAAGCCTTTTCTGAAGTCCATTTTCCCCTGCCCTAAAATGTCCTTGATCCTTTCTTCTCTGAATTCCCATTACTCTTTTTAATTCACTTGCACTGCTTTGTTTTATACTTTGGTTATTTGTATGTGTGTTTTCTCTAACCTTCTAATTAAAAGCTCTTTGAGGGTATAATCTTGTCTCCTGAATGTCTAATGAATTACTTAGACAATTCCCTTAAATGCACATTCATTAAGCACCTGAAATACGCCATGCATTAGTTTCTAAAATTTATATTTCATCAGACAGGTTTAGAGAAGGAACTCAAAGTAGCATAAACAAATTGAACAAAGACTCAGAGATGGGAAAGCGTGAAATGTGGTTTCACAACATCTAATCCACTTCTGCTAGATAGAAGGAACTGGAAAGGAGCTAATGGGAGAAAAATTGGGAGCAGCATGTGGTAAACTATTATTATGGCTGTAGTTGAAGTCTGCCCAGAAGGCTTTTTCACCTCTCTTCTTCTGGTAACCATCCCGGGCCTTTCCTACATCAGCCTCCACTGTATGTGTAAGTCTTGGCGGGGCACCTTACCTGGCGTAGGGGTATACCATGTGTCAGTGGGCTTGGTACAGCAAATTAATTTAATCTCTTGTCGCAGAAAAAAAGGGTGTGATTCAAGCAAATTATTTAAAGTCCTTCATGTGATTTCTTTTTTAGAGTTAACAAGGTAATTTTCCCTAGGGATGCTTAGCTGAAAGGGCTTATTGGGAGTTGCTGACAGGCATTCAGCCCCAGATATGAAGAGAGTCTGCCTGCTAATAAAGCTGAGGCAAGCCAAGGAATGAAAAAAAGGGAAAGAGAAAAACTTAATGACCTCAGTTAAGTCTCTGAATACAGTCATGTGAGAGCTCAATGCATCCTGAACTTCTCAGTTACATAACCCAATAAATTGTGTTTTTGCTTTTCAGGAGTTTGCTTATTTTACTTAATTGGACTTGAGTTTCTGTCAGTTACATGATAAGAGGAGTGGATGCTGTTGAAAGGTAGTTTGTGCTTTTACTCTAAAGATGGAAGACCATTGAAGAGATTAAGAAAAGTATCAGGTAATCAAAGTTATATCAGTTTTTTATTTATTCATTCTCTAATTAGTTTTCTTAACTCCAATGGTCTTCCCTTGTTTCTTCTACTCAAACGTCTTCCACAAAATTGTTGCTAGATTCAATGGTTCTTTCTCAGTTTGTAGTTTCCTTGATTTCATTATAGTGTGTGATGATATTAATAATTTATTCTTTCAATGTAGACTAGGGCTAAAAAGAATGGGATTTGTGCCAGATTTTAGTCTGAATCCAGTTTTCTGGTGTTTTAGTTGTGTGATCTTGAACGATTTATTTTAACATGGGACTTTAGTTTCCTCATCTGTAAAATGGGGTTAGTAAACCTACCTCATAGTTTAATTGTGAGGATTAAGAAAGATAATAAATGGGGAGCAACTGACATAGAGTAAATGTTCAATGTGGAGTAGTTATATGGCGTAAAAAGTAAAAACTGTAAATTCTCACTCTCTCCCAATAGGTAAACACTGATGAAATATTTTGAGTGAATGCTTTCATGTCTTAGTTTTACATTTATGTGCAGTATTTTTAACTTTTTCTTTTATTAATGAACCAGATTCCTAATAACTAGTTTCTTCCTTTGAAATGTTTCATATGTATCCTTTCCTTTCCATTCCAACTGCTACCATATAAGGTTTGACCTGATCACCTGGACAGATTTCTCAGCCCATATTGCTTTCTCTTTTAGCATATCATGTATTTTGCTGTTAATCTTTCTAAAGCATGGATTTTTTTCATAAATAAGAACTTGCATTTTTTTCCCTACTGCCAACTGCACTAGGTTCCTTCTCTTCAACTGCAAAACCTTCCATAAGATTTCACATTAGCTTTTCAACTACATACCATTTCTTTATTTTTATTTAGCTCTATTAGGGTATAATTTACATACAATAAATTTCATTCATTTTAAGTACAGAATTTGATGAATATTGGCAATTGTATACAGGCTTAGAACCATGACTACGATTAAGATACAGAACATTTCCACTGGTCTTAAAAGTTCCCTCGTGACCCTTTGCCATTGATTGACTACCCAACCCTGGTGGTAGGCAACCACTGATCTTCATTCTATTACTATAGTTTTGCATTTTCTAGAATTTCATGTCAATGGAATCATGAAGCAAATGCTGTTTTGTGTTGGATTTCTTTCACTTCGTATAATGTTTTTGAGATTTGTGTTCTTTTTGTTGTTTCTGAGTAGTACCCCAAAGTATGGATGTAATATAATTTGTCAATCCATTTACCAGTTAATGAACACTTAATGACATGTTTCCAGATTGGGGCCATTATGAAAAACTGTTATTATGAAAATTTGCATACAAATCTTTGTGTAGACCTATATGTTCATTTCTTGTGGTAAATACTTATAAGTAGAATTGCTGGGTCCTAATACAGATCCTGGCATTTATATGTTTATTGTCATAAGAAGGCAGTAAACTACTTTCCAAAGTAGATGCACCATTTTGCATACCACCAGCAGCATAGGAAAGTTTCAGCTACTATTTAGTCTTTAAATATTTTTTGCCCCCTTATTGTTCTTCCCCTTCTGGGACTGCATTATATTATGTTTATTTTCTTTTTATTTTCTCTGTTCTTTACCTTGGATAATAGATTCCTGACTCTACTAGACAAGAATTCTCTGTCTCTTTCCTCAGTCATTACCATCATTTCACTTTTATGCTTATCCAGTGAATTTTTAATTTCAAATATAGTACTTGTCAATTCTAGAATGTCCTTTGGTTCTTTTTATTATTTATATTTCTCTGTTTAAATATTTTGTATTTTTTATGTATTGCAAGCTTATATTCTTTTATTTCATTGAGGATTGTTATACCAGCTGTTTAAAAATCCCAGTTGGCTCATTCCAACATATAGATAATCTAGAGGTTGGTGTCAACTGTTTTCTTTTTTCTTGGCAACCCATTATATTTTCCTGAATTTTTATACATCAGGTAATTTTGGATTCTATCTTGAACATTATGAATGTTAAGTTGTGGAGACTCTGAATTCTATTGTTTTTCCTCCAAAGAGTATTACTTCTTTTATTTTAGCAGGAAGTTATCTTGGTTAGATTCCAGCTGCAAACTGGGCAATGGTTCCAAAACTACTTTAGATCTATTTTCTTTAACTGAACTGTTATGGACCTACTGCACAAGTGTGTGTTTCAGGAGTCAACCAAAGATGTAGGCAGACAGAATTTGAGCATATGCTTTAGGTCTATATTCTTTTCCCTCAGATTCCCCCTCTGTACCAGTTTCCCCTGGACTCAGTCTTCTGATTCCCCAAACCAAGGAATCACTGGTTTTCTTGCCACACTGACTGCTCCTGGCTCCAGGCTAACAACTGCAAAAGTGAGAACTCATTCTGCAGAACTCTCCTTCTCTGTGTGTGGATTCCCTACAAGAATCTGCCTGCTTCTGTTTATTATAAACTGCCTTTATGTAACTGCTCTTTTTGTGTTATGTCCATGAGTTTATAGTAATCTTCAGGAAGGTTAGTCTAATAAGATCCTACACAGCCATTACCTGAAGCCAGTTCTTCATATTTCTTAAAAATACTAGTGTCGATCTAGAAAATGAATTTATTCAGGCCATTAACTCTTTGTCCTTTCCTCCACGTATTTAAGTCAAATTGATACTATAAGACACACTAGAAACTCAATCCTCAGTTGACATTTTTCTAGCTGCAGCTTGTGTTGCTTCTCTCTCAATCTTTCTCTCTTCCTTCCTCCCTCCCTCCTTCCCTCCCTCCCCTTCCTTCCTTCTTCCCCTTCCCCCCTTTCTCCCTTTTTCACTTCCTCTCTTCCTTCCTTACTTTTTCTTTTTTTTTTCTTTCTGTATCCCTTTCATTCTCTCTCTCTCCTCTATGTTTGTTGAAGTTTTGGACAATTCTTGACATCAAACATACTAACTTCTTTTAATAAACAATGCAGAATATCTAAACTTTACATATTTGCCAGTGAGCTCCAGCTGAAGTAGTTTTTTCCTGTACTCATATTAAATACAAACTTGACCAACGTGTATTTGAAAGCCATAATCTCATACCTGTTCATTTCTTTTCTGTTCAGGAGGATAGTGTGTGATGGTGGTAAGTTAACTGAATTTAAAATCAGAGGATATAGTTTCAAATTTAAACTTTTATGCCTTGGATCTAGTTTCTCCATCTGTGAAATAAATATACTAAAAATTCCTACTTCATAAAGATATGATTGACAGTACCATTCATCTAGTTGCTCCTGCTCAAAAACCAAAAGTCTTTTAAACTTTTTCTCATGTTTCCAAGTTTTTCTTGAATAAACACACTGCTCTTAATTCCTTTGTTGTTGTTGTTATTGTTGCAGTTGTTACTATGTAATGCAGACACCCCCACCTCTTTTCACTTCATTTCAATAATGTCATAACCGGCTGCCTTATCCTTGGTTTTACCATTTCTTCCAAATTCGTTCCCCATGCTGCTACAGACAGACTTTTCTAAAAGGTAAACATGATCACACTACTTTGCTGAAAGGCTTCCACTGTCCTTGCCTAAGGGTTAAGTCCAAACTTCATTGGTCCTCTCATTATCCGACCCCACTTACACAAAATCTCATTTTTTGCTGCTCCTCTACATGCTTTCTATGCTGCAGCTAAACTGAACTGCTTGCCTTTAGTAACACATTTTGCACTCTTGTGAGCTCATGCCTTTAAATATGTTGCTCCTGTGCTTGGAATGCCTTTCCCTGGAAAGTCTTTTTGTATTGTGCATGAAGGCATCATATTGTCTAGGTATTATCCTACCTCAGACTCAGAGATACCGTATAATACAAGTAGGAAGGGACCACATCTCATATTTCTTCTTATCCTTCCATAATGAAATAATAGGTACAGACAGACAGTCAAAAGATTGGTGAGAATTCGGTTACTGAATAATACAAAATAATCTTGACTTATTTAAGAACTAACTACACCGTATATTATTAATGTGATTTTAGGGTTTTATAACTGCTTCTATAAATTTCAAGGTTTTTTGGGGCATTTTTTTTTGGCCGCAGGCATGCAGGATCTTAGTTCTCCAACCAGGGACAGAACCCGTGCCCCCTGCCGTGGAAGCACAGGGTCTTAACCACTAGACCACTAGGGAAGTCCCATATAAATTTGTAGTTTTTAAGTAATAACAACAAAAGTATTTTAGAACATAAGTAAAAGAACATTACCTAGATACTCTGTTTCAATAGTAAAACTCTGGGAAATGAGCAAATGTGAAATCTAAGTCATATGTAATAAAGTACCCATTGGCTCTTAAAGGAACAGAGTATCTTTGGAAGTAGGGTATCTCTGCTTTATGAATACATTTGGGGCTAATAATGTCCATTCTAAACATTATCTCAAAAAAGTGGGGACCTATGTAATTATGGCTTTAATGTATTTTAAGTAAGACATATATTTTAAAACTATAACTTTCAAGGATACCCAAGCAAATTTCTATGCCTTTATGCTCAATTGTTGGATGAAATCTTGATGGTTTGTAATCATGCCCCCAAAATTACTATTAGTGAATCAAATTGACTGCAATCATTCATTCATTTGTTTGTTCAACCATTACAGACCGCAACAAGTCAGGCATACTTCTAGGTGCTTGTCATACAGCAGTAAACAAAACAGGCTAAATTCCCGATTTTGTGGCAGTTACCTTCTGGTAAGGGGAAACAAATAAATATAATCAGGTTATAATAAGCATTCTGAAGCAAATATAAGAAGTTAAAAAGACAGAGAATAAGTGAGGAGGAAAATGCTATTTTAGATAGTTAAGTCAGTGAAGACATCTTTTGAAAGTGACATCTGAGCAAAGACCTCATATAAATGAGGGAGGGAGTCATAGAGCCATTAGGAAGAGGACAGACTTGGGAAGAGGGAATAGTAAATGGAAAAGTCTCAGGGTGAGAGATTGTTTAGTATCCTGTAAACAAGCTAACAGAGACAAAAGATCCAGAAATAATGGTAACACAGATAGACTGTGCAACTGCATTATGAAAGGTGCGCATTAGTTACATTCAGAGTAAATAAGGGAAAATAATTTCTGATTTAGGGGATCTTTGAGGTAGTATTTTTGGAAGTGTTTAGAAGGTAGGGATGGTGATTTGAAATCACCACGAGAATAAATCATTAGAATTGTCCTTGGAGACCAGCAAATATTATCTTTCAGGAGAAATGTAGAGATTAGGAAGAGAAGTAATGGGAGAAGAAGCTGAATAAAGGTGTGTGGGATTGAGAGTATGATAGATTTGGATTTTAGAATAAGGACTTTGTATTTCACATGATAGGAGATACAGGTTCATTAAGCATTTTCATGAATGGCTTGATTTGGTAAGGGCTAGGTAAAAAGATGAATTTGGCCATGCTATACAGACTATATGGGATTGAGAGGGGGTTTGTGGGTACACTAGACTTGGAAACCAGGTGGATTGTGGCCAAATGGATACTAAACCCTATCAGACTATGCTGGTAATTCTAAAAGTCAGTATCTGTCTTTTCTGTATTAATAACATCTATATCTTTTGTCTAGGTTATAATAGTCTGCCCAGGAAGCTGGGCAGGTGGTCTACCTTGCAATGCCACTCCTTGACAGATTATGAGGCTTTATGTTTTATTTCTTTCACAGCTGAAATGTGAACTCTCATAGCCCCCATAAACTCTTTCTCAGTATATTATTTATATTTAGCCCATTTTAAGTAAAATACATATGATTTATGAGAAAGGTTGTAGTAAAATTTTATCTAAGCATAACATTTTATTAATACTTTCTCTTCTGAAGCCCCTTGAAAAAGAAAAAAAATGTGCTAACCTCCTGCTGTGAGTCTTTGGGCTTTTTCAAAGAATGAGTAATACTCTTGCTTTTTCTTTACTTTAAGAGAACATGCCATTAAATTTTCTTTATATATATAACTACTGGGTTAAAAAATCTTTTGAACCAATATTTTCAGAAAATGCTAATACTTTACATTTGTGTTATCTTAAGATTTCCTTCCAAATCTATGATAAGCCCATATGTTTGGGCAAATTTCACATGGTTTTTATTTGTAATTGACTTTACAGAGAGTTCCAGTATTCATTCTAAACAGTATGTAACATGGTAAAAGGCCATAAAGTCCAGCGCGGTTAATGTCACAACCTGGAAGACTACATGATCTGCAATGTAAATTGAATCCAATTTCTTGCATTTTATTGCTGCCCTTATCATCTATTCATGTGTTTAATGTTTTCTCTTTTGTCTCATTCAAATTTAATATGCTCCCTTACACTAAAATTAGCTAATAGAAGACAGATACACACCATAAGGAAAAGAGAAGGCAGGGAGGGCATAGGGATTCACAAATCACTAATGATTTTCATGTTATAGATAGCATGTATGCAACCAAATTTCATGATCAGTTTTTAACACTAAGCCCAAATGTCACTACATATATTGATGTTTGAATCAGTAGAGGAAACACATCCCATAGATACTAAAAATAGAGTGAACCCTGAAAAATTACTTACTCATATGTCAGGTGCTTTACATGCATTATTTTAGATACTCCTCACAACATTCCTGAAAAGTAGGTACTATTGTTATCTGCATTTTGCAGAGGTGGAATTTGAGGTTCGGAGAGATTAGGAACATGCACCAGGCAATAACATATTAAGTGTAGATCCAGGATTCAAACAAGGCAATCTGATTCCAGAGTCCCAGCTCTTAACTGCATACCAACAAAAGAAGAAAAAATAAATAAAAAGCAAAATTTCTTGCTTTTTAATTGCTTGTGGGATTCAATGGTATGGTATGGATTTATCTCCCTCAGGGGGTTTGTTTGGGAAAGTGGAGAAAAATAGGCGGGAGAATTTGGTTCATTTGCCTTTATTTACAGATTATGATAAATGCTGTTTGTGTGACAATTCTATTGTGTTAAAATTCTTGGGCTTCGTAAGACTAACTCATAAAAGTGAGATAATAGTGCCCAGCTGATAAAGTGTAGCTGTGAAAAGAATAATGAAAAAACACAGTAGAAACTATTTAGAATTAATCTATACTATAAATGCCAAATATTAAAAATGAAAAATGTTCAGTCATTATCTTTAGGGTTCTGATATTAACCTCAGCGGATGCATTTAGCATATGGTACCCACAGCCTTGGGAAACAAGGGAGTATACAAAACTTTACATTCTGTAAATTACAATGGACAACTTATCAAATAATCCCTATTTCTTTTTTAAAAGTTTGGTTCTGCAGTTATCATAATGATACCCTCTATTAGGTTACCTTAATTGTGTAGTCCCATGAAAGATGAAAGGATTCAATCAGGTACTTTCACTGACATTGGAATACTTATATCTCATCTTTTCCAGGAAATTTCCAGAGAACTCTCCAGATTCCAGAGACCTTTCACAGGATTTAGGATTTAGACAAACTGGGTAGGGTAGATCTGTCACCAAGAATCAGATACATGCTTTAGTTGAATGAAATTTCACTTTCCTGGGAGCAATATCAAAATCTACTACAATATTTGTCAACACATCACCTAAAGGTTACTTCTAAAAAGAAGGAAAAAATGACAAGATACACTGAATTCTAAAACTATGTCGGGAGAATGTGGTACTGAATTCCTTTTAAGCAGATGGAATGATATGTCATATTTCAGATTGTTTTTAAAAATCGGATCACATATTCTGGAACCTTAGGTTTCTTATTTATTATTAGTAGTAAATTAATGAGTAATACTTCAGAGCAATTGCATTCTAAGTGTTGGTTATTTTAAAGTTCCTTTCTTTGACCTGAATTTTACAGATAAAAGCATACATGCAAATGAGAAATATGAAGCAAGCTCTTAAACAAGAAAAAACACTTTTCAAGACCAAGTGTGACGGACTTCTCTTAGGGATTTCCTACTGGTGAATTTTATTATCACCACGTTGCAATCAATTAATTCAGTGGTTCTGTTGGTAGGCCCCTGTCCCGCAACTCACTTGCATTTAAAATTCACACAGAGAAGCTGGTAGGAGGTGGGTAGGTGTAAACAATGTGGTATAGTGAGTCACACCCGTCACAAAAGCCAACACTGATTAGCTACGATGAAGTTTTAAAAATCACCTATCCAGCGGCAGAAGATGTGGGCGCAGCCCGCGGGAAGAGGCCAAAGGCAGTGGCTTTGTATTTACACTACTCCCACATAGGAGACTACAACCGACACGTCAGTTCGGAGCTTAACCTGCCTCTAGCTGGTACAAACAGAAAATAGGGGCGAGTTTGGTGGCAAGGGATCTACCAAGGGGGTGGGGGGGGAGGGAAAAAAACAAAAAAAGAAACTGAAGGAACACAGTAGAAGGCTGTTGCCTCTAACTCCTCACTCAGTCACCAAGACGAAAACGCCTGGGAGGGAAGCACAAGGACTCCGAGAACCGAGAAACCCGTTGCGTCCGAGGCCTCGCGGCTCGGCGGCCGTGCGGCTTCACTCACACGCTGCTCCGAGTGAACGTCACACGTGACGCCCGGGGCCTTTAACCCCTCCTGTCGCCGCGGAAGCTGCGGGCGCTGCGGGAGGAGGGAGGGAGGAGGGCGGAACTTGTAAAAGGAGGGACCACCGCCAGCCTCAAGTCTGCCACCGCAGGACCCGCGCCCCCGAAGCCCACCCCCACTGAGATCGTGGCTCCGGCCCCGGGGAGGGGGCTTGTGGGGCGGGGGCGGGGGGTGAAATGCTGTGCCACAAACCGGGCGAAGAGAGGGTGGCAGGGGTGGGAATCGTGGCTCTGAGGGTGCTGGACGGGGTCGGGAGGATGGGTCTAGCTTGATTCAGACTCCTGCACCCGGCAACGCCACGAGAGAGGGGGGAGAGGGAGAGGAGGTTGTGCTGTGTGTGTGCGCGCGTGTGTGTGCGCGTGTCTACAGGTAGCAGCGGCGGCGGCGGCGGCGGCGGCGGCGGCGGGGACCGGAGCAGGGGACGCATCTGCAGCCACCTCCCCTCCTGTGATTTTCGGAGGCGATTGCTCACTTAGCTGACGGATCTGTACCCTCGGGAGCTCTTCTCATCCTCTCCATTTCCACGCGTCTTAGGCGTCTTCCAGTTTCAAGTGTGTGTTTTGGGTATTTTATTTTATTTTTATTTTTTCCCTTTTCCCTCTAAATCTTTTCGGGAATTCTTCATATTGAAGCAAGTGGCTCCTGGGACGAAATCTTTGGATACATTTGGCCTGCCAAGTTTTTCTTTTCCCCGCCCCTCCCTCTTTCAGAGGCATCTGTGGTGCTTTCTTTTTGGATTTATATGCAGAAAACGTATATATGTTTATATACCGACCGCTTAATATATAAATACGTATACGCGAGCCCAAGCGCTTGGTTTTCGTCTCTCTTCCTGACAAAGCGGAATGTTTTGGAGCCGATGGATAACGAGAACAGTATTAACATTCTTTTGAGCCTGTATTTTAAAGAGGGGAGGGAGAGTGAAGAATTAACATTCGGCCATCGTTTGGCTGCACACTAAGCATCACGAAATATTTATGGTTGCAGATCAGGTGCAGACGGGGCTTAGAGAGAAAGGTAAGGGAGCTTCCTGCGTCCGCCGAGCTCCGGTGTTTTTCTTTATCCCGGGGGTTGCCGAGAACTTCCTACTCCCTGCCTCTCCCTCTTCTTCCCCACCTTCCACCCACCCTGCCCCGCTCTCTCCTCCGTAAGCTTAACCCTTTCTCAGTTACGTTGGGTTGGGACGAGGGCGGGGGGAGAGGGTTGCTGGAGGTGTAGACGTCTGTTAGAGTTTAAATGCTTCTTTCCCCTCTCTTCTCTCTCTCTCTTTCCCTCTCTTTCTCTCCCTCCCTCCCTCCCCCCGCCTCCAGCCGAGTAACTGAGTTTCCCAATCCCCATTTAGCTGTTTTAGGAAGCCCATTTTGTCGTTTTGTAAAAGAATGCTACCTCGATAGCTGTTTTAAACATTTCTTGGTGCCAACCCCGTACCTCTATCCTCTGACGAAAATAAAGGCAATAAAAATAACGAACTTTCATGAACTGGGTGGTTTCTTTAGCACTGGGGGTCATGGCACCTCCCAAATGGTCATTTTCATTTAAAGAAGAGCCAATACCTCAGGAGGACTCCACAGTGGAGGAAATTCAGCTTCCGTTTCTGCCTACTGCCAGTTCATTTACTTGGAGGGTCATTTACCAGAGTTGAAGGGGATGGAGCTGAGTCTAGTATAGGAAAAACTACACACTTAATGCGTTTTTAAACCCACCCTTTACAACAAGATCAGTCCCTGTTTAACTCTCTCTGTACTTGGGAAGCGTTTTCAGACTCGACCTTTTGGGGAGAGGTGGGAACTTGCCCTTATTTTTCCTTTTCTCCTTTCAGCCTCCTTCCTCCTCCGCTCACCAGCTCTAGCCCCGGCACTTTGTAAATTTCCCGTTTTTCCCACCCCTCCTGGTGGGTGTTCTCGGCTTTTCTCCGCTCCTGCCCCCTCCGTCCTCTCTTCCTTGGCGCTTTCAGAGCAGATGCATCTTCTCTTTTCTTGGGCCCCCTCTCCCCCCACCCCCTCGCGCCACCCCCCGCGCTCCCCACCTGCCCCGGCTCTCCTCCCCGCCTCCCGCGGCGCCCTGACCCTTCCAGCCCGAGTCCGGGTCTGCGGGCCGGGGGGCGTCGTGTCAGCGCGCCGACGACCCGGCGGCCGACGCGGCGCGCGCGGCGCGCACGGCGCGGGTGTGAGGAGAGACCGCGGGGGAGGCGAGCCAGAGTCGGGCTAAGAGGCCGGGAGAGCCCGTCGGAGCCGGAGAGACCCGGAGAGAAGGGAGGAAGCGAGAGTGAGGCGCGCACGCCGCCCGAGCTCGGGCGGACGAGTGCAGTCGCCTCCGACGCCTTAGAGCGGCGCCCCAGTCGCTGCAGCCTTTCACCCTAGAGCGGTGTCCAGGGACCACAAAGCCCAGGAGCCGAGAAATCGGCAGAGAGGTACCAAAGCAATAGGGAAAAGATTACGAGAGAGCGGGGAGGGTTTCCTGGCGAAACACGAAGGCTGAACTGCTGGAGGAACAATGCCGCCTCCACGGGAAAACCCTTGCTTGAGGCCAGGGCGGAGCGCGGAGGAGCTGCCTCCAGCCTCGGGCTCTCTCTCCCCAGGCCCTCCGGCTCGTTCCGGGACCGGTTCCGCTTCGGAGTTTGACGGGGATAAGAAAGTTGCTCTTCCGCACAACATTTCCTGCGAAGTGGTTTTCAGATATGCCTGGTTCGAGTCAAGATGTCACTCTCGGTAGATCCCCGCGATGAGCAGCTAATAGATTATGCATTATGGGGCAGTCAAGTCCCCTGGGCAGAGAAGGTAGTCCAAACATTGCCGACCTTCTCCCATAGCTCCCCACCGGCCAGCGCAGTGCTTTGGGAGTAGAGATGAAAAGCCACCTGCAGTGAATTTAAAATTATTTAGGTTGAGATTTTTCAATTGGGAATGATTTATTCCAGAAGAGGTTGTTAGAGGGTTATAAAGATGAGGAAAATTCTGTGTTTAATATTTGTGATTATTCTGAATCACGAGCAGTTGGCGTCCACAAAGGTATTCTTTCTTTTTTCATTTCCAGGACCATAGTGATACATGTAGGACTTAGAAAACATGGAATCAGAGAACTAACCCTGTATCTATTACTCTGCCTTTTTATAGGTACTCAATATACTCATTTTTCTTCTTTTTATACTGAAACTACAGTAGACTATTTTCGCTTAAATAAATGATCATGCTCTACATGAAAATTACAGTTATGTATTTCTCAAAAATTAATTGTGCTTAATTATAAATAAGACCATAGGTATAAAAATATCACTAAGGAAAGGTGTGGGTGCATGTGTTTGAGCGTAAAACGTATAAAATGTCTCGGCATTTCAATCAGCCATTGTAACCTAGCAGAACACCAGCTTTTTGAAATGAGCTCAGAAGCAAGGGCCATGCACGTACTTAAAATATTAAGTGTAAAGTACAAAAACATTACGTTTACCGTGCCCTTGGCAGAGAATGAATCTCAAGTCTACCTGCTCTGCAGAGTGATTCACAGAGCAAGTGGAAGTTAATTATTACTCAGGCCTTCTGATTACATGGTTTGATTAAAAGAAGTAACTGTTTTCTGTAAGCCTGCTATTCTACAGTTACTCTTTCCAATCCTATTAACGTAAGCAAAAATTGAGGGAGTCAGTCTTTCAACCGACTGTACTAGACTTCCTGCAGTGTGGGCTTCAGAAAAGCCCTCTTAAGCAACTCTCCTTTCCATAGTCTCCCTCCTCCCACTCCAAAGTACTTTCTGTCAGTCTTTTATTCCCTTAGTGGCGGTTCATTGTGTGAAATTTTCCTTTTATATTTAGGTATAACATATTTTCAAATATAAATGTCTGAATTGTTTTGAAATTGAAGGTGGAATATATACTTACAGAAGGTAGGCTGAGAACTCCATTTGCTGCAGGCAGAGTGTTTGAAGGTTTGATCACTCTTTCCATGGTTGGCTGACTTCCCTGACTTTCTAAAGTCTCTTCCAACCCTGAAATTCTCATATTTTATTCTATTCTTATTATTTCCACATGGTTATCCAGTGGCAGGGTCTATATCTTCCTTCAAATTTCTTTAACTTAGTTAGATACAATTTTTATAGGATAATTAAGTAGCTATAACTAGAGAATACAGATGTAAATAAATCTAAGCTCCAATGTTATTGACAGCTTTTTGAGGGGCAATATTTATATAGTAGGCATAGTTGAAAAATACCTCTCTGGGATTCTGTGTGCTGAAACAAACCACTTCTAACATTTTTTTAAAAAGCAAAGCATAGTAATTTTTTATTTCTAGAATTCTTTTTTAAAATTTTTACACAAAGGAATTATTTTATGAATTATCGAACAAATACTAATTTGTAGTTTCTATAAGCAAAACACAACTGGAACTAACAGTAACATTGGAAACTGCAACAGTTCAACAATACACTTCTGCTACATTTTCAAGTATTTTGAAGTGAAGTTTGGTGTCTGTTTCTATCTTATTAGATTGTAAATAGAAAGATGTGATTCCTCAGTTATATTTAATTATTTGTAAATGGAATCACCCAAGTCCAGTTCACCAAACATTTATTTATTTATTTTTTCTAAAACACAGGTCTGGTCTTGCAGATCTTTTATCAGCCATGGCCAATGGTTCTTTATAGCTTGGATGGTAATATCTAGACCTCTGAGGGCATTCCAGTCTTTTTACAATTTACTCCCCAACCTTCCTTTTTAGATTAAAACACCTTCCACCTGGAACTCCTCCCCAGTTTACTCTGCATTCCATTCACCTGACTCCTCCTTACCATTTTTCCCCAATACTACTTGACATTTTAGGCTTCTGTGCTTTTCTTATACTAGTCTTTCTTTATGGATTACTTCCCAGCTCCCTCTCCCCCAACACATATACCCCAACTGTAGGATGGGAAAACCTTTTGTTTCCTTAGAGTGGTCTTTTCTCTGTCACCCTGCTGTCCTTACTCCGAGCTCCCACATGTTATTCATGCTAGGAGTCCCCCACCTTTCACACTTGCTGATGATTGGCTCCCTCCCTGGAGAGTAAGTTCCCAGAGGTCAGAAGCCATACCTAATTTATCGTTTCATTCAGAATGCTTAGCTCCATGTCTAAATATAAAGCAGGCCATAAGTGAATGATAAATGTATTATTTAGAAATACGTTTGGCTATGAGGCAACAGAAAATCTGGCTAACTGTGGATTAAGCAAATAAGGATTTATTTATCTCACATTATTAAAACAAAATCAGGAGAAGACAGTTGCTTAAGCATTTAAAGAAGGAATCAGGTTTCATCTATCATCTAGATGCTTTCCTTCTTATGGTCATAAGATTACTGCTTTGCCTCTGGCATCATGTCTGCTTTCTAGGCCCAAAGAAGGAGGGGGCAAGGGAAGGTAACAAAGGATTTTCTAGCTCAGGATTTCTCAACTTCGGCGCTAGTGTCATGTGGGACTCATAAGTCTTTGTCTTTGTTGTGGAGGGAGTATCTTGTATGTTGGAGGCTGTTCAGTAGCATCACCGGCCTCTACTCACTAGATGCTGGTAGCACCCTCCACCCACTCACCCACCTGGTTCTGAAAACCGAGACTATCTCTAGACGTTGCCAAATGTCCCTTAGAGGTTAAATCGTCCTGGGTTGAGAACTTGAGAATGATTAGAGTCTGAAGGAAGGAAATTCATTGTTTCCTATTTCCCCATTTTTGCATTTCAGTGGTGGTGAGGATCTGTTTGATTTTTGTTTAATAAATGGTAGAGAGCTCTTTATGAGATTAAAAAAAGAAAAAAGGGAGAGGAAAGGACCAAACAAGCCTTCTCCTTGAGCATTTTGTCATTTTTGTGATGTGAACATTCTCCCCGTAGACTTCTATACCTACCAGAACTGTGTCAAATCACTACTACGTGCCCGACAGGTTAGGAAACATGTTTTTCTTCTGGCATACCATTACCTTGGAGAAAATCAGAATCTGTGAAAAAAGAAGGGGAAACTGATTCGGGGTTGGAAACTAGAAGTGTTTGATACTGTAACAGAATAAATGAATATGTAAAATTCACCTAAATATTTCAGAGAAGAGAAAAAATAAAGAAAAAGTAAATAGCCATAACAGGGGATAGATATAATTTTTTCACATGCCAAATATTCATAAAATAACTGTGATAATACTGTGATTTTATTTTTCCTCTGGATGATAGTTTACTTGGAAAATTACAGCAGAATGGAGGCATCTTACTCTTCCTAACTTTTTTTTTTTTTTTTGGTCAGAGAGCACCCTGTCTTCTTCAATCTATTGAGTAAAGCAATAAAATTTGCTATTCATGCTTACAAATTAGTCATCAATCATATGAGAAATGTTGTCAAGGAAAGAAAATGCAGATCTTTGTTTTAATAAACTTTTCTAACGCATGTATAAAGATAGCACATGCCAGTGATGGCATTTGGTAAAATAATGGTTTTTTGTACAGGTGTATTAGCATGGACTATAGTAACTTTAAATTAGGTTGCTCAGTTATTTACCTCAGTGTAGTTTACCATTATAGGGAAGAATTCTGCCTTACAAAGATATATCAATATTGCCCTGATGACCAATGATCTTATCTGATTGATACAATTTTTTCCCATGAGCTTGTTGAATGCCAATTTTTGCTCATGTCTGTGTAGAATATAGAAATATAAAATATGGTGTCTGTTACAAAACCTTTGCATGCAAGCAACACAATACCCAATTAAACATCTAAACAGTAAAGAATCATCTCTCAGGACAAGGATTATGGCAGTATACTGGTCCACAGTTGGCTACCTCAACAGTTCAAGGATGTCACAGCTCTGGGACAGCTTTGCTGTTATTCTCTTGTCTCTCCATTTTGGAAGCAAGATAAACAATATGGCTACCACCAAGCCAAACACTACCTCTTCAAACAGTCCCACCCAAAGCAAAAAGAAGAGAGGAAGTCTTCTTCTCATGGAAATGTCTCTTGTAATCAAAAAGGAAATTTTTTTTCCAGAAGCTATCAGCAAACTTCCCTTTATGCCTGATTGACTAAAACTGTGACACATCCCACTCCTAAACTAATCACTGGCAAAGAGATAATACATTGCATGACTGGTTTTGATCAATCATGGTCCTTCCCCAGGGGCTGGAGGAGAGGTCTGCTTTCCCTGTGGACATGGCAGTGTTACACTTAGACAAAATCAGAGCTCTTGTTAACTGACAATAAGGAGGCAATAGTTGTAACCTAGGGTACCTAATAGGATGTGCCATAAACATCATGCCCTGACCTCCTTGAAGTTCTTATAATATGGAATGTCTACACTGGAATTAAGTGCACGCGCCCACGCACACACAAACACTCATACACACAAGAATTAAACAGTCTTTGGATCCATGGACATAAACTGTACACATGTCAGGCTGCATGCTTCTGCTATAGAATGATTGCTTTCATAATGTTCCAGAGATTTTTTTTTCAGTATTATCTGGAGAATTATTATGCTACATTCCACATATAAATCCAAAACCCTACATTTTCAACTTATAACTGTATCATAAAAACAGAAACCACAGTTAAAGCAGAGCATGTTCTTCTTACTAAATAGGTCATCTATGTTTGTCATATTATCTTATATTCATAAATAAGAAATAATGTGAGAAAAGACTGAACACTGTTGCCAGTTATTCTCATGAAAAAGGACGTGATATCAGTTATGCCCAATTAAAATTACTTCCCTGCTTTTGACAATTGTTTACTTGGAGAGTCTGGGGGGGAGGGAACTAATTTTTAGCTCACAAGCCAGTATCTCATTAAGCATTATGAGTCTTTTTTTTAAGCAAAGAAAGCCGTATTTTCATTTTTTTTTGGTCTGGCTTCATGGAAGCTCAGAGCCAGTTTTGTGTTCAGTTGAAAAAGAGGTCTGGAAATATCTCCTTTTACCCTGTTTCATTATTTGAATCCATTTTAAAACTTAAAGTTTGATTCAAGATTTGATTGTATTTGGGCTTTTTATCATAAACTGCTTCAAATTATTTTTGGAAGGAGGAAGTATATGTACATGTATATATACATGTACAAAAAATGAATGGTGTCATACATCACTCAATAAATGTTTTCTTCCTGAAAGAATATATGTTTAGAAATTAGACAATATTGTGTGCAATAAACTCTGAATTATGCTCCCATCAACATGTACAATAGGATTTCAGGGAAAGGAGATGTGAGTGATGCCTGGGCCATTTGAACGAGGTACACATTGTAGTTTTGCAGACAGATGGAAAATTAAGGCAGGGTAGGTGGAGGATGTATAGCTGAGGTCATTATATGTATTTTGCTCTATGACCAGATAGCAATTGGTTTTCAACTTTTTTACCCTCTATCCTCAGTATTTCAATAACCACCTTTCTACCCTATAACTTCTCCCCAATATAAAGGGGCAATTAAACTTTAACACCAAAGCTACACGGTGAAAGAACCGTGAACTAGAAAAGAATGGATCTGATTTCTCTCTTTGTTCCAAAGCAAATTTTGTGGTCGTTGGCAATCTTCTCTGTTACCCCTGGCGTTTCAGAATGTATGTTCAGAGTCACATCTTTGCATCGTCAGTGCTCTATTTTCAGGCTCCAAGCCTGAAGCGGTTTGCAGCACAGCTACCACCTCTGACCTGGGCTCCTTGCCTCCAGGGAAACTGATTTTTGAATCAAACTTAAAATGATAATTAGTAACTCCATTTGTGTTTGGGGTCAGAAAAAGATGCTCCTCCTTTTTGTTTTAAGAAGGCATATTTGAAAGTGAAAACCGAGTGAAATTGGGTTTTAAATAGTTCACATTTTAGTGGGCACATTTGTATCAAGTAAAGACCACAAGGGGAAGGCGTGTTCTAGGCTGTCTGAACTTCTCTCCACTGGACTTAGCAGTGTCTTGTACTTCAGCATATCCACTGTGAAATAAGTATGGTTCACAGTATTGACCCTAAGGTACTGCAAGTTCCTGAGGCTTCTCTTAGGGAATAAAATGTTTAATTTTATTGAATACTTTACAAATATTTCATTTAAACTAAGGAACCACTGACTACAGGACACATCGTTATTTTATGTATGCTTTAGAAAGAAGCAGCATCCCAATTAAATCGTTATACAATGCTTTCCTACCACTTAGAATTTTATACTTTAACAAAGAGCAATTTAGACTTAAATAGATGTAGATTTTTCTAATATATTAACCTTATGCATGTATAAAAAGTATATTAATAAACACATTGGTTTAAGGATTCAAAAATTTTTGTCCTATTTAGATTCTCACTCTTTTGAATCATTTTTTTTTGACTCAGAGTCATATCCATATCCATGTTTTTCCCGACAGTAGTCTGTGTGTGTTGGTGATACACCCTTTCTTAAGAGTACTTCACGGTTGTCTTCAGGATTTCATTCCAAGCAGCTGATACCTTCTGAAAGTTTTGACGGTGGTGTTTTGTTGATCTTACTAGAATGTGACAATTGAAGATTTTCAGACAACAACCAGATCTCATATTTCTTCCTTCAGTTGTCCTAAAATATCAGGAGCGATGTTTGTCTGGTCGTGGCAGAGAAATACAACCAATTTTCACGTACAAAGTCAATGGCAACTATGCTTCCACTATTGCTTGGCTATAAGGAATTATAAAATGCATCCTGATTTCAGAGATATTAAAGGTTAAAAATAGTGTGTCAGAGTCAATGAAATATGGCAACTTTAATGATATATGTGTCCTCATTTTTAAACAAGCTAGTGGAATAATGTTAATTAATTAAACAAACTTTAATTAATCTCTAAGCTTTTGGATAAGAGAGAATAATACATAATTCTTAGAGAGTGTGATTAGAATCTAATTCTAACCCTTTTTATTCTCTATTTACCCTCCCAGTTTGCAATGTACAAAATGTAGCCAGCCTTCCAGATGGATAATTGTAGGATAAAAAAGCACAAGACTAGGAATCAAGGGACCTGAGTTTATAGAGCAGACTCTTCTAATAACTATATGTGTCACTTCCTGTAATTCACTTCATCTCTCTGGGCCTTGGTTTCAGTGTTTAAAATATATAGTTGGACAAATTGAAATTAAATGTGTCTTTTGGGTCTCAGAACTGTTTTGGGGAAAGATTATCAGTAATAAAGAATGTTTATAATATATATATATATATATATATATATATATATATATATATATATATATATTTAAACTGGTATTATATAGATATATAGTAATAGAGATGTGTCACTCTAAACTGATAAGCTTAAGATATACAATATGTATTGTATATCTTTAAGATTATACAGCTTTTTTGGAGGTTTACACATGCATATCTTATTTGTTATTTAAAACAACTGTAAGCAATGCAGAAGGTTCAAAAGAACAGAGTTAAAACTGAGGACCCTTCTTCTCAAACATACTGGAATGGAAAGATTATTGAATAAATCAAAGCCAAATAAAGGATGTAGACCTGGGAAGAGGCAAGGAGATAATGCATTTTCCATCAAGAACAAAGAAAACTTCCACAAGGAATTAACTATCACTATATATAAATGTTCTGCTTAAAAAGAGAGTCATCAGTAAAAAGCAGGAGAAAATTAGCAGGTAAAAATGAAGTTTCTTTTTTAATTTTTGTTTTGTCATTACTCAACCCCATACTACTGATTTTAAAAAATACGAATAAAACGAAGAGGAGTCTTGGCTTGGATCAGTCAGATTCTACTATTTGTGGATATATCTTGACAGTTCTTACTGTGCAATTCCACAGACAACAGTGATTCTTCTCTGTATTGTATTTGAAAATTGCCACTGCTCTTAAGTGGTCAGAAAGCTGGGTACTTACTTTCTGATGAATAACAAGCTCTCCAAAGGTGTCCCACTCTCTTTTCTCTCATTGTAGCTGTAGTCACCACAAAGAAAACATGATGTTACCTCTTACCTACCCATTTTGCCATAAAAGTGAGTTGATTTATACAACATGAAGAAACCTTTCCCTATTTTTTTAAATACATATTCTGGAGGCTCTCTTTTAAAATAATTAAAGCATGGAATATGTAAGATAGAGATATAATATTGCTGCAAGTAGATTTTTATTGAATAATTAATTAAATTATTTTAATCCTCTATGTAGGTCCATTTGTCCATAAGAAAAATATTCAAGATACTAGTATTTAACATGGAGAATATTATTTAATGGTAGAATCTTAGACCGTAAAATAGGATGCTGAGATTATAATTACATTGCAATCACTATTTTATGACTAAAAAGGAAAATCACAATTTTTGACCCCAGATGATCTGTAAAACCTGTTTTAGAAAGAGAACAATTCATTTTTAAAGCTCTCAATAAATATTCAGTGGTATTTCCAGCTGAGAAACTGAATGGGCCATAATGGTTTTTTTAGACAATTATAGGGCAGCCTTCTTAGATTGCAGGTGGCAAAGCTGAAACTGAGATAAGACATGCCTTGCTCAGTACATACAATGATAGAACTTGGACTGGAACATCCCAATCTTCATGTAATATTTTCATGTTTTACATACAGGGCAGTAATACATATACCAGCATCATATATGATTTGTATCTGTGATTATAGAATTATTAGTTTAGAAGTATAGGCAATAAGTGCCAGAAGACAGAAAGAAGAGAGTTTTGTTTAGGAAGGTTTAGTGAAGAAATTGTTACTTGAAGGACATTGGGATATGAATGAATGAATGGAGAAGAAGAGGAAGTAAAGCACTGCTTGAACAAAAGCAGTAAAAATTAAGAATAGGACATGTTACAGAGGTAACTGGTCATTCTAGACTTTTTCAAAAGGAAAAAAGCAAAACCAAAACCAAAAAACATACTAATCCACAGAAATGTTACTGTAGAAAAGAAAGAAATGTACTCATTGAGAAAATTTATCTCATTCTGTGTTCAGTAGTTTGGCTTAGGACCTATGCAGATCAGAAATATAAATTATATACTTATCCTGAGATAAACAGGTCCTTGGAAAAACTGGTTTATATTACTCATATAAGAAGCAACTCATTTCTACCAGAAAGCAAATTAAATTATTTAAAATGGAAAATATGACTTTCTGAGTATGTGTTTATGCATATAAGTGATTGATAACAAATCCATTTGAGATCATTTGATTGTTTGTCATCAAAAGAGGAGATTCTTATCATAGCCTGCCTAGATACTGTTTTCTAACCTGGGTACCCTCTCCCCAGGAAGTACTAGAAACACTCTGCCTCTCCAAACATACCTTCTTTCCCAAGCTCCCTTTCAATATAATGCTTGACTGAATCCTTCCAGATCTGCTGATTATAGGACACTTATTGAAATGTCCCATTTGCTTAAGGGAGAGAGGCTCTAGTTGGTGCTAATCTGCTTTTTAATACCCAGCAATCATCCTCATCATCACTTAAAAAATTGTAACATTTCTAAGGTCTAGGAGGTGCAGTTTCAAGTGAGATACATTCCTCAGTTTCTACTAAATTGCACATGAAATCAACATGTCCCTCCTGCCTTTCCTTGAATCCACTCTTTGTAAAAACAGCAGCTCATTTTGGGAATCAGTGAGTAGAATAACCAGCACCCAGGGAACAAGGAAGGAATCAGTCAGAAGAGCATGAGCATGTTTTCTACAGAACTCCATAAACATGGTCATAATTTCTCACGAATCGGTGCATTACGACTCTGCTAGTCAGAAATACGCTGGGAATAGTCTTGGTATTCAATTTAGAATGTCATTCCCTCACCAGTCTTCTCTAAAACTCTAAAGAAGCATGAGGCTTCACAGAACCACCTCTCCTCCTGGGGCCCTGTCTGTACCATGCAAACCCATAAAGAACAAGAGAGTGAGGTGATGCTGGTATAGGGCAGAAAGAGGGCATAATCACTGGAATGGAAACGTCTGTCAGGGAGATAGAATATAAAGAGCATATTTAAGTTTGCAATATGCTTTAAATCTGCTATACTTAAGCTTGCAAAACAGTTTTATATATGTGTGTGTGTGTATCTATTATCTATCTACCTGTCTGCCTATGTATCTATCTATCTGATTTAATTGAAAATTGTAGATGACTGCCTGATATCAGAAAGTATGAGAAGGAACAAGTAGTTTTCTTGGAAAGGTTATTAATATTCCATATACTGTTTAGATGAGAAAGGGGAGACACTAGGAAATGTGTTCCTCGCCGCTGGGAAGATTAACCCAGCATCCATCTATCAGACTGTATATGTTTTTCTTATCCTCATGAATCTTATTTCTCCCCTGCCTCCCACCCCTGTAACCATGACTCCTGATCCCTGCAGTATATTCTGTGGTTCCCTTTCTGTATCTAAAACCAAAACTCAAATTAAAAATGTTCCATTGTACCATGGGACTATTGCAAAAGCCTCCTAACTATGAATGTCAGCAACTAGCACTCTAGTACAAATATGTTTGTCTGAATTTTTCCTTCCCCCATGTGATACTTGGCTAAAATGGATGAAATAAAAAATAGACAGGTATTGATGAGGAAGGCCTGGAAGATCAGTTTAAATTAGGACCATTTCCAGTGAGATGAAGCCTCTGTTCATGCCAGGTGCTTACCAGAAGAATGCTTTAGGGTTCTAGAGAGAGTTCAAGAGGCAATCCCTGGAGAGGGTGGGGGATTGAGGAACTGGGGCATGGGAAAGGGGCAAAAAATTAACAAGACTGAGGAAAATGAACTTATTTTGCCTCACTCTTTAGCCCTAAAGGTGATCCTGTTGCCAAGATAGTACAAAATGCATTATTCTTTGTAGTCTCCAAACTTTCTTTGATTTAGTTTATGTATCTGTCCAAAAGGGTTGATGTTGTCAACTTCATAGGGCTGCTGTGGGATTAGATGAAATAATGTATTATAGCACCTTTGTCTGGCACAGAAAAAATGTCCAAAAGTGTTCTTATTACCATGATAACCCTCCACAAATATGTACAAACACACTCTCTGCATACTCAGTAATAAGCATTTGATACATATTTTTTTATGCAGCAGGTTAGACATAGAGCTAGGCATAGTAGAGAAGGCAAAGCTAAGTCAGACCCGGTCTCAGACATTCAGGGAATCTTTCTTTTTGCCTCTGGAGCCTTTGAAATTAGGCTATAGGGTGTTCTACATCATTGTTTTGGCTAATGCAAGGAAGATAGGGCTGTTTTTATTTTACAAGCTCATGGAAGGAAGGGTAAAGCATTTAGAAATGGTGAAATTGGCAGCTTCAAAAAAATTCAAGGACTCTATCAGCATTAGAATGTGAAAACATTTGAGTCAGCCTTTCTAGGGAGTGAGTGTTTAATAGGCACCTTTGTAAAATCTCCAAACTAAGCTCTATCATTTTCTATACATGCTTAAATCTATTAATTACAAAGCAACTTTAATTATACATAAAGTATGCCTCTTCAGTCATGTTTTAATCACACATGAAAAAAAATTAAATTTATCGCAAAGTTATTTTCTGCATTTCAATTCTGATTTTTAAACTCTGGCATATTCTGTACCAAAAAATTGCATTAAGCTAATGTTTATGCTTGCACATAATCCCACACTTTCAAGGCAACACTTAAAATATTCAGAAGAGCTTCACAAGACGGAGTAGTTTAATTCTGTTGTTGACTCAGAGCCATTGTTCTTCACAGTTAGAGCTCCGCTGGCATAGGCTACATATGGTCACTTGTTTTCTCAGTGTACAGAGTGATAATGCATTAACATTCTGGCTGATGGTAGAAGCTATGCTGTGCTTTAGAGAAATGTATCAGGGAGGATGTACTGCCTCTTGGAGAGAAAGGAGGACAAGATCAACCTGGGAGAGCCTGAAGACTGCAGATTGCCTTTGACTAATCACCATTGCATTACAATGTGGAGACTGACCTAGGAGCCTAGACTTCAACCATTGGCTGTCTGTGGGTAGGACTTGTGAGCGGTCATTGGTGACAACTATGGATCGCAGCCATGGAAGGAGATTTTGCTAGCTTCTTTCCCACTGCCATTAAGTGATGCTGTTCTGGAGCCCTCAGTTGCCTCTTGCAACAGACTATTTATGACTCCATGTTTGCTCCAATCACTACTATGTACGCCACAAGTCAAAGTGGAATCCAGGGCTGGAGAATTGATGGCCGTGTGGAGGTCTGTTAGAAGTACTTAAGAAGTTTCTTGGGGCATTAGAATTTCAGGAACAAGGAAGCGGGTATCTGGCCAGGGTTTAGTGAACATGACTTTTCTTTTACCTTTTGCAGTTCTCTTTGGTGTATATGAAGTGAAGGAAAAAGGCCAAGGAAGAAATTGTGTCTATTCCCATATCATAAAGGATGTCACCCTTCATCTAATTTTATTCCAAGTGGAATTGTATTCCAAGAGACAATTCTAGTGATGCAGGCCCTCAGAGCTTCTACTTACCTTTCCCAGCAGCTAATCTGGTTTACATCTATGGCTGTGAATATTAAAAACAAGCAAACAAACAAACAAAAAAACAAAACAAAAAACCCCAAAACTAATGCTAGTGGCAGCACCAGAGGGAGCCACTTACACAGTTTTGTCTCAAGCATCAGCAAAGCTGACACTAAGGCTTGAAATGCAGAAATATTAAGATTTTATTGTATTTTCTAAAAAAGAATAGCAGAAAAGTTGATGATATGTAAAATCTGTTAGCAGCAATTCCAAATTATAGGACTAGTAGCAACCACTTCATTTCTCCCACTTGAAATATTTGCCAATGGTAATTACCTGGCTGTAGTCCAGAAAGTAAATCATATTTCAAAATGTTAAATTGTATTTGGAGCAAGAGGTATCTCTCTGATCCTGCCATTGTCCCTTTGCAGAAAACTATCAGCAAGTTTGTATGTTTGCAACTTATGCCAGTTTACTGTTTTTGTAATGTAAATGATGCTATGAAAAACAAAGATGAAGGATAAACTTCTAGATGCACATTCCAGTGCTCAAACACATCCTCTCTCTCTCTCTCTCTCTCTCTCTCACTCCCTGTCTCTCTCTCACACACACCCATGCACATGCAAACAGACACATACAAACACATGCACACACATATTTGCACTAGAGATTTTGTTGTAAAGCAGTGGAACCAGGATTGATTTAAGGACATCAGGTAAGCTTGTCTTTGAGTCCCATAGTGGGGAAGAGAAAATCTGTACACTGAAAGGAAAATAGAAGGCACATAACATTATTAGCATACTGACATTTTTTATGAAGAGATAGTCAAATGCATACAATCCTGAAGATAGTCTCTTTAATACCATGCTTGACAAGATATTTCAGGAAAATGTATTGATTCCAACTGTCTGTTCTTGGAGGGGAGGTTTCTAGGTCTTCTGTTGTTTTACCTTTGCCAATTCTAACCCAAATCATAAAAACATTGGAAAGGGAGAATTGCCTTAGGTCTTTGAACAAAAGGGCTTTATTCTTAATACTCCTGAGCACCCCCCAGCCTTGACAGCATCAGGTAAATTTCATTACACACAATCACAAGAAAGAATGATTCTATAAAGTAAAATGATCTCCATGCTCATGTAATGGCACTTTCTTGACCTGGTTACGGTAAAGTCTGCAGTGTATAATGCTGACAATAAATGCTTTTTAAGGTTCCTTTCCAGGTAACAGTCATTCTCTTCATGACAGTACTTGATTATTTGTGGTTTGTGCTACAGATGGAAAGGAGAAAATGAGAGAGAAGATTAGTTGCACTTGACTCTCTGGCAGTACTTATCCTTCTTTGTTTATAACAGTCTTTCATTGTCTTCCTGCACTGCCGCCCCAGCCAAACTGCTCCCCTGATAAATTGCTCATACTTAATCTGTTTATGAGGGAAGTGGTTGAGGGAGGGTAGTTGGGGATATTTAATGTGATCTGATCTAATGTCCTTCTGCCTGTGGGACTTTAGTCATACAAATTTGCCTCTGAGTCAAAGAAGCATGTATCACTTATTTTTTGGTTGTTTTTTCTATCTACCTGTCTATCTATCTATCTATCTACCCACCAATGCATCTCTGTCTATTTTATATTTCATTTTTAAAATAGTACTTCCAAATCTAGAGAGAGGAACCATTACTGAGGAAAGAATCCAAAGGAATTTTGCCAACTGCCAGGAGTCTAGCTGACATCCTTTAACACTTCCTCAGGGAGCCTTGGCTCCCAGATGTCTAGAGAAGTTCTGGGCCTAGGCCATGGGTCAAGTGGGGAGGCCTGGATCTAAAGATATCAGGTATCTGCCCACTCCATGGGCAAGAAGGGAGGAAGAGACCTCTTCTTCCTTGGAAGAGGATGAAGGAGAAAGTATCAGTGGCGATAGTGGGGAAGGCAGCCATCAATGGCAGAGGGGTTGGTGTGAGCTTTGCACAGAGAGGGTGCCCCAAAGTGCCTCAGTGGCATCTCCATTCTTAAGTTTCATTGGGATGTGTGACATATCAGAACAGGAAGCCCAGAGAAGGGGGCATGTAGGACCTGTAATGGTCATCCTCACACCATGTTGATCCTGAGCTATGTCTTGCAGCAACGTGGTAGCTGTACCACTGGCTTAAGAGAGAGAGGAATTCCTGAACATTGATTAGAATGTGAGAAAGGAGGTACTTATTATGTAGTACTTGTCTTATTCTATTCTGGCTGCTATAACAAAAATACCATAGACTGGGTAGCTTAAACAACAGAATATTTTTTCTCATACTTCTGGAGGCTGGGGAGCCCAAGATCAAGGCACCTACAGATTTAGTGTTTGGTGAGGACTTATTTCCTGGTTCACAGACAACTGTCTCCTGGGGTCTCTCTTATAAGGACACTAATCTCATTTATGAGGACTCCACCCTCATGACCATATCACCTCTCAAAGTTTCCACCTCCAAATATCATCACATTGGTGATTAGGTTTCGATATACGAATTTGGGAGGGACACAAACATTCAGTCTGTAACAGTACTATTATTGGTAGTATGCAAAAAGCTGGGCAAGGGCAGAGGGCAGGGCAAGTAGAAGGCCCAGTCTCTGCTCAGGAGTGATTAGATGCTGATATTTGCATTGGGCTGGCAAAAGAGCAATCTTCAGGCAGCTAGGATAGCAATGGATTTAAGGGATCAGTGTTTTTTTCTTTTAATCTTCCCAGAATTACTGCTATACTTTGTTTAGCAGAGGGCATATGGAGGCTTCAGTTTGCTACCTCAGTGGGAAATCAGGAGCTTTAGATAAGTAATTAGAATGACATTGTGTGTTGTACTACTCTTAGTTTCCCTCTGTGATTAGCAGTAAAACCCTTGAAAGGAAAAGGACCTGCACGTTTATGTCTTTGGGGAGAGCAAGGAAGGAGGATTTGGGGGGCAACGTCTCACTTTGAAGTCAGATTTATTGGAGCTGGACCACAAGGGGTGGAGTGTGAGTGGTATTAAGGCTGAAGGTGTAGGACCTAAAAAGAAAAACAGTAGGAAATAGGAAGTTTGACATGGGACAGAATCTTGGGAATTAACAGTGGAGAGGCCCTAAGACATCCACATATGAAAACTTCCATCAAAGAAATTTACCGGGAACTCCTAAACATATAAATTGAAATAAGAACTCGCAAGATGCAGAAGGAGACAAGGGGCACTGAAGGAGGAAACTGCAAAGTGAACAAAACTCTTCCTTGGTCTTTGGTTCAATGTTTATCAAAGCAAAGTCAGAACACCTGGAGTATCTTGAACACCATATTTGTTTTTTGAACTAATTGTGATTAAAGGGTGATTTCAAATGCTTTGACTTAACATTCCTTCAAATAATTATAGTGACTCAATGATATATAGTTAAATTCTGTACCTTCAAGTAATGGTTTCAGCAAAAACCTCTTTTGTCAAGTGCAAAATAGGCAAATTTACAGCTCCCTAGTATATTGGGATTGCTATTTAAATCTAAGGAGATTGCAGGGGATGGGAGAGGGCGATAATTTAAGGCAATTGACAGGCATTATATCTCTTTCTCTGATCCTTAATTTTTTTAGTCCTCGACAAGTAATTTAACAGTATGAAGACAAATGTTGGTTGTTCCTAGAAGAAGTCAGATGAAGAAGAGCTTGATGCAGTGGATAGTGCACTGCATTTAGAGTTGGATGATGTACATATAGGTCCTGTCCTAACTTTGCCATATATTAATGATTGGTGGAAGCTGCTTAACCTAGCTCAGTTTTTACCCATGAAATGGGAAAGACAACATATCCTTGCCTATTGCACAAAGTAGCTGTGAGGATCAAGTGAGTCAAAGTCTGAAAGGGCATTTTATACACTATTAAGCTCTATATGAATATAGGGTACTGTTGAATACAGCAGAGCTGAAGGTAGAATCCTCTAGTGGAGTCAGGAAGTGGAGTATTCAGAGTATAGCCTTACAGTCAGAGGGCCTATCTGTGAATTCCAGCTTAACTGTCTGTCATTTGTCCTCTCTATGCCTCAGTTCCCTTATTTATAAAGAAAGATAAGGATAGCTCTACCTTTGGAGCATTTGGAAGTCTAGGGAGAATGTAGATAAAGTGCTTGGCACAGAGCGTGACACATAAGGATAAGTAAATCAAATAAATATTAGCTATTACTAGGTGTGATTATTCTGGTTGACTCTGCTGAGTTCATTTAACTTGGAAATAATAAACCTTTGAACTTCACAGAAAGGGATCTCGAAACCCAAGCACTATATTTCTATATAATACTCACATCAGTTTATCTGGGTATGCAGTTTGGAAGAGTGAAGGACTGAAATCTGTATATTTTACAGCTAACAGTGTACAAGAAGTCCATTAATTTTTTTTTTCACTTGGGGAATTTGGTGACCCAGAATTTAACATTGTATTATTGGGATCTATCTATCTATCTATCTATCTATCTATCTATCTATCATCTATCTATCCATCTATCATCTATCTATATCTATCTAGTTTTATGGGCTGCTGCATCCTTCAGCAATCATCTCTTGTGTCACATCAACATCAGGAGGGTGACTGAACATCATGCTGAAGGGGCAGACCTGTTTGGTCACAGTGAAGGAATCCTGAGAACTCCCCTTCCCCATTCTATGGCCACAACCATGTTTACTGTGAGGCAGAAGAACACAGTATCCTGTGGTGCACAGACGTTTTGGAAACCACAGATGGTTTAGAAAAGGGAAGTGCAGAGGTGTTTCTCTTTACTCCTTTTCTCTCTATTTTCTGCTATTACCTTCCTTTTATTTTTTTTCTCCTTTTCTTTTCTACCCTTAACATGGCCCATCCACATTCTTCCCATCTTCTCTCCTTTTTTCTTTTCTTTTCTTTTTTTTTAACATCTTTATTGGAGTATAATTGCTTTACAATGGTGTGTTAGTTTCTGCTTTATAACAAAATGAATCAGCTATACATATACATATATCCCCATATCTCCTCCCTCTTGCATCTCCCTCCCACCCTCCCTATCCCACTCCTCTAGGTGGGCAAAAAGCACCGAGTTGATCTCCCTGTGCTATTCGGCTGCTTCCCACTAGCTATCTATTTTACATTTGGTAGTGTATATAAGTCCATGGAACTCTCTCACTTCGTCCCAGCTTACCCTTCCCCCTCCCCGTGTCCTCAAGCCCATTCTCTAGTAGGTCTGCGTCTTTATTCCTGCCCCTAGGTTCTTCATAACTTTTTTTTTAAGATTCCATATATATGTGTTAGCATACAGTATTTGTTTTTCGCTTTCTGACTTACTCCACTCTGTATGACAGACTCTAGGTCGATCCACCTCACTACAAATAACTCAACTTCGTTTCTTTTTATGGCTGAGTAATATTCCATTGTATATATGTGCCACATCTTCTTTATCCATTCATCTGTCAATGGACACTTAGGTTGCTTCCATTGTCCTGGCTATGGTATATGACTCTTTTTGAATTATGGTTTTCTCAGGGTATATGCCCAGTAGTGGGATTGCCGGGTCGTGTGGTAATTCTATTTTGAGTTTTTTTTTTTTTTTTGCGGTACGTGAGCCTCTCACTATTGTGACCTCTCCCGTTGCAGAGCACAGGCTCTGGACGCTCAGGCTCAGCAGCCATAGCCCATGGGCCTAGCCACTCCGCGGCACGTGGGATCCTCCCAGACCGGGGCACGAACCCGTGTCCCCTGCATCGGCAGGCAGACTCTCAACCACTGCGCCACCAGGGAAGCCCTATTTTTAGTTTTTTAAGGAACCTCCATACTGTTCTCCATAGTGGCTGTATCAATTTACATTCCCAACAACAGTGCAAGAGGGTTCCCTTTTCTGCACACCCTCTCCAGCATTTATTGTTTGTAGATTTTTTGATGATGGCCATTCTGACTGGTGTGAGATGATACCTCATTGTAGTTTTGATTTGCATTTCTCTAATGATTAATGATGTTGAGCATTCTTTCATGTGTTTGTTGGCAATCTGTATATCTTCTTTGGAGAAATGTCTATTTAGGTCTTCTGCCCATTTTTGGATTGGGTTGTTTGTTTTTTTGCTATTGAGCTGCATGAGCTGCTTGTAAATTTTGGAGATTAATCCTTTGTTAGCTGCTTCATTTGCAAATATTTTCTCCCATTCTGAGGGTTGTCTTTTTGTCTTGTTTATGGTTTCCTTTGCTGTGCAAAAGCTTTTAAGTTTCACTAAGTCCCATTGTTTATTTTTGTTTTTATTTCCATTTCTCTAGGAGGTGGTTCAAAAAGGATCTTGCTGTTTTTTAGGTCATAGAGTGTTCTGCCTCTAAGAGTTTTATAGTGTCTGGCTTTACATTTAGGTCTTTAATCCATTTTGAGTTTATTTTTGTGTATGGTGTTAGGGAGTGTTCTAATTTCATTCTTTTACATGTAGTGCCCAGTTTTCCCAGCACCACTTATTGAGGAGTCAGTCTTTTCTCCATTGTATATTCTTGCCTCCTTTATCAAAAATAAGGTGACCATATGTGCATGGGTTTATCTCTGGGCTTTCTATCCTGTTCTATTGGGCTATATTTCTGTTTTTGTGCCAGTACCATACTGTCTTGATTACTGTAGCTTTGTAGTATAGACTGAAGTCAGGGAGCCTGATTCCTCCAGCTCCATTTTTCTTTCTTAAGATTCCTTTGGCCATTCGGGGCTCTCTTGTGTTTCCATACAAATTGGGAAAGTTTTTGTTCTAGCTCTGTGAAAATGCCATTGGTAGTTTGATAAGGATTGCACTGAATCTGTAGATTGCTTTGGGTATTATAATAATTTTCACAATGTTGATTCTTCCAATCCAAGAACATGATATATCTCTCCATCTGTTGGTATCATCTTTAATTCTTTCATCAGTGTCTTATAGTTTTCTGCATACAGGTCTTTTGTCTCCTTAGGTAGGTTGATTCCTAGGTATTTTATTCTTTTTGTTGCAGTGGTAAATGAGAGTGTTTCCTTAATTTCTCTTTCAGATTTTTCATCATTAGTGTATAGGAATGCAACAGATTTCTGTGCATTAATTCTGTATCCTGCTACTTTACCAAATTCATTGATTAGCTCTAGTAGTTTTCTGGTAGCATCTTTAGGATTCTCTATGTATAGTATCATGTCCTCTGCAAACAGTGACAGCTTTACTTCTTCTTTTCTGATTTGGATTCCTTTTATTTCTTTTTCTTCTCTGATTGCTGTGGCTAAAACTTCCAAAACTATGTTGAATAATAGTGGTGATAGTGGGCAACCTTGTCTTGTTCCTGATCTTAGTGGAAATGGTTTCAGTTTTTCACCATTGAGAACGATGTTGGCTGTGGGTTTGTCATATATGGCCTTTATTATGTTGAGATAAGTTCCTGCTCTGCCTACTTTCTGGAGAGTTTTTTTTAAATCATAAATTGGTGTTGAATTTTGTTGAAAGATTTTTCTATATCTATTGAGATGATCATGTGGTTTTTATTCTTCAGTTTGTTAATGTGGTTTATCATATTGATTGATTTGTGTATATTGAAGAATCCTTGTATTCCTGGGATAAACCTCACTTGATCATGGTGTATGATCCTTTTAATGTGCTGTTGGATTCCATTTGCTAGTATTTTGTTGAGGATTTTTGCATCTATGTTCATCAGTGATATTGGCCTGTAGTTTTCTTTCTTTGTGACATCTTTATTTGGTTTTGGTATCAGGGTGTTGGTGGCCTCGTAGAATGACTTTGGGAGTATTCCTCCCTCTGCTATATTTTGGAAGAGTTTGAGAAGGATAGGTGTTAGCTCTTCTGTAAATGTTTGATAGAATTCGCCTGTGAAGCTATGTGGTCCTGGGCTTTTGTTTGTTGGAAGATTTTTAATCACAGTCTCAACTTCAGTGCTTGTGATTGGTGTGTTTATATTTTCTATTTCTTCCTGGTTCACCTTGGAAGGTTGTGCTTTTGTAAGAATTTGTCCATTTCTTCCAGATTGTCCATTTTATTGGCATGTAGTTGCTTGTAGTAATCTCTCACGATTCTTTGTATTTCTGCAGTGTCAGTTGTTACTTCTCCTTTTTCATTTCTAATTCTATTGATTTGAGTCTTCTCCCTTTTCTTCTTGATGAGTCTGGCTAATGGTTTATCAATTTTGTTTATCTTCTCAAAGAACCAGCTTTTAGTTTTATTGATCTGTGCTACTGTTTCCTTCATTTCTCCTTTTTTCTTTATCATTAGCATAGATGATTTTCTTTCAAGAACCATTAAAATATTATTTATATATTTCAAATATTTTATAATCTTTTGCCGGATAGTCAGTTTTTTTTTTTTTTACAGTAGCTTATGACTTGGCAAGTCTGCAAACAAATGCTTAGAAGTATAATGCAAAAATTATTTTCACCTTTATCTTTGTTGACCCCTCCTAATTCTTATCCTCTTCAGTTCTTTCCCAAAGCTAATGTCAATGGAGCAATAGCTATAGCTATAGCTGTAGTAAGTTACCACCTTACTGCTCCTGAGCATAATGACATAAACTATGTTCTTGAAAGGCTCTGGGGGCTTCCCTGGTGACGCAGTGGTTGAGAGTCCACCTGCCGATGCAGGGGACACGGGTTCGTGCCCCAGTCCAGGAAGATCCCCCGTGCTGTGGAGCGGCTAGGCCCATGAACTATGGCCACTGAGCCTGCGCGTCTGGAGCCTGTGCTCCGCAATGGGAGAGGCCACAACAGTGAGAGGCCTGCGTACCACAAAAAAAAAAAAAAAAAAAAAAAAGAAAGAAAAGAAAAGAAAAAAAGAAAGGCTCTGGAATTTGGGGGTGCAATATGTTAGTGGTAATTTGACTTCTGCACATCCCATTCCTATTTTGCTGTTCATCAGTTGGTAAATGGATACCTGCCTCATAAAGAGATACTTTGACAGGGAATGGGCCCCTGAGCCTTACCTGAGAGACTGAGGTCCTGCTACCTGCTCTCTGCACACCCTGAAGCCAACTCATCATCTGTGTTATGGTACATGCTTCCAAATTTCCCTAGCACCATGCCTGCCCTAACACTGTATATTTTATTGCTCCTGATTCCCTTCCTCCCCTGATCCATGCCCAAGGCTGTACTCTGTGCTTTTGTAGCCCATTACCATCTGTCTCCCTCACTGTATCTGAACTCCATGAAAGGGAGGTGCTATGGTCAGAATATTTGTGTCTTCCCAAAATTCATTATGTTGAAATCCCAATGCCCAATGTGATGGTATTAGGAAGTGGGGTATTTGGCAGATGATTGTCATGAAGGTGAAGACCTCAGGAATGGGATCAGTGTCCTTATAAAAGAAGCTCCAGAGAGCTCCCTTGACCCTTTTGCCTTGTGAGGATACGAAGAAAAATCTGTGACCTAGAAGAGGTCACTGAACCAATCTGGCACTCTGTTCTCAGACTTCCAGCCTCCAGACTGTGAGAAATTTCTGTTAATAAACCACCCACTCTGTGGGGTTTTTTTTTATAGCAGCCTGAATGACTAAGACAGGAGGATAGTGGTGTTTAGCTCAAGATTCCTAATATCAAGCATATTGAGAGCTTCGTCTACTGGGTTCTCAGTATAAGTTTGGAAGACTGATGGACCACTCTGATGCCTCCCCCATTGGTTTGTTGCCATACTACTGGAAGACTTCCTCCCAACCTCTGCTGGTAGGTTTGCATAGATAGAGTAGTAAATGTTATCTGTTGGTGATTGGTGATGCTGTGACAGAGAAGGGCACATGAATTCAGTCTCTAAAGGAGAGTGGGAGTTTGCCAGTTATGGAAGTCTTGAAGTAGGGTATTCAAACAAAGCCATGGGTTTTTTTGTACCTGTGGATAGTATGGTATGACAATCCTATTTTTAAAAAAATTTCAGTTATCCTTGCCATTTGGCTCCAAAATCTTTTGCTTTGACTTATAGCAAAATTCTAGAAGGTTTTGCTTTCTGAATTGCATGAGTAAGCTTTAGAATCAGATAAAAATGGTTTCTAATCCACTGTCTGTTTCTGACCATTTCATGATCTCAGTTAAGTTAACTAACCTCTTTGAGCATCAGTGTGTTGCTAAGTGCCCAATATGTGATGGAGGATGAGCTCAATAAATGTTCATTTCCTTTCATTCTTAACTCAGCTTTTTCTGGACAGATATTCACTTGCTTTCTCATAAAGTGTGTGATACTGTTCATCAGTAGCTTGATAGGCTAAATATTTCAGATGACTTCTACCCTTTATCTTTTATTCTCACTCCTTAAGCTTTTGTAGAGATTTTTTCATGATTCAGATCTTGAAACATTAATTTCCATGTCATGGAAATTAATCTTTCTTGATGATCTTTTGTAAATAATTTTTCTGATTTGTCCTTGCATTTATCTTTCACTCTATTCTTTCACCAGATTCTTTCATACTTGACCATTTTCCTTTTGCTGATTTTGTTCCTCTGGCCATATATTCTTTTTTACAGAGAATAATAGAAGATAAAGAATTAAGACATTAAGATGGGAATCTCTGCAAAAAATGGCTGATGAAAATTAAGTGGAGGATAAACATTTTCATGTATGAGTCAGACTGGTTAAAACATGGCATGTTTTTATGAAGATTCCATTGCAACTGAACAATCAGATGTTTATGAAATTTATGGTAATCAATCCTGATTACCATAAACTAAAAGTAAAATTCTCCTTAGTGAGAGACAAACAAAGAAGAAGTGTGGTAGGTAACATTAATAATGAAAATTGACTAATATCCAAAGTTAGGTTGATTCATTCACTTTGTCAAAGATATTTATAATGCTAGGCTCAGTTCTAGGATCTTGGGCTACAACAGTGAACTATATGAAAGGAAATCCCTGAGCTCATGGAGCTCACATCCTACTTTTGGGGAGACAGACTATAAACAAAATGAGTAAATAATTGTATAGTGTGTTCAAAGATGATAAGCACCAAGGAGAGAAAATGTGTGGGGAATATTGGGGAGAGAAGGTATCATTTCAATTCAAAATCAGATGGTCAGAGTAAGTCTCACTAAGAAGGTGGAAAAGACTTGAAAGAAGAGCTCTTTAGGTGAAGAGAACAGTCAGTGCCAAATTTCACCTGGTTTGATCATCAAGGAAGCAACTAAGGCAGGAGTTGCTAAGGGGGAGGAAGAGAGAAATAGCAGATGAGGTCACAGAAGTCAGGGGAGTGGTGCAGATCATGTAGGACCTTATAGGCCCTTGTAAGGACTTTGGCGTTTAGTCTGATTAAGATGAGTCCATTGAAGGGTGTGACCAGAAGACTGATGTAATCTGACAATTTAAAAGGACAATTCTGTTTTTTGGGTCAGTAACAGAGTATAGGGAAACCAAGTTTTTAAGTGGGGAGACCAGTTACAACACTATTGCAATAATATAGGTTAACAGTGTCTTTTACCAGGATGGTGATATGGAAGTGGTTTTAAAAAAATGGTTGGATTCTGGAAATACTTTGACAATAGAGCCTACAGGATTTGTTTGTGGATTAAAAGTAGTTTCTAGGAGAAGAGTTGAGTACAGGATAACTCTAATAAGGTTTTGTGCATGAGAAAATGGAAGGATGAAGTTGCCATCAACTGTGGTAGAGAAGGCTTAGGGTGGAGCAGATTTTGAGAGGTGAATTCAGGAGTTCAATTTTGGACATATTGAACTTAGTAGTCTTTTAGGGATTCAAGTAAAAATGTCTTTTGGGCTGTTGTACACAAGAGTCCAGAGTCCAGCAAGAGATCTAGGCTTGCTATATCTCTGTCTCTATCTCTGTGTATGTATATCATCTATAATATATCGATATATATTTGGGAGTTGTTGACATACAGATGGCATTTAAACCATGAGACTGGATTAGATCACCAAAGGAGTAAGCAAGATGAATGTCCCAAATATGCATTCCATCCCCCAAATTTATGAGCTGTATAACCTTAGGCAAGCCCCTTATCCCTCTGAGTCTCATTTTTCATCTGTAAAGTGGAAATAACAGTATTATCCTCTTAGCATAGGAGGATTAAATGAGGTAGTGTATGTAGAATACATGGCACCTAATGGATTTATTTTATTCTGTTTTTTCAATGATAACCCAACTTTCAAAAATGGCATTGAAGGGTCAAATGAAAAACAGGGCATCAAGGAGGAGCATGAATTTTTTTCCCTTAACTCACATTTCTTTTGCTTTCCCAATTTCTAAATGACTGCTTCAGTTCCAAAAATATTGTCTTTGATCACAAAGTAGACTCCTGTCAAGTATAATCCTGAGACTTTGCCCAGTAAAGCCATGTAAAAATTTACATGTCAAGTAATGTCTTTATTCCTTACTTGGATATCATTCCAAAACATGGAGGAATCAAGATTGGAAATGAGGGATACAGAGATATATGCTTGCAAATGATAATTGTATTCTTTAGAACTCAGTATGATCAAATTGATGCTGGCATGGTTCAAGTACAAAGATTACATCCCTTTAAAATATATAGCTGAAGTGAGTCTAATATACTTGGTAGAGATATAAGAAAACCCAAGTGTTTATTTTGAAGTCTACAAATATGTTTTTATAATTTTTTTATAGAATAAATCCTTTTGTTACCATGGATTGAACTGTAGCATTTCACCTGTATGTTTTAATTCAAAGCTTATGTCCAGTAATATCAATATATGCTCTTATAATTGTAAAATTAAAACTTTTTGTGAGTACAGTCAGGTGACATTGGGAATCGGTTATTTGGAATTAGTACTTTGTGTTATTTGTTTGTTTATAGAAAATGATCTACCTTTTTGTATTAAGTATTGTATTTGGACATATCCTTCCATGTCATGAGGTATTCCCCGTGGCTGCACAAATTACTTTTGTATGTCATTTATGTCATTGAATTTTAGAGTCCTATTTAACATTTTTAGTCCAAGAAAGTTTGTAGTGTAGAAAATAAAATAATTTTTCTGATATTTTTTAGAAAAATGGTATTTTTTCCATTTTAAGACTATAGAATTGGACAGTCATTTAGAAGTTTACTAATTGAAATGATTTAAAAATAGTTCTTGATATGATGCTTCAACTCGATTCTTCAAATAATCTATTTACATTTTAAAATATGTTTTCATATTTTGCTTAATTATTTGAATCAAATATAAGCATTTCTAATTTCATGGAAACAATCATTCTCTTCATAAAATTAGTAACTCATATTTTATCATCATGTGGATTTAAATTATCTCTTAGAAAGTATGATTCAAATACCATTGCTAAATCTTTTGGGTTGCTTAGTTTTATGTCATACATGACACAGAAACGTACAAATTTATAACATTTCTTGCAACAATGACTTGCAGTTTTATAAATATGATGTTGCCTCCCTATCAGTTATACAATTCTTCTGTAACTTAATAGCACATATTTTAAATTGCATAGCAGATAATGTTATACAAAATATGAAGAGAATGCACAGTATGAAAAATTAAATTAACTACACTCTTTAGATGTTTTGTTTCTTCATTAACTAAAAATTTTATAAATTTTCTGCCTCCTTATTCTCAGATTGTTTTCCTCACAACTTTTTATAGCTTTTATTATTTTTATTAAGTAAGAAACACATGCTCACTTTATAATTATTAGAAAAGAAATAGTGCAGATAGAAAAACCCTAGAATCCTATCATCCTGAGAAAACTCCTTTTATCCGTTCAATTTCTTTCTCTGCCTTTCTTTTACTCTTTAATTCTCTCCTTCTGAGGAGTGTGTCACACACACTTTTTAATACAAAAATGACCTCTTAAGCTCTGTCATAAATTTATTTCTCATATTTATATGTGAAATTTTAGATGACATAATTATTAGCTCATGTTTTAATGACATAATTTAACACTTAGTTACTTGATTCTTTAAATTGTTTCTAGATTTGTGGTTTGTTTTTCCCGTTATCAACAACAAACCTTGCATACACATTATACAGTTGTTTAATTATTTCCGTAGGGTAAATTTTTGATGGGGAATTTTTTTTTGTGAGGAATATGTACATTTCCAGTCTTTTTAATGTATATTCCCAATGTGCTCTCCCTAACGGTGGTGGCCATATATAATCCCTCTGGCAAAGATTCAGTGTGCACTCTTCAGTACTGTACATTACATTCTTTTTAAAAAATATTTATTCATTTTTGGCTGCGTTGGGTCTTTGTTGTTGCATGCAGGCTTTCTCTAGTTGAGGCAAGCAGGGGCTACTCTTCATTTTGGTGCGAGGGCTTCTCTTGTTGTGGAGCACAGGCTCTAGGCACGGGGGCTCAGTTGTTGTGGCACATGGGCTTAGGTGCTCCACGACATGTGGGATCTTCCTGGACCAGGGCTCAAACCCATGTCCCCTGCATTGGCAGGTGGATTCTTAACAACTATGCCACAAGGGAAGTCCCTACATTCTTTTTAATATATGCCATTTCAATAGGTGTGATCTTCTTTCTCATTGCCTAAATTGGAAAAACTTTGACTACTAATGATTTAAACACTTTATATTTATTAGCCAAATGAATTCCATTTTTGAGATTTATCTACTTTTTCTAATCTACTGTCCCTTTATTCTATTTATGGGAATATAGGTCTCCTTTATGGTTTCCTTCTTTGACTTCAAGCTTAGCTTCTGTGACACCAAATTATATACATATTAACCTATATTTTCTTTAGATACCTTTATGTTTTGAGATTTTTACAATTAAACTTTTACTTCACTGTTGTGAAGTAAAGATAAAGCTCTAAATAGCAGTGTTGAAGAGCACATCTTTCCATCCTAATTTGAAATGTGTTCTTTATTATGTACAAAATATTTACATGTACATGCATCTTCTGGACTTTTTCTTCAGTTTTGTTAATCTGTTTATTTTTGGAAAATGCTACATTGTTATGATTTATTGTTTATTTCTGATATGTTTATAATGTCAAGTAATAGAAGTCCTGTGTATTACACTTTTTAAAGTATTTTATTTCTATCTTATCCAGGCTTTCTTGCAGATGGATTGTAGTATATTTGTTAAGTTAAAATAATATTCTTAGAATTTTATCAACTTAACCAAATGAATTTTAAATAATCTTTAGGCTGTTAAATTTTCAGAATCAGGAACCCAGTCTACCTATCACTTTTTTCAAATTATTATACACTTTTTATTTTGAAAAAAACAAACTTATAGAAAAGGTGCAAGGAGAAGACAAATGCCTGTCTTTCTTCTAAGCCATTTGAAAGTAAGTTGCCCATCTCCCCTTCAAATACGTTAGTGAACATTTCCTAAGAATAGGGACATTCTGCTTCCTAATCACAATATAGCCATCAAAATGAGGAAATTAACATAGATATATTACTCCATCTAATTCTCAGACTCTGTTAGTTTTTGTCAAGTGTTCCATTTATGTCCTTTATAACAAAAGAATCCAGTTTAGATTCATGTTTTGTATTTCGTTGCCATGTCTCTTTAGCTTTATTCAATCTGATACAGTTTTTCATTCTTTTTGACTTCATAACCTTGACAATTTTAAGGATATAGGGCAGCATTTTGGTAGCCAGTTAATTGGTTTGATATTTCCTCATGATTAGTTTTACGAGCATGAATCTTCGGGAAGAATATCATAGACGGGATGTTATGCTCTTCTTCATTGAATCCTCTCTGGTGGCATTGGATTAAGGTGATGTCTGCCGGTCTTCCTCTCTGTAAAGTTACTCTTTTGCCCTTTGTAATGAATAATTACTTTGAAAGCGAAGCCTTAAAGTTGCATAAATATCTAATTCCCAGCTAACTTTAAATTAATTTTTAACTACTTTTTATCAGGATGTACTCATGGTATTCAACTTTATTTAATGGGGTACAATAAGTTAATCTCTTTTCTTTCTTTTTTCTGCTCAAATTTTCCCATATTTGACCAGTGGAGTGCTTTGGGGTAGAACTTGTGACCTTTTGACATGCCTCTATCATGCTTGGAGAAATAATACCTTGCTTTCTGGCACAGTAAGATGTTCAGGCTCATCTTGAACTTTCTCTTCTCCACCCCTGAAACTGGGAATTTCTCCAAGGTGCACTATTTCCTTTTTCCTTTTTTTTTTTGTCACTTAACGCTTCATTTAGTTTTTCTAGGGAAAGAGTAGTTTGGGGCAAATAGGAAGTCAATATCTGTTTTCAGTCAGTCTACTTTTCTTATCAAATCTAGCAAATCTATGTAATATATAATATATAAAATCTTTATCTCATATATATTAATGTTTTTATTTGCATGGCATATTTAGTGACATTTTTGATTAAACCAATATCTGTAAGCATTTTTTCATTTTGGTAATTAATTTCTTTTGTATGATTTTGGAAATAAAATAGACTATAATTTTTAGAGCAGTTTTAGAGTCAATGTAAAATTGAATGGAAGGTACAGAGATTTCCCATACACCCCTTTCCTCCACACACATGTAGCCTCCCTCATTAATGCCACCCAACCAGAGTGGTACACTTGTTAAAGTCAATGAACCTACACTGACAAATTGTTGCCCCCCAAAGTCCATAGTTTACATTAGGATTAATTCTGGGTGCTATACATTCTATGGGTTTTGACAAATGTATAATGACATATGTTTACCATTGTAGTATCATATAGAAATAGTTTTACAGCCCTAAAAATCCACTGTGCTCTGCCTATTCATTCCTCTCTCCCTGCTAACCTCTGACAGTCACTGATCTCTTAACTGTCTCCATAGTTTTGACTTTTCTGGAATGTCACATAGTTGAAATCATACAGTATGTAGCATTTTCAGATAGGCTTTTTCCATTTAGTAATATGCATTTAAGTTTCTTTTATGTCTTTTCATGTTTTGATAGCTCATTTCTTTTTAGTGTTGAATAACATTCTATTACCTAAGTGTGGCCCAGTTTATTTATCTATTCTCCTACTGAGGGGCATCTTGGTTGCTTCCAAGTTTTGGCAAGTATGAATAAAGCTGCTATAAACATCTGTGTGCAGGCTTTTGTGTGAACATAAGTTTTCAACTTCTTTAGATCAATACCAAGGAGCGTGGTTGCTGGATAGAATGGTAAGAGTATGTTTAATTTTGTAAGAAACTGCCAAACTATCTTCCAAAGTGGCTGTACCATTTTGCATTCCCACCAGCAATGAATGAGAGTTCCTGTTGCTCTGAATCCTCAACAGCATTTAGTGTTGTCTGTGTTCTGATTTTGGCCCTTCTAATAGGTGTATAGTGATAATGTTTTATAGTATATTAAAGCACTATAGTTTTATAGTGTTTTAATTTGTATTTCTTTGGTGACATATGATGTGGGACATGTTTTCATAAGTTTATCTATGATGTATGTATTTTCTTTGGTGAATGAGGTGTCTTTTAAACTCTTTGGCCCGTTTTAAAATCGTTTGTTTTCTTATTGTTGAATTTTAAAGGTTCTTTGTATATTTTGTATAACAGTCCTTTTTCAGATATGTATTTTGTAAATATTTTTCCTCAGTCTGTAGCTTGTCTTCTCATTCTCTTTCACAAAGTCTTTCGAAGAGCAGATGTTTTTAATTTTAATGAAGTCCAGCTTATCAATGATTTCTTGCATGGATCACACATTTGATGTCTCTAAAAATCATTGCTATACCCAAAGTCATCGAGATATTCTCTTATGTTATCTTCTAGCAGTGACTATTTCCTTTTAGAGGAAAATAATATATAAAAGCCAAAATCTGGATGCTAGGTATTGCTATTGGAGTGTCACTCCCTCCAGGCTCTCTCAGTAGACAGAGCTGGGAATATATATTCACAGACACTTACGTCAATATTACTATATCTTTCTACCTATTTAAAACAATGAGTTATCATTAATACTTCAAATCTAATCAAATACCACAGATTTCATTCTGGTCTTGTTCCTTTCCATATTTGCAAATTGCTTATCTGTAAGTGAGGAACACATCTTCCAGTATTCTTAAGATATTTATTCATTTGATCAGTTGCCCTGTATGAAAAATTTCCCATTGCTGCCACTACTCCTTCCTCTGCATAGATGCCCTCTTCACCCAACTAGTACTCTGACAGTCCTCATTGGGCTGCTCCCCGCATGAACACCCTCCTCATCTCATTTGGGCTCCAACAGCCTGTGTCTGGGCTTGCCCCTCTATGTATACTCTCCTTGCCCTTCTAATGCTCTGATTCCCCACACTGGGTTGCCTTCCTCTGTGAAACCATTCCTCAACCTGCCAGGGTCTGACACCTTGCTCTGGGCCATCATGGATCCATGCCCTACCTTACCCTGCTTTACCCAGTTACTTTGACTTGATTGTTTAGTGATGAAAAATAAGGGGGAGAGAAGAGAGACAGATTTTTTATGTCCTTTAGTGAAATTTATACTTTGGTGTTATTTTCTTTGTTAGATTTCTAGCCATTTTATATTTTTGTTTGTATTGTGAATGCTTTTTTTTCTATTTTCATGTTATTTTTGGTATATAAGAAAGTTTTATTTATATGTTGAGTGTTTAATTTATAGCCAACCAACTTCTTAAGCTCTTCTATATAGATTTAATCATTTTCAATTTAGGAATCATAATTTCATCTTCAAATAGTGATCTTTTTGCTTCTTACTCGTATGTATTTAATAGAACTTTTCCTAGAACATGAGTTTCTTATTTCATGCATAATGGAAGTTTCCTTAAATAGATAGAAGTTCTTTGCATTTGGGAACCTCTTAGCTTAAGTTGTATAATTTGTGTTTATAGGAAAAAAGTTATTTAAAAAAACATTTCTGTAAAATTTATTGTTTAGTATTAAGATTTTTTTCTGATTTATATTTTGATTAATATATTGTATTAATATATATAAAATTATTAAATTTAAAAGAATGAGGGCCTTTTAAATATACTTAAGAATCAGCTAACATACTGATTGATCATTAAGTTTAGATTTTTTTCCTTCCAGACTATAGAAGTAGAAAACCCATGATTACACAGAATTCTAGAATCTACTGAATCCAAAATCCTTAACCAGAAGGTGGGGGTCAGGTGGGATGGGAAATTTATGAAATTAAAACTATGTATTATGATTGATTCATATTAGACAATTTTTGAACTACTTAAATTACTCAAAATATTCTTCCATCATTTCCTAAAATCTTCTAAAAGTATCAGAAGCATAGCAAAATAGATTCTAATTTTCATATTCTTACTTCTGAAATAGTGCATGAGCTCTTTGTAGCAGTGGTTTTCAAACTTTAACAGGCATATGAATTACCTGTATATGGGGGCTGGGAATTTACGTTTTCATCAAACATTCCAGGTGACAGCAGGTTCGTGAGCCTCACCTAAGAAACATTGATTTAGAGTGAGACAATGTTTGAAAAAATATTTCAACGAATACACAATACACTTTTGTTCCAAGTGTAACAAGCAGTTTCCCAATGAGGATATCAGAATTCATAGAATAGAAGGTATTATGTAGTTGGAGTCAACTTCACTCTATAAAATCTACTTCTAAAATAGACTGTTGATGTTCATCATCTGTCTGGGACCAAGACCTAAGTTCTTTGAATGTTCCTATCATTTTTTTAGGTTTTTAGGAAAATGACACAATATAAAATAGTCTAAAAGGAGTTGCAAATCTACTCTAGTTATTTATCCAATTTTCAGTCTTTCAGAAGCTTTCTTCCAGGCAAGAGTAAGTTTAGAATTATCTGTGAGTAGCTACAAAATATTGGCTGTTGCTTGGAATTTCCTAAGTATAGCATATGTTTTGGAGGAAATCATTTGGTCATTTAGTCTAATGTAAAACTGAAAAGTGACCTGAAGTTCGCCCCACAATTTAAAATATGTTGGTGTTCAGTTCTGTGTAACTAACTTTCTCTGTTGCTCTCTTTGCTATCTGTTACTTCTAAGGGCCAGAACTGTGAAGCTTGAGGCCACTCAGGTTCCAAATTTGTGACAAATCCCCCAGGGCTCACTGAAGTGGCAGTGAGTTCTCACAGTTTGATTTCCTTTCAACCACTGAAGTGTTAGAAAAGTAGCAACAAAGGCTCCCATGGAAAACAGCAATTCTGTTTCCTGACTGACCGCCATGGTGATGACTTACCTCTTTTGTTCCATTGATTTCTTTTGTTGTTGAATAATTTTAATACTTTTCTCCATATAATATATGGTATGGTTTTCACAAACTGGCGTAATCCTTTAACTGTGCTGTGAATGTAGCCACTGTTTCTCACATTCTTCTTCCGTCTATCCCCATCATCTGCCACAGAAAAGTTGATTTTATTTTTAAAGATTTCTTTACCCTTTTAAGCTGTTATTTTCACTTTAAATATATGGTGTTTTTATGTTATAAAGTTAGATCCTCTTTTAATAGTATAGATATGAATAAAAACCTCATGTTCACTGAAACATTATTTTGTGATATTTTAGCATCAGTCCAGTAAAAGAAAGTCATTTTTAGTGAAAAATGTAGTATAGTCTATGCATTCAGTCAAGAAAGAAGGCTAACATTTTTAATGAAGGAGGGATATTATGAGGGGGAAATAATGACTTCTGAGTCAGGCAGAAACACCAGTACCAAACCAAACTGCTTGGCTTTTTGTAACTCTATTCAGAAACTGACTAATCTACAAGGACAAGGGCAAAATCAAATGCACATGATCTCTATTACTAGCAGTAATGTTTTTACTTTTGAGCATATGTCTAAAACGTTCTTTTAAAATCAACTTATCAAATACTAGGCACTTGATGAGCAAAAAGGCAGAAATGATTATTATGTAGCCTTTGCTAAGAAATTAAGCACCTTTAAAAGACCGACATTAAAAGCAAAATAGTTTTTCATCACCATTCAAATATATTAATAAAGAAAAATCTAGACTATATTTCCTAATATTCAAATTATTTCAGAGTTTTTAGAAACAAGCAAAAAGCTGCTACTTATTTTCTGTTTGCTCTGGCTTATGGTCCCATTCTTTGACAAATAATGCATGGCACACATAGGAGTTCTGGAACATATTTTTATAACTCTGAATTCCCTACCACTCTTGACCCATCTGATAATTTGGGGACCCCATGCTATAGGGAAGTCAAATGGGGAAGACTCTGTGCTCAAGAGAGTTGATTTCTTGCCATGGTTTAACTATGCATCCTATTAATGCTATAAACATGTACTGGTTATTATCTGTTCGTGACCCCACCTCACCCAGGTCCATGTTCTGCCCTTCTGTCTTGTTCTATGCCCTGGGAGGTTGGCCTTGACCTCTTTGAGCTGCATTTACCCAGGCTCCCTGGACAACTGGCTTCCTGTTTAAATCTAGCAGGTGCCAGTCAATGGCAGGAGAATGGAAGGTAGTAGAAGAGAGAGTTTGGGGTTATTTTTTCCCCTTTCTTTTCCTCTTTGAGCCATGGTTTCTGGCATCCTTCCATGACTACAACTTCAACAAGTTTCTTTCTTTCCACCCTCCAGCTCTAACTGTACTCCAGTAACACTGTTATTCCTCTTGCTCTGGGCCAGGAAATGACTTCCTTTAGTTGCTCTTCTTTGGGTGCTGCAGCATTCCTTTTTGGTTCCCTTTACCCTGTCCTCACCTCTATAAGATGTCCTCTTAAAAACTTCTGAGTTGGATTCTGATTCCTGCATGACTGACACAGTATGAACCAGCAATAAGATGCACGACATGACACATTTGATTGTCAAAAATTCCATTTTTGCATATAGAAATAAGGTGGGAAACCTAAAGAAAAGTCTTAAGGCCTGATCTACCTAGAAAGTGCTTACACAGCTTGACTATTGCTCCCTACTGCTTCTCAGCTCCTGCTTTCTTGATTACTGCAACCAGCTCCTCAGCTACTGGCATTACCTACCATTCCCATTGCCAGGACCCCATTGCCCACAGTGATCAGAAATCTTTTAAGGTGGGGTGAAAGAAGGTGAGGCTATTTCAGGAGCATTAGTAAAAGATAGTTGAGGCTGCAATAAAACATGCATTGGAATTTATCTAGCACTCCTGTGAGCAGCCGCTGCACCTCTTGCTATTGAATCTTGATGGAAATGACTTTTCTTCTAATCCCAGTTGTGATCCTGATACTTGGGATCCTGATCCCTACTCTGACCTGACTCTTTGTTTGGCTTATTGGACTTACTCTCCTCTCATTTGTCTGTGCATTTTTTATGTTCTTTTAAATCCTACTCCAAGACTATAATATACCAAGTATCATGTAGACGCTACCATCATTGTCTCCTCTATTGCTGTTCCTGCCACCATCACTCTTGGCTTAGCCTCTGCTAATGCCTTTACTTTCACCACTGCCATCCCCTACCCTTCACACTCCCCTCTACAACCCACCACACATGCCATCTGCTGTTCCTTGGTCTGCCTTCATTGCCTTCCTTGACTCTGCCTTCCCTGCCATTGATCACCCTTCAACCACTGTCATGATCATCTCCACCACCAGCTCTGTATTTTGCACCAGCTGCCAATTTAACAGTCTGTTTCCTTCTGCATTTCAGCCCTTAAACTGAGCTCCCAAATATCTAGTCCCCACAGATTGTGGAGTTTGGTATTTTAAATTTTGTTTTTAACACTGCAGAAAATATAAAGAGAGGTTAGTTCTCAAGGATTCATTAGTTTGTGGTTTATAGCAGATGCACGTGAATATATTTTTCTCTTGAGGAAACAGGAATATGCCTTGGATCACTTTGTTATTTTGAGATAAATTTCATTTTTATAGTGTTTCTTTTTTCTTCCTTTGGACTCTATTTCCAAACCCAAACCCTGTTCATTTGACAATGGAGAAAATCTTATATCCTGGATGCATAAATTTTTTTTTAATTTTTAAATTTAATTTTATTTATTTTTTTATACAGCAGGTGCATAAATGTTTTGTGCAGCAAAGTTTCTTTAATAGAAATCCAATTTCCTGGTTAAGACAGGAGTAGAGTTTACATAAGATGATGAAAAACTGAATAATATACATATTGTCTTTCCTATTAAAACAATGTAAAGAAAAAAATGACAGAATTGAAAGAGATAACTGAACGAGGAGACCCGCCAACTTTCTTCAGAAAAATTTCTCTAGATTCTGGGCTATACCACTAGTGCTGGAATTACAGACATAGTATGCAGCCTTTCCTAAGCAGTGCATAATGTCACACTCTTATTTTTAAAAAATGAACATGATCCTGGTATCTGTTAATAATTAGGAATCACTAAGAAAAGCTTTTACTTATTTTTATAGTTTTATTTTCAAAGTTTATGGTTACCATTTTTAAGAAAGTCATAGACAAACTGTAGAAGATTTAGGAAGCATTAAAAATGACTCAGGAGGGGCTTCCCTGGTGGCACAGTGGTTGAGAGTCCGCCTGCCGATGCAGGGGACACGGGTTCGTGCCCCGGTCCGGGAAGATCCCACATGCCACGGAGCGGCTAGGCCCGTGAGCCATGGCCGCTGAGCCTGCGCGTCCGGAGCCTGTGCTCCGGAATGGGAGAGGCCACAACAATGAGAGGCCCGCGTACCGGGGGAAAAAAAAAAAGACTCAAGAGTTTTAAAATGGGAGCTCTGAAGAAAGCTTAAAGGAATTAGAATTATTCAGTAGAGAGAAAGATGAAGGTCCAATTGCCTTCAGGGGATTAATAGGGACTGAATGTTCCTTTTTCTTCCTTAAATGTAAGGAGAGGGAACAGTGATATATGTTAGTAAGAAAAGTAAAAAACAGTTTCTATGTGGACATTTTTAGCATTCTCTTTTCTGAAGTTCTTCAAAAATAGACTTATCTGGAAAAATTTTCCAGCATTTCCCAAATTACATTCAGTAGAGACATGGTTTTTCAGCAAGACTAATTTTTCTAAGATTTCCTTGGTCAAAGATGCTCGGGAAATGTTGCATACCCCATCCTCTCCTTGGATGTGAATAATACACATCAGCCTATTGCAGGCTCTGAGAAGTCCTGGAAAGACAGGAGCTTGCTGAGGTCTGTTTAATGCTTAGGCGACAATGTTTATTTGCAGAAGGGAACATTTTTTTATCCGCCTGTAGCACACATCATATTCTTTAGTTTTCTCTTTAATACCTGTCTAGGAAGCACTGGTTTAAAGCCTGGAGAATGAATTTCCAAACCTGTTGAGGCTCACTGTTGACTTTTAAGATTACATTAAGAAATGGTTATGAACTTGTGGAATTTAATGCAAGAGATGAATGGGAGTTACATAAGAAATATGTAGGAAACTATACAAAGGAATTACCTGGAGGTTGGGTAAATGCTTTATACTTCTATTCGTATGAAATATGTGTACCAGGATGGAGAATACAAGGAAAAATGTGCTGGTTCCACATATTTGGAGAAGCTGAGGTTTATTTTATACTATTAAAAGTGCTGTCCATGCACCTGCAAAATAACCTATATGAAGTGTATGTTAAATATATTAAGCCACCAGGCCCTGATGTAAACGTCTGGATGCTTTTTGCATTAATCTAATTTTAGAATTTTGAAATAAACCTATTTTTATTATAGAAAATTTTATTATAGAAAGTAGAGGTGCATATTCACCCTTTTAGTTTAAAAATCATGACACTTGCATTCAAATTATCTAAAAAGTATGAACAAACAGCAATTAACTTAAATTTGGAGGAATGAAAGTGTCTTTGTAGGTTGGAAAAATGCCAGCAACATTCTGGAGCTTAATTCTGTCATCCAGTATTCTTGCAATGATTTATGTTGGGTACATTGTCAATTTACTCTTGATTTTAAAATTATTCAATATTGAAAATTGTAATGCTATAAAGAACTAGAAAGGATTTTCAGTGTATGAAGAATATTGAGTTATTATAGTTGTATTTAAAATGTGTTGAATGGTTATTTTTCCCCTTTGAAATACTAATTATATTTTCCATCTAATTTGTTCTCATTTTCATTATAGGGTTAACTTGGTTTAGTTCCTCCATTTAATAAAGTAGATCACATTTTCCTTTTATCCATCAAAAAATAATGTATAACATGCAAAATGTAAAGTATGCAGTGTTCTCCAAGGAAGGAGAGACTCCTACAGACTAATGTTTGTAACTTTATTTTGTTACCATGTGACTGTATATAGATGTCTGTGTTAAAGGATTTAACTTTCACTTCAGTTTTCTTGTATATTTTCAGTAATTAATGAGTCTTAACATTAGACTTGAAAGAATTATAATATGTATTTTCATGATTACGTTAAAACTTTTAAAAATTACATTCTTTTTGAAAGGTGCTTGATTTATTCTATTAAAGTTTTATAAGATATTATGATAAGCAGTAGGGTAGACAATGAAACCTAGGGGTCTTAAATTTAAGAATATTAATAACCTGTCTCTTTTTAGTAGTAGTTATAAATCTTTTAAAATTTTTACTCTGCCTAATTAATTATAGTATGACTTGGTCAAAAAACTAGGATACACACATTACATATATATATATATGTGTGTGTGTGTGTATATATATATATATATATATATATATTTAATTAAGCCAGCAACCTTCAGAATTCACAAAATATAACTCTGTATAACCAGTTTAGAGGAATGACAGAGTGGTTTGAAGCTAGTTGGTGTAATAAAGCATTTGCATCACTAATCTTTCCAGGGGATGCAACTAGCTGTATATTTTAAAATGGAAACACAAGATTTAAAATTGAGTACCACATTTTAATTTTTTCTCTTTGATAACATGTATTCTTAAAAGAATAGATTGAGGTATTTTGTGACTAAATTATTTTTTTTTGAAAATGTACTTTACTTCCAATACTGTTTTACACAATTGTATCAATTATGATTTCTGTTGCCTTGAGATTTTTCTAAAAATTTTTCCTAATTTTGAAAGCAGTTGGTAAGAAGGGAGAAAGGAATAAATGAGACATATACGTGTATTTGCAGTATTGACAGATTTGGCCTCAAGTCTCTATAGATCACATGGTTGACTATGTGGAACTACTATGTACATGCTGGCCCATAGCAGATCTTTTAAATTTATTTTCAGACTTGAACTTTGGATATTTAATTCTCAACTTTCCACAACATATATTTTTCTGCCAATTTATGAATTTCCATTGTTTAAGGAGGAAAAACGTGTAAACATTACTGTTAAGCTGGAAATTTTTTCTAGAGAACAATTCATTGTATTTTCTCAGTAGAAAGACTATTATACCAGTTAAACCCATAACCATTAAGTACTGAAAATTGGAATGCTGTAAAAAACTAGAAGGGGTCAAATTCTTGCAATGTAATTCACTTTTGATATAGATCATTTATACCTACTCATAGTTATTCACTGGCAGCATGTCCTCTGTAAATAACAACTTACTTAACTGACCAGTGAACATACGTTCTTGGCTAATAAGCTATAAATGATTGTATTGACACTTTGATATTTATTTCATAATTTATGTTCTACTTTATTTTTGGTGATATCTATGTGTAATTTTAACTTGAAAAAATCTTCAAAAAATGCAGTTTGAAAACTATAGCACATACTGGTCACCTTTTAACAAATCTTGGCGATATTACTGGAAAACAATGCAAAGATTATTGAAAATCAAATGAACAGTCCTCTTCTTAAAACTCTGACTTAAAACACCTTTTCAAAAAGTTCAGAATCTGCTTGTTTAAGGTTATTGTGAAATCTATTTCATATTTGATATCATGTTGTATGCCTAGATAAAACGATTGATAGATTTTTGTGACTGTCTGTATAGCAGAAGGAGAGCAGGTAATGCTGCTCATCAAAATGGGTAAACTCTGGGCTTCCCTGGTGGCGCAGTGGTTGAGAGTCTGCCTGTGATGCAGGGGACACGGGTTCATGCCCCGGTCTGGGAAGATCCCACATGCCTAGGAGCGGCTGGGCCCGTGAGCCATGGCCGCTGAGCCTGCGCGTCCGGAGCCTGTGCTCCGCAACGGGAGAGGCCACAACAGTGAGAGGCCCACATACCGCAAAAAAAAAAAAAAAAAAAAAAAAGTAAAAAAAAAAAAGGGTAGACTCTAATATCCATAAAATGGAGGATAAAACTTAGGCTTCTGCTTGAGTTAAATGAGCCACTGATGTAATTTCATGCTAGTCCAGGATACATTTATTTCACCTTTACTTCTGCCATTCTCTTCTTCCAATCTTGACAAGGCAACTTTTATATTGTTGATTTGTGGTCTAGGTATTACAACTGTCACTTTAAATACAAATGTGTAGATTTTGGTCTTTAAAAACTTCCTGCTCCTGACTCTTATCATTTTGTAAAAATAAAATCAAAAGCCCAAAATATATCTTCCTTATTTTACTTTCTTCAATTTGGCTGCCCTGAAGAAAATGGGTAATGATCAAAAAGGTTAACATTTAAAAGTGCCGTTATCATATTAGTTTATTTATTATACTCTCTACCTTCAAAAGCTAGATATTCACCACTATATGCTGCAGGAGCATACTGAGATAATTAATTCATATATACATGCATATATTATATTTTATAGCTTATTATTATTATTATTATTTATTTATTTTGTTTTTGCGGTAAGCGGGCCTCTCACTGTTGTGGCCTCTCCCTTTGCGGAGCATAGGCACCGGACGCGCAGACTCAGCGGCCATGGTTCACGGGCCTAGCCGCTCGCTAGGCATGTGGGATCTTCCCGGACCAGGGCACGAACCCGTGTCCCCTGCATCGGCAGGCAGACTCTCAACCACTGCGCCACCAGGGAAGCCCTAAATTATTTTTTTAAAGTTTTTTTTGGTGTTTTGTTCTGCTGCTTCAGAAATGAAAGCTGTAAGGAAATACATAAAAAAACGTACTCACGTGGAGGATCATCATGGTCTTCTGTCAATCAGTGCCTTTTCTTTTATTGGATATAATAGTAGAATGATCTGTCTCATATGTATGACATTGCCAGGTTAATTAAAGCTTAATTCCCAGGCTCAAAACAACTCTTCAAAGAAGGCATACATGTTTCAAATTACAGAAACAAAACATGAGACTTGGAGAGATTAGGTATTTTGCCAATGATCACACAGCTAGTAAATGGCTGAGCTGACTCCAATTCTGAGCTTGTTGCCCTCTGCATACAGTGATCTCAGTTGTTACCCTCTGCAGTAATACACTAATGCTTTTAGATCCTGCTGAGGTATGTTGGACAGTTTTCTTCAGCACTAAATAGTTTCAGGTAGCTAAGCCTTTGGAACCATTGTGCTTTTTATATATCATCAGCCTTCTTCCCCGTTCTTGGTTGATTCCACTAGGGTCTGTTTTCTTTGTGTTTGCACCAGGGCACCTGAGCACTGCTGGAGGAAATCTGAAAACAGAAAAGTTTGGGAATGCTTTAAATTCATATTGACCAACCTCAGCTGAGCTCTCAGCACAGCCTAAGCAATTCTAGTGCTTTTCTCTAGTCTCCTGCTCTGCGCAATGAGGATTTCAAAGCTTCTTCATCATTAGCAGACATTTGCTCTATCCATCCTCCTATTATTTTGAACAGATGACCCCTCTTTCTGCTTCATAGAGAAAATAAATGCTATCAGATATAAATTCTGTCAACTTTCTTGCCAGCATTCACATTCAAACTTTCTTACTGCTGCATTAAATTGAAACTCATATTTTGTTGAAAACTTACGATATATAAACTTTATTCTGTGCATTGTGTGTGTAGATATTAATAAGCCAAACTAGTTTTCTGGCCTCATGGGTTATCATTCTATAGTAGAGACAGAGAGTAAACTCCTGTATAAATATAAATAATAATTTTTTAAAGTGAGAAGTTCTAGGAAAAGAATAAAGAGGGTTTGGGAGAAGGCATCATTTAATAGGGTGTCAAGGAACATGGTGATTAAGAATATAGATTGAGATCCAAATTCTACCACTTATTGGCTGGGAAACCTTGAGCAAGTTAAACTTAAACTCTGTTCCTGAGTTTCCTCATTTGTAAAGTTGAAGCCTTGACAAGACCTTTATAATAAGGTTAATGTGAAGATTAAATACAGGCAATGTGTTTAGAATAGTGCCTGGATTGTAGAAACTGTTCAGTGATCATAGCCATCGTATCTGTCAAAGGTCAATTAGCACACTCAAAAGGTTCAACTGAAGAGAGTTTAATGAAGGGGGTATTTACAGAGGTGTGGACTTAGTTAAGGGAACTGGCAGGACATGGCAAATCGCCCAGGTAATAGCAATAGTGGGAAGCCATTACTACCTTTAAGCCTAAAGGGACAAAAAGGAGGAATGATGTTATTTACCAGAGCCTGTGGGACAGAAAAGTAACCATGGTTGAGGATCCCCCAGCAAGAGCTGAGGTGATGGGGAAACTCAGCCACTGTTTGAAGAATGGCTTGAAAGAGGAGAAGCTGGGGACGGCAGTGTGGGCAACACCTTGACCTCGTTCTTCCCACGCTTCAATCTCCTGGCAGTGTTCACTCTCAGGACACCCAACCAGAATTCAGGGATAAGAGAATTTAGGTGGGACCATCATTGGAGGTCCTCCCTCCAAGGCACAAACAAGGAAGAGAAGAGTAGAAAAATAATTTGGGGAAGACAGTAGGCAATCAGCTGTCATCATCATCATCATCACCATCATTATTTTGCCATTTTCCAAATTTTCAAATTTTATTTTTTAAAGAAATAATTCAGGTTTCAATATTCAACTTTTTAAGTTAGAAAAGCTGCAAAAATATTGGGTTGGTCAAAAAGTTCGTTTGGTTTTAAGTACAAATAAAAGACATGTTTTTCATTTTCTCACCAAGAACTTTATTGAGCAACGTAGTCATTAACCGAACGAACTTTTCAGCCAACCCAATAGTACACAAAGTTCCAATATCCTTCACCCAGTTACATTTCTTCCATTTCAAAATTGTCATATTTTATCTTATTATTTTATTTTTTATGATTTGATATGTATATATATTGGGAAATCATTGTCATCATTATTAAGTATATTTGGAGCTGAGAAGTCAGGCCATTCAGAGATCAGGGTGAAAGTACCAGAAAGAGAGAAACGTAAGTAAGTATCAGTACTCTGAAGCAGACTTGCTGCATTGGTTGTGCAGATTTTGTAGGAGCTGGTATTCACAGAGGCTATGTTCCCAAAGCAGAGAGATGAGTGTGGTTTGAATAAAATAAATAAGGGAAATTGAGGGAGAGGTACAACTGAAGAGATAGGCAGGGCCAGGTCATGTAGGTTCTTATAGTCATGCTAAGGAATTTGATTTATTTTAAATGTAATAGGAAGGCCCTTGAGGTTTTAAATGAGGAAGTGGCTTGATCTGGTCTATGCTGATAAAAAACAACTTTGGGTGCTACCTGGAGATTGAATTTTGGACAGGCAAACAGAGAAGCAGGAAAGTTGTCACAGTACTCTTGTGCGAGATGATGGTGGCTCGGACTAGAGTGGAGGAAATGGAGAGAGAAGTGGACTGAATCTGGGTATGTGGGAAGTAAAGCCCATAAGGCTTTCTGATTGGTTGACTATGAGAAGAGTTGAGGATGATGAAAAAAGAGAATCAAGGATGATTCCAGACCTTTGGTTTAAACACCTAGGTATATTAGATTGGCATTTACCAAGAGTGAAGGCCTGGAAATAGAAGAAATATCTGTATTTTGAATGTGTGTGGGGTTTGGGGGAGGGCAGGATTGGAGGGAGTGATATGTGGTAATTGCAGAATCAGGACCAATGTCTATGAGTAGGCATAGAAGTAGGCATATTGAGGAGATAATGCAGCCATTGGGTGTGAATTAAGACCTGAAATATACCTTTAAATGTCATCAGCATATTGATGGTAATTAAAGTTATGGAAATTATAGTTAAAGAAGAGGATTAGGATTGAGCCCTCTGGGTCTACCCCAACACTGAGAGATCCCACAAAGGTATAGACGACATAGGAGAGTGAGAATAAGCTGACAGTGAAGTAGGGGAAACCAGGAGTGTTTGTGACATGAATGTCAAAAAAAAAAAAAAAAAAAGAAAGAAAGAAAGTGTTTTAAGGAAGAGGAAGAGATATCCTGTGTCCTGTGGAGCTGTACATATCATTTCCTTTCAGTTTCAGTAAGCTTATGCTAAAGTTGATTCTTTTTTCCTCTGTATCATTTATCTTCTCCTAATTATTGTATTCTTCCAATCATCACTTAAGTATATTCAAATCTTTTCTCTCTTAAAAACAAAAACTAACCAAACAAACAAAAGAAAACAAACAAACAAAAAATCCATATCTCTCCCCAAACTCCAGTTCCCGCAACTTCCCCACCCCTCAATATTTCAGTCATTTCCAAGAGCAATCTAAACTCTGTTTCCAGTTCTTTATCACCCAGGCAGTTCTTAATCCCCTTAACTGAGATGTGCTTCTTTTGGTAGCAAGTTACTAAATGCCCAGCTAAAAGTGACTTTAAAATGAGGGTTTATTTTTTCTATGTCAGATGATTTCTATGCATTTTTAAGTCAACAATTCAAGGGTGTTGATACTCTGTGATCTTGGCTTTCGCCTCATGGTTACAAGGCAGCTGCAGTGCTTCTAGGAATGTGTCCTCACGTAAGACATGTTTTTATCTCTCAGTGTTTCACATTTCATTAAGGAAGAAAAACCTTTCAAGAAGCCACCAGCAGTCGTCACTTAGGTTTCACTGGCCAATACTAGGATACATCCTCTAGCTACAAGGGGGGCATCTTTAGCCTCAGTGGTGGGAGACAGGCTCTGTCAACAAAAAAAGAGGGCAATGGCCATTAGGTAGGCAATAGAATGCTCTCTTCCACACCACACCAGTATTGCTCTCACCAGATCCCTCCACTAAGAGAGCTTTTACATTGATTAGCAATAGTAGCTCCATTGTGGTTTTTAGTTTTTATTTCACTTGATCTCCCTACTTTTTGGAAAAACTTTTTCCTTTGAATTCAGCGACACCATGCTCTTCTGGATTTCTTCCTCATATGTCTACTTCTCAGTGGCTTCCCATTGTTCTTAGGATAACCCCAAATGCCTATCCTACCCTACTAGCCCAAGTAAGTTTCATCACTAGATTCCCTGCCATTTCAGCTCTGCCAAAGAGCACATTACCTCATGATCTCTGCCCTTCAGGTACATGGATCCGCTGTCAGACACTTGAACCATACTCCCATGCCTTAGGGTTTTCCTACATGCTGTTCAGCCTTTTTCCCTGGAGTTCTTGCAATGCCTTTATCTAGTTCATGCCTGTCTATCTTCCAATTTCAGTTCAAAAGTCACTTCATCAGGGAAGTATTTCCTAATTCCCTCCACCTGCCCTGCCCCATGCTGTCCGCCTTTTTCAGTCTTATAGTTTTCTGTACTTTTGCACTGTTGCGTTCATCAGTTTGTATATATATTAGATTACCAATGAATGCCTACTAAACTACTTGATCTTATAGCAGTATCTGTTTTGTTCACCAGTTTATTCTTCATGCTCAGCTTAACTCAGTTAAAATACCGTTGTTTAATGGGTGAATGAATGAATTTCAGTGTGTCTTTTCAATTAACTACACTCACAATTCTAATTTTCTATTTCCACTTTGCTGGGGATTAGCCAAATCCCCAAGTCCTTTCAGGTGTGTGTGTGGGTGTGCGTGCTCGCACACGTGCATGTTGGTATGTGAATATCATAGCAAATAGGCTTGGCAAGAATGACTGACAACTCTCGCATAACAATGCACAGACTCTGTGACATTTATTCGGTTACTCAGAAGCCTTACATGCTAATTTTCTGCTTCTTGAGTTTGTTAAGGTCAGCAGAGATTGACAAACAGGTGGCATCTAGACCAATGAGGTTATTTAATTTCTTGTTGAAAATAAGATTATGAGAAAGTATGGCAAACTTTTCTGTATTCACATTTTTTCCTAATAACTGAAATAATCTGAAGAAATTAATGTCTGATTGCACTTAAAGAAGAAAAGTAGGGCTTCCCTGGTGGCGCAGTGGTTGAGAGTCCGCCTGCTGATGCAGGGGACACGGGTTCGTGCCCCGGTCCAGGAGGGCCCCACGTGCCGCGGAGCGGCTGGGCCTGTGAGCCATGGCCGCTGAGCCTGCGTGTCGGAGCCTGTGCTCCGCAGCGGGAGAGGCCACAACAGTGAGAGGCCCGCGTACCGCAAAAAAAAAAAGAAGAAAAGTAAAACTATTACCATAACTGTATTTATGATAATTTTATGCTATAATGATGAGACATAAACAGACCCGTTTCAAGAGTCTTTATAACAGGTTTGAGTGAAAGGCTAGTCTTAAATAATTTGGAGTTAAATGCTGTAATAGCACTTGTTTGTAAGAGTGTCACATACATATTTTTATTTTATTTAAAAAAGAAATTATAATCAGGGACCTTATTTATAAATCTGTTATCCTGGGTTATTGGGAATTTTTAAGCTTTTATTTAAAATAAAAATATGAGATGCAATTATTTTTTAGCATGTGTGGATGAAAATTGGCTATGCAAAATTATATTTTGTTATGAGAATTCTTAGATACATACCCTAAATAGTAATTTTAAAAATCAATATTTATTAATTAACATTAATTAACACATATTTAGAGAACTACTAATGTAGGCTAAGCACTGTGGTAATGAGTTGATTGCAAATTTCATAGTTGCAATATGTATTTTTATAAATCATGTAGGAATTTTGATATGCTGTAATTACCCTTTGGACTTAGTGTAATATAGGTATCTTAGTTACTTGTGCAGTACTTCTAAACTAGGTGAAAACAGGCCAAAAGAAAGAAAGAAAGAGTAATAAATTTAAAAAGCCAAAATGTTCATAACTAAGACAACCAGCATGGCTTCTGGAAAATTCTAAACCTTGAGTATTTTATTGTTCAAACACTGGCATCTCTTCCTCCTGTAATAGTTCAACCAGCTTAAATTGAACTATTAAAATGTTGGATGTTGTGACCCAAATATTACCTAGAGCTCAAGAACTCAAGGCATGTTTTATTGATCTTTCTTGGGAACCAGTAAGGGTAGAAGTACCAATCAGTAGAGTTCAGCAATTGATTGGATCTTTGCATTTGTACTGTTTGCCAAAAGTTAGATGTGGTCTATATTGCAGAATTTCTATTTCCCTGGCCCAGACAAGAGTTGGATCTACAAAGGATAAAGAAAGTTTAACTTGGTTATAATCAGTTTTTTGGTGTCTACATGACAATAAAAGAGAGGTTTTCAGAGATAAATCATCTTTGGGGATAAGCATTGGTCCCAGGTGTCTCTGATGTTCCCACAGTGTAAAGATCTGTCTAGGAATACTCTTTCCAGACCTAAAGCACAGTACTGTCCATTCTGTAACCATCTTACAGAGTTGGGTTTGAAAGGGACTTAGGCTGTTTCCCCAGGGACATGTAGACAACATTAAACATGAGGATGAATCAGAGAGATAGGAGTATGAAGAGACAGGAATTTAGTCTAGAAATTATTGAGTGCCAGAGAGGTCCATTACAAGCAAGTCAGATACATCTCCCGATCAACTTCAAGCAATTAACACCTATATGAGCTTTGATGTAAGAGAATCAGTCAAACAGATTGAACTGTCTATGCATGGCTGAAATCCTTGATTCTGAATTAAAAGGGTGGTAAAGTACCAAATTCAGTTAGAGCTTTTAGTAGCACTTGGGGAATTTTACAGTCTAGCTAACCATATGGTTATCCAGTCCTCTTGGGAAAATATAGGCTCCTGAGTACACTCGTTCCTCCCACCTCATTCATTTCTATTTTTATTTTTTGAGCCTTTGCATTAGTCAGGCATTGCACTGAGTTTTACATAGACCACATCATTTAGCTCTCAAATAGGGAAGATTCTGTTATCACTACCATTATGTAGATATGGAAACTGAGGCTTAGAAAAGTTATCAACTTACTTAACTTCATCCAATTAGAATATCTCCTGCCCCCAGGGCCCACCTTTCAGCATAACCGCATGTCATACATGTAGTAGGCCTTCAATACATATTTGAGAAATAGAACAATAACTCACAAGTCAACATTAATACCATTCTTTTAATTTTCAGGTTGGTTTTATCATTGTTCTATAAACATTCGTGATTTAGGCCACAGATATTCAACCATGTGCTGTGTACTCACAAAGGAAACTAGAAAGATTCTCTCCCCATGTGATATTTTCTTTATACTTTGAAAGTGTACTGTAATATTCTATGAAAAATCTGTCCTTCCCTTGCTGCTCCTTCCTTCTCCTCATGCATTGTTTTAAACCTTCTATGTAGGTTAAATTTCTTACCACTTAATTATTGTATGAGTTTGCTCAGTGCCTAAATTCTTCACCTGTACAGTGGGCATAGGAATAATGCTTCATGGCATAGCTTTGAGAAATAAATTAGATAAAGCTTGTGAAGTTGTGCTTTTCAGACTATCTGTGGTGAAGGACCATTTTTGGAAGGACTGTTTTCCTTAAGGAAAAAGTAAATGAAAAATCAAAAGAAATTTTTACGGTTAGATTCAGCAGATGATGTTACTGTGCCAAATTGCTATAAAATTTTGCAAAGGTTACTCTCATTTCTGTGCTTGTCTCATGGCAGACTGATAGGGAATAGACCCCTGAATGGTGGTAGTCCTCTGGCCCTGTTTTGAGTAACACTGATATAAAGCCCCTAAAAGACTACCCTGCACATAGTAAATGCTCGGTAAGTATTTGCATTTTCACTGAAAACAAGCAAGATACCAATGACACTAGGAGTCATTTCTTGCCCTTTTAACCCTCCCTGTCTTCCAAACTACTTGTTTCTTTCTAGATTTTCTCCCTTAGATTTTTAACCACTTCCTATCTTCCTCTACACCTTTATTGCTCTTGTTAATTTATTTTAATCTTCCTTAAAATTTAACCCTTGGGCTCGAGGCTCTCTCTTTTTCCATGCATTTCCTTGAGTCGTTCATTTCATTAGAAGGTCACTTCTAAATCTGTATCACCAAGTCTCTCCTCCCTGCCTCTACCACTTCCTCCCTGGGTTTTGTGTCTTTCCATAGCAAGTCTCTAATTCAGATAATTCTGCCTTCAGGGTGACTTTAACCTTCAGCTTTGTTATTGCACTCCCAGATTAAGGCAACAACCCCCTACTGCACTCTCTACTATCATTTTCTTTCTGTTTCAAATTATCTCGTATGCAGTGGTTATTATTCACCATCTTAATACCTCCCTCTACTTCAAATGATTGCCATTTATTAATTTTTCCTTTTCAAATTTCTATTAGTTGATAACTTAGTATTTCCAAGCAAATTCAAGAGGAGATGTTCATTTTCTCTTGAGGTTTATTTTAACTCCAACAATGTCTTCTATCTAGCTCTTCTATTAAAAATTCACAGTCCATCTCTTCTTAGCTTCTTTCATTTATCCATCCACTGTTCATCCCTCACATCTTCTGTGAAGATTGTTTATAACTCTGGTCATGGTGAATTGTTTTATGTAAGAGAGGCACAATCTTCACTTTGTTCTAATCCCTCTGGGACATTTTCTTTGTCCAAATCTAGCTCTGTGAAGAAATCTTTTGTTCTCAAACTATGGGCTGAAGATCCTGGGGGAGTGCTAAAATTTCTACAAGTGATCTGTGACTCTATATGTACCCTAAGCATCAGTATTATTAACTATTCTGAATAATTAAAACTCTAGTTTCACTAGTATGAATCATTTTGCTCAAAAACATCAGCAGAAGATTATTCATCCAAAACAATTTGAAAACAAAATACAAGTCAATACAAAATATAAATACAAGTATGCTTACTCCCAATTGCATTTAGAAGTTTTCACATCCCACATTTCCTCCACCCCTGAGCCCCCCAATTTATCTCCTTTTTTTTCTTAGTTCTCTTCAGTACAGATCTATTACCCCTCCTGACCTGGTTCCCTCATGATACTTTACATTGGGTACCTTCTATTCCACATTTCAACTTTCATCATAGATGTTACCATTGCCTAGAATGTTTCTTTGTAGCTTTTCTGCCAATTAGTATTCATTTGTTATTGTTGTTATTGTTACTATTACCGTTGTCATCTTCATCATGGTTGAATTGACTTAATGACTCACTTCCTCCAAGAAACTATCTTGACTAACTTCAGGCAAGCTGTTTTCAAAGTGTGATCTGAGAATCCCTCAAAGTTCCTGATATCCTTTCAACTGCATATCTGTGTGTGGACAGATTTTCTTGTAATATATCAAGCAAAACAACATATCCCAACAGATTGAATGTAGAAGTAGATATGACAACCCAGCTGTCTTATAATAAGCCCAGCATTAAAGACACTTACAAAAGTGTAAACCAGTGCCACTATTCACTTCTCACTGAATAGTTTTGATTTTGAAGATATTTTTATTTTTATAAGTATATGTTGTTAATATTGATATGTAGTGGATTCATTATTGTTTAAAAATAAAGCAGTAAATAAATATTTTAATTTTTAAAAAAATTTAATTTCTATTATGGTAATCCGTAAGTGTATACAAAATGAGAAAAAGTCTTTGGAGTACTCCATAATTTTTAAGAGTCTAAAAAAATCCAAAGACAAAAAATTTGAGAACTGTTGTTTTAGGCATTAAGATGTAAGGGGCATTTTATTACTATTTATCTGCTCATACTCTCTAGCTTTATAAGTAATAATAAATATCATTTACTGAGAGTCTACTATAGAGAAGCATGGTATGTACTTTATCTCTAATCCACATAATAACCCTGTAAATTAGCTTTCTTATTCTAATTTTACAGATCGTAACCTGGGGTTTAGAGAAATCAAGGAGTCCTCGAAGTTCTCCCAGAAATTAAGTGGTAGAGTCAGACTACTGTTTGACTCCAAATCCTTAGTGTTTCTTATTATTTAACACTGTCTTTCATAAATGCGTATTATTCCTGAAACCACCTCCTGTGGCATGAGTTAAAATTCTATGCACAAGGAGTTAATGACAAAATGATTATTGAATAGATATGGGCATTCTTCAGAAGCCCGTAATGGTGAAGGTTAATCTTAAAATGACCTGTTTATCTTTAGAAGTATTTTTTTCCGAAATATTTTCAGTTCTGGATTGTCTTCTGTAGACAGTGGATATTGGTTTTACAAATCAATACATTTCAAAGAATGAGCACAATTCATTCAGCTTTTCCTGAGGTAAGCTTTTGAAGCCCAGTTCTATATTAGTTTACCTGTAGATGCTTAATTTGATCTGGAAACATTTCATAATTCCATTTCTCAATAATATGCTTAGTCATTTCTCAACAGAGGAATTAAGATTTTCAAAGTTACCAGTGCACAATTAAGTTTGTTCAATTAACTGGCCTCCTACCATGCTTGCAGGGTGCTGTGTCCTGCAACTCAGAGAACTAAAACAGCATCACAGAGGATACTGGCTTTTGTAGACTGAGCCAACATTGAAGACATAATGCTTAGGAAAAAGAAATGAATAATTGATTTTATTTGTTTCTGAGAACTTCTTGGAGGAAGTAGTATTGCAGGACAACTGACTCATCTTGTAGGAACCTTATATAAACTTTGTGCTGGGAAAGATCCTAGTGGATGAGACCTACCAGGGCAGCAGGGAAAAGAGAAACACCCCAGTTTAGCATACAGAAACACAGTAGTTACCTGAGGAAAGGAATTGGTAAAAAAGATAATACATTTAGTTTTAGTCAAATTTGATGTAAAGGCTAGACTTTCAAATGGAAATGTCAGAGTTGGCAGTTAGAAATCTCTGACTGAGCTTAAGGAAAGAACTGGATGGAATTTACAGAAGTGAATGTTTTGGATTAGAGGTGAGAGATGAAGCCGTATTTCTTTTGAATGGAAATCACAAAGAAATAAGCTTAAAGGGATGACTGCTAAACATTGTACAAATCCTATGTTAAACTGAAAGATGAAGAAAAGAACAAGATAAAAATGGCCAAAATAAAATATGGTAGAATATGCAATTATAATACACAAGTGCCTTCAAGTTCTAGTGAGAAAGAAGTTTCAGGAAAGAATATTAACAGTATAAAATGTTCCAGAGGACGTGGAATTAAGAGAGGAAAAGAATTATTGTGCTTATTAATCAGGAAGTCACTGGTGACCTGTGAATTGTTGGTGTGAAAGGTAGATCCTGGAAACATGAGAATAGAAATAAGATGATAGCTTAAGGAACTAATGGAAAGACAACAATTATAAACAAAGAAATGAAAATAGACAAGGTTTTAAAGAAGACTGATAGATGAAGTTAGGATGATGCATGGTTGACTTGAGAGAAAAGTTTATCTGCAGGTATCTGGTAAACACATGAAACATATATTCACTGAGCACCTATATGGTATACAGGCACTCTTCTAGGTGCTTGGAATACCAGTGAGCATTTTAACTCCAAAGATCTACACTGTGAAGCCTGACGTCTTTTTTGACTACTTAACAATCTCCTGGCCCTGAGTTAATTAAGAAAAATTAGAAGAATCATATTGTTGTGTATATGCTGTGGTGTGCTAGTAAACTAGCTTACTGCAAAAAAAAAATAAATAAATAAATAAAAATAAAAATAAAAAATAAAAAGCCCGATGTAGTATTTGAGGACTTCCTAGGTGTAAATATTACACGATGGCCAGTTCCTAGCTACAACATGATACCACTGACATGAGTTGGGGAAGATGTACAGAATGGCCTCCCAGAAGCCAGTACAGCTGCCTCCAGCATGGTCCTGGCATGTCTTGTTTTGTGTTCTAGGTATATATATATATATATTCAAATGTTTTATCTTATATTCGAGTATAGCTGATTAACAATGTTATGATAGTTTCAGGTGCACAGAAAAGCAACTCAGCCATAAGTATACATGTATCCCTTCTCCCCCAAACTCCCCTCCCATCCAGGCTGCCACATAACACTGAGAAGAGCTTCCTGTTCTAGGTATATTAACATACCTCTCTGCCTTTAGTTCATTCATCTGTACAATGGAGAAAATATTTTGCAATTATTATGGAGAGGGAGTTCATTGTTGAATAGTTTTGGTGGAATCAAAAACAGGAGACTGCAAGGTATCAAAAAATTTACCATAAGTCATAGATCTTTATATGTGAAAATAATTTTAAATTTAGATGGGAAAAACAACAGACAATTAAAAAATAAACTCAGATGGTAGACAACTTTTAGAAATACTGCAATAACACCTCACTTATCTAACATCATCAGGGAATGAGCTGCTTCACATAAGTGAATTTTCCTATTAGAACTTGCAGATTTAAGCACTAACACTTTTTAATTTTAAACAAATTTATGTTGAAACTTCAAAAATGGATTAGAAAATTCCTTGCCTCCTTTATTTTTATAACATATGTTGTGAATTCAAAACTAATATATGATCATTATATAACATTTTAAAATAGAGACAGAAGATAAAAAAGATCTATTTCTAATCCCACCATCTAGAGACAATTAATATTAACATGTTGGTTTATTTCATTTTCATCTTCTTATTTGCATTCATATTTGTAACAAGTTAAATATTTTGTATCTAGCATACGTCACATAAATTTATTTGTAAGCATTTTCCTGCATTATTAACCATTCTTGGAATACGTGATTTTTAATGGGTGCATAATATTTCATCAAATGGATATATATTAGAATTATTTAAAATATATACATAATATTAGTTATTTAGGTGGTTTCAATTTTTTTATAATATGTGCTGAATGGACAATTTTATTTATCTCTGTTTACCTATTTGACATTTCTTTTTTTTTTTTTTTTGGTACGTGGGCCTCTCACTGTTGTGGCCTCTCCCGTTGTGGAGCACAGGCTCCGGACGCGCAGGCTCAGCGGCCGTGGCTCACCACGGGCCTAGTCGCTCCATGGCATGTGGGATCTTCCCGGACCGGGGCACGAACCCGTGTCCTCTGCATCGGCAGGCAGACTCTAAACCACTGCGCCACCAGGGAAGCCCCATCTTTGACATTTCTGATAATAAGTTCCTGGAAGTGGAATAGTGGGTCAAAAGATAAGGTTATTGTTTTAGACTTTTAGTGAAATGGGTCAAATTTTAGAACAGATTGGTCAGACCTTGACTTCAGAAAGATTATGATAATTAATACTTCCACGAGAAGTGTACCCATCTCTTTGTGTTCTTGCCATCAGCAAGTATTGCCATGTTTGCCATTGTTTTCAAACTTTGTGCTCTATGTCATAATGATTCAGAGTCACAGTTGTTCATGTAAGTGGGATAAATGAGATCATGTAAGGGAGAAAAGCTACTATACTCCCTGGCACATAATTATTATTTAGTGAATAGCTTCATAGGTCCGAGTTGTGAGTTCATGCAATAAAGATTTATTTCTCATTCACATTTCACTATGGGTCAATGAGGAGTCCGCTCCATGCAGTCATTCAGACATCCAGGCTTCTTCCATCTTTTGGCTCCACCATCACTTGGGGCCTCAGAATCCTTCTTCTTTTTTTTTTTTTTTCCAGCTTTATTGGGATATAATTGACATATAAGGTTGTGTAAGTTTTTTTTTTATTTTAACATCTTTATTGGAGTATAACTGCTTTACAATGCTGTGTTAGTTTCTGCTGTATAACAAAGTGAATCAACTATATGTACACATATATGCCCATATCCCCTCCCTCTTGCCTCTCCCTCCCACCCTACCTATCCCACCCCACTCGGTGGTCACAAACCACCGAGCTGATCTCCCTGTGCTATGCTGCTGCTTCCCACTAGCCATCTATTTTACATTTGGTAGTATATATATGTCAGTGCCACTCTCTCACTGTATTTTGGAAGAGTTTGAGAAGGTTAGGTGTTAGCTCTTCTCTAAATGTTTGATAGAATTCGCCTGTGAAGCCATCTGGTCCTGGGCTTTTGTTTGTTGGAAGATTTTTAATCACAGTTTCAATTTCAGTGCTTGTGATTGGTCTGTTCATATTTTCTATTTCTTCCTGGTTCAGTCTCGGAAGGTTGTGCATTTCTAAGAATTTGTCCATTTCTTCCATATTGTCCATTTTATTGGCATATAGTTGCTTGTAGTAGTCTCTTATGATCCTTTGTATTTCTGCAATGTCAGTTGTTCTCCTTTTTCATTTCTAAGCCGACCTTACTGATTTGAGTTTTCTCCCTTTTTGATGAGTCTGGTTAATGGTTTATCAATTTTGTTTATCTTCTCAAAGAGCCAGCTTTTAGTTTTATTGATCTTTGCAATCGTTTCCTTCATTTCTTTTTCATTTATTTCTGATCTGATCTTTGTGATTTCTTTCCTTCTGCTAACTTTAGGGTTTTTTTGTTCTTCTTTCTCTAATTGCTTTATGTGTAAGGTTAGGTTCTTTTTTTGTTTTTTTAACAAATTTAATCAGTTATACATATAAATACGTTCCCGTATCGCCTCCCTTTTGCATCTCCCTCCCACACTCCCTATCCCACCCCTCCAGGCGGTCAAAAAGCACCAAGCTGATCTCCCTGTGCTATGCGGCTGCTTCCCACTAGCTATCTACCTTACGTTTGGTAGTGTATATATGTCCATGCCGCTCTTTTGCTTTGTCACAGCTTACCCTTCCCCCTCCCCATATCCTCAAGTCCATTCTCTAGTAGGTCTGTGTTTTTATTCCTGTCTTACCACTATGTTCTTCATGATATTGTTTTTCTTAAATTCCATATATATGTGTCAGCATACAGTATTTGTCTTTCTCTTTTTGACTTACTTCACTCTGTATGACAGACTCTAGGTCCATCCACCTCATTACAAATAGCTCAATTTCATTTCTTTTTATGGCTGAGTAATATTCCATTGTATATATGTGCCACATCTTCTTTATCCATTCATCCAATGATGGACACTTAGGTTGTTTCCATCTCTGGGCTATTGTAAATAGGGCTGCTATGAACATTTTGGTACATAACTCTTTTTGAATTCTGGTTTTCTCAGGGTATATGCCCAGTAGTGGGATTGCTGGGTCATATGGTAGTTCTATTTGTAGTTTTTTAAGGAACCTCCATACTGTTCTCCATAGTGGCTGTACCAATTCACATTCCCACCAGCAGTGCAAGAGTGTTCCCTTTTCTCCAACACCCTCTCCAGCATTTATTGTTTCTAGATTTTTTGATGATGGCCATTCTGACTGGTGTGAGATGATATCTCATTGTAGTTTTGATTTGCATTTCTCTAATGAGTAAAGATGTTGAGCATCCTTTCATGTGTTTGTTGGCAGTCTGTATATCATCTGTGGAGAAATGTCTATTTAGGTCTTCTGCCCATTTTTGGATTGGGTTCTTTGCTTTTTTGTTATTGAGCTGCATGAGCTGCTTATAAATTTTGGAGATTAATCCTTTGTCAGTTGCTTCATTTGCAAATATTTTCTCCCATTCTGAGGGTTGTCTTTTGGTCTTGTTTATGGTTTCCTTTGCTGTGCAAAAGCTTTGAAGTTTCATTAGGTCCCATGTGTTTATTTCTGTCTTTATTTCCATTTCTCTAGGAGGTGGGTCAAAAAGGATCTTGCTGTGATTTATGTCATAGAGTGTTCTGCCTATGTTTTCCTCTAAGAGTTTGATAGTGTCTGGCCTTACATTTAGGTCTTTAATCCATTTTGAGCTTATTTTTGTGTATGGTATTAGGGAGTGATTTAATCTCATACTTTTACATGTCCCTGTCCAGTTTTCCCAGCACCACTTATTGAAGAGACTGTCCTTTCTCCACTGTACATTCCTGCCTCCTTTATCAAAGATAAGGTGACCATATGTGCGTGGGTTTATCTCTGGGCTTTCTATCCTGTTCCATTGATCTATCTTTCTGTTTTTGTGCCAGTACCATACTATCTTGATTACTGTAGCTTTGTAGTATAGTCTGAAGTCAGGGAGCCTGATTCCTCCAACTCCATTTTTCGTTCTCAAGATTGCTTTGGCTATTTGGGGTCTTTTGTGTTTCCATACAAATTGTGAAATTTTTTGTTCTAGTTCTGTGAAAAATGCCAGTGGTAGTTTGATAGGGATTGCATTGAATCTGTAGATTGCTTTGGGTAGTAGAGTCATTTTCACAATGTTAATTCTTCCAATCCAAGAACATGGTACATCTCTCCATCTATTTGTATCACCTTTAATTTATTTCATCAGTGTCTTATAATTTTCTGCATACAGGTCTTTTGTCTCCTTAAGTAGGTTTATTCCTAGATATTTTATTCTTTTTGTTGCAATGGTAAATGGGAGTGTTTCCTTGATTTCACTTTCAGATTTTTCATCATTAGTATATAGGAATGCCAGAGATTTCTGTGCATTAATTTTGTATCCTGCTACTTTACCAAATTCATTGATTAGCTCTAGTAGTTTTCTGGTAGCATCTTTAGGATTCTCTATGTATAGTATCATGTCATCTGCAAACAGTGACAGCTTTACTTCTTCTTTTCTGATTTGGATTCCTTTTATTTCCTTTTCTTCTCTGATTGCTGTGGCTAAAACTTCCAAAACTATGTTGAATAAGAGTGGTGAGAGTGGGCAACCTTGTCTTGTTCCTGATCTTAGTGGAAATGCTTTCAGTTTTTCACCATTGAGGATGATGCTGGCTGTGGGTTTGTCATATATGGCCTTTATTATGTTGAGGAAAGTTTCCTCTATGCCTACTTTCTGCAGGGTTTTTATCATAAATGGGTGTTGAATTTTGTCGAAAGCTTTCTCTGCATCTATTTAAATTATCATATGGTTTTTCTCCTTCAATTTGTTAATATGGTGTATCACGTTGATTGATTTGCGTATATTGAAGAATCCTTGCATTCCTGGAATAAACCCCACTTGATCATGGTGTATGATCCTTTTAATGAGCTGTTGGATTCTGTTTGCTAGTATTTTGTTGAGGATTTTTGCATCTAAGTTCATCAGTGATATTGGCCTGTAGTTTTCTTTCTTTGTGACATCCTTGTCTGTTTTTGGTATCAAGGTGATGGTGGCCTCGTAGAATGAGTTTGGGAGTGTTCCTCTCTCTGCTATATTTTGGAAGAGTTTGCGAAGGATAGGTGTTAGCTCTTCTCTAAATGCTTGATAGAATTCGCCTGTGAAGCCATCTGGTCCTGGGCTTTTGTTTCTTGGAAGATTTTTTATCACAGTTTTAATTTCAGTGCTTGTGATTGATCTGTTCATATTTTTATTTCTTCCTGGTTCAGTCTTGGCAGGTTGTGCATTTCTAAGAATTTGTCCATTTCTTCCAGGTTGTCCATTTTATTGCCATAGAGCTGCTTGTAGTAATCTCTCATGATCTTTTGTATTTCTGCAGTGTCAGTTGTTACTTCTCCTTTTTCATTTCTTATTCTATTGATTTGAGTCGTCTCCCTTTTTTTCTTGATGAGTCTGGCTAATGGTTTATTAATTTTGTTTATCTTCTCAAAGAACCAGCTTTTAGTTTTATTGATCTTTGCTATCATTTCCTTCATTTCTTTTTCATTTATTTCTGATCTGATTTTTATGATTTCCTTCCTTCTACTAACTTTGGGATGTTTTTGTTCTTCTTTCTCTAATTGCTTTAGGTTCAAGGTTAGGTTGTTTATTCAAGACGTTTCCTGTTTCTTAAGGTAGGATTGTGTTGCTATAAACTTCCCTCTTAGAACTGCTTTTGCTGCATCCCATAGGTTTTGGGTCGTCGTGTCTCCATTGTCATTTGTTTCTAGGTATTTTTTAATTTCCTTTCTGATTTCTTCAGTGATCACTTCATTATTAAGTAGTGTATTGTTTAGCCTCCATGTGTTTGTATTTTTTACAGCTCTTTTCCTGTAATTGATATCTAGTCTCATAGCATTGTGGTCAGAAAAGATACTTGATACAATTTCAATTTTCTTAAATTTACCAAGGCTTGATTTGTGACCCAAGATATGATCTATCCTGGAGAGTGTTCCATGGGCACTTGAGAAAAATGTGTATTCTGTTGTTTTTGGATGGAATGTCCTATAAATATCAATTAAGTCCATCTTGTTTAATATATCATTTAAAGCTTGTGTTTCCTTATTTATTTTCATTTTGGATGATCTGTCCATTGGTGAAAGTGGGGTGTTAAAGTCCCTTACTATGATTGTGTTACTGTCGATTTCTCCTTTTATGGCTGTTAGTGTTTGCCTTATGTATTGAGGTGTTCCTATGTTGGGTGCATAAATATTTACAATTGTTATATCTTCTTCTTGGATCGATCCCTTGATCATTATGTAGTGTCCTTCTTTGTCTCTTCTAGTAGTCTTTATTTTAAAGTCTATTTTGTCTGATATGACAATTGCTACTCCAGCTTTCTTTTGGTTTCCATTTGCATGGAATATCTTTTTCCATCCCCTTACTTTCAGTCTGTATGTGTCTCTAGGTCTGAAGTGGGTCTCTTGTAGACAGCATATATATGGGTCTTGTTTTTGTATCCATTCAGCCAATCTGTGTCTTTTGGTCGGAGCATTTACATTTAAGGTAATTATCGATATGTATGTTCCTATTCCCATTTTCTTAATTGTTTTGGGTTCGTTATTGTAGGTCTTTTCCTTCTGTTGTGTTTCTTGCCTAGAGAAGTTCCTTTAGCATTTGTTTTAAAGCTGGTTTGGTGGTGCTGAACTCTCTCAGCTTTTGCTTGTCTGTAAACGTTTTAATTTCTCCATCAAATCTGAATGAGATCCTTGCTGGGTAGAGTAGTCTTGGTTGCAGGTTTTTCTCCTTCATCACTTTAATTATGTCCTGCCACTCCCTTCTGGCTTGCAGAGTTTCTGCTGAGAGATCAGCTGTTACCCTGATGGGGATTCCCTTGTGTGTTATTTGTTGTTTTTCCCTTGCTGCTTTTAATATGATTTCTTTGTGTTTAATTTTTGACAGTTTGATTAATATATGTCTTGGCATATTTCTCCTTGGATTTCTTCTGTATGGGACTCTCTGTGCCTCCTGGACTTGATTAACTATTTCCTTTCCCATATTAGGGAAGTTTCCAACTATAATCTCTTCAAATATTTTCTCAGTTCCTTTCTTTTTCTCTTCTTCTTCTGGAATCCCTACAATTCGAATGTTGGTGCATTTAATGTTGTCCCGGAGGTCTCTGAGACTGTCCTCTCTTCTTTTCATTCTATTTTCTTTATTTTGCTCTGCATCAGTTATTTCCACTATTTTATCTTCCACCTCACTTATCCGTTCTTCTGCCTCAGTTATTCTGCTATTGATCCCATCTAGAGTACTTTTCATTTCATTTATTGTGTTTTTAATTGATGCTTGATTCATCTTTAGTTCTTCTAGGTCTTTGTTAACTGTTTCTTGCATTTTGTCTATTCTATTTCCAAGATTTTGGATGTTGGAAATAGAATCTTGGATCATCTTTACTATCATTATTCTGAATTCTTTTTCAGGTAGACTGCCTATTACCTCTTCATTTGTTAGGTCTGGTGGGTTTTTATCTTGCTCCTTCTCCTGCTGTGTGTTTTTCTGTCTTCTCATTTTGCTTATGTTACTGTGTTTGGGATCTCCTTTTTGCAGGCTGCAGGTTCGTATTTCCCGTTGTTTTTGGTGTCTGTCCCCAGTGGCTAAAGTTGGTTTAGTGGGTTGTGTAGGCTTCCTGGTGGAGGGGACTAGTGCCTGTGTTCTGGTGGATGAGGCTGGATCTTGTCTTTCTGGTGGGCAGGTCCACGTCTGGTGGTGTGTTTTGTGGTGTCTGCCGAGTTTTTATGATTTTAGGCAGCCTCTCTGCTAATGGGTGGCATTGTGTTCCTGTCTTGCTAGTTGTTTGGCATAGGGTGTCCAGCACTGTAGCTTGCTGGTCGTTGAGTGAAGCTGGGTGCTGGTGTTGAGATGGAGATCTCTGGAAGATTTTCGCCGTTTGATATTATGTGGAGCTGGGAGGTCTCTTGTGGACCAGTGTCCTGAAGTTGGCTCTCCCACCTCAGAGGCTCAGCACTGACTCCTGGCTCCTCAATTTGGGATGATTTGTTGTCTATTCATGTATTCCACAGATGCAGGGTACATCAAGTTGATTGTGGAGCTTTAATCCACTGCTTCTGAGGCTGCTGGGAGAGATTTCCCTTTCTCTTCTTTGTTCTCACACCTCCCGGGTCTCAGCTTTGGATTTGGCCCCGCCTCTGCGTGTAGGTCACCGGAGGGCGTCTGTTCTTCGCTCAGACAGGACAGGGTTAAAGGAGCAGCCTCTTCGGGGACTCTGGCTCACTCAGGCCAGGGGGGAGGGAGGGGCACGGAGTGCGGGGCGAGCCTGCAGCGGCAGAGGTCGGCGTGACGTTGCACCAGCCTGAGGCGCGCCGTGCGTTCTCCCAGGGAAGCCGTCCCTGGAACCCGGGACCCCGGCAGTGACGGGCTGCACAGGCTCCCCGGAAAGGGGGCGTGGACAGTGACTTGCACTCGCACACAGGCCTCTTGGCGGCGGCAGCAGCAGCCCCAGTGTCCCACGCCCGTCTCTGGGCTCCGCGCTTTCAGCCGCGGCTCACGCCCGTCTGTGGATCTCCTTTAAGCAGCGCTCTTAATCCCCTCTCCTCACGCACCAGGAAACCAAGAAGTAAGAAAAAGTCTCTTGCCTCTTCAGCAGCTCCAGAGTTTTCCCGGACTCCCTCCCGGCTAGCTGTGGCACATTAGCCCCCTTCAGGCTGAGTTCTCGCCGCCAGCCCCAGTCCTCTCCCTGTGCTTTGACCGAAGCCCGAGCCTCAGCTTCCAGCGCCGCCCGCCCCGGCGGACGAGCAGACAAGCCTCTCGGGCTGGTGAGTGCCGGTCGGCACCGATCCTCTGTGCGGGAATCTCTCCGCTTTGCCCTACCCAGGTACGTGGGGAGTTTCTTGCCTTTTGGGAGGTCTGAGGTCTTCTGCCAGCGTTCAGTAGGTGTTCTCTAGGAGTTGTTCCACGTGTAGCTGTATTTCTGGTGTATCTGTGGGGAGGAAGGTGATCTCCGCATCTTACTCTTCCGCAATCTTCCCCGGAAGTCCAAGGTTGTGTAAGTTTAAGGTGTACAACATGATGATTTGATACACATATATGTTGCACAGTGATTACCATAATTACCATAATAAGGTTAGTTAACACCTTCTTCTCCTCACTTAACTACATGTGTGTGGTGAGAAAATTTAAAATTTACTCTTCACAACTTTCAGGAATACAATACTGTACTGTTAACTATGGTTACTGTGCTGTATAGTACACGTATAATAAGTGAGTTCAATCAGTTTATTATGGTTGAAGGAACTGGAAATAAAACTTGTTCTAAATGTTATCCACTGCAATTGAATTAAAAGTTAGTGTATAATAGGGAAATTCATTAAGTATTCTGGAATTGAGGAGCTGATCTGAATTGGTGTATGACTAGGGTATGTGGAAGAGCTACTTGTGATTCCACAGGTACTAGATGTGTGGTCTTCATCTAAAGGATGTTTTATAATATCTGTTCTATCTCCATCATAAGGTTGTTAGGCTTGAGTGAGATCAAATATTCAGAAGAAATAAAAATGTTTTCAAAGCTTAAAGTAATACTACTATATTAAATAATATACTATTTATACTTTTGTAAAGTTTTAAGTTTTAATCATCTCTTTTTTCTCTATCTATTGCTAGTTTGGATATATTTTACACAAAATTACAATAATTTATCCTTGACATTATGATAGATAATGCACCTTTAAAATAGTTACTGAAACATCTCTTCAAAGAAAGCAACTTTGTAGATTTCCAACTAGGTATCTGACCACCAGTAGGCCACTGAAAGATAACAATACCCTCCCATGTTGTTAATTAGTTCTCCTACTCCCACTTATAGTGGTGGTTGCCTCCTCTTCTCTAATTGTTCCTGGCAAAGCAGTCCCATTACATAGGCTGCTGTATGTTTAGTTGGGTGATTAGTATCTGTCATTTCAAAATGCTCCTTGGCTTGTAGCACTTGTACCTGTTAACCTTCATAGATTCACGAGAGTATTCCTAGGGTAGCTGGATTGAAACTGGCATTTGGGAGATGTGTACAAAGCAGAATTAAGTCCTCAAACTGTTGGTGTATATATCTCTATCTATGTATCTATCGATTGATCGATCTATCTATCTATAGGAAAACACAAAAAATTCAGTGGCATTTAGCACATTCACAATGTTGTTCAACCACCACATCTATCTTATTCTAAAACATTTTTATTAATACAAACTAAAACCCCTAACCCATTAAGCAATTTCTCCCCATCCCCCCCCCACAGCAACCACCACTCTGAATTCTGTGCTTTTAAAAACTTTTTATTTAGAAATAATTTCAAATTATGAAATGTTGAAAAATAAAAATAGTACAAAGGACACCTATATGCACTTTATCCAGATTCACCTACCGTTAACATTTTACCCCTTTTGCCTCTCCTTTTATATATATAATTATTATAATTATATATATATTAATTATAGATGTATTTTCTTATATATAATTATACTTATGTATATAGATATAATTATATTCTGAACCATTTTGGGGTGACCCTTGGAGACCTGTGTGGTTTGGACAGATTCGACTTTAGAACTGGCTTGTCTTCTTCCACAAGCCACCAGGGCTGCATCTAAAGCACAGACAAGGCTGTGTCTCTCATATGCTCAAAACCCAAAGAGAACTCCTTTTATCTTACAGAGTAATCTGCAAACTTCTTTGTAGGGCATTCAGTGTGCTCCACACTCTGTCTGCAATCTCTGTCCCACTTCTTCTGCTGCCACTATTTCCTTATCTGTCATCAGCTCCATCCATACTGAACTGCTTCTGATTACCTGTGTCTTGCATTATTTTTCTGGAGATTTCTTCTTCCAGATATATACATCTCTTTATCTCCTTGTCAGATTCATCTGTGGTTCAGCTGAAATGCATATTTTTGTTATGGCTTCCCTGACCTCTTCCCCAACTCCTAACACACATAGCGTTTGTGGCAGAGGCACTAAAATCATAGATTTGTTTGGTTGAATTCTGACTCTGTCACTTTTTAGCCATGTGATTTTGCTACATTCCCTTGTCTTTTCTTCTGCTGCTCACCTGTAAGGTGATAATAATAACAGTACCCACCTCCTGAAGCTGTTACAGGATTAAATGACATAAGGATTCTAAGTGCCTAAAGCAGTATGGAAAATAGTAAGCAGTCAATAACATGTTAATTACAGTTTTTTGCAGAACACAACTCAGTGTATTTTAAGTAGTTGTTTATATATCTGTCTCCCATGGAAGATTATGAACTTCTTAATGGTTAAAACCTGTGTTTATTCATCTTCATACCTCCAGCCCAGCCTTCAGTAGAGTTTACTCTTGGATAATAAATACTGCTAATTCTACAGGTAATGCAGAGCAGAGTAGATTACAAGAGGCATCTTGAAGTGACACACTGCATTGAGGAGTCTTTAGTTCATAACTGCTTTTGTAATCTGTAATGAGCAAATAAGAATTCTAATGTTTTTCTAGGAAAAAATCAAGTGAAAGAATATGTTGATCTTCAGAAAAAAAATACAGTAGAAACCCTTGTCATTTCAGCAATTTACTGAAAGAAGACATTACACTTTGGGATACTTCTGTTGGTGCATGTCATTCTCGAGGAAATAAAGGCAGTTTCTAGGAAATGACTCCCATGCAGTGCAGGTAGCAGAAGTATGAAGGCAATAGACTACAAAGAAACACATCCATTAGAATAAAAGTTCACACTAAGCCAACAGTATCTCCGAGTCAGTTACTAAGGTCAAAATTTATCATAGATGTATTAGTTAGGGGTGCCATAACAAGGTACCACAAACTAGGTGGCTTAAACAACAGAAATTTATTGTTTCATAGTCCTTTGAAGTCTGAGATCAAGGGGTCAGCAGGGTTGATTCCTTCTGAGGGCTGTGAGGAAGAATCATGCCTCTCACTGAGCTTCTGGTGTTTTGATGGCAATCTTTGGTGTTCCTTGGTTTATAGATATATCACCCCGATCTCTGCCTTTGTGTTCACTTGGCATTCTCCCTGTGTGAGTGTCTGTGTTTAAAATTCCCTTGTTTATAAGGACACAAATTATATTGGATTAGGAGCCCAACCTACTGTAGTATGACTTCATCTTAATTACATCTGAAAAGACCCTATTTCTTTCGCTATAGGTCACATTCTGAGATATTGGGGGTTAGGACTTCAACATATAAATTTTTGAGGGACATCATCAACCTATAGCAAAAGATTTTAGAGAATGTTTAAAATTTGTTAAAGGCAGAATTTCAATGCATGTGATTTTGTTCTTCTATTGGGCTTGGAATGGCATTGTTTTAGATGCTGCTTTTTGGAACTTAGGTGCTGAGACCAAACCCATTTAATGTTTCTCAACTTGTGTCTATGATACTTGATATTCCTGTACACTAGAGCAATTTCCTATCCAAATAGATAGGTTTATGATTGCTTAGAGATCATGAACCTGAACTTTGCTGAAGCAGGCAGGTTTGCAAATTTTAGCAGTATTGACATCCCAAGAAAAAAGGTAATGAATTCCAGCTTTCAGAAATTCAAATCTTTTTATTAATGCTGAAGTCTTTGGGGTTAATATGAAACTCACCAGAAGTAAAATATTTAGAAGAACTGTGGAGATATCATAGAATTTAGGGACTTGGGAAACATGCAGCCCTTCTCATAAGATAATTATGTCCAAAATAAAGAATACTGTATTCTCAGTCACTAAGCACAGAGACAGGATGCTGGTTATATTACAGTGTAAGATAAATTTGAAAATGCTTAGCTTCTTATTGTGCCCAGTGGTGGTATCTCTTAAATTTGACCATAAACTTTAAAACTATCTCTTTCTTTCTTCTTTCTTTTTTCCCTTTTCTCCAACAAAGAAAAACATCACCCCTATCTTCTCTATTATTTTATCCTTTTTGTAATGTCTTTATGAATGATTTCATTGTTTTATCTCCTTAAATCTTGACCTATATAGAAAAGGTATATGTGAGCCCTACAGGGAATTATGTTCCTTACCCAGAAAGAATATTTCAAGAATAAAATTTGTAGTTAGGAATTATATCAAATATTTCAAATAGAGAATAGATTCAGTTAGCAAATTGTATTTGAGTTAACCTTGAGGAATTGCCAGTATGTAGCATGGTGCCTTGGATAGAAGGAATTTATTAATATTGCCAACTCCCTTGGACTTCTTCAAATTATCCTCTATTCAATATTTTTTACTAAAAATTAATATTTTGCTTTTTTATGATTACTAATAAAGAAATAGTCCTACCTGGAATGTGAACACATAAAAAATGTCACAGGGACACAAGTTCTCAGAGAATTTAATTACTGTGCCTGCAGTGTCTTATTCTTAGTATTTTTTGATTATCAACTTTAAAAAATCTGTTATTTATACTGTGTTAGGTACTTTTATTCAACTCTGAGTTTTTGACCCAAATAAGATAGCAATTTCTTTTTATCTGTCTTCTCAAGAATCTTTTGGGTTGATGGATCTCTCATCATCAATAATTAAACAGTGTTGGACTGTAAATTCCATCGAGAATGCAGTATCTCAGAGATTAGTATTTATTTCAAAAAAGACAGCTATATTGAGGAAACAAATCTGTCAGTTCTATATAAAGCTTACTTTCAAGTGTGTAGCATGAGAAATTTTTCGTAGAATGAGAAGTCAAAACCCTTGATAGCCAAAGAGTCAATAAGCACACAGTAGAAATCCATGAATGGTCCATTACCCTTCCTAATATTAAGATCTATGAAATATTCAAACATTGTCTCTAAGTATGTGAATTTAAGCTATACAAAGTAAAAGAAATATTGAGAAGCTGTATTGATAATTACTGCAAATTGAGAATCTGTATTGTCCCAGCAAGAGTACCAGGCCTTCCTAGAAGAATGAAACAAAACTTCAAGGAAGACGTTGTTTTCTCTGTTCATTTTGAATGTTAGCCATTGGGTTAAAAGTAGGAATGAATTCCCCACTGTGGAAAATGAGCTTTGAAGTTCTATAAATGCTGATTTGCAGAAAAGATGTTTAGAATGAATTTAGTTTTCTCTGCTTTGACCTTCGAATATAGACCTTGAATTACAGAAAGAAAAAATTATAAACATGAAACTTTAGTGAAATAATTGCCACTTAAGGAATCTGAACCTTGAGTACTACTCCTCTCAGATAGTGATAAAACATGGTCTCTTCCAGAAAACTCTCTCTCACCCCTCCCCTTTGATTTTCCCACTGCCAATGGTCTGTTTTTAAATAGGAGTATTATATAATAAAATAATGGATTTCTTTATCCATTGGGCAGTAATTCCTAGTCTACTTAAATGTGTGCATTCCCTTTTCAGTCCCCAAAGAAGTATTCTTTTTTTTTTTTTAGTACGCGGGCCTCTCACTGCTGTGGCCTCTCCCGTTGCGGAACACAGGCTCTGGACGCGCAGGCTCAGAGGCCATGGCTCATGGGCCCAGCCGCTCCGTGGTATGTGGGGTCTTCCCAGACCGGGGCATGAACCTGTGTCCCCTGCATCGGCAGGCGGACTCTCAACCACTGTGCCACCAGGGAAGCCCCCCAAAGAAGTATTCTTAAGTCAGCTTCTCAGCATCTTCTTAATGGTCAGGAGGACAAGCCTGCTGTGTGCTCTACAGCTGCCAGGATGCCAGCAGGCTGATAACACAGGGCTCCCTTTAACGAGGTGGCGGATCTCCTACCTCTGAAAATTATGAATGTTGGTCTCTACTGTAATTTGCCATAGGGTTGCCTTTCCCTTATAAAATTGCTTCCAGTAGCAGCAGAAAGAGTGCCACTGTCAGCCTCAAACCCAGAACAAAGTAAAGGAAGTAAAATATATGGTTAACCTAGGCCAGGTCTCTAGTGAAGTTTATAGTCCCGTGTATATGTTTTTCTTCTCCTCCTCTCTCAATTTTCCTCCTCCTCCTCCCCCTTCATCATCTCCCTTCAAGTTTTGTTTGTCATCTTTGGGAGTCTTAAAACCACCCTCAGCTAGTATGAGATAGGATCTTTAGTACTTGATAAAAGAATTATCTTTCTTTTACTTGAAAACAGAATAAACCTGAATCAGTAGCTGATTGAACAAACTGTTCTGGGATTGTTGCATGGGAAATATGCTGCATATTCTGTGGAATGTTACATCATCCTAAAAAATTAATTCCAAATAATTTCTTAAAACTATCTATGTATCTATAGATATAGATATGTTGATATAGGTACAGACATAGATGATACAGATTTAGATAATACATATATGTATATATAAAGTATCTGCACATATATATATATGCAGCATTTAACTGAAATGTTCAAAATTATTTGTAAGAACAAAACAGAAAAAAATGAGAACATTTTGTTAATATTTTATGTTATTCTGATGTAGTTTGATATATATATATACACACACATACATATACTGATAGCCACAATTTTCCGTGCTTACTTTAAACATAAAATATACATATTTTTTATTATATGTCCTAATGAAATGGTGGAAGTTATACATAACAAGTTAATATGGTCTCTGATATTTTGATATTATATGTAAACTTAAATGTTTTCACATCAAGTGCAGAATGAAATTATTTTTCCTTTTTTTCTTTTTAAGACCTTTATTGGAGTATAATTGCTTTACAATGGTGTGTTAGTTTCTGCTTTATAACAAAGTGAATCAGCTATACATATACATATAACCCCATATCTCCTCCCTCTTGTGTCTCCCTCCCACCCTCCCTATCCCACCCCTCTAGGTGGTCACAAAGCACCAAGCTGATCTCTGTGCTATGCGGCTGCTTCCCACTAGCTATCTATTTTACATCTGGTAGTGTATATATGTCCATGCCACTCTCTCACTTTGTCCCAGCTTACCCTTCCCCCTCCTCGTGTCCTCAAGTCCATTCTCAATGTCTGCATTTTTATTCCTGTCCTTCCCCTAGGTTCTTCAGAACAATTTTTTTTTTTAGATTCCATATATATGTGTTAGCATACAGTATTTGTTTTTCTCTTTCTGACTTACTTCACTTTGTATGACAGTCTCTAGGTCCATCCACCTCACTAAAAACAACTCAATTTCGTTTCTTTTTATGGCTGAGTAGCATTCCATTGTATATATGTGCCACATCTTCTTTATCCATTCATCTGTCTATGGACACTTAGATTGCTTTCATGTCCTGGCTATTGTAGATAGAACTGCAGTGAACACTGTGGTACGTAACTATTTGAATTCTGGTTTTCTTAGGGTATATGCCCAGTAGTGGGATTGCTGAGTCGTATGGTAGTTCTATTTTTGGTTTTCTAAGGAAGTTCCATACAGTTCTCCATAGTGGCTGTATCAATGTGCATTCCCACCAACAGTGCAAGAGGGTCCCCTTTTCTCCACACCCTCTCCAGCATTTATTGTTTGTAGATTTTTTGATGATGACCATTCTGACTGGTGTGAGGTGATACCTCATTGTACTTTGATTTGCATTTCTCTAATGATTAGTGATGTTGAACATCCTTTCATGTGTTTGTTGGCAATCTGCGTATCTTCTTTGAGAAATGTCTATTTAGGTCTTCTGCCCATTTTTGGATTGGGTTGTTTGTTTTTTTGATATTGAGCTGCATGAGCTGCTTGTAAATTTTGGAGATTAATCCTTTGTCAGTTGCTTCATTTGCAAATATTTTCTCCCATTCTGAGCGTTGTATTTTCATCTTGTTTATGGTTTCCTTTGCTGTGCAAATGCTTTTAAGTTTCATTAAGTCCTATTTGTTTATTTTTGTTTTTATTTCCATTTCTCTAGGAGGAGGGTCAAAAAGGATCTTGCTGCGATGTATGTCATAGAGTGTTCTGCCTGTGTTTTCCTCTAAGAGTTTGATAGTGTCTGGCCTTACATTTAGGTCTTTAATCCATTTGGAGTTTATTTTTGTGTATGGTGTTAGGGAGTTTTCTAATTTCATTCTTTTACATGTAGCTGTCCAGTTTTCCCACCAACACTTATTGAAGAGGCTGTCTTTTCTCCATTGTATGTTCTTGCCTCCTTTATCAAAAATAAGGTGACCATATGTGTGTGGGTTTATCTCTGGGCTTTCAATCCTGTTCCATTGATCTATATTACTGTTTTTGTGCCAGTACCATACTGTCTTGATTACTGTAGCTTTGTAGTATAGTCTGAAGTCAGGGAGCCTGATTCCTCCAGCTCCATTTTTGTTTCTCAAGATTGCTTTGGTTATTCGGGGGCTTCTGTGCTTCCATACAAATTGTGAAATTTTTTGTTCTACTTCTGTGAAAAATGCCAGTGGTAGTTTGATAGGGATTGCACTGAATCTGCAGGTTGCTTTGGGTAGTATAGTCATTTTCACAATGCTGATTCTTCCAATCCAAGAACATGGTATATCTCTCCATCTGTTTGTATAATCTTTAGTTTCTTTCATCAGTGTCTTATAGTTTTCTGCATACAGGTCTTTTGTCTCCTTAGGTAGATTGATTACTACGTATTTTATTCTTTCTGTTGCAGTGGTTAATGGGAATATTTCTTTAATTTCCCTTTCAGATTTTTCATCATTAGAGTATAGGAATGCAAAAGATTTGTGTGCATTAATTCTATTTCCTGCTACTTTACCAAATTCATTGATTAGCTCTAGTAGTTTTCTGGTAGCATCTTTAGGATTCTCTATGTAGAGTATCATGTCATCTGCAAACAGTAACAGCTTTACTTCTTTTCTGATTTGTATTCCTTTTATTTTTTTCTTCTCTGATTGCTGTGGCTAAAAATTCCAAAACTATGGTGTATAATAGTGGTGAGAGTGGACAACCTTGTCTTGTTCCTCTTAGAGGAAATGGTTTCAGTTTTTCACCATTGAGAATGATGTTGGTTGTGGGTTTCTCCTATGTGGCCTTTATTACGTTGCGGTAAGTTCCCTCTCTGCCTACTTTCTGGAGGGTTTTTATCATAAATGGGTGTTGAATTTTGTTGAAAGCTTTTTCTGAACCTATTGAGATGGTCACATGGTTTTTCTCCTTCAATTTGTTAATATGGTGTATCATATTGATTGATTTGTGTATATTGAAGATTCCTTGCCTTCCTGGGAGAAACCCCGTTTCATCATGGTGTATGATCCTTTTAACGTGCTGATGGATTCTGTTTGCTAGTATTTTGTTGAGGATTTTTGCATCTATGTTCATCAGTGATATTGGCCTGTAGTTTTCTTTCTTTGTGACATCTTTGTCTGGTTTTGGTATCAGGATGATGGTGGCCTCATAGAATGAGTTTGGGAGTGTTCCTCCGTCTGCTATATTTTGGAAGAGTTTGAGAAGGATAGGTGTTAACTCTTCTCTAATTTTTTTTTTTTTTTTTTTGTGGTACGCGGACCTCTCACTGTTGTGGCCTCCCCCGCCACGGAGCACAGGCTCTGGACACACAGGCCCAGCGCCCATGGCCCATGGGCCCAGCCGTTCCGTGGCATGTGTGACCCTCCTGGACCGGGGCACAAACCTGTGTCCTCCGCATTGGCAGGCAGACTCTCAACCACTGCGCCACCAGAGAAGCCCTTCTCTAAATGTTTGATAGAATTCTCCTGTGAAGGTATCTGGTCCTGGGCTTATGTTTGTTGTAAGATTTTTAATCAGTTTGTTGGAAGATTTTTAATCACAGTCTCAATTTCAGTGCTTGTGATTGGTTTGTTTATATTTTCTATTTCTTCCTGGTTCAGTCTCGGAAGGTTGTGCTTTTCTAAGAATTTGTACCTTTCTTCCAGGTTGTTCATTTTATTGGCATATAGTTGCTTGTAGTGGTCTCTCATGATCCCCTTGTATTTCTCCAGTGTCAGTTATACCTTCTTCTTTTTCATTTCTAATTCTATTGATTTGAGTCTTCTCCCTTTTTTTTCTTGATGAGTGTGGCTCATGGTTTATCAATTTTGTTTATCTTCTCAAATAACCAGCTTTTAGTTTTATTGATCTTTGCTATTGTTTCCTTCATTCCTTTTTCATTTTTTTCTGATCTGATCTTTATGATTTCTTTCCTTCTGAAATTTTGGGGATTTTTGTTCTTCTTTCTGTAATTGCTTTAGGTGTAAGGTTAGGTTGTTTATTTGAGATGTTCCTTGGTTCTTGAGGTAGGATTATATTGTTATAAACTTCCCCCTTAGAACTGCTTTTGCTGCATCCCATAGGTTTTGGGTCGTTGTGTTTTCCTTGTCATTTTTTTTTCTATTTTTTGATTTCCTCTTTGATTTCCTTAGTGATCTCTTGGTTATTCAGTAGTGTATTGTTTAACCTTCATGTGTTTGTATTTTTTACAGATATTTTCCTGTAATTGGTAGCTAGTGTCATAGTGTTGTGGTCGGAAAAGATATCTGATATGATCTCAATTTTCTTAAATTTACCAAGGCTTGATTTCTGACCCAAGATATGATTTATCCTGGAGAATGTTCCATGAGTGCTTGAGAAGAAAGTTAATTCTGTTGTTTTTGGATGGAATGTCCTATAAATATTAATTAAGTCCATCTTTTTAAATGTGTCATTTAAAGCTTTTGATTCCTTATTTATTTTCATTTTGGATGATCTGTTCATTGGTGAAAGTGGGGTGTTAGAGTCCCCTACTATAATTGTGTTACTGTTGATTTCCTCTTTTATGGTTGTTAGCATTTGCCTTATGTATTGAGGTGCTCCTATGTTGGGTGCATAAATATTTACAATTGTTATATCTTCTTCTTGGATTGATCCCTTTGATCATTATGTAGTGTCCTTTTTTGTCACTTGTCTTTATTTTAAAGACTATTTTGTCTGATATGAGTACTGCTACTCCAGCTTTCTTTTGATTTCCATGTGCATGGACTATCTTTTTCCATCCCCTCACTTTCAGTCTGTATGTGTCCCTAGGTCTGAAGTAGGTCTCTTGTAGACAACATATATATGGGTCTTGTTTTTGTATCCATTCAGCCAGTCTATGTCTTTTGGCTGAAGCATTTAATCCATTTACATTTAAGGTAATTATCAATATGTATGTTCCTGTTACCATTTTCTTAACTGTTTTGGGTTTTTTTTGTAGGTGTTTTCCTTCTCTTGTGTTTCCTGCCTAGAGAAGTTCTTTTAGCATTTGTTGTAAAGCTGGTTGGGTGGTGCTGAATTCTCTTACCTTTTGCTTGTCTGTAAAGGTTTTAATTTCTCCATTGAATCTGAATGAGATCCTTGCTGGGTAGAGTAATCTTGGTTGTAGTTTTTTCCCTTTCATCACTTTAAACATGTCCTGCCACTCCCTTCTAGCTTGCAGAGTTTCTGCTGAAAGATCAGCTGTCAACCTTGTGGGGATTCCCTTGTATGTTATTTGTTGCTTTTCCCTTGCTGCTTTTAATATTTTTTCTTTGTATTTAATTTTTGTTAGTTTGATTCATATGTGTCTTGGCATGTATTCCTTGGATTTATCCTGTATGGGACTCTCTGTGCTTCCTTGACTTGACTGACTATTTCCTTTCCAATGTTAGGGAAGTTTCCAACTGTAATCTCTTTAAATATTTTGTCAGTCTCTTTCTTTTTCTGTTCTTCTTCTGGGACCACTATAATTTGAACGATGGTGCATTTAATGTTGTCCCAGAGGTCTCTGAGACTGTCCTCAATTCTTTTCATTGTTTTTTCTTTATTCTGCTCTGTGGTAGTTATTTCCACCATTTTATCTTCCAGGTCACTTATCCATTCTTCTGCCTCAGTTATTCTGCTATTGATTCCTTCTAGAGAATTTTTCATTTTATTTATTATGTTGTTTATCATTGTTCGTTTGCTCTTTAGTTCTTCTAGGTTCTTGTTAAACATTTGTTGTATTTTCCCCATTCTATTTCCAAGATTTTGGATCATCTTTGCTATCATTAGTCTGAATTCTTTTTCAGGTAGACTGCCTATTTCCTCTTCATTTGTTTGGTCTGGTGGGTTTTTGCTCCTTCATCTGCTGTGTGTTTGTCTGTCTTCTCATTTTGCTTAACATACTATGTTCAGCATCTCCTTTTCGCAGGCTGCAGGTTCGTAGTTCCCATTGTTTTTTGTGTGTGCCCCCAGTGGCTAAAGTTGGTTCAGTGGGTTGTGTAGGCTTCCTGGTGGAGGGGACTGGTACCTGTGTCCTAGTGTATGAGGCTGCATTTTGTCTTTCTGCTGGGCAGGACCACGTCCACTGGTGAGTTTTGGGGTGTCTGTGACCTTATTCTGATTTTAGGCAGACTCTCTGCTAATGGGTGGGGTTATATTTCTGTCTTGCTAGTTGTTTGGCATAGGGTGTCCAGCACTGTAGCTTGCTGGTTGTTGAGTGGATCTAGGTCTTAGTGTTGAGATGGAGGTATCTGGGTGAGCTTTCGCTGTTTGATATTATGTGGAGTAGGGAGGTCTCTGGTGGACCAGTGTCCTGAACTCGGTTCTCCCACGTCAGAGGCACAGGCCTGACACCCAACCGGAGCACCAAGACCCTGTCAGCCACACGGCTCAGAAGAAAAGGGAGAAAAAAAGAGAGAATGAAAGAAAGAAAAGAAAAAGAAATAAAGTTATTAAAATAAAATATATTAAATATAGAAAAATGTGATTAAAGAAAACAAGAAAGAAAGAAAGAAGAAAGCAACCAAACCAAAACACAAATCCACCAAGGATTACAAGCTCTAAAAAGTATTAAAAAAAAAAAAACCCGGACATGCTGAACTCTAGGACAAATGTTAAAATCAAAGCTATACAGACAAAATCACCCAAAGAAGCATACACATACACACTCACAAAAAGAGAAAAAGGAAAAAAAAATCTATCTATATATATATAAAAAGAAAAGAGAGCAGCCAAATCAATAAGCACATCTACCAATGATAATAAACTCTAAATACTGAACTAAGATAAACATAAAACCAGAAACCAGCCAGTTGCATACAGCAAACCCCAAGTCTACAGTTGCTCCCAAAGTGCACTCTCAATTTTGGGATGATTTGTTGTCTATTCCGGTATCCCACAGATGCAAGGTACATCAAGTTGATTGTGGAGATTTAATCCGCTGCTCCTGTGGCTGCTGGGAGAAATTTCCCTTTCTCTTCTTTGTTCGCACAGCTCCCTGGGTTCAGCTTTGGGTTTGGCCTTGCCTCTGCGTGTAGGTCTCCTGAGGGCGTCTGTTCTTCACTCAGACAGCACCGGGTTAAAGGAGCAGCTGATTCATGGGCTCTGACTCACTCAGGCCGGGGGGAGGGAGGGGTACGGATGCGGGGGGAGCCTGCAGCGGCAGAGGCTGGCGTGTCATTGCAACAGCCTGAGGTGCGCTCTGTGTTCTCCAGGGGAAGTTGTCCCTGGCTCACGGGACCCCGGCAGTGGCGGGCTGCACAGGCTCCTGGGAGGGGAGGTGTGGATAGTGTCCTGTGCTCACACACGGGCCTCTTGGTGGCTGCAGCAGCAGCATTAGCGTCCCATGTCCATCTCTGGGGTCTGCGCTGATAGCCGCGGCTCGCGCCCGTCTCTGGAGCTCCTTTAAGCGACGCTCTTAATCCCCTCTCCTCGCGCACCAGGAAACAGAGGGAAGAAAAAGTCTCTTGTCTCTTCAGCAGCTCCAGACTTTTTCCCGGACTCCCTCCCGGCTAGCCGTGCCGCACTAACCCCTTCAGGCTGTGTTCACACAGCCAACTCCAGTCCTCTCCCTGCGAACCGACCAAATCCCGAGCCTCAGCTCCCAGCCCGCGCCCACCCTGGCAGGTGAGCATACAAGCCTCTCGGGCTGGTGAGTGCTGATTGGAACCGATCCTCTGTGTGGGAATCTCTCCGCTTTGCCCTCCGCACCTCTGTTGCTGTGCTCTCCTCCGCCACTCTGAAGCTCCCCCCCTCCGCCACCCGCAGTCTCCACCCGCGAAGGGGCTTCCTAGTGTGTGGAAACGTTTCCTCCTTCACGGCTCCCTCCCACTGGTGCAGGTCCCGTCCCTATTCTTTGTCTCTGTTTTTTCTTTTTTCTTTTGCCCTACCCAGGTACGTGGGGAGTTTCTTGCCTTTTGAGAGGTCTGAGGTCTTCTGCCAGCGTTTAGCAGGTATTCTGTAGGAGTTGTTCCACGTGTAGATGTATTTCTGGTATATTTGTGGGGAGGAAGGTGATATCCATGTCTTACTCCCCCGCCATCTTGAAGGTCTCCCAGAATGAAATTTACTGAAATAAAGTTACACCCTAGTAAGTTTTCCAAAAATGAACAAATAATAATGATACTTTATTTTTTAGTAATTAACTTAGACTTTCAAGTCACACCTCTATAATTACTAATATTTGTGAAAAATAGAACATAGTTGCAAAAGTAATGCTACTGCGATAACTTGTTAGTGTAGTTAATGCTATTTCTATATGTAAAAAGTTACGTTTATAATGGTTTAAACTTTTTCTTAAATCACTCTGTTGTTTTCTGATTAATAAAAAGCCTTATGAAATAACTGTAATCTCTGTGTGTATGCATTTGTATATATACATGCTTTCATGCATCCCTCCATACATGTGTATTTATTACTTAGTGTTTGATTACTCAGCTCTCTTACCTGACCTCTAAATATGTAGAGTTATTTATTATTTTTTTTACCAAATTTCCAACAAAATATATGGATTTCAATCAGCTGATTAAAAGCAAAACATCTCATATGATATGCTATTTTTTGCTTACAAGTCTGACTAAATATTAATACAAACTTTTGGGGAGCAAGCACTATATCCTGTCCACCATTGAATTCCCAAATCCTTACATGATGATCGATATGTAGTGGGAATCTAATAAATATTTGTAGCATGCATCAATGAATGATTGATTTGCTTAGTGAAGAATTATTACTAATCATTCTTCAACTGTATGTTTCATATTTTCTGACTAAACACATTACTCTTAGCAAGATTTATAAAATTTGAAGGTGATGTAAATACTTTAATCTTTGCATCTGGAACAGTTTCTAAAAGAGTCCATCTGCTAAATGTTGTTGGAAATCAGTTAATTGGATTCATTTATTAACTAAAGAAGCATTGTGCTTTAAAAGAATTGGCATCCAGTACAGCTAATGGGGTGAAAGGAAGGAAGGGAGTCCTTTTCTACTCTGAGAAATTAGTGAAGTCGGCATGGTGTTATGATATTTTATGACTGTAGTTCTCTCCCTCCAGTGTCTCATAAATATTGATTACTTGAGAGTAGACTGAGATAAGCTGGAGAATTACCTAAGGAGAAGGCCAAGAAGAGAACAAAAACCCCATTGGCAGGAAGACATAATTCAGCTCAGAAGCAAGCTGATGTCTCCCTTTGACCAGCAGAGAAGAGCCTGAGCAGGGACTTCGTCCTCTAGAGACAGTAGTAATGCTATAAGTTGAATATAGGTTTCCAGGCAGGTATTAGCAAAAAGTCAAAATTTTATAGTAAGCTATATAAAAATGATTTTCCTTCTATTAACCTGTATGTGGAAGAAATATTTGGATAATCTTAATATTGTAGCTTTTAGGAGTTGCACCATTAGGCAAGATAACCGCATACATAATTTAAATCTATTTATGAACTCTTTGAAAATTGCTCTAAAAATTGGTGTTTTTTTTGGTGTATGTGAGCCTGCTTCACAATGGAGTGGGTGTTCCAGGAAGAATAAATAGGATGGGCAGAGCCCTAGAGGCATAAGAGAATATGGAGCATTTAGGGAACTGTATAATAAGTAGATGCCATAGGTGGTTAACATGGAACGAAGAAATAAGAAGGACCTGAAGATGAAAGGTCCTTGTGAGCTAACATAAAGAATCTGTGCCTTATTCATCATTAAAGTGGAGTGAAACATTAAAGTTTTTTTTTTTTTTTTTTTTTTTTGCGGTACGTGGGCCTCTCACTGTTGTGGCCTCTCCCGTTGTGGAGCACAGGCTCTGGACACGCAGGCTCAGCGGCCATGGCTCACGGACCCAGCCGCTCCGTGGCATGTGGGATCTTCCCGGACCGGGGCACAAACCCGTGTCCCCTGCATCGGCAGGCAGACTCTCAACCACTGCGCCACCAGGGAAGCCCTAAAGTTGTATTTTGAAGGACCATTCTGACATCTCTATGGACTGTGAGTGGATGGGGTTGTACCACAGATAGAGAGACCAGTAATAGAATATTTCAGTATGCTAGAATAGGTAGAAAATTTGTTTATCTGCATGTAAAAGGTAGCATCCATAAGTACTGATTATGGATTGCTTATGAGTTGGAGAAAGAGGGAGAAATCTAAGGTGTTAACTTGAACCAGGGCCATTGTGGGAGCAATTGAATGGATGGTGGTGACATGGACCAACATAAGGAAGGGAAGAGGAAGAACAGGGGAGAGACAAGTTCATATTTTGATATGTTGAGGTTGAGGTATCTGTAATATCTAAATGGAATTAGCATTGGCAGCCAGTTGTATATATTGCTCAGAATTCAGAAGGGAGATCTGGACTAGAAATGTGGACATGGCTGCCATTTACATATAGGTGGTAGGTGAAGCCATGGAAAGTGAGATGAAGCCAAGAATTAAACTCTAAAAAGTAATAAATTTTAAGATATAGGCTTGGAAAGGGAGCCTCTATAGGGACCTGAGATTGAATAATGAAAGAGGAAAAGCAAAGAGTGTGGAAGCATGGAAGCCAAAGGAAGAGTAAGTTTCAAGGAGTTAGTAATCAACAACATTATGTGTTGGAGATAGGCCAAGTTAAACAAGGACAGAAAAGTGAAACTTGGATTTGGAAAACAGTATATCAATTTTAACTGTTGCATATTGCATTTCAACGGAGTAAATAGGGTTAAAACCTGTTGAGGAAGTGGATGAAACAAGTATAGACTTTTCTTTCAAGAAGCTTAATTGTGAAAGAAAGTAGAATGAGAAGGAGGTAAATAAAGCAGGATATGCCAAGGAAGCGGTCTGTGTTTGTTTGTTATATGAAAAAAGACTGTTTACATGCAATGGAAAAAAAACTTAATAGAAAGCCATGATCTGAAGACATAGAAAATGAAGGCTGTGATGGAATGAGTTGGTGAAGCAAAGTTCCTGAAATGATGGAAGGAATCCTTGGGTAAGAGTGAGGATGAAGGAAGTAAGAAAATAAAGGAGGGAGGCAGAGAGGGAGGGGAAGAGGGAGGAAATGGAACTGATACATATTTTAAAACACCAACCCAAAATATCACAAACAAAAAAGGGAATTTATTGGTTGTCATTTTTTGTGTAACTCAGGGCTGGAACTGGCTGCCATAAAGCTAGATCTAAAGGATCAAAGTCATTGCAGCTGTGACAATCATGGTCCTTTATGGTTTAATTCTGTACTCAGGCTTTCTTTGTGTCATTAGTTTGGTGGTCTCTGAGAGGTCCAGATTCCACTCCTCCCATTTTAGCAGCCTCTGGGGAAAAGATTCTTCTACTCTCAATGTTGATATATCAATCCAGAGGAGTTCTCTGCTTGACTTTTCCTGGCCATGTGCCTGCCCCAGATTACAGACAAATGTGGGGGTGGGGAACATTGTTGACAGCCTAGCCAAGACCACAGGAGATGGGAATGGGATGTGGGAGGAACCATCAAAATTGTGTGGGACAGGGAAGAAAAATCAGCAGTATTTAACAGAGAAGAAAATTTGATATGATTTGAGAAAGGGCTTAAGATTGAAGGAGTAAACACACAATCATCTTTATTTTTATCTTTTGTGTGTGTGTGTGTGTGTGTGCGTGTGAAGTAGAAAGAGATGTTATAAAAGTGAGAAGTATTGGTGTCAAGTAGGAGACTTGCAGACAGTGATGGAGGTTTGCAACTGTCATTGAAGAGACCTAGAAAGGAATCTGACCTGAATATGTAAAGCGATGGACAAGTTGTAGGATGTTTCTTATATAAGACAGTTGAAAAGTTACTAGATTTGGTTCAGAGGGATTGGAGTATATTCTAGTGCTGTCGCATATTGTTTGTGTGAGTTTAGGCAACTCCTCTGACCCTCTATTATTTTCTTTTTTCATTTTTTGCAAATGAAATGTGCAAAGCGTGTGAATCTCAGGGCTGGCCACAAACTGGATATTGCATTATGAATTTGCAGACTCAAAATCAGATGAATGACATTAAAGTGATAGGAGACAATGCATGACTTGCTTCTTGGAAAAGAAATGAATAATGGGTTTCCACTTGAAATGAATATTTAACTTTCACTGAACAGAAAATGTAAAAAAGAAACCAAAGTTCACTTTTCTTTCTCTGGTCTTGACATATTTAAAAAATGAACCTGTTATATTGGTGATGCTCTGCACGTGTGTGCTCAGATTTGAATAAACCAATGGAGAATATAAGAAGAATAGGTCCAAGATGTTACTCATGGGGTCTAGACAGATACTAAGATTTATAGCAGTTACTTTCCATATCTCATTACATAATTACCCAATCAAGGACATCAACAGGATTTAGTCTGATTAAATTGGTAGTAAATGTAGTAAATTTTCTAATTTGTCAATAGGAAATCTCTGGATAATTTGGCTAGGTGATAGTTCTTGCTTTTTAATTATTCAGCTTAATTAGTCAATCACTTATCTTGGTCTCTAAGCTCTTTCTCTAAGCTCATTCAAATGTTACTTGAATTTAGTAACTACAGAATCTTTGAAAGTACCTAGACTACAGCAAAACTCCAAACTGTTTAGTTCATTTGTTCATCACAAGAGAAGTAAAATAAGATCAATCGCATATCAGGTAATTAGTGTTTCATGAGCACAATGAACGTGTGTGTGTGTGCATGTGCGTCCGTGTGTGCACGTGTGTGTGTATGTGTGTACACAAACCCTTATACAGTACTTTTCCCTCCCGTTTCCCCCATTTCTTTTCCCTTGGGAGTGTTGCCTACTCTGTCAGATGATCCTTACGGGGAAGGCTTAGATGATAGCCCCTGTTAGCCCCAGTAAGCCAGGGAGTGAGGGGGAGTGGGTGAACCATAGGGAGTGGAGTGATGCCCAAACAGTACAAAATCATAAAAAGTCTATCTTGTGTCACAGAACAAATCCTCAGGTCAAGGCCTCCCTCTTTGACCCTCAGGAGAAGCAGCATTAGGGGAAAACATCGGATCAGGGGGCCCATGAATATATGAAACAAAATCACATTTTTATTTAAGGCTCTTTGAAAGACAGTTACTATTATCTAACTGAATTTTAGCATTTCTTTCTTTTTTTTTTTTTTTGGTTAGTATGATAACTTTTTATTTGACACCTACAAGATTGTGGTATATTGAAGCTTTTGACCAGGTTTATACAGTCTTAGTTTTTTCAATAGTGCAATCTGTGCAAGCAAAAAAAAAAAAAAGGAATGAAAAAAAAAAAAAGAAGCAAAAAGACCAATTGCCCCATCACTTGTTTTTATAAACATCTATTATAGGTGAAACAAAACTTACCCATATTATAGATGTGTCTATTTACATTTGTACGTTACCATTTTTAACAGCTTGAGATAAACTCTACAATGTCTTACAGCACATTAAACAATATTCAAGTTACTGGGTAACAACAAGAAATAAACATACAGCAGTGTAGATGTTATCACAGTACATATCACAGATGTTTTCATGCCCCTTATAGTTAGAGATATATCAAGTATTATTTCTGCTTATTATTATTTTGAAATTACAGTAAGTACTAGTCTTGTAGCTATCATAGTTAATGCTTTATTCTTTTAAGAAAAAGCTCACACAGTGCTATGTCATAAATTAAAAAAATATTTTGACGTTTGAATTTTAATTTCTTTGTAATGCTATATTTATGGATAAATTTGAGATGAAGTTTATAGGTTTCAACAGACTGTCAAAGGGGCTCATAGCACACAAAATCTAAGAACCTTAGATTGTAATTATATGTCTAGGGATTTGGAGCAATAGTTGTGGAGAAAAGACTTCCTAAGGCTCTTTAGTACTCCTTCTATTTTTTATCCCTCCACATACATGTGGCTCTGTACCACACTGATGTACTTCTTAGATACTGAAGAACAGCTCTGAGCCACTGCAGCTCTTAGAACAGGCATTATTTGGCTCAAGGCAATGGCAGGAAGGAAGCAAGAGTATAATGCTAGTTGTTCTTTACTATTTTATCCTCCCACACTCATGGATGGCTGTCTCCTGCTCAAGATGCATACCTGAGCAAAACAGTCCTCTTCAGTTTTGGAGTTTCTGTTTTCTCAGTTTCTTTTCACATAATCAACTTTTGCCTGATTTATTCTAACTAATCTGTATATTTCATTAAATTTTGTTCAAATAGAATTTCCTTTTAATGATTTCAAATTTTTAAAAAAATTTCTAATGTTTTAAGTTAGACTTCTACCTTGTTCCTTTTTAATCTTTCTTCTTTTCCAACATATGCCTTAAAGATTATGAATATTCCTCTAAGTACTGCTGTAGGTGTATCCCAGAAAACATGTAGTGTACTAATTACCATTTCAGATCTATATATATACTAACTACTTTTGTGGTATCTTCTTTGACCCATGAATTATTTAAAAGTATATTTATAAAGTTTCAAACCATGATATGGAGGGGTTAAATATTTGTTATTTTGTTGCAGTGTGGTTTGTATATCATTCCTTTGGTCTTTGTTAAGCTTTTTTTGTGTGATCAATATTTGTAGATGTTCTATGTGCGTTTGAAATAATGTTAATTCACTAATTGTTCTCGCTAGAGTCTTGTACTTGTCCATTAGATATCATTATTTGTCTTTTCCAAATCCTCTGTATCCTAGCTTTTTTGTTTGCTTTGTCTGTCAGATATTAAGAAATCTAGGTTAAAACTGCCAAATTAAATGTTTGTTTTTGTTCATTTCTTCTTGTAATTCACTCAATGGTTTTCCTGGGAAGATATAGGAGAAATATTATTATGTCTTCCTAGTGAACTGTTCTTTTTTTATCACTGTGTAATTAATTACTCATTTTACCTATAATATTTCTTTTTGTCACAAAATGTATTTTCTCTGAAATCAATATAATTACACCAGTTTTCCTTTCTATTTGCTTAATTTCTTCTTTTTCATTACTTTTATACTTTCTCTGTTATGTTTTAATTATTTTTGTAAACAGTATACACTGTCATTTTTAATGCATTCTAAAAGTTTCTGTTTCATCTAAACTTATGAGTTTATTTAATGTATATTCATTGAGTATACTGATCCATTTTAATTCTTTTTTATCTTATATGCTTTATAATTACTAGTTTTTGTTTTATTTTTCTGTGGGGAAGTATTTTGCTTTTTCATTCTTTTTTCCTGCCTTATGTTTGTTGACATTTTTTGTTCTATTTTGTATGTTTTATATTCTATTTTTCAGTATTATACTTAAATTAAAAAAAACCACTTTTCTTGCCAAAACAGTGCCTAACATTAAACAATATCTGTACCTTCCTTTCTAACAATATAAAATCTTAGAATACTATATACCTTTAATCACTACTACCTCACCATTTTGTGTATTGTTTTACCTTCTTTTGGATTTCAACTTCTTTAGATATATGTGTACTTCTTATGAGTCAATACAGCAATATGTAAGTGCAGAAAGGATCGAAAGTTATAAATGATAGCATTTTGTTACCTTAGGATTTCCTGTAGATTTGGATGTTTTCTAGTTAAGGTTAAAATTGGTTTGCATATATGTGGTTCATAGTTCTATTAAAATTATTAAATTATAAATATATTAGAATATAGTAATGAATCAGTCATAATTGCATAATAAGAAATAAAGTTAGCAAGGGAAGATATTCTTAAACATATTGGATCAGAATCCATTTCACATACAATACAGTTGGCCCTTCGTATCCATGGATTCTGCATTCTTGGATTCAACCAACCTTGGATCAAAAATACATGGAAAAATAATTCCAGAAAGTTCCAAAAAGCAAGACTTACTTGAATTTGCTGTATGCTGGCAACTATTTATATAACATTTTAATTGCATTTACAGCTATTTACATAGCATTTGTATTGTATTAGGCATCATAAGTAATCTAGAGATGATTTCAAGTATATCAGAAGACGTGTGTGAGTTATGTGCAAATACTATGCCATTTTATATAAGGGATTTGAGCATCCTTGGATTTTGGTATTGGCGGGGGGTAGGAGGGATGGTCCTGGAACAAATTCTATGTGGATATCAAGGGATGATTGTAATTCACTGAATCAGAGGGCCAATAGAAAGGTAGAATAGGTAGAAGAATATCAAAGGATAAAGGAACCAGTAACCTTTGATTTATTTGCACTGAATTATTAAAGAGCATGATAGGTGAATAAATTGGTTTTAAGGCATTGAGCAACTAGGCAAAAAGAATGGTGTCTCTTCGAATTTGTGGTTGGTAGTAAAATGCAGACTTTAAAAAATATATATACTTAGGCCTCTCATTTTTAAAATCCAGAGAGTCAAATAAATTACATGAGAAGGTGCTATCAACTCAAAGTAATAAAATATTCAAACAATGTGAATATAAACTATAGAGTACTATGCATAATCCATATTTCTTAGGAATTTTTTCAGTCATATTTCTCTCTGGCATTTACAGTCTTTTGATTTACATTATAAAAATAACGTTGTAAAAATACAAATAATAATCTCCATATCTGGAAATTTAATTTTGCTATTGCAACCCTCTTACCTTGGGCTTAAAATTTGGGACACTGATATTCTAACATGGTGATTATGAGTATCTTCCTAAGAGTCCTGGAAGAAAGAACTTTCTGGATCTTTGAGCCTATCATCCAGCTGCATGTCATTGTCAGCAGTCCCTGAGACATATTATTATATATATATCAATAAATATTTCTCAAGTAGTAAAAAATGAGAGCTCCACTTATTGAGTTTATATTATATACCATACTCTGTACTAAAGATTTACATATAGTAAATTTCATTTATTCCTCAGTATATGCCTGTGAGGTATTATCAACCTCATTTTACAAATGAAGAAATTGAAGTTCAGCAACATTAAATATCATGCCCCAGGTCACACAGCTGTTAAGTCACTTGTCTGAGAATTTAATCCAGGCATGTTTATGAAGTATGAATCACAGTCTCTGCCTTCTGGATATGTGCCATATTTTGCCTACGTAGTGAAGGAATTCGTTTTTACATGCTCCCTGGTCCAAAGAACATAAAACTGCTTTGTTTCAGCATCTAATAACAGATGTCAATTTGTGTTTATCAGATGAAACTGCTAACAAAAATGGGGATCAATTATTCAACAGTTTCAGTGTGTACTCTTGTCTGTTGCAAATACATGTGGAGTGGATGATGTACTTGAGTTAATTTGTGTATGTCATAATATTATAATAGCTAACATTTTTAAGTATTTACCTTGTGCTAGGTCAAATTAGAAGTGCTTTGCATGCATAAGCTCTTTAAATGCTTACAACAACCGTACAAAAATGGTACTCTTATTACTCATATTTTACAAATGAGGAAATTGAGGCACAGTGACATTAATTGTTTCATCCACATCCACTCAAATGGTAAGTAGAAACCTGAAATTAAAACTCAGACAGTGGAACACAAGAATTTATATACTTGACCACTACTCTGTAAAACAAATACTACATGTAGAAAAAGATCTAACGCATGCACAGTGAATGATTTATTTGCCATATATGTAAATAGTATTTCCTTGGGGTTTATACTCTGATTTTTAAACTTTTTTTGAAAGCTTCTAAGTTGAAAGAAAATTACAAAAAACTTCCATATAGTCACTGCCCCATATTCAACAATTACTGCATTTCACCATATCAGAATGATTGTTCTGTAGTTATTGTGGTATCTTATTGTGTTTTTAATTTAAATTTGTCTCCTGACTGAAGATGTTGAGCAGTTTTTCATGTGCTAATTGGCCATTTGTAGGTCTTCTTTAATGGAGTGTTTCAGGTATTTTGCTCATTTGTTTTATTGGCTGTCTTTTTATTATTGAATTGTAAATGTTCTGTAATATATCCTCAATACTAGTCCTATGCCAGATTTATGTTTTACATATATTTTTTTGAGTTTGTTGCCTTCCTGTTCATTTTCTTAATGATCTTTTTTCTTTATTGAGTAGAACTTTTTGATTTGATGAAGTCTAATATATATATATAGATATATTTTTTCTCTCTCTCTCTCTCTTTTGGTCTGTGTTCTGTGGCCTACCTAAGAAATTTTGACTATCCTCAAATTATGCAGACATTCAGTATCTTTCTCCAACAGCTTTTTATTTTGCATTTTATGTTTAAATGTATAATCTGAATTATTTTTATGTGGTATGAGGTAGGGCTGAGAGTCTTCTTTTTTTCCGCTATGGATATCCAGTTATTCCAGCATCATTTGCTGAAAAGACTTTTCCACTATCATTTAATTGCTTTTATGTATTTGTCTAATAAGTGGGAATTTGTTTCTGAGCTCATTATTCTGTTTCATTGATCTATTAGGTTTTATCCCAGTATTATTTAGCCTTGATTACGGTAGCATTATACAAACTCTTGAAGTCAGATAGTATGAATCCTCTAATGTTGCTGTTCCTTAATAAATTGCTTTGAATGTTCTAGACATTTCCACGTAAGTTTTATAAGCAGTTTGACAATTGTTTTGGCTGTGCAGATTCCTTTGTATATACATATAAATTTTATAATCTGCTTGTCAATTTCTATAAAAAAGTTGTAGGAATTTTATTAATGATAGTATTGAATCTACAGATTAATTTGGGAGAATAGATATCTTTCAATTCATGAACATGAAATATTGCTCCATTTATTTACAACTTCTTTAATTTATGTCAGCAATGTTTTGTGGTTTTAACTGTCTTGCATAGATCTTCCACATCTTTTGTTAAACGTATCTCTTAGTATTTTGTATAGTGATGCTGTCATAAATGGAATTGCTTTTAATTTTAATATTCAGTTAGGTATTGGTCTATATAAATGTAATTTTTAATATTGACCACATATCCTGCTAGTTTTAAAAAATCACTTTCTAGTCTAGCAGCTTTTTGATAGATTCTTTATGGGTTTCTATACATATGATCATGTTGTTCACAATAATGTTTTTACTTCTTCCCTTCCCATATGTCTGGTTGTATTATTTTTTCTTGCCTTGATTCACTGACTAAAACTTCCAGCAAAACTTCCAGTCTGCTGAATGGTAAAAACAGATATTCTTGATTTGTTTTCAATCTTAAGGAAAAGTGTTCAATCTTTCACAATTAAGTAGGTTATTAACCACAGTTGTTGGTTTTTTAAAGAGACTTTATCAAATATGAGTTTATTGTTTTTTTAACATAAGACTATCTGGAGGTATGCCTCTAATTGCACTTGTTTGGCTAGTTGGCTGTGCCAGAGCTATCAGAAATATACATTCATTTTTATACTTATTTCTCAGAAATCTAAGAGATGTCAAAAAAGGATATCAGTACCCATTTACTTTTTATCTTGTTTTGAGCTGTAGACTAAAAATAATAGATGCCCTTTATCAGTTTTAGGAAATTCCCTTCTAATCTCCCTTACTAATTTTCTGAGACTTTTTTTTTAAACGATAAGGGGTATTGAGTTTTCTGAAATTGTTTAAAAAAAAACTATTGAAAAGTCATATTGGCTTCTTTTTTAGTCACAATAGTTAGTATGACTGGTTACACACTGAATTTCAATCATTAAACCAACCTTGCATTCCCTGGAAAAGCCCCACTTAGTCAAGATGTATCATTATTTTTGTATATTTCTGATTTCAATTAGCTAATATTTTGCTCAGGATTTTTTTGCATCCAGGTTTATAAGGGTTACTGGTCTGTAGATTTCATTTCTTAGAATGCCTTTTTTAAAAAAAATTTTGCTATCCCATTAAAGTTAGCTTCATAAGTTGTAAAGTTTTTCCTTCTATCTTTTGAAAGTGCTTTCGTGGGCTAGGTATTATTTGTTCTGTAATTGTTTAGAAGAATTCATAAGTGATAACCATCTGGAACTGTACTTTTATTTATTGGAATATTTCTCAATTTATTCAATTTCAGTTTAACTATTGTTGTGTGGCCTTTATAGATTGTGTCTTTCAAGGAGTCTGTCTGTTTTATCTAAGCTGTCAACAGTATTGGCATAAAGCTGTTCATATTATTCCCTTATTACCCTAATGTCTGTGACAACTGAGTGATATTTCTTCTGGCATTTCTTGTTATTGTTAATTTGTGTTTCCTTTCCATATCTCCTGATCATACTGATTATGTGTTTACTGATTGTTTTGAACTTTTCAAAGAACCAGCTTCTTTTTTTCACTGATTTTCTCTATTGCTTTATCATCTCCTATTTCACAGATTTCTGCTCTTAACTTTATGATTTTATTTCTTTCTACTTACTTTCAGTTCAATTTGTTCTTTTTATTTTTTTCTATTTTTCTTAAGATGAATGTTTAGATACTTGGTTTTGAATCTTTATTTTTTTCTAATAAAGACATTTGAGACTATAGATTTCCTTAAAGCACTGCTTTATGGTTTTTTTCCCATACATTTTGTATGTTTTAACTTTCTTATCATTTAGTTAATTTTCTACTATCCCATGTGATTTTGTCTTTGACCTGTAGATTATCTCTATGATTTCAATACTTTTTAAATTATTGAGGTTTTGTTTTTAATGGCCAGTCACATTGTCTACCTTGGTGAATGTACCATGTTCTTGGTGAATGTACCAAGAGTGTGCTTTCTGCAATTGTTGCATGCTCTATTCTATAAATATCAATTAAATCTAGAGGGTTAAAGTCTTGTTCAGATCATCTATGAGCCTACTTAATTTTGGTCTAGTTTTTAAAGAATATGCCTACATATTCTTAAAAATGGGTATCAAAATCTTCAATTGTTATTATGTAAATGTCTTTGTTTTCCTCTAATTCCTTTCATTTTTTTTCATGTATTTTGAAGATTTCTTATTAGGCCAAAATATCTTTATGAATGTTTTGTATTCCTGATGAATTAATTCATTTATCATCAGTAAGTGCATCCATGGCAATATTCTTTGCTTGAAGTCTATTTATCTGATATTAATATAGATAATCCCCATTATGCTTATTCTTTTGCATGACATATCTTTTTATATCCTTTTACTTTGAAGTATATCTTTATATTTAAAGTATATCTTTTGTGGCTACCATAAGTTTGTCTCTTTTTTAATGCATTTTGAGAAAGTCTGCCTTTTAATTAGTGTAATTACATTTTATGTAATTATTATTATTAATACTTGAATCTGTGCATACTATTTTTATTATTTTTCTGTTTGTCTCTTCTCTTTATTTTATCCTCTTTTCCCTTTTTCTGGTCTTCTAGATTATTTAAAATATTTTTAGAATTTTAACTTAATTTCCTTATTAATTTTTTACTATACCTCTTTGCTTTTCTTGCAGTTGCTGTAGGGATTCCAGTATATACATCCTGAACATATTGCAGTATGCTTATAGTTAATATTTTATCACTTCACAGAAAAAAATACAGCAATCTTGAATCCATAAAGGTCCATCTACCCTTATCCCCACCATCCTTTATTTATAGTTGTCATATATATTACACCTACATATATTATAAAGCCCACAATATAATAATGTAACTTTTAAATAGTTATATGAATTTTGAAGACATTATAAGAAAAAAAAGTCTTTTATAGTTACCTAGATACTTTCAGTTCCAATGCTTTCATTCTTCCCTGAAGATCCAAATTTTCTTTTGGTAAAAATTACCCTAACCTAAAGAATTTTATTTAATGTTTATTTCACTATAGATTGGCTAACAGTGAATTCTCCTTAATTCATCTTTATCCTTGAAGGATATTTTCAAGTGATATGGAATCGTGGATTGACAGTCCTTTAAAAATAACTTTAAATATGTTTTCCTGCATCTATAATTTCTAATGAGAATTCGGTGGTCATTTGAATCATTTTGTCCCACACATAATATATTCTTTTTCTCTATCTGCTTTCAAGACTTTTTGTTTATCTTTGTAGGTGTGTGTTTATAATTTTATTATTTATGTGCCTAGGTGTACTTTACTTTCTTTCTTTTTTTTTTTGTATATACCCTATGTGTATTTAGTTTATTAAGCTTCTTGAATAGGTAAATTTATGTCTTTTACCAAATTGTGCAGTAGTTAGCCATTAATTCTAGTATAATTTGTGTCCCTTTTTCTTTCTTGTATCTTTCCAAGACTCCTATTGCATGTATATTAGACCTTTAGATATTGTCCCTGAGGTCCTTAAGGCTCTGTTAACTCTTTAAAAATATTTTTTCTCTCTGTTCTTCAGATTGTATAAATTCTATTATTCTATCTTTAAAGTTACCTGTTCTTTTCTCTGTTGTCTCCATTGTGATATACAATAAAGTATTTTATTTCGACTTCCATATATTGTTAGTTATTGTCAATAGTTTCTTTTTTTCTGAGAGTTCTTTAATTTTTATTTGAGGGTATTTTAACTTGTTGTGTACGGTTATAAGGACTTCATTAAATTCTGCTAATTTCAGCCTCAAGATCATCGATCATCTGAGCATTATCCTTCATTATTTTCTTGAGAATAGTTTGTGTTTCTTGGTCTTTCATATGCTGAGCACTTTTGGATTTATCCTGGACATTGTGAATGTTATGTTGTAGAGTCTTTGAGCTTTATTTTCATCCTGTCAAGTGCTATTATTTTTGATTTTATCAACTAACTTGGTTGGATTCAAACTGCAAACTGTTTTGGGTGACAGCTTAAATTTCACGTTTTTTTTTTTTTTTTTCTTCTTGGATGTGCTGTTTTTTTTTGTGGTATTGGTTTTTGGCTTTTCGTGTTATTGATTTTATATGTTAATTCTTTCTTATTTTTAATTCTTGATTAACTTTATTTTTTCTGTAATAGTTATTAAATCTCTTTTTTTACCCTTTGGGGTTTTGCTAATAAATTATTTTAAACTTTTAGCTTTTGTTGTCTAACATATTTTTTCTTTATGCTTTAATAAATCATATTTATTAAATCAAGCCAATCACCATGGATTTAGCAGTAGACTTTCCTCTCACTCATCAAGGAGGATTGGTATACATTTCTTTTATTTGGCTTTCTCCTTAATCAATGCATCCTATGTATACCACCCACACCCTGCCATCCCCTTATCATTCTTGCAAATATGAACTCTAAAACTGTAAACAGAGACCCCAAGCCTTCCCCAGTCTTCAGTTATAATAATAATAATAATAACGGCAAAAACAACAACAGTAAATGTTTAATATGTGACTATTATGTGAATTAAGGGAAGTGACCACTATGGATTTTATTGAAGGTTTTCCTTTTGAAATCTAGTAAACAGTATTTTCTCAGGTTACCAACTGACAACTGAACAAGGAGGAGAATCATTATCTGGATATATTTATCACCAGTGAAATTCAGTTTAATTTCTTTTATAATTATCTAGCCAGAAATGACCAGAGTTAAGTACTGAGACCCTGCCATAGGCTCTACTTTCTTTATATTCTTTATATCTGGTATGTATAGAATCTAAAATTGTACCTTGCTTCTGAGACTGTGCTGATAGATGTGTGTTGACAGTTGTTTTTATGTCTACCTAGATGTTTTATGTCTATACCATCAGAATATAATTTATATACAAAGGTATTACATGATATTCTGGATAAGCAGAGTTCTATATTGAATCTAATTTCACTCTATTATTGTTAGAAGAGCTATCTCTGGCATAAAGCAATAATTGAGATTTTAGTTACTCTTACATACAACTCCTTTTTTTTCTGTACTTGGTATAAAAAAACCCAACACATTTTCTTAGTTATGGAGTATATATTTTGCCTGCTATTTAACTTAAGTATGTAATTAAGTTTTCCTGGATCCTAAGGTCAAGCTCTTCCTTGTCTCTGGGTAGCAATTAACAAATATTTTATCCATTCTTTTTGTACCATCTGTATTATTTATGACAGCTGTACATGTAGCCCATCTTTCCTTCTAAATGTCTTTCCTTGTCACAATTTGGTGTTGGTTCAGCCCTACTTGTTTTTTCTCTTTCTCTTTTACCCTTTTCTTTTTTCTCTTCACTATATCTTCTCTCCTAATTTCCAATTAATTCAAATAAAGTTTTGTTTCATTACTTATTATCTTTCTGCCATTTTATTATCTTTCCATATTGCAGATTCTGGCTGCAAAATTAATTATTTCCTTCTCCCTTTCAAAGTTCACAGTTCTAGACTCTTTTTTTTTTTTACTAGACAAATCTCTCTATGCTTTTGTTCTCATCTCCTCTCAACTTCCATGGATTTTGTGACCAGTTATACTTGGATTTTTATATCTTCATGCCTTTTCTTATGTTTCTTCCTAACAGGATTCTATTTCCTTTTTGTCACCCAACTTTGAGAATAGAGACCATGTCTTCATCATTCTGTATTCATCAATCAGTCCTTTACTGAGTGCCTGTGTTGTGTCTGTATTGTTCTGAGAATCTAGGTTGCAAAGATGTAGTTCCTGTCTTTGCTTGTGTAGAATGTGCACTCTTTCATCCCTCATCTTTACCACTCTCATCAGTCCCTAACTTAACACTTTGTAATAAAGAGCATATTACTGAACTGAATAGCCACCAATTATTTAAATAGTCTATGATTAGATGCACCCTCACTTAAAATTTTTTGTCATACTGCATATTCTTTTTAAAGTTATAGTTAATTTTCACTTATGCAAACTTTGAGCTCTAGACTAAACTTCCAAATTCTATTGAAATTGTAATATTTTATTAAAATATTTTTCTTATTTAGCCTATAATCATCACTACTTGCAGTCCATCAGTAGTTATCTTAACCTGGTGATTGAGACAGTTGTAAAATATCTTGGTAATTGCTCATCTATAGTGATACTCAGAAAGTTCTTAGAACAGTGTTGCATAAATTTTAATGTAAGTATGAATTATCCAAAGATCCTGTCAAAAGAAGATTCTGGTTCAGAAAGTCTTGGTGGGCCTGGGTTTCTTTATAATGGGCTATTAAGTAATACCTGTACTGCTGGTTCAAGAATCACAATTTGAAAAGCAAACTTGTAGAGTATACTGGGATATTGGGGACAGGTAAAGGTTAGATCACTAAATATTTTCCCATCTAATAAAAATAAGAAATGTAGTTTTATGTAAACATACAAAATACTGAAATTTATATTCATCAAGAAGGCAGCATATACCACAGGTGAGCAGGACTAAATTGAAGATATATAAATATGCAGTAAATTTTATTTTTTTTCTTTTGCTGAAAATTGGAGCCAATTAGGTGATAGATATTAAATAAACAAATACTTTTAACCAAACATGGGAAAATCTGAGATACATTGAAATCATGAGCAGTGGAGAGACTAGCTATGTAGATTTTTCAATCAGGGGCACATTAATATTTAGCCTTTCTGATGTTATCTCATCACAATTAACAGAGATCCTTTGGTTGTGAGTTTGGAATATGAACATAATATGGCTGATAGAGGAAAGAAGAAAAGATTTTTCTTGGGAAGAATACATAAAAAAAGATTTGTATAGCTACTAATATTACTCATATGTTTAAACAGAGCACATACTTAGAGTAAGATTTAAAGAAATATGACTTCTTGTTTTAACTAGATGTCTTTTAATCTTTATTAATCACTAAATCCCTTCTTAATCCAACTCTGAGATTTTGAAGCCCTGGGGCTTCTGTTACTCTACCAGCAGCTTTTTTCAGCTTTTCTTATTCTGTTTTTTCATCTTTTTTAGTAAAGTGTACCAATTACTTCCAAAATGACGGGATAAGACAGTTATGCAGTGGTGTAAGAGCACTATTCTCCATGAATCACTATGAATACATTTTCTCTAGACAAAGTATTTTTGTTTTTTGACTTTGTCATTGTTTCTTTAGAAAGCCTTTTATTCATGTCCTCTCCTAAACTTCTACAGATATCCAGTAAACCAGCAGAATCAGCTCACACGATAATTTAGATACTTTTTTAATGAAAATCTTGAGATTAAAACTATTCACATATACATGTATACCCCTAGCCCTTTTCACACTATTTCAACTAAAAATAACCCCTGTGGGGTTATTGGATCCTGTTTCATGGAGAAACAGTAGGTGGACGGCTGCTAGGGCCAGGATAATAAATGGAAGAATGAAATGGAAGGCAAAGAAGCGTGTTAGTGTGGCTTTATCTATGGAGAAACCACCTCAGATTCAGTCAACTAGGGTAGTGCCGATATAGGGAATAGCAGATAGGAGGTTGGTGATGACGGTTGCACCTCAGAATGATATTTGTCCTCAAGGTAGGACGTAGCCTATGAATGCGGTGGCTATGACTGTGAAGAGTAGGATTACTCTGATATTTCATGTTTCTTGGAAGGCGTAAGAGCTGTAATATAAGCCACGTCCAATATGTGCGTAGAGGCAGATGAAGAATATAGAGGCCCCGTTTGCGTGTAAGTATCGGATAATTCAGCCATAGTTGACGTCTCGACAGATGTGTGTGACAGATGAGAAGGCTGTTGTTGTGTCTGGTGTGTAGTGTATTGCTAGGAATAGGCCTGTGAGAATTTGTATGATTAGGCAAAGGCCGAGTAAGGAGCCAAAGTTTCATCATGAGGAGATATTTGATGGGGTGGGAAGGTCAATGAATGTGTTATTGATGATTTTTATTAGTGGGTGTGTTTTTCGAATGTTGATCATTAGTGTTCTTATAGTTGAATAACAATGATGATTTTTCATCATTGGTCATGGTTGGAGCCCATGTAAGAATAATGATGACATATATTGTTTTTATTATAAGTATTATTTTTGTAATTAGTTTTGTGGGGGTATCTTCAAAACCTTCACCTATTTATCAGGGTTTAGGGTTAATTGTGGGTGGTGGTGTTGGATGTGGTATTGTTTTAAATTTTGGTGGTTCTTTTTTAGGTCTAATGGTGTTTTTAATTTATTTAGGAGGAATACTGGTTGTGTTTGGTTATACAACGGCTATGGCTACTGAGCAGTATCCTGAAGTTTGGGTTTCTAATAAAGTTGTGTTAGGGGTGTTTCTTTTAGGGTTAGTGGTGGAATTTTTAGTGGTGTTATATGTTTTAGAGAGTGAGAAAGTGGAGCTTGTGTTTGAGTTTAATGGACTAGGGGATTGGGTTATTTATGATACGGAAGATTCTGGATTTTTTAGTGAGGAAGCTATGGGTATTGCTGCTTTATACAGTTATGGTACTTGATTAGTGATTGTAACAGGTTGATCCTTATTCATTGGTGTCGTGGTTATTATAGAGATTACTCGGGGTAATTAAATAGGATTAGGCTAAGGATGATGGTAATGAGGAAAGACAGGAAATAAAGTTTGATAAGGCCTTGTTGATTTGAGGTTAATGTGGAGGCTTTCAGTTGGATAAAGGTTGTAGTTTTTGGTAGGATGATTTCTAGTCAAGTTAGGTCTAGTAAAGATGTCGATAATTTTTGGCTTATTGATAAGTTTAGGTGAGGGGGTAAGCGATGTATAATTGTAGGAAAGTACCCTAATAGGGTTGAGAATTTAGAGAAGTTTGAGGCGTGGGTGTGTTTTAGGTTTTGTGTGTTAAGGTTAATTTCGAATGCAAGAATAAAACCTAGGGTTGTTACTGTGAGAGCGGTTAATTTCAGATGTAGAGGTATTGTTATTAGGGGAGTGGTTATTGGGGGAATGTTGTTAGTTAGGATAAAGCCAGCAAAGATACTTCCAATCAGTAGGCGTTTGATAGGGTTGATTAATAGGGGGTTATTTTCATTAATGTTGATAAGAGGTGGAAAGCGGGGTTGTCCTAGTAGTGCAAAGAAAATGATGTGGGTGCTGTAAATAGCTGTAAGGGAGGTGGCGGTTAGAGTTAGTAATAGGGCTCAGGCGTTGGTATAAGACGAAGTGGCGGCTTCAATGATAGGATCTTTAGAGTAGAATCCGGCGAAGAATGGTATTCCTGTTAGTGCGAGGCATCCTACAATAAGAGCTGTTGTAGTAAAAGGAAGAACTTTGTACAGTCCTCCTTTCTTTCGAATGTCTTGTTCGTCATTTAGATTATGGATGATGGAACCGGAGCATAGAAATAGTATGGCTTTGAAGAAGGCGTGTGTGCAGATATGAAGGAATGCTAAGTAGGGTTGGTTAAGGCCAATAGTCACTAGTATTAAGCCTAGTTGGCTGGAGGTAGAGAAGGCAATGATTTTTTTGATGTCATTTTGTGTAAGAGCACAGATAGCTGTAAATAGGGTAGTGAGAGCACCTAGGGAAAGGGTTATTGTTTGGACAAATTTATTATTTTCTATTAGAGGGTAAAAGCGGATAAGTAGGAAGACTCCTGCTACAACTATTGTGCTTGAGTGGAGTAGGGCTGAAACTGGGGTAGGGCCTTCTATTGCTGAGGGGAGTCAGGGATGAAGTCCAAATTGGGCTGATTTTCCAGCTGCGGCTAATACGAGTCCTATGAGGGGGAGATTTAGGGGATTTTGGTTGAGTATGAAGATTTGTTGTAAGTCTCACGTATTTGTGTTAGTTAAGAATCATGCTATTGATAGGAGGAAGCCGATGTCTCCAATGCGATTATACAAGATTGCTTGGAGGGCAGCTGTGTTTGCGTCTGCTCGTCCGAATCATCAGCCAATAAGTAGGAAGGATATGATGCCTACTCCTTCTCACCCAATGAAAAGTTGGAAAAGGTTATTAGCTGTAACGAGAATGAGTATAGTGATAAGAAAAAGAAGGAGGTATTTAAGGAATTGGTTGATATAGGGGTCAGAATGTATATATCATATTGAGAATTCTATAATGGATCATGTAATAAATAATGCTACAGGTATAAATATGAGTGAGAAGTAATCTATTTTAAAGCTGAGTGTTAGTTTAAGAGTCTGGATGGTAATTCAATGTCCGTTCGAAATAAGTGCTTCTTGGTTTGTATGAAGATATATTATTGCTGGAATTAAGCTAATGATGAAGGCACAAAGGGTAATATTTTTTACATAGTGTTGGTACTTGTTGCTTTTGTAGAAATTGGTACTGGATATTAGAATAGGGGATATTAAGATTAATAGGGCGAGTAAGGTGAAAGAGGTAAATAGATTTATTACTTTTATTTGGAGTTGCACCAAGTTTTTGGTTCCTAAGACCAATGGATAACTCCTATCCTTTAAAAGTTTGAAAAAGCCACAGTGTTAGATGTGGAAGCATGAGTTAGCAGTTCTTGCAGTACTTTTTCGGTAAATAAGAAGGTTTTATCTTCTGTTGCTAGTTCCACAAACTAGTATTTTTATTAAATTATATTTACAGTAAAGAGGACCTAGAATGATTTGGGGGTTTAGGGATAGAAGTAACAAGGGTATAATGTGTAGGGCTATTAGGGCGTGTTCTTGCATAAAGGAGGGAGTGAGATTGTTGATATGGTGTGTGTGTTTGCCGCGTTGTGTTATGATTAGCATGTATAGAGAGTATAGGGCTGTGATTACAATGTTTGTTCCTATTAGAATGATGGTAAGGTTTGATCATGAGAAAGCTGATATGACTACGAGTAGTTCTCCGATTAAGTTAATAGTGGGGGGTAGAGCAAGGTTTGTTAGGCTTGCTAGTAGTCATCAAGTGGCTATTAGTGGAAGGAAAATTTGTAAGTCTAGTGCTAGAATTATAGTTCGACTGTAAATTCATTCGTAGTTTGAGTTTGCTAGACAGAATAATATAGAGGATGTTAGGCCGTGGGCAATTATTAGGGTGGTGGCCCCTATATAACTTCAGAGTGTTTGGATGAGGATGGCTGCGATAACGAGTGCTATATGGCTAACTGAAGAGTATGCGATGAGTGACTTTAAGTCTGTTTGACGTAGACAGATGGAGCTAGTTATGATTATTCCCCATAAGGATAGTATAAGGAAAGGGTAAGCTATGTGTTCTGTCAGGGGATTAAGTAGTGGTGTAATTCGTAGTATGCGGTAACCTCCGAGCTTTAGAAGTATGGCTGCAGAACTATTGAGCCTGCGATAGGAGCTTCTACGTGTGCTTTGGGTAATCAGAGATGTAGTCCGTAGAGGGGTATTTTTACTAGAAAAGCCATTATGCAGGCTAGTCATATTAGTGTTGGATCAGGATGAGGATAGTGGTTGGGCTCAGTGCTGTAATAGAAGAAAATTTAAGGTTCCTATTGTGTTTTGTAAATATGTTAGTGCTACTAATAATGGAAGAGACCCAATTAGTGTGAAAAATAGGAAGTAGAGTTCTGCGTTGAGTCGTTCTGTTTGATTGCCTCAGCGAGTGATGATGATAAGAGTTGGGACTAATGTAGCTTCGAATATGATATAGAATAAGATTAGTTCTATGGCAGTGAATGTTATGATTAAAAGTGCTTGTAGTATAATTAGTATTGTAATGTAAAGTTTTTTTCGAATAAGGGGTTCTTTAAGAAGGTGGGATTGGCTTGCTATTAGTATTAAGGGAAGAAGTCATATTGTTAGTATTAGAAGCGGTGTAGAAAGGGAGTCAGAGAAGAATGTTAGGGAGTAGTTAAGGCTGTTGTCATTAAATTGATTGAGGAGGAGGAGGCTTGTGAAGCTGATTAATAAGCTATGAGTTGTGGAGTTGATTCAGATATAGTTGCTTTTTGATAGTCAGGTTAAGGGCATTAGTATGATAGTAGGGATAATAAATTTTAGCATTGGAGGAGGTTAAGATTTTGTACATAGTCAGTGCCATATGTATTGGAAATTATGACTAGTAGGGCTAGTCCAATGGCTGCTTCGCAGGCTGCAAATACTAGGAGAATAATTGGTATCATGCTAGCTAGGGTAAAGTGTGAGTTTAAGATTGTAAGGGCTGCTAAGACGAATAATGATAATATCATACCTTCCATGCAGAGTAGCACGGATATTAGGTGAGATCGATATATTAGCAGGCCTATGAGGGATAGAGTGAAGGCTATTATAATGTTTATATGGACTAGAGACACTTGGTAATTGTGAGTTTAGATCACAGTCTAGTGGGTCGAAATCACTTGTTTTGTTTTAAACTAAGTACCATATTCGCCTCATTCTAGGCCCTTTTGAGTTCATTCATAGGCTAAGCTGGCTGCTAGTAAGGAAATTAGGAACAAGGCTATGATGAGTATTGTGTTTAGATTATTTGTTTGGATTGCTCAGGGGAGGGGAAGTAGAAGAGCGATTTCTAGGTCAAAAAGGAGAAAGGTGATTGCTACTAGGAAGAATTTTATGGAGAAAGGTAGGCGGGCAGATCCCATAGGATCAAATCCACACTCATAGGGGCTTGTTTTTTTCTGCGTATGTGTTTAGTTGGGGTAGTCAGAAAGCGATAATTACGAGTAATAGGGCTAGTGCTGTATTTGTTAATAGTGTTAGTAGAAGATTTATTGTTCTTTTTCGGGGTGTACCGAAACTAACTGATTGGAAGTCAGTTGTACTTGTTGATACTAAAAGGACTATGAGCCTCATCAATAGATAGATACGTAGAGAAATAGTCATACGAAATCTACGAAGTGTCAGTATCAGGCGGCGGCTTCAAAGCCGAAGTGGTGACTTGACGTAAAGTGGAATTTTATTTGGCGTAGGAAGCAGACGATAAGGAAAGTGGATCCGATGATAACGTGTAGTCCGTGAAAGCCAGTGGCTACAAAAAATGTAGATCCGTAAATTCCATCTGAGATTGTGAAAGGAGCTTCGTAATATTCTGATGCTTGTAGTAGGGTGAAATAGACACCAAGTATAATTGTAATGAAGAGAGCTTGGAGTATGTGTTTACGGTTTCCTTCTATAAGGCTGTGGTGGGCTCAGGTGATGGATACGCCAGAGGCTAGTAGAACGGAAGTATTAAGGAGTGGGACTTCTAAGGGGTTTAGGGGGTGGATTCCTGTTGGGGGTCAACACTCACCTAGCTCAGGGGTGGGGGCAAGGCTTGAGTGGTAGAAGGCTCAGAAGAAGCCTGTGAAAAATAAAACTTCAGATAGAATAAATAGGATTATCCCATATCGAAGTCCTTTTTGAACTGTTGGTGTATAATGACCTTGGAAGGTACTTTCTCGGATGACATCTCGTCATCATTGAGACACTGTTAAGATAATTGTTAGTAGACCTAAGGCAAGTAGGAAAATTGAATTAAAGTGGAATCATATGATTAGTCCTGATGTTATTAGAAGTGCTGAGAGGGCTCTTGTAAGGGGTCAAGGGCTAGGATTTACTATATGATATGAGTGAGTTTGGTGGGTCATTATGTATTGTCGTGCAGATATAGGCTTACTAGGAGAGTGAACACATAGGCTTGAATTAAAGCAATGGCAAATTCAAGAATAGTTAGTAGGACGAGGATTGTAAATGTGATGAAGGCTACAGATAGGTTAATGCTTATTAGTACGAGGGTTGTTTTTCCAATTAGATGTATTAATAGGTGTCCTGCTGTAATGTTGGCGGTTAGTTGTACGGCCAGTGCTACTGGTTGGATAAATAGGCTGATAGTTTCAATAATTACTAGTATAGGGATGAGAAAAGTGGGTGTGCCTTGTGGTAGGAGATGGGCTAGGGATATTTTTGTTTTGTTGCAGAAGCCTGTAATAACGGTACCAGCTCACAGAGGGATAGCCATTCCAATGTTTATTGAGAGTTGTGTAGTGGGTGTGAATGAGTGAGGTAATATTCCGAGAAGATTTGTAGAGGCAATAAATAGGAGTGAGATAGGTATTAGGGATCAAGTTTGACCTTTAGGGCTGTGTGTATTTATTAGTTGCTTTGATGTGAGTTTAGTCAATCATTGTTGAAGGGAAATTGTGCGGTTGTTAATTAGTCGATTTGGTGTAGGGAATAGGATAGTGGGGAATATAATAATTAAGGTGGCGATAGGAATACCTAATATTACTGGGACTGTGAAAAAGGCAAATAGATTTTCGTTCATGTAGTGTTTCAAGGGGTTTGTTGTTTTTGTGTTTTAGTAGTTATTACTTTGGGGTTAGGGTGGTAAAGATGTTTTGAGATTTTTAATTTTTAATTTTTAATACTTTTTAATGTACAGTTAAGTAAAACAAAACATTCCCACCTGCAGGGTGGTGAATTCCAGTTTTCTTAAACCCTATCCCAAAACTGAGCAGGATTATTGCTTTAAATAGCTTCATTTGCACAGAGAGACCTTCTCTAACTCCCCAGTGTTGGTTTACTCCCCTTGCTACTAGCTCCCATGACATCCTAGGCTTATATTTACCTAATCACAACACTTAGCACACTTAGTAGTATCACTTGACCAATTGTGTGTATTCCTTGCTCTACTGTGAGTTTCATGAAGGTCTGAGTCAGGTTCTTCTTGTTTACCCCAACACCAAACACAAAGCTTGATACATGGTGGACACTAAAGAAGATATCTGCTACATTTCAGTGGTTATCTAATGACTATGTGTATGTACAAGCTGACATCCTCCAGGTTTATTTAACTCTTCCAATAAGATATTTCAGAGTTGTGAACAGGAAATAAGATGACTTCTGAAGGCTTGGCTCTCAGAAGTCTAGTACTAATTATTTTGTAAGAACCTAGGAAATATTAAAAATAAGCAAAAACAAAACCCAAAGTCCAAAATTGGAGAGGACTTTCCCGACATACTTTTCTCACTTAGAAGTTTTCCTTTAGCATACAACAATAATTGTTTACTATGTACCATTTCTGTTACCATTGTAATGAATGATTTTCAGTTATAGATTTTATTCAGTTTTGAGAGATGGGAAAAATGTGAATGGAAGACAATTGTAAATATATTAATTTCTTTTCTGTTTAGTGCATGCAAAAAATTATCATTAGTGTAAAGAATAGATATAGTTTATAAAATTTTTATCAGAAAAAAGTTGGCTTCTTCCTGGCTCATTAATTAAATGCTGAACAATCACTTAAAGGCTGTTGATTGGAAGTGTTCCAAATGATTAGCCTACCCAGGACACCCACATGCCTTAGTATAGTCATAGCCCTATAATAATAAGACAGTGTGTTTGAGTACCCACAGTTTGCAAGTCCATGGCTGATCCCAAAATTGTATCCTTTCACTCATTCTTGATTTAATAATACCTGTCATGACCTACACTTTGAAGTTGCTAGACACTTAATGAGTTTATATTTTAACTCATACTGTAATAATTTTTCTACAAAATATTTTTGCAAGTTTAAACATTTCAAGTGGTAAGTAGTTCATTTCGACAACAATCAAACTCTATTATCAAGAATGGATTTCTGTTTTTCAGTGTTCAGAAGTGATTATTAATTTTTTGGCCATAAACATTAAACTGTAGTTCTTGGCAATTTTCCTGGAGACTTAGGAAGATAGTATCTTATGTGTCAAAATCTCTAAAGTATATAAATAAATCTCCAGGTCTAAAGGGGTAATTTCAATGAAATGTGATACCTTTATTTGTGTGTGAACTCTTAGATGACACAAATTAAGTTGATTTGAGGTTTGCGCTATGTCAAGTCATGTATTTAATAAATGCTTCCAGAGAATATGACTACTACTCTGATGTTGCCACAATTCTCAGTTTTTCACAACAGGACTGTATGCTTTTCTAGCTAATGTTTTCTTCCTGTGCCCACATATGTTTCAAGTTCATTTGTGTGTGTGTGTGTGTGTGTGTGTGTGTTGCTAAATATTTTTTATTCTTCATACTGAAAAATATATGGGGGTTTTGTTTTTTTCTATGACATCAGTCATGTGCAGGAGAGGTATTAGTAATTTGGTGCAGAGTATAAATACTAAGTGTAGAACAACTGGGAAAGAGATATAGCAAATGGCACACATCACTGAATTTTAATCGACATCCTCTTCCCTGGCAGTACTTATAAGTTCCTATATGACCTTCACAGAGGGGTTTCATGTTAAAACATTTAGAGGAAGCAGTGATCAGGTTAGCAGCAGAAGCTAAAAATGCACTTCTAAGTCTTGGAGCCTACTTATATTTGAGTTGCTGTTTGTTGTAGTTTTATAAACTAAAGCTGAATTATATGTGAATTATATTAATTATATATAATTTTATAGACCTTTTACAACTTACTGAAGCCTTATTGTGTATTGTATAGTATCCCCTTTTTTCCACAATAATGTGCAAGAAGATATGGATGTTTGTGTATATACATTATATATATATAACATAATTATATGTACATATTATATTTACAAAATTAACCCCATTTACAACTGAGAGAACTGACACTTAAAGACATCAAATGACTAACCTGAAGCCTCATAGCTATTGAGACCTATACACAACAACTTGGATACTTAAAATCTTGGTTAAAGCCTACTTAAGTAAATATATAAGAATTAAGCAATATGGCAACAAATAGAACAAATCTATTGGCAAATATTTGCTGAGTGCCTACTGTGTGCAAAGCAGTGTAGGAACCTCATTTTCTCATTGCTTAGTGGCACTTTCTAAACTCCTTGGCTGTTTTATAGTTGCATTTTCCATCATTATAAAGGCATGACCCTCTCCTGGGCTTCAAGCCAAATACTGAACAGCATGAGATAATGTGCAAAAACTTATTCTTGTCATCTGATAATTTATAAAAGCAAAATTGTCCATGAGAAAGATCTCTATAAATATGCTTTATATAAAATCATGTGTAAGATTTTACTTTTTGAGTTAAACCACTTGTTTTCACTTATATTTTAAGATTGTTGATCAATGTGGCCTACTTAGTTGTTACAGAAGCAGACATTTCTAGTGCCTGCTGTTCTCCCTGGGAAGGCTTGTCACTTTGCAGGAACCATATTATCTTTTTGAGGCCACCTGGGGATAGTTTATTAATTTGTTGGTTTACCAGTCTCTAATTATCCTGAAATACTTAATGCCATTTCCAAAGGTGCTACAGAGAACAGCACTGTAAGTCTGATACTTGGTAATTTTCACTTTGTGATATCTTTCCATGGGAAATTCTAAATACATATCTAGAAGGGAACCATGGCTAGAGTTCTTTCTCCTTCACTTAATATTCTTCACTGAAGACAATTTGTTTCCCTTGCTCAGTGAAGAGAAGAAATAACACACAAGAGTTATTGGCAGCAAAATAGGAAAATAGCAACATCAGAAATGTGACAATTAAGAGGCCTGTAATGGCTCATATGTGTTGTAAACTGCTAATTAACCTTGATTATAAGAAATGTAGTCAACTTCAGTTACCAATATGCCTCTTCCAGAAGATCTTGGCAACTGTCGATGGTCAGTGCAGTTTCTAACTTGGCTTTTATTTCATTGGACCACTTTTTACATCACTTCAGAATTCTCATCTGGAGATTACAGTGAATATTGTTTCTAGTTATTGAGTATAATCCATGTATTTGCTTATTTGTACATAATACAGAACATATGTATAAAGCAACTGGTGAATTCTTGAAGAAACATGTGGAATATATTCCAAGGCTTTTAACCTGATAGTTCATAAGTGTGCTTCAGCATTTCCAGAAATAGTCAATGTTTTGATTTCCTTTACATCAAATTTATTTCAAGCTTATTTTTTCCATCAGCTGCAATAACTCAAAATTTAGCCTAAAAAGAGAAAAAATATAGTTTGCAAAATGCATATCTTGTAGTTCAAATGTTCTGATAGTATGAGGACCCTTGAAATCTCGTGACCTCACATTTACTTTCCACACTAGTCTGCTACCATTCACAGCCCAAGGTTAAAAAAAGAACTGTTTACATCCAAGTTTCCATGTCCTCTTTTCTCATTCACTGTTCAAACCACTCTAGTCTGGCTATACATCAACTCTGCACCAAAATAGTTTTGATCAAATAACATCTTTCAGTCCTCTTTATTGTTGAACTCTCAGCAGCATTTGACTTCATTGGCTACTTTCTCTTTTCCTTCTCTTTTCTTCCTATCTCTCTCATTTCTTCTTTCAGAATTCCCTGCAGGCTTGTCTTCTTAAATATGACTATTAAATGTCAGTTTCTCAAGACCAATAACTCCTGGATGTAAACGGGCGAGGCCCCAATTCTAAGTAGCAGGCTCAGAGATTTAAGAGCCTGCTTGATATCTCCAGTTGGGTATCTCATAGATGTCTCAAGTTTAACACATCTATAACTAAATAAACTGTAATAACTAAAGTATACCTTTCTTTTCCCCTCACACACACAGCACACACACACATCTCACACATCACACCCCACCCCACAAACACAACCACAGACCACACACTCCTTCATAGCCAGCCTTCCTCTTGTATTCTGTGTCTCAGTAAATGGTATCCCTCTTCAACCACTGCATCAGAAAACAGGAAATTATGCTGGACATCTATCTCTTTTTCATCTTCTTTATCTAGTTATAAATTTAAATGTCCAAATCCTCCTTGATTTTGCCTATTTCCAGTTCCCACTGGCATAACTCAAGTTCAGGTTACTTTCTTCTCTTGCCTGGGTTAGGATCTGCAATGGCCGATCCTCACTGAACTCCCTGCATTAATCTAGCCACTGCATTGCAGCCAAAGTGAACTTTTGAAAACATAGATCTATCATGTCCCTGCCTTACTTAAAACTCTGTGTTGTTTTAATGTAACACAATTTAATTATATACTATAATTCTTAGGATAATGATCAAGTGTTTCATACATCCCAAGATGTCCTACAGAATATAATCCCTGCTACCTCTCCAGCTTTATTCTGTGCCATTCTTCTCCTAAGTGCCTTTCAGTGTACCAGGTTCCTTTCTGTCTCAGGACTTAGGCATACTCCATTCCCTCCATTGTGAAAGCTTTCTGCACCCACTGAATCCTATCTCATCTCCCTTCACCCAGTAAATAACTACATATTCTTTAAAGCTCAGTGAAAATGTTGGTTCCTCAGAAGCCTTCCTGACCATTCAGAATCCTCTTGCTATAAAGTCTCCTTGGCTGTCCTTTTCTGTTGTTGAATCTAACACAATTATTAAATAATGGCTTAGTTAACTACTTGTTTGAAGTTTTTCTCACCTGCTGTAATATATGCTCCATGGGATCAAGAACTTTATTTATATTGCTTGTTGCTGAACAGCGCTCAAATAGTACCTTGCTGTGAAAGCAGTTTCATTTATGTGTATTTAATGAATGATCAAACGAACAAGTAACAATTTAAATGATAACTGATATTAGGAATTTCTAAAACACTGACACATAGTAGGCACTTAATAAATGTTTATAAATAAATCAATGAATGTTAAAAGATACCATTTTTTGCTTAAATAAGGAATGCTCCTGGTAAATATTGAAACCTGGCCAGATTATTAACTATACCTTTTATTATCAAAATGATGTTTTTTATTCTTTGCTTTGGCAGAGGGAGTTTTCTATTCTCTTAAAAGCATACGATTCAGAGAAGAGAACGTGGAATGCTTGAATGCCATCATACTAAAGCTGATAGTTACCATGTTATATATAGGAAGTTTTTTCCTGTCAGAGTCTACATATTTCAGATTTTTAAAAAATGGGGTGGAATAAAATTTTCTGCAACTCTTAGGTTTAACTGATTTTGTCATTATGTTATTCCAGATGTTTTAAATTAAACTCACAAGACTTCACTGACAAACTCAGTATCCTCTGCTGAATTGTATTATTTTCTTTAATTATGAATTTAGGCAATACACACACTAGTACTAGCTCTAATTGTGACTCCATTACCTATAGAAATTAAAAGTTTTTCATATATTAGAGTTGCTGCAGACATCTCAAATATCATTTTAAGTAATCTCTACTTTGAAATTATGGGTAGTTACATTTTGTTACTTAATGTTCTATTAGAGACATAAAATGCTATATTATGAACTTAATCATTTAAAATATTGATGACTATATATTGGTTCCTTTGAAATTCTATGTGTTTTTAAAATGAATTTTAAAACATTACCCTGGAATGAGGACTTTAGGTTTTACCAGATTGCCAAGGATTCCATATCACAAAATGTAAAGAACTCCTGCATTATACTATTTTTTAAGTTGTGTCATTCATTGTGTTTAGTGTTCATTCAGAAAACAATTCCTTAGTGGGGAGACTCCAGTCTTCAAAAGAAGGGTCAAAATGAAAAAGAATGCCACAGGTCCTACATTCAAATTCAGTTGTTAAAATCTTGTTTTTTCAAACCGTTTTGTAAATTTCTTGCTTTAACATGTAGTATGTTCTTTTCCATCGCTATCCTGTTTGGACCCAAATTCTACTCATTTCAGGCTGAAACTGAGGTTTTGAAGTAGAGCTGGGTCCCTAAGCACTTGCCACTTCACACCTCTCTGCATGGAAGTAATTCTTTGGGACTAAATTTTTCTCTTTCCCTGTAGGGAATAAATACATGTTTGCTGATGATGAGAAAGAATTAACCTCAGGCTCACTATATTCTGGGCCGCATAAGCCTATGGTTCTGAATGGAAGGAGGTTGCAAGAAGCATTCTTATTATTTTGTCACACTGAGGGTGGAGGAGTTGGTCAGTGATTGCTAATGAAAATATAGTCTAACTCAGTATTTCCACCATGCTATAATGGCTTTAAACAAACTAGCAATGAACTGTCTGTTTTAGTGAATTTTCTAGATAATTGTTGAATTGTTTTTGTAAACGTAGAAACTTTGTTTCGTATTATTTTATTGATCAGATTATTTATAAATGCATTACATATCTTCTTGCTTTCCTAAAGTGTGTTTGTGGATGTATATACACATCCACACACACACATATTTCTTGCCTGCATTCTAAAAATGATTTAATGGTGACCATAGTATTGCATTCTGTTAATTATGGTTCACTTTTCCTGACATTTTCAGATTACCTATAATGAGAGCAAATGTTGGTGTCCCAAAGGACATTGGCTTTGAAGCAAGACATCTGGGCTTGATTTCTGGCTCTTCTGTTCAACAAGCAGTTTTGTGACCATGGGCAATTTATTTAGCCACAGCTCAGCTTACTCAACTGTAAAAAGAGGGTGTTAATACTGCCTCATTAATGAATGAAATAGTAGATGTACATTGAGAGGTACGTATCTGGTACCTAATAAGTGGTAGTGACAGAATTAGTGTGTTGTAAAATTCTATCTTCAGGACAACTGAATACTTTGTGCTTTTTCCTGTATGAAAGATCTGTTCTAGTGTTCTTTTGTCTACTTTTAGTGGCTAGCATATCACTGCTGAAAGAGTAATTGTACTTTCTAGCTCCTTCCTTATTTTTGTCTTGTTTTTTTCTTCCTCTCTTTGTAATTTTGGTTCATAACTTTTAGTGTTATGATTATCAATTCTTTCATTTCATAGGCAGGGTTAGCCATTGCACATGCTTTTTCCATTTGATCAATCAACTAATGAATTATACTTTGAAGCATGCAATAATTTTTTCTCACATATCCTATTGTCTTTTGGGAAATTTTATGTTGTTCAGAGGCTTTTCTTTTTCTTTTCTGTTTGGTCTCTTTTGAGATTACGGGAACTACCATGAATAAACAAATGTAATCTGAGGCTGCTTTCCTGTGTGATGTCCCTAGGCTCTGCAAGTCATACATCTGGGGGATGTCACTACTCCTGGTGTCCCTCTGTTCCTGTGTATGCTAGAGATTTGGGACATTTGTCAGTCTCCTGAGTTGTGCAGCCTACTGTTCTTTTCCTGCTTATTAAGAGAGAAGACCACAACTCTTCAGTTTGCTCCCCCAGGAATATAGTTCTCCAATCATATGAAACTGTCCTCTCCAAGGCAGAGAGCAGCCATAGGGTGAGGTTGGAGGCATGTTGGGTCCTGGTGGAGTTGAGTCCAACCTAAACTCTATGCTTGGATTGACTGCACATTCTGACACCCATCTCCATTAGATGTCTTCTCACTCATTGTCTCATGATTTTCCTTGAGAGTCTCGCTGTCTTCCTGTCATTCCAAAGTCATAATTCCGTCATCCCAAGTCCATCAGAAAGATACTACTTCTGGAATAGGTTCAAATGTATTTCCTGCAGGGCCCATATTTAAGAATATTTTGGGACAGGAAGTTCATCAAACACTCACTAATAGAAGGTTTCCTTCTCTTTCTCCCCTCCATCCTAAACAAACACAAAGTAAAATTCTAATATAACCTTCACCTCTGGCTGAGTTAAAATTGCTGTTACAAAAGTAATTTTGACAAATCTTGATGTTTTCAACATTTAGATATTTTGAAGAAAGATTTTAAAACTCATTTTCATCCTGTGTGAAGCTTTTGCCGTACATTTTTCCTATTACCCTGTCTTTATGGATTTACATATTTAAGTCAAATTTTTGCCATCAAAAATGTACTTAAATTATAAATAGTATTTCTATATTCATGGATTTTTCTTTTCACTAGCAAGCAAAAAGTCAGGATATCTTAGCTGTGTAATAGTTCTAAAATTTTTAGGTAAATTGTGAACATTAGAAATTGTACTTCGCATGAAAATATAAGGTTCATGTGGTACTTTTGTGAATTTAAAAAATATTATGGTATAATTCTTTTTCTATGAATTCATGAATTGATTGTATTGATGTGTTTTTCATCAACAAGTTAATCTTAGGGAGAATGGATTTTCTTTAAAAGGACTGTGGTAAATCTAACTTCAATGTTCAAATGACCCATAATGTGAAGGAGATAAGCACATGGAAGAAGCTTCAGTACACAAAACAGAGTTTAGTCATAGGAATAGATTTGATAGGAATCACATTCGGCTGTAATAGGAATTTACATGAGGAGCAACGTAGCGAGGTAAATTCTTCACTTAGGGGATCAAAATGTAAGGCAGACTTACATAGCTTCTAGGTTTGCTGCATTATGATTATGCTGTTGTTTCATCATTCACTCCTAGGGTTTATTTTGTGCCTCAATGTGAAAGAGAGCTTTTGTTTGTTTGCTTTTTGTAGGTTTTTTCACCGTTATTTGTTGTAAGCTGTTTATTTGTTCATTAATGCTTCACAATTTCATTCAACAAACATTTATTCCATTTGGCTTTTTCCACAGCAAAATATGGAAAAAACTGTGTTAAGTTCTATGGAGAAACAGAAATGAATAAGATATGAATTTGCGCTATCTTCTAATCCACTAGGGTAAAGAGACATACAGACAACTATTTCACACAGAGTGGAAGGAAATGAGAGCTGTGGCATGTATGCTGAGGGACAGCGTTAAATTGGATGTGGAGAGGAATATGTCTATTTCATGAGTGAATTCTTGAAAAAGAGGTGGGATTTATGGTTGCTGGACCTAGCATTCAATTAATAGCTTATGAATAATATGGATTGTTATTAGAGATTTATTTATTTATTTTTGTGTTCAAGCACGTTAGGTGAAAAAAGTAATAAAAAAATTTAAAATCGAAAAATTGTGACAAGTGAAAATGCATATAAGCATCCATGTCACATTTCCTTTTCTTTGGGGAGCAATATTAAGTCAGAGAACAGGGAAGTGACGTTATCTGAAGGGTTCTTTTAGGAATCACTAACATTTGAGTTAAAAGTAGATAATTACTTCAAATAAATATAGTTTAAATATAATTTTCACCCCAATGACTGTGTTTAAATCTTAGGCAATCTAGTCAACATAAACATGAAGTTTCACATTGCTAGACACAGTTAAGCATTCCACAATTGCCCTTTCTTGCCGCTGTGTTTGCAGTTTTGAACAAAACTGATTAACTAAATTCGAAAGTATTTTTGTTTGTTTTTTTTTTGGTTTTTGTTTATTTATTTATTTATTTATTTTGAGAATAAGTCAAATGGATTTTAAATGGCTTAGGAAAAGATACTTATTTTTATTAGAGAGCTTACTTTCCTGTAAGAAATTCAGCAAGTTTTATGGCCTTATCTGGGGCATATTTAGAAATCAAACAGAGAAAAGGTTTTAACAAAACCATGTTTCACAGTATTTGTCTAAAACTTCCACATAACCATTAGCTCAGCTACCAAAGCTGGTGCCATTTTGTGATGGTGGAACTTTAATATGTGCTCCTATACCCCTCTTCTAATTGTTAGGCCTGAGAAATGTATTAATTGTCTTCATACTAAAATAATATACACAAAATGGTAAATCATGTGGCTAAATCCAGAAAAGAAAACAACAAAAAATATGACTAGAGCCATTCCTCAACATTCTCTCTTCCTTTCCTCAATACTGCACAGCTTTAGCATATTTATTTCTGTACAAATTTTATAAATCTACATGCGTTTTTAGAGTCAGAGCTGCCTTTGTGTTCCTTGCAACAGGTAGCATGGTCCTTGCCTATAAAAGACACTTGGTAACTATTAGACCGAACCACATAAATTGCTCTTTGTATAGAGTCAGAAATAATCAAACACTAGTGATATCAAATGGTTCAATCTAAATTTGTTGAGTGAATGAGGAAATCAGGGCATGAATTATTCTTCCAACTCATAGTCTATGGATTTTTATCACATAACATAGAGCTTTCACTGGATAATGCACCTTGCTGAGCTTTGTCACTCTAGAACGTTGCTCTCCGAGCTCTTTTGATCACACACCCTCATTAATAAAACATATTTGAGATGACACATCCAAACATGTATTCTTATTATAATCTATATACTTACATTTTATTACAATACTAAGGTATTCTTGCAGTTCTATGCACCATCTATCAGTTCCCTGGTGTATGCATGCCCCATTTTGTAAACACCATTTGTAGTTGAGCTTTCTGGTTCTTGCAGAGAACTACAAGTATGTTATAACTGATCTTCAAAGTTAATAATTTCTGAATAATTTCATCTAAAAATATAACTTCTGTGTAAAAATTTAATGATGGATTCCAATCGAAGTGGGAGAAGGGGTATTTCTCATATACAGACACATTAATTAAACAACAAATGAAGCCCTCATGCGTCCTAGCAGATTCTCCCTTTTAGGATTCTATTTTAATTCAATTAAATATGGCCACTTTTTATTCAAGGTCATGTTGTTTTCAATTTGTATCTATTCAATCTTTCATAAATTGCAATGTATTCTACCTAGGAGTTATGATTTATACCGTTTATACTGCCTCATAAAATGTCTTTAATACTTTAGCCTACATTTATTTCTCCTTAAAAATTCTAATGGCCTGTATTGTCTAATTCAAACAACTGCAGTCATTACCATATGCTGTTTTTGTTGGGAAATCTAAGGAAGGGACAGAGGCTTGAAGTGGATGATCTGCTAAGTTTGGTTCTAAGATTTGGTGCTTCTGAGTTTATGAGAAGGCTTTTAGGACTTGGATGTCACCTTTCTCAATCTATACAAGCAATAACCACATAACCAAAATTATTTTTCTATTAAAAAAAAAGAAAATAAAAAAAAGATGCTGGAGGACAGTTAGAGAAACTGAGGCTCTAATTCATCCTTTAAATGTGGCTCCTTTATTCAGTGTGAAGATCAATATCACTCACCTGTCATTTAATTTGATACTCTACTCTTGGCAAGGGTTATTCTCCATTAGGCTCAGTGGGTGATATCGTCACTGTCCATATGATTAAATGACACTTAGTAATATGGATTTTCCAAGTTGTGTAATATCTTCCTACTATGTCATCACTATCCCCACTTTATAGCCAGAACACAGGCAAATTTGGCTCTACAGTGAAGGGTTCAGATAGATAAATACGAGAAGGGGAGGTTTTAATTTGGCACTAGCGTTGTTTAGCATTCATAAAAAATTGTTTTACTGCCCAGATGTTGGAAATTTATTAATTATCATATTGGCTCTCGGGCCTAGTTCTTGCAAGAGCCATAGTAGATGCCAGAAGCTAAATAACCTTTTGTCATTCTGCTGAATAAAGGATTGTTTGTGCTCTCCAGTTGATGAATTATCTCTGTGCCTTGTCGTTATAAAAAGAAACTCATCTTGTTCACTGGCCTGGCAGGAGATGAGAAGGCCCTAGAGAGAGCACAGAGGATTTTTCCTTTCACAAATCATATGTAGGATGTATGCTGTGAGTCCTGTCTGGAAATAAAAGTGAAAAGAACTCAGGACAAAACATAAAACTTTCATTGTTAGTAATAGTTGATATATGATAGATCATTACAAATTTATAGGATTAAACATCTGCTTTTACCCATACTAAATTATTTTAAAGTAGAAGTCAATTGTAGCATAGACAAATGTGCTTTTGCGTGTGCTTTGGAAGTCAAGGGAAATTTAAAATTAAAATTTAAAATTTAAAATTCTAATGAAACTAAGATAATACCAATAATTTTATGTTATTATACTCGTTTATGACAGACATATATGGAGACATTTGATATCAGAGCATATCATTGTGTATTGAAGAGAAAAAGCTAAGTTATTCCTTATAATCATTATGTTTCCACTAAATAGAATGGGTCAAAACCTGCAACTGGATTAATTGCTTTGCTGTTTTTTCTTTTTTAATTAGTGAATAAACTTTATTTTTTAGAGAAGTTTTAGGTTCACAGTAAAATTGAACACAAAGTGCAGAGTTCTCATGTAACCCCTGTCCCCACATTGATAGTGGGTGATAGATTCACCCACTATCAATATCACACACCACATGGTACATTTGCTATTATAGATGAACCTACACTAATACACCATTATCACTCAAAGTTTACATTAGGGTTCACTCTTGGTGTTGTGCATACTTTGGGTTTGAACAAATGTATAGTGAACATGTATCCACCATTATGGTATCATACAGAATAAACTAAGCTCTCTGTGCTCTGCCTATTCATCGCTTCATCCCCACCCCCAACCACTGGCAACCATTAATCTTTTTACTTTCTTCAGAGTTTTGTCTTTTCCATATTATTGAAACCATACAATATGTAGCCTTTTCAGATTGGAATTTTTTCACTTAGTAATATACACTTAAGCTTCCTATGGAGGACTCTCTTTTTAAGGCTTGATAGCTCATTGCTCCTTGTCTGGGTGTACCACAGTTTATTTTTCTTTTCACCTACTGAAGGACATCTTGGTTGCTTCCAAGTTTTGGCAAGTATGAATAAAGCTGCTATAAACATCCATATAGAGGTTTTTGTGTGGACATAAGGTTTTAGTTTTCGGGGGTAAATACCAAGGAGCACAACTGTGGATCACATGGTAAGAGTGTTTTGTTTTATAAGAAACTGCCAACTGTCTTGCAAAGTGGCTGTACCATATTGCATTCCTACCAGCAATGAATGAGGGTTCCTGTGGCTCCACATCCCCACAAATATTTGGTGTTGTTGGTGTTTTCTAGTTAGCCTGTCTAGTAGCTTATCACTTTTTTATCTTTACAAATAATCAGCTTTTGGATTTGTTGATTTTCTCTACTGATTTTCTCTTTACAATTTCTTTGATTTTGGCTCTAATTTTTATTATTTCTTTTCTTCTGCTTACTTGGACTTAATTTGCTCTTTTTTTCTAGGCCTTAAGGGGGAGCTTAGTTATTGATTTTTAGATCTTTCTTCTTTTTAAATATATGTGTTCAATGCTATAAATTTCCCTCTAAGCACTGCTTTTGCTGCATCCCACAAATTCTGATAAATTGTATTTTCATTTCCATTTAGTTCAAAATATTTTAAAATTTCTCTTAAGAGTTCCTTCTTTGACCCATGTGTTATCTATAAATGTATTGTTTAATCCCTGATTGGATTTTTCAGCTATCTTTCTGTTTTTGGTTTCTATTTTATCTTCATTGTGGACTGAGAGCAGACCTTGTATATCTATTTTTCCAATGTGTGAAGGTGTGTTTATGGCACAGAATGTCATCTGCCTTGGTGATCATGCCATGTGATCTTGAAAAAAATGTGTAATCTGCTGTTGCTAGGTGAAATGGTCTATATATGCCAATTTATCTAATGAAGTGATGATACTGTTGAGTACAACTGTATTCTTACTGATTATCTATCTTCTGGATCTGTCCATTTCTAATAGAGGGGTGTTACAGTTTCCAACTATAATAGTGTCTTTATTTCTCCTTGTAGTTCTATCAGTTTTTGCCTCACTAATTCTGATGTTCTGTTGTTAGGCACATACTCATTAAGAATTGTATGTCATTTTGAAGTATGGACATTTTTATCATTTTGCATGACCCCTCTTTATTCCTTATTATTTTTCTTGCTCTTCCACTGTGAGCTTGTGGGCTTCAATGAAGTAATGAGGAGGGAATACAGGAGTTAGAATGAGAGAATTATGGAGGCTTTAGTTGGAGGAAGAAGGCACAAACTCTTTTCACCAATCTCACTTATTCCTCAACCAAATGCAATTATGAATTCTGCACACATAACTCATTTATGAAATTGCTTGTTCCAAGTCCAATTAACTAATGTTTTGTCCTTATCTTATTTGTTCCCTCAACTGTATTTGGCACACACAGACTACTAGACTACTCTCTTCTTTAGAAATATTCTCTCCCTTTGCTTTCTGTGATACTGCAATCTCCTTATTCTCTAACTTTTCTTTCTACTCTTCTCTGTTTAAGATATTTCATTCTCCCTTACCCTGCAAACTATGGTTCACTTTATGACATTACTTTAAAGCCTCTTTTCCCTTTGTGTACTTTCCTGGAACAGATGTGTCCACTTCTATGGCTTAAGTTTCAACCGTTATAGTTATGACTCCCACGTCTATACATCCAGCTTAGGTCAATCTCCATAAGCTACAGACCAGCATATTCAAGTGCTTACTGGACAGCTCCACTGGGAAATCTTTCAGACACCCTGAACTCAATGTATAGAATACTGAATTCAAAGATTTTCTCCATAACTCTAGTCCTCTTTCTGTGTTCCTTAACCTAGTGAATGATATCAGTCCACCATACCATGTTGCTCTAGCAGAGAAATTTGGCATAATTCTTATCTCCTCTTTCTCATCTCCAATATACAATCAGTCATCAAATCTTGTGTATTTGAACTCCTTAAAATCTCTTGAATCTATTCAATTTCCCCTATCTTTTCAAATTTGTGTTATTATCATATTTGAATGGAATTGCCACCATTAGGCCCTAATTGGATTTCCTCTCTCCAGTCTTCATACTTATCCATTCTTTATCAAACTCTTTTTTAAACATATTTAATGGAGTATAATTGCTTTAAAATGTGTTAGTTTCTGCTTTATAATAAAGTGAATCAGTTATACATATACATATGTTCCCATATATCTTCCCTATTGTGTCTCCCTCCATCCCACCCTCCCTATCCCACCCCTCTAGGTGGTCACAAACGACAACGCTGATCTCCCTGTGCTATGCAGCTGCTTCCCACTAGCTATCTATTTTACGTTTGGAAGTGTATATATGTCCATGCCACTCTCTCACTTTGTCACAGCTTACCCTTTCCCCTCCCCATATCTTCAAGTCCATTCTCTAGTAGGTCAGTGTCTTTATTCCGGTCTTACCCCTAGGTTCTTCATGACCATTTTTTTATCTTAGATTCCATATATATGTGTTAGCATACAGTATTTGTTTTTCTCTTTCTGACTTACTTCACTCTGTATGACAGACTCTAGGTCCATCCACCTCACTACAAATATCTCAATTTTTGTTTCTTTTTATGGCTGAGTAATATTCCATTGTATATATGTGCCACATCTTCTTTATCTCTTCATCTGATGATGGACACTTAGATTGCTTCCATGTCCTGGCTAATGTAAATAGAGCTGAAATGAACATTTTGGTACATGACTCTTTTTTTTTTTTTTTTACAACTTTATTGGAGTATAATTGCTTCACAATGGTGTATTAGTTTCTGCTGTATAACAAAGTGAATCAGTTATACATATACATCTGTTCCCATATCCCTTCCCTCTTGCATCTTCCTTCCTCCCACCCTCCCAATCCCACCCCTCCAGGCAGTCACAAAGCACCGATCTGATCTCCCTGTGCTATGCAGCTGCTTCCCACTAGTTATCTACCTTACGTTTGGTAGTGTATATATGTCCATGCCTCTCTCTCACTTTGTCACAGTTTACCCTTCCCCCTCCCCATATCCTCAAGTCCATTCTCAACTAGGTCTGTGTCTTTATTCCTGTTTTACCCCTAGGTTCTTCATGACATTTTTTTCCCCTTAAATTCCATATATATGTGTTAGCATACGGTATTTGTCTTTCTCTTTCTGACTTACTTCACTCTGTATGAGAGACTCTAGGTCTATCCACCTCATTACAAATAGCTCAATTTCATTTCTTTTTATGGCTGAGTAATATTCCATTGTATATATGTGCCACATCTTCTTTATCCATTCATCTGTCGATGGACTTTTAGGTTGTTTCCATTTCCAGGCTATTGTAAAAGAGCTGCAATGAACAATCTTGTACATGACTCTTTTTGAATTATGGTTTTCTCAGGGTATATGCCCAGTAGAGGGATTGCTGGGTCATATGGTAGTTCTATTTGTAGTTTTTTAAGGAACCTCCATACTGTTCTCCATAGTGGCTGTACCAATTTACATTCCCACCAGCAGTGCAAGAGTGTTCCCTTTTCTCCACACCATCTCCAGCATTTATTGCTTCTAGATTTTTTGATGATGGCCATTCTGACTGATGTGAGATGATATCTCATTGTAGTTTTGATTTGCATTTCTCTAATGATTAATGATGTTGAGCATTCTTTCATGTGTTTGTTGGCAGTCTGTATATCTTCTTTGGAGAAATGTCTATTTAAGTCTTCTGCCCATTTTTGGATTGGGTTGTTTGTTTTTTTGTTATTGAGCTGCATGAGCTGCTTATAAACTTTGGAGATTAATCCTTTTTCAGTTGCTTCATTTGCAAATATTTTCTCCCATTCTGAGGGTTGTCTTTTGGTCTTGTTTATAGTTTCCTTTGCTGTGCAAAACCTTTGAAGTTTAATTAGGTCCCATATGTTTATTTTTGTTTTTATTTCCATTTCTCTAGGAGGTGGGTCTAAAAGGATCTTGCTGTGATTTATGTCATAGAGTGTTCTGCCTATGTTTTCCTCTAAGAGTTTGATAGTGTCTGGCCTTACATTTAGGTCTTTAATCCATTTTGAGCTTATTTTTGAGTATGGTGTTAGGGAGTGATCTAATCTCATACTTTTACATGTCCCTGTCCAGTTTTCCCAGCACCACTTATTGAAGAGGCTGTCCTTTCCCCACTGTACATTCCTGCCTCCTTTATCAAAGATAAGGTGACCATATGTGCGTGGGTTTATCTCTGGGCTTTCTATCCTGTTCCATTGATGTACCTTCCTGTTTCTCTGCCAGTACCATACTGTCTTGATTACTGTAGCTTTGTAGTATAGTCTGAAGTTAGGGAGCCTGATTCCTCCAGCTCCGTTTTTCATTTTCAAGATTTCTTTGGCTATTTGGGGTCTTTTGTGTTTCCATACAAATTGTGAACTTTTTTGTTCTAGTTCTGTGGAAAATGCCAGTGGTAGTGTGATAGGGATTGCATTGAATCTGTAGATTGCTTTGGGTAGTAGAGTCATTTTCACAATGTTGATTCTTCCAATCCAAGAACATGGTATAACTCTCCATCTATTTGTATCATCTTTAATTTCTTTCATCAGTGTCTTATAGTTTTCTGCATACAGGTCTTTTGTCACTTTAGGTAGGTTTATTCCTAGATATTTTATTCTTTTTGTTGCAGTGGTAAATGGGAGTGTTTTCTTGATTTCACTTTCAGATTTTTTCATCATTAGTGTATAGGAATGCCAGAGATTTCTGTGCATTAATTTTGTATCCTGCTACTTTACCAAATTCATTGATTAGCTCTAGTAGTTTTCTGGTAGCATCTTTAGGATTCTCTATGTATAGTATCATGTCATCTGCAAACAGTGACAGCTTTACTTCTTCTTTTCTGATTTAGATTCCTTTTATTTCCTTTTCTTCTCTGATTGCTGTGGCTAAAACTTCCGAAACTATGTTGAATAAGAGTGGTGAGAGTGGGCAACCTTGTCTTTTTCCTGATCTTAGTGGAAATGCTTTCAGTTTTTCGCCTTTGAGGATGATGTTGGCTGTGGGTTTGCCATATATGGCCTTTATTATGTTGAGGAAAGTTCCCTCTATGCCTACTTTCTGCAGGGTTTTTATCATAAATGGGTGTTCAAGTTTGTCGAAAGCTTTCTCTGCATCTATTGAGATGATCATATGGTTTTTCTCCTTCAACTTGTTAATATGGTGTATCACATTGATTGATTTGCATATATTGAAGAATCCTTGCATTCCTGGAATAAACCCCACTTGATCATGGTGTATGATCCTTTTAATGTGCTGTTGGATTCTGTTTGCTAGTATTTTGTTGAGGATTTTTGCATCTATGTTCATCAGTGATGTTGGCCTGTAGTTTTCTTTCTTTGTGACATCCTCATCTGGCTTTGGTCTCAAGGTGATGGTGGCCTCATAGAATGAGTTTGGGTGTGTTCCTCCCTCTGCTATATTTTGGAAGAGTTTGAGAAGTATAGGTGTTAGCTCTTCTCTAAATATTTGATAGAATTCGCCTGTGAAGCCATCTGGTCCTGGGCTTTTGTTTGTTGGAAGATTTTTAATCACAGTTTCAATTTCAGTACTTGTGATTGGTCTCTTCATATTTTCTATTTCTTCCTGATTCAGTCTTGGCAGCTTGTGCCTTTCTAAGAATTTGTCCATTTCTTCCAGGTTGTCCATTTTATTGGCATAGAGTTGCTTGTAGTAATCTCTCATGATCTTTTGTATTTCTGCAGTGTCAGTTGTTACTTCTTTTTCATTTCTAATTCTATTGATTTGAGTCTTCTCCCTTTTTTTCTTGATGAGTCTGGCTAATGGCTTATCAAATTTTTAATCTGCTCAAAGAAACAGCTTTTAGTTTTATTGATCTTTGCTATCATTTCCTTCATTTCTTTTTCATTTATTTCTGATCTGATTTTTATGATTTCTTTCCTTCTGCTACCTTTGGGGTTTTTTTGTTCTTCTTTCTCTAATTGCTTTAGGTGCAAGGTCCAGTTGTTTATTCGAGATGTTTCCTGTTTCTTACGGTGGGATTGTATTGCTATAAACTTCCCTCTTAGAACTGCTTTTGCTGCGTCCCATAAGTTTTGGGTCATCGTGTCTCCATTTTCGTTTGTTTGTAGGTATTTTTGATTTCCTCTTTGATTTCTTCCGTGGTCACTTCGTTATTAAGTAGTGTATTGTTTAGACTCCATGTGTTTGTATTTTTTACAGATTTAGTATGATTTTAGGCAGCCTCTCTGCTAATGGGTGGGGTTCTGTTCCTGTCTTCGTAGTTGTTTGGCATAGGGTGTCCAGCACTGTAGCTTGCTGGTCGTTGAGTGAAGCTGGGTGCTGGTGTTGAGATGGAGATCTCTGGGAGACTTTTGCCATTTGACATTATGTGGAGCTGGGAGGTCTCTTGTGGACAAGTGTCCTGCAGTTGGCTCTCCCACCTCAGAGGCACAGCACTGACTCTTGGGTGCAGCACCCAGATCCTTTCATCCACACGGCTCAGAATAAAAGGGAGAAAAAGTAGAAAGAAAGAATTAGTAGAAGAAGAAAGAAAGAAAGAAAGAAAGAAAGAAAGAAAGAAGGAAAAGAGGGAGGGAGGGAGGAAGGAGGGAAGGAAGGAGGGAAGGACAAAAAGAAAGAAAGGAGATAAAGTAAAATAAAATCAAGTATGATAAAATGTAATAAAGTTATTAAAATAAAAAGAATAATTATTAAGAAAAAACAAACAAAAAAATGGACAGATAGAACCCTGGGACAAATGGTGGAAGCAAAGCTATACAGACAACATCTCACCCAGAAGCATACACATATACACTCACAAAAAGAGGAGAAGGGGAAATAATCATACATCTTGCTCTCAAAGTCCACCTCCTCAATTTGGGATGATTCGCTGTCTATTCATGTATTCCAGAGATGCAGGGTACATCAAGTTGATTGTGGAGCTTTAATCTGCTGCTTCTGAGTCTGCTGGGGGAGATTTCCCTTTCTCTTCTTTGTTCTCACAGCTCCCGGGTCTCAGCTTTGGATTTGGCCCCGCCTCTGCATGTAGGTCGCCGGAGGGCGTCTGTTCTTTGCTCAGATAGGACGGGGTTAAAGGTGCAGCCACTGAGGGGACTCTGGCTCACTCAGGCCGGGGGGAGGGAGGGGTACGGAGTGCGGGGCGAGCCTGAGACGGCAGAGGCCGGCGTGACGTTGCACCAGCCTGAGGCGCGCCGTGCGTTCTCCCGGGGAAGCCGTCCCTGAATCCCCGGACCCCGGCAGTGGCGGGTTGCACAGGCTCCCCGGAAGGGGGGCGTGGACAGTGACCTGCGCTCGCACACAGGCCTCTTGGAGGCGGCAGCAGCAGACCCAGCATCTCACTCCGGTCTCTGGAGTCCGCGCTTTTAGCTGCGGCTCGCGCCCGTCTCTGCAGCTCCTTTAAGCAGCACTCTTAATCCCCTCTCCTCGCGCACCGGGAAACAAAGAGGCAAGAGAAAGTCTCTTGCCTCTTCGGCAGGTCCAGACTTTTCTCCGGACTCCCTCCCGGCTAGCTGTGGCGCACTAGCCCCTTCAGGCTGTGTTCACGCCGCCAACCCCAGTCCTCACCCTGCGCTCCGACCGAAGCCCGAGCCTCAGCTCCCAGCCCCGCCCACCCCGGCGCGCGAGCAGACAAGCCTCTCGGGCTGGTGAGTGCCGGTCGGCACCAATCCTCTGTGTGGGAATCTCTCCGCTTTGCCCTACCCAGGTACGTGGGGAGTTTCTTGCCTTTTGGGAGGTCTGAGGTCTTCTGTCAGCGTCCAGTAGGTGTTCTGTAGGAGTTGTTCCACGTGTAGATGTATTTCTGGTGTACCTGTGGGGAGGAAGGTGATCTCCGTGTCTTACTCTTCCGCCATCTTCCCCGGAAGTCCGGTACATGACTCTTTTTGAATTACGGTTTTCTCAGGGTATACGCCCAGTATTGGGATTGCTGGTTCGCATGGTAGTTCTATTTTTAGTTTTTTTACTGTTCTCCATAGTGGCTGTATCAATTTACATTCCCACCAACAGTGCAAGAGTGTTCCCTTTTCTCCACACCCTCTCCAGCGTTGTTGAAGTTTCAAACACTTTAAACTTCTTTCGAAAAGGGTAATGGGTTTGCTCTCCTGTCTAAGTGTGCACTCAGATTGTTTTCCTTGAATGGAAGTCATTCTCATGACCAATTCCCTTCTAGTTATCTTTCTTGTGTAGTTTAAATGTTGCTTTCTCTGGAAATCACTTTATGGACATCCAAAGCGTGTGTCCCGTATGGTCTGCAAGTTCCCATATGGTCCTATATACTCTGTAGTGTAAGATTTACTGCACTGTTTCTTTACTGCCTTATTAGTTGTCTCCTCCCTTGGCCTGCAAATTCCTTGACTCTCCTTGGCCTTTTTCGCTATTATGCCTCTGGAATCTAACACAGTGTTTGACATAGAATAGGTAGTTAAAATTATTTTCTTAACGGAGGAATAAAAACTAAGACAGCAGAGAGAAAACAATATAAATAATAGCAGAGATTTTTGTTTGTTTGCACTTTTGAAGTTCTTACCCATAAAGATTTCTGATATTTACACAGAGAGAAAGGGGAAGCTACATTTGAAAATGCTTGGAAGGAAAGGAAGGAAGGGGAGCAGCTGGAAGATGCTTCTTAGGAAAGAGGTGGGAAAAGTATTGGAGAGAAGAGATATCTCTTACTTTAAATATTTAAAATAGTTTTTTGTTTATCTTCATGAACTAATTTATACCTGTTATACAAAATTCAAAAGTACAACAGGGTGTATAGTGAAAAGTTAATTTCCCATGTTTCCTCTCACCCAGCCATCCTTTTACTCACCCTGGGGACAATCACTGTGATTAGTTTTCTTCTTTTCCTTCTATGTACAGTCTATGTATTCCTAAACATCTATATATGTTTATATGTATGTTTTTAAAAATATATTTTATAGAGTCAGCAGCATAATATACACTTTTCTATTCTGTACTTTGTTTCTGCTATTATCTATCATCTATCTGTCTGTCTAAAGTATCCATCTATCTATCTGTTTATTTATCATGTGCTCATCAGCGTAACCTTATTCTTTTTAAACTTTCATAGAATTCCATAATATGGATGTGTCATATTTTCTTTAATCTGCTCCACACTATGGACAATTAGACTGTGCTCTATCTTCTGCAGTGACAAAGAGCATCACAATCTATACCCTATACCAGCATCATTTTGCTTACATGAAATATAAATACTTAACATTAGAAATGTCAGATAAAAAGGTAGAAATATTTTTAATCTTGAAGGACTTTTCTAAGGTGCCTTCATTGGAAGCTGCATTAGTTACGCTCCCACCAGCTGCATCTTCAGTTGCCTTTACAGACACTGTCACCAATGCAATATGTTGCCAGGCAGGTTTATTTTTGCCAAACTAATGGTTTAAAATACATCTCATTTTAGTTTTAATTTAAATTTCTGCTAATATAACTGAGAATACAGTGTCCTTTTCTATGTTTAAAAGCCATATGTTGTTGATTTTTTTTCTTTTTGGTAAACAGTCCATATGCTTTGCTCATTATTTTCTTAGTGGGCTATGAGTATTGTGATGATTTATTTCAAAGTTCTATATCATTATAAATATATATGTAACCTATAATTATATTTAAATATAATGGTAACTAATTATTATATATGTATGCATATATATATATAGCTATAGTTACATATCACAAAGGTATACGTGTGTGTGTGTGTGTGTGTGCATGAGTATGTGATATGAATAGAAAATATTTCCCTCATTTGTCTTTTATCTTCTGACTTTGTTCATGAAGTTGTTACCCCTTTGGAGAATCTATTAACTCTGCGTAGTCAGACTTATCAGTTTTTCTTTTACTGCTTCTGAGTTTTGTGTAATTTGGGAAGTCATTCCTCATTTTAAATTATGTTTTAAAACTTCTCTGCTGTTTTCTTTGAGTAATTAATTTAATTTTACGTCTAAATCTTTAATTCAACAGAATTTTATTTCATCATAAAATATGAGGTCATATCCAACTTATTTTTTCAGATAGTTTCCCAGATTGTCACAATGCTATTCAATGTATGATACATATTTTCTTCACTGATTTGAAATGTTATTCTTTTTATATATGTCAATGATGATTTGCTCAGTTTTCATATGTGATTTATTTATAGGGTTTTGATTAGATTCAGTTTGATTCTTCTCTCTTTCTACTTCTCCACCAGATCAATTTTTTAATTATTAAAGCCTTATCTAATATATTTTGATATCTAATAAATATAGTCTTTCTCATTAATCTTTATTTTTTTACTACCTAGCCTTGATTGTTTATTGTTCTATGTGTTCTTTAGAATAGTTTGTCTAGTTTTTACAAAATCTGTTGAATATTATCATTAACACATATTAAAATAGATTAACTTACAGATACTAACAACTTAATAATAATTTTGTATCTTCCGCAAGAACATGGTTTTTATTTGTTTTAGTCCTTTTATGTTCCTCAGAGGATTAAAAAATTTTTCTTATATAGAATTTGCACATTTCTTATTAATTTATTCCTAGATCTTTGATATTTTTTGCTATTTAAATGGAATATTTTCTTTCATTATTCAGCACGATTGGTTTTTTTATGCATGTATGAAAGCTATAGATTTCTGCATATTAATTTTTCACTTACTCATTGATATCTTTGAATTTCCAGATAAAATAATTTAATATAATTAATATATTTAATGTAATATAATTAATTTAATTAATATATTATTAATTGATTAATATAATTAAATCAATTGATATTGGTTTAAATATCAATATCAAATAATATATTTTTCAACTCTCTTCCAATTTGTATTACTTTTCCATATCTAAATGTGTTGGATAGTACCTCCTTACTTATGACGAAAAATGTTTGTAAGAGAAACCATCTCTATCTTGTTTCTGACATTAATGGGGGTATTTCTATTGTAAACTTATTAAACTCATGTTGTGAGTTTATGATTTCAGGTAAATATATTTATGTTTTATCATATTAGTAAAATAATTCTTTATCCCTCTCTTCTCATTAACAATTGTAATCATTATCAAGAATGGGTTTTGATTTACATAAAATCTAGTAAGGTATAAAATGTAATATCTGTACATAATAATAATAATTGTATGATTTTTTTCACTTTAGATTTGTTATTATGGTGAATTACACTAATGCATTTCTTAATATTTGGTTTCTTCACATTTCTGGGAAAAAAAACCTACTTGGTATTTTAATATGCTGCTGAAATCTGTTTGTACTTAGACTAACATGATGGGAATAGATGGAAAATTATGTTGAGATAGGAACGAGCAAATGTATGTGCTATGCGCTTATTATTAATAACCTTGGTCATTTCACTGAAGTAAGAGGAGTGATAATCTCTTTAATTACTAAACATTTTAAATGCCCATCCTAGAAGCAAGGATTGTGCTTAACACTGGGGTTAAAAAGATGAGTAGGACATTATTCGTATCTTCAAAGATCAGTCAGAAAAACATTCAACAAATCATAATGCACTGTGGTCAGTGCTTTTATGATGATAGCAGCCATGGAAATTCAGAGGCTGGGACAACCTGGATGTATGGTGGTGTTGGGGAGGGCGCCACAGGTGGTGACACATCATCTGGTTTGGAAGGGCAAGTTTAGGTTTTGCCCTAAACTTGGGAAGTGGAAAGAAAGAAATGCAGAGGGTGGCAGGTGGGACATCCTCAATTCATGATGATGTGCTGGAGACTGAAGTTTGATTTGAGGTGTACCTGGAGCAGTAACAGGGTGTAATTTGTTAGGAAACAAAGCGGAGATGGTTTCTGGTAGCCTGTAAACAGAAGGAAGTGCCAACTTGAATTTAAAACATATGCTTTTATAGAGTTAAGTTTACATCTAGAATTATTATATAAAGGCTGAAAGGAAACTTAGGACTTATTTCATTTATATGGCTACCTTGGTTGACAGCATCTTTCTCTAGCCTGAGAGATGGTACTAAAATCACCCAGGTGTAACCAGGTGGTAGAAGTCAATGTGTGCAAGAGCCTAGTGAGGTTCTGGGCATAATGAGCATTTCTCCCAAAGAGGGGTAAGAATGATTGCACTATGTAAAGAGAGAGGCATTGAGAATAAACACATTCTGATGGTGTCAAAGAAAGAAATCAGCACCGCTTATTGAAGGGGGCATCTTTTCTCCATTGTATATTCTTGCCTCCTTTGTCATAGATTAGGTGACCATAGGTTGCGTGGGTTTATCTCTGGGCTTTCTGTTCTGTACCATTGATCTATATTTCTGTTTTTGTGCCAGTACCATACTGTTTTGATTACTGTAGCTTTGTAGTATAGTCTGAAGTCAGGAAACCTGATTCCTCCAGCTCTGTTTTTCTTTCTCAAGATTGCTTTGGCTATTCAGGGTCTTTTGTGTTTCCATACAAATTGTAAAATGAGGAGGGGGAGGGAGGCCCAGGAGGGAGGGCATATAGGTGTACATATAGCTGATTCACTTCATTGAACAGCAGAAACTAACACAACAGTGTAAAGCAATTATACTCCAATTAAAAAAAGAAAGAAAGAAATCAGATGAGACTGTGTAGCTAATATTTAACAACTGCCAGCTGAATGCATGCCAGACACTGTATATGTAATATCCCCAAACCTCAAAGCAACCCTGAGAGATAGGTATTTCATAAGTGAAGGGTCAGATACACTATGTAGTGTGCTTAAGTCACAAAGCTGGTAAGTGACTGAGTCAGGATTAGAACCCATGTCTGCCTGGTTTTGGAGTATAGTGAGAGACACAACATCACAAACCTGAAGGGATGCCTTGAGAGGTCACACAAGTCCTATGTATGTTCATGCCAGTGTGCAGCTTATGTGAAGCTAGAGATCATTTATGGAGAAGCACGTAAGAGCTCCCTGGTGGACCAGCCTTCTACCTCTACAAACTGCCTATGTAAGATCCCAGTTCTCCTTGTGGCCACTATGTGCCTACAAGTATTGAACACCCAAATGTGGCAGTGACTCTAAAAAAAGGTGGTAAAGCCTAGATTCAACATTGTGTTTATGGTCTGGTCTCTTGTTCTTCACTAATTTATAAGGTCAAGAATTCTTGACCCCTTTTCTGACCCTCCTAATTGTATCTGTGCTCATAGAAAGTTTGACCTCTATACATTACATACAAAGTCCTATACATTAGGACTTTGTTGTTTCCAGAACTTCCCAGCTCACTTATTCTGAGCCTAGTAATAATAATAATAATGATAGTGCTTATATAGCATTTATCATTTGCCTGACACTGTTCTAAGTGCTTTACATATTTTAACTTATTTAGTCCTCCCAGCAATGCTGAGGTAGGAACTGTATCAACAAGAATTAAGCCACAGAGCTTCTAATGGCAGAGCATGATTTGTGCTCAGACCTTAACAGTGAAACTAATTTATTAAATAAATATTTATTAAATATTTTCTATGTGCCGAGATACACTGCTTTATTTGCAGTGTTAGCTCTAATTCTCACAATAACTCTGTGAGGTGGATATTATTATCCCCATTTGATAAATGAGGAAAGTAAGCATCATAGAGGTTAAACAACTTGCTAGTAGGTGGTGGGTGAATCCGGGATAATTGAAGCACAGGCCTGTTTGACTCCAAAGCCCAAGCTATCTCAGTCCATCCATGCCTGGAGCCTACCCGTCATTCTGAACTAGCTCTACTCATCAGTGTTAGGTTGTAAGAGTGGGGAAGGAATAAAGGACACTGATGGATTCAATGTGCTGTCATACTGGATAATAAAGAGAGATGGTGGGGGGAATGAATGGAACAGAAGCTAAACTCACTTAAGGAAGAAATGTTCTCTTCTGGACCGTAGTAGATACTATCCTCATACACAAAAGATATTTGTGAGAGTAATTTCCAGAAGTGAGCTTAGTTGGATTACTTTCAGATATTTGAATGAAGAATTTCCGTCATCTGTACTTAATTTAGCACTTTTGACTGAGAGCTACTGGTGTTGGTCTTTTACCAGCAGAGAAAACATTACTGAGTTAATTGTCACTTAAGGTGTTAATCTGCTGGTTCTTTAATTTCTCATCTTTCTACTCATAAATCTGACTTGATGCTAAGTAAATGCCTGCTCCTTTGCTTTATTTCCGAAGATAGAGTCTAAATAATTACTTCATAGACTATTTCTTTACACTTCATCACTTTTCTTTTGTCAGTTGCTTAGTGTATAATTATATTTAAAATATTTGGTTTTAGTCGATGCTCTTTTTTAAAAATTAGGCTTCTTGAAGTATTTTTGATTGTCTTGGGCTTTGCTTGGTATAAATAGAAGAAGAGTATATAGGCAAAATAACATGGCAATAGGTATTGCAAAAACTTTTCTGGAATTTCCTACTATTGCTAATTCTGTAGGACATTTATAATTACAAGTCTTTATGGTATTCAATTTTGTGAAAAAATTCAATTATTGTCTTTAAATTTTTCTTAATTCTTAGGCTATTTCTAGCTTATGTGATAGTCTTGATGTTGATCCCTTTTTATTTTTCCTAAAAATTTTATTAATTTTTACCTGTATGGAAAAATACATACATATTTCTATAGAAATCATGTTATTAGGCAGTCAGGTTCTCATTTTCTTTATTCCAGCTAAACTTCCAACTACCTATAAATCCCATGCCTCCTTTCATTCAAAGTCAAGGTAACCAATTATTTAAACATGTAATTCTCAACAGATCAAAGATTTTACCTTTGATTGGCAGCCAGTCTAAATCTCAACCTTACATTTTCCTGTAAGCCTCCAAATAGGATATTTGATCCTTGGTCTAAGTCCTCTGCTATTTTTTGCCCTGATGCCACTCATCTCCTTATAAAATCCTGCATTTCATTATTAGCTTCATGCAGATCTGCAAATGGCTGTTTTCTCTTATTAAGTTTCCTTGGGCTCTTCAGCTAAAATGGGGCTCTATTTTATAGAAATGCATTTCTACTCTTACCATTACTATATCCTTTTAGTCATTACTTCAATTTCCTCCTCACTAGATTTCTTTTGAATTTCTTTTAATTTGGTCCCTTAACTCATGAATTCACCAAAGCTATACTTCCAAATGTCACTAATAATCATTTCTTGTTAAAAACCCAAAGCTTTCACTCTGTTCTTGCATTTCTTTCACTCTTGATTACTTTAGACACATTTAAAACTCTCTTTATTGCTTATATTTTTTTCTCAGCTCTAAGACCCTATGAGTTGTAGATGTTTAATGTCATCTCTTTCAGATATGTCTTTCAAACTTTTTAAAAAGTCATTTATATTATTTGGTCTCTTGAGGACCAACTGTGGACATTTCAAGGTATAACTCTTCTATTTTCAGGAACTGGCAAAGTGAAGGATAATTGGAACTACATTTACATTCCTAATGCTTTTCTTCTTCAGTTTTCACACTGCCCAGAGGACATATCCACTGGGATAACCCATTGCCATCTTAAAGCAAACCAGAATTTACCAACTCTTTCCTATTTCTAAGCCATTTGTCTTACTGTGTACATGTATATGTGTTTCTTGAAGGAATCTCAGTGATTAGTTAGATACTATATATTGTCTGTGCTATCATAATAATCAAAATCTGCTCTAATACAGTAGTTGCTAGCCATGTTTGGCTGTTGAGCACTTGAAATGTGGCTAGTGATTAACTTCACTTGTTTCTTTTTTATTTTTAAATGCAAATGATATATTTTCTATCTATAGGGCTAAATATTAGTAAAAGTTTCACTTGTTTCTTTTTGCATTTTTAAATGTGGCTACTAGAAAACTTAAAATTACATATGTGGCTTACATTTTATTTTATTGGGCAGTTCTGGGATAGGTTATGCTACAGTTACAACTCCCAAATCTTAGTGACTCACAACTACAAAAGTTTAATTCTCACTCATGCTCCATGTCCGTTGTAGCTTGAATGCAACTTATGCTCTATATCCCCCCACTTTAGAATCCAAGTTGATGGAACAGCCACTATCTCAAAGTCTGTCAGTCAGTGGGATAGAGGGAAAGGGAACTCCAGGGGTCTTGAACAAATAATGAAATGCTTTAGCCTGGAAGTGACTCACTTTACACCTCTATTTTTGATTCATTAATCAGCAGAGGTTGCATGGTCCAACACAGCTGTAAGATCAGGAAGTACAGCACTACTATGTCCAGAAGGTAGAAAGCCAAAACCATATAACAAATAGCATTAATCTACTATACAGTCTTTTGGAAAGTTCTTTCTGATTGTTTTTCTCCATTGATTTTAGTGTCTTTAATACAAAATGGCCTCAGTTTTCTGTTTTCCTTTAGTTGCCTATTTGGAAATGCTATTTTGGCAATCATACCATTACATTTTTTATAGAATAATGGAAGTAGTTATTTAATCTTCAGAGGTATCTTGAATTATTTTCAGTTACTGATAGAACTTAGTCATTATTGGACGTCTCATACAATTGTTATAGTTCAAATTAAATATGTATTAGAAAATTTAGAAAAGTAAATATTGGCAATTTTCACTTATCCTCTTTGTTTATAGATTATTTCCTCATGATTTTTTTCCCAAATTAAAGGACTTTTATATTTTTCATAATGCTACAGAGATGTGTTTCCAGTTTAGCAGAGACTTCATAGCAATTAACACACTGTCACTAGCTGTAATCACTAGAAGAACAGAAAATATTGAGTTATTTGTTACCCCATGATCATGGGGGCAACCATTCTTTCTACGAGACACTGCTGAAGTTGGTGTCACCTGGTTCTTCTGGAAAGTAAAGCCTGTAATTTTATTTATTCAAATTTACCTTATGCTTTTTTCAGAGAGTTGATGTAAAATCCTATATGAGATGCTCACTCTCCATGAAAACGACCAAACTACATTTTTGACACAATCACCACAAAAGATCCCATAAGATGCAGTTATGCAGAGAGGTGAAGGATGATAATGAAAATATCACAGGCTTTGGAACACAGACTTTTTAGCCAGGAAGCATCTCCATGTTACCATTTGCTAACTGACCTTAATTAAAATATTTAAGCTTATTAAGCCTCATCTGCTCTGGAAAATAGGGGTAGTTCTTACTGTGTAGGACTGATATGTGTCTAACTGACTTCTGGCATGTATTAATTTCCCAGTAAATGCTAGTTGTTATGAGAAGAGCTATAATGTAGCCTCATATCCTAACTGGTGGCAACAAAGAGCATATTACTTTTCACAGATGGATTCCTTTTGCAGAAGAAGTGTTCTCATTATTAGTTTCTTTTCGATAGCTTTTTCATTTTATTTTGAAATTATACAGTCTGTTTCAATTTGTCCTTCAACCCTGAGTCTTGTTGTACCTTTACTATGTGTTCTCAAACACCTTAGGTAGCCCTTCATTTAAATCACTAGAGGCTTTCCTTCAAGTTGGCCTCACAGCTGGATCTCTGACTTTGATCATTTCTTTCTTCACCTTTCCCCACTATGCTTATGCCACTTTCATAGCATTTATTACATATGCCCTTCTACTATAGTCTTATGTATAAGAGTTATTGCTCTATAAATCTTAGGCTTTTAAGGGAGGGAACTTTCACAGTAAGAATCAATTAAAAGTAAATGGAAAACACATTCTGTACTAAGCTTTCCAATGCCTTTATCTCAATTTAAAGCTCTAAAGGACACAAAAGGGCAGATGCTGTGTTATTCCTGTTTTATAGACAAGGGAAACTGAGGCTAAGACAGTAAGTACCGAAAGTAATACTGATAGGAAGGATTCAAAGCCAAGCTGGACTCTATTTAAAACTCAGGTTCTAAACCACTGCTCACATTTCCTGCCCCACCTCTGCTCAACTCCTGTGGACCTCTCCACCCACTGTAACACTCAACATACTGTCTTGATTCATGCTTTCACTTGATTAATAAACAAATGTAACTTTTCTTAAACATCATTACTTTTATTAGTAGTCAACTCATGTTAATGAAAACCGAAGGGATCAAAAGCATCAATAACTTAAGAACTACAGAAAGTGATACCTCTCTCTTCCATTATTTTAGATAAAGAAGAGCAGTCACAGAACATGCTGAGAGGGCCTGTTTCAACTGGGCAGGAGCTAACTTCTAAGCTTAGGGCCACAGTTTTGAGCTTCCTTCATGGTGCATGGTTCATCTACACTCTTGATAACATTTCCTCTCTATCTCTATTTATTACCTACTTATTACTTCTACTTTTTTAGCCTATGTTTTGAGATAGTTCATAAAGATGCAATTTAATAGAATTACAATGAAAAGATGGAAAAAAAACCATGGAATAAAGGAAAATAAGAATAGAAAAGCTAGATGCCAGGAGTATGGTTTGTTCACAGGGATATATCATAAGACCCTAGACAGCTGGGGGAAAAGACTGGAAATTTGTTTCTGATCTTCTTTACACCAAAATAAAGTAGAAATGTAATCAAATGTGAGGTTTAGTGTTCCTAGTATGGAAAAGACTGCTTGCTCAAGGGAAATTTAACATATGCAGGCATGTTTTGGTATAGTAAAAAATATCCTTTATTAAATACATTACATTTTCCATGGCTACTTGATCTTTTGCTTTGTGTCACAGCAGTGCAACAGAACTTGCTTATTAAATGGTGTGTATTCTGTCTTTCCACCAAATGCCCATCTTATTCCCTACTATATTTAGATATCAGGCTGCAAGTGGCAGTGTCAGGACTGAGGAGGGAACTATGAGTCTTAAAATATACATATAAAACGAAGGGGAAAATGTAGGTAGGATTGTATTTAGGCTACCAAAAAAAATGTAAGTAGGATTGTGTTTAGGCTACCAAAATGAACAGACTCCAAAACTGGAGTGAGATGGTCCCACCAGACTAAACAATGTCCACAGATGTTGACTCACTTACTTTTGATGATGATGAACAAGACCTATTTTCAGTAATGATTTCACGTATTTTTAATACTTGCTCACATTTCAGTGTTGTTTCTTTAGCATCCATTGCTAGCTTTTGGTTTTCTGCTGTCAAAATAAGTGGGAAAAAGAGAAGGTCAAATGGATATGGCATTTTTTATTCCAAAATAGCGCATGAGATTTGAGTATAGCCAAGGACAGGCACAGATGAGTTTTGAAAAAACTAAGAATATTTTCACAGTCATCAGGTCAGCTGTCATGATGTGAAACTGATAAACTGACTTACAGAGTCATGTGGCAAAAACGAAGCCTGTGACTAGGCAGTAGAAGTGGGTTGGAAATTATAAACCAAGTTGCCTCTTAGAGTGATCTTTTTGAGTGGTGTTGGGGTCTCCAGGAATTTGACTGGCTTGGTGAATCCCTTTCCCTTTGATCCTCCTCTGCCTCTCCTGGATGTGTCTGTAGAGATGGGAAGATGGCCACTGATCCAGTTGACATCTTACCAATCACTGAGCTCTTCTGAGAGGTGACCAAGCATGACTCTCTGGTTCCCACTCTGTCTTAATCAGAGTCAATTCTTGAGATGGTTAATCTTCCCTGATAATGAGGATTTAATAATGTTTTAATTGTGATTTTTACTTCCTCCTAGTTTCCATTTCCATTACTTTTTTCACTGAGTTAATCATTCATCAACATTTGAAGCAGAAAGTAAACAATCTTTTGAATTTTAATGTGTAAATATTAAAACATTAAGGCAGTATTCTCAAAGTGTGTCTAAGGGCTACCCATATCAGAATCTCTTCATATGGGGACTTCCCTGGTGGTCCAGTGGTAAAGAATCCACCTTCCAATGCAGGGAATGCAGGTTCGATCCGTGGTTGGGAACTAAGATCCCACATGCTGTGGGGCAACAAAGCCCATGTGCCTCAACTAGAGAGCCCGCGTGTCGCAAGCTACAGAGCCCACGTGTTGCAAGCTACAGAGCGCACGCGCTATGGAGCCCACACGCCACAATGAGAGAGAAAACCCGCATGCCAAAAGTAGAGAGGAGCCCCAGTGCCAAGGTCCCACGTGCCGCAACTAAGACCCGTCGCAGCCAAAAAAAAAAAAATCCCCACTCCAGACTCATTGAAGTTTGAAAAACAGTACCTTATGTAAACTAGCATAGCAAAAAAGTAATTCTTACTTACTCTTCATTGTTTTAATTATTTAAAGGTATAATAATGCTAGCTATCTTTCCATGAGTTACCATACTAACTCCCGTGGGGACTATGGTTCTCACCTGGTGTCCCACAAGGAATTAAACCCTAATGACTTAAGGCATCTGTTATATGTAATGAGCTTTTCTATTATGCCTCTAGAATGATACTAGTTATGTAGCAACTTCCAGAGAGTGGAAAAAAATAATCATTAAATTTTCCATGTTCTGAGGTTCAGAGGGGGAACCTTATTGAGAAGAATTAAAATCATTTTATTGAGTTTATAAACTTGGCATTCTCATCCGTTAACAAAGACATGATATTTATGTTACTTAGGAAAAAATAGAAATTGGCAATGTCTTTTGATGTTTCAAAATGTCTTATTATCAAAGTAAATCATGCACATGTTGAAAAAAAATCAAGTAGTGTTCTTTCTCTAACTTTTGCTGCAGTGAAAAGCAACTCTAAAATTGCATTGGCTCACAATAGCAAAGGCTTATTTCTAGTTCATACTGCATATCTATCCCAAGTTGTCTGGGGGCTAGCTCTGAAACATGTATTCTCATTCAGAGACTCGGGCTGATGATTAGCCACCAGAGTTTCTGATTAATGTTACAAAGAAAAAGGGAGAGGGTGGTGAATTATGCACTGGTTCTTAAAGCTCCCACATGTCACTTTCACTCAGCTCCATTGTCAGGAAGTTCAGTCCTGCCATATTCTCACAGGGCAGAGACTGGGAATATTTGGTGAACAGCACTAATGATTGCAAGTTTACTGAAAAGCAAGTTTATTTTTAAACTCCTCCCTCCTCCCAGCCTCCGTCCCCAAGCGACAACCACTTCTGTTTCTGTGCTTACCTTTTCTGATGTGTATTTTTAAATGATATGTTTATATCTCTTTTTAAAAAATCTACTTACACATAGCATATTGATTTCCTGCTGTGAAAGAAGAGTTTAGTTCATTCAGCCCATCAACCTTCTCTCTGTTCCCTGCCCCTGACCTGTCCCCAACTATCTTGCCTTCTTTGGAAGTTAATTGAAGATGTACTATAGTAAGAAGAGGTTATACCAAGGAAGATGAATGCACGTCAAGGAAAGAGTGGGCTTAACTTAGAAGCACAGTCACATGCTGTCCTACTATGATAGCTATACTGCTGACTTAGAGAAGAGTAGAACAACTGGTTTTGAGTAGAAGACTCTGGAAAATAGGAGTCTGTAAGATACAAAGAATGATTTAACAACTTGCACAAAATTACAAATATGGTAAAGGCATTTGGTGGAGGATTAAAAAATGAGAATTCATTCTAAATGACACAAAAAAGTATTTTCCTTATAGAAATGTAGGGGCTATTGGACTTAGATGAAATACAACCCTAGTATATGAATCAAGGTTGCAACTGACTATACTTGCAGCAGCAGCATCACAGTAATAACAATTACTAGGTTTGAGAGTTTGGAACTAATCTAACTATATAAATATAAAAGTAAATTTAAGGCTGTCAAAGCTTAGGTAGAGCAAAAAACAGGGTGAGGAATGGGTGGGAGCATTAATGTCCTTTCTCATTCTGCAAAATGTGGAGTCAGTGCATATTGTCTGTGATTCCTGACATTTGAAGTGGAGGTTTGAAATTTCAAAGGTATCAATGAGGGGACTGAGTATAGTGATTTAATTATATGTGGATTGGAAGATTAACTTCCTGAGAAAGGAAGCAAGAGTGGTAAACCTTCTGATACTTTGCATACCTAAAAATGCCTTTTTTCTACCTTCATATTCAACTGATAGTTTCATTTTACATAGAATCTTTTTTTTTCATTTATAGTCCATTACTTTGATGGTTTTGCTCTATTTGTTTTCATACTTCCAATATTACTAGAATCCAATCTGATTCATGTTCCTGCATTGCTGACCTATTTTTTTTCTCCTTAAAAGAATTTGTGATCCCATCCTTGAACTTGATGTGGTTAATTTTTACAAAGATGTATCTATACATGGATTTCTTTTTTCATTCTTTTTACTAAGTACTTGATGAGCTCTTTCAATTGAAAAGTCATATCCTCCAGCCCTGGGAAGTTCTCTTCTACTATTTCTCTGATAATTTTTCCCCTACATTTTTTTCCTATTCTCTCATTCTTGAATTCTGGTTAATCAGTTAATGGACTTCCTTGTTTGACCTCTTGCATTACATATTTTCTCTTATTTATTTCATCTTTTTAATATATTTTTACTCTTTCTAGAATATTTCCTTTAATGTGACTTTCATTTCTTCTACTGAACATTTATTTTGGAAATTTTATTTGCCTTTTCCAAGAGCTCTTTTATTGTTCCATTTTTGTTGAATCCATTTCTTATATTATGCATTCAATGTCTTCCTATATCTTCTTCCCAGATACTAATGAAAGCATCTTTTAAAGTCTTATTCTGTTCTCTACATTTTTTCTGTCTCTTTTGGAGTTGATTTTTCCATTTGCATAGTTAGGCCATTTTTTTTCCACATTGCTTTTTTCCTTAATGATTAGTTACCTTTTAGGGTTAGAAATGGAGTATATAAAAGTTTCCTAGAAGCTCTATAGATGTGGACAGAATTGATCATTAGTTTTCTCTTCATGGTGAATAGGAAAGAGGCCAGCCCTTATACTGGGGTTCTGTAAATGTCAGATACTGAGTTTTCTTATATTTTCATTAGAAAAGAACTCTCTGTTGTTTGTTTGTTTGTTTACTTTTGACCTGGGATAAATGATGGACTACTGGGTATTTTGCGGGATCAAGAATTTTATTTAGACTTCCATTTAATCTCCCCTTTTTCAGTCTCATCCCTCAATTTTAGTGTTATTTATATAGAGTTGTCCTTTATATTTAAAGATGAGGTTGCTGCAGGTGTCAACTATTACTCTAAGAGCAATTAAAAATCCATGCTACATGTCTGTTATCCCTTCCATTCCAATAACTATAAAATACATATTTTTGTTCAAATAGCTGTAGCTGGTGTGATTTGTCTCCAGAGTTCTGAATATTTTCTTTAACTTTTCTACCTCATCATACTCACATGACCTGTCTTCAACTTTTCATTTGGCCTAGTAGAATGTATTGAAGAAAACTCAGTATATACTTGCACCATTTTATCTAATTCTCTTGCTACCCTGGCTTTAGACAACTCAGGTGAGCATATTACTTAGCTTAATTTTGTCCAATTTCTCAATTCTGTTTGAAACATCCATTATTGGTTTTGTTTTGGGTTTCTTGGGAGGTTATTTTTTGTTTTTGTTTTTTGCACTAAAATGTCAGAATCTATGTCATTGAAACAGAACTTTTCATGCAGAAAAGAAAAATCATTGCTTATATAGCTTCCAGCTAATTTCACAACATATGTTCAGATTTTCTACTTTTGTCTATTAGCATAGCACTAACAATGTTCTACAAAGATAGCAAAAACGGATGTGCTACTAATGAAATCTGTCACTTGGATGTGGGGCTTCCCTGGCACAACTCAGTAAAGAACTCAGAACTTCTTCAAGATAATGATTAATTTTAGCACTAGTCTGCCTTTTCAAAGCAGTACATAAACTCCTGATGTATATACATATGACCATATCCATTAGGATAAAACCAGTTCTTGAATAGTCTTGAAGTTTTCTGATGATTTTGACAGTGTCCAGTGAGTTGAAAGTTTATCAGAAGATAGCAAGCATATTCTAATATTATTTTGTATTCTGAAACATGACTAAAAGAGATTAAATAAAGTCAGATATCATAAGTTAAATTCTTATAAGAGTAGCCAAAGAATCTTGGATTTCTGAGACTAAGACATCAATAAGATTGATGATGATTCATTCATTTATATATGCAATTAAATGTTTATTGAACTCAAAATCTGTGCCAGTCACTACATTGAAAGCTAGAAATAAAATGGTAGAGAAAATAGATGCAGTTCTTTCCCTCATAAAGCTTAGAGATAAGTAAAGAGAGAATTGTAATACAATGTGATAGTGTAATAAAATATTGTTTGTCATGGGAACACAGATGAGTGACAGAAAGAAAGACTTGGGTGGAAGGATGGAGGTCAGGGAAGTTTTCTCAGTGAGAATAATGTCTTAGCTGAAATCTAAATGATGTATGGAAGTTAACCAGGTATATAAGAGGTCAGGAGTATGTTTTAGAGAAAAAGGACAGGGAAAATTCTGAAGCATGGGTATAATTGAGTACCAAAATAATGTTTTGAGTGACTGAAGTATTGTGTTGAACCGTGTGTGAGATGGAATAAGGTGGTAAGTCATAATAGTGTGCTATCAGCAAAGGAAACCATAAACAAGACCAAAAGACAGCCCTCAGAATGGGAGAAAATATTTGCAAATGAAGCAACTGACAAAGGATCAATCTCCAAAATTTACAAGCAACTCATGCAGCTCAATAACAAAAAAACAAACAGCCCAATCCAAAAATGGGCAGAAGACCTAAATAGACATTTCTCCAAAGAAGATATACAGATTGACAGCAAACATGAAAGAATACTCAACATCATTAATCATTAGAGAAATGCAAATCAAAACTACAATAAGGGCTTCCCTGGTGGCGCAGTGGTTGAGAGTCCGCCTGCTGATGCAGGGGACATGGGTTCGTGTCCCGGTCCGGGAGGATCCCACATGCCACGGAGTGGTTGGGCCTGTGAGCCATGGCCACTGAGCCTGTGCATCTGGCCTGTGCTCTGCAGTGGGAGAGGCCGCAGTGGTGGGACGCCTGCCTACTCCAAAACAAAACAAAACAAAACAAAACTACAATGAGATATCATCTCACACCGGTCAGAATGGCCATCATCAAAAAATCTAGAAACAATAAATTCTGGAGAGGGTGTGGAGAAAAGGGAACCCTCTTGCACTGTTGGTGGGAATGTAAATTGATACAGCCACTATGGAGAACAGTATGGAGGTTCCTTAAAAAACTACAAATAGAACTACCATATGACCCAGCAATCCCACTACTGGGCATATACCCTGAGAAAACCATAATTCAAAAAGAGTCATGTACCAAAATGTTCATTGCAGCTCTATTTGCAATAGCCAGGACATGGAAGCAAGCTAAGTGTCTATCAGCAGATGAATGGGTAAAGAACATGTGGCACATATATACAATGGAATATTACTCAGCCATAAAAAGAAACGAAATTGAGTTACTTGTAGTGAGGTGGATGGACCTAGAGTCTGTCATACAGAGTGAAGTAAGTCAGAAAGAGAAAAACAAATACCGTATGCTAACACATATATATGGAATCTAAGGAAAAAAAAAGGTTATGAAGAACCTAGGGGTAAGATGGGAATAAAGACACAGACCTACTAGAGAATGGACTTGAGGATACGGGGAGGGGGAAGGGTAAGCTGTGACAAAGTGAGAGAGTGGCATGGACATATATACACTACCAAATGTAAAATAGATAGCTAGTGGGAAGCAGCTGCATAGCACAGGGAGATCAGCTCGGTGGTTTGTGACCACCTAGAGGGGTGGGATAGGGAGGGTGGGAGGGAGGGAGACGCAAGAGGGAAGAGACATGGGAACATATGTATATGTATAGCTGATTCACTTTATTATAAAGCAGAAACTAACACACCATTGTAAAGCAATTATACTCCAATTAAAAAAAATAATAGTGTGCTAAGTCATAATAAAGACTTTATTATCTTAAAAGTAATAGAAAGTGCTTATTTGATTTTAAGTAAGAAAGTGCCATGATTACTTGTGTGTGTATGTGTGTTTATTACTCTGGCTGGCTGCTGTTGGAGAATGGTCTAGAGAGAAGCAGCATGGGACGGTAGAAAGACAAAGGGCTATGCCTTCAACTGTGTAAGAGATAAGGACGTGGTGATGAAAACAGAGAAAAGTAGATGTCATAGAATTTGTACAGTCTAGTAATTTATTGGATTTAATGAATGAGGAAAAAGGACTCAGGAAGCACCATATTTCTAGCTTGGGCAACTAAGTGGTTATCAGTACCATTCCCTGAAAAAAAAAAGGAGTACATGGAAAGAATTGGGTTTGGAGAAATCCTTGAGATAAGATTGAGATATATTGAGTTTCAAGTACTTGTGGAACATCCAAAAAGAGGTATGTAGTAGATAGTTAGAAAAATAGGTTTAAAAAATATTTGACCTAGATATATAGATTTGGAAATTTTCCATATATTGGTGGCAAACTAAGCTATAGAGTTCATGACACAATCCAGAAAGAGAGTGTAGAATGAAAAGGGAAAGTGTCCATAATAGAAAACTGAGGAACCTCAACATTGAAGGGATGGGAGACCAAGAAGGCCCTAGAGTTAGGAGAAAAAAACTGGGAAGGGGTATTACAACAGAATCAGGGAAAGAAAGTGCTGTGACATGGAGGGAGAAAGTAATCAAGAATGTGAATTGATACTGACAATTCAATACATGATAAAGAGTGTAAGTTATCTGTTAAATTTAGCTGCAAGATAGTCATTGACGACTCTGCAAAAATTTTATTGTCAAAGATGAACTGAAGCCTAAGAGGTAGTGTAAAGGCAGAGATAGAAACAGATATACATCCCAGAAGACTTATAACTCTAAGAAAGTATGTGAGAAGTAGCTTTCTTTGAAGCCCTGTCTGGCAAGAATAGAGATTAAGCTAGGTAGATAGATTAATTTTAAGTAAAATTTGAGACTTTCTCACAAGAGTAATAAAAGAAAAATGCATATGAATTAGATTTCACTAGATCCTCTGTCTGGTACGTATTGGTATGATAAGCCCGGGCAGTGGGTTGTGCTGTCAAATCTCTGCATTATTGTTCAACTGACAATGAAATGATAACAAATGTTCAATATCATCTCTTTATATATACTTGTACTTATACACATAAGTTGAGCCATACTCACAAATCTGCAAACAAAAAAGTATTCTGCATCTTGAATGAAGAAGAAAATAATTCAGTATCTTACTAAATTCCTTAACAAAAAGAGCAATACTCTTTTGAAATACTGTTGTAAATTAATACATGCACACGCTTTTTTAAAAAGAAAATACTGGGCTTCCTTGGTGGCGCAGTGGTTAAGAATCTGCCTGCCAATGCAGGGGACCTGAGTTTGAGCCCTGGCCCGGGAAGATCCCACGTGCCAGGGAGCAACTAAGCCCGTGTGCCTCAACTACTGAAGCCTGCATGCCTAGAACCCATGCTTCTCAACAAGAGAAGCCACCGCAGTGAGAAGCCCACACACCTCAGCAAAGAGTAGCCCTTGCTCGCTGCAACTAGAGAAAGCCTGTGCGCAGCAACGAAGATCCAACACAGCCAAAAATAAATAAATTAAAAAAAATTATTTTAAAAGCAAATACTGCTAAACTCAAAAGGTATGAAATAAAAATAAAACATCTTACATTAAGCCCCCGTTTTACTCCCTGGAGAAAACCATCTTTTCAGAACTTTTCCCTGAGTCTATAAGAAAGATATGCATTATAGGGGAGGCTTATCCACTTTGGGACACTTGTTAACTGAATTTGGGACTAGAGTGACTTGCATTATTTAAATTGTTCTTGGGTACAATTACTATGTTCGCTTGTGACTATCTCAGTGCATACCAGTCTGAATCTTTCCAAATCTTATTTTCATACCAGAGGCCACCATCAGCTGTCAGTTGAGTTCTCTCTCATTCTGAACTACAGTCTTGTAAATTTTTTATTCACTCAACAGGATTATAGCCCATACTTTGAAAGGAGTACTTCATTCTAATTAATTCCACAGGTGCCTTTCTTTTTAAAAGGACATAGTTTCCACACTGTCTCCAGAAGAATGTTTTTGGGTCATTATCCCTTGGATAAATGAACTCATTGCTGAGCTGGGGTTTCCTTAAAGGGTCTCTGTGATGCACAGAAATGCTGTGTTATAACTTTTGATCCATGACTGCTCTAATTTTCTCAATTTATCCAATATTATATCCAGATATGCAGTCCCAGATCTCCAATGAACCACACTGATACTTCCTTGTTAAGTTTATGTACTTATTTTTCCTCAGGTTGCTACTAAACATAAGTTCTTCTCTTCATACTAGGTATCATGTGTCAGCATTTACAGAATTAGGTTGTTTATGGCATTGGTATGAGAATAAATTATTTAGAGACAATGGATTAGTGGTTTGAATTCTTCCCATGCTATCAGTAATCAAAAGTTGTTAGTAGTCTCTTGGGGTCTATATAAAATGAAGGTGGTCAGATTACAATTCTAGGGCAGGAACAGAAGTCTTGGTAAAGAGACCAGATGTCTTCTTTGAATAGCCTGTTAAAACAAAACCTGAACATGTTTGAATTTTTTTCCCAAAAGTTATATCCCTGGAGTAGCAATAAAATGTTTCATTCTCTCTTCCCAGCAATTTGCTCATACTATAGTAATTTATAAATTTATTAACTTACCCATTTACGACTTTCTCTAACAGTAAAAACTCAAAAAGTTCTTTGAGATTGTTTCTGTTTTCCTTGTTCCAAACCAAAGCCTGCCAAAACCAAACATCTTTGGTCCTTCACTTAACACCTGCAGCTAACTTATTACTGATGTTTCTCTGGATCTCATAGTTTATCATCCTGTCAAATGATGGCTGTAAATCTATCCTGCGTCTCTAAAATTAATGGTTGGTCAATATATCAAAGAAACTTTATGTACATTTAACCAAGTCAAACTAGGATACAAAAATATATATAAGATGATTTTTAAATGCTTCTATGATATCAGCCAGACTTTAAAGTTTTGCATACCTTAATATAATAAAAAGGTGAAAGAGAAAGCATTGAGGAAATCAAACTGGAAACTGTGCTTGAAAACTAGAATGTTTATATGAGACCAGCACCTAAACTTTTCTTTCCAGATCATGTGATGCTTCTGAAGTGGTTACAGAAATAATGTGATCTGTCTGGAGAGCTAATAGTGGTCAGTATGTTTTAAGACAATTTTCTGAAGGAAAGTACGGTATATGATTTTTGTTTGATAATAAAGACTGGACTTTGATATTATTTATTGAAGAATTTTTCAATTATTTTTTACTGTGGCCCACAAAACATGTATTATTTTATATTAGGATCAAGTATACACAAACACACTGACACGTGTATGTATGTGTAAATATATATATATATATATGTTTAGATTTGTATGTGCATATATATGATATGGAGCAGAGATCTTATTAAATGATTCTTACTTTACAATGTGCAGTGCCCTCTGATATATTCTATTCTCTCCTATTCTACTGTGTACCATTAAAAAATAACTAATCATATCCCATTAGATTTATTTCATGCCCAATTAATGGGTTACACACTACAGTTTGAAAAACACTGCTCTATTGTGATTCCTTGAGAATTGTGGATATATATTTCTATATTATGTTCTTCCTACCACAATTGCTTTCATTTAAGAAAAAGATTTGTCATAAGATATATTTATGTGTTAGGGATTTTTTTAAACCACTAACTCTGAATTTCTGTTAGATTAAACGTACCACGTGTTCTGAGCAAAGACCACAAGTATGGTCACCATCATTGTGGATCAAAATAGTCCATAACTATCCCTCTTTCACACAACTAGATAGTAAATCCAGGTAAGCTATGTGTTTAAAAGGAGTATCAAGATTTTTCTTTTCACTTGTGCTTATCTGTTCCCTGAATAAATGAAAGCCTGATTCCTAGACTAATATTCCAGCATACTTACAAGCTCTAAATATTCTTTAGCAAAAGACAAAAGAAAATATTTCAAATTTTGGTTGAGCAAAGTGATTATATAATATCTTTCACTCTGTATATCTATTTTAATATAGTTTTAGTGAGCCATACAAGTTTTTTTTCCTGTTTACTGATCCATACTCCTGTGTCAATAAAAAAGTTGCCTCTCATTTTATACTAAAATTTACTTTCTCCCTGAATGAAAACAATGCTTCCTCTTTTTTTATTAGATTAAATTATTTACAGGAGGTATGCTAAATCATGCAATGCTTGTTATAAAAATTGTTTGAACCAGTTCTTTATGATGCTTACATTCTTGGAGAAGATGACTGTGCATATTTCTGAACCAAATTTAGCCTGCTGACAATGTTAACCCTTAAAATTTGGAGGACAAAGCAATCCTTTATAAGTTATGTTCATATTTCCTTTGCCTGCAAGTCAGCCAACATTGTTCACTCTATTACAGAAGTCAGTCACATAGTCTCTCCTAAAAGCTAACCCTTTCCAGTGGGCCGTGATTGGTGACATAACCTTATCTTCTACCTCAGTGATTAATTCCACAGGTCACTGGCAGATGATAGTTTTCAAAATGCAGAAAGTGATGAGGAGATTATGAGGATATGTGTCACTTGAGTTAGACTCTGAAAGCCTGAAAGGAGTCATGAATTCTATTGTTGGCTGAGTCAAGTTTTGACTTTTAATATCTCAATTGAACTTATCCTTTTTGCTTTTCCTGCAGAGTATGGCAGTTTGTTATAATTTTTTTAGCAATCTTGAAGATTTTTTACAAGTGAAATGTGAATGAGAAGTACATTTAGGCAATTAAGATGGAGAAAATTTTGCTTTTAATAAATACATGCAGAGGTTTAGAGCAAATATCAGTGTAACTGGGTATCGGATCCAATATATGTCACGTTTTGATAAATAGTGCGTTTAGGCACATATGCCTGGTGTCAGGATCTTCTGCTTTTATGTCCCTCGTCAGTCTTCACAAACGACTGAAGTTTAGGGAGTGCAGGAAGAGTAAAGTAAAGAGGGCTTCCCTGGTGGCGCAGTAGTTGAGAGTCCGCCTGCTGATGCGGTGGACACGGGTTCTTGCCCCGGTCCGGGAAGATCCCACATGCCGCGGAGCGGCTGGGCCCGTGAGCCATGGCCACTGAGCCTGCGCGTCCGGAGCCTGTGCTCCGCAACGGTAGAGGCCACAGCAGTGAGAGGCCCGCGTACCGCAAAAAAACAAAAAGTAAAGAAAAGAGTCTAAATGAGTTAATCAATAAGAATAATGTTAGATATTTATCTTATTATTTCCCTTCAACACATTCATCACACAGAATTTTTGAATGACCTGGGAGTCATCATATGGCTACTGGGTATTAAGTATATTTCCTAAAACTACTGAAAAAATGTTGAAAGTATTTGCTAAATTCTTAAAGTTCACAAGCCACAAGAAGTCTTTGTGAGACTATTATGCTAATATTTAGTGAAATTAATTTTACTAACAAACTTTTCTGGTAGACTAGCGGCTAGAACAATAGAATGTAAACTAAGATGTTATCATGAAACATCTTAGACATTGAGAAGTTCTGACTCATTAAAATATGCACTACAATTTAGTCACTTATAGCTATATCCTATAAGAATATTTTTAATTTAAATTCCCTGACATTCTTCCAGTTTTTTTCCATACACATATGGTCTTTTTTCATCTCAAACATTTCTATAATCTAATCAGATTTCTTCACTGCATTATCACTTTAACCGAAAAACTTCATTCTGGTTCTTTCTTCTAATCACCTCCACTTCTGTCTTACCCTCGTGTAACTTTTGCAGCAGAGGAGTCACAGATTGAGTTGGGCTGGAGTTGTGGACAGGTGGTGAGGTGATGACTACAGAAAATAAAGGAATATCAGTGATGAGCGGTGTAATTGTCAGGTTCTTACTTGAGTTTTTACAGAAAAAAATATAAAGAAGTAAAAAATGGAATTGAAGTGAAGGATCATCACATCTTGGGAAAAGAACACAAAGCTAAGCCAGCTCAATGCTAGCTTGAACTAAACATCGGAGATGTTAGCTCTGCTACTGTCTATATTATGGATTGATTAAATTGGTTGGATACTCTTTGCCACTTAGTTAATATGCAAGATTTAAACGGCTTAACGGCTGGAGTAATTGTTTTGTGTTTTTGAAAGTATTGTGTTTGACATAAATTTTTTTTTAATGATCTCTGATCTTAAGAAGGGTTATATTTACGCCCCGAGGATCCACCCTTTAAAAGATCCTTTTGTCTTTTACATAAACTTTGGATCTAGTTTGATGTAATCTCTCAATTTTAAAGATAATTATAATTACTTTCTTCAACAGAAAATCTCTTTTAAAACTTTTATTTTATTTGTATTTTTTTAGCTTTTTATTTTATATTAGAACATAGCTGATTAACAATGTTGTGATAGTTTCAGGTGCACAGAAAAGGGACTCAGCCATACATATACGTGTATCCATTCTCCCCCAAACTCCCCTCCCATCCAGGCTGCCACTTTGAACAGAGTTCCCTCTGCTATACAGTAGGTCCTTGTGGGTTATCCATTTTAAATATAGCAGTGTGTATATGTTGATCCCAAACTCCCTAACTATCCCTTCCCCCCATGCTTCCCCACCCCAGTGTGGTTCATTCTCTAAGTCTGTGAGTCTAACAGAAAATCTTTTATGCATCAATATGAAATCCCTTCCAGAGGCAGGCAGAGTTGCACTGTGATCATGGAATCAAAGCCATCCGGCTCCAAACCCTAACTTAACTGTTTACTACTCAGGTGACCCAAACCAAGCTCTTTCATATCTATAAACTTCTGTTTCTTCATTTATATAATGGTACCAATTGTACTTACTTATTCAGAATTCTGTAAGCATGACCAATGACAGTACTTTGCAAGAAAAAGCCACTTAAAAATGGTAGTAGTAGCTGTTTTATTAGTGTTGTTATTAACAAAAGCTCTGTATATAGTTCCTAGGCACAATAGTAAGTTAGTAGTAATTACAATTTATATAGTTATAAATCACAGTGATTCCTATCAACAAATTAGTAGAAAACTAAGTAAAACAAATATATCCAAAATGATAAAGTATACTCTTTGTAAGCCAGCCATAAGATGATGACTATTAAACAATGGATGATCCTTTCCTTAGAGAAGAGAAAACTATTTATTCCATATTGAAATAGATGCACTGTGTAAAATTCATGCTGTGCCACATGGGAAATTTTCTGTAGAATGTGTGACTAATCCACTGTATAATAAGTTCATTTTCACCTTTGTGAAAACATGGAAAAGTCTTTTTGATGGCAAAAGTGAGAGCTGGCTACCTGGGAAGAAAGGAAATCAGTCTATAGAAATCAGATTCTTAACAGGTACAGGGTCAGAAAAGTTACAGTGGTTTTAAATACAGCATGAATTTTGAGCAATTATTGGCCTCTAAATAATCCAAGATAATTTGAAAGAATATTTTTTTCTTAGCTCAAATCATCCATACTTCAGATAATAATTGTTGGCAGTGGAGAATTAATACGATAGTCTCTAATTTTTCCTACACATTTGAGATTTTTGTATTAAATAGCATCACTTATTTATATATATGTACTATTGTTAATGTTTTGCCTTATTTATATAATACAGTAGTGTAGAAAAGCACACTATATTTTTGAAACAATGATTTTTATATAAGAAACTATTTAGATATTCAAAATATGATCTGTGGACTAGCAACAAGGAAGCTTATTAAAAAAGTACACTCTCAGATTCTGCCTCAGGACTATTGAGTCAGGTATTGTGTTTTAATAAAATTCCAGGTAATTCAGTGCACATTAAAGTTTGAGAGGCCCTGGGTTAGATCCCAAAGTTATTCCTGACTCCAGAGGTCTTTATATTTCCAAATTATAAATACTTGCAAATTAGTCTTGCAGATCCAAATTTCCAAAGTGATGGGGATTACCACAGTTAACTGGTTCATTAAGAAATAAATCCTAATTAAACAAACAAAAAAAAACTAAGTGCACATAGATATGTATGAAAAGGAAATTACACTGTTTACCAAGACTGATATCAAATACAAAGCAATGACAAGAGTCTCTAAATACATGAAGGGCTGTTCACCAGAAGAGAAATTGAAATTACTCCATGTTTTGTATATGCAGAGAGAATTACTGGCATCAATGAATAGAATATAGAGGAAAAGAGATTTTGGTGACAGGTAATTGAACTGTGCATATGTGCATTACATTCCTTCACAAGTAATATGTTTATCTCCCTTCCCCAAGCATAGGTTACCCAGTTATCTGTCAGGAACACTGTTGAAAGAGCTTCTTGGGTAGGAGTTTTAAACTGAAAGACCTCAGAAGAATGACCTCCGAGGTGACTTTCAACTCTAAAATTCTAGGATTTGTCTACTCAGGTACTAAAAATGCCTGTGAATAATTGGATATATGTGACAAGTGAAAAGAGAACTGTTTGAATGAACGTAAGTAGTGGTTAGGTTTAACAGCTAATAAGAATAATCAGCTACACTGCCTGTGTAGATTTAAGAGGCAAATTACATGTTTAACAAAGCCGACTAACAGAGGTGCTTCAAACTATTTTGTGAAGACTTGGAAATTCTCTCACTGAGCCCTCTGCTGGCTGATATGCAGGGCAGCACTGATTTTGGGGTAGGAAAGGAGACAAAACTTCCCCTCTGGGTATAATGTTAGCTGGTGTTTGTACATAAAGAGAGGTACAGAGAAAGAGCAGGGATCAGTTGATTAAGATGGCTTGTGAGAGTTGCAACTTGGTTGACTCTTGGAAATTTATTTTTGATTATCTTTGTTATAGCAGTTGATTCAGTTGGTGCCATGTGGGGACACCAGTAGATGACTTATCAATTTTTAAATATTAAAACCAAATCTATTTTCAAAAATTATGCTGAAATTTATAATTTTATAAAGCTTTAAAAAGTATAATTAATAATTGGCAGTTTCCTAAATTAAGAGTGAAAGATAATTCAAAATTACTTTAGAAGAGAAACAAAACTATATAAAGGTCTACCCCTGCTTCAATATGTTTAAAACTAGGTTTGTTTAAGACTGAATCAACAGTGATGGTTAATTCACTATCATTTTTAGGATGCAGTGGTGCTATTGAGGGAGAATCCAATACATGGGGGGAAAATACCCTAATATGGAATGTTTCCATTATCCCCCAAAGTTTGTGTTTTTCCAGTCAATCTCTAACGCCTACTTTTCTGAATTGAATCACACTTTAATCAGCATAGCTTAGCATTGCCCATTCTTGAACTTCAGTGTATATGATTTACGTTTGGCTTTTTTGAGTCTGAAAGATTCATTCAGGTTTTTGACTTTATCAGTAGTTTGTTCCTTTTATTTATGAATAGTATTCCACAATTTATTAGTTCTCTTGATGGTGGACATTTAGCTTGTTTAAGGTTTTTGGCTCCTATAAATTACTATGAATTTTTTTTATTTCTCTTGTGTAAATAGGCAGTAGAATTATTACTCCTATGGTAACTGTGTAAATATAAAAAAAACTAACAAACTGTTTTTCATAATAGTCAAACCTTTCTACATTCCCATTAGCAATGTCTGAGAGTTCCAGTTGCTCCACATCCTTGTCAACACTTGATATTTTTAGTATTTTAAATTTTAAGCCCTTCTCGGGGGGGGGGGTGGATTATGAAAATGTATTTCATTGTTCTTTTAACATTTTACTCTAATGATGTTGAACACCTTTTTGCGCCCTAATGGACCATTTATATGTCTTCTTTAGTGAGTGGTTTTTTTCAAACTTTGGCTATTTTTTATTGTGCTGTTTATCTAGATATTGTTGATTGCTTAGTGTATTTTAGATATGTCCTTTATCAGATCAAGAAAAATTCCTGTTATTGTTGGTTTGCTGATAAATATTTTAAAATCACAAATGGGTATAAAATTCTATAGTTATTTTTCATCAGTTGAGATGTTTATATCATTTTAAACATTTAATTGATGAATTACATTGAATTATTTTTGAATGTTAAGCCTGCCTTGAATTAATGGGAAGCTACAAATTGAAGCTTTTCTATATATTGCTGTATTCATTTTACTAATATTTTGTTAAGGACTGTTACTCCTGTGTTCAAAAGGAACATATGTAGTTTTGTGTTTGATCTCCTTGTCACGTTTTGGTATCAGGATTATGTAGAGTTCATGAAATGAATTGGGCAGTATCCCATACTTTTCTATTAACGTAAAGATTTTTTTAAAAGATTGACATTATTTATTCTTTAAATATTTGATAAAATGCAACAGGGAAGCCTCTAGGCCTATAACTTTTTTTTTGTTCTTGTTATTTTTTTTTTTAAGAAAGATTTTTAATTATTAATTCAATTTTTAAAATAGATATGAGGCTATTCAGATTTTCTCTTTTCTCAACCACTTTTGATAAGTTGTGCATTTCAAGCAATCTATTTATTTTAATTAAGTTGTCAAATTTATTGGCATGGAGTTCATAATATTCCTATATTTTCCTTCTATTATCTGAAAGTTTTTTTTTTTACTTGATCTTACCTCTTTCGTTCATGATATCAGTAATTTATGTCCCCTTATTTTTCTTGACCAGTCTTCTAGGTGTTTTTCAATGCTATTGATCTTTTCATAAAAACAACTTTTGGTTTTGTTGGTGTTTTAAATTGTTTCTTTGTATATATATACATATTTGGGGGTGTTATTTATTCTCTTTCTTCTAACATTAATTTATGGCTATTAATTTCTATCAAACACCATTTTAGCTGTACCTCACAAATTTTGATATTTTATAATCATTTACTTAAAATGTTTTCTGAGTTACCTTGTGATTTGTTCTTTGATCAATGTGTTTTCAGGAGGGTGTTTTTAATTTCCAAATGTATGAAGTGTTCTTTTTTAAGATTTTTTTTTTTTTTTTTGCTGTTGATTTCTAAGAATTAATTGTGGTCAGAGAAAATACTCTTCATGATTTTAATAGTAAAGGTTTTAAAACTTATTTTGTGCCTCAGCATATATTACATCTTGGTAAATGTTCCATGTACATTTATAGTTTTTGTTTTAATGAATAAATAAGTAATAAATATATAAATAAATAAATATCCATTAGTTCAAGATAGTTGATACCTTAATCCAAATTTTCCATAGACTTAACTGACTTTTTAATATGCTTGTTTATTAGTTATTGAGAAAGTAGTGATAAATTCCATACCCATAATTGTGAATGCATTTACTTCTTCCTCAACTAAGTTTTGAAGCTCATTTATTAGGTATATACATATTCAATTTTTGTGTCTTCCTAATGAATTGACTTTTTATCATTATGAAATAATGATAAAATTTTAATCTCTCATAAAACTCTTTATCTTAAAGCCTATTTTTATGGTATTATGATAGCCACACCAGTGCTCTTATAATTAGGGTTTGCATGGGAAAGGTGTTTCTATCTTTTTTATTTTTAACCAATTTGTGTCTTTATATTTGAAGTGTGACTCTTGTACACAGCACATAATTCATCTCATCTTTTAACCTAATTTTAGTCTGGTCTTTGAATTATTTAATCCACTTACATTTAATATAATTATTATAAGATTGTGTTAAAGTCTCCTATCTTCTTTTATTATTTTCTGTTTACCCTATCTAATCCTCTTATTTTATTCCTGCTTTTTTATATTCTTTGAATTAATTGAGTGTATTTCAACATTCCATTTTATATCATCTGTTAAAATTTTAGAAAAACCTCTTTGTTTTGGTGATTGCTTTAGAATTTATAATATGGATTATTAACTCATCAAAGTCTACCTTAAATTAAGTATTTATTACTTACCACTTCATAGAGCCCCCTCCCTTATATTTTGTCCTATTGCTACACTTATTTCTATATTACTAACCCCTGACACTTTGTTATCATTTTGCTTTGTTTTTAAACAAATTGAGAAATAAACTGCAATGCAACACCCTCCTACTCCCAATATTGTAAGTTCAAAAAGGCAGAGGGGGCTTCCCTGGTGGTGCAGTGGTTGAGAGTCCGCCTGCCGATGCAGGGGACACGGGTTCGTGCCCCGGTCTGGGAAAATCCCACATGCCGCGGAGTGGCTGGGCCTGTGAGCCATGGCCACTGAGCCTGCGTGTCCGGAGCCTGTGCTCCGCAATGGGAGAGGCCACAACAGTGAGAGGCCCACGTACCGCAAAAAAAAAAAAAAAAAAAAAAAGCAGAGGCATCACTGATGGTAGTTGGTACACCTAATTGTAGATGAATTTAATCTAATTAAATATGAGTGCCATTGCCAGAGCAACTCAGCCTGCAAGGATGCTGAAAGAGCAATCCCTCATATTAACTACCAGAGAGAGGAAAGAGCTTGCACTTTCAGATATTTGGGTTTATTTTGGATTGATCCTTAGCAAAGCCCCCAAATCTGAGGTGCTGGGAATACTATGCAATCTCTCAACTTTCAGCCCCTCCTCCACTGCTGCTTTCTTGGAAAGATTCAGGAGGAAAGAATTGATGGTCCAAACAATTTGTTCTAGCATTTGTGTATCTTTTAGATACACACACAACTTACATGCCCTACACTGTTATCTAAGTCATGACTGATTTGCCCTTTTCCTTGAAAAGTCTCTCTGTCTATGACAGACCTAGTCTCTCTCTGCCCAGATCAAGCACTTAACCCAGTGTGTAGAAGCTGCTACACTCATGGCTCACCTATTAAGTGCCTGTTCTTGTCTGGAATTTGGTTCATCAAGGCTTCCTAGCATCTACCATGCTTCATTCACCACACAGATTGTTATGATTTTTTATTTGTCTAATTTTTCCTTATTATTACAAAGGTAGTGAAGGTGTTTTGCACTCCTCTACATCCTATTTGGAAGTAGAAGACTCAACAGCAAGTAAATACTTTAAATCAGTACTCTCTTTCTCTGCAGATATAACTAGAGATAGAGATATATAGAGCGATAGAGACAGATATACAACAGATTTAAAGAAATGTTTTAGCTTAATATATGTTTTATGCTCTGTGAATGCTAGAAAGCCTTTTATATATATTTTATATGGCTAGTTAAATGAGAGTTATATATTAGTAGATTTTAAAATAGTATATGAAATATTATTCTCTCTCATGAAGAGAATACATCTGATCATTAATAAAAGGCATTAAAGTATATTCTCAATTGACTTCAGTGATAAAATTACTTTATCTAGGCCAGCTTTGCAGTAAATCTGAGCATTATGACTTCCCTTATAGTCCTAGAGATGTAGAATTGTAATGAAGAGAGAGAGAGAGAAAAAGAACAGAAAGAAAGAGAGGAGGGAAGGAAAAGGGAGGACTAACTGGTTATTTACTGCTGTAAATTTAAAGCGGTCAACAGAGTGATTTTTTTTCCTTGTTCAAATGCTCACCAGTTTTAGGTCAGTGCTAGTTTTTCTGCAGGCCTTTACATTTTGGACTAGATTCTTAGATATATTCTAACAGGTTAAATTTGCAGAAGTTTATAAAACTTAGAGAAAATTTTAGTTAGTTGCATTTACCCCAAGATAAAAAGGCAAACATTAGAAATGGTGAAATTACTCAAGATTAACTAAAACGCCAGAATAACTTATATGTATGCATATCTATATCTATCTATCTATCTATCTATCTATCTTTATATATATTTGTCTCTGGAAAATTCTTCTCTGCGAGACTGTAAGACTGTTCAGTCCTGGATATTCTTGGGCTTTCACAAGGTAATATAGCCATACCTTCTCATCATTTGCATCAGTGATAAGGATTAAATATGTTGAAGAACACAAGATCATATACTGCTATAAGCTATTTAGCTGAAAAATCAAGATGTTAAAATATATAACAGTTTATGAATTATCATCTATACAATAAGGTTTATTTTATTTTGTTTTCTGTTTGTTTCCTTAGTCTTATATCAAAGAGAAGCCTAGATTGTTCCTGTCAAGAATCGTCTACAATACACTCGAGAATCAATAAGTACTTCCTTCTGGGCTTAGATTTCAGCCACTGCAAAAAAGTTTGTCATTACTTGACAGGAGCTTTAGGTGGCCTTCCTGACTCTCAGCTTAGGGACGGCTGCTCTCTAGGAAGGTTGTCATTGGGTCCTGCTCTAGCAGGCAAACCATCAGAGAATTTCTATCTGAGGAAGCATCGCCTTCACTTTCAGCCTCTTGTCTCTGCCCAGAACACATTGGTTGCTTATATAGTTGGGATGTTGACTTCTAAGATCTGTGTACTCCCTTCCACATTTTTCCTACTCTTTGTTTTCAGATCTTATGTCTCCCTAGGTCCTAACTCAAAACCCCTTCCAAAAGCTTTATTATCTTCTGGCAGAAACAGGGGTGTAGGTCACTATGCTTGTAGATATACCTCTCACATCAAGATCCCCTGAGGGCCACAAACAGCACAGGGACTTCCACCTTCAACTTAAAAACACAGTAGCAGGCATTACATATGTTTGGCAATAATATAAAATTAATTAAAAAGAGACCAAGTACTATATCAAAAGAAAAATATTAGTTGAAGACTTTTTGCCACAAAAGAAGTAAGACATTGCTTAAAATAAACATATTTATTACTTTATTCATTAACTGATCATTGGATTACTAGCTAATTCATTGAGCCCATATGACATATTAAGCATTAAATTAGATGCTGTGAAAAGTATAGAGATTACTTGAGACATTATCTCTGCCTGTAAAGAATTTAACCATCCAGTAGGAGAGATGAAATATGTACATTAAAAAGTATAATGAAAGGTATAATCTGCTGAAGCCTATACAACATTCTGGGAAAATGCTTTAATGGTCCAATTTCTTTTGAAGTGGTGTGGCAAAAGGATTGAAGAAGTTGGGTCATGGAAGATCAGCACAGTTGGACTTTATATTTATTTTATTTTAGTTTTTAAATTAATTTTTATTGGAGTATAGTTGCTTTACGGTTGTGTTAGTTTCTACTGTACAGCAAAGTGAATCAGCTATACATATACATATATCCCCTATTTTTTGGGTTTCCTTCCTATTTAGGTCACCACGGAGCACTGAGTAGAGTTCCCTGTGCTATACAATAGGTTCTTATTAGTTATCTATTTTATACATAGTATCAATAGTGTATATATGTCAATCCCAATCTCCCAATTCATCCCATCCCCCCTTTCCCCCTTGATATCCATACATTTGTTCTCTATGTCTGTGTCTCTATTTCTGCTTTGCAAATAAGATCATCTATACTGTTTTTCTAGATTCCACTAATATACAATATTTGTTTTTCTCTTTCTGACTTACTTCACTTTGTATGACAGTCTCTAGGTCCATCCACGTCTCTACAAATGACCCAGTTTCATTCCTTTTCATGGCTGAGTAATATTCCATTGTATGTATGTACCACATCTTCTTTATCCACTCCTCTGTTGATGGACATTTAGGTTACTTCCATGTCCTGGCTATTGTAAATAGTGCTACAGTGAACATTGGGGTGCATGTGTCTTTTTGAATTATGGTTTTCTCTGGGTATATGCCCAGTAGTGGGATTGCTGGATCATATGGTAATTCTATTTTTAGTTTTCTAAGGATCCTCCGTACAGTCTTCAGTGACTGTATCAATTTACATTCCCACCAACAGTACAAGAGGGCTCCCTTTTCTCTACTCCCTCTCCAGCATTTTATTGTTTGTAGATTTTTTGATGATGGCCATTCTGACTGGTGTGAGGTGATACATCATTGTAGTTTTGATTTGCATTTCTCTAATAATTAGTGGTGTTGAGCATCTTTTCATGTGTTTGTAGAGAGGCAGAAGGGTGAAGATATTTCAGACAGCAAAAAGAATGTGAGCCAAGAATAAAGGGGAGCCACTGAGAAGCATGCTCAAGGAATGAAAAACAGTGCAATTTGAGCAAATGCTAGGGAATGTGGAGATGGTATAGCTGGAGATAATCCTAGAGAAGTAGACCAGGATCAGATGTGTATGTGTGTGTGTGAATGTGTGTCTTGGAAGTGGGTAATGATGTAAGGGGGCTTACATCATTAATTCAACCACTAAAGACTGCAGTAACTAAAATATATATAGCAATTTACATTTATATATATCATATTATTTAATCTGTCCAGCAATTGTCCTCACTCGTCACTCAGTCTCCTTTGTTGGTTACTCCACTTCATCTAGACATTTTAACATTGGACTGCTCTGAGGTTCAGTTCTTGGTTCTCATCCTATGTGTTTACATTCACTACCTTTGTTATTTCATTTGGTCTCATGCTGAAAGTAGCATCTATACGCTATAGTTTTTCAAAGCTGCATCTCTATTCCAGGAAGTTCTTTTGAATTCCAAATTTTTATATAAAGACACAAGTCAGTACTGCCTACTGGACACTCCACCAAGATGTCTCATAAACTTTGCCTAACATATCCAAAGTTGCAATCCTTATCTCTTCACATCCTCCAAAAAAAAAAAAAAAAGCCTATTCCACCCTGCAGCCTTGCCACCTGAGATAATCTTGATTCCACCATTCCAGTCACTCAGCTTGTAGTATATGTTGCAATAGTAGGGAAACGTGCTTGCAGTATGGGTCATCTGAAGACATGAGCTGGCCACAGCACAAGCCTTCAGCTTTGCAGTCATCAAACATTGTGTAATGAGAACACAGTGTGCCTGCTCAGAATGAATTGCTGTTCGATAAAAATTCGAAAACAACTTGGAATTATTGATGATGTACATGCATTTGCTAGTTGAAAAACATCAACGGGGCCTTTTAGAGATGCTTCAAACTCACCTGAAAAAGTATCACATGAGAAATTCAGAATAAACAAGTATATCTTTAGGAAAAGCTAAGGGAAGTTAAATATAGGTAAATGGGCACCAAAAGCCAGGAATGATTTAAGTTTATTGACTATCAAGAGACATTTATTTACATCAAGTAGTAAAATTATATTACTAAAAAGGTAAGAAGAAGAACAACAACTTTATCTAATTAAGAGCCTCTAGCATTACCAGGACTCTAGATTCTCTCCAATCTGCTTGTATATCTTTGCTCTCAAACAGATTTATATTTTACTGAGATCTTCGAAAATGTGAAAATGTTATGCAACAAGGTCACAGACATTAGAGTCATCCTTGAGTCATTTCTTTTGCTCACTCCCTCCTATATTCAGGAAATCTTCTTGGGTCTACCTTCAAAAGATATGGGAATCCCACACCTTTCTCACTACCTCCATTCCTGTCACCCCAGTGAGAGCCATCAGCATCTACCATTTGGATTTCTGCAACTGACTTCTCACTGGTCTTCCTGTTTCCACACTTGCCTCTCTACATCCATCTTCAACACAGCAGGAGACTGATTTTTTACAAAATAAAACTTATTCTTCCATTCGCATGTTCAACATCCTGCTAGGGGTTCCCATTTCTCATAATAGTCAAAATCCCTATAATGGCAAGTAAGATCCTATGTGATCTGGCCCTTATTACCTGTCTGACCTCATCTTCAGTCTCTTTCCCCTTTCTCTCTGCTCTAGCCACACTGACCTTTTTGCTGCTCCATGAACAAAGATACTAGGCACACCAGGTACTTACTTGCTCTTCCATCTGCATAGAATGTTTTTCTCCCCAAAAGAAGTTTGCTTCTTTGAGCACCTTCCACCTGTTGTAGGCACAGTTTTCTGTTAAATACCTCTGCTTTTTCTCTATGCCCTTTATAAACCTTAGTGAAGGGAACAATATAGGGATATAGGATTAATAATGAAGAATGCAAATTTCTATTTATCCTACTTGTTCAAGTAGAAAGACATTAAGTAGAACTATGCTGATCCTACTGAGAAATGGATGCTTAAGGATATCATCATTTTTACTAATTGTGTGAAACATGACTAGCCCTCATCAACATTTTTAGTTCTCTTCTCCATCCAGGGCCATGGGAAGATTATACTTCCATGCCTTCTTGAAGTTTGATTGTCACCATATAACTTATTTTGGTCGTATGAGAAGATGTTAAAGATATGCTGTTTGTCCATCTACGAGCCAGTGTGCTATTATCCGTGCTTTCTTCTCATTCATCAACTCTGAGCTCCTGAAGAGATGGAAGCACCACAAGGAGGTTCAACCCTCATTCCCTGAACTCTTCAGTGTCTATAAGGACCAGAATCTCTACTGAGTCATGTTGTACATGCCATGCACAATAAATCAATCTTTATTGTTATAAATAACAGGGATTTAAAAGTTGTTATTATAGCCCAACCTAATCTTTTCTGAATAACATACTGTTGTTTTAATTCACTTATCATGTTTACCAAGGTTACAATTAAGAGTTCAGAAAGCTAACAGGAATTAATGAGGAAAATCTTTCATTCAGTTAATATGTGTTAACCACCCCTATTTTCTGGATACTGGGAATATAGTGATAAGTAAAATTTCCTGTCTTCTTAGAGCTTACAGTCTAGGAGAAGTTGGAATCAAGTGTTGGGTAGAGGGAACTATGAAGCAAACGTCCTGCCAAAAGGGAAACCCAGCCCAAGGTGATGAGGATGAGGGACCTAGGAGCACAGGGCAAAGTTGGAGGGGATGTGGAGCTAGATTACAACCATTGTAAGTTGGGGAAGTCAGCAGAGGACCATTAGAACTCAGTCCTGGGAAATGGGGAAAGCGAGCACTGTGTGGATGTGGAAGAGAGCAGGCAACCAGGTGAAGAATTCAAGAGAGTGGTCACCATATAACTTACTTTGGTCATATGGGAAGATGTTAAAGGTATGCTGTTTGTACACCTAAGGGCCAGTGTGCAATTATCAGTGCTTTCTTCTCCTTTGTGAACTCTTAGCTCATGAAGAGATGGCAGCATCACAAGAAGTCCCCCGTATAGACTGAATAGAGTAAGATAGGCTGCAGGCTGCCTTACAGATGGAGGATAAAGTGGATGCCAGTGTGAGAGCAAGTATTTTGCAGTGGTGCAGCATGGGAGTGGGAAAAGGGAGATTACCCGAAAGTGACTGGGATTTGGTAGCTGAACAGCAAAATTATATTTTGCAAACTCTAGTAAATCCCAGCATCTGGGCTGCTGAATTCTTACTTGTTCTACTTCCCTGAAGCCAGGAAAAGAACCAGAGTGCATTTAGAAAGCTGGAGCCTTCTTCTAACAATTATGATGGGCCTAGGGAAGGCTAGATACTAAAAGATGGTGGATGTAACATGGGCAGTTCTTCAGAGAGATAGCTTTATTTTTCCCATTGCATAGGGAAAAAGAGAGGAGTTGTAAGATATCTGTCACCACAAAGAAAGGAGGAAAAGTTCCAGAAACATGATTTTGAGACATGGCTCTTCAGATTCCTAGTTATACGTAATATCACATAAAGATAAACTGATTCGTACTACCACTAAGGTGCTTTGGCAGAAAGAAATGCTCTGACAGACTTGACAGTTTCAAATTCAGAATTAATTGGAGTGAAGATGGAGCAGATGTTACAATGAGAATTTTATTAAGACTATAGATGTATGTATTGAAGAGCATTTCCTTTGAATGAAAGAAAACAATGCCAATTAAAGCTGTTTTAGGCATATTAGAATTCAGTGAATTAAACTGATTTTTTCATTAATTGTGAATAGAGATTTAATCCATCACTATGTTCATCCTCTTCAAACTCAAAGCAAACAGAATTATTCATAAAGAAGAGGGGCTGAGAGAAGTGGGATTAGGTGAAGAATGGACTATAAGGGGTGAGGTATAATGGAGAGATGTAAGCCTATAATTGCACTGAGAGCGGCTGATGTCAGGCAGTTATTACAAAATAGTACTTTATTATTTCAAATTAGTCTAAAGAGGGCTTGAAAGCATGCATCACCGTATCTTGTTAGTTAATGGGTTAACTGATCCACAAATTTCATGCGTCATGATTTCAATAGGAAATAGCTTTAGGATGGAGATTGAAACTACAGATTCTAGCTTTTCCCCTAGGCTTTTAATTGTTAGGCATTGTTCTTGACCTTCCCTCACCTCAACTTCAACAGCATTCAGACAAATTAGTTAATTATATGGGTTAGTAGGTCACCAAAACATGTATAATTGAACAAACCATATGCAAATCAAGACTAAATTATTTGGGAATTAAATAATGCTTGCAAAATTAGATTCTTTAGTGACACTCATTAACAAAGTTCTATGAAATCCTTAAATTCCGAAAAAGAATCTGCATTCTAAAATAGTATCACTCTCTGCCCTACTTTATATCTCAATACTAACTGTTGCTCATCTTCCATACTTAACCTTTCTCAAGTATTTTTCCCAACATCCTCTATATCCCCATCACACAAATGATTAAACATTTTCTTGTCTATGTGCTATCGATAGCTCTACTTCAGCAGTTATCTCTTTGACTCATACCTCTTTATTTTTTTAAAATAAATTATTTATTTATGGCTGCATTGCGTCTTCGTTGCTGTGTGCGGGCATTCTCTAGTTGCAGCAAGCGGGGGCTAGTTTTCATTGTGATGTGCGGGCTTCTCATTGCGGTGGCTCCTCTTTTTGCAGAGCATGGGCTTTAGGTGCGCGGGGTTCAGTAGTTGTGGCACATGGGCTCAGTACTTGTGGCTTGCGGACTCTAGAGCGTAGGCGCAGTAGCTGTGGTGCACAGGCTTAGTTGCTCCGTGGCATGTGGGATCTTCCCAGACCAGAGCTCGAACCTGTGTCCCCTGCATTGACAGTTGGATTCTTAACCACTGTGCCACCATTCCTAGACTGCAAATCCTTTAAAGATAAACTGTAAATTAGGCGTCTCTGTATCTCTAGGGCTTGGTAGACTGCCTGGTACATAGTGTGTCTTCAAATTTTTTTGGTTAAAAAAGGAATGAACAAATGAAACGTAAAGAAGAATTTCCCTGCATTTTGAAAACAACAACAAAAAAAGATTTATTACCCATAAGTCAAATATATAATGAATTATTTAATATCAAGTGGTGTCATAAGATGACACTAATGTAGAAGAAAGGTTTGCAATGAGTTTCATTCTATGACCCCATAGGACCTTAAGAAAATTTTTTAGCCCCTTTACCTGTTAAAAAAGGATGATAATACCTATAATACCGACTCCAATTATCTACTTTAATCTTTGCTTTGAAGATAATTGAGAATTGCATAATCGTGTGTGTATGTGTGTGTGTAAATTCTGAAAACCATGGTATGTTAAAACATGTAAGTTTCCACTGCTCCATTAAAAGTGGTCACCTTCTATAAAATAAGATAATTTAGAAAAGGCATTCATCAATTTCAAGAACCCTATTTAATATTAGGGTTGAATGTATGAACCATACATATATTTTACTATTAATTCTAAACTGAATCATTTTTTTTTCTTTTGGGGTACTCTTAATCTCAATAAGTTTGAGATATTGATGGGAAGGATGGAAAATTCTGTTTTCTTTCTAAAAATCCAGTGTACTAGTTTTATTAAAATAAATAGAAATAAGGGAGGTATACACTGATTCAAATAAATCAAATATTTTATTTTTTTGTTATCCTTCAAAATTCTTCAAATCCAAATGTTTACATTTTTATATAATTGAAATCAGAGCAGAAATTTAATTTTGAATACTGTTTCCTTTACTTGCATTATATCTTGAATGTTTTTCCAATTTGCTACAGAATTTCCTAATAATATTTATCAAGCATATTACCATATTTTACTTAAATATTTCACTAATTCTGGATATTTTGATTGTTGCTAATTTTGCTATTATAAATTATATTGGAAGGAACATCTTTCTGTAAATAGGTTTTCCTTCTTTGGGATTATTTCTTTGGATTAAATTTCTAGAGTAGGGATAATTAAACCACTCGGCTAAGTTTACCTCCAGTAAACACCTATATAGGAAAGGGGAAATATTTTCCTTCTTAATAAAGAATTCTTCTGTTGAGCATCAAAATCCTGAAGCTAAATTAAATGAATGACAGATAAGAATTTGAGATATGTCATGAATATTCAAAACCATTACTTAACAAACAAAATTAAAAAAAGAAATTGGGGAAATAAAGGTAGCTTCAGAAAAAAAAAAAAAAAGATTCCAGGACTTATTTGTTCAGCACTATGTGTTTGTTTTGTCACTACTTTTGCCTGAGGTGAAAAATGCAAAATTACAATGGAAATATTATGGTTCTTAAAAAGTTCAGTAAAATTACTCTCCCAAAGTATTTAACACCAATAATGTACTAGTTTATCCTATCAGTTTTGTGAGAGTGTTTTGTACTATTGAAAATATGTTTTATTAGACTTAATTTTAATAAAATTATTGTATTGTTTACCTTAAAAGCAAAAGAAGTAAAAGAAACCAAGGGAAAGCCCAGGATTGTGAGCCTTCATACAGATGTTTCTTCACAATCTATTATGTATTAGATTTTAAAACGGAGATTTTTACTTCACCTTCAGTTTATGACTTAATCTGTAGCCATGTTCATTTGGTTACTGAGGGTTTCTAATAAATTTTTCATTTCAGTATTTAAATTCTATAAGAACTCATCATTCTTTTATAGGTATGTTTCAGAGAAGCCTATTTTTGTTGTCTTAAAACAATAGTCCCTTGAGTCTCATTAAGAGTAACAGGTTAAATGAAAAAAAATTTTTTCCTCTGTTTTCTTAAATATATATTTCCCCACCATGGTTTTCTTTATTTCTCTTTTTTTTTTCTATTTATTTGTTCTTTCTTTTTAATGCTATTGGTTTTCCTTAAATGCTTGCTGGTTTTCTGTTCGAATTTATGAATAAAAGATTAGATTGTTTAACATAGGTATCTGGCAAGGTTTTCCTCTTATGGTAATGGAAAGTTTTAGAGCTGTGAATTAGGAGCCGCTGAGGATCATGGCTGCCCTATTTTCTAGCAGTGTGATACAGCATATGCAGCAAGTTCAAGTGAGGCCCACTTCCCTGGAATGTATACCACATCGCCCCACATTCGTGCTCTTTGTAAAAAACTACTTAGAAAATAGCATTCATTCATTCTTGCGTTTTTTCTTTCGACAAATTTTTTTGTTGTGACACTGAATAAGTTCAAAGTGCTTGTGAATAAAGGTGACTCTCTCCCTCAAAGAGCAAATAGTAAAAGTGCAAGTGTGATAAGAGAAAAGGAAAAGTAAAGATTGACTAAAATTCCTCCCTAAACCAGGTTGGGAGTGAGACCAGAGGCTGGTAAGAGGTGGGGTTGGGTGGAGTGAGTGGTGTCATGAGCTCTAGAGTCAGTGCTGACTATAGTAAGATTTGATGGATCTGTACAGGTAAGAAGGTGAATTGGTTGAGAAAGAGAGCTTTCAAAGAGAACTTTCAAGACAAAAGGAAAGTCATGTGAAGAAGTCAAATGCTTAAGAAAGGCCACGGTGTATTTGAAAAACCACAAGTAGCTCAGCATGCTTAGAGAAAGTAGTGTGTGTAATGGCTGGACAGGAGGAATCAAGAGACATGACGTCACTAACTGGATGAGCTTATTGGATGAATCAATTGATTACTTTGTTTTCTTATCTGTAAAAGGAGCAAGTGGTTTTCCAGTGGTGCTCCAAATTGCCCTCCTAGGGGCTGGAGGAGCATGGTGGGCAGACCTCTTGGTCCCCTGCCTCCTTCCCTTCTACTACATCAGTTCTGTTTTCATCTGAAATATTTGACTTATAATTTCATGTAATTTTTTTGGAAAACTTACCACCGCCAAAAATATTTTGAGAACTAAAAGACTAAACAATCTTAGGTCTTTCTGCCAATTTAGGAAAAATAGCAATGTGTACTGTTAGAAGAAAACGTCAGACTGGGAGTCCAAGGTCTGATTTCTACACTTGACAAACCCCTGCGTGACCATAAGGAATTCAATTTTCCTCTTAGTCAATTTCTTCAGTCATAAAAAGGAAAAAATATTATCTGCTCTCTTGTCTCAAAGGTTTTTTTTTTACAAGTCAAATAAAATTAGATATGCTAAAGTACTTAATACTCAAAGTACAACCATGATTGATATTCTTAAGGAAAATATCACCTATACTGAAAGGTCTTTCTATGTACAAGAATCTCTTATATCAAAGATGCTCTTGGCATGAAGTATTTGGTTATTTAAGGGAAGTATCACACTTCTTATGTCACACATTTCTTGGCTCAAATTCCTTTACCTAGAATTGAGATAAAAATCTCTGTAGTGGACAACTTTCTCCACAACTTTCAAGATATATCAGAATGAGTTTTATTTATTTTAAAGTTTTATTTTAATAAAATTTAATATTATTGGTTCATTGACCAGTGATGGTAACCCTGTATCCCAAGATGTTTCCTTTTTTTTTTTTTTTGGCTGTGCTGTGCAGCTTGCGGGATCTCAGTTCTCCGACCAGGGATTGAACCCAGATCACTGCAGTGAAAGCGCTGAGTCCTAACCACTGGCCTGACAGGGAATTCCCTTCAGGATGTTTCCTTGAGTTATACATTCCCTCTCCCAAGTATATAGAGATACTACGCATGAAATAGAATGTATCTGTTGTTCATAGTACATTCCTTACAAAGCTCTGGAGAGTGGCTTTAGATGTTTGGTTTTCTTGATTGTTGGTGGTGTTTTAGTAGAGCATTTACAAAAGCAACAAACCTTTCTCTTATTAATGCTGATCTTTCCCAATAACAGGACTTAGACATGTGTTAGGTTAAGAGACCTTTCTCTATCCAAGGTGAACAGGTGAAAAAATTGAGGAAAATAGATAATTCTGCTTTTCCACAAATAATGTGGCCATTTCAATATTGCACATGAGGAAAGAGAAACTCAGAGGGAATAAAGTGTCACTAGCAAGTGGAACACTTAAGAATTGAATCCAGATCCATCTGATAACAAGCAAATCCTGTGCACATCACTCTGTGCGAAAAGGTCCAGTTTAATTCAGTTAAATATATTTAATATTATATACACTTATACATTATATATTGTATTATATGTATGTTAAAAAAAGAGAGGTAGAAGGGGAGAAAGAGAGAATGAGAAAAGGAGGGAGGCAAGCTATATTGAGACTGTATTCTGTTTTCTGTCATTATTGCTATTATTATTGTTATTATTTCATCTTTTACATTGCTTCCTGGTCTACTTCTTGATGTATTCAGGGAACAAGAGGATAGAGAAATATTTTTTAATTTCACCAATTTAGGAGTCAAAAAAGATGAAAGAACTTTGGCATTATATCATAAAATTTCATTTCAAATGTATGTAGCCAAAATTAAGATTGAGTTGTATTATGACTAGTTTGTTTTAGATTTGAATTAATTTTGAAGCTTTTATTAAAAGCACTCTATTTATAACCCAAAGTTCTTTGTAACTCAATTAAATGCTATCAATAAGAAATACCTTTTGAGTATGGTGTTAGGTAGTGTTCTAATTTCATTCTTTTACATGTAGCTGTTCAGTTTTCCCAGCACCACTTATTGAAGAGGCTGTCTTTTCTCCATTGTATGTTCTTGCCTCCTTTGTCATAAATTAGGTCCCATATGTGCATGGGTTTATCTCTGGGCATTCCATCTTGTACCATTGATCTATATTTCTGTTTTTGTGCCAGTACCATACTGTCTTTATAACTGTAGCTTTGTGGTATAGTTTGAAGTCAGGGGGACTGATTCCTCCAACTCCATTTTTCTTTCTCAAGATTGCTTTGGCTATTTGGAGTCTTTTGTGTTTCCATACGAATTGTAAATTTTTTTGTTCTAATTCTGTGAAGAATGCCATTTGTTCACTTTATTGTACAAAAGAAACTAACACAGTATTGTGAAGCAATTATACTCCAATAAAGATCTGTTAAAAAAAAAAGAAATACCTTTTGATAAAAATATGTTGATTAATTAAATAGAAATATTCATATTATATTGATGAGTAAACCAGAAATAAGGAGACCTTACTGCACTAGAAGATAGAGCAAGATACTAGATGTTAAAATTTGATTAAATAAAATTAAAATTCAATTTGAAATTTAATATTTAAATAATTTATATCAGGCTTTCTATAAATAAGTAGTTTGAAAAAGCATTATTGAAAAGCAGATTTCCAAAAACACTTGATCATTTTAGATATTCTGTTTTTAAAAGTGTATGATCCAAGGCAGGCTCCTACCAAAGTTTCTCATTTATACCCATCATTAGACTAATTTGCTTAATGGACAGTCCTGATTACAAAACAAATTCCTTTGGAAACTATAATCCTCAAAAAAAGGGAAAAGAGAACAAGTCATCAAAGAACATTCATTGGATGCCACAGCAGAATGATTGTTCAACTTTCAAAGGATCTACTCAACTACTCCATCATTCAGCTTCAGAAGAAAATTATGAGTGATTTTTATAAAAGCCCTTGGATGGAGTCAGGATAAACAAGTCGAGCCACATTTTTGATCTGCCACCCCAGTAATTCTAATAAAAAGATTTTATTCTGATTTGTCATACACTTAGTGAACACATGTGAATGTGGGTTCTAGAATTTCAGTTAATGTCCAGAATAGTAAACTTCAGTTTCTGGAATTCTGTTTGAAAAACAGGACAGTTAACAATTTTCATGGCATTTTTCCATGGTGACTCAAAGATAATAGATATTAGTTCCCAGAATACATCTTCATGTATTTTTAGTATCCTATTAGATAATTGATTTAGACTTGGAATCTTAAAACTAATTTAAATCACCTTAGGCTTTCTTACCATTTCCTCACCATCATATTGTTTTCTAGTTTGAACATCATTCTTCTCTATGGAGAAACTGGAAGCTAGGGTTTAATGGTTTGCTTTTCTATTGGTCGTTTGTTCAGATTACCTAGTTGGCCCCAAGCAATGTCATTCTTATCCTATCCTTGGTTATCTTTTTGCTCTGAAAATATCAGAGAAATTTCTTATATCCTTAGCATTTTTCACAAACATCAGACAACTCAGTATTATTAGGTATTCATATTCTTCTTTCATGTTATGTTGTTCTTCCTTTCCCAGTTTTTCTTTTTAAACATACTTCTTAAGTGCAAAGTTACAAGCAAATCGGCCATATAATCATCCTGATTTCTTTAGATTCCTTTACGATTCTTAATCTAGATTGTTATAGATAAGAGAATATTTGAATCAACTGTAGAATAATATATGATTTTTTCTTTTTAATTTGTTTCTTACAGTCTGATTCTGCACTGTTCAATGTGGTAGTCCCTTATATGTGGCTTTTGAGCTCTTGAAATGGAATTGGATACCTAGATGTCCAATATAAAGATTAGATTTTAAATACTTTGTATGAAAAAATTATAAAATATCTCAATAATTTTTATAGTGTTGCATGTTGAAATGATATTTTCTAAAAATATATTGAGCTAAATAAAATAAATTATTGAATTTACTTTCACCTGATTCTACTTCTTTTTAAAAAACGTGTGTTAGAAAATGTAAAATTGCATATGTCACACACATTGTTTCTGTTGGGTAGCATTGATTATTCTCAGAATACTTCTAATATTTTAAATTAATTGTATTATCTTCCTATTGCTGCTGTAACAAATTACCATAGATTTGGTGACTTAAAAAACAAAAATTTATTAATTTGTACTTCAGGAAGTCAGAAGTCTAAAGTGGGTTGGCAAGGGCTGTCTTCTTCGGAGACTCAAGGGAGGAATCCATTTCTTTGCCTTTTCTAGCTTCTAGCGGCTACCTGCATTCCTTGGCTTATGGCCCTTTCCTCCATTTTCTAAGCCAGCAGTGTAGCACCTTCAAATCTCTCTCTATTTATCTCCCTGTGATCTCTGCTTCTGTTATCACATTTCTTAGTTTGACTCTGACTCTTCTGCCTCCTTCTTATAAGGATCCTTGTGATTACATCAGGCCCATCTCAAGCTCCTTAATCACATCTACAAATTCCCTTGTGTCATATAAGGTTACATGTTCACAGATTCCAGAGATTTGGATGTGGACATTTTTGGAGGGCCATTGTTCTACTTACTATATTAAGTACATTTAATGTTATGTATCCTTGGTTTGTTTGTTAATTACAATTTTTAAAATTTAGTTTAAGAACAATGACACTTTAATACAAGCAACCAAACAGAAACAGAAACAAGTCTGAAGTGGCATGGTGCAATGGTTTCTCATCTATCAATGCCATGGACCACAGTGTGACCTTAGTTACATCAGTCATTTGCCTTCTTGGGCTTTTTCTATTTAGCAAAAGGAGATTTTGGGAGTCTATGCGAGGACTATAAAACTGTAATTCTTTGGGTCACAGTTCAAATGTACTCTACTTTGTTTAATGATTAGTTTGAATCCTGGTAAAACTAATTTCAGCTATTTTTCCTGTATCTTTTATCAGATTTGTGAATGAGAATATGAATTGTGAATTGGTTTAATGTATTGCAGATAGCTAAGAATTATACTTGCTTCATTGTATAATAGGTAAACTCCATTTTTCTAAACTACCTTATAGTCTGTTAACTTTGTGACTTATAGCAGATCTTGCTTCGACTTTTTGACATTATCTTCTCTGCATAATGTACTTAAGCAACTACTTTTTAAAAATTACTATTTTGTCTCTTTCCTTCTCTCCCTTCCTTCTAGTAAACTTAGATATAAGTGGTCAAGATTTCATTTTTAAAACAACAAAACATCATTTATTAGCTTGCTTATCTCTAGGGAGGTTTGGGAAGTTTTTAGAGAAAAAACCAAAATGCTAAGCTGAAGGTCATGAGTTTTAGAATGGATGGTTGGAAGGTTGAACAACTTCTTATGCATTGAGTGTAATGTGGTTTTATCATTCTATTTGATTGCATCATTCTACTGTTTGTTTCCAGGTATTAGAAATGATTTTATTCACATAAAATAAAAAAGCAAGCTCTAAATCCAAATACATGTGATTTTAGAAAAACTCATCCTTTTGAAACATTTGTTACATAATTCCTAGTTCAATGTAAGTAATCAAACATTAACTAAAGAGGCAGATTTATGTATTCAGAGATCCTGAGTGGGAGAGACAGACACAGACAGAGAGAGAGAGGGAGAGAAAGAAAGAGATGGAGATACACACAGAAACACACACACACAGAGAGAGAGAGAGGGAGAGAGAGAGAGAGACAGAGGGAATATCCATTCCCTTTTAAGGTGTAATTTAAAGGTCTCCTATATTTAGGAAATTATGGAACTAAATACTTTGGGACAGGTAGATGATGCTCATTAAATCACTAATTGAGGGGCTTCCCTGGTGGCGCAGTGGTTGAGAGTCTGCCTGCCGATGCAGGGGACACGGGTTCGTGCCCCGGTCCGGGAAGATCCCACATGCCGCGGAGCAGCTAGGCCCGTGAGCCATGGCCGCTGAGCCTGCGCATCTGGAGCCTGTGCTCCACAACGGGAGAGGCCACAACAGTGAGAGGCCCGCATACCACCAAAAAAAAAAAAAAAAAAAAAAAATCACTAATTGAACAATAATGAAAATCCAGGCTAGTGTTTACTTTTAATTGTGTAATTGGCATAAAATTCTATTCAGAGAAGAAAGAGTAACCAACCCATGTGTGTGAAGTCAATGAGATGGCAATGCCATTGGGATAGAACTAAAAATTTTTTTTTCCAGCTTGAACTACAGAACATTAATTTTCATGTGACTTTTCCATAGTTAGATCAAATTTTACAATAAATTTTATTAATACTGGAAATAAGACTCAAATAAGCTAATATACAATAAACTTTAATGGATGATGTATAATAGGATGGTTTCCTAGTTTCCTGGTTGTATTTATTTGGTACTAAAGGAATACTTAGGGAATACTTTTAATACTTATTATAAAATACATTTTAGACTGCACTACAATGTATTAAAATTAATCATGGTATGATGGAGTCAAAAGCAGCTAAAATATCAAGAGAATCTGCTGTGACAGTTATGAGAGGGTCAGCATAAATACTATTCATTCTTACAAATATATAAAAATCTGCAATTTTAAATAAATCACATATTCCACAAAATGATAATGTAGTAAGCTATTAACTAAAATCTTTGAAGTTGAAAATGTATATATATATATATATTAACATCTTTATTGGAGTATAATTGTTTTACAATGGCGTGTTAGTTTCTGCTTTACAATAAAGTGAATCAGTTATACATATACATATGTTCCCATCTCTCTTGCATCTCCCACCCTCCCACCCTCCCTATCCCACCCCTCTAGGTGGACACAAAGCACTGAGCTGATCTCCCTGTGCTATGCGGCTGCTTCCCACTAGCTATCTATTTTACGTTTGGTAGTGTATATATGTCCATGCCACTATCTCACTTTGTCACAGCTTACCCTTCCCCTTCCCCATATCCTCAAGTCCATTCTCTAGTAGGTCTGTGTCTTTATTCCTGTCTTACCCCTAGGTTCTTCATGACCTTTGAAAATGTATATATTTTTAAGTAAAGAATAATTGTACCAATTAAAGATAAGTATCAATTATAGATATTTTAAAAAAGAGCTCCTTCAAAAAGAAATGAAACATTCTTAATTATTAGCATAATTATTAGCATATTATTAGCATAATAGCACAAATATTTGGAAGTTTTTAATAGATCAAAATGATTTAAGCTTGTTTTGAAATTTTGGATGTATTTCTGACGAAGTCCCTGAGCTTTGAAAATATGTTTCATTATCTCATACAACCCTTGATGAAGAAGCCCCATTTCTCTATGTAATAGTTTCATCCTAAAATATCTAGTCTTGATCATTCCTTCTTTGGTTTCCATTACAGGTCTTCAAACCAAGAAATATAAAGATGCATCTGGTAAATTTAGCATTCAAGCAGGTGTGTTCTCCCAATACATACCTGAAATATTCAGTATCAGTCAAGTGTTTTAAGTAGTCTTTTCTAATTAAGCAGGCTTATGTGAGCAGATTCTTCCCTGTAGAAAGAACCTCTTCGTAAACAGTCACCTTTGCAGTAGTTAGACCTTGTAATGTTACAACACTTTTTATTTTTATGCCTTTCATAATCCCCAATTGCCATTCATTTAGATTCAAGACTTGAGCACTTAAAATGAGGTTACATCAGGGGAGTTCTGAAGATGGTAGAGGAGTATTTTTTCCGAAGACTTGTTTTTGAAATATGTTTTACAATATTTTATGAAGTATTTTTTTTCAGACATAGACCAATCTTTCATAACATCCTAAAATGTTTACTACCAGGCAGAACTTGATTGATTTGACCTGGTCATAAAAGTGCGCTTTTATATCAATTATCCAAAAAAAAAAAATTACAGTTCTCTTTTCATAATGACTCTTGTATTAAAAGCAACAATTAAATACTTTCTCATCTAGTTTTTCATAGAACCATGCCATTTCTTTACATGATCCATTTGGTATTAATCATTTTTTTATTTGTTTACAGTAAAGAATTGAAATAGGATGTGTAATCCTACCTACTGTGGGTTTTTTCAGCTGAAATTTTAGTGACGTAATCAAAATAGAATCCCATATTCCAATTGGCACTCAAGTTTGCCCTTCTTGGCCCTTCATTTCCCATTATTGTTAGTCATAGTAATTTTTTACTTCCCTCCTCTATTTCATTCTCTGAAGAGAGACTAGTGAGCCCATCCAGCATAGAGAATAAATTTGTTTTCTTCATGTACTGACTAGTTTCACTCTTTGATCTATTAAGTCATTCATTCACTAATCATTGGCACTATGAGGAATATAAAGATTAAGTAAGTTTCTATCATCTCTGTAAAGTAAATCATCAGGAAAAGAAGTGAATTTTATTCATATTTTATTCTCATCCTCCTACTTCTCCTTCTTTTACTTTTCCATCTTCAGTGGCTCTTTCAACCTGTCAAACAAGTTTGCACTTAAACACACTAAAAATGAACCTTCATTTTTATATTAATATCTATATCTCTTCAGTATACATGGTGAAGTGTTCAGAATAACTGCTAACCATTTACAATCAACAAATCAATCATCAATAGCAAATTCAGGATTTGTGGTTGTTGTTTGTTTTAAAGTCCAGTCTTCTGTGATATGCTTTGTACCGTGCCCAGTATGCAAGAGGTATTCAATAAGTGGTTACTGAAAGCATATGTCAACCTCTCCAAATTTCAGAAATATTGTATCTACTTCTTGTAGACCCCTTGTCTGCTCTATTCTCAAAGGAAATTAAATTGTTCTCTTACTCTTTCTTTATAACAAAGCTGCTTTGCTTATTGCCCAGGAACACTGTTCTGAATGGTTGACAATCTATTGTTTGACGATTTGTCCAGACATCTTTCCTGAGTTCACTGTGAGCTGAGAATATTAACTGCTAATATAGCTCATTTTACTTCTAAGATTGGGCTCTAAAAAATTCTTCCTGAATATTTGGTATCTTCTCCTATTTTGCATTAATTATGAAAAATACTATCTAATGACTTTGAAATGAGATTTCCAGTTCTCATATTTCACATCAACAAAGCCTCCTTATTTGAATTTGCATGTGTGTTTTAAATGTTCTGGAAGAATCTTCTTTTGTGTTGTAGTTTGGCTTGGGGCTACTCTGAATTTGGTGGTTTCCAGTTAACTGGTCAGAACTGAACATGATCAATTAATTGCCTGTTTCACAATTTCAGAGGCCCAGTTGCTATATGTAAGATCAAAGGAAAATCCCCCCCCCAAAAAAAAGCTAGTTAAGCATTACTTTTTCCCCCTATTTCAACCATATTTTTCTCATTTAGGTGGTGATTTTTGCTTGCTAGCTGGAAATTTTTATACCCCTTATAGAAATAAATAAGCATCTATGCATTTCCAGTTCTTAGAAATATAAAGAATTACAAATTAAAAAAAAAATCTGTATAGATTTAAAAAATCTATATAGACTTCTATGCAGACAGTACATTATGAAATTCTGAACTCCCATACTATTTTTTTCACTTCTACATATACTTATTCAAAACAGAAATTTTTCTAAAACTACAAGGCATTCGTAGAAATCATCTAATTTAAATATTTCATTTTAAAAAATGGTTCAGACATACAAACACTTTACAATGTGATATTATAAATGCCTGTGTGGTCAAGATTCAGTATGAGAAACAAAGCGCTGAACATTGTGTTGAGTCTCCCCACAATGTCTTTCCAATTTCATTAACTTTGGTTCATCCCAGAGATAACCTATGCTCTGAATTTCATGCTTATCATTATCATGCATGTTTATATAATTTTGCTACATACACATATGCTCAAAAACAATAGATATAATTAGATATAATAATGTTTTAAAACTTGATATATAAATATATCATCCCACAAGTATCTTTCTGCAACTCTGCTTTTGTTCTTGCTGCTCCACATTGCATTTTTGAGGTGCAGTCATGCTAACTCAAGTAGCTATAATGCATTCACTTTTCTTTTTACCGTATCTAATATTGCAGTATGTGAATATTCTATAAATTCCTTGTCCACTAATATATCCAAAGATGTTTTTATTTTTTCTCTTTCAAGTAATTCTGCAATGGGTATTTTCCATACATGCATAGAGACCTAGAGAAGAATGCACGAGTGGAGAGACTGGATTTTGGGATGGAAGAATCTTTATTGCTAAACTTCCCTTGAAAGTTGTACTATTATCTGTTCTTCGTGGTTTCTCCACATCCTCATAAATATTTAATATTGCTGGACTTATAAAATTTTGCCAATTTCATAGTTGTGAAATGATATTTCATCATTTTAACTTGCATTTCTCTACTAACTAGGGAAATTGAATACCTTTTTCAGATGTTTATTGGACATTAAGAATCCTCTTCAGTCAACCGACTGTTCATCTTGTTGGCCCATTTTTTTTCTATAATATTTTTGTCTTTATTGATTTATAAGAAATCTTTATGTACTTGGATACCAGTCCTTCTTTGGTTATATAACCAAAGATATCGCATAGCAAATATATTCTCTCAGTCTATGTTTTGACTTTTTGTATGTACATACATTTTTTTCATATGCCTAATCTATTGTCTGAATAATTCATCTTTCCTTACTGCCCTTTAATGCCGCCTGGTATTTATCAAGTTTCCATAAATGTGGGGATATATTTCTAAGCCCTTTATTTTGTTCCCCTGGACTAACTTCTAGCTATGAACAAAATTACTCTCATTATATATTAAGCCTTAATAGTCAATATAGAAATTCCCCATACCTTATTCTTCAAAATTATATTGACAAGTTTTGACCCTTTCCTCTTGTAAACACACTTTAGAGTTAACTTTTCAAGTTCTATGAAAAACTGCAGTGGGCTTTCAATAATAATTACTTCAATTTTATAGATTAATTTACAATTGCGTCTTCCATCCAGGAGCAGGTATACTTGTTAGTTTATTTGAGTTTACTCTTTAATTTTAATAGATAAATTAACCCTGGATCAGAAGTGACTGCTCAAAGTCACATAGCCAATTAATAACAAAACCAGTGGTAGAAGGAAGATGTCTTGACTCCTTAGTAGCTCATACACTAAAAACGTTTAATTATTTAGTCAGTTAAGAAAGAAGACCTTGGAGTCCTTGCAGCTACTGCACCCACCAGCAGGAAAGTGAATTCAACTTCCCAAGTTTACTAGGCCCTTGATAAATCAGAGTGTAGTCAGAGGGCTTGCTAGAAATGCAGAATTTCATCCTTTCCCTGGTCCTACTGAATCAGAATCCTCATTTTTAAAAGATCCCTGGATTATTGGTAGACACATTCAAGTTTATGAAATATTGCTTACCAAACAGAATCCTGAAATTCATTGCATTGGTTGTTTTCCTCTAAAACCTGCCAAAAATGCATACACACACACACACACACACACACACACACACACATACATATGAATATTCCTTTAAAGGAAACAAAATGTTAAGGGTTTTTTCTAAAAACAGCATATCTCAGGAATACTGAGGCTTCTTTTGATATCTGTAGTTATTCAGGAAACAAATACATTTGCTTTGAAATCACTAGCTGCCCCAAATTGGCCTTTTAGCTACTATAAGCCATTGGGGAAAATTCTGTAGAAAAAAGATGGAATACTGCGGAGACAGAAGCACAGAAGATTCAGTCTTTAAAGTAAAACAAAGAAGAAAGATCAGACGATTTGTTTCAAGTAGTCACATACTATTCATGTTAATCTCTGTTCAGCCTTCTTCTTGTTTCACTACTATAGCTGCCAGTTATCTACAGGGGGGAGAGGGGAGGAAAAAAAAAAAAACGGTGAGGAGAGGGGATTAAAAAAAAAAAAGTGAGATCCCTGCAATATCACCTCAAGCCACTAGGGGTATCTTTGTACCATTTTTCATCCTGCACTGGTTTGGAGTAGAAACCTATATTAAGGGAAAACCAGGGTCCTCGGCATTTTTTGCGAGCAGTGCACCCAGAATCCAAAAAAGACTTTAAAAAGAAAGAAGGAAAGAATCCACAGTTCTTTTGGCCATCTGAACAGGGCTACGAAATCGCTCTACTGGACAACAACACCAGGGATTCATTTTTGAGGTCAATTTCCAATCGAGATAAATCTATTGGATTAGTAGGATTATCTGATTGCAGCTGAAAGAAGTAACGTTGTTTGATCATTTGTATTTCTCGCCTGATGGTCGGATTTACATGGAGGTGGCTTTGAGTCTCAAGGATTCTGGATCGTGGTTGCATCTGGAGAGAAAAAAGGATCAATCGACACGTTTTGGAAGTGTCCGTGGGTGAATTAAAAAAAGAAAAAAAAAGGAAGGGGGGGGGGTGTGCAAAACTGGGGTTGCGGCTGCTTAGAGAAGAAAAAAATAAAATAAAATAAAGGAAGCATCTTGAATTCTGAAACAAGAATTAACCGGGTGCTCGAGATTCCAAAATAAGCGTCTAGGAACTGGTAAATACTTAAGAGCAATTCAGCTTGAATTTGACGGCGAAGTGTTGTAGAAACTGTCTCCTTGAATTATTGGAAGGGGACTGGGGGAAGATGAGGGGGCTCCTTCTGTGGATTTATCTTACTGAGGGTAAGTGTGGGGTCTTTTATTGGGAGGGGGCTGCCTGGGTTTGTGTGCCGCCGCGCGGAAGATGCTGCGGATACGGTGCCTGTGAAATGGAAAGAGAAGTGGGGGATGTAGACCACCTCGCGCATCTCCGGTGGATCGCTAGGGAGCTACCTAGATCGAGCTTAAAAACCTTATTTTGTGGCGTCGGTGGGGAAGCCAAGCAACCCTCCAAGCTCTCAACTTTGCATTGAAAATCTCTCAGTTGGGAGATCCCTCTTGGATCTAGTGCTTTCTCCTAGTGATACTTTAAGGAGAGGCGGCAGCGATGCCTTGGAAAACCTGCATGTGGAAGGGGGGGACCCAAGTAGAAATCGCTGCTGCCTTGGCCGCGGTTTTGGTGGCTGTCTTGGCTTTCAGGGGGAATTTTGCAGGGGGAATTGGCCGTTTCATATTGTCTCTTTCTCCCTCGCTCTTTCTTCCTTCCCCTTCCCGCCTCTCCCTCCTCTCAGAAACACCAAAGGGTTACAGGGTCACTGCATCGGATAGAGACAGTAGAAGTGGGTGACTGGCCACACATGTTGTTTTGTAATTCACTTGCTCGACTTTGCATAATACAGTCCGAGGTAACTTTCTTCGAGTTGGACGAGTCCAGGAAGGCGTTGCAGCCTTTCTGCCGAGGGCCCAGGCTGGCAAGTGCGCCAGGCAGCCGGCTGCATTTCTGATGGATCCCTACCCTGCCTCCCTCACCAGTTACTGACTTGTCTTTCCAACTGAGCGGTGCGAGCGTTCCCAGACATTTTCTTGCAACTGAGTTCAGGGATTTATTTTTAATTTTTCTTTTAAAATGTTATTTCATTGCTCTCAGTAAAAGCTCGTCTTTATTTACAGTAGGAAAATCAATTTCAGCAGATATAATTAAAATTAATCACTCAAATGAGTGAATATTAATTGACTTAGGAAACTATAAGTTGCTTTGGAATCAGAAAAGCATATTATTCTGAACCAATTTTGGAGTCCACATAGGTTCAGAACAATTACATATAAAGAAGTGTGGTTCATTTAAAATATGTAGATAGATATGTTAAATAAGTTAATGCACTCCCCTCCCTTTATAAGCTTCTAATACCTCGGCATCATAGTTTTAGTTGGTTTTTCCTATTTAAGGCCAATTTGTTAAATTTTAAACCTCAGACATTCAGCTGTATTAGAATAAAATGGAGATATATAATCGTTAAACTATAAAATAATGTATTTTCTACATTTTAATCTTTTAAAGAAAAGCATCAAATATTTTTTCAGAGGTTTCTGTTTATAGATTATGAAATGTGACCTTTATGGTTTTAACATTGAAACCTCTTCATTAAGTGTGAACTCATTGAAAGGCAACTCTTCAATATCATCTAAAGCACTAATCATCCCAATACTTATTTCAGGAATTCCAGATACATCAGACATTCAGGTATTAAAAGAGGAGCCTCACCAAACTTTCTTCCTGGATTTGTGTGTGTATATGTGTTTCGTAAGTCTAAACACTGAAACAAGAACAATGCCATTCCTTTATTAAGATTAAATAGTAAAATATGAAACTCTTGTCTCCCAAGGATTCTATGGTGGAAAAGTTACTTATTTCTGCAGACTTTGTGTAAGTTTTTCTAGAGGTGATAAAAACAGTAAGAAGTAGTTTCTACAAGCCTAACTGTTAGTTTTAAGAAGATATCTGAGAGGTTGGGTTTGCCTTTTTTTTTTTTTTAAACGCAGCTCTAAATCACGTGGTTTATGTGCAGTAAGAACTAGAAGAATGGATATTCTTCATTTTGGTACATTCTAGCCACTGATCCTGGCCACATAGTCCACTAATGTTAACATCTTTTTCAAAGTTTAAATTAAAAAAGACAGCTAGCAAGTAACATATTAAATGATAATAGTAAATCAATAATGAAGGTGAATGGGAGATGGGCTGGGATTCCTCTTTTTAGACTAGTAGAGAATATAATGTTCATACTATAAAAGTAGATGGAGAATATGAAATGTGAAAAAGGAAGTCATTTAAAAATTTAATTTGCATATTTCACAACCACTGACCCAGTGGTCATGGCATGTGCCATAGTGCTAAAGCCGGAAGAGTCAGCTTAAAGTGCCTTTGTAATGGCTGAACAATATTTTCGTCTGTCAAGAATAATCAATACTTAGTAGTCCCTCGTTCCATTTTCTTTTGGCAGTAAAAATGAAAAGGGGGAAACTTTGGCCCACTCTATGGTTTCTACAAGCAGTTCCTACATAAAACTTTGGTAAACTTTGTAGGTGGTAGATCCACTTTGGAACGTTAATAATGATAGAAATAAAAATAAACAAAATGATACACCACAAAAAATTTTTAAAGCTGTAGCCAGTAAATGAAGAGCAAGTTACCCAGTTACATAAAAGTTCTCTATTAATAGAGTGGCTGACTCTAAGAACTATTGAAAAACCTGAAGAGTTCATTTAGAAAATTAATTACATTTGTTCTACTTTATCCAAATACATTTTTTTTTGGTCATGATTATTAAAAAGAACATGGTAGCCTTGATCAGCTGTTTCAATTTTGCTATTGAATAACACAAAATGTGGTAGTTTGGGGGTAATGAAATAGAAACTCTCAATTAGCCCTGAAAGTTGCAAGCACAGTTCCTAATGTATGTGACAAGAAATAGCGTTGGATTTCCCAAAGCTTATCACCATGGAAAAACTGATGTTGATTCACTGGAGCTTTGCTGCACCTGTCCCTCGAAAGCCTTCCATGTGTTCTAGCTGGCCTAACATTCAGGGGTGCTGAATACATTTGCTGCAGATTCGTTCCATGATTTTGAGACATTTAAATGCAGTTAAATATTATTCTACATTAAATGATTTTTTTAAAGAAAATTGATACACACTCTTAATTGAAAGCAAAATGAAAAGGGCAATCCTTTTTTAATGATTTGTTGAAATTTAACACATGGCTTCTCAAAGTGCAAATCTTCCATCTCTTCTGCTTTATCGAGAAATGCAAAAAAATAAAACCCTTAAGACTTACAAAGTTTCAATTTTTAATATTTCAAATTTGCAAAGCACAGAAACATTAAAAAATGAACATATAGAACACTCACGATGAATTTAGGGTGTCCATTTAAATGCCTTTTAAAAGGTAATTTAAAACATTTTGAGGTAACTAACCTCTTAATCTTGTGGGATAGCTACATTCTCAACTGTTCCTAAGAATAATTCCTTAATAGTAACAGGTTTGATTATTTATGCTTTGTTATTAATGGCTTCACATTGACAATGTCAAATATTGCTATGTTGCTATAAAAGGATATGAATTATTTCTGCCTTCAATATCCCCCCCCCAAAAAAACCCCACCTATTTTGTAGCAAACATGTTTGAAAGAGAAAGACTGCCAACTCTAAGCTTAACTGAAGTCAGGGAAAACTAGTAAATCACTCCAGACATTTGAAATTATTAGACATTAAACTTTTGGGGATTTTATATGAAGTCTTTTTATAACAGTCGATATAATCTCTTCTGTGTCTATTTCCGTTGCATGTAAGAGAAATTCTAGTCAATGGCAAAATGCTTTACTACTGCCATTACTGCAGACTTTATAGATGAGAGATGTGTCAGCATGTTAGCTTTAGCAGTAATGCCTCTTTTGTGTGAAACCTTATGGGCCTTACAGGCACTTTCTCATCCTGACACTCACAAAACGTTCAATTCCCCATATTTATTATTTAATTTTCTTCCTATATATAACAACAGAGCACTTCAGTATATGAATGTGTAGCCAAAAGATGACAGGCAAGCATGAATGGGACTAATGAGCTTTAATAATACACATATTAGGGGTTGCTAAAGGAAGTTTAATTAAGAAAAACAAGTTGAGCATGAAATTCATTTTGGAACAAATGCAAGTTAAGTTATTTCTACAGATGTAAAATCAGAAATCACAGGGGTACATCACAGGAAATAAAGTTCCAGCCTGAGACTAGACCTACTAAATGCAGTTGACATCTTAGGACCTGCCTTTAAGTTGATGAGCTTGGGTCTGACTTATGAAATCGAAGAATATACACTTTTTCACAGTTTTCACTCTTCTATAGCAATTTTGGTTTAGTATGTTAACTCTGTATCCAGGCATGTTCTGTATTAGTCCCCTTAAGACAGGCCACACAGTAGCCTTTCATTTTTCTGTGGTCTACTTTTCTAATACCACATATGCCTACAGGTAGGGCTACCTGCCAAAACCCATGCCATCCCTTTGGGTGTGCTGTAAGTGGTGCTTCAGTAGGAGATCTGCTCATATATCAATTTACCTGCACCTATAGTTTAATTCTTGGCATAATTTAGAAAATAAGTAGATTTATTTATCTGTTTGCTTATTTATTTATTTGGTCGTGGCATTGTATATTGGGGCGGAAATTGAAGAAGAGAGAATATTGGGCAAATATTTCCTTAGAATGTGGTTTTCTCACATTTTGTCTGTATTTAAATAATGTAGGTACATTCTGGGAAGAGTGAAGCAGTCAGGCAATAATATGAAGGTCTTATGTATGCTCCTCAACAACTCCCTTTTTGGAGACAACCAATTGATAGGCTAATTTATTATTCATACAGACTTTTGGCATCACTTGTGTGTAACAGTAGTTTTTTCTTCCTTGAAACACCCAATGAATATTGAGTCTTCAGAAGAAAAGAGGTTAGTTGTAACATTTCAAAGTGAATTGAAAATCTTGTCTCTTTTTTAGATAGTTATGGTGAATACTTTCATACTGTCGTATGGAATACTCCATATTGGAACTTTAACACGGTCACACATTAAATCAATAAATACTGATTTGATAAAAAAATTACTTAGAATTATCACTGGCATAAGTTTTTCCCGTAGGACAACCATTCCGCTTATGATAGAACTGACCAGGAAAACAGTGATTACTACATATCACATTGACCAACAGTTATCACAGTATTCACACCTGAAAATAATAATTGAGCCATCAATTCATTAACCGTAATGCTAAAAGGAGTAAAGTTTCACTTCAGTAACCATTATGTTTCAAGTCAGTTCATCTGTCATTTTTAATTCAAATCTATATTACTTAGCTATCCAAAACTTTACATGCAAGTGACATTGTTATCTATCCTTTCTCTTATGGGTAAAAAAAAAAAAAAAGTCACTAGTTTGTTTACCTCTTTAACTGTGCTAAGTATTCTACTGCATATGTTGCTCTAAGATTGATGCCAAAAGTTTCTATTATTTAGAGCTGTGGTCTTTAGTAATCTGAGGAATTATTTAATATATAAGAGTAAAACATTTTACATGCTGCAATAATACAGTAGTAGTAATCTGTATAACAACCATAATGGCAGGGATTTTTGTCTGGCTTTTCAAAGCTATGTGTGTTTCTCCCCAGCACCTAGAACAGTGCCTGGTATATCACTAGTGACCAATAAATATTGCTAAATAAATATAGAGACCTGGTTCTAGCCTTGGATGTTAAGAACTAAATTGGTAACCTCTTGCTTAATACCTGATCTCTTCATTTTTGCTTTTAATTTTTTCTTAACATAAATCCTTGTTTGAATTGATAGATACTTAAAGCTATGTGCAAAATTCCAAAAGTAGAAAGGAATATATTTAAAAGATTATATTTTAATCAAAGATAAATAATAATTAAAACTCTTTAGTGAAATTTTTATAGTTTATTTTATTTTGATAAATTATTTTATCAACTCATAAGTATAATTGGATTATTTGTGGTTATACTTTACTAAAATGTATATTAGAATTATTTTCTGCCGTGTAGAAAATGTGATATCTCAAGGAACTTTGGAAGCACTAAAAATTATTTCAAACACTTAGAACACGGGCAGTAAGATCTAAAATATAATGATGTTTGGCATTTTGGCCATTAATTCTTTTTTCAATTTTTAAGCAATTTACAATTACAAATTTCCTATTGTTCAGTTTTATTTAAATGGTGAAATAATTTAAACTTACTCCATGTGTATATTGAATTCTTGTGAATATATATTCATTGATGTTTTGTTACACAAATGGCCCATGAATAGAGCATTGTTTTGAATTTTATTATTATTAGTACTAATGGATCTGTAATACGAAGAGAAAATAAAAGATGTGGATATCTGAAGAAGATTGCAAGTGTAATAGCCTTTCCCCTTTGGGGCACTGGTTGAGCTCTAAGCCAGGTCAGGGGTGACAGAACGCTTATTGTTGTTTGGTGCCTTACATGAAAGGAGTTGGTGGTCTCAGTCCAGTTCCTAGCAGACAGTTACTGCTTAAACAATAGTAACTATAGTATTTGCCAATTCCAGCAGAAGCCTAGGACTGAATGGGCACAAAGGTTTAACTCCCCCCTCTCTGCTAATCATCCTCCAAGGGGTCAAGATTGACTCACCCTGGCACAGGGCTATACTGAGAAACTTAGCCCTTCCTCTGCCAAAGTTGTAGCTATTCTCTGGCAGCATGGGATTTTTTAAAGAGGAATTTAATTAAGCAGGGCACCAGGAATGGCAATTCTCCACTCTTCTCAGGCACAGCAACTCACCAGAAAGAAAAATAGGCTTAAATACTGAATTGAGAAGGTAGCACTGCTCTTAGGTTGTACTGTCTTCTCTATAAAGATACTGGCAGGCATAATTAAGTTGCTTCTGGACACGATGACTTGCAACCCAAAAGGGGCTCTTGTCAGACAAAAGCCTCATTAATATCAAGGGAAGTAATCAGCTCTACCTAGCTGTCTCTCCTGAGCTCTTGAGTGATTATTCATTTCTTTTGGGAGAATCACAGGGTCACCAAGTGGTTTTAAAAATGTGTCCTGTGGTATTTTACACATACATTAAAACTGTTGCCCATGCTTTTTTTTTTTTTAACAACCTGTTTTACAGTTCTTGCCCTTCTTGCCCCCTTAACCTTCTTGCTCATTTAGAAGTCAACACTCCTCAGTAGATTTTAAATTTAACAATTAATATTTAGATATTCTATCTGAGAATAGGTTCAGAGTAAACAGAAAGTAAAACTTGTTTTATACAGTTACATGTTAAATGGATTGTTTTACTTGCATACCCAAAACAAAACAAACAAGAACCACCCAATGTTTAGCCATTTGTTGTAATGATGGTCTTAGTAGAAATATTCAGTTGCAGAATGCAGAAGGAAACACTATCACTTAGATCTCTTTTTCTTTGTGTTGTCAGAAAGCTGTTATGGCATCTTAAAATCCCATTTTTTGCCAAACAGTAATGGAATTAGTCACCAGTCTATATGACCGTCCATGCACACCTCTGCATGATGAGGAATTTCCATTGTACTTCAACTTGTCATCACCTCTTCTCTGTTTTATCTCCTCTTGCTGCAACTGTAATTAAGATAATGCCTTCACAGAGTTCAAGTATCACAGATGAATAAATAAAATCTGAAGATAGGGTTAATTAATGAAAAATAATATAATGAATGAATGGGTTATTCATTCAAGAAATATTCTCCAATGACCTACAATGTAATAAATTGTTCTGGGGATGGTTGTTACAAATCAGCAATTCAAAAGCCATAGCCTCTATTCTCAAAGATTAAGGCTAACCTGATTATGTTATTTTTGTGATTATAATTATTCTCATCATACTTGGAGTAAGACCTCACATCCTTAATTTTTTGGCCTAGAATTTCTTGAAATGTCACTTCTTCTCCAGCCTGATGCCCCACCCTTCTCTGAAGTTACACTGATCTCTTTGTTAATAGGGAGCCCCAGGCTTCAAAGCATTTGGGTCTCCCCTTGCCTCTGTCTGACACAGTTTGCCCCCTGACCACTTCTACTCATCTTTCAGAACCCAGTTTACAGGTCACTTCTTCAGGAAGATCATCCTTTCCACTCCAGACCCATTAACTCTCCCCTCAGAGCATTATCCTTCTTGGCAAAGCATTTATGACTAAATAGTTACCTGTGTGATTGATTTACATAAAGTTTGTCTTCCCCATTGAACTTTAGTCTCTTTGGGAATCATCACCATGCCTATCTCCTTCATGTTGGCCTTCCCCGTGCCTGACACTAAATGATGTAATAATATAAGAATGAATAGGGAATCCAAGTTTACAAATTACTACAGTAAAAAGTACTACAGTTTCAGTTACAAGAAAGGCAACAAATGCTTTGAGAGTTGCGGGGAGAGAGTGTTTTCATAACTGGGAGGATCTGAGAAGGAAGTACTGACATTTGAGCCAGACCTTGAGGGATCCTAGCTGGAGTCCCTCCAGGCAAAATCTCATGGGGGGGAGTATTTTTCAGGAAGGAAGATCTTGGTAAACAAGTTGGGTCCAATTCACTGACCATGGCTCCCAGTGCTGTGTTTTGTTTGTTTGTTTTAGTTAATACTGTTTTTTCACAAAGATAGTTTGCTACAAGGTATAACCTCTGTGATATACTTGTGATTTTTTCCTGTTAAAATATTTTGTTGGTAAAAGTTTTTTCTCCTATTTCTGTCAAATTTTGGTTTGTCTTTTCTCCGTAACATTCTATTTTCTCTGTTATTTATTTACATCATTGGAGAAGTTCATTCAGAGTAGAAATAACCCAAGGAGAGAGAGAACAAGTAGAACCCTGCTTACATGTTCTGTGAAGGAAGGGAGAAGGGGATGTAACCTGGGAACCCACTGAGGCCTGCCTACCCTTCCTCCTAGAAGGAGGCTCTGGACAGAATTGAGGAAGAGGCAGGGTTTATCTTTAGGGTCTCTAAATTCTTCTGCCTTATCTCTTTCTATTTGTTGGAACTCCCTACGTTCATAAAAATGTTTTCTTTTTTTGTTGAAAAGTGTTTCAGTGGCTTTGTGTTTCTGATCTTTAGTTTAATTATCTGTTACATAGAGATGATAATTATCTCTAACTCATGGTATTTAGACACAGCTAAATGAGATGATGTAGTTAGCTCACTGGCCCCAGTCCATACTTGTTGGTGCTAGCATTAATCAAGTTATTAATTAATTAACGATGATCATGACAGTACATACTTGTCACCATGTTCTCCATAGCTACGTGTTGGTATGGCCACAACATGGGCTGTGATAGACCTTGAACTTCTACATGATTAAGGTCTTGAACTTTGATATTCCCATCTTTGTGATTTTTGGTTCTAACTCTTTCTTATGTTTTCTCCTTGTACCCTTCTGGTTCTGCCCGCCATCCTACCCAGATTTAGTTAATCTATTCAACACTAGAATTACCATTTCTTATAACCTTTGCTCCTTGAAATTCTACCATTCTTGCCTTGCTTATCCCTAATCCTAACAGCTATCATTTACTCTCTGACCCAGGTTATGGAATGTTGCTGGAAAAACTTTCAAAACCACACCATTTGGAGCCGCTCCAAAATATGCCTATTAATTAACCTCAGCAAGCTAATCAGCCACCTTCATATTTCCCTCCTGTTCGTGTCCTGTGTATTTCACTCTCCTGAAAACCTTCAAACTGAGCGTATGACTTTATTGAGTTTGTCTCATTCAGAAGCAAAGCAAAATGTCATGTATCATAAAGGTTCAGGACATATTCTTTAGAGTTAGGGAGTCTGCCTTTTTATTTATTTATTTATTTATTTTAGCTTTGTGGCCTTAAGAAAGTTATCTAACCACATAAAGCCTTATTTTCCCCATCTCAGATAATAATACTTGGCTTATAATTTTGTTGTGAGGACTGAATGTAAAGTGCTTTGGACAGAGCTTGGCAAATATTAGGTGATCTATAATATTAGCTTTTCTTGATGTCATTTTCACATAAATGTGGATGTATTTAGCTGTACTTCAAACTGTACATGAAAATAAAACTGTTTCCAGTTTCTTTCCCACCAATTCATTCACTAAAGTAATGGTTTCCACACCTTTGTGGTCACATAATCCTCTGTTTTTGATAACGAAATCATAAAAAAGTATAAAATATATACTTATACTCCTACATAAATATCTCTACCATCAGATTGCAAAACATACACAAAAATAGACACTAAGTGATGAGAAAGATGTCAGTGTGTTTTTTTTTAACATAAACTTGATGCCTTCTTCCCATGATTCATTAATAACTCAAGATGTAGAGATTCTTAGGGCACAGTTCACAGCTACTAAAATGGATATAAATTTGCATTTCAAAGTTATCTTTCTGATGTTTTCAAATATTTTTGTCTGCTTGTTATTATATATGATTAGATAGCCATTATTTTCAGTCTTGCAATGTAGGTGAAGAAGAACTTATGCTAGAACTAGGAGAAGTTTCATTTCTGCTCTTTTTTTGTCCTTCTTCTTCTTTTTTTTTTTTTTTTGTGGTACGTGGACCTCTCACTGTTGTGGCCTCTCCCGTTGAGGAGCACAGGCCCCGGACGTGCAGGCTCAGCGGCCATGGCTCACGGGCCCAGCCGCTCCGCGGCATGTGGGATCTTCCCGGACCAGGGCACGAACCCGTGTCCCCTGCATCAGCAGGCGGACTCTCAACCACTGCACCACCAGGGAAGCCCTGTCCTTATTCTATTACTAGTATTTCCTTTAATCTATATCTTGTGGGAAAATCTTAATGTAGTAGCCAATTTTTTGTGGGTTACATGAACTAAAACATGATGAAAAAGGTATACATCTGTTTATCCAGTGATATTAACTCTAATACATCACCACACATTGAAAAGGAATGATAACAACAAAATGCCACCTGCTGGCAAACCCACCGCAGTGTAGAACCATCACCTTCCAAAGAACATCTCAAGTGCTGTGTGCATCACACAACCACGTGAAGACACTGGCATGAAACCATATATTCATATTAGCAAAGCTTAATTTCTTTCTCTTTTTGCTTTATAAAAAAATTACAATACATAGAAGTTCAATGATTTACTTCCCTTCTCTAATCTGGTTCTCTTGTGGTGGTATAAAAAACACTGCTTTGGGTATCTCTGCTCCACAGTACTGCCAGTTTAATTTTCTTGTGAATAGATTTGATACTACTCTTCCACTGCTAAGAACATTTAATGGCTTTTCATCATCCAGTGAATAAAATCCAAACTCTTTAGCCTTTTAATTAAGTGCTTGCTTGATTTGGCTGTAACCTGCCTTTCCAGTCTCATCCAGTGCTCAACCTCATTTACTCTGTGTTCTGCCCAAACTAAACTGTGCCCTCCTCAAATGTGGCTGCTGCTTTCCTTTCTGTCATAGGTCAGGTTTCCCAGGGAAAAAAAATAAAAAGACTTTGAGATGGAGGTTTGCCTGCTAAAAGTTTATTTGGGCATACCATTGGGAAAAAAACCTGGGAGGGCAGTCAGGGAATCACAACCAACTCCTCCCTCGGCCTCTTTCCACAGGGGGCTTTGGGTCTGGGATGGCCCCTCAGAGTGGGTCTGCATTGAAGCAAGAAGACCAGACCTTTCTAAACTGGTGTGGACTTTCTACTTGGAGTGTGAGCTGCTCCCAGGGAGGTTGAGCACCACACTACCACTACATATCTTTTCCACTGTTTCTAGAATATGCCCTCTACCTGGAACCCCTTCTGTAACCATCAGTGTTTGTCCAATTCTTTGAGGCCCAGCTCATATTCCCCTTGATTCATGAACTCTTTCCTTATCCAGGTCTATTAATTCAAGGTAGACCTGTCTCTCCTTTTAAAGCCTAAGAACATTTTTTTTTTCTGATTGCATTCATTTGTTTATTCGTCTCACTTTTAATTACTATGTGAATGAATTACACATTATTTACTTTAAGTGGTCAGTTACTGAACGGACCCACAGGACTCAAATAGTTTATACTCACTGAACAGCTTTATTATAGACAAATAATATAATAGAGCAACAGCAGGAGAAGGGTGTGCACTGAATAGGGTCTGTAAATCTCAGACTCAGGCTTCTTTGTTCTCCCGTTCCTGGGTCCCACGGGATACCCCTTGTTTCCAGGTCTTGAACCACCAACAGTGTGCATGTGAAACATCTTGGTATAGGCCCACAATCTGCTGGTGGTCAGGTTCTCTTACAGTGAGCCGTTCCCATAAGCACATTTCGGTTACATGGCCAGGATTGGCCATTGTAAACTGCCACACTCCATTGAATCCAGTTATTACTAAATGCAACTATTATTAAATTATTATTACTAAATCCAACTCTTAAATCCCATTATTATTACTAAGTGCCGTTGCCAGGCTATGTTCTGACTTCAAAACAACTTATAGATTCATAGGTATGAAACATTATTTATCTTTAGTTAATACAGTCAGTCTTCATTATTTCTGGATCTGGATTGCAAATTTGCATGTTCTCTAAAATTTATTCATAGCCCCAAAGTCAATACTCATAGTGCTTTTGCAGTCATTCACAGACATGAGCAAAGCAACAAAAAATGTGAGTCACCCCATGAGCGTGCTTCCTGCTGAGGCTGAGCAAGGTGATGATCTGACTTCTGGTTTCAGCTCTCACGCAGAGATAAACAGAGGATGGAGATGGTAGAGAATGCAGTATAGTGAAAGAAGCTCCAGCTCTGGGGCCTGGTGGAGGGGATTTGAATCCCAATTCTGGCATCTCTCAGTGAGGTGGCCTCAGACAAGTAACTAAACACTTCTGAACTTTGTTTTCTCTTTTGTAAAATAAAGAAAATAAACTCTACTAGGATGAATTGTTTTAAGGGTTTAAGATGATAATTTATAACTATGTGAAATATGTATATATAATATATGTTTGTGTGTATATGCACATACACATGCACACATGCATGTTTGTATACAGATGCATTTCCCTCGGAGCAATGGATTCATATTCCCTAATTCAGTGTTTGCAGTGACTTTATAGAACATAACTATGGTAAATAACAACCATCAGTTGTGTAGCACTGGCCAAGCTCCATGCAGCTCTGGTGATAAGCGTGTAGTCAATTCAGATCTTTACAATATTGTAGCTACTTGGGAATAATGACTAGATTGTACTTATCTTTAAATTCTCATAGGATTTAGCACAATAGCTTATACGTTATAGATATCCAATAAATGTTTGTTGAGTAAAGGAAAAATTGGATGCATGTGGCCAGCCACTGTGATTATTTAATGTCCTAGAAATTTCTCTCTACTCTCTCCAGCATCATCTCTTTGATCTGGGTCACTCAGGAACAAACTAGTTGATGGACCAGGTGTTATGATAAATTAATGCAAGGAGGTAATATATTCCCATTTATTATGTTTTTTTAAATGTTATTTATTTTTGTTTTATTTATCTCAGTGGGATTGCACATGCTTTAACCCAAAGGGAGGAATAATGGAGGAATTTGTGAGCTAGTATCTTCACCTACTGCAAAGTCAGAGAAAGCTAGTCCTGTGTGGATTGATAAGCTCATCTGCTTACCTGGACTGCTGAATAAGGGTTTTCTGACCTTATTGTTTTAATGTATTTATTATAAAATATTTCAAACATACAGAAAAATACAGAGAATTCCATAACAAAGATGTGTGTGCTTGTGTGTGTTTGCGTGTGTCACCCAACACCATCAAATCTTAGATTTATAAAACTTGCTGTAGTTAATTCTGGTCTTTTAAGGCCTCATCCCAGATTATCATTCAGAGTTCCAATTAGTCAGTTAATAGCATTAATTGCTAGAACTAATTTCATACCCTTTTCTCCCTACCCATGGATAACAAATATTCTGTTATTACATATTTATGCATCTGTGAATAATATGTAGTTTTGTTTTTCATATTTTAAGCTTTATTTAAATAGCATTTTACTATATCTAATCTTTTTTCAAAAATATTGAGATTTATTCTTGCTGATATTTTTAGGTCTAGGTTCTTTATTTGCTCTGAAGTATAGAATTCTAATTTGTGAATATATCATAATTCATTTATCAATATCTGTTAATGGACATTTATACTATTATGAAGTTGGGCTTTTTGGGGTTACTCCTTATTATTTTAACATGATCTTGTGTAAACACATATGGATACCCAATCACCGCATTCAATGTAAAGTAAAAAAAGGTAAAAAAGGTAACAAAATCTAAAGTGCCAATAAGAACAGGGTAGACCATTTAAATTTCTGTTTCTATGAAATTGTCAGAGTATTTATCTCTGTTCTGTCTTCTGAAGGAATATAAAACACTTTTACAATTCAACTTTAAATGCACTAGGATCAATTTTTTTAAAAGTGTTCATTGTGAAGGGAGAGACTGTATCATGTGTAATGATAAAGAGGATGGCCTTTAAATTAGATGCCAGTGGGCTCCTGGATCTGCTATTGTTTAGCTGAGTGACCTGGGCCAAGATACTTAACCTCTAAGTCTCAGTTCCTTGTAGGTAAAAAGGAGATAACTGTTGAAGCTAGTTTTTAGAGTTGTTGTAAATGAGACGTAAATGCCTAAAAACTAAGGGTTTGGCATATACTGTACTAAGGAAGCACCAATAAATAGGGAAAAAAAAACCCTGCCAACAAATTTGAGAGTCTTTATATTTAGGCATATATATACACATATATATGTAAATTTTCAGTTATTTAAACAAGCCATATTTTTACATTAAACTTGGGCACCTGTTATTATAACAGTGACCTCTGAAAAATATTTGGGGTCGATACTGTAATTATACAGGTAAGCCCATGTATAATGGGATATTTTTGTAACCTTAAAAGCTAACCATTAGTATTTGAAAATTTACCCTAGAATGCAGAATTCTCATCCTCCACAATTTGGGTTAAAGTAAAGTAACACATTAAAGTGGGAAACAGTAGCCCTTTTATTTTTAACACAGTTAAGGATTTGTGAGTACAAAAATGAGTGTTATTTTGTTAGTAACCAAACAAGTACTTCTTTTTTAATTTTTAAATTTTATTTTATTTATTTTTTATACAGCATATTCTTATTAGTCATCTATTTTATACATATTAGTGTATATATGTCAATCCCAATCTCCCAATTCATCCCACCACCACCACCCCACCCCACTTTCCCTCCTTGGTGTCCATATGCCAAACAAGTACTTTTTATTCTGGATGAGATACCAAGTATGTAAAGAAGAACTTTTAGAAATCACTGTATTTGAAAATTAAGCTGAATAAAATATGGTGATGGAGACTTCTAAGTCCTCACCACAGGTTCTCTATTTTAGGTGTCAAAATGCTGCTTTTTAACACCAAAAGGTGAGTAGGAAAGACTTAGTCATGCTGTGGCCCACCACGATTCTGTGCAAGAATGAGCATTATGCACTCTTAACAGAAGTGGGTTTGTGCAGCTAAATCTTCAATACATGCTAGAGTTCTGGCACAGAAATGGGATGGGTCTAAGCCTGCCTTTTGTATGTTAATGTGCTTTCACAACAAAGGTATGAGAATTAACACAGACAAGTATTCTTGAAGAAAGGCATTTATCTTCTTATTGCCATCTGTGATGAATTGTTCAGAGCTAAAGGAACACCAGGCTTGAACCAAATCTCCTGCTGCCCTATATAGTTTTTGCAATCTCCTTTTCAATAATATAAAGTCAGGACAGCCTCACTGCCAGCACTTCTTCAGGAATCTTCCCATAATATGACAGGATAGAACCATTTATAATACAAATCAACACTGTTATTTTCAAACTAAGCACTTTAAAACATTGCTTGAACAAGAAAAGACAAATTTGTCCAGTTGTGTGCTATTTTGCAGTTAATGCAAGATTACACTGTGAATTGTATTGCACTGAATGTTACATTTTATTCTGATGCATCCTAAATTGGACTGGGTAAAGAGTGTTAGATGTTTGATTAATGTTAGTATGCAATGCTATGATTAGGTATGGTTGTTCTTTTAAACTGCCGCACTCTTTTCTTTTTGTATTGTTCCTTTGATCTTTAACAGGTAGTGAGAACATTTGGAATTTAAAATATATTGACTTTGACTCAGAAGTTAATTTTCCTGTTGCAGATTTACTGATATCTAAAATATATAGCTAGCTAGATGGTAAAAAAAAAAAAGTCTGCAAAAAATGATGCCAACTTCTGTCTCTTTTTCAAGTTGTGTCTAAAGGCATTTTGTCTTTTAAATTCTTGAATCTTAATTTAAGGTGAATGAACTTATAAGGTAGTTGCACTTAAATGATCATAGTTGAACTAATATTGGTTTTCTTGTTCTAGCATAATCTTTGTTTTTTCTATATAGCACAGGATTGGGGACCATCTTTTTATTTGTTTGTTTATTTAATATATATAGTCATTCTTACAAAGTTTGTTTATATTCCACTAATTCCCTACCAATATTTTAAAAAAGGTTTTCTGCTACTAAATTCTAATTTTTAGTATGTTTGGTGATTAATACTGTGGTCCCTTAAAGTGATTGAATACTTTCAATAAAGGGAAAATTTCACACATAACCTTCAATATTTTAAGAAACCTGTATTGTGAAATGCTCCTGAAACTGTATATTTTAACAAGGCCTGCTTTCTATTAAATGTGTATAAAGCCAAGAGGCAAGTTTCTCAATATTCTAATTATCGGTTATTTCATCTGTCATCTCACATCAAACCATAATTTTCTTATGGTAGTATTTAACTCACCTGACTCCAGCCACTATTAAAGTATTTCTGTAGCTTGTAAAACATCTAGTTATCACTCTGTCTATATTAGCTTGTTTGTACTAATGATTTATTTTCATTTTCTCTAGGATATAGACCTGCAGCTAACTGGATTTGATTTATAAGAGGGAAATGTACAGTCAATGGCCACTCTCACTACGTTGCTACTATGGAAAACAGAATGGTCAATAGGATATGTTCTGATAAATAGCGATGATTGAAGATGCTACTTCAATACATGTGAAATCAATGGGAGATACTGGCTACATGAAGAGCTTTCTGAGCTTTTCTTGACAAGCTCGCCTTTGAGAAATCTGAGGTGTATTCTACCGTTATACGGTTTTTCTCAAGTGGATACAAACATCTTTGCCTCACTGCAACCAGACAACTACACAACTGATGTGGGACCATGGCACTGCTCAGATGCATGTGGCCAACTTATGTTTGGAGAGCAGTAATGGCATGCTTGGTACACAGGGGATTGGGTGCCTCATTGACTCTTTGTGTGTTGGGCTGTTTGCATCAGGCTGCCCACGTGCTCTCACAAAAATTGGATGATGGAGACCCACTGGTGACTACCAACTTCGGCAAGATAAGAGGGATTAAGAAAGAACTCAATAATGAAATTTTGGGTCCTGTTATTCAGTTTCTTGGCATTCCATATGCAGCCCCGCCAACAGGAGAACATCGTTTTCAGCCTCCAGAACCACCATCTCCTTGGTCAGATATCAGGAATGCTACTCAGTTTGCTCCTGTGTGTCCCCAGAATATCATTGATGGCAGATTGCCAGAAGTCATGCTTCCTGTGTGGTTTACTAATAACTTGGATGTGGTTTCATCATACGTACAAGACCAGAGTGAAGATTGCCTGTATTTAAATATATACGTCCCAACTGAGGATGGTGAGTTTACTACAGGAAAAACAGGGAGATATATTTATATTTTTCTATTCTAATAATATTAATTCATGTGTACTGGTAGCATGCATGGCTTTTCCTGTTGGCATGTAGACATATTTTACATGTGTGCATGCAGCTCTTTTTGTTTATGTGTGTTGGCGTTCTTATTTTTTTCCTGTGCCTACTCATTTTCTTTCCTCTGCAGCACGTATATTAAGGTAGAAATGGGTTCCTAATTTCCATTTCCTACCGAATGACTTCTGAGAAGATGCATCAACATTTCTCCATTGCATGTGCAGGCTCACCGAATTGGGGATCTTTCTCACTCAGTAAATGCAGGAGCGTATTAAGTTAGATAGTGGTGTTGCATGTTCCGGCGGTCTGTGATGGAGCGCCATGTTATTTTCTAGTCTTCTATTCATTTTTCAGTAAAAAGAATATCCAAGGAATGTGCCAGAAAACCCGGCAAGAAAATATGTAGAAAAGGAGGTATGTATAAAGTGAAAATAAAAAATGGGGGAAACAGCTTGCAGAGGAAGAACAAGATATTCTCCCTAAGGATGATTTGCTGATGCTGGGAAGTGAATGGTTAGGCGATATTTGGAATTTAATGAAGCCTGTCAAAGAATAGGAAGATGGTTGAGGAGAGCTCTAGCTGAGTAGATGACATTGACAGAGCTCATTGGTGGTGCCCTGTGTGCTGGCGCTGGTGGCATGGACAGGAGTTGAATCTCTGCTTTGAGTTTGTGTATAGAGAAAAAATACTTAGGTTATTATATTGCCTGCAGGGAACGCAAAGATGCTGCCTTCCCAGCTGTTCAGCTTTGATCTCTGAACCCTTTTCTATAGATAATAGATTCCTTTTTCTCTTAAAATTGGTCAGTTCAGTCACAAACCTAGTTTTTTGTTTGTTTATCCTTAGTTCCTTCTGAACACCCTATGAACTTTCTCATATAAGGGTAAATTTGCCATAACTGTTGGGCAATTACCATTATTAAGTAATGGTATTTTTTTCCCAGACAGTCTTTCCGTTTTCAGTCACTCTTCCAGAAAAAAATGAGATTTTGCAGCTTTTTATACTAAATATTTACAGTCTTAAAATTGCTTTAACATTTTTATATTTATGTTAAACAATTTAAAACATAGGGAAGAACATGATTCAGAAGCTACAATTAAATCAACCTTCAAAGCATCCTCTAGCCAGATTGAGCAAATGTAGACACTGACAGCTGCAAGCTTGCATCTGAATGTAGCTTGTCCACACTCCATTTTTATAGAACATCTAGTAAATCACTCATAGGAGAGTATGATTTTCTCTGGCAGTAAATTATCTGTGTTATTTTGACCTTATTATAACTTTGTAGAATTTTCAATCTTCATACAGAAGTCATATTAATATTCCAGTTCTGTACATTCTCTCTCTCTCTGTGCATTTCTAATCTCCTGGCTGGACCAAGTCAGATTTCATTACAACATTCTTGTGGGGTGGGGAACGTCTAAACTGTTTTTTTTTCACTGGGATTGCATTATGTGGAAGAAGCTTCATATCACCAAATCCTCAATTGCAGATCAGAAGTATTTGCATTAAATTGAGTTTTGTTTTGGTTTTGTTCTTATTTCTTTGGTCAGACTGATAGAATGGAATTTAACCTTTATTTTATTATTAATGTCATGATTTGGGTTAAAAGAATAGTATACTTAAGAAGGTAGATATGGAGGCAACAAAGATGTTTTAGATAACTAAAAAAGTCTCTTGTTTTTTCCCAAATGAGAATAACTGCAGTAATTTATATGCTTTCAACTAATGTACAGTACTGCAGTGGTTATTATTATGCAGCTTATCAAGCATGTGTAATTAGCTAAGTGACTTTTGCCTCCTATCACAAAGATGTTGATTCACAAAGTCATAAATAAAGATGCTATTGAAGAATGCATAAATATAGCATAATACATAAAAATATGTACAATCAAAAATTGATAAGGACATCAAAAGGTAAGCTAGTAAGTGAGAAAGTGACCTTCCTCTCATACAACTTCAGAAAGAAATGAATTCATTAAAAAATTCTTTTTAATGGTTCTTTCGATTGTTGGTTCCATCTGCTTTATGAGAGAGTTGGCAAAGAAGTATGTAGGCTATGATATTTACTTTGGCAAACTTTGAACTACTTTATAATTAGCCTGAGGACAAGATCTATAGATACCTACGTCAGTCTGTGGTAGTCCAAATAGTCTAAATCTACTGTGTTTTCATATTAAGAATTCTAAAACATTGGTTCACTTTGGTATTTAATATATTATTAATAACTAAGTTATGCTGTTTATTAGCTCTTTGTATATTATCCTAACATCTAAATAACAAATAATTTAAATGTAATTTTCTATATAAATAGTTTCTTAAAAAAATAAACAAAATCAAAGTTTAGAGCTTGACTTTTTTTTTTTTTTTTTTTGCGGTACGCGGGCCTCTCACCCCTGCGGCCTCTCCCGTTGCGGAGCACAAGCTCCGGACGCGCAGGCTCAGTGGCCATGGCCCACGGGCCCAGCGCTCCGCGGCATGTGGGATCCCCCCAGACCGGGGCACGAACCCGTGTCCCCTGCATCGGCAGGCGGGCTCTCAACCACTGCGCCACCAGGGAAGCCCAGAGCTTGACTTTTAAGCAGAGGAATAGAACTTTTCCCCCCAAACTTTCAGCTTTTTTTTCCTTCTCTATCGTGAAGAGTCTGTTCACTTCAGGAAATCATATTTTCCTGGTTCAAAAAATATTAGTCATTTCATATTTATGCATATGCTAATATATATACTGCATATGGACTTGGAGTTCTTCAACAGAATTGTGGAAGTTTAGGAAGTATAGGAATAGTTGTGTTGCATTTTATCTAGGTGCTAATAAAATTCTGGCTTATTATTTATCTCTTCTTTTTTTAATTGTGTATGGTCTTCTGCAGAGGCAGATGGACCACCACCCTTGTGCCAATCTATGTATGCTGTATTCATTCAAATCTATTTCTTAATTTCCTATTATATGCACTATCAGTAATGAATGAAACAAAGATCTCTCTTCCCATAGAACTTATGTTCAAGTAAGTTTACAAAGAACAAAGCATTTTCTGCACTTTAATCTGTATGAAAGGAAGAACATCTTCTCCCTCCTCCAAAAGATGCCTTGCTGTAACTTTTAAACAGAGCTTTTATACTATTTTTTCCTGTACAATTGAAGAAAAAAACATATTTTTACCAATAGGCTGCCTCTCATTTACAAAAGGTCCCAGTTGCACTTTTTAATCCATCTTTTTAAATTTCCCATGATAGTTTTAGCCGTATGTTAACTACTCTGTAGATATTTCTTCAGGGCTTTATCCTTGAAAAATTGAAAGAAAGGATGAGTGCTTAAAAGGAGATGACTGTCAGCACTTGGCCAAATATGCAGGCAACATGTGATAGAAACGGAATTTGGATGTAGAGACTGATATAATTTATCACCAAACTTTATGAAGAAAGTATATGACTATCCTTATTTTACAAATTTGAAAGTAGGTTCTCAGAGTTAAGCATTCTGACCCAGTTTCTACTGCTAGTAAGTGGGTGGAGTCAGGTTTGGCCCTAGTTCTTGCTTATATTAGATGCATTTCCATTATGTTAAATTACCTCCTGTAGATGATTTCTACAGCAGAGGCTTGTATGTCTCCACCCTTTTACCCTCCTTTTCTTCCTGCTTGCTTTTGCACATTCAAATATATCGTGAATTCTTTTTATTCTATCAGCTGACTCTATTTTAGATGGGTTTAATGCTCACCTTATTGAATTGGGTCAAGCCAATGTTAGCAACTGATTTCCAGAAAACATGATTAGTACCCATTTTAGTGAATACTTTTAAATAGTACACATGTTTTCTCACTGTCCAGACAAAGATCCCAACGTATTCCTCCGGGCTGCTATCAGGAGTAGCTTTAATTTGCCTATGTTTCATTTTGCTTCTCTAGTTCACTCTCTTATGAGAGTTGCCAACAAACCGTAAAGTGGTCAAATATTAGGCAGTAAACATGAGAAGGGGAACAAGGGACCCAGAGAATCCACAGCAAATTGATTGGCTTACGGATACCCTAGAGTTGTTTAGCTTTGTATTTCTCCAGTACTTTGACTATAATTTGCATAGCTCGTGTGAGATGAATACAGAATTAATTTTCGTTTCTGCATAAGTTAACTCATTTTTTTCCACTTACCCCAATTTTATTGTATAGAAAATTACAATCTCTGTGGATGGCTGTGGTACAGTTCTTGACTCCTTGAGAATTTTATTCCTGATTTTCATAAGTATTTAACTTTTACACACTCTGCTTAGTAGTCTTTACCTGAGATAATATTGAATTCATTCAAGAGCCTTTTCCATAAATTTAGGGTTTATTTGGTGATTTGCTGAACATAGAGACTGATTTTTTCCTAATTAGGTATGTATAAAAATGACTGCTATCACTGTCAGTGCGTTTAGGATTTTAAAAGGGGATTATATTCCAGAATGCTCTTCCTTCATGCTTATACATTTCTATCTAATTTATTCACTTAACAAATGTTTATTGAGTCCTTACTCTGTACTGATTAGATTACTGCTCTAGGCCCCTGAGATACATCAGTGAAAAAAAAAACAATTGAAAAATCCTTGCCCAGGCTTCCCTGGTGGCGCAGTGGTTGAGAGTCCGCCTGCCGATGCAGGGGACACGGATTCGTGCCCCGGCCCGGGAAGATCCCACATGCCGCGGAGCGGCTGGGCCCGTGAGCCATGGCCGCTGAGCCTGCGCGCCCGGAGCCTGTGCTCCGCAACGGGAGAGGCCACAACAGTGAGAGGCCCGCGTGCCGCAAAAAAAAAAAAATCCTTGCCCTTCTGGAGCTTATATGCTAGTGTGTGGAGACACGTTGTAGACAATAAACGCAATAAACAACTAAATTTAGAGGTTATAAGAAGATGAGAAATAAACAGAGTATGGAGGCTTGAGTGTGCTGGTGTGGAGGGTGAAGGTAATTTTAAATAACTTAGCCAGTGATGTCTTCTTTTGGGCAAAGCCCTGAAGGAAACGAAATGGGTATCTGAGGAAAGAACATGGAAAAGAGCAAGCACAAAGGCATTACGATGAGATTCTGCCTTGTGTATTTAAGGAGCAACTAGGGGTATGGTAAATCTGGAAAGAGTAGAGAGAGTGAGGCAATGAGATTCAGAATGATCTGACTTTATATTAAAGAGATCATTCTGGCTGACTTATTGACAGTAGATTGTAGGAGAGTATGGAGGAACCGGGAGAGCAAAGAAGAGGTTCTTGTAGTTTGGACAAGATGTCAGCCTGATCCAGGCTCAGACCAGAGGAGTAACAATGGAAGTCATAGTCTTGATATATTACAAACATCACATTTCTTGCTCATTTGGTTATGGATTGTAAAAGAAAATGAGCAGTCAGAGAAGATTCCTAGATTTTGGTCTGAATGTCTAGAAAAATAGATTTGCCATCAATTAAGACAGAAAAAAGGAATGTAGAATAGTGTAGGAGGAGGCACAGTAGAAGAATGATGTTTAGCTTGGACATGTTAAATCTGAGGTGACTCTTAGACATCCAAGTGTAGGCATCAAGGAACCAGTTTGACATTCAGGAGAGAGGTATAAGTGGAGATATATATTTGGGAGTCATTGTGATATAGAAGGTAGAGGTTTAAAGTCATGAGGCTGAGTGAGAATTAAAGGAATTAATTAAAGGAATTGAATGAAAATAGAGAAAAGAGATGACACCAAAGATTAATCCAGGGACATTCCAACACTAAGAGTTCTGGAAGAAGAGAAGGAAAGACTATGGAGACTGAGAAAGTGTTACATGTGAGATAAAGGTAAACCAATATATTTTTGTTGTCCTAGAAGCTAAGTAAAGAAAATGCATCAAAATAGACAAGAGCGATCAACTCTACCAAATGAACTCTTGTGGGGTGGTATGGGTCTGACACACTGGAGTGGGTCAAAGAGAGAATGGTGGAAGATTTGGAATCACTAAGCATAAATAATTATTTTAAGGAGTTTTGCTGTAAGAAGGAGCAGAAAAAATGGAAGTGTAAGGACAGTAGAGGTTGTTTTGTTGCTATAGGTTAAGATGGAAGAAATAGAGAAATGTTTGTATGATTAGGTTTGACATAAATACACTACCATGTGTAAAATAGATAGCTAGTGGGAAGCAGCTGCATAGCACACTGAGATCAGCTTGCTGCTTTGTGACCACCTAGAGGAGTGGGATAGGGAGGGTGGGAGGGAGACGCAAGAGGGAGGGGATATGGGGATATATGTATACATATAGTTGATTCACTTCATTGTACAGCAGAAACTAACACAACATTGTAAAGCAATTTTATTATAATAAAAAAATTTTAAAAAGAGAGAAATGTTTGTATATAGTAGGAAGGGAACAATTAAAAATATAGAGGAGGAAAAAGCGCGGAGCCCAGTGACGGGCGTGAGATGCTGGGGCTGCTGCTGCCGCGGCCAAGAAGCCTGTGTGTGAGCGCAGGTCACTGTCCACACTGCCCTTCTGGGAGCCTGTGCAGCCCGCCACTGCAGGGGTCCCGGGATCCAGGGGCGGCTTCCCTGGGAGAACGCATGGCGCGCCTCGGGCTGGTGCAACGTCACGCCGACCTCTGCCGCTGCAGGCTCGCCCCGCATTCCGTACCCCTCCCTCCCACACGGCCTGAGTGAGCCAGAGTCCCCGAAGAGGCTGCTCCTTTAACCCTGTCCTGTCTGAGCGAAGAACAGATGCCCTCCAGCGACCTACACGCAAAGGCGGGGCCAAATCCAAAGCTGAGACCCAGGAGCTGTGAGAACAAAGAAGAGAAAGGGAAACCTCTCCCAGCAGCCTCAGAAGCAGCAGATTAAAGCACCATAATCAACTTGATGTACCCTGCATCTGTGGAATATATGAATAGACAACAAATCATCCCAAATTGAGGAGCCAAGAGTCAGTGCTGTGCCTCTGAGGTGGGAGAGCCAACTTCAGGACACTGGTCCACAAGAGACCTCCCAGCTCCACATAATATCAAACGGCGAAAATCTTCCAGAGATCTCCATCTCAACACCAGCACCCAGCTTCACTCAACGACCAGCAAGCTACAGTGCTGGACACCCTATGCCAAACAACTAGCAAGACAGGAACACAACGCCACCCATTAGCAGAGAGGTGGCCTAAAATCATAAAAAGTCCGCAGACACCCCAAAACACACCACCAGACGTGGACCTGCCCACCAGAAAGACAAGATCCAGCCTCATCCACCAGAGCACAGGCACTAGTGTCCTCCACCAGGAAGCCTACACAACCCACTAAACCAACCTTAGCCACTGGGGACAGACACCAAAAACAACGGGAACTACGAACCTGCAGCCTGCAAAAAGGAGATCCCAAACACAGTAACATAAGCAAAATGAGAAGACAGAAAAACACACAGCAGGAGAAGGAGCAAGATAAAAACCTACCAGACCTAACAAATGAAGAGGTAATAGGCAGTCTACCTGAAAAAGAATTCAGAATAATGATGGTAAAGATGATCCAAGATTCTATTTCCAAGATCCAAAATCTTGGAAATAGAATAGACAAAATGCAAGAAACAGTTAACAAGGACCTAGAAGAACTAAAGATGAATCAAGCATCGATTAAAAACACAATAAATGAAATAAAAAATACTCTAGATGGGATCAATAGCAGAATAAATGAGGCAGAAGAACAGATAAGTGAGGTGGAAGATAAAATAGTGGAAATAACTGCTGTGGAGCAAAATAAAGAAAAAAGAATGAAAAGAACAGAGGACAGTCTCAGAGACCTCTGGGACAACATTAAACACACCAACATTCGAATTATAGGGGTTCCAGAAGAAGAAGAGAAAAAGAAAGGGACTGAGAAAATATTTGAAGGGATTATAGTTGAAAACTTCCCTAATATGGGAAAGGAAATAGTTAATCAAGTCCAGGAGGCACAGAGAGTCCCATACAGAATAAATCCAAGGAGAAATACGCCAAGACACATATTAATCAAACTGTCAAAAATTAAACACAAAGAAATCATATTAAAAGCAGCAAGGCAAAAACAACAAATAACACACAAGGGAATCCCCAACAGGATAACAGATGATCTCTCAGCAGAAACTCTACAAGCCAGAAGGGAGTGGTAGGACATAATTAAAGTGATGAAGGAGAAAAACCTGCAACCAAGATTACTCTACCCAGCAAGGATCTCATTCAGATTTGATGGAGAAATTAAAATGTTTACAGACAAGCAAAAGCTGAGAGAGTTCAGCACCACCAAACCAGCTTTACAACAAATGCTAAAGGAACTTCTCTAGGCAAGAAACACAACAGAAGGAACAGACCTACAATAACGAACCCAAAACAATTAAGAAAATGGGAATAGGAACATACATATTGATAATTACCTTAAATGTAAAAGGACTAAATGCTCCCACCAAAAGACACAGATTGGCTGAATGGATGCAAAAACAAGACCCATATATATGTTGTCTACAAGAGACCCACTTCAGACCTAGAGACACATACAGATTGAAAGTAAGGGGATGGAAAAAGATATTCCATGCAAATGGAAACCTAAAGAAAGCTGGAGTAGAAATTCTCATATCAGACAAAATAGACTTTAAAACAAACACTACTAGAAGAGACAAAGAAGGACACTACATAATGATCAAGGGATTGATCCAAGAAGAAGATATAACAATTGTAAATATTTATGCACCCAACATAGGAGCACCTCAATACATAAGGCAAATACTAACAGCCATAAAAGGAGAAATCGACAGTAACACAATCATAGTAGGGGACTTTGACACCCCACTTTCACCAATGGACAGATCATCCAAAATGAAAATAAATAAGGAAACACAAGCTTTAAATGATACATTAAACAAGATGGACTTAATTGATATTTATAGGACATTCCATCCAAAAACAACAGAATACACATTTTTCTCAAGTGCTCATGGAACATTTTCCAGGATAGATCATATCTTGGGTCACAAATCAAGCCTTGGTAAATTTAAGAAAATTGAAATTGTATCAAGTATCTTTTCCGACCACAATACTATGAGATTAGATATCAATTACAGGAAAAGAGCTGTAAAAAATACAAACACATGGAGACTAAACAATACACTACTTAATAACGAAGTGATCACTGAAGAAATCAAAGAGGAAATTAAAAAATACCTAGAAACAAATGACAATGGAGACACGACGACCCAAATCCTATGGGATGCAGCAAAAGCAGTTCTAAGGGGGAAGTTTATAGCAATACAATCCCACCTTAAGAAACAGGATACATCTCAAATAAACAACCTAACCTTGCACCTAAAGCAATTAGAGAAAGAAGAACAAAAACATCCCAAAGTTAGCAGAAGGAAAGAAATCATAAAAATCAGATCAGAAATAAATGAAAAAGAAATGAAGGAAACGATAGCAAAGATCAATAAAACTAAAAGCTGGTTCTTTGAGAAGATAAACAAAATTGATAAACCATTAGCCAGACTCATCATGAAAAAAAGGGAGAAGACTCAAATCAATAAAATTAGAAATGAAAAAGGAGAAGTAACAACTGACACTGCAGAAATACAAAAGATCATGAGAGATTACTACAAGCAACTCTATGCCAATAAAATGGACAACCTGGAAGAAATGGACAAATTCTTAGAAATGCACAACCTGCCAAGACTGAATCAGGAAGAAATAGAAAATATGAACAGACCAATCACAAGCACTGAAATTGAAACTGTGATTAAAACTCTTCCAACAAACAAAAGCCCAGGACCAGATGGCTTCACAGGCGAATTCTATGAAGCATTTAGAGAAGAGCTAACACCTATCCTTCTCAAACTCTTCCAAAATATAGCAAAGGGAGTAACACTCCGAAACTCATTCTACAAGGCCACCGTCACCCTGATACCAAAACCAGACAAGGATGTCACAAAGAAAGAAAACTACAGGCCAATATCACTGATGAATATAGATGCAAAAATCCTCAACAAAATACTAGCAAACAGAATCCAACAGCACATTAAAAGGATCATACACCATGATCAAGTGGGTTTTATTCCAGGAATGCAAGGATTCTTCAATATACACAAATAAATCAACGTGATACACCATATTAACAAATTGAAGGAGAAAAACCATATGATCATCTCAATAGATGCAGAGAAAGCTTTTGACAAAATTCAACACCCATTTATGATAAAAACCCTTCAGAAAGTAGGCATAGAGGGAACTTTCCTCAACATAATAAAGGCCATATATGACAAACCCACAGCCAGCATCATCCTCAATGGTGAAAAACTGAAACCATTTCCACTAAGATCAGGAACAAGACAAGGTTGCCCACTCTCACCACTCTTATTCAACATAGTTTTCAAAGTTTTAGCCACAGCAATCAGAGAAGAAAAGGAAATAAAAGGAATCCAAATCGTTAAAGAAGAAGTAAAGCTGTCACTGTTTGCAGATGACATGATACTATACATAGAGAATCCTAAAGATGCTACCAGAAAACTACTAGAGCTAATCAATGAATTTGGTAAAGTAGCAGGATACAAAATTAATGCACAGAAATCTCTGGCATTCCTATATACTAATGATGAAAAATCTGAAATTGAAATCAAGGAAACACTCCCATTTACCATTGCAACAAAAAGAATAAAATATCTAGGAATAAACCTACCTAAGGAGACAAAAGACCTGTATGCAGAAAATTATAAGACACTGATGAAAGAAATTAAAGATGATACAAATAGATGGAGAGATGTACCATGTTCTTGGATTGGAAGAATCAACATTGTGAAAATGACTCTACTACCCAAAGCAATCTACAGATTCAATGCAATCCCTATCAAACTACCACTGGTATTTTTCACAGAACTAGAACAAAAAATTTCACAATTTGTATGGCAACACAAAAGACCCCAAATAGCCCAAGCAATCTTGAGAACGAAAAATGGAGCTGGATGAATCAGGCTCCCTGACTTCAGACTATACTACAAAGCTACAGTAATCAAGACAGTATGGTACTGGCACAAAAACAGAAAGATAGGTCAATGGAACAGGATAGAAAGCCCAGAGATAAACCCACGGATATATGGTCACCTTATCTTTGATAAAGGAGGCAGGAATGTACAGTGGAGAAAGGACAGTCTCTTTAATAAGTGGTGCTGGGAAAACTGGATAGGGACATGTAAAAGTATGAGATTAGATCACTCCCTAACACTATACACAAAAATAAGCTCAAAATGGATTAAAGACCTAAATGTAAGGCCAGACACTATCAAACTCTTAGAGGAAAACATAGGCAGAACACTCTATGACATAAATCACAGCAAGATCCTTTTTGACCCACCTCCTAGAGAAATGGAAATAAAGACAAAAATAAACACATGGGACCTAATGTAACTTAAAAGCTTTTGCACAGCAAAGGAAACCATAAACAAGACCAAAAGACAACCCTCAGAATGGGAGAAAATATTTGCAAATGAAACAACTGACAAAGGATTAATCTCCAAAATTTATAAGCAGCTCATGCAGCTCAATAACAAAAAAACAAACAACCCAATCCAAAAATGGTCAGAAGACCTAAATAGGCATTTCTCCACAGAAGATATACAGACTGCCAACAAACACATGAAAGGATGCTCAACATCTTTACTCATTAGAGAAATGCAAATCAAAACTACAATGAGATATCATCTCACACCAGTCAGAATGGCCATCATCAAGAAATCTACAAACAATAAATGCTGGAGAGGGTGTGGAAAAAAGGGAACACTCTTGCACTGCTGGTGGGAATGTGAATTGGTACAGCCACTATGGAGAACGGTATGGAGGTTCCTTAAAAAACTACAAATAGAACTACCATATGACCCAGCAATCCCACTACTGGGCATATACCCTGAGAAAACCATAATTCAAAAAGAGACATGTACCAAAATGTTCATAGCAGCCCTATTTACAATAGCCCGGAGATGGAAACAACCTATGTATCCATCATCGGATGAATGGGTAAAGAAGATGTGGCACATATATACAATGGAATATTACTCAGCCATAAAAAGAAACGAAATTGAGCTATTTGTAATGAGGTGGATGGACCTAGAGCCTGTCATACAGAGTGAAGTAAGTCAGAAAGAGAAAGACAAATACTGTATGCTGACACATATATATGGAATTTAAGAAAAAAAAATGTCATGAAGAACATAGGGGTAAGACAGGAATAAAGACACAGACCTACTAGAGAATGGACTTGAGGATATGGGGGGGGGGAAGGGTAAGCTGTGACAAAGCGAAAGAGCGGCATGGACATATATACACTACCAAACGTAAGGTAGATAGCTAGTGGGAAGCAGCCGCATAGCACAGGGAGATCAGCTCGGTGCTTTGTGACCGCCTGGAGGGGTGGGATAGGGAGGGTGGGAGGGAGACGAAAAAAGGGAGGGGATATGGTAACATATGTATATGTATAACTGATAAAAAACAAAACAAAACAAACAAACAAAAAAAATTAAAAAAATAAAAATATAGAGGAAAGATGGTAGACTTCTAGAATAATATCTTTAGAGAAAGTTGAGATTTAGTATACAATTGGAGGTTTTGGATTAAAAAGAGCATTAGTAGATAATTTAAATTAACATGTAGCTAGGCAGAGTACATGAGTATGAGTACATGGGTAGAAGTAGTAATATGATTCTATTCTCATCTGATTTTTCCTATTTTAATTGTTCAGTGTGTAACATTAAGGGAAGTGGAGATAGAATTAGCATTGGTGAGGTCTTAATATGTTGTAGACTTTTAGCCTTATTAATTTATTTAATATCACAAAAATCCTATGAGATTTTTATTCCCACTTTACAAATGCAGAAATGGAGGACCAAAGAGGTTAAGTATCCTGCCCAAATATACATAATTTGTTAGTGGCCAACTGTATTTTCTTTAAGGAGATGATTTTAGAACAGAGGGAATAAAGCAAAACAATACAACAGCAACAATAACAATTCTGTTTATGTGGGATCCCAGATCAAATAGAAAATTTGGTGACCAATTTGCTAGTAGAAAAATCACTACATACTGAAATAATTAAAACATCTGGTTTATTTGGGGTCTGAAGATAATGGGAAACCAGATTAAACCAGAGATTTGGCTTCATATTTGAATTAGTATCCTTGGACAGATGTGGTTAAGTCTTCTAAAAGCTAAACAGTTTAAGTTGGAACTCTGAAATGAAGCAGGTCTAAAAGGGTTGTAAAGTTTTAAAAGAACAACATCAATTGTTCCATTGTCTACTGATAGGCAGAGAGAGTCTCCTGAAGCTGATGATTAAAAGACCGTTATAGGTGTCCAGCTCATTTTTTCCATAGAATAAATACTTTTTTTCTTGTAGAAATTGGGGTTGAAGTTGAAAACATATGACATGCCACCAGCAAAAAGAGCTATGTCACAGAATAAATCCTCTGTAGAAAATGCTTTCCTTTCTACTATCCAGTGTAATGATACGTGTTTTAAAGTGTTGTTTTCACATATAGAACATACTACTAGCTTCATAATTATGATGTAATCTTTGCTTTAATTAACTTCTACATTACTTTTTTTTTTTTTTTTACAGATTTTGTTGATAATCTTTTGTCCTCTCATATTTCTCCTCCTCTTCTTCTTCCTCCCATGGTGGTACATGCTAAAGTAGTTTAGGAAATGGCCAACTTCAAAAATCACACCAGTACATACATTTGCTAGTAACAATCACATAATCTCATTCTGGATTTGATAATCTTAAACTCTGGACTAGATGTGGAAGCATAATTTCTAATCATAAATCTTCACATAGTCCTTTGTAAGGGGACAGAATACTTTATGTAATACTCCCTATATTAGATTCCTAGGGCTGCTGTAACAAATTGCCACAAACTGTGTGGCTTTAAACACCAGAGATTTATTCTCTCACAGTTCTGGAGCTGAGAAGCCCAAAATCAAGGAGTTGGCAGTTTTGGTTACTTCTGGAGGCTCTAAAGGAGAATCTTCCTGCCTCTTTTTTAGCTTCTGCTGGTTGCCAAAAGTCATTGGCATTCTTTGGCTTGTAGTTGTATTGGTCTAGTCTCTACTTCTGTTGTCATGTGGCTTTCTTCCCTGGGTGTCTCCCAGTGTCTCTGTGTCTTCACATGGCCTGCTTATAAGAATACCAATCATAAGATTTATGACCCTTCCCAATCCAGTATGACTTCATCTTAATTACATTTGCTAAGGCCCTATTTCCAAATAAGGTCATTTCTTTGCTAGGGTTGCTTTCCAAAGTATCACAAACTGCGTGACTTACACAGCAGAAAATTTTGGTGTCACAGTTTTAAAGGCTGGAAGTCTGAGATCAAGACACTGGCATGGTTGGTTCTTTCTGAAGGCTGTGTAGAAGATTCTGTTGTAGGTCTCTCTGGCTTGTAGATGGCTATCTTCTCCCTGTATCTCTTCACAGGGCATTCTCCCTTTTTCTATTGAGGCATGACTGACATGTAATATTATATTAGTTTCAGGTGCACAACATTAGGATTCGATATTTGTATATATTGTAAAACATCATCACAATAAGTCTCGTTAACAGCCATCCCCATACATTTTTTTCTTATGATGAGAACTTTTAAGATTTACTCTTAGCAACTTTCAAATATGCAGTACAGTACTATCAGCTATAGTCACCATGCTGTATCTTACATCCCCATGACTTATTTATTTTATAGCTGGAAGTTTGTACCTTTGACCCCTCCTTCACCCATTTTAACCACTCCTCACCCCCAGCCTCTGTTCTATCTATGAGCTTGCTTTTTTGTTTGTTTGTTTGATTTTTAAATTCCACATTTTTAAGTGAGATCATATAGTATTTGTCTTTCACTGACTTATTTCCCTTAGCATAATGCCCTCAAAGCCCATCCATGTTGTCTCAAATGGCAAGGTTTCATTTTTTTATGGCTTAATAGTATTCTATTATGTGTTCTTTATCCATTTATCTATCAGTGGACACTTAGGTCTTTTCCATATCTTGACTGTTGTAAGTGGTGCTGCAATGAACATGTGGGTACATCTTTTTGAATTAGTGTTTTTATTTTCTTCAGATAAATACCCAGAAGTGGAATTACTAAATCATATGGTAGTTCTATTTTTAATTTTTTGAGGAACCTCCACATTGTTTTCCATAGTGACTGTGCCAGTTTACATTCCCACCAGCAATGCACAACAGTTCCCTTTTCCCAACATCCTTGCCAATGATTATTATTAGTTGTCTTCTTGATAATTGCCATTCTTATAGGTGGTATCTTATTGTAGTTTTGATTTGTATTTTCCTAATGATTAGTGATGTTGAGCATCTTCTTACATACTCATTGGCCATTTGCGTGTCTTCTTTGGAAAAATGTCTATTCAGATCCTCTGCCTGTTTTTTAATTGGATTTTTGTGTTTTTTGCTCTTGTATTGTTAAATTACCACTTTTTATAAGGACAGCAGTCATATTGAGTTAGGGCCCACCCTAGTGACCTCCTCTTAACTAATTATATCTGTAAGACCCTATTTCTAAATAAGGTCACATTCTGAGATACTGAGCATTAGGACTTCACTATATGAATTTTGGGGTGCCACAATTTAACCTGTAAAGTCACATTCTGAGGTTCTAGTTGGATATGAGTTCTTGAGGGATACCAAGCACTCTTCCATTTTATTCATTCAAACTGAATCCCCAGAAAAATCTCAAAACGGTGTTATAATTATACCCATTCTATAGTTGAAGAATTATTGCTTGTTGGGGTTAAATAACTTACCCAAGGTCACATGGCTGCTAGTTAGGAATGCTGGGGCTCCTTTTCAAATCAAAACTCAAATTTCACTTGATATCCAGGCCTTCTAATAGACACAGATTCTCTGTCCTCTACTGAGAAGTTACTTTAATTTTTTTTTAAGTATTTTTCTATCAAGATAGTGTACTATGCATTAATCTAGATACTTTTAAATATCTAAGTGTTTGACTTTGTGTAGACAAAATGATTCAGACTTTAAAAAAATTTTCCCTGAATTTTAAACATTTTATCCAGATGGTTGCTTACATGCAAACACGGTTTTAGTTAAGATTAAGATCTTACCAATTTAAAGCTGTAGTAGCATTGATTTTCAATACTGTTTCATTTGTCATATTTAGGAAATTGGACCAAGTTCTTTTTAAAATAATTTTTAATTGAAGAGCTATTTTTTGTTCACTTTAATCCTATTCATCTGGTATCTATGTAATGATAGCATTAGAGCAATTTAATTATAGACCATAATTTTCATTAAAGTATGTGAAATGTTGCAAAAATTAGTTTTCAACAATGACAAAAAGAAATCTTAATAAAAGGCTGGGGTCTTTGCAACCATTATTATAATTTTCAAAAGTAGAAAAACTGATTAATCAATAATAGTCGTAATATTCTGTTCCTTGTTTCAGAGCTGAAGGAAGAAGTTTTCACTCTCCCCTTCATCCCTTTCCTTTGAGGCAAAGACTTTTGCCATTGTTACATCAAAAAGGAAATGGCATATTGTCTCCTAGTTAGGAGGCTGATACAAAAATACCTTCCCTCTCTTCTTTTTGGCTCACATTCTGTTTTTCCAGAAAAGGTTCAGGGCTCCTCTTCTAGAACCTTCTTTTCCAAGTTCTCCAAGTGGAAGTAGGAAGAGAGAGGATAGAGGGATAACTGTGCACAGCACAGGGATGACACAAGGACAAATGTAACACTTCCAAGTAGATATGAAGCATTTGTAAATATTCCTGCTGCCAGGAAAGGAAGAGGGAGGCCTGGGTAGAATTATTAAGAACACTTATGCTCCTTCTGATTTGGATTCCTAGGCCTCTCAGGAACAGATATGTCCCCATGAAGCGGGTCTGTGGAAAGGGGAATGCCTCTGGCTAGTGACCACTCTCCATTCCTGCTAAGTTCCCACTCACCATCTTCTTCAAGCTCACCATCGTTCCAGGTAGTGAGAGGTCAGGCCTCAGTTTGCAGCTCTAAGCTTTGGCCAGAAAGAATTGATATGTCCCTTTGGCACAGTAATTTATAAGCCAGGCGGTTCCCGAGGATTCTGAGCACCAGCGCCTCTCCTGACCCACACCCAAGTCCCCACCATCACCCAGTGCCATGCCCTCACACATCCACACCACCAGCACAACTTGACTTTCATTCCTTACACATATAGGGAGAGACTACCTACCTTGTCAAGATTTCTTTAAAAAAAAGAAAAAAGGAGGGGCGGGATTCTGTTGCTTAAAAAAAATTAGAAGTCATTTATTTAGGGGATTAACTTTATTTCAATGAGAACTGAAATATCTATAAATTTGGATTTGGAAGAGGAATATTTTCTGTAATGACCATTTAAATTATTTTGTATTTCAATTTACTCTGAAAGACCAAGGATGAGATTTTTTTCCTGTTTTTATTTTATGAAGATCTTTGGTCACCTGTGTCGTTTAGCAAAGGGCTTTTTGAGAGAAACACACATACACACACTCACACACATGCACGTAAAATGTAGAATATTTACTGGTGCCTCATATTTCCATTAGTGGACTCTGACTATCCAAGCAGTGCTTTTCCCCATCTATATCTATCTATCATCTATCTATGTATCTATGTATCCATCTATCTATGCATCTATCTATCTATCTATCTATCTATCTGTATATCTATATATTTATGTATTATTCTTTGGGTGTTGATGTTGCTTTGCTCTGTTTTGTGTTCTGCATCCAGAAAGCGCTGCTTCAGATTTCCTACATGACTGTTTCTTCTCACTGCCTGAGCCCACTGTGGACAAAGCACTCATGTCCAGAACTGCTGGAGGCTCAGTTGGGCAGGACATATTCTTTGCTCTCAGGGAGCTTAACCTGCAGTGACAGCCAACAAGTCATAAGAAACAGGACATTTTTGTTAGTGACCATGTCAATATGACCAAGCAAATGTAAGCCTGATCTGTATTGAAATCTCAAAACAAAATGAGGGAATGGTTGTTTCTGTGAGAAAAAAAAAAAAAGGTAATGATGCTGACATTTGGCACTGTGTTCCCTATAATAAAACATTTAATTAAATTTAAATGTGTATGGAGAACAAAATATGCACATCAGGCTTAACCAAAACTATAATTATATCAGTCCTGTTGCCTGAGCCCACCTTTGGTGCTCTGCCAAGAAGCAATGGTTTAAAACTTTCTATCCATCTGTTTAAAAAACAAAAACAAAAACAAACAAAAAAAAAAACAGCCTATGCTGTACCTCTGCAAATCTCTGTAAACCTTGGGAATGCTTTGGCTACTGATACAACAGCTGCCGAGTTACTGGGCTGCAGGCTGTCTCCTCTAGAGGTAAGTTGACAGCTGCTGCTCTGTGGTTCTTTCCATGCTTTTGTTGAGCATCTACTCTATGCAGGGCCCTGTGGTGGGCCCTGGAGACACAGAGATAAAAAGGGCATTAAAAAGCTGTCCTCAAAGCATTCCCTATCTTGTGTGGGTAGCAGATACAGAAAGAGAAAACAACAAGGTAGTAAGAGACCTGAGGAAGAGAAGCAAGGACCATTATGGGAACACATAGGAGAGGTGTCTGTGGTTTAGAGATGTCTTGTGGTAGAAAGTTGTCCCCTATGTGAGCACCCAGGAATAAATATTGTAGTCCCTTCATGCCTTCAAAGGCTAGCATGGTCTGTGGGACCATTTTACCAAGTAACTCCAGATTAAAATATTTCTGAGTGTTTATTTCAAGTGTTTGCTTGTTTATTTGTGGGTGGGGATGTGTAAGTATGTATATCTGTGTGTCTCTACCTCCTTTGCCCAGATATCAATTGTCTTCTGTTACTGCTCTTACTTTGCCAGGCTTTATAAACACTGCCTGCCCACTTCTGAGGTGATGAATCTGATCTGTCTTGGGTTGGGAAACTGAGCAATCACAATTAAAAAGAAAAAAAAAAACTTGTTTGTGAAATAAAAAATAAATAGGCTTGAAATGACGGTCTCCACTGAGTAATCCATAGCAACTTAAATATATGGTCTTTGTTCAAAAATTTTTTAAAAATTTTATGTTCTAAATAACTGAGGCTTTTGAAGATGTAGCCTTCAGATAAGTGAGGTGTTTACTAACTGTGAAGCTATAGGAGCCAACCTTGTCCTCATGAGGTGACCCCTCAGGGATGTGTGCAGGCATCACTTACTCCTGATACTCAGGATACTGCAGACATTATCCCTCCACCTCAGTGCACCCCTTCCCTCCTTCCTTCTCCACGTCCCTTACCTTAATCTAGAACCTCCATCGTTTCTTGCCTGAACCACTACAATAGCCTTATAACAGGTCTTTCTATTTCCATTCCTGCTCCTGCAGTACATTCTTCACATAGTGGCCAATGTGATCTTTAAAGTCTGAAATCAGATGCTATCACCCCTTTCAAATCCCTTCAGGGGTTTCCTAATGCTTTTAGAATAAGTGTAGTACTACCAACCATGGTCTACGAGATCCTACATGATGATTCCTGCCCACCTCTGCAGTCTCCTTCCATATATTTCCCCCTTGCTCTCTAAATTCTAGCCTTGCTGATCCTCTTTTGATAACTGGAATAGCCAATTTCTATCCTACCCCAGGACCTTTGCACTTGCTGTTCCTTCTACCTCAAATGTACAATGTCTACCTCTTTTCCTAAGTCTTATAAATCAAGTCTTGGCAAAATGCCACCTTATCAAGGGAGCCTTTGCTGAACACTCTGTTAAGGTAACCTCACCTCACCATTTTCTTCCACTTATTCTTTTACATCCCCTTGGTTATTTCCTTCATTATATTTTTATCTCTATATGAAATTATCTTGTTCATTTATGTGCTTACATATATACTTTGTCTGCCCCAGAAGAACATTTCTCTTCTTCACTGCTCTATCCTCAGTACTCACAAGGGATTCAATAAATATTCATCCAAAACATAAACAACCTTAAGAAACAATGCACTTTGTTGGAGAAAGCCTTCATCTCCCACCATCTACATTTATTTGAGAATACTGCACCTGCTATCATTCCTCACCAGACAGAGCAAGTAATAATATATTCTGCTTCTCTCTGCTATGCAATCACTATTTGTTTATGGCTCCCAAAATAAAGAAAATTTCAAAGCCAACACCAGAGTCCTTAACTAGGAAATAACAGTGTTCAGTGGCTCAGTGTCTGACAGATATAACCTGGACTCTGTTGCAGGGGCCCGAGTGGCTGCCAGCAGCCGAGCCGAGGCTCTTGGCTCTCTGCCTTTGCACGTTTCTGCCAGCTTTATTGCCTCTGCACTGAATTTATATTTTAATATAGGACGCCAGCAACGCATTTGTGTAATAGGAGCACGGAGAATGATTTTCCTTTTCCAGGCCAGAAACTTCATTTTCCCTTCCCACTTTCTAATTTAATTTTCTTTCCCTCTTACCCAACCCCAAGTTCCCTCCTGTGACAAATATATCTTCTTTTGTAATTATTTTACCTTCTTTTTTTCTTGTTCTACCATCTACCTCTGTGATAGGACTTCTTGCCACTGTTTCTACTAAGGCATTTCATTTGAGGTTACTCAAGAAGCAGCGCCTGAGTGCTAGATGAGCTAAGAGGAGGTCTAACTGAATTTGCTTAAGGGATTTTCTATATAGTATGAAATAACTCCTCCAGTGGCCTGTGCTGGGGAGCTCCTTCCTTATGATTTAGCCTTCAGTTCGTTCATATCACCATTAACATGTGCGTGTATCCAGAGGGTTATTTTGCCCTTTTCTTCTTTTATTAGGTATTATCAACTACTGGCTTTCCTATGAAAAACCAGAAATTTCTTTTTAAATGAGGCAAACCAGAGAATGAGACCTTCCTATATGTACAGCACCATAGGCAGAGTTTTGGAACATGGTTTGTGCCCCAAAATGACTGATAAATGAAGGAGTATTTTGAGCCTGACAAATAATGGGCAGCTTATATTACTGAGATAAATGGAGAAGCCAGTGGCTTTTCTAGTGGATGGTGGAGGCTGGATCTTTTACAATTCAGGGTGGAGAGGCATAGTAAGAGCATGGTAGACCTAGAATCTCTTAATCTAGTTGAGAGAGACAAATCTGGCAGTAACATAGACTAAATCTGTGTTTCAGAACACATTGCAGAGCTGATGAGTAGAGGATATTAGATTCCTGATAGGGCTGGCTTCATAAGAGGGTCATCTGTGCAGTCAAACTGATCCCTGTATGCAGAATGTCTTCACGCTTAGTTAAATGCTCTACTGTTGCCATCTTGAAATTCATAAGAATTTTTGAACAAGGGATTCTGCATTTTCATTTGGCATTGGGCCTCACAAATTATGCAGCCAGTCCTGCTTCCTGGCTTTGCTGGCATTTTCCCCATTCTGCATACCCATAGATGCTCTTGTAATTCTGAGAGATAGTAGAACAGAAACCCTCTGTGCATGTCAGAAAGTTTGATTAAAACACTTAACTGAAATGCTATGAACATTTGTGTTTGTACCCTTACAGTTCCCTTCACATCTAAGGGGAACAATGAAAAAGGGACATGTTGTAATTTGGGGAAATAAAAGGTCTGTTTTTCTCTTATTCCTATTTTTATGCATTTGTTCATTCTTTCATGAAGCAGTTACTGTGTCTAATATGTCCTAGGGACTATGCTAGAAGCTGAGAATAAAAACAACTAGATATACTAGATATGGTATTTGCCCATAAGGGGCAATCAAGCAAGGAATAATTAAAAAAATAATTATTATAATAGCTACCATTTGTGCAATGCCTATCATGGACTAGCCATTGTTTTAAGGTTTTATATATTAACTTAATTCTCGTAGAAGCTCTTTGAAATTGTTACTGCTTGTGTCCCCACTTTACTGATGAGAAATATAAGGCACAGATAGGTTACATAAACTGTATGAGATTCCACAGCTAGAGACTGGTGGAGCCAGGATTCAGAACCAAGCAGCTTAACTCCTTTGACAGTGCCCTTAGTCATTAAGTGTAGCAAATGTTAGGGGTGCTATGAGGGAAGTAAATAAAGGTTATGTGTGGTAGGGTGCTGTCCTGAGGAGGGAATGGCTAGTTCCATCTTGGATGGGAGCTGGAGAGAAAAGGGCTTATTGTAATCATCTTGCTTGAAATGGACTATGAAGCATGAGGAGGTGGCCCATCCACTGAGGAAGAGGATCTACTGGGATGAGGAGGGAAGGGGCTTGACTAGGTAGAGAGAAGCATGTGGTCAGAGAGTACACTGAAGCCTTGATAAGGCAGCTCCCAGATCTTTGTGTCTAAGGACCTTGGAGGTTTTATCTAGGTGATGGCAAGTCATTAAATATTTTAAACAAAGACTTGACATGATCAGATGAGCACTTTAGAATATTCTCTCTGACAACAGTGTAAATGGTATAATCCACGAATGAAAAACCACAGTAGAGATGAGTAGAGGGTTATTGTAATGGTGTGTTAGTGACTATGCAGGCCTTACCAAAGGCAATGGCTGGCGGGTAGAAAGGAGGAAATGAAGGATAAGAGATGTTTATTGGCAGCCTGATAGGATTGGAGGGTTGACTAGTGTTGGGACGGCCGAGGAAGGGATGGAGCACAGGATGGCTCTGGGATGTCTCAGTGCCCAGTGCCCTCCATTCTGACCCACTGACCTTGCTTCCCCTAACCAGCCTTCTCTAACATGCTTTTTCACCAGGACTCAAGAGGGAAGGGCAGGATAGAGAGTAAGTTACAATAAAGAAATGAAGTTTGAGGGAATTTCCTGGCAATCCAGTGGTTAGGACTCCGTGCTGTCACTGGTGAGGGCCCGGGATCAATCCCTGGTCAGGGAACTGAGATCCCACAAGCCACATGACAGGGCAAAAAAAATAAAAAATAAAAAAAATTAAGAAATGAAGTTTGAGAAAAGGGAAAAAGTCAGTATCAGAGGAGAAAGAGAAAAGGAAAAAAGCTTCCAGAAAACAAAACAAACAAAAGGACAGGGTAGTATACTGAACAAGTTTTTAATCTCTCATATACCAAATGTAAGTTAAACTTCTGAAGATAATGCCATATATATATATATACATATATGTGTATAAAACCGAGTCATCTTTTAACAGCAGAACTTAGAGGGAGAGAGAAGTATGTCAGCACAAGGAAGACTTAGACCCTTAGAAAGACTCTTAGAAAGAGTCCTAAGTCTGTAACCTACCCTTGGTTGAGGCAAGCTTGAAAGTGATAAGAAAGAAATGCATAGACAGCAAATCACAAACAGTCAACTAGAAAGAGAGTAAAATTATTTAGTTACATGTAAATTGTTAAAAAGAACATACAGGTGCATAATTTTTTTTTTTCCTTATGCGGGCCTCTCACTGTTGTGGCCTCTCCCGTTGCTGAGCACAGGCTCCGGACGTGCAGGCTCAGCGGCCATGGCTCACGCGCTCCGCGGCATGTGGGATCTTCCCGGACCAGGGCATGAACCCTTGTCCCCTACATCGGCAGGCAGACTCTCAACCACTGCGCCACCAGGGAAGCCCAGGTGCATAATTTATGTAGATTTGTATTAATGACTAGACAAACGAACTGCCGCCTGCCGAGTCAGGGAACACAGGTTCGTGCCCCGGTCCGGGAAGATCCCACATGCTGCGGAGTGGCTGGGCCCGTGAGCCATGGCCGCTGAGCCTGCGTGTCCAGAGCCTGTGCTCCACAACGGGAGAGGCTGCAGCAGTGAGAGGCCAGTGTACAGCAAAAAAAAAAAAAAAAATCTAGTATGAAGGTAAATTATAGATAATCAAGTATGTGTACTAAAAGACTAGAGAGGTCATTAAAGAAAGACATGTTATAGATCCTTTTAAGAATGCAAGAACTCATCAAGTTGGGTGTGAATCAGAAAAGTTCCTTAAAAGAGGTAATATTTTGAATCAGCCCTGAAGGATGGGTAGGCTCTCAGCAGGCAAAGATGTAGGACTTGTGTCCAGCAAAAGGAAAGGCATAGCAGTTAACAAAGACTGGGGACAATAGTGTTCAGTTATTTACATCACAGAAAATATTGAATTATAGTAAAAGATCAATACTAGTTTTAGTGAAATATTAGAAGGCCTAGAAGGCTGAGTGATTTTACTATCAACGCTTATGCATTAATGATTTTTTGGGCAAGTGATTATGATAAGTGTGGTTTCAGAAGAAAGTGGGCAAGGAACAGGAAGGTTGGAGAATTGATTAGATTACAGGAAAGGAGACTAGATAGGAAATAATGGTCCTATAGCTCAAATGAAAAGTGGCTTGCAGTGGAATCAAAAAGATGATGAATTTGAGAGAGATTTCAAAGCGGAATTAGCAGAATTGGAAATTGATTGCAAAAATATGGGGGTGGACAGTGAGCAAGGAGACATTGTCAAAGTTGACAGCAGATTGGAGACTGTATGGTCCTGAGGAAATTGATGCTGTTAACAAATCATATTTCCAGACCTACTCCAGGAATAGATGAGCTTGTGAAGTTTTCAGCAAAATTGATCATGGGAATGAATATGCCCTCCTTTTCTTTATTCTTATCAAAATGAAAGTACAAGAAAAGCTATTTATGTCTTTGTAGTGTGTTCAAATAAAATATTAACCTCATCAAGTCAAGGAAAGCTTCTGAAAAAAACCCTACATTCATTTTTTTATCAAAGAGGGGAAAAACAGATGATGCATCTTCTGCACTAAAATTCCTCTATGACTGTCATTTCAGAGCTGAGTATAGCTCTAGCTTTCCAAAAGAGAAATGAGTAGGGTACATAATACTTTGCTCAGAAAAAGGCCACCCTTATACTGCCATAGCCTGTGTGAGTATAATTCTCATTGACAAGCCAAGATTGAGAAATGTATACAAGGCCAATTACACAGACTCAGCCTGTTTTTCCAGCTATTTAACTGTTCACATCAAGGGCTGTGTTTATTTGCATGGAAGTGGAATGGACCCAAAGAACCTGAAATCAGCATAGCCGCATGTCTTGCTGTGAGAAGTACATGCAGGGGCTGGTGAGGCTTTTCCCTGAGACTCATACTTCTAGATCATTAAAACCACATAAACCTCAGAGAAAGACTGAGAATACAGAATGTGGGACATGAGGTAGAAAATTATCTAAAGCAATGAAAGGAACATCTGGTGAGATCAGAGCATGATAGAATGCCCAAATTGATTTTGATGCTGACCTGCTAGAAGAAGAAGAAAAATAGTCCCAGGAAAAAGGGGGGAAAAATCAAACTCATTTTGAGATTTTAGGAAAATGAAAGTTTACATTTCTAACGTGATCACGATGATCACTTTTAATAATAAGATTCAAATAGGAAAATTACTTATTTGGGGGGGTTTCTGAAAAATAAAAAGAGAACAAAGTAACTAGCCAACCCAATTAGTAAACACAGCAAGTTGCCCTATTTCCTGACCAATAACAGATGCAGGCCTTAGGGGAGCTGCACGCCGCCTTCCAGATCATTGAACAAATGACTTCTGCAGTGCACTAATTATGCTGAAAGAGTTAAAAAAAAGCATCTAAATATGTTCTACACCCAAGGAAATTTTGGGTCTCAGGGAAGCTCAGCTGTGGGAAGAACCAAACTATGACTATTCCTGAAACCCCACATGCCAGCATCCAGCATCCTGTCCCATCACCATCCTGTCCCATCACAGCAATGCATGATGTTTATTCCTCTCTGTCCATCTTGTTTGCCATGTCCATGTTGGTGGCCTGCCTCTAATATGGGCTTCCACATCAACCTTAGTGAAGGTTAAACTTAGTGAATGTTAAATCATTCTTATGTGTTTTGTCCTGAAAATCCTTTGGCATGAAAGTCAATGATACTGATTGCATGTTGACAGCAGGGGAGCCTATGACTGGGTTTTAAAAGGGCTCAGTTGGATGGGAAAGGAAGTTAGGACAGGTATGTATGTAATGTAAATATAAGGGAGTGTGATAATCTTCATGAAAGAAGAAAAAAGTGGAGTCTTTGGAGGCTTAAAAGATAGGAGGGATGATATCTAATTGTGAATATGTTTTAGATCAGGTTAGAGAGTGGGCAATCAGAAAATGACAGTATTTAAGGTGACCTGGACTTTTGACAAGCAGATATGGAAGGAGAGCAGGTGTGCCAAGAGGACAGAAGAGCATGAATGAGAAGAGGCAAGGAGGTAGGAAAGAACAAGGATTGTTACTGTCTCCTGGCTGGAGTTGGGCTGGGAAACAGGTGAGGAGTACCAGGAAAGAAAGACGAATGGGGACTTTGTGAAGGACTTTGAATGCCAGTGTGAGGATATTACATTTAATTTGGCAGGCAAAGAGAGCCGCCAGATGTTTGTGCATAAGAGAGTGACATGACTAAAACTGTTTTACCAAGATTAATTTGGTAGTTGTCTTTGGTTAGATTGATGTTGCAAGAGGCTGGGACATGGAAAATATTGGTTAATAGGCTTTTACAATTGTGCCATTTGATCAGTAATTTTAAAAATCTTGTAAATATTTAAAATTTCCTGTAGTCCCACTGATATCTGTTTAAAAGACTCCAAAAGAGAATAAAGAACATTATTAGCTTTTTCTTTCTTTCTTTCTTTCTTTTTTTCAAAGAAAGAAAGTTGTGCTAGGAGAACCAGTACATGAAGTTGAAAGGTTGTTTTCTGGGAAAGGGGCTGGGCCCTCCAGCCTCCTGTCAGCACATTAGCTGTGGAAAGAGCTCGGGCTGGATTCATGGCTTCCTGTTCTCCTTCTGTCATTGCATCGCTGTGTGACTTTGAACAAGTCATGTCATCTCTTTGGGCCTCAGTTTTCACCTCATTTATGAAATGAGGTTTGGGCTCCATGACCTCTAGAGTCATTTTCATATTTCACTCTTTCAGTTTTTTTTTTCTTTTTTTAATAGGAACAAAGGGAATTGCAATGGATAAAGGATTAATGTCTGTCTACATTTTCTTCCGCCTATTTCACTGACTCACCAAGAATTCTAGAGAGGAGGATGAGTTGAACACTTCACTTCGTGCGTGGATTTAACGTAGCATGAGCTTGTTTCATTTCTTGCAACAGTTTAAATGCCATCTTTAATGTTTTCTTGTCATGCTACTGTTGCTGTTTTTCCCTGTTTCCAAGAAACTAAACTGTTGCAGATGTCTGTTCCCGTCTTACAATGAATTAAGGATACCTCAAGGATATAGTTTCTTCTTTATATTTTAAAAGACTTAGAATACCAATTTAAATAAATTAGCTATGGTGTAATATTGATATATCTTAGTTTTATCTGCAAGGGAATAATTTAAATCAGCTAGCTATGAAGTGTAATACTTTAAAGATGTGAATGCAAGACAGCTACCACATGCAATACGAACAAACAGAGGCTATTTCAATTAATTAATTAATTACATTATAACAGAACATAGCTAGCATTAGGCAACCAATGGTAGTATTTCTAAGACTAATTTATAGCTCACAGGTTGCCTTATTTTTCTTAACTGGGGAGGTGATATGGTTTATGATTCTTATATTTTTTTCTTTCCTTCTTTATATTTTTTTCTGGAGGCTTCCAGATAGTTTCATAAAAGGCTTGTGAGGATAACATTATTAATATGTATTTCAGTGAGAATCTTCTTGAGTTGTATGTAATTTCATCCATGTCAGTTTGGTCAGACAGATAAATAAGTCAAATATTCTTAACTCTACTCCCTTGCCACTTTCCTGATTCTATTTAGAGAATCATCAACTGTTTCTGGATATGCTCTATTATGTTTAAACAGTATTCAGCAAACAGAGTTTGAGTCATTGGGGGACTGGGGATACCACTGTTAGAAGTACCACTCACCTTTTCTTTAATTTTGCAGAAAAATGGACAGGTGAACTATGGTGGTAAAGAATTAGGGTAAAAGGATGACATTAATACATTAGGAACAGTATCCTTGATATGAGTTTTAGAGATAAGCTAATGTGAACTGTTTTCTGAGACGTGGACAAGTATTTTGACGTTGTAGAAAATGGAAAATTTTTGCCTCTTTCCCACCCTAACCCTCCCTCAGACGCACATACCACCATTGCTACCACCCTGGTACTTTTGCTCATATTGCTGTTGAATAAACAAATTTGGATCTATTTATCGGTTTTAGTATATTTGATTAAGTGGGCATATGTGTACATTTACTCATGCTTCTACATCTTCTCCCAGGTAGCATTTCCAAATGGGTCTTGGTCTTTCCCTTTCCTCTTTGAGAAGATACAAAAGACATGTTTGTTTCAAGCTACAAATCATGAACCATTTACTAAATAATCTGTTATGCATTATTTATGAATTAGCTAACACATCAATATGTTAGTTATTTATCCAAAATTAAGAGCAATTGTTAACTAGTAAAATAATAAGGTAATTAAGAAGTATTCATTCAACTTGCCTGACCTAGTCACCTAAATCTGCCTCAAAAATTTTGGAATGTTTAACGTAATAAAATAAGTATTTAAGGAGTCTACAAATACAAATCAATTGACTTTTAACAGAGTTACCAGTTTGAAAATCTCAGTACAAAACTGAAAAAACTTAGTGTTAGGACTATGGACTTTGATTAATATAAAGGATGATAGAAATATCTTTAAAATTTAGTGTGATTATTTTTTCTTGTAGCTAGATATATAGCTTTGGCAATTGAATTTATATTAGTATCTATATCACAATACATTCAAATTATGAAGTCTCTTCTCTGTTTATAGCCTGTAGATCAATGTTGTCTAATAGAACTTTCTGCAGTCATAGAAATGTTCTATATCTGCTCTGATGGGTATGCCAGCCACTAGCTACATGAGACTATTAAGAACTCAAGATATAGCTAATGTGACTGAGAAACTATTTAATTTTACTTAATTTTTATTAATATAAATTAAAATTTAAATAGCCATCTATGATTAATTGCTACCATTTTGGACAGTGAAGCTAGAGGATGAATACTAGTATCACCAGAAGAAAGATAAGGGTTATCTAGGATTTTCATATATGAGTAAAAACTTAGTGTCTTTATTTTCATGAGTTTGAATTTAGAAGATAATAGCTATTAACTGTTACAAAAAAGGAACTTATTCAAATGGAATATGTCAAGTATGATTATTGTTAATTTCAGGCATTTTTAGAATAGGACACTATAAAATTTATTTTAACCAGCTCTTTGCAAAATTTTTTCCTTGAAATTTTATCATCAATGAAAAATTAAAACAAAAGATATTCAGAACAATCTGTTGCATCAAAGTTTATTATTTTATACAGGGTACTCTTGATAATATTTTTTTTCAGAGAGATAGATACTTAAGAGCTTCTTTTTGTTATTGAAACTAATGTTTACCAAATTTTCTCTCAAGGATATATACCATTGTGGGCCACATTCCCCTAGCTATTCTAGAATTGGTCTCTGAATAGTGACTTAATCATTTGGAATTATTTTTATTAGTTGTTTTTATGACTCTCAGCATACAAATTTGTCATATGGTTTGTTTTTAGAGATTTTAAAGTGACCATTATAACTGTTGAATTTTCAAATCATTTTCTAAGACTGTGCTGATGAATCATAATCTATCCTTCATTTTCAAAAACTAGCTGTTGCCAAAAATGGCAAAACTATCCCAGTGGGAGGCAAAAGTAGATTTTCCTCGGGATCTCTTGAAACTCACTGTCTGGGAAAGAAAAACATTTTCATGAGATTGGTTCATGAGGGCTTCCCTGGTGCTCAGTGGTTAAGAATCCACCTGCCAATGCAGGGAACACGGGTTTGAGCCCTGGTCCGGGAAGATCCCACATGCTGCGGAGCAGCTAAGCCCATGCACCGCAACTACTGAGCCTGCGCTCTAGAGCCCGCGAGCCACAACTATTGAGCCCATGTGCCACAGCTACTGAAGCCCACACACCTAGAACCCGTCCTCTGCAACAAGAGAAGCCACCGCAATGAGAAGCCCGTGCACTGCAATGAAGAGTAGCCCCCACTCGCCGCAACTAGAGAAAGCCCGCATGAAGCAACAAAGAAACAACTCAGCCAATAAATAAATAAATAAACAAATAAATAAATAAATAAATAAATTTATTAAAAAAAAGATTGGTTCATGAGTAAGCCAACGTCATCAAAAGTGATGTCTTCTTTCTTGCCTTTCTTTCTTTACTCTGATTGCTATTATTTTAAGCTGAATGCATTATATGGAAACATTTGCAATTTGTGATTTTCTAGTGTATTAACCTGAGAGCCAAAATCTCATTATTTGCAGCATTGCATCGTCTCACATAGCATGGCTTTTGATGTTGTTTGTTTGTAGCAAATTAGTTCATTGCAGCCCTTGGTACAAAATCTCTTGCTTTTAAGGCTATTATTCTTTTACTCATGCTTTTCTTAATAGCAGCTTGAGTTTTTTCTCATTTTTAAGAAGATTACATGTCACTTATTTTGCATATTTTTTTTTGTCACAAGGACTCATGCTTTAAACTTTCAAGCAGCTGGCTGTACTTTTCATCCAGGTGAGACTTTTTATCTGCTGCCTGTTCAGCAAAAGAATTGTTCCTGAAAATCTGTATGCATTGTCTGAATTCTTCGGCTGTCTTCCCATGAGGCTTTTGTTGATGTTGTATCTGAATCCAGTATTTGTCCTTTGAACTTCTCTCTTTTATGTCTCCGTATCTTTCTCTTTTACGTGAATGCTTGCTTCTCTTCTTGTCAGATACTGCTCTCATCTTCTATCATTTGCATAGCTGGGAGTTTAAGCAGTGAAAAATAGTTCTTATTGACTTGAGCCTGTCCTGCCTGAATAAGCAACCTTCCTGGAGCCCCAGGGTCATCTGAACTGGCTTGGATTCCTCACCTCTGAGATAATCTTGCTCTATAACATGCTCTTCTTAGTGAAGACTCTTTTCTGTTCTTGTTTATAGATGTGAGGATGTCATTTGGCATTAACCTTAGAGTGAGCTCACTCATCTGGAGGGAAAAAACGCCATAAAACCTCTTTCTTATTCTTTCATTATTACTGAGTTTTTCTGCCTGCAATTCATATGAATTTCCACACATTTCATGAATTTTAGGTTTTGCCTTTTAACAATAGTCATCGAGCATCCAAGCTGTGCAGAGCAACATATTGGCCTTGTGATTGGTTACATATGAAGGAATCCATGTAAATATGCACATAAAGAAAGGAGTTAGAGGGTATACCAAATGAGAGTTTTAAACATATATTCACTCAATATGTAAAACATTGTATAGTTACTGTCTAATAAAATTGAGGAGAATCTTAGAGACACTTTAAGCCACGTCATTTTTTAGGAAAGTAATTTGTTTGGGACCTGACATAACTTTAAAATTTTGTCTTAAGAAGCTAAATGTAATATTTTAGTTACTTAATGAAGTCAAGGCACTTTGTGGAACATTATATAAGTAATTATTCTTACTTTATAAGCAATTTTAGGATTCCTATAATCATTTTCCTTTTCTTTATTGTTTATTTTAATTACAGTGGTAAGGGGCATATCTGACTTGTAGAATATCTTGTTGCCTTTATTTTTTAAGTCCTCTAACCAGGAGGATCTAATTATTTCCTTGTGCATGGACCAAATCCTCAGACTAGAGTTGATCCAATGTTAATTAGGTTGGCAAACACCATCTCTAAGTTCTTAAAAATTAGACTCCAAGAATAGCAAAATGATCAATAGACAATTACCTTTTTAATTAACAAATACTTCTCAAATTAAAAAGATATATTCTTTATTCAGAGACTTAGCTTTAGTTATCATTAAAAAAGAAAATAATAATTTAGGTTTAAAGGAAGAGCCATGTAACAATAGTTTGTAAAATATCCACTGAAAGGTTATTTGAAACTTGGGAATCCTTAGATAAAGGGCTTTTAGCAAGTTTCTATTAGACAACTCCCTTTGAGTCATGTATGCATAACTAATCCCTTTATCTCCAACCCCTTCACGTCTGGTTTAATATTGCTGGTTTAAACATCTGTACCTTCATTGCTTTAAAAAAAAAAAAAAGGCTTGACTCTGTTAAGACATTGAAGAAATCAATCTCCATTTCAGACTTTATCAGACTTGTATAATTATAGTTGAAAAAGCCTTCAAAATTCAATAAATTCTTTTTCTAACCTTTATAGAAAAGTTTTTTTAATACTGTATACCAAAAATTCAAGAGAACTTGAAAAATGCTGAAGGTTAAAAAAAGGCAAGAGTTGTTTGAGGAGGATTTTCTTTTTTCTAGACAAAGGAAACCAGAGAAAAATGCATGTCTTTAGAATAAACTATGTTTGTTGGTTACTTATGAGACATGCCTGGGAAAACGAACAAAGGCAGAGCCAGTCAAGTGTAATTGGGAAGCTAAGCTATTTTGGAAGGAATTACCAAGTCTACACAGACAAGGAGAAAAGTATTTCCAAGGAAGCGCTTAAATGGCTGACATTCTTTCCAAAGGATGAGGAAAATTTTCAAGGCACAGAACTGATGTTTTCCCCTGTTGGCATCATGAATAGAGAACAGTAATGTTTTTAAAAGTAATGAATATGAAGTTCTAGAACCCCTAACTGTACTATAATTATTCATAATCTTACCTGCTTTTCTTTAATTTTGGAGTAAGTCTGCTATGTTTAAGGAGATAGAACCAAAAAAAAAAAAAAAAAAAAAAGAGAGAGAGAGAAAGAGAGAGAGAGAAAGGAAAGAAAAGAAAATTTTATTAAAATATGTGTGGATGGCAGTGTTCTGCATTTCCCCCCCAAATCAAGTGGTTCAGTATATTCCTTTCAGGTAGTTCCTACTGACCTTAGATACTTAGACAACACCCCCCACCCCACCACCAATTTTGTGCAGTAATCAATTTAACAGCATTCTTATTTAATATTATCATCCTTCAGAATTTCTTCTTTTCCACAGAGGGAGGCTCAATCCTTTGTAAGGTCTATCTCTGCAAGGGCATCTGTCAGGTACCAGCATTCTTTAAATTTCCTTTCCTACATGTTTCCTTGATGTAGAACAATATGCTTCTGACATGCCTTGCTTAAATTTTATTTCAAGTGTCATAAACCTCCTTGACTTTGTTACCCCAATTAACACTGCATGCAAATATTAGAGTTGTTGAAGGTTGGGGAGGAAGCCTCTTCGGAGAGATGAGACTTGAGGGGTGTAGTAAGGAAGAGGTGTGGTTTGGTTGAAGTTGGTCCAGATGGGGAGCCTCAGATAAAATTGCAAGATAAGAGCCAGTAGGTAAGTTGCCTTCTCAGGACTTAAAATGTGGTATGACAATTTGGCCTTCTCAGTGAACTTTCCAATTGGTAACTTCATAGATAGTTTTAGATTTCAATGATTGGAGAGAGACAAGTCCATTCTGAAAGTGGTTACTTTATATCAAATGTGCGGTTCAAATCATTATTATTAGCAAGTATCTATTAACTGATCACTGAATAAGGAGTATTCTGTTAAGTAAGCAGGCAGGGGATTCTTACATGTGGAAAATACAGATTCTTTGTTTTGAAAAAGATTGTTTATGATGCTATTTGTTCATCCTAAGTGTAGATTTTTAAAAAATCTTTAGGGTTAACTTTTCTTTCCTTTTTTTCTCATTTATTTTGGGGCTTAACTTTCCTTTTACTCCTGAACAGCCAAAAACAACAAAAGACTTTGTGCTTGGCTCATATGTTTCTGTGTTTCTGTGTGTGTATGTGTATGTGTGTGTTTGGCGGGTAGTAAATATTTCTATGAAATATGTATATATGAAAGAAAGTGCCACTACTAGGAGCAAGGGTTTCACTTCTATCTTTGTACTTCAGAAATGTTGGTTTCTGTCTGGGAGTTATTTTTGAAGTATAATATCATTTGAGAACTCAGTAAGTATAGATGTTTGTAGTTACCTATAACCATGGTTACAAGAGTAAATCCAGTCCAACTACAAGTAAAATCTACTCTGGAATAACAGTTATTTACTTGGGAAATTATTTTCCAGCATGCCTTCAGAATAAGTGAAAATGGGTTTCCATCTCACAAATGTCAGGTCATTATTTTTCTTGCGTTGTACATTAAAATTAAGTTGTGGCACAAGAGCCTTGAAAAATGTTTTTTGGTAATTTATAATTTAAAGATGGAGTTTTAAAATGTTCCTTATTTCATAATGAACTTTAATATTTTTCTCCTTTCTTAAGCCTACAAAACTTGATCCAGGAGCAGATTATTTTACAGCTGGGGTATAAACTTTTGGAAAATGTTTTTTATAATAGAAATGCTGCCATAACTTTAAATCTAGCAGTGAAAGGAGGCAACCTTCAATCTTCATGATTTGCTGACAACATAGAAGTTTGTTTTCAGATGCATCTGCAATGTCTATCTTGAGCAGTCCAGATTGTAGGAAATAAAGTATCTTCCTCTTAGAGAAAAAAAATTCATTTTGCTGAGGGCAGCATCAGTGGAAATGGGTTTAGTATGCTGTACATTTCACTTAGTGCTTCTTGAATTTTGCTATATATTTTGGTTATAACATGGGGCTTCCCAAATGGTGGTTGTGCAAACATTTGTTCTGCATTATTTTTTCCCCAGAGTGTCTGGAAACCGTAGCTATGAAGTTTCTAGGAATAGAGTAAAAAATTTCATCTTACTTTCCTTTCAAAAATTTTGGTGCATCTTAGTCTTGTGGAATATGCCTGAAGTTACTGTGAGATTATTTTATCTGAAGGGATGCTTCTGTTGATGGTCTGTATATTATAAACACTCAGAAAAAATGGCCATAAACTGCAGCAGAAAAAAACGACCTTGGTTTACTTTTCGCCTTGTCATTGTGTGCTTTATGTTCAAGTGAAGGCCAGAGAATTCAGTCAATCAATCATTAGATATTTGAATACCAGCTGGGTGCTTGAATATTTTTTAAAATTTTTATTGGGGTATAATTGCTTTACAGTGTTGTGTTAGCTCCAGTACAGTGAATCTCTGCCTGTCTAGCAAAGCTCAAGGAGGCAGGGTTTCTTACATCACTCTGCTCCCCCTGTCCATTCTTTCTCTCTTGAAATTAAGAGACAGGGAAACCAGCTCCCAGATATTTGTGTTCCTCTAATACTGTAGGCTCACTAGGTACACAGACAGGATTTTTGATAACTACAGAGGGTTCACCTTGAAGGATAGTTTTTGTAGTTGTCTTCCAAAGAAGGATTGGGATGAGATTACTTCAGTATCTAGTCTCAGAGAACTATGGGTCTAAGTGCTTCTGGAAAGTTTTTTCAGTAGTGAAAAGTTTGTAGTTCTTAAAATATTCTTAACTTTTGATACCATGAAATATTTGTTATATAAAAGAGGTTCGTGGGAGCTAAAATCTGACAAATGGTGGGGGAGGGGTATGGAGCAGATCATAGAAAGCCTTGTAGGCTACATTATGGACTTTAGCTTTTACTCTGTTTGAAATGAGGAGCCTTTGAAGGATCTTGAGTCAAGGATCATCATGAGCTGACTTTTTTTTAGCTCCTTTCAATCTTAATAATAGTATATCCAGAATTGATATCTTCAAAACATGACAGATTATTTTACCATCCTTTCATACTCTAGTTAAAAACCCTTCTGTGGTGTTCATTTGCTCTTCATATAATATCTTTCGTGGTTCGGCCTCTGCCAATTTTTTCTAGATTTATCTGGTTCCACACTCACCCTTGCTATCTGGACTGCCTTCACGTTGTCCTTCCTTTAACATTTCTAATGTACTTTCGCTAGGACAGTTTCTCCTATTGTATGCTCTTAGCCATATATATATATATCATTAAGTGACAAGGTGGGTGTTTACAACTGATCTGATAGGAAATGGGAGATTTTGTAAGTTCCTAAAAAGACATATTTTGTAGCCCAGGAGTTCACCCTTGGAAGAAACTTTGGAGGTATCTGGTTCAAACATTTTCCTAGCATTCCAAAATGGTGACTTGGGTTCTATGTGGACACCTCCAGCGACAGGCAAAGGAATTGCCACCTATGAAGAAAGCCCAGTCCTTTGAGCTATTAGAAACAACTTCTCTGAGAAAAGAATTCCTGGCGAAGTGTATCAGGTAAAGAAAATTAGACTTCTAGGGCCACAACAGAAAGAAACTTCCTGATTCTCCTTCTAGCTCTCATTTAGCAGTACAGTATTTATAGAAAAACAGAATACATTGGTCTGGATTTATTTTTACTCTTAACCCTTACTGATCTCCCACAGCTTGTTAAACTTCTTACGCATAATCTGCTTCTCTTAGCTTATACTAAAAATGACACTGCAGGGCATTGTTCTGTTGACTATTTTAGTAGAATTCTGAGATGGTGTGATGAATGGCAACTTGTCTAAATAGTTCTCTACTATAATAAAGACAATCTACTCAAGGCTTTATATTCCAATAAAGGTAACCTTGCCTAAATCCATATTTTTAATTTAAAACATTATAGGCCCTTAAATTTTGCAAATTACTTGTGAAATACATATTCCTTGTTTTTTTTAAAAACAAACAATATAATATTAGATAAAACAGTAAGTGAAAATCTCCATTGACCTCTTCCATCTCACTAATTTACTGACAGAATATATGAAAAATATGGTTATAAAACAAAAATTAAAGTTAAACAAAATGCCCATTATATGCCCCATAAAAGAAATGAATAATTAAATAAAATCTCCTCCCTCATGCTCCCCAATCCCATACCACAAATATGATTACTATGAACAAATTCATAATCCTCTATATTTACATATATTGCTGTGCCTCATGTAATGTATTCTTACATACATATTACAAATATCTATCATATGAATAAGTATATAATTAACTCTTTTACAAAACAGGATAACATAATAGATGTTATTCAGCAATTTGCTTTTTTTTCAATTAGCAATAAATTATAGACATCTTCCCACATTCCCTTTTTTTTTTTTTTTTTTACTAATTTTTAAAACATATGTAATAGGAGGATTTACCATGGTTCATTTAACCATTCCTGTCTTAAAAATATATTTTAAGATGCATACTAAGTATTATTTTATTTAGTGCATTTATACTTTAGCTTATTTACTGTTGTTAATGAAAACTGTGCTTTAGGAAGATTGTTCTGTCATCAGTGTGCAGGAGGAATTGAAATTGGGAAAGAAGGTGCACGAGAAGAGCAATAAGATATTTTTTTCTCCCTGTGATCATCCCAATCTAAGATGGAGAGAGATAGACTGGGATGGTGCAGAGGAAGGGCTGAAGCTGAGAGCTGGAGGAAGCACAGTCAGGGAAGGGGCCCTTGGGATGACAGTAGAACATCTGAGTGGACATGAAGAAGATGAGAGGGCTTTGTTACACAGTGCAGGAATGTTGCCACTGTGACACATAGATAGATTGAAATTTTGGATCTCTTCTAAAATAAAACACACTTAAAAAAATAAAGCCATCAACAGAGTCCATGAACATTAATTTTGCCTAAAATCCACTGATAGTTATATAATACCATAAATAATAACAGAAAATATCTACAGGCTATTGTATGTTTCCACTTGCCATTTGTTTCTTATACACATACCATCCACTTTCCACAATCCCCCTGTGAGGCAGGCATTGTCATTCCTATTTTATTTTATCTATGTGGCTCAGAGATATTAAGTAATTTAAGTTTATAAGGAGTTATTATCTTTGGAGCTATGCTGCTTCTGCAGATAAGGGCAAGGGAGCTCCTGCTTCCTATATTAATTCTCATTAGTTCCCTAATAAACATGAAATAAGGCATGATGGCAATAGAAGTAGAGTCCTCTGTCTAGTTTTGAAATACAGGTACTATCTTTCCACTTTTCTGTTTTGCATTGAAAGTTTGGGTTTATTTTTTCTGTTTGTTAGAAGAGAAAAATATTCACAAAGATCTATGGTGTCTTTTTTTTTAAATTTATTTTATTTTATTATTATTATTTTTTGGCTGTGTTGGGTCTTTGTTGCTCTGCGCGGGCTTTCTCTACCTGCGGTGCGGGAGCTTCTCATTGTGGTGGCTTCTCTTGTTGCGGAGCACGGGCTCTAGGCACATGGGCTTCATTAGTTGCAGCATGGGGGCTCACTAGTTGTGGCTCACGAGTTCCAGAGTGCAGGTTCAGTAGTTGTGGTGCACGGGCTTAGTTGCTCCGTGGCATGTGGGATCTTCCCAGACCAGGGCTCGAACCCATGTCTCCTGCACTGGCAGGCGGATTCTCAACCACTGTGCCACCAGGGAAGACCCTATGGTGTCTTGCCTGATTTCTAATAGGAGTATACAAGATTTTTCTGAAGAAAATGATTTCAGAACACACTTTTCTGGAATGTATGCTCAGGCCATTCAAGGAACTGAGTACAATTTGAATTCTCTTCCTTTGTTTGGGTGCTTTCTATACTCAGAAATAATTTTTCTTTATTATCTTAATTTTTTCATTACTGTTATTGATTGGAAGACATCTTATATCAATGAAAAGCTTAAAATATCATTCATTCGTTCCTCAAAATTATTAGAGACTCTGTCTATAGGGAGTTCATTATATAAAACATTTTTGAAAGGACTGAGTTTTATCTTTAGTAAAATGAGACCCACAATTCTATGGAATTATTTTACTACCGAGTCTGTTAATAAATAGGTATGGAAGAAGATAGTTATCAAGAACATTAGCCTCCTGATGTGCAATTCCATGCAAAGGAGAACTATAGTTTATTTATTGGCCATGCAAAGACATCAAGGAGGCAGTGTTTTATTCCCAACTTCTAAATTATTTTAATTTGGTATTTGCCAAATTGCCTACCCTAGTTTCTGTATGCCTACTAAAAAGTAAGAAGGGACCTTAACAATGGTGTTTATCAATTGGCTGTTTAGTAGGATGTAATTAGTCAGTATATGGAAAAATTGCTCTGTATAAATTGTATCTGTGATTCCCCCTACCTCACCCCTCATTTCTTGAGTTCCAGGAGAACTCAACCCTGTTGATTTCCAGAACTTCACATTTGGTCATTCCCTTTTGGTACTTCCACCAGTGCCAAAAGAGAAAAGAAAAGAAAGAGGAAAAAAATGCTTTCTGTCAACCACCTGTTTCCTGTATAATTAATTAATAGAGTAGTGAAGTGGTCCTATTACACTTAGAGGTAATATAGAGCCCCAGAGAAAAGTAAGACTCACAGTGCCAGAGTTGGAGGGGGAGGGTAAACCCTGAAAGGAAATTATAACCTAGTATCAATTACAAAACTGAGATTCAGAAGTTGAGTATCTTCCCTAAGGTCATAATTTGTCCATGACATTTCTGTCTCTTCTTCTGCCTTTCTTCCTTTTATTTTAATTTATTAACCAGAAAACCCCTCATTCCTCATCTTTAGTGTGTCTTCTTTTAAAACTCTTCATCCTGGGATATTTTTGGTATAACTAAAAATTTCTAAGTGAAAGAGAATTTAGTTCATGGTATGGAATTTCAGAACATGATTATTGTAAACTTTTTGTTCATTTTTGGGACTAGCTGGAAAATTGTTCTATGGGTACTTACTGTTAACTTGACCAAGTTTTAAGAATAAGAACGATATTCATCTTCCAGATAACACAGTAACTCTCATATTTCTATTGGATTCATATACTGTTGGGGTCATTAATAAATACAATGGAAAAGATTACAATAACAAACAAAATTAGAAATCTAAAAGAATTAGGATGAAAATGACTTCCCATGTAAAGAGGTCAAAAGAGGACATTTGGGTGTCTCATGACAGTGCTGTGCTTAAACCAGTGTAACAAATAAATTCTCCATTGTTAACTTTATGATTCAAAATAGAATAGAAGTGAGATAAGCTCTGGGAAAAATTTTTGTCTCGTATTAGTCTAACAGTGAATAAGGTAATATAGGTTACTCTGATACATTCATAAGAAAAGTGTTACCTTGGTTGAAGACACATACTGGGTCCTTTATTCTCAAGAAAAGGACTTGGCTCACCTCCTATCTCTAAAATCTGAAGGTCAAGGAAAATCAAGAGGCCTATGAGATGTCTTAGCATATTATACATGGACTGAATAGGTAGCTGTATCTAGGAGACATTTTATTATAAAATAGCTTTGGAAATGTGCAGTTTAAAATATTGAGAATAATTTTAGTTTCCTCCTGCTTTTTCATTTGCTCTGCTATTATAGTACATAAAGGAAACAGTGATCACAATGGTCCATAGTTGGTTTCTGAATAACATTCAAATTAAATGACCCACACTTGGTATGAGTCAGATAGAAAATAATATTTTTATACCTATTCCTTTATAGGTAAGTCTTTTACATGACTTTGTTTCAGTCACTAGAAAATGGTGAAAGTAACATTTAAAAAACAAGTCAAAAAACAGTACCGTATACCTATTTAAGGCTACTACTATGATCAGAATTTGATTTTTATGACCCTTATTGCTTTTGCAGGCATTATTTTATAGTTGAGGTATTGGGATACTGTGATGTTATGAGGCATGTCTACATAGCACAGATGTTTGTTCTCTGGAAGCTGAGCTTAGGGAAGCTTCTGTGATGCCTTAAAATATAGAACTGAGTTATGGGTGACAAGGCCATGGGGAAATTACATCACTAGCTATACTATTATGCAAAGACATAAAGATGGTTTCTTTTGTGCCTAGGTCACTATAATATGCACATAGGATATAAACTTTGATGGGTGCTTTGCTTCTCTGTATATATGTTTTAGATTTGGCCCTCTGGACCCAGATAAAAATCACTAGAGACACGGGTTCATTCCTTACCTTTCAGCATTTGGAAGTGGAAAGTTGTGAAACTGATGGTAAACCACTCACTGCAGTTGAAGGTGTATGCTGTTAGGTATATTGGTAGACTTTAGTAGAGGTGTTTTCTTTCCCTACATCCTCCAGAGATCTAAAACTTGAGATAAGACTATTTTTTTTCAGCTAGGATAAAATTCTGGTTTTATGCCACTTCATGTTTATCAATACAGTTCCTTTTCTTTCTTTTTTTTTTTAACCAGTGAATAGATAGGGGAATGCATTTGCTAGAATATTTTTTCATATACAGTAAAGGTGAAAAACCATGGATGTGCCTCTATTTTGATGTTCCAGGCTGAAGAAGTGTCACTATAGCTGTGAAATGAAGTGGGTGTAAAATGAGTTTGATGGTTCCATCAACTTCAGTAGGCACATGTTTATTTTATCCTCTAATAGAAATAGGTAATGCAAAAATTGTTATAAAACTAAAAGTACGATAAGTTGAGGAAGGAACCAAGATGGCGGAATAGAATGACGTGTTCTCACTCTAGTGAGAATGCCAGAGTCACAGCTAGCTGCTGGATAATCATTGACAGGAGGACACTGGAGCTCACCAGAAAGGGTACCCCACATCCAAAGATAAAGGAGAAGCCACAATGAGACAGAAGGAGGGGCATGATCACAGTAAAATAAAATCCCATAACTGCTGGGTGGCTGACTCACAGACTGGAGAACACTTATACCACAGAACTCCATCCATTGGAGTGAAGGTTCTGAGCCCCACGTCAGGCTTCCCACCTGGGGGTCCGGCAAAGGGAGGAGGAATTCCTAGAGAATCAGACTTTGAAGCCTAGTGGGAGTTGATTGCAGGACTTTGACAGGACTGGGGGAAACAGAGACTCCACTCCAGGAGGGCACACACAAAGTAGTGTGCACATCGGGACCCAGGGGAAGGAGCAGTGACTCCAGGGGGATGGAGCCAGACCTACCTGCTAGTGTTGGAGGGTCACCTGCGGAGGCAGGGGTTGACTGTGGCTCACCGTGGGGACAAGGACACTGGCGGTGGAGGTTCTGGGGAGTGCTCCTTGGCATGAGCCCTCCTGGAGTCTGTCATTGGCCACAGCAAAGAGTCCAGGTAGGCTCCAATGTTGGGTTGCCTCAGGCCAAACAACCAACAGGAAGGAAACCCAGCCCCACCCATCAGCAGTCAAGTAGATTAAAGTTTCACTGAGCTGTGCCCACCAGAGCAACAGTCAGCTCTACCCACCACCAGTCCCTCCCACCAGGAAACTTACACAAGCCTCTTAGATAGCCTCGTCCACCAGAGGGCAGACAGCAGAAGCAAGAAGAACTACAATCCTGCAGTCTGTGGAACAAAAACCACATTCACAGAAAGACAAGATGAAAAGGCAGAGGGCTATGTACCAGATGAAGGAACAAGATAAAACCCCAGAAAAACAACTAAGTGAAGTGGAGATAGGCAATCTTCCAGAAAAAGAATTCAGAATAATGATAGTGAAGATGATCCAGGACCTCGGAAAAAGAATGGAGGCAAAGATCGGGATGATGCAAGAAACGTTTAACAAAGACCTAGAAGAATTAAAGAACAAATAAACAGAGATGAACAATACAATAACTAAAATGAAAACTACACTAGAAGTAATCAATAGCAGAATAACTGAGGCAGAAGAATGGATAAGTGACCTGGAAGACAGAATGGTACAATTCACTGCTGTGGAACAGAATAAAGAAAAATGAATGAAAAGAAATGAAGACAGCCTAAGAGACCTCAGGGACAACATTAAACGCAACAACATTCACATTATAGGGGTCCCAGAAGGAGAAGAGAGAGAGAAAGGACACAAGAAAATATTTGAAGAGATTATACTCGAAAATTTCCCTAACTTGGGAAAGAAATAGCCACCCAAGTCCAGGAAGTGCAGAGAGTCCCATACCAGATAAACCCAAGGATAAACATGCCAAGACACATAGTAATCACATTGGCAAAAGTTAAAGACAAAGAAAAATTATTGAAAGCAGCAAGGGAAAAATGACAAATAACATACAAGGGAACTCCCATGTTCTACAAGCCAGAAATTCTACAAGCCAGAAGGGAGTGGCATGACATATTTAAAGTGATGAAAGGGAAGAACCTACGACCAAGATTACTCTAGCCGGCAAGGATCTCATTCAGATTCGATGGAGAAATCAAAAGCTTTACAGACAAGCAAAAGCTAAGATAATTCAGCACCACCAAACTGGCTCTACAACAAATGCTAAAGGAACTTCTCCAAGTGGGAAACACAAGAGCAAAAAGGACCTACAAAAACAAACCCCAAACAATTAAGAAAATAGGAACAGAGGAACATACATATCGATAATTACCTTAAATGTGAATGGATTAAATGCTCTAACCAAAAGACACAGGCTTGCTGAATGGATACAAAAACAAGACCTATATATATGCTGTCTACAAGAGACCCAATTCAGACCTATGGACACATACAGACTGAAAGTGAAGGGATGGAAAAAGATATTCCATGCAAATGGAAATCAAAAGAAAGCTGGAGTAGCAATATTCATATCAGATAAAATAGACTTTAAAATAAAGAATGTTACAAGAGACAAGGAAGGACACTACATAATGAACAAGGGATCAATCCAAGAAGAAGATACAACAATTATAAATATTTATGCACCCAACATAGGAGCACCTCAATACGTAAGGCAACAGCTAACAGCTATAAAAGAGGAAATGGACAGTAACACAATAATAGTGGGGGACTTTAACACCTCACTCACACCAATGGACAGATCATCCAAAATGAAAATTAATAAGGAAACACAAGCTTTAAATGACACAATAGACCAGATAGATTTAATTGATATTTATAGGACATTCCATTCAAAAACAGCAGATTACACTTTCTTCTCAAGTACTCACAGAACATTCTCCAGGTGAGATCACATCTTGGGTCACAAATCAAGCCTCAGTAAATTTAAGAAAATTGAAATCATATCAAGCATCTTTTCTGACCACAATGCTATGAGATTAGAAATGAATCACAGGGAAAGAAACATTAAAAAGACAAACACATGTAGGCTAAACAATACGTTACTAAATAACCAAGAGATCACTGAAGAAATCAAAGAGGAAATCAAAAAATACCTAGAGACAAATGACAATGAAAACACGACGATCCAAAGCCTATGGAATGCAGCAAACACAGATCTAAGACGGAAGTTTATAGCTATACAAGCCTACTCAAGAAACAAGAAAAATCTCAAACAAGTGAATCTTACACCTAAAGGAACTAGGGAAAGAAGAACAAACAAAACCCAAAGTTAGCAGAATGAAATAAATCATAAAGATCAGAGCAAAAATAAATGAAATAGAAACAAAGAAAACAATAGCAACGATCAATAAAACTAAAAGCTGGTTCTTTGAGAAGATAAACAAAATTGACAAACCATTAGCTAGACTCATCAAGAAAAAGAGGGAGAGGACTCAAATCAATAAAATTAGAAATGAAAAAGGAGACCTTACAACAGACACCACAGAAATTCAAAGCATCCTAAGAGACTACTACAAGCAAGTCTATGCCAATAAATTGGACAACCTGGAAGAAATTGACAAATTCTTAGAAAGGCGTAACTTTCCAGGACTAAACCAGGAAGAAATAGAAAATATGAACAGACCAATCACAAGTAATGAAATTGAAACTGTGATTAAAAATCTTCCAACAAACAAAAGTCCAGGACCAGATGGCTTCACAGGTGAATTCTATCAAACATTTAGAGAAGAGCTAACACCCACCCTTCTCAAACTCTTCAAAAAATTGCAGAGGAAGGAACACTCCCAAACTAATTCCGTGAGGCCTCCATCACCCTGACACCAAAACCAGACAAAGATACTACAAAAAAAGAAAATTACAGACAAATATCACTAATGAATATAGATGCAAAAATCCTCAACGGAATACTAGCAAACAGAATCCAACAACAGATTAAAAGGATCATACACCATGATCAAGTGGGATTTATCCCAGTGATGCAAGGATTCTTCAATATACGCAAATCAATCAATGTGATAAGCCATATTAACAAACTGAAGAATAAAAACCATATGATCATCTCAATAGAAGCAGAAAAAGCTTTTGACAAAATTCAACACTGATTTATGATAAAAACTCTCCAGAAAGTGGGCATAGAGGGAACCTACCTCAACATAATAAAGGCTGTATACATCAAACCCACAGCAAACATCATTCTCAATCGTGAAAAACTGAAAGCATTTCCTCTAAGATCAGGAACAATACAAGGATATCCACTCTCACGACTATTATTCAGCATAGTGTTTGAAGTCATAGCCATGGCAATCAGAGAAGAAAAAGAAATAAAAGGAATACACTTTGGAAAAGAAGAAGTAAAACTGTCACTGTTTGCAGATGACATGATACTACAGATAGAGAATCCTAAAGATGCCACCAGAAAACTACTAGAGCTAATCAATGAATTTGGTAAAGTTGCAGGATACAAAATTAATGCACCGAAATCTCTTTCACTGCTATACATTAATGATGAACAATCTGAAAGAGAAATCAAGGAAACACTCCCATTTACCATGCAACAAAAAGAATAAAATACCTAGGAATAAACCTACCTAGAGAGACAGAAGACTTGTATGCAGAAAACTATAAGACACTGATGAAAGAAATTAAAGATGATACCAACAGGTAGAGAGATATGCCATGTTCTTGGATTGGAAGAATCAATATTGTGAAAATGACTTTAGTACCCAAAGCAATCTACAGATTCAATGCAATCCCTATCAAATTACCAATGGCATTTTTTATGGAAGTAGAACAAAAAATGTTAAAATTTGTATGGAGACACAAAAGGCCCCTAATAGTCAAAGCAGTCTTGAGGGAAAAAAAACAGAGCTGGAGGAATCAGACTCCCTGACTTCAGAGTATACTACAAAGCTACAGTAATCAAGACAATATGGTACTGGCACAGAAACAGAAACTTAGATCAATGGAACAAGATAGAAAGCCCAGAGATAAACCCATGCACATATGGTCAACTAATCTATGACAAAGGAGGCAAGGATATACAATGGAGAAAAGACAGTCTCTTCAATTGTTGCTGGGAAAACTGGACAGCTACATGTAAAAGAATGAAATTAAAACACTCCCTAATGCCAAACACAAAAATAAACTCAAAATGGATTAGAGACCTAAATGTAAGACCGGGCACTATAAAAGTCTTAGAGGAAAACATAGGAAGAACACTCTTTGACATAAATCACAGCAGGATCTTTTTTGATCCACCTCCTAGAGTGATGGAAATAAAAACAAAAATAAACAAATAGGACCTAATGAAACAGGAAAGTTTTTGCACAGCAAAGGAAACTGTAAACAAGAAGAAAAGACTACCCTCAGAATGGGAGAAAATATTTGCAAACGAATCAATGGAAAAAGGGTTAATCTTCAAAATATATAAACAGCTCATGCAGCTCAATATTAAAGAAACAAACAACCCAATCCAAAAATGGGCAGAAGACCTAAATAGACATTTCTCCAAAGAAGACATACAGATGGTCAAGGAGCACATGAAAAGCTGCTCAACATCACTAATTATTACAGAAATACAAATCAAAACTACAATGTGGTATCACCTCACAGCAGTTAGAATCAGCATCATCAGAAAATCTAGAAACAACAAATGCTGGAGAGGGTGTGGAGAAAAGGGAACCCTCTTGCACTGTTGGTGGGAATGTAAATTGATATAGCCACTATGGACAACAGTATGGAGGTTCTTTAAAAAACTAAAAATAGAATTACCATATGACCCAACAATCCCACTACCTGGCATATACCCAGAGAAAGCCATTATTCAAAAAGGCACATATACCCCAATGTTCACTGCAGCACTATTTACAATAGCCAGGACATGGAAGCAACCTAAATGCCCATCAACAGACAAATGGATAAAGAAGATGTGGTACATATATAGAATGCAATATTAGTCAGCCATAAAAAGGAACAAAATTGGGTCATTTGTAGAGACGTGGATGGATCTAGAGGCTGTCATACAGAGTGAAGTAAGTCAGAAAGAGAAAAACAAATATTGTATATTAATGCATGTATGTGGAACCTCGAAAAAATGGTACAGATGAACCATTTTGCAGGGCAGAAGCTGAGACACAGATGCAGAGAAGAAATGTATGGACATTAAGGGGGGAAAGCGGCAGTGGGTGGGGGTGGGGGTGGGAAGAATTGGGCGATTGGGATTGACATGTATACACTGATGTGCATAAAATGGATGACTAATAAGAACTTACTGTATAAAAATGTAAATAAAATAAAATTCAAAAAGTAAAAAAAAAAAGTACAGTAAGTTGCAGCTTTGTGAACATTGTTAAAAGAACTGTATATGGAGAAGTTTAAAATAAAGTTTTAGGTCATAGTCTTATAAATATTTTTGTTTCTTTTTTTAACAGTTCTCTCTTATCACCCCCTAAGTATGTGACGTTAGGTCTCTAATTCCTTTGATATTTTGTTTCTCATTTGTAAAATGAAGGTGATACCTACTACTCAAGGATTAATGAGCAATTAGATGAAAAAATGTGAAAGAGTTGTAACTCTATCACCCTTTGCATATAATGGGTTATTTTGTCAGAGATGAAATCTCCATGAAGGAAGTGCTTTTTATGGGAATATCAATTTTTTAAATATGATCTATAATCTCATGGTTCTATGATAATTTTTCCTATAAGAACATTATAAGAAGCATCCGAACTAGCTTTGGAAAGAGGAATTCTTTTACTGTATTAATTTTCATGCACTAATTAAAGGCATTAATTGCTTTCCCAGCTGATAGAATATAGGCACACAGTACAGGAAGGTATTGCCACACATTAAAGGAAGTGTTGCATAAATTGAAGAAGTATAGTCACAATATTTAAAAGTCAAAGAAGTGGGAATTTAAGAAAAAGTTCGAACTTAGCTCCAGGTTTGTTACCACCCATACTTACAAATTATAACATATTCATATTTGCTGTTACCAAAGGTTAATCATTCATGTAAAATATGAATTCAGGGATTCTATTTTTAATAAAAATAGAAAAAAAAAGAATTGAAACTTTAAATTGAGTGATTGTCATGCCTTTGTATTGCTTTTAGCCTGTTTCATGTGCTAAACAGGAATGCTGAAGGCCTTGTGAGACCTGCAGGAATAGGGAAAATAGCAGTATTGTTGAACTTGAATCTTTGATACAAGATACTTCATCCAGTTAGAATTTGATTCCACTAGATTTGTTTTCTTACTATAAATGTGAATGGGACTGACCATTAAGAATGAAATATCTAATCAATAAACAGTTTTCCTGGCCAGCATGCTCTTTCCGACTCAAGGCTACATCCTAGGGAAAATGCTGCCAATCAGCAATCTCTCTCATACCTACCCAATGGAGTGAGATAGTTATTTGGTGTCTTACAGTCCTGAAAGTTCAACCAGGCAGGTGACTAATTTGAGTCCAGAAGTAGAGTGAAGGGTGTAGAACTTGGTCTGACAGCAAACAACATGGCAAAATGACAAAGAGTTTAAGAGAACATAGCCAGCCTAAATGTTTATGCCCTAATAGTAGTTCTTCAAAATACATAAATCAAAACTTGATCAAACTTCAAAGAGAAATATATAAATTAGAATAATCTCTAAATAATTGATAGAATCAATAGGCAGAAAATCAACAAGAACATAGAAAAGTTGAACAATTTTACAACCAATTCGAAATAATTGACATATATATAACATTCCACTCAACCTAGAGCAGAATACACATTCTTTTCCAAGTGCACACAGAACATTTACCAAGATAAACCATATTCTGGGACACAATTTTCTCAATGAATTTAAAAGATTAAAGTCATGCAAAGTATGGTTTTTTTTTTACCTTAATGGAATTAAACTAGAAATCAGAAAGAGGAATTCTCTAGAAAATTGCCAAATATTTAGAACCTAAATAATATACTGTTAAATAACATATGGATCAAAACAAATCAAAATGAATATTAGAAAGTATTTTAAACTGAATGAAAAATATAATGTATTAAAGTTTATGAGCTGCCCCTAAAGCAGAATATTGGGGGACATTTATAACAATAAACTCCTATATTATGAAAGAAGAATGGTCTCAAATCCATGGCATCAGCTTCCACTTTATGAATCTAGAAAAATAGGAGCAAATTTTACTCAAGTTTAATATAAAAGCACGTGAAGTACTTAGGGATAAATCTGCCAAAAGATATTCAAGACCTGAAAAGTATTGTTGAGAGAAAGTAAAGAAGACTGAAATAAATGGAGATATACCTTGATCATTGGTCAAAAGAGTCAAAAGAATGTGTATTGTTAAGGTGTCAGTTCTCTCCCTAATGATCTATGGATTCAGTGTAATGCCAATAAATATATCAACAGGATTTTTTCTTAAAACAAAGATTGATACCTGATTCTCAAGCTCATAGAGAAATGCAAAAAAATCTGGACTACCTAAAACAACTTTGAAAAATCAGAAAAAATTAGGAGAATTAGTACTGCCTGATTTCAAGAAAAATATTAAAAAATTGAACTTCACCAAAATTTAAAACTCTGGCTCATCAAAGGATACTGTTAAGAGAATTAACAGAGATGCCACACACTGGGAGAAAGTATTTGCAAATCATATCTTTATAAAGGACTTATATCCAGATTATATATAACAAAACCTTGAGAAGCAATAATGAGAAACCAAAACTCAAAATAAAAACTGGTCAAAATATTTGAACAAATATTTCCCCAATGAAAATTTAGGGATAGGAAACAAGCACATGAGAAGATGCTCAACATAATTACTCATAATTACTCACAACAGCAGTATACCACTACATATGTATTAGAATAGGTAAGACTGACCATGCCAAGTCAGTGGAGGATGTGGTGGAATGGACACTTTTGTACATTGCTGGTGGGAATGTAAAATGGTACAACTACTTTGGATAACAGTTTAACAGATCCTTAAGAATCTTAACAGGCACTACTATATGATCCTATCATCTGATTGCTAAATAATTAACCCAGAGAAAAGACAGCATGTGTCCATGGAAAGATTTATAGGTGATGTTCTTAAAATCCTTATTTGTATTAGCTGAAAATCTTAATCTACCTAAATATCCATCAACAGCTGAATAGATAAATTGTAGAATATTCATAAAATGGAATACCACTCAGTAATAAAAAGAGTATAAACTACTGATACGGGCAACAACCTGAGTGAATCTCAGAATAATTATTCGAAATGGAAGAAGGCAGACTGTCTTTTCGCCTACATAATTCTCTTTCATCATTCTTTACTCAAATCAGTTTCCTATAGATAGCATTTAGATGGTGTCCACTATTTTGCCATGGCAAATAATGACACAGTGAATAATCTTTTGCATGTACCTGGTTTTTATTTTTGGGGGATTATCTTCTGGATGAATTCCTAGAAGTGGAATTGCTTTTATTGTGGAAGAAATTGCCAACTTCCGCTCCATGTGGTTGTACATTTACACTGCCACCAACAATCTATAGTCTACTCATTTCCTCCACAGCCTCCCTTTGTGTGTGTTGCCAAACTTTTGAAGTCTTACCAATTTGACAGATTAGGAATGGTCTCACCTTTTAGGTTAAATTTGGTATTATTTTACTATTTAGGTTATAATGAGGTTGAGTACCCTTTAATATATGTTCAAAGACAATTGGTATCTTTTTCTCTGTACTTTCATCTCTGTCAGTCTCTCTAGGTCTCTGTCTCCGTCTCTCTGTTCTTGATTTTTAGAATCTTTTTCTATATTAGGGTGGTTTTTCTGTGAGATAACCCTATTTTATTAAAAAAAATGTTGAGAGGATTGTAGTTTAGTGTATTTAAACACATCGACAGTACTAGTAACATCATATCAAATATTGATCCTGAATAGCATAGCATAGGATTTGTCTTAATAGAAAGAATAATTTCTGATAATTGAAAGCAATTTGTTTATTACTTTTATCCTATCTACTTTAAGTAAGTATTCAAGCCAGTTGCAAGCTTTGTATAGGTCAGGTCCTTGTTATAACAAAATAGAAGGAGAAACCCCAAAAAAGAAGAAGGGATTAAATTATTGCATTATTTCCTTGGTTCTAGGTTTCATCATTTTAACATTTTTACTGTTTCTCAAGTTGAATGCTCTTTATGATTGACATGTATGTTTGATATAGTTTTTCTCCTTCCCCGCAAAGCTATTATTAAATCAAAGAATTATCTCACAATTGAGGAACAATGTGTACGTCAAGAAACATTTTTTTTTCTTTTCAAAATAAGAATCTACAGATAGATATCTAATATCTGCAAGAAGATTCTTCAGGTATTTTGTTTGAAATGGCAAATGTAGGTAGACATATATCTCAATTCACCCAGGAGGTGAGGGATTAGTGTATGGCCCTATTTTTTCTCTAAGGCATTACCTTTTCAGCCATATGTACAGCATAGAGTCTGTAGAGTATACAGTGGTCACAGATGCTGAAACCAGGCTGCTTGAGTTTAGATCCCAGCTCTCCATAGTAGCTATGAAACTGGGGGAAATTTTGCCTACATCATAGTTTGCTATGAAGATTAAATAAGTTAATAGTTATAAAGCACACAGGAAATTACCTGCATATACTAAGCATCATGCAAGTGCTTGTTAAATTAAACAAGAGGCAGGCAGGATCTCAGAAGGGGGGGAAATAGGTATTTTAAGGGAAAAAAAAGAAAAGAAAAATAGGACTACAACATTGTAATAGGATTTATTTAAGCAGCTGCTCTTCATTTACATCAACTCCTGTTCACTTACAGGGAGCACCCTTAATAATAATCAAGGATATATCTTGATAATGTTATTTATTGAAAATTTTAGTTGGCTTTGGGTTTGGGATTATTTTATTTGTTTTTAGTGAGACTTGGCCAGTGTGGCCCAGATATATTGCCTTCTGCTCTGGTGACAATTAAAATATTTAATGAAGTATTTCTTAAACAATGGTCTGCCACTACCTGCATTAGAATCACCTGAATAATTTGTTAGTTATTCAGGACCTCACCTCAGTCTTAATCAGAATCTTTGGGATTGTTATTTTAATTAAGCTCCTCAAGGAATTGTTATGAACACCAATGATGGCAAATCACTTTCCTGGAGAAATAGACCTATGGGAAGAGATCAAAGGGCAATATAAACTACAAGAAATTTGAGATTGGAATATTTTGTTTGCCACTATTCAAGGTTTCACAACTAGTAAGTTGATTAATTTTATCTGTTTCTTCCTCACATAAAAATAGAGGAAATCATTTTGTCTTACATACAAGGAGACTATTCTCATGATTACATTAGACAATATATGTAGAAATTCTTTGAAAGCCATGGAATAAAATAAAATGACAGTCAGTTTTCATTATTATCATGGAAAACATATGGTTCAATGGTCTAGCAGTATTAAGGAAGTTGTATGGCTGTGGGATCCCATGGTGTGTTTACCTCTTGAATTCCACTCACTACGGTATCTCAGGTAAGAGCCTTAAATTCTGGGGATGAGGGGATCTATGGATCCTTCTGCTTGTTAAATAGATTTTCAAACAATCCTGAAGTTTTTAGGCTTGATTCACCACCCTTTCAACTACGTATTTGCCAATTCTTGGAACATTTGGAGTTCTGCAGTGAAATTGGGTTGGTTTTTGACCTTCCTACTGCAGCTTAGAAATCAACTGTTTTAGCTAAGTACTTCATTTCTTGTTTTTCTGTGTTCTAGCTTCCAAAATGGTACTATTGTCTGCTTTCTCTTCTTTTTTTTTTTTTTTTTTTCTTTGCGGTATGCGGGCCTCTCACTGTTGTGGTCTCTCCCTTTGCGGAGCACAGGCTCCGAACACTCAAGCTCAGCGGCCATGGCTCACGGGCCCAGCCGCTCCGCGGCATGTGGGATTTTCCCAGACCGGGGCACGAACCCGTGTCCCCTGCATCGGCAGGCGGACTCTCAACCACTGCGCCACCAGGGAAGCCCCTCTTCTTTTGTTATTTTGATATTTTGCCTCTTTCAAAGGATCTGAACTGTCATTTTAAGGGGTACTGGGGAGTAGTGAGGACTGCTAACACAAGGTTTTTGCTTTGAATTCATTTTTTTTTGAAGTATAAATACTTCCTCCTTAAAATCATTAGTTAGAAACCTGATAACACACTCTTGTTTTAGAATGTTTTAAAATATGGTGCATATATTCTGCCTTCAGCTAAAAAAAAATTAAAATTATCCCACCCACTCCACAGTCCCAGATTCACTCACTTCATCCTCAGTAACACTAGATAACTAACTAAATAAACAAACACCAGGGCTTCCTGAGAGACAGAGCCATGAATAATGGATAATTTTGAGAAGTACTGGATGATGATCCTTGTTGGAAATATTCTTCCCCAAAGTTTCTTATTACTTCATGTTATTTTTCTCATAAAAGCTGATAAATGTGACAGCAGATGTATGCCCGGATCTACTGTGGGAGTGATAAACCTAAGTTTGAAAGTGCATAGACACTTTCACCAAAATTCAGTAAAAGGGATTGAAAGAAATTAGGCTATAGCAACTCTACCAATAAAACATAGATAATTAAGGAAAGAAAAACAGTATAACTTGTATATCTAAGTTGAAGTAACTTACAGACGAGGTGACAGTGTATATATTAGTAGATGCTGTGGCTGTACATATTTATAACACAAGTCCAAGATACCACATCCTACAACTATTAGCATTCAGGAGGATCTTGGAATTCAGGACCTACAAGAATGATAATCTGAATTTCGTACATTCTAGGATAATGCTACTTCTGATTTCTATACTGAAACATTTTGGCTACTATAACTTTAATCTGGAAATAGCATAGAACCTTCCTGTTCCATCAGATGACTTCTGATATGTCCGCTCTCAGGTGTGCATGCTTTTGCAGAGCTGGCAAAAATTAGTCAGGGTGAAAAGGTATCAAAGCCTTCTTGCTACTTTGTTTTGGTTCAAAGCTAAAGGTGCTGCAGGACTCTCTTTGGGTTAATCTTGCTAGTCTCTCCCCAGGGCCCTGTTTCAAGGGTACGAAGGTGGGGTGTTGATTCCAGTGCTAGCCATGGTCTTTAATTGGGGGCCCCAAATGAGCCACTAGGCATAATATCTGTGTATGGTTTATAATGTACATTGCAATCTATTCTTACAGGACTGCATCTATATGATTTATACACATGCATAGAATGGAGGTCCATCCTTAAAACATTTGTAAAACTATCCTATAAAGTAAAAAAGTTATTCAAAGAGAATAAATATCCCAGATAGCCTTATCTGGCACTTCTGTGGAGACAGACACATAATTATCACAGCCCTCTCTTCTCCAAGGGAGAAATGTAACACGAGGAATGTAAAACCTAGTGTCGTCTCATTAGGCAGATGAGTCCCTTAACTTCTATTGCCTCTATTTTTATATTTTAACCAGAGAATCTTGGCTTACCATTTGTGTCACTGTGAGCAATAGCCAGTGCAAGTAATAATAAAATATACAGTGAAAATAAAATATAGAAGAATTCTAGAGTTCAAAAGGGTACCAAGTTAATATATACTTGTATTCTCGTATTCTCATATTATATTTAATTGTGATGTATAAGCTGTTAAAAACAAAGTGGATTAAAGAAAAGGCATTTGTATTGTAATTTTTTTCAAATAAGCAAGTGGTGATTTCTAAGTCTCTTCTATTTGCTGACTTCTCTTTTTGCTGTGTGTCAACTCTTTGTGACACAGTTAAAATGACAATCACTGCATGATATAACCATCCACCTGGCATATACAAGGGTATGTCAGGAATATTAACCAAGTGGGAGTCATTTAAAAAGCAAGTAAGTATGACCAGAATCATTTAGCACTTAGAACCTTCCAGAGCAGCAGTTTAAAAAATAGCCTTGGGCCACAGGGTCTTCTTTGACAGCTAACATCCTGGGTTTATTATATAAGAGGGACACTGTGATGCCTTGATCCCTGATTCACATATTTTAGAGCATTGCTAGCTTCAAATCTTGATGTGTGTATTGTTGCTGCTTATTTGTGACTCTCTGGGCTTCTTCGTGTGCCTTTGAGTGTATTTTCTTCACTGCTTTCATCATTTGCATGCTTGTGTTTGTCTTTAGCTAGGAGTTATATGTGTGTGGTTCTATGTTTTGTCAAAATCCCCTATCATAATGGTCTCCCACCTCAATATCTTGTAGGCTAAGTGTGATTCCTGAAAGTCATGTGTTTTGTTCTGAATTTACTTAACTTCTTGTATTTAATTGATAGACAAATAGGTTTTCTTCTTCTGTACTCTGTTGGTTTATGTAGGTCTCCTATCCTAAGTATATAGCAAGAGAAGATGTGATACATGTTGTAGTAAAATGAGTGGTTATTCTTGCCATTCTGTAGAAACCTCCATGACACAGAGACAGCAGAGGCAGGTGAATTATGTTCCTCTATGTCAGCCCCAAGCTAAATGGGGCTTTATCTTTTCCACACAATGAAAGCATCTAGAGAGAATGCAAAGTAGTTTCCATTGTACAATGAATCACTCATTAAAGTCAGTTGACATCCATGGAACACTTGTTTCAGGTATCACAGCCATTGGGGCAAAAGCTGGTTATCAAAGAAAGACAGAACACTACATTGGACTAATCATACTTTTCTATTCTTTTCAAGTGAAAAACATATTTGGGGGTACATTAAAGACATTTTCTGTATATGTACATTGAAATTTATGTCCCCCAACTTTCAAATGTTGTGTTTGTTATAGGTTTCTGAACATATGTGTGTTATTTTAACTTCTAGAAAGTTGTCAAACCTCTTAAATTGCCTGAATGATTGAGGATCAAAACCATTCTAGTCAATTAATATGAGAATGCTATCTGAGTGAAGATCTTTGGAACATGATGCTTTATATATTAATTCAGCTTTACAACTTGGAGGTAAAAACAAAACAATTTTGTGCGACAAAAACTGCTTTAATATACTTTATCTTATCTAAGACACTATTAAAATGCTAAAATGTTACTACCACTAGTTTAAAATGAGGAATCAGAATCAAAGATACATGAGGTTCTGCATGATAACGTCCTTTTGACTGGTAACAAAAATACTGGTTCATATATTATCTGAGTCTCCCCAGTCTGTCCTCTCTTCATATTACATTTTGAGGTATCATTATGGCCTGGAAAGAAGTTTGGCTCAATTTCAGACTCAGCCATTTACTCTGTATGACCTCAAGTTAATGAACTTCTCTGGGCTTGAGTTTCTTCAGCTGTAAACCAGGAGAGTGTGAGAGTGCTTTTAAAATTCCTTGAAGAGACTGGAGAGCAAGCAGGAATGAGTAGTGTCCAGTTAAAGGTCTATTACAGTAGTACACTTGAGAATGATTGTGCCTTTCGTAAATGTAGTAGTGGCAGAATTGAAGAGAAATGAACTAATTAAGGAAATGTTCAGATGAAGAAGATCAAGAGAATCAAAGGTAGAGTAGTGAGTTGAAAAATTTTGTAGACTTTCTCTAGGACTCCAAGAGAAAATATTTGGTTGATGACTATGATAATTATAATACTTAATGTTTATTAAAGGCTTACTGCTATGTGTCTTAATAAAGGTGAGTGATATTATCCACCTTTTTCAGATGGGGAAATTGAAATCAGAGAAGGCATGTGCCTTCCTTAGCATTACATGGCTGGGAAGTGGAAGCATCTGGATTTGACTCTACATCTGTCTGACTTCAAAGTCTAAGCTCCCATATTTAGGTACAAACCAAACTATATGGTAACAGTATATGGTTAATATTGATACTACATTACATAGTGGTAGTGATGGTATGTACAAAGCATTAATATTTCCCCTTAGGATTCTGAGTTTCCTTCCACCATTTGAAAGAAGAATTTCTTCTTTGATTAGATATTTGGCATGTGTATTCCTAGAGCTATGTATCACCAGACATAAGTCTTTGTTCTGATTAGAGAAAGGTATACTATTCCTTGTCTTCAGCTGTCTCTTAAATACAGCTGCCATTCATGACTATAAATTATCCAGAATCATTAGGTAAAGATTGTAATCCATCATTTTGGGCCATTTAGTGAAGGTCATTAGAATAACCATTTTATTAATTAAAAAGGAATATTTACCAATATAGTTAATGTAAACAGTGATCTACTTACACTATGTGCATATTAATAGGGCAAATCAGAACAAGAAGTAGTGTGTGCAACAGCATTTGGGATCCCCGTTAATCAGACAACAACAGCTTTTTACTAATTAAGTTGCTGTGGGGAGGATTGCTGAAGGCATTCGTCTGTCAGAACTCAAATGACAAGACTCATGCCAGTGTTTGCACAGGTAAATTCTTTAAGCATTTCACTTTTCTTTGTATAGATTTTAATTCTGTTACCCTTCCAGTGAAAGATAAACAAGCTATCTTTCACTGGTTACTGAAGTCTCCTTTCAGCCCATGTGCACTCATGACAAAGGACATTATGGGATCTTAAGAAGAAATATATTAAGGCTGTTCAATTCCATTGTCAAATAGGCCCTTGCAGGCCCTAAACGTATTTATTTATTATGTATTTTTTGCGGTACGTGGGCCTCTCACTGCTGTGGCCTCTCCCGTTGCGGAGCACAGGCTCCGGATGCGCAGGCTCAGCGGCCATGGCTCACGGGCCCAGCCGCTCCATGGCATGTGGGATCTTCCCAGACCGGGGCACGAACCCGTGTCCCCTGCATCAGCAGACGGACTCTCAACCACTGCGCTACCAGGGAAGCCCCAGGTCCTAAACTTAGTACATAAAGAAGGGATGATAAACTTAGACTCAGATAATTTTCTTCTAGACATAGTTCTGCTACTTAAAAAAAAAAAAAAAATTCAACCTTGACAAAATCACTTTATCTCAGTTTCCTCACATATGAAATAAGGAGGTTGTACAATTTAGGGTGTCTCTCATCTATAATATCTTAAAACCTGGTCACCTAACTATGTTTAATTTAATAAACTGTATTAAAATTGTTAGAATAATCTGTGCAGTTTAAGGTTGATTCAGAAATCCATTTGTTGTATCTATTTCTTTCAAGATAGCTACAGTCTTTCCTATTTTATTCCTTATAAGTATTAGACGTTTGGTTCTCTATGGAAGATTGGATTTTTTTTTTATTCATTGGCATACAATTTTATTAATTTCCTTTAACTTAATCAGTAATTCCCAACTGGAGGAATTTGGCAATGTCTGGAGACATTTTTGACTGTCACAGATTGGGGAATAATACTGGTACCTATTGGTAGAGACCAAGGATGCTGTTTTATATCCTATAATGCACAGTACAGACCCCTACCCCCAATAAAGAATAAAGTGTCAACAGTGCCAAAGTTGAGAAATCCTAAACTAAATATGCACTTTAGAGTAAATAGGAACTAGTCTGGGAGTCTTATTTTGTACCATATTATATAGCATATTACAGGGAAAATATATAAATCAATTCATTACCTATTTTAAATCCATCAAGCAACATTGAGTTGTAAATAATTTTTTTCAGTTTCTACAGAGGAATATTTGAAAGGCAGTGGGATAGATAGTAAGAGAGATTCTGGAGTAGGCAGATATAACTTCATAGCCCATATTAAAATACAGCATTAAGTGCTTATAACTAAAAGCTGTTTAAAACTGACACATGGCAATGATTATGTTAACAATGATTTAAATGTTAATTGATTTCCTAAAAAAATTCTATGAATCAAAAATTTCTTTGTACCAGTTGTTTGACTTATTAAGGTTTTACAGCAGAAAAGGAATACTGAGCTATGCTTCTGTTTCTTATTGAAATTAGAAAAGAAAATAGGACAAAAACAACTTTCAGAAAAGTTTTTTCCCATTTTTAAATGATGTATGGAAAAAATAATTTTATATGCTGTAAGAAAGGAAGTACTTGCATATATAGAAACTGGTGCCAAAATAATAAATAGCATTGGAAAGATACTGTAAAGAACTCTGCTGAACAAGAGAAGCTCCTAAAGATATTAAAACCACCCACAAATGAATCAGAAAAAAGCTACAGTTGAAAGATGACTAGAAATGTACTGGTAGTTGAGCTGGGAACCATTTTCAGCTTGCTCCTTTTCTAAATATTCCATCTTTTCTGTACTAATATGACCTGTAAGGGTCAGTAACCATGACCAGAAAATGGTCAAGTGTAGAGCAGTGAATTCAGATACTTGAAAGCCGAGCTTCTTGAAAATGATCAGTTTAAAATCTATAAATCAGTGCTATTCTTTCCCATTATGAGCAGTCTTTTTCCCAAAGGAATCCTGGCTGATGAGTAGGAGTGCATTGTTGGAAAGAGCTGCAGAAGTACTTCTTAGGTGTTTTTCCCTTTTAGCAAACTGATGGGTAGATGGAGGAGTATTCAGCATGAGGTATACTGTCATTATATTTATTCTAGGGCTTTTTCAGCACTGTAATTTATTTTTGTGCCAAAACAATATGAATTGTTAAAAAATGTACTTCTTCACAATATTAAACAATTGGACTGGATCCCTATGGAATTATGCACATATCTTAGCTAAGAGGATGGTCTTTTCTGAATAATAAAAACCACATCGTTTTGCAAAAACAAAACACTTAAAATCTTTATCAGTACATTTTTAAGGGCTACTCTTCTAGTTGGACCTAAAATGAACTTTTGAAAAATTTTAATGAAAGCTCACCACATCTTTATTTTACAACACATTACATCTACTATCTCTTGCCTTTTTACTGAGCTGCTTCCTTCTGGAAATGAACACTTAAGTAGAAGCAGTGTCTAAGTTTTAGAAATACAGAATCACTTCATTGTACAGGGAAAAAGTTCTAGAAAAAGTATGGCCAAATCATCCCCTTTATGAAAAAGTAATGGGCAGCTTAGATAAGAGAAAAATTAAAAGTAAAAAGTGAACACTAGACAGAACTAGCAATTCTCTCCTCTGTGATCCTAAGGGAAAGGATAAGGAAGTTTCCAGTCACTGAGCACCTACAGTGGGTAAAGCACTCTTCTGATGCTTTCACATATGTTCTCATGGAATCCTTTGAGGCACCATGCAGGGTGAGTGGCACTGTATTGTGTATATTTCATAGATGAGAATACTGAGGTGCAGAGAGGTTAAGCTCATTCAACTAGTGAGTAGACAGAGTTTAAGTCCAAATGTGAGATCTCTAAAGTTTAATACCCTTTCCTCTAATCACACTGCTTACATTCTTTGTTCTTCTCTTTTATGTATTTCTATTAAAAAAATTCCTCAACCACCTTAAATCTCCACTGCTAGATGAGTTAGTTCTTCAGAGTCAGAAGCCAGGGTTTACACGTTAGTGCTCATCAAATATTCAGTATTACTGACTGGCATATGGTTGGTCCTTACAAATATTTGTTAAATAGATGCCAAGATTGAAAACATTCACAAAGTGCATCATCCAACATTTGTCAAGCAAAGGTTGTGGAATGGCATACCTGTCAAAGCATTTATATATTCTGAAGGTCAATGTTAAATAAACGTGTGGTTATAGTTCTGCTGAAGTGACAGAGTTTACGTAATTGACACTGAAGACTTCAACATGTGTAAAGACTGCTTAACTTCTGTCTACTTGAATCACCTTACCAAAAAACCCAAATTCTTTAGGTATGTGTTCAAAAATAGTGTTTGTCTGAAACAACATGGGAAAAATAAGAAGATATGTATTTCAAAGGAAAACATTTACATTTACCTCTGTGGTGTGTGTATTTCTTAATGTGCAAAGTGAACAAATCACCTGTAATTAGAAGATCTAAAATAGTGGTGACCAAATCCTTTTGGTAAATTGTTTCTATAATAGGAACTTTGTTATACTTGTTCACGTTTTTTTGGATTCGTAATTGGTATTAGTTTCTAGCCCCAACTGATATTATAATGGAGCACTGCCCAAGCATTTTGTTTATATGTCTGACCTCTTCTCATGAACTCCTGGTGGGCAGGGACTGGCTATTCATCTTTGTATCCCTGCTGGTGGTTAATGGGTGAATTCATAGTTTACAGTACTGTTGTATGTGATTGAGGATGCAAACTGTGATATAACTGGAAAAAGCATCATGCCTGGACTGGAAACTCTAGCTCTACATCTTCTCTTAAATGTCTCTTGACTTTGAGTTCCTGATAAGTAAAATCATAGCATTGCAGAAGTTATATGAAGCCTTTTCCCCCTCTGCCAATCATATTCTATTGACATAGATACACACAAGCCTAAGGATCCTCTTCTCTATTAACAGAATACACTGATGCAATTCTGGACCAAACCATATGCTCTGACCAAGATGTGTATCATTTTGAGTGAACTATATTCAGTGAGAGTTAAAAGTTATACTCTGCGGGGAGTTGAAAGCATGCCTGATGTGTTCATGTTAAAAGAATTTATAGTTTTTGAAGGAAAATTGTGTTCAGTTAGATCTGTCTTAATCACAAGATGTCAGAATTTAAGGATCTTTTCTCCTGTACAGAGATATGACTAACAGATCAATCATTCCGTAACAGGGAGTCTCCTGATGACGTTGTCTTTCTCTGAAAATGATCCCAGTTCTTTCTGTATGTATCATAGATTCATTGCTATCCTGAGGGTGAAAACTCTGTTCCAGTCACATATTTTTTAAAAAAAAGGCCTACATTTCCATGAATACTAACTTAATGGATAATAAAGATGAGCAGCTTTATTTACAATATTACTTTTTCTTTATTTTTTCTTATTAGTCATCCAATTTATACACATCAGTGTATACATGTCAATCCCAATCTCCCAATTCATCACACCACCATGCCCACCCCATGCTGCTTTCTCCCCTTGGTGTCCATACATTTGTTCTCTACATCTGTGTCTCTATTTCTGCTCTGCAAACCGGTTCATCTGTACCATTGTCTAGGTTCCACATATATGCATTAATATACTATATTTGTTTTTCTCTTTCTGACTTACTTCACTCTGTATGACAGTCTCTAGATGCATCCACATCTCTACAAATGGCCCAATTTCATTCCTTTTTATGGCTCAGTAATATTACTTTGTATATATATATATATATATATATATATATATATATACATACATATATATATATATATACACACACCACATCTTCTTTATCCATTTGTCTGTCGATGGGCATTTAGGTTGCTTCCATGTCCTGGCTATTGTAAACAGTGCTGCAGTGAACATCGGGGTGCATGTGTCTTTTTGAATTATGGTTTTCTCTGGGTATATGCCCAGTAGTGGGATTGCTGGGTCATATGGTAATTCTATTTTTAGTTATTTAAGGAACGTACATACTGTTCTCCATAGTGGCTATACCAATTTATATTCCCACCAACAGTGCAAGAGGGTTCCCTTTTGTCCACACCCTCTCCAGCATTTGTTGTTTGTAGATTTTCTGATGATGCCCATTCTAACTGGTGTGAGGTGATAACCTCATTGTAGTTTTGATTTGCATTTCTCTAATAATTAGTGATGTTGAGCAGCTTTTCATGTGCCTCTTGGCCATCTGTATGTCTTCTTTGAAGAAATGTCTATTAGGTCTTCTGCCCATTTTTGGATTGGGTTGTTTGTTTTTTTTAATATTGAGCTGCATGAGCTGTTTATATATTTTGGAGATTAATCCTTTGTCCGATGATTCATTTGCAAATATTTTCTCCCATTCTGACAGCTGTCTTTTCGTCTTGTTTATGGTTTCCTTTGCTGTGCAAAAGCTTTGAAGTTTCATTAGGTCCCATTTGTTTATTTTTGTTTTTATTTCCATTACTCTAGGAGGTGGATCAAAAAACATCTTGCTGTGATTTATGTCAAAGAGTGTTCCTCCTATGTTTTTCCTCTAAGAGTTTTATAATACCCGTTCTTACATTTAGGTCTCTAATCATTTTGAGTTTATTTTTGTGTATGGTGTTAGGGAGTGTTCTAATTTCATTCTTTTAAATGTAGCTGTCCAGTTTTCCCAGCACCACTTATTGAAGAGACTGTGTTATCTCCATGTATATCCTTGCCTCCTTTGTCATAGATTAGTTGACCATAGGTGTGTGGGTTTATCTCTGGGCTTTCTATCCTGTTCCATTGATCTATATTTCTGTTTTTGTGCCAGTACCATATTGTCTTGATTACTGTAGTTTTGTAGTATAATCTGAACTCAGGGAGTCTGATTCCTCCAGCTCCATTTTTTTCCCTTAAGACTGCTTTGGCTATTCGGGATCTTTTGTGTCTCCATACAAATTTTAAGATTTTTTGTTCTAGTTCTGTAAAAAATGCCATTGGTAATTTGATAAGGATTGCATTGAATCTGTAGATTGCTTTGGGTAGTACAGTCATTTTCACAATATTGATTCTTCCAGTCCAAGAACATGGTATATCTCTCTATCTGTTGGTATCATCTTTAATTTCTTTCATCAGTGTCTTATAGTTTTCTGCATACAGGTCTTTTGTTCCCCCTAGGTAGGTTTATTCCTAGGTATTTTATTCTTTCTGCTGCAATGGTAAATGGGAGTGTTTCCTTAATTTCTCTTTCAGCTTGTTCATCATTAGTGTATAGGAATCCAAGAGATTTCTGTGCATTAATTTTGTATCCTGCAACTTTACCAAATTCACTGATTAGCTCTAGTAGTTTTCTGGTAGCATCTTTAGGATTCTCTATGTATAGTATCGTGTCATCTACAAACAGTGACAGTTTTGCTTCTTTTCCAATTTGTATTCTTTTATTTCTTTTTCTTCTCTGATTGCCATGGCTAGGACTTCCAAAACTAGTTGAATAACAGTCGTGAGAGTGGATATCCTTGTCTTGTTCCTGATCTCAGAGAAAATGCTTTCAGTTTTTGACCATTGAGAATGATGTTTGCTGTGGGTTTGTCATATAAGGCCTTTATTAGGTTGAAGTAAGTTCCCTCTATGCCCACTTTCTGGAGAGTTTTTGTCATAAATCGGTGTAGAATTTTGTCAGAAGCTTTTTCTGCATCTGTTGAGATGATCATATGGTTTTTATTCTTCAATTTGTTAATGTGGTGTATCACATTGATTGATTTGTGTATATTGAAGAATCCTTGCACCTCTGGGATAAATCCCACTTGATCATGGTACATGATCCTTTCAATATGTTGTTGGATTCTGTTTGCTAGTATTTTGTTGAGGATTTTTGCATCTATATTCATCAGTGATATTGGTCTGTAATTTTTTTTTTGTAGTATCTTTGTCTGGTTTTGGTATCACGGTGATGGTGGCCTCGTAGCATGAGTTTGGGAGTGTTCCTCCCTCTGAAATTTTTTGGAAGAGTTTGAGAAAGATGAGTGTTAGCTCTTCTCTAAATGTTTGATAGAATTCACCTGTGAAGCTATCTGGTCCTGGAGTTTTTTTTATTGGAAGATTTTTATTCACAGTTTCAATTGCAGTACTTGTGATTGGTCTGTTCATATTTTCTATTTCTTCCTGGTTCAGTGTTGGAAGATTATACCTTTCTAAGAATTTGTCCATTTCTTCCAGGTTGTCCATTTTATTGGCATAGAGTTCCTTGTAGTAGTCTCTTAGGATGCTTTGTATTTCTGTGGTGTCTGTTGTAAGGTCTCCTTTTTCATTTCTAATTTTATTGATTTGAGTCCTCTCCCTCTTTTTCTTGATGAGTCTGGCTAATGGTTTATCAATTTTGTTTATCTTCTCAAAGAACCAGGTTTTAGTTTTATTGATCGTTGCTATTGTTTTCTTTGTTTCTATTCATGTATTTCTGCTCTGATCTTTATAATTTCTTTCCTTCTGCTTACTTTGGGTTTTGTTTGTTCTTCTTTCTCTAGTTACTTTAGGTGTAATATTAGATTGTTTATTTGAGATTTTTCTTGTTTCTTGAGGTAGGCTTGTGTAGCTATAAAGTTCCATCTTAGAACTGCTTTTGCTGCATCCCATAGGTTTTGGATTGTCGTGTTTTCATTGTCATTTGTCTCTAAGTATTTTTTGATTTCCTCTTTGATTTTATCAGTGATCTCTTGGTTATTTAGTACTGTATTGTTTAGCCTCCATGTGTTTGTGTTTCTAACATTTTTTCCCCTGTAATTGATTTCTAATCTCATAATGTTGTGGTCAGAAAAGATGCTTGATATGATTTCAATTTTCTTAAATTTACTGAGGCTTGATTTGTGACCCAAGACGTGATCTATCCTGGAGAATGTTCTGTGCACACTTAAGAAGATAGTGTAATCTGCTGTTTTGGGATGGAATGTCCTAAAATTATCAATTAAATCTATCTGGTCTATTGTGTCATTTAAAGCTTGTGTTTCCTTATTAATTTTCATTTTGGATGATCTGTCCATTGGTATGAGGTGTTAAAGTCCCACACTATTATTGTGATACTGTCCATTTCCTTTTTTATAGCTGTTATTGCCTTATGTATTGAGGTGCTCCTATGTTGGGTGCATATATAATTGTTATATCTTCTTCTTGGATTGATCCCTTGTTCATTAAATAATGTCCTTCCTTGTCTCTTGTAACATTCTTTATTATAAAGTCTATTTTATCTCATATGAGTATTGCTACTCCAGCTTCCTTTTCATTTCCATTTGCATGGAATATCTTTTTCCACCCCTTCCCTTTCAGTCTGTATATGTCCAGAGGTCTGAAGTGGGTATCTTGTAGACAGCATGTATATGGGTCTTGTTTTTGTATCCATTCAGCAAGCCTGTCTTTTGGTTGGAGAATTTAATCCATTCACGTTTAAGGTAATTATCAATATGTATGTTCCTATGACAATTTTCTTAATTGTTTTGGGTTTGTTTTTGTAGGTCCTTTTCGTCTCTTGTGTTTCCCACTTAGAGAAGTTCCTTTAGCATTTGTTGTAGAGCCAGTTTGGTGGTGCTGAATTCTCTTAGCATTTGCTTGTCTGTAAAGATTTTGATTTCTCCATCGAATCTGAATGAGATCCTTGCTGAGTAGAGTAATCTTGCTTATAGGTTCTTCCCTTTCATCACTTTAAGTATATCATGCCACTCCCTTCTGGCTTGTAGAGTTTCTGCTGAGAACTCAGCTGTTAAGCTTATGGGAGTTCCCTTGTATGTTATTTGTAATTTTTCCCTTGCTGCTTCCAGTAATTTTTCTTTGGCTTTAATTTTTGCCAATTTGATTACTGTGTGTCTTGGCGTGTTTCTCCTTGGGTTTATCCTGTATGGTACTCTCTTGATTCCTGGACTTGAGTGGCTATTTCCTTTCCCATGTTAGGGAAGTTTTCGACTATAATGTCTTCAAATATTTTCTGGTGTCCTTTCTCTCTCTGTTCTCCTTCTGAAACCCCTATAATGTAAATGTTGTTGCATTTAATGTTGTCCCAGAGGTCTCTTAGTCTGTCTCCATTTCTTTTAATTCTTTTTTCTTTATTCTTTTCCACAACAGTGAATTCCAACATTCTGTATTCCAGGTCACTTATCCATTCTTCTGCCTCTGTTATTATGCTATTGACTCCTTCTAGTGTATTTTTCATTTCAATTCTTGTATTGTTCTCTCTGTTTGTTTGTTCTTTAATTCTTCTAGATCTTTGTTAAATACTTCTTGCATCTTCTCGATCTTTGCCTCCATTGTTTTTCTGAGGTCCTGGATCATCTTCACTATCATTATTCTGAATCCTTTTCTGGAAGATTGCCTATCTCCACTTCATTTAGTTGTTTTTCTGGGGTTTTATCTTGTTCCTTCATCTGGTACATAGCCCTCTGCATTTTCGTTTTGTCTATCTTTCTGTGAATGTGGGTTTTTGTTCCACAGACTGCAGGATTGTAGTTCTTCTTGCTTCTGCTGTCTGCCCTCTGGTGGATGAGGCTATCTAAGAGGCTTGTGGAAGTTTCCTGATGGGAGGGACTCCTGGTGGGTAAAGCTGGTTGTTGCTGTGGTGGCCAGAGCTCAGTAAAACTTTAACCTGCTTTTCTGCTGATGGGTGGGGCTGGGTTCCTCCCTGTTGGTTGTTTGGCCTGTGGCGATCCAACACTGGAGCCTACCTAGGCTCTTTGGTGGGGCTAATGGCGGTCTCTGGGGGGGCTCACAACAAGGAGTACTTCCCAGAACTTCTTCTGCCAGTGTCCTTGTCCCTTGGTGAGCCACAGCTGCCCCCCACCTCTGCAGGAGACCCTGAAAACCTAGCAGGGAGGTCTGGTTCAGTCTCCTGTGGGGTCACTGCTCCTTCCCCTGGGTCCCAATGCACACAGTACTTTGTGTGTGCCCTCCAAGGGTGGAGTCTCTGTTTCCCACAGTCCTGTTGAAGTCCTGCAATGAATTCCCACTAGGCTTCAAAGTCTGATTCTCTAGGAATTCCTCCTCCCATTGCCAGACCCTCAGGTTGGGAAGCCTGATGTGTGGCTCAGAACCTTCACTCCAGTCGGTGGACTTCTGTGGTATAAGTGTTCTCCAGTCTGTGAGTCACCCACCTAGCAGTAATAAAATTTGATTTTATTGTGATAGTGCCCCTCCACCATCTCATTGCAGCTTCTCCTTTGTCTTTGCATGTGGGGTATCTTTTTTGGTGAGTTCCAGTGTCTTCCTGTCGATGATTGTTCAGCAGATAGTTGTGATTCTGGTGTTTTTGAAAGAGGGAGTGAGAGCACATCTTTCTACTCCACCATCTTGAACCAATCCTCACCCAGAGTTATCCTTGATTCTTCTTTCAAGAAAACATTTTAAAAGAAATAGATAGCAGTGGAAACCACCTCTGGAACCAGTGCTGGTGTAGGAAAACTTGAGCTGTAATCTGTGACTTGCTGGAGTCTGGACAACTCTGGGATTTAAAAACTCCAGTGGGATCCAAGCATAAGGGACCCCACAATTTTGTCAGTTTTCCTACAGGAGCTCTCAGTAAATATCAGAGAAGAATCCCCTCAGGCTTCCAGCAAGGACAGGGGAAAGGAGCCATTTTGAAATACACAAGAGCTCTCTGCTCTTAACAAGGTCTGCCCTCAGGAGAAACTAGTTAAGCAGAGATTAACCCAGTGAAGTATTATCGGAGACTAACTGATCTGCTAGGATATTATCAGAGCCTAACTGACTGTGTTGCTGCTGATCTTTTGCCGTCAGTACACTTCTATAATATTACTTTTTAAAGTGGTATCCATTACCAAAATATCTTGAAATCCAGGAACAACATAGTGTTTAATTGCCCTATTAGAAATATTAAAAATGCATATTAATAAACAGAACACCCATTATCTTAGCTTACTTAAAAAGCAAATGTTAACATGTTATTGTGTATTGCTCAAGATCAATTCTTTTGAAATAGGAACTTTTTGGACTTAAATACAAAAATTAAAAATATACAGATAAAGGGCTCCCCTGGTGGTGCAGTGGTTGAGAGTCTGTCTGCCGTTGCAGGGGACACGGGTTCATGCCCCGGTCCGGGAAGATCCCACATGCCGTAGAGTGGTTGGGCCCATGAGCCATGGCCACTGAGCCTGCGTGTCCGGAGCCTGTGCTCTGCAACGGGAGAGGCCACAACAGTGAGAGGCCTGTGTACAAAAAAAAAAAAAAATATATATATATATATATATATATATATATATATACAGATAAAATAATAATTAGATTCTGTTTTATATGTATTTTATTCTGCATTTTTACATGACAACATATTGCAAACATCTCTGTATGCCAATAAATCTCAAGGTATATCATAATTTTCATGGCTGCATATAGCTTTGTGTATGAAACATAATTAGTTTTTCGGCATTTAGGTTATTTCCATTTTAATTTTTTAAACAATGCCATAATGGAATACATACACACACACAAGCATGCATGCACACATATAGCTTTGTGGGCTTTTCTGATTATTTCCTTGGGATAAATTCCTAAAAGTAAATTTGTGGGGTTAATAGGTATGCACACTTTTTTTTTTTACATTTTAAAAAATAACTAATTTTAGACTTACAGAAGCTTGGCAAAAATAATACAGTGATTTCCCCAATACCCCTCAGCCAGCTTCTTTTAATATAACATGTAGTGTAACCGTAGTATAATTATCAAAAACAGGAAATTACATTAGTCCGATACTATTATCTAAACTGCAGGCCTTAAGTGAATCTCACCAGTTTTCGCTGTAATATCTTTTTTTTTTTCCTATACCAGGATCCTATATAGGTTCTCACATTGCATTTAGTTGCTTTTTCTCTTTAGTCTCAGTGACAGTTCCTCAGAGAGTTTTCTTTTCTTTCATGATCTTGACACTTTTGAAGAATACCAGTTAGTTGTCTTGTAGAATGTTCCTAAATTTAGGTTTGTCTGGTGTTTTCCTATGATTTGAATGAGGTTAGGCATTTTTGGGAAGAATTGCATCCTTCACAATGCATAGCCCTGAGGGCTTTGTGATGTCCCTGTGTTTTATCACTGGTGATATTACCCACCTTGAATACATGGATAAGGTGGTGTCTGCTGGGTTTCTCCACTGTAAAGCTGGTATATTTCCCCTGGTAATGAATAAGTATCTTGGAGGAGATACTTTGAGACTATGCAGGTATTTTGTTTCTCCTTACCTTTTGCCCTCTAATTTTTGAATCCATGAGTGAATCTTGCCTGCAACAGTCATTACTGTGGCATTTGCCTAATGGTGATTTTTCTATTTCCTTTCCCTCTTCAGTGATGCTACACTTTTAAAATGACTTGTTTTTAATTATATAATATTTCAAAAATGAAATATCCAGAAAACAATAAAACAGATGTCCATGCACTTCCTCAACCTGATTTAATAAACTGGTAACATTTGGCACATTAACTTTAGATCTCTTACCTTTGCATATGATTTTTTGTTTTGATATTTCTTTAGAAATAAAATATAACAGATATAGCTAAATTCCCTTCTCCTATCCTTTTACTCTCCTTCCCTCTCTAGGAAGTTGGCATTTATTAATCACATGCATTTTCAATTATATACATGCCTATATATTTGACCATAAATACTATAAACTATTAATGCATTTTCAAATTTTTATCTAAACCCTATCATACATATAAAACCAAATTTACTTTCTGTACTTGCTTTTTACCTGTCAACATTAACATTTTGCCTTTTAGATTTATCAGTGTTAATACATATACATCTAGGCCATCCATTTTAACTGGTGGATAATACTCCACGTGTTCAAGGAAATATCTTTAAGATTCAACATTTATTCATCAGATTTATTGAGCAGCTACTATGGGGCCAGGGAATGTTTTATTCTCTGACTTTAGAGTGGATTACTTAAAGAGAAAGAGGATTTACATTTTAGTACAAATATTGCAACATTATTTGTAATAGCAAAAACTTGGAACCATGAAAACTTAATACTATATTATATTCTCACCAAAAAGAAAAAAATTGTAAAATGTTAGGTGATGGTTGTGTTAAGTTGATGGGAGAGTCCTTTCACAATGCAGATGTATATCAAATCATCACATTATACACTTTAAATATCTTACATTTTTTTTGTCAGTTTACCTCAATAAACCTGAAAAATAATGTTATATCTCATTCATTTATTTATGTAATCTATAAATATATGTTTATTTTAGGTTGTAGGCACTAGGGATACAATGTGCTTTCCTTAAGAAGCTTACAGTCTAGAAGGAGGATATAGACCTGTGAATAGTAATATAAATGTCTAAATACTATAATTGGAATTTTTACAGATTATCATGAATTCAGAAAGTAGGCAGTGATCATCAAATTTTCCTTAAGGAGAACCTAACTAGACTTCATGGGAATGGTAGTTGACAGGTCTCAAATATGAGAAGGCAGTTGTCAGTTTGTTTGAGATTTCAAATCTGAAGAAAAAGAAAGGTGTTTGCAGAAATGATGAACAGGGAAACACCCAGCTAAATTAAAAGGCACATAATTTAAAATGGGTGTATGAGATGGTAGGTAGGGTAGTGGGAAAGTTGGTGTGACGTGAAGAAATAATCTTGAATTACAACACAAGTAGAAACCATATCTGAATGGGCCTTTCAGTTATTGTAGTTTTCACATAGTCCATAACTATCGTGCTCTCAAGAAAGACAATCCTGGGTGAAACCCTGGCTTAGCCCTTCTTTAGTGGTATTGCCATGGGCAATTCACTTCCTCACTGTCTTATTATTTTTTTAATCTTTAATATAGGAATACTAATGCTTAATTCAGAAGGATGCTAGTAGTATATACTAGTTGTGGCTAAACCCCATGCATAGCCTGTGGTAGTTTATCATAAATATTAAAGTTATCATTGCTGTAGTTTTGTGCTATGTTTTTTTTTCCTATAGATGTTGATAAGTCATTACTGTCATTTTAAGCATGAAAGTAAATGATTACATTCTTTTATTAAAAAATTGGGATGGGATAATTTTATTTTCATTTTTAGTTTAGTTGAGGAAAATGATTACATTTTCTTTTTTCTATCTATTATCTCATGTATTTATCTTTCTTCTTTTTTTCCGTGAGAACATTTCAGTTCTATTCTCTTAAAAAATTTCAATTGTACAATTCAGTGTTATCAACTGTAGTCACCACATTATACATTAGATCTTCAGACCTTATTCATCTTATAGCTGAAAGTTTGGACCCTTTTATCAACCTTTTCCTAACTCCCCCACCCCCAACCCCAGGCAACCACTTTTCTACCCTCTAGGAGTTTGACTTGTTAATTTTTTTTAAAGATTTCACTTATAAGTGATACCATGCAGTATTTGTCTTTCTCTGGCTGGCTTGTTTCACTTACTATAATGCCCTCAAAATCCATCCATGTTGTCAAAAATATCAAGATTTCCTTCTTTCTCGTGTCTGAATAATATCCTGTCATATATATATATTACATCTTCTTTATCCTTTCATCTGTTGATGGACACTTAGGTTGTTTCTGTATCTTGGCTACTGTGAGTAATGCTGAACATTGGAATACAGATATCTCTTTCATATCTTGTTTTCATTTCTTTTGGATATATACCCTAAAGTGTGATTGCTGGATCATATGGTGGTTCTATTTTTATTTTATTTTTTTTGAGGAACATCCCTTCTGTTTTCCATAGTGGCTGCACCAATTTGCATTCTCAAGATGATTGCGTTTTTAATTTAAGAAAGAGCAGTGTGGTGGCAATTTGGGGAATGACTTGAAGGGACTTAAGAGACAGACTTCTTAGGAAAGTGTTACATTTATTGAGTGTGTAGAGGGTAATGTGGTACAATCTTTTAATATATTGTTTGTATTAGTTTCCTAGGGATGTTGTAACAAAGTACCATAAACTAGGTGGTTTAGAACAACAGAAATTTATTTTCTCACGGTCTGGAGTTCAGAAATCTGAAACCAAAGTGTCAACAATGCCGTGCTCCCTCTGAAGGTGCTAAGAAGGAATCTAGCTTCTGGTAGTTCTTTGGTTTGTGACAGCACCACTCCAGTCTTCTTACATCATTCTCCCTGTGTGAATGTCTGTCCTTCACATGGCTTCCTTTTTATAAAGACACCAGTCATATTGGATTGGGGCCCATCCTACTCTGGTATGATCTCCTCTTAACTAAATACATCTGCAACTATCCTATTTCCAACTAAAGTCACATTCTAAGGTACTGGGGGTGAGGACTTGAACATGTGAATTTGGGAGGACACAAATCAACATATAACATTGCTCTTTCTGACTTCAGAAAGAACATTGTGGTAATGATTACAGAGTGAGAATTCAAAGCTACTTTATAGTTATAAGGTCAGTTTTATTATAGAACCAATTGCCGCTGTTCATCGGTGCAAATCAGAAACAAACCTCACCATTCAAATACTGGGCAAGTATGGGATGGTGCCTATAACTTCTCTTAATTATGCATGTATTCATGGATCAGGCAGTTTAAAATTATTAAGTGATATCAGGTTTTAACAAAGCAAAGTATAAAATTTTGTTTATAATATAATTAAAGCTATGTAAGGAGTATTCATGTATGTGCATGTCTAAAATTTAACATACTAAAAAGAAGTGTTAGTTTTATTATGATGCTATGATTATGAATTTTTTCCAAAATTGTCTTTAAGTTGATTTTTTCTATAAATAAAGAGAAGCAGATAAATCCAAAACATCAGCTGATTTGTTAAAACTGATTGCTTTGACTTCTAGATCTTGATTTCCATGCAGTTTGAAACCTATCATCATTATTCTGAGCATATAGAAGAAGCTTAGTAAATGCTTGGTGCCTTGATGTGATTATTAATACCACAGCTTAGATGTGACACAGAAAGTGAGTAGAGTGCTGAATTGTTCTACTGCATCTATTCCATTTTTGTTTGAACTATTGGACCATTTCTTGATGTTGAGAGAGGTAATGTTTAACTCAGTCTCATTTTAACTTAGAGTAAGGATGAAAACGTGTTGATCATCTCATTCATTTACAGAAGAATTATGGTAGTTTTTCCTTTCTGGAAAAAATAATTTTGGACGCCACCTAAAAAGCCACTGCTTTTGAGTGAGATGAAACGAGAAATAGAGGTGTGCCATTTGTTAATTATGAGTTATTGGTGGTATTTTTAGAAATTCTATAAGTAGATCAATTTAAAAATGAACAAAGTGTGTGAAGTTATTTTGGGAACAAAATGTCATTACCGAAGGTGTACTTTTTCATATACTGAACTAATAAATAGTTCAGAAAGTCCTTTGCAAATTTATCAAAATGTCATCTTCAGGTACTGGGTTGGAAAATTAGTAACTGCTGGAGTGTGTGACCACTGAAAGGTGTCACTATAGGCAGGGGCCTATCAGTTTTTAGCTTCAGGCATAAAGCAAAAATGTTAATCATCAGTGTTGAGATTTAAAATGTCAGAAGTTCTTAACATAAAACATAAAGGTTGAAAGTTAAGCATCTATGGTAGTGTATATCCCAATGTACAAAAAAGAAAACAGAATGCTAAAAATGTACTCAAATAAATATCTGAGTACTTAAAAAATACTCAAATAAATTACAATAGCTAAGAATGACGTAGGTAGCAAACACCTTTATAGTATATAATGGCATGTTCTTTAGTTTTATTCCTATAAGATGATTTGCCTTGGCTTTTAACTACTATAGGTGGGCTGAGGGATGGTTAGTATACCCTTCACACATACACCATTCATTCTTAGATATATATGTGGCTATTAATATGTTTGGGAAAATATAATTTTGCTTCCTCAACAAAATTCTTAGCATGTGGAAGTAGCCTAAAACCTTTAATGAAGTGATATAGAATTAGACCATTTTACTTTAACATGTTTATCCACTTGGAAGAGAGAAGACCAGCATAGGAAATGACTCTATGCTCACTATACCTGCAACGATATTTCTCCTGACACTTTATATTTGGCTCTTTGTTCAACTTCCCAACACTTTCACATACACTTTGCTCATTGGCTCCTCCTCAGGATGCAGATGGAGTCAGTAGGAAATCCCACTTGACAAACGAGGTCAAAAAAGTGACCCTCTGGTATTTCTAGTATTTGACCCAAAGGCAAACACAGGCTAGACCTGGGACGAGAATTTGGGTCTTCTAGAGGTCAGAGATCCACTACAAAGTATTGTGGATAAAATGATATTTTAAGTGCAGAATAAAGATTTAGGGCTCATCAGAGTTCAAGCAAGAAAGGAATAGCTTATTTTTAGTCATGAAGCTCTACTGGTCTTTAAGGTTTGAGCAGAGTAACACTTGGGATTTATCTGCTACCCTTCCTTCAAAGAGAATACAGAAATATTTCAAATGCTATTAATCTATACCTGTGAGATAGCAGATGGTGACTATTAGAGTAGATAAAGACTGGCCCAAATGCTTAAGCGACCTGCATAAGGTCACTGTTTACAGCACAGTCTATTCTGACACTTAATGATTTAGAAACCCTTGGATAGATAAAGATTAAATCCTGGCTGGCTGAATTCTCAATGGCTTCGGACAAGTTATTAAGTTACTCTGAGAGCCTCTGTGCTTCATCAGTACAATGGGATGCTGATAATTCATCTTGGATAGAGTTGACCTAAGGATTAAATGGGAGAGCACATGTAAATTCACTAATAGAGGCCTGGCACATTCAAGAAAACATACTTCTTCCCTTTCTCTCTTCTCTTCATCACCTAAGACACTTCTTTATGATTTTAGCCTAGTTTACTTCAATCAAGCCTAGTTACTATTTACCTCGTTATCATATTTATAGTATTTTGTAGTTTTATCCTCAAGTTTAAGTACTTATTATAGTGTGCCTCTTTCAACTGAATTGTTTTATTCTCCTTGCTGAAAAATAGAGGTCAATGTCACTTTATAACAGCATAACTGATTATGCTCATTATTTGGGGGACATTTCAGAAGGAAGCAGACCTTTAGGGACTCATTGGAGGTTTTGCTGGCTTAGGCCTTCTCAGTAAGCAATTGATCTCTCAGAGTAAGGGAATTTGGAATGACAGAGTTTTATTTTTAAGAACTGTTATGGTATAACAAGGGAGCTGGTTTGTGGTAAATAAAGGTTGTTTTTTTAAAGGCCTAATGGATATTTTAGGAAATTTTATTGATAATTCAAAGATTTGTATTTGTATTTATTTATAATAAATTATAAATTTATTTCCTCGTGAATAATATGGAAGAGACAAAACAGAATTTTCTGATGCTATGAAATGTACCCCTGGGTAACTGAGCAAACTAAATTGCCAAAAGACATAGTGAGTTGAATTGTGAAGAGTGTCTCCAAATACAGTGATTTTACTTGAGCATAATTCATGTTACATCATTTGCTTGGCAATAATTAGGTTCCAGTCCTAGTTAGCCCTGATAAAATCTTTAACGTATGATGATGTGGTCATGCCATCCACATAGAGGAAGAGAACGTCTTCCTATTTGCTACAGCAGAATCCTTGTGCATTTACTCTGAAAGCAATAGCAGAGCTTTAGGATATACGTTAAGAGGAGAAGCTTTAAAATAAGGCCGCTTTTTGAAATACTGGTCTGGTCTGTCAAGGTAGCATACCTTCTGACCATGATTTTTGCAGTGATGTTAAAATGCCAATTTTTAAGAAAAAGAAGGGAGTATCAAACATGATACCAGTATCTTACCTACATTATTGTATTTAGTTCTTAGAATAACCCTGTAAGCTCAGTGGTGTTATCTCATTTTACACATGAGAAAAACTGGGGCTTGGAAAGGAGTAGCATCGTGTTAATGTCACACAACTAGTTAGACATTACAGTGCAATCTCTGAATACAATATCCATTTTTTGTTGTTTTTTTTAATGGTTTTAATTACATGCAGTCACCCAATAATCATTAGTGTCTGGAGATCCATATTAAGGTCATGAAGGTTTGTTTCATTTTCTGGAGTAATAAGTGAATGAAAAGTGTACAATATTAAAAATTTCTTTTGGCAGATTTCTGTAAAAGATAAAAGAAAATATAAGAACAATCAATAGTAAAATGGTCTTGTCTGAAATTTACTTATTTCATATAAGAATTATTTGTCATTTTATCAAGCATATTTATTGAGCCCTTATTGCATACCACACGTTAAGCATTCACATTATTATCTCAGTTTTACAGATGAGGAAACCAAGGCTTAGAGAGTTTAAATAACTTACCTAGGTCACCAGGCCTTAACTGGAAAAGCTAAGATTTGAGCCAATGTTTGGATGACTTCAAAGTCTGTGCACTTAATAGCTTTGTTTTATCTTGGGCTGAAGAGGAAGCCGTGTAGGGGAAAAATTGTGGTAAAGTTTGAACACATTATTTAAAGCTATAGGAAAATTTGTTAAAGACATAAAAGACTATCCTTTCAAAAATGGTATCTGTATAAGAAACCATTACTGGGGAGTTTTTAGGACAATAGTAAATTAAGGGTTGAAGCCCAGTAATTATTAGGGTAGCTTTAAAAATTTCCAATGCAAAGACCTTTCCTGAAGTTAGTTTTTTTCTGAAATTATGTAAATAAGACATGGTAAGAGAATTTAGAGAGTCTTAGTTGGCATAAGACATAAGTTCATAAACTTGGAGGAAGTGATCCAAATTAGGCAAAGTTTTCTGTCCCCATGTATCTGTAATGGCAGTAATAGGAACCTGAGATCTATTTTTATTGTTACAAAAAATCTAACGCTTTTCCTGTTTTTTGCATGATGAGGTTATTCAGGTTCACTACATTTCTTTGTTTTTTACTCATATCCATCAACCAGCAAGGTAACATTATTTTCCCCAAGCTGACCAGGAGTTTTGATTGACAGCTATATCCTTTTAATTTATAAAATGTATTGATTATTAATAAACAGTATTTGTTAGTCTTTAAAAATATGAAGCTTTGGATTTAGTATAAAGAAATAGTGAAGCAATAAAAAAGAAATCTTTGTTGATTAAATATTTGGAAATGATTGCACTGAAATCTATGTGGATCTTTTTTAATGAAATCTTTTTACACAAATATGGATGAATGTCAATAGATTATCCTTTTTTTGTTCTTTTTGGTCTTCAAAGTAGTTGATTTTCAAAATGCTGGTATCCCAGGCTCATTTCATTGCACATACATTTCTCAATTGACCAGCCAGCTCAATATCCTGACCTGATCATATTAATATGTTTAGGAGCTTCAGGTAACAGAAGTAAACCGAGCAATTTATTAGAACAACAACAACAACAAAAAAAAGCTGAGAAGTCCTTACATAGCAGAACTAATCTGAAAATCAAACTACAGGTAAATGAGAAAAAAGTGGTTGTAAGTAGGGGAAGTATCACATTACCCAATAGTTTTAACCAATTCTTTTATTCTTGGTGTCTGCTAATACTTTATTAACTATCATCTATTGATGCCAGAAACCAAGCTAGATGTTTTGTAAATATCTAATTTCATGTTCTAAAACACATTCGAGGTTAGTTTATACATGAAAAATAAGGTTAAGTAACTTGTATAAGGTTATATAGCTTGGGATTAAACCCATGCTTGCTTGATGCAAAAGCCCATCTCTTCTATCATGCCATTTTTAAATGCAGTGTAATAAAAGATGTAGCAATGGTACCATGGCATACTACTCAGCAATAAAAAAATAATGAATTGTTGATACACTAAACAACTTGGATGAACCTCAAGAGAATAATGCTGAGTGAAAAAAAAGAAGCCAATCCCAAAAGATTATGTACTGTGTGATTCTGTTTATATAACATTCTTGAAATGACAAAATTGTAGAAGTGGGGAACAGATTAATGGTTGCTAGGGTTTAGGAGGGAGTGTATGTGGAAAGGGGCAAGAAGGAAGTGGATGTTGTTACAAAAGAATAATACCAGGGATCTTTGTGGTGATAAAATTGTTCTGTTTCTTTTTTCTTTTTTACACAAATATTACTTTATTTATTTAAAGTTTAATTTGATTGGCCTGCAGTTGGTTTACAATGTTGTGTAGTTTCAGGTGTACAGTAAAGTGATTCAGTTATACACATACATATATTTATTCTTTTTTAGATTCTTTTCTCTTATAGGTTATCACAGAATATTGAGTAGAGTTCCCTGTGCTATACAGTATGTCCTTGTTGGTTATCTATCTTTTATATCGTAGTGTGTGTATGTTCATCCCAAGCTCCTGATTTACCCTTCCCCCAACATTTCCCCTTTGGTAACCATAAGTGTGTTTTCAATATCTGTTAGACTGTTCCTTTTTGTAAGTAAGTTCATTTGTATCATTTTTTAAAAATTGGATTCCACATATGAGTGATAACATATGATATTTGTCTTTCTCTGTCTGATTTAATTCACTTAGTATGGTAATCTCTAGGTCCATCCATGTTGCTGCAAATGGCATTATTTCATTCTTCTTTATGGCTGAGTAATATTCCATTGTATATACATACAACATCTTCTTTATCCATTCATCTGTTGATGGACATTTAGGTTGCTTACATGTCTTGGCTATTGTGAATAGTGCTGCAGTGAACATTGGGGTGCATGTATCTTTCTGTTTCTTGACTCTGGTGGTGGATACATGAAACTGTACAAGTGATAAAAGTGCACAGAACTACACACACACACTTACACCACCCACATATACACATGTACATATACACACACATACATATACACATACATACACATAGAAGTACAAGTAAACTGTGGAAATCTGAGTAAGATCAGTAGATTGTGTCAATGTTGATATCCTGGTTGTGATATTGTATTAAAGTTTTGTAAGATGTTACCATTAAGGAAACTGGGCATAGAGTACAGAGGATCTCTCTGCAGTATTTCTTTCAACTGTATGTGAATCTACAATTGTCTAAAATAAGAAGTTTTATTTTAAAAAGGTAGGAAAGGGAGTGCAGAAAGGGAAACCTTCAGCACACTTTGGGGCTTGCTAATCTTTCCTGCTTTCTGAACGGTCAGAGAGGTGGGGTAGTGACGCCTTTGACAGACTGTAAAATATGAGCAGGCTAACGGGCAGACCAACAGGACTGGATGTTAACAGGGTCCAGATGGAAAACTGGAAAAAAAACCAACAAGGCTTGGTAATAGGGCCAGAGCCCTGCTATATTTCAAATGAGTGCAAGTGCCATGTAAAGAGTTTTAGCCAGTCCACCCCCCTTGGGCCCTGACAGTGGCCATTTAGCCCCCAATAACTGATAAAAGAGAGAATACACAGGCTATCTTTTCTAGAAAAAATGAAATTTTAGGGTTTTTTCCTAATAAAGGTTCTATGTTAAATGTATAATTGATTTTATGTGTATACCTTTGGTGTACTGTTCATGAACATTTATATGTCAGAAAATACATTTAATACAAATGATATTTTTGTTGTGAACATATAGTTGCTACATACTGGAGATGTTGAGTAAATATCCATCCTTAGACTTAAGAATGCCTAAATTTCCACTGCACATCTCAATATACTCCAAACAAAGCAATTTTTCATACCTTCTTTTCATTATTTGTTTTCATGTTCACCCCTGTCTAGACATTGAGTCCTAGGATCATGGGCCAATTCTTCTTCATTTTTTTTTATCTCTTCTTCTTTTACTGTAGGCATAATACCATGCAAATAGTCATCTTAATTAATGTGTGTTGAAATAATATAAAAGTGAATGGTGAGGAGAAAAAGGGTAAAATAGCATGTATAACTGCCCAGAGCATATTAAATTTCCAGGGAAGAAGGCTACAGAATTGCAACTAAAGGACCTGAGACACAGAGAAAGAATATTTCTAAAGCCATCAGACAAGTGCTTTGTTGAGGGACCAGGGCAGGATATACAGATGTCCAAACAGGTATGGAATGAAAAATGCCTATCATCTGGGCCAGAAGGGTGATCTGGAGACCAAGATTCACACCTGAGGATACAAATAGGAAGCCAGCCAATTATTAGAGAATTTTGTCTTTTACCAAACCTAAAAATAGTTCCATTTTACATCTGCTTGGAGCTAGATGCTGGCATATATTTCTGACATCCAGTCTAGTCCAGAACGTGTACGAAATTTAAGCTCTTCTTGCATGTAATTCTATGCATTTCATATATCTTTTGTCTGCTTTTATTGCTTCATTTTCATTCCTCATAACATATTAATAAATTTATCATTTAAGGTCTTCAAGTTGCCTTTAAACTGTTTTGAAGAGAATTTGATTTTGACTTCCTTAGCAACAATTTTTTTTAAGTAGAACAGTTTCTTTACAGATAGACAGAAATATTGTTGTTCAGAGACCACCATATAGACTTGATAACTGTATAACCAATATATGAAGCTTATATATTCTGAACGTGTATTCTTAAAAATATTTTAACATAGATAGAAATAGAGATGTAAATATCTAAATACTTACATCCATGGGACAAAAAGAAACTACTATAAATGAACCATCTCACTATCAACCAGACACTGTGTGCTAACCACTCATATAATCTTCCTAATAATCATCCCTTCATTGTGTATTAATGTACACATTTGGTAGGTACAGAAACTAAACTTTGGAAACATTAAGTAATTGATTGAAAGAGATACAAAAATACTTGAGGTGGGATTAAATTTGATGGCTGACTCCAGAGCCCTGTTCATTCTGTGACATCAAGTGACTATTTTCAGGAAGAAAAAAAAAAAAGCCCCAGTATAATATAATTTAATTTTCAGTTATATATAATTTCTGGTGTAATGTTTAAAATTTATGTTCAGTTCTGTCAGTGGGATATGTGCAGTTTCCTCAGTTTGTCCCTTATCTTGCTATGTGTATGTGGAAGTAGTTATGATATAAGCTGTTGAAACAGTTTCTGAATTGAAATGCAATACATCTAGTCAACCTGAATGCCTTTAATGTGACAAGAGTAGTTCATGTTCACAGTGTCTCTGATGTAGTCATACAACAAACATATACTAAATGTCTACTATTTATCAGTACTTGTTCTACATACTGGGGACACTAAGATGAATGTGACATGATTCCTACTCTTAAGGAACTTATAGATTGGTGGAAGGGATATCTAAGAAATAAGAACTACATAGAGTAATTAGCATTAGAGGTAAAAGAAAAGGCCATGTTGCTTGTACAAAGAAGGGAGAGCTTATCATTGCCTACTTATTATGAAGCCATGGGGAAACTAGGGCAGGCTTCACAAAAGAGATGATGCTTGACTATGAATTGAAGGAGTAGTAGGAATTATCAGGTAGACACATCTTGGGTCATTCCAAAGAGAAAGATTCATGCCCTGAGGTTTCAAGGGTGCTGTGATAGTTCATTGTTGCTGTAGTGACTACAGAGTAAAAAGTTGAGGAGTGGCTGAAGAAGAGGTTTAGAGAGGTACACTGGGGCCAGATTTTAAAGGAACTTGTACAGTAGCCAAAGAGTTTAGTCTTCATGTTGGTGGTAATGAAAACCATTCACGAGCTAGTTTTTTATCAGGAGAGTGACATGATCAGATAAAAATTTCAAAATAATCACTTTGGCAATCACATGGAAAAAAGATTGAAAAAAAAAAAGCTCTGGAAGCAGAATACTAGTTAGGGGGCCACGGATGTAATCTAGGTGAGAAATATAAGGGTCAATTCTATTGGAATTGAAAAGAGGGGCGGATTTTAGAGATATTTAGAAGAATGTGTTGCATTGTAACATGTTGGTGTTGAAGAGTCTGTAAAAGATGGGTGGTTCCATGACCTGATATAGAGAAAATAGTTAGTGGAGCAGGGTTTTGTTGAGAATTAAATAGATTTGGTGTAGGTATGTTGCTGAGTTTGAGAATACTCTGGAGACCATCAATTAGTACTGACCCAGCCTGTCAGTACAAAGAATTCCATTCTGCAATGTTATACAGTCTAGATGTTAAAAATGTACAATTAGATTTTAGAAGCAACCTAAGGTTGATGAAAGACAAGTGGATGAGTTGATTGAAGTTTTTCATGAGAGAAAAATGTGATTCACTAGGGCTGGTAAAAATGAATAAGTACAGGGAGAAACTGATAGATCAGCAGAAAACACACAGATCAAGGACTTAGAGGTCCCAGGATTTCAGGAAGAATAAGGGAATGAAAGAGCTGAAAATAGTTTAAAGATTTTATAGGTAGAAGAATTCTGAGTCATATGGTGCTCTATAGATTAAGGTTATATGAATGGGTTGCTGAAATGATTTGGGGATAAATGTTATTATAAAAGAAGAGATAAAAAAACTGAGAAGCTAGGAAATTGGATACATGTACTGAAATCACTCAAAATCATTACATAAATTAGACTGGAGAGGGAGATTGTAAGCCAAGTTATTTTTTTCTGTGAATATAGGGGAATGATTTGAAGATCAGTAGAAGAAATGATTAGAGTGAGGAGTGAAGTACAGTATAGTAAAATATTTTGGCCTGAAGGAGAAAGGACTTTTTCAAGAATGAATTAATAATATTCTTAAAATTGAAACCAGAAGCCAGGACAATGCCTGAGGTAACCCCTGTGTCTGATGAGAAACCAACTGCATGAGTACTATCACCAGATGCTGACCATGGATGACTGAGTCATGGAAACTGGCTCCATGTTCTAAAGAATATGGCCTGTTCTGTGATAAAATTTCTTTGGAAAGTGCATGCTGAAGGAACAATTAATTATGATTGGGGAAATCAGGGAATGTTCTACAAAAGATAAAATGTTGGACTAATACTTGGGAGGTGTATAGGATTTTCACTGGAGGAGAAAAGAGGAAGAAGTTGGAGGGAAATATTTCAGAATAGCAAATATTTTGAGGCTACAGTGAAAAGAAGATGAGGTTGGAAAGCTTTTATCCTGTCTTTCAAAGTTATTTTTTTTTCTTTAGCAGGGGTATGAGTTTTGTGCTAATTGATGTGAATATACTGCAGGTTTCTTAGAAATTTTACTTGTATATTGCTTACTGATAAAGTCATTTGTCGAATAGTAACTTAGCATTTATTTGAAAAAGAAGATGCCATTTTAGGGGTAATCAGAGATATGCTTTTAGTATGAATCACCACTGTCATAGTTTTAGAAATGCCTAAAAGTAATAAAAAGCAAAGGTGGAAAGGTCAATAGTATAATCTTTTGATTAATTTAAAATATAATCATTAGTTTTTAGAACACAATGGTCACCTTATCTTTGATAAAGGAGGCAGGAATGTACAGTGGAGAAAGGACAGCCTCTTCTATAAGTGGTGCTGGGAAAACTGGACAGGGACATGTAAAAGTATGAGATTAGATCACTCCCTAACACCATACACAAAAATAAGCTCAAAATGGGTTAAAGACCTAAATGTAAGGCCAGAAACTATCAAACTCTTAGAGAAAAACATAGGCAGAACACTCTATGACATAAATCACAGCAAGATCCTTTTGGACCCACCTCCTAGAGAAATGGAAATAAAAACAAAAATAAACAAATGAGAACTAATGAAACTTCAAAGCTTTTGCACAGCAAAGGAAACCATAAACAAGACCAAAAGACAACCCTCAGAATGGGAGAAAATATTTGCAAATGAAGCAACTGACAAAGGATTAATCTCCAAAATGTATAAGCAGCTCATGCAGCTCAATAACAAAAAAACAAACAACCTAATCCAAAAATGAGCAGAAGACCTAAATAGACATTTCTCCAAAGAAGATATACAGACTGCCAACAAACACATGAAAGAATGCTCAATATCATTAATCATTAGAGAAATGCAAATCAAAACTACAATGAGATATCATCTCACACCAGTCAGAATGGCCATCATCAAAAATCTAGAAACAATAAATGCTGGAGAGGGTGTGGAGAAAAGGGAACACTTTTGCACTGCTGGTGGGAATATGAATTGGTACAGCCACTATGGAGAACAGTAAAAAAAACTAAAAATAGAACTACCATATGACCCAGCAATCCCACTACTGGGCATATACCCTGAGAAAACCATAATTCAAAAAGAGTCATGTACCAAAATGTTCATTGCAGCTCTCTTTACAATAGCCTGGAGATGGAAACAACCTAAGTGTCCATCATCCAATGAATGGATAAAGAAGATGTGGCACATATATACAATGGAATATTACTCAGCCATAAAAAGAAACAAAACTGAGCTATTTGTAATGAGGTGGATAGACCTAGAGTCTGTCATACAGAGTGAAGTAAGTCAGAAAGAGAAAGATAAATACCATATGCTGACACATATATATGGAATTTAAGGAAAAAAATGTCATGAAGAACCTAGGGGTAAAACAGGAATAAAGATACAGACCTACTTGAGAATGGACTTGAGGATATGGGGAGGGGGAAGGGTAAGCTGTGACAAAGTGAGAGAGATGCATGGACATTTATACACTACCAAACGTAAGGTAGATAGCTAGTGGGAAGTAGCTGCATAGCACAGGGAGATCAGCTCGGTGCTTTGTGACCGCCTGGAGGGGTGAGATAGGGAGGGTGGGAGGGAGGGAGACGCAAGAAGGAAGGGATATGGGAACAGATGTATATGTATAACTGATTCACTTTGTTATGAAGCAGAAACTAAAAAAACAAAAACCAAAAAACAACACTGTTCTCTATGTTATGGAGGTGGTAAATTTTAAAAATTCTAAACAACTAAATTCATTTTAAATTCTAATTCTCTGATTGTCAGGCGGCAAGATGGATCAAGGTCATGCATGGTCCCTGTGCTTTCTCAATAATACCATTTTATGACAATAATGCTATTCCAGCATGAATTTGAAATGTGTTAAGGGCAAATAATTGAAGGAGAGGAAGTTGGTTGACAATCCATTTAGACCTCTGTCACTAGGGGATTTGTAAGGAAACTGAAGAAACTTTGAGGATTGAATTATATGTATATATAATTGTTTCAGATCTTGGTCCAGAACATTTTTGATCTGATTTTATATATATACATATATATATATATATATATATATATATATATATATACACACACACACACACACATATATACACACATACACATATATATATTAAAAATATAATATATACAATACATATATAATATATAGTACATATTAAATATACCTACTAGATATTATATATTTATATTATGTATATGATATATACATTATATGTATATCATATACATAATATAAGGTTAAAGAATGTTCTGAACAAAGAACTGAAACAAATGCACCCTTTCTGACCCAAATTAAGCAATCTGATGCCTAGGAATTGGAATTTGAGACTTGGGAAATTGGGTCAGACTTTCTTTCTGCTTCAGGCTACATTAAAAGAATGGTAGAACAGTTCATCTTAAAGATTGCCCATTTGTCTCATGTTAGAGCAGTATTTTTCAAGAAAATAATGTTAACCAGTAGGGATTTCAGCTACATTTTTTATTTGAAATTTGTTAATCTATCAAATACATGATGAGAAGATTGACTGTTAACTTGGTATACCTTCAGACTACTCTCTCTTCAAAATACATGTAGCATTTTCTGTCCTGTGAGATGAGATAAGCAGAGGTTGTTTTATATGCTGAGCACTATTTTTTTTAATAGGGTAAGGAAATAGAAACATGAAATGTTTTCTCCAAGCCAAGGTAACAAAATGACTTTATGGTCAGTGTTTGGGTATGAAAGAGGAATAGAAGATTGATGTTTTGATGGATAATGATTGACTCTTAGCTGTTCTCACTCTTCTAAAGGCAAGGATGAATTTGCACTGATGCTTCCTTGCTGTCATTCTAAATAATATATTTCTGTGGCTCAAGCTGTTATCAGTAATTGTAAGAGGGTATTTTTGTGACAGTCAGCCCTCTGGAGCCTGTGTGATGAATCTGTCCTTGGCTTCTTCAGCCCTCCCTGGCTGCTGTACTTGAGGTGTGCCTCTGCACTCCCTACCTCTCAGGATTAGACCTGAACAGTCTTTTCGAACTGTTTTTATGATGAACTCCCTGAGTAAGAAGCATTTGAATGCCTTGATTAAGCACTTGTGCTCTGGACTCAAACCTGCTGGTAACTACCTATTTGATATATGATCAGGGCAAGTTATTTAAGCTCTCTGCACCAGATTCCTGCACTGAGAATGGGAATGCTGATAGCAACCTACCTCACAGGAATGTCAAGCTGAACGAGCAGGCGTGGAATGCCCTCAGTAAAGAGCTCATATGAGCTCAATGAATGCTCAGTACTGTACTTACTATGATGTTTGTTTGGGAATTCATTTAACTACCCCACTCAACCTCCTTATTTTTTAACAATATTTGTAACGGATTCTGAGATTTGTAAAATGAACTTACTAAGAATTTACAGACGGTGTAAGCCCTATTAAGTAGGAAAGCAGGTTATGAAGTTTGTTAGACCTGATATGAACCTGACTGTGCCATTTACTAGTGTTGTCTGTGGGCAATTCATTTAAACTCTCTTTGCTTTGTTTTTCATTTTTGAAATTGTGATAATGCTAGAAATATCCACCTTAAAGGGTTTTGAAAGAATTAGATGGGAAAGTATATATATACCACTTCACATAGTGACTGACATAATGAATTCAAGAAATGATAACTAATGTTATTATTAATATTACTTTGAAATTTTTCATTAAGTGATTACCTTTATGAAATTATCTCTGCCCACCTACAATAACAATAGCTATTACTATATATGCCATGATTTTCCAAAAGATATTCCTTATCTTTTAAATTGCTGCCTTAGGTGCCAATGAATTCTATATTAGAACGTCATGAATGTTGAAACCTGAGGGTCATATCTAAACTTAGGTATCTCTTTAGTTGAAGAAATCTACCAAAGCCACTGTAATTTAAGGATTTTCTCCAGCATGAGAGAATATTTAGAGATTGTTATTAAATTGTCATCCTGTATAAGTTGCTGCTCTTGCAACTATTGACAGAGATGAAAGCTGTGCTTTTCATTATAGGGCATTCTGTATACAGCATGTGTTTTTGTGGTTAGTTTTACAAAAATAAATTTAAATGTTGCTTTCTTTCATTTAGTATTAATATGCAGCTGGCATGTATTTATAACTGATGTATAAGTAGCTATTTTTTGCTCCTTTTAAAATACAGAGATTTCATTTGATTCACTTTTCTTTCATTTTTATCCGCTTGTGTTCTCAGTGGAAGAAATGATCATTCCTGCATATGTCAGGTTCTCCTTCCCAGCCCCCTCCTCTGCTCCTCATGAATTTAATGCTGCTTCATGCACTGTGTGTTTGAAAACACCATGTTTAGTGAGTGCTGGCATTATATTTCTGGAAAATAGGGTTGAAATTTCCCCAGATCCCACTAAGCTTTCCTCAGCCTGTCACAATTGAGGATGTGGAATTGACTCCAAATGGGGGGAATCTCCCAGTGACAGAACGATGACCAGTGCTGAGACATGTAAAAGGTAAAGAATTAGAGAAAGACTAGATTTGATAACCTAGAGGTAGTAATACAAAATATAGTTTTCTTATCCTCTTTCTCTCATTCCCCATTTTCATGGTAATAAAAAAAAATAATGACTTAATTACAAGTTAATCACTTCCTGTGAGCAAATCATTTGTACTTAACCTCAGATCCATACAATTAAGACACAAGTAATTCCCTTCACTTGGTTGATAGGATCAAATAAGATAATGTATATGATGAAGGCACAGGATAAACTGTGAAGGTGAGAAGGGTATGTCAAGTATTATGCTTTTGTGAATTTTTTCAAATTTAATCATCCTTTCAACCCTAAGAGATGCATATTATCACCATTTGGCAGATGAAAAAACATACTCTAAGGATACATGTTAGTAATTGTCTATAGGGTTTGATTTTAACCAAGATGCAGCTGATTCCAAAGCTAGTGGTTTTTGTTTTTTATCACAATATGCAAATGTAGGATATTATTATTATTACTTAACCATATATAACAAGAGTACCTTATTTTGTTCAGTGAGTTAAAATTCAAACCTGCTAAAACAGAAAATAACTCAGAGTGATTATTAACTTTTCAAAAGAATTCTATGCTTTTGATGACACAATAGTGTCTTTTAAATATAACTCTTTTTTTTCTAGTGCAATTAAGATACAATTTGATATTTAAAGACTTCATTTATATTCAAATTTCCAGAAACGTGGTTTGCCTAAATTGACATGTCCCTTCAGTGCATTTTCACTTTGAGCTCAGAAAGTAGATGAAGCATATTTGACAAGGATAAATTTGGAGGTTAAACATCAGAATCTGCATAGTGTACTTGCCATGTTCAGCATAGTGTAAGTCTGAATTGTACCTGAGTAATAAGATATAAGCGATGTTTATTGCTCTAATATACTTACAGGACATTAGCTTTCCTCACATCTGGACTTTGAAGACCTAGGCCAACGGAAAATATGCTTGTGATGTCCAAAGAACTCAATTTTTAAAATGTGCTGAAATGGTCCCATTAGATCTGTGAACTCACGTGATACCCAATTTAGAGCATATTGGAAGTGATGGTCACTGGGTCAGCTTATTGTTTGCTTCTTTGTTAGTTTTAAAATTATATACGGAGAATTTATGTGGAATTTACATTTCCTTGAGAAGATATTTAAAATCTGAAAGTTGTATGTAGTTTAATTGACTATATAGTCATCTCAATTTAGTGCTTTCCTGGCCATAGCAGCTAAGACCATAACTCATCTATTCTAAAACTTAAGCAAATGAACAATGGAATGAAACTGCAAAAGCTTTAAAGGTAAATAATCCTTGTCCTACATCTAATGATTCAGAAGTTACTGTTTTTAATAAAGTTCTTTATGTTGAGGATAATATATTACTTCATACTGTTAGAACTTAATTTATGTCACTATTTTAAGCCTCTATGCCCCAGTATGTTGCCAGATGAGTCTTACCATGATGTTAGCCTTCATTATTAGACTATCTAAGGGCCTTTCTCTTTAATAATGGAAACTCATTTAATAATGTACAGTTTTTGTTACATAAAAGATAATTACAGGATACCCAGTAGTTGCTCCAGTTGAAAATCAATTTAAATAAATTGCTCCCAGTATTACAATAGACACAAAATGAAACATTGGTAATTACTAATTATGAGACAAAATCATTAAGAACTCTGTGGACAAGAAGAGAACACATTTGAATCGTTTTTTATGTATGGTTAAGACATATCCTCTGGTTTTATGAGCTATGTGGGTTGAGGTTACTAATATCTTAAGAAAATTAAGTGCTAAATGTTTTTGAATGCATCAATAATTTGAAGTGTTCTAAACACTATGGTAAAAATGTTCCCAAGATTCCTACTCACAAAATATTGCTGTGTGGTTTTTGAGGCCTTAAGTTAATAGGTATCACTGTCATTCCTTAGCTGCTGCATAGAACATGGGCTGCTAGGCATGAAGAAAGGAGGATATTAGGATCTAATTATCAGAGATAGGTTGAAAGTCAGTGATTCAAGAAGGTGAGCTCTGTGTTGATAGGGAAGGGAGATGAATGTGTCAGGTAAGAACCCAAATCCAGGAAATTCAGTAAATCAACCTAAATCAAGGTTGGGTGATACTGAGTGACTCTGAAGCAGGGACTGGGATTTTCTATATACACTGTATCAAACAGGCAAGCCTGAAGAAAGGGTTTAAAGTGGGTGTGGACAGATCATTACTTTTTGTAAACCTCAGATGTCATCACAAATTAAAATCAAAATAATAAACTTCTCCCATTTAAGTATTTTTGTTTTATTTTCATTACTCGAGGAGGTGGGTCAAAAAAAACTTGCTGTGATTTATATCAAAGAGTGTTTTTTATGTTTTCCTCTAAGAGTTTTATAGTGTCTGGTCTTACATTTAGGTCTTTAATCCATTTTGAGTTTATTTTTGTGTATGGTGTTAGGGAGTGTTCTAATTTCATTCTTTTACATGTAGCTGTCCAGTTTTCCCAGCACCACTTATTCAAGAGACTGTCTTTTCTCCATTGTATGTTTTTGCCTCTGTTGTCATAGATTAGGTGACCACAGGTGCGTGGGTTTACCTTTGCATTTTCTATCCTGTACTATTGATCTATATTCCTGTTTTTGCACCTGTGCCATGCTGTCTTGATTGCTGTAGCTTTGTAGTATAGTCTGAAGTCAGGGAGCCTGATTCCTCCAGCTCCATTTTTCTTTCTCAAGATTACTTTGGCTATTCAGGGTCTTTTTTGTTTCCATACAAATTTAAAATTTTTTTGTTCTAGTTCTGTGAAAAATGCCATTGGTAATTTGATAAAAAGCTTCTGCGTAGCAAAGGAAACCATAAACAAGACAAAAAGACAACCCTCAGAATGGAAGAAAATATTTGCAAATGAAGCAACTGGCAAAGGATTAATCTCCAAAATATATAAACAGCTCATGCAGCTCAATATCAAAGCAACAAACAACCCAATCAAAAAATAGGTGGATGACCTAAATAGATAGTTCTCCAAAGAAGACACACATATGGCCAAGAGGCACATGAAAAGATGCTCAGCATCACTAATTATTAGAGAAATGCAAATCAAAACTACAGTGATGTATCACCTCACACAGGTCAGAATGGCCATCATCAAAAAACCTACAAACAATAAATGCTGGAGAGGGTGTGGAGAAAAGCCAACCCTCTAGCACTGCTGGTGGGAATGCAAATTGATACGGCCACTATGGAGAACAGTATGGAGGTTCCTTAAAAAACTAAAAATAGAACTACCATATGACCCAGCCTTCCCACTACTGGGCATATACCCTGAGCAAATGATAATTCAAAAGGACACATGCACCCCAGTGTTCATTGCAGCACTATTTACAATAGCTAGGACATGGAAGCAACATAAATGTACATTAACAGAGGAATGGATAAAGAAAATGTGGTACATATATACAGTGGACTATTACTCCGCCATAAAAAGGAACAAAATTGGGTCATTTGTGGAGATGTGGATGGACCTAGAGTCTGTTATACAGAGTTGAAGTAAGTCAGAAAGAGAAAAATATCATATATTAACACATATATATATGGAATCTAAAAGAATGGTACAGATGTACCTCTTTGTAGGGAGGAATAGAGGTGCAGACATAGAGAATGGACATGCAGACACAGAGGGGGAAAGGGAGGATGGGACGAATTGGGAGATTAGGATTGACATATATACACTACCATGTGTAAAATAGATAGCCAGTGGGAACCTGCTGTATAGCACAGGGAGCTCAGCTTGGTGCTCTGTGATGACCTAGATGGGTGGGATGTGGGGGGGGGAAGGGAGGTCCAAGAGGGAGGGGATATGGGGATGTATGTGTATGTATATATATAGCTGACTCACTTCGTTGTACAGCAGAAACTAACACGACATTGTAAAGCAATTATACTCCAATAAAAAAAAAAAAATCTTCTCACTTGGTTGAGAGGATCAGAACCTGAAACTCATGAGGTGTGTGTGTGTGTGTGTGTGTGTGTGTGTGTGTAGCAGGAAGGAAGTGGATTGTATCAAGCTACAAGAAGGGTAAAGGGAAGAAGGAGAAAAAGAGGCATAGCAGATTCCAGTAATCATTAAACACGCTTCACTTGTGCAGGTAGCTAACGACTAGTGTGTTTCTTCCAAGTTTTAAGACATTTTATAAGGAAATGCATTGAGTTAAAACCCAGGAACAGAACTTGTCCTTTGGTTACAGTATACAATTAATTTTTCATAGCATAACTCTGGAGCAATATTGAGATGACCGTGATGCTGGAGAAATTTTAACTTATTCTTGAGTTGCTGAATTCAGAGTTCTCTTAATGTTGCACTATGATGAGGAGACATGAAGTATTTGGCTAAAAATAATCAACACAAAAGAACCCCAACAGTTTAATCAATGAAAGTTTTTTTTTTATTTCTCTTTTTTTTATTTTCAAAAAGAGGTTTAACTTTATTTATATTTTACTGCACTTCTATTTAAATCAGACTTACTGTATCCTTAAAGTTTTTAAATTCAAATTATGGTCTCTGGTGACTTCCTAAGGATGGTTAATTTTTGTTTTCATCACTGTGTAAAATTTTGCCAACCTCTAACCATAGGTGTGCTGATGCTTATCCGTGCTTCTCCCAGCCATATAGATTAGCAAAATAACTGCGCTTCAATGTCTTGCATGTAAATAGACACTCAAGGACTTCATATTAAATTTCCATGATGTGTTTGGTGTAGTGACGTGTGTCCAGGAAGAGTAGTTATCATGGGTGAAAAAGTGTGTGGCACTGAGACATTGTTAATCTATGTATGTTGGGTTCTCCTATGGTTGCGAAGAAACTCCAAATGGAATCTACAATCATGTTATTTTCCTCGGATTTGGGACTTAACCATAAGTTTGTAGAATCATGATAGATTCCCCTGAAACAGTGGTTCGCAAAATGATCAGACTCAGTAACTTGTTTGTATAAAATCTTTTGTAATGTACTTTAATTATACTGAAATGAAGCTAATAGAGAATATTCTCTACCTACATATGCCTTTTTCAAAACTAATTTTAAAATGAATATGTACTTTATTATGTAAATGCATGGGAATGGCTTCACTAGAAGATAGATGAAGTAGTCAGATGTCTATGCCTATGCATAGAATTGCTAAAATGGCTAAAATGCAGACAGATACAGGTAAGCTGTGTTGGAGACACAGACACCATTAGCAGTTCTGCTGTCAGTCACCCTATTCTCCAAAATGGTAAGTGAGTCTTGATAATGTTCTGGAAAAGAAAATACAAACTTCCCTGGATTTATAAAAATAGTTGTATTTGGGGAGAATTCATATTTCTATTCGACTGTGACAAAAATAAAATGTTTAAATATTGATAAGCAAAAAGGAGTCAAATTATGAGCTCAGATAACTACATAGTTTTTTTTACTTTATATATATGTCCAGCAAGGTGTTTGAAAGGTGTGTGAGATGAGATGTAGGATAATTCTTCACTCTACAGGATTGTTCTTAGAAACAGAATATCTAGCAAGTAGTGTCCAACAATCAATGAGAGAGGCTCCCAAATTAAAAACAAACAAACATGAAACAGGCTAGAGGACACCAACCACTGTAGGTGGAAACTGTTGCTCTATACTAGTTTTTAAATCTGAATTAAATTTCAGGAAATATTAGTTTTCTAAGAAAGGTCTAAAATCAAATAGAATAGTAGGGAATGCAATAATAAGACATGTTAGTGTCTAAAGTGCCTGATCTTATGGTCATTCTGTAGTTCGTACATGGAAATGTATGTATTTGTTTGGGTTGTGGACCTAGACCGAGTCTGAGTGAGAGTGTGCCTTGACTTTTCAAAGCCCTTTTCTTCAAATATTAAATGACACTACATGACATAGTGTATGTGAACATGCCTTGTAAACTGTTAAGTCAAATATGAATGCTAGCAATTCTATTTTGGAAATTTCCTTAAATACTGACATAAAGGTTTGTTAATGGCTCCTAAAAGGCAATGGAATCCTTTTAATTTGTGTGCTCTCCTGGGGTAGTAAGTTTAAGTAAGCTTAGACAAAGTTAATGACTCATTAGGATTTGAACTTTGGCCCCCCAAAACAATACTGTTTTCTTAGGACTTTGTATTCCTCAGAGTGCTGCATGGCTGGGAAGCAGAGAACAACTAAAAGGTCATTTGCATTTTCTTTTTAATCTTACTAATCCACTGGAATCAAAGATTCATAGTTACTCAGAGAGCCATTTAATTGTTTTCGTCCTCAAAATAAGGCTGTTTATCGAATACTAAACATATGCCAGGCACTATGTTATTAAAAATATTGTAGGCAAGTCTCGCGGTCTAACTCTTCCTCTAACTGGATGTGTAGGAAAACTAATCTTGCCTTCCTCTACATCTGTTTTAAACAGTCCTTACAGTCAGTATTCAAAATCTCACTGACAAATTGCCAATTTCTGAAACAAACTTTTCTTATTGCCTTTTCTCTCCCTAAAACTGTGTCAAGGAGTATTTGGAAGGGTGTTATGTATGAGACTATGGCAAAAGTTGAGTTTCTCCATTTCAGCATCCTGTTGTCAAATTTAGTCCCTGCACATTCCACGTGTGTGTACCAATTATTTGTACTAATTACTGACATCTGAAACTAGTGCAAGTTATGTCCTGCTCTGATAGACCTTAATCTGCTCTGACTGGCTGCATTGGCCCCATTTGGCTTCAAGACAGTCAGACCCTGTTTTCTGCCCTAATTCACTTCCAGCCTCTTTGGATTCTTCTACATTATCCTAGTGGACTACTCAGCAGGCTTGCTGGTTCTCAACTCAATATCTTGACCATTTGAGATAGTGCTTGCAACATAGCAAAACCAACCCAAGAGCTTCTCTTTGTCTGACTACTTATTCTTCTAAGGGTATGAAATTTAGTTGTGTTCCAAGACCATGTGGGGTAGCACATGAGTTAGCTTCTTCCCCAAGTCATAGAGACTAGATAGAGTCATGGTGGAGCTTGCAACTAGTACAAGCCCCATTCTGCTCTTAAGGTTCCTCCCACTTACCTGATGCTCCTCCCTATGTTTTGGACAATCTAGGAAAGTCAAGACATGCATCTACTGAAATGGCTTTTCTACTTTCCTTTCCTTCTTTCCAGTGTTCTCTGGGGCCAGAAAGGGGAGAGTGGGATTTGGCTCCACAGCCTTTTCCTGTTGACCCTGCCAAGGTCTGACCCTCATTACACTAAAGGAGGAGCCGAATTAATTTTGACAATTATTTCTCAAGACAACGGGAACCTTGTTTGCAAGGCTTAGATGTGCAGAAAAATCAGATTTTGACTATCAAAAGCTAACTTTTATCTCCATTTTTTCTTCCTTTTTGTATTTCATCTTTAACAAATCCTGATCTTCCCATTCTACCTTGACCCATTCAATTAGGTGCTTTGGATGAACTGCAATAAAAATCCTCTTCTCATGATAAAAAAGCACTTTGATAATTTTCAAAATATATCCCCAGTAAACTAAGCATTTAAGATACGGTGGTAGAGAGGTAGACATTATCCCTACACTCATGGAGTCCACATTCTATTTGTGGAGAATGGACACAAGATAAGTAAGTATTAATATAAATAAAATAAATTGAAATGAGTATACCAAAAAAGTAAACAGAATGTTAAAGCAGGGAATATTGGGGGACTTGAAGATATTGGGTGGTTCTGATTTTTTGTTTATATTTAAAGAAACTGAGACTTAGAACTTTTCAAATATTAATCACTTAGTTACTGGGAGAGTCAGGAGTAGAGGCTGAACTCCAGAATCCTTTCTGAGTAAACCCATTTTACAGGTGACATTAAAAAAAAAATAATGATTCTGGTGTGAGTGCCAGTCTGACTGGTTTGTATAAAATATTATGCTATAAAATATCCTCTGCTCCAATTAAACTAGGCTGCTCACCACCTCCATCATAGCTTACATATTTATACCTTTGTGCTTTTTTGTTTTTCATTCCTGGAACGTTTTATGCTCTCACTTCTAGGCATCATAATTCTCTTCCAGCTTAGACACATCCTTATTCATGAATCTAATTCTGAATACCACATCTAGAAATAAGCTCTCAGCTCCTATAATTACGTCATATGGCATTTTTCACATACTGCCTGAATTATTGTTTAGTTTCCCACTGAGTTGAAATCGCGTTGTGGTCCAAATACTATATACTATAAATGTATATAGTGCTTTGCTCACAGTTATTGGTAATCATTTGGTGAATAAATACATGACGTATGTAATAAAAACCCATGATTCTAGATTCCATAGAAATTCCTGGTACATAAATGGTTCAAGGGTCTCATTATCTAATCTAGTTAATGAAGGACATAGTTTCTGCTTCTGTTTACAGCAACACTGATTGCATGCAAGAATAAAAGCACAGTGAAGCATAAACATAGATACGTGACTAATTTTGTATATGAGGAGATCAGAGCCAGGTGTGGTTAGTGAAGGGAGGCAAAGACAAAGAACTTGAGTTTAAACCATTTTTGAAGTACAGCCTGAAAAAGTTGTGGTGCTGTAGAGAAAGTGGCTTAGGAAAAGCTTTAGAAATTGTAGAAGTTATAAAGGGTGAAGAGAAGTTCTGTGTAGAGTATAAGTTGATATGCCTGAATGGAGTATTAGCTGGAGAATCTAGGGGGTGGGGAGGTGGAAGCTTTGAAGCCTGTGATTAGGAGTTTTAATTATATTCAAGGGATAATTGGGAGCCATTGTTGGCTTCTGAGAAGGGGAACTTGAAATAACATTTAGGGAATACTCCTACTCCTGTCCTTTGCTCATGCTGTTTTCCCATCTGGAAGGTTTCTTTTCCTTTCTTCCCACCTCTCTTTAGCCCATTTTCCTTCAAAGATTTGTTCAGGCCCTCCATCTCTGAAACTTTTCTGATGATTCTAGTCAATGTGAGTAATCTCCTTCTCTCTCTCTCTCTCTCTCTCTCTTTCTTTCTCTCTCTCTCAATGTCTCTCTCCCACCCGCACCCCATTGCATTCACTACAAAATTAGCACCCTTCTTAATTCTTTCTTCTTAACTCATAATTGACTCCTTAATTTTTTTTTTTTTTTTTTTTTTTTTTTTTGTGGTACACGGGCCTCTCAGTGTTGTGGCCTCTCCCGTTGCGGAGCACAGGCTCCGGACGTGCAGGCTCAGCGGCCATGGCTCACAGGCCCAGCCACTCTGCGGCATGTGGGATCCTCCCGGACCGGGTCACGAACCCGTGTCCCCTGCATCGGCAGGCGGACTCTCAACCACTGCGCCACCAGGGAAGCCCCTTAATTTTTGTTTTATTTTATAGTCATATTCAGTAGTCCAGAGTTTCTTGTGTACATCGATGGAAAATAAGGTCTCTGCAGGAAGGTATTGTATATTATATTCTAGAATAGATCTAGGTGCATGGATGATTAATACATATCTTTAAGTTACACTGGAAAAACCTGTGACCCAGCTATCAGCTGAGAAATAAATAAAGTTTAAGGGTTAGAAGGGACCTAGAGTCCTCTTCAGTGCTTGTGTTGGGATCAAATATGGAATCAGTACGAATGGTCTGTATCACACTTTTGACCCTCGGTGATGTTTTAGATTGATCATATGCTAGGTTCACCATACCTGGTTCTGAATGATATTGATCTGTCTCAAAAAGAAAATAAAATTAAGCAGCAGCAACAAATATTTCCTCTAGGTGAAATGTTTTCACTGTTGAAGATTTTTGAAAAGTTATTGGCTTCTAGGTGGTAACTAATAGACAAATTGAATTCTCATTTGCACAAGAACTTTAGTCATGTGAAAGCCAAGATGGTCTAGCACAATGCATCTTTTTATAACTGAATACAAGATTAATTTCATTGCTCTTGGATACGTATATCTTGCATACTGTGGATTTAATATATCAGAAATTAGTAGAAGATTTATTTTTTCTGGTAGCAATAATTAGTAAAATTCAATGTACAAATAAATTCAATGTACTGATTATTATGTCAAATCTGGCATCTTTAGAAAAAACTGGCATCATTATGATTTCCTTTGTATTTAGTTTCTAGAGATAAGAAATTCTTATTTGAAATCAACATTTTGTTAAAGCCCACTAGTGTTTAAAGAAAGAATTGTTCTGATATTAACCTGGTAGATGTCATTGCATCACTTACTTAGGTAGCCACTGTCTTTTTGAGTATAAAATAAGTAAGCTGTAAACCTTGTTTGGCAGATATCACTTCTCTGTGCATGGCAGAAGTGCATTTTCACTCAATTATTTTTTAAAAAGCAACGATATATTTACATATGTGGCATAAGAATTAACTGATAAATATCTCTGAGACCCAAATACCATGTGGCTGCTGTATAATATAGCAAGCAATCTTTGAAAATATAGAATACTATATAAATGCAAACTGTGACTTTTTTCAACCAGATTTCTCTGAAGTACAGAGGTAAGATTGGACTTATCAAATATCTGCAGTGGGGGTTGAAAATCCTTGGTAACGTACTAGTTTAACTTTTATATTATTTTAGAAATGTGTTTGATAGCTGAGATTTGGAAGTGCACAGAAAGCTTCAGAACCCTGAAGACAAAGATGAGCTACTTGAATTTAATATGAACTAAAATGGTAATACTTTATACTCCAAAGCTAACTTTTTTTGCAAGATACTCTGAAGTCTTTAGCTGCATTACCTCTAATACTCAGAATACATCTGTGAAGATGGTCTCTGTGAACAGGGTTAAATGCAATGGAAAGAATGCTGATAGAAATAAGGAGGGGTCACTTTCCCATTAACAGTTACTGTATAGAGTGAAAAGTACGTGCCTGATTTCAGAAAGAGCTGATTACACAACTGTCTTCTCCACTAGTGGGAGAGGTTAATCAAATCAAATATCTTTGCTGTTTCACATGGTGCAAATTTGTGGCCTTGGAGAGTTTTGTTACATGATTTCCTCAAGAATACACTAAGTGAGAGTAAGAATTAGAATTATGATAAGCTGGCTTAAAAATCTTTCTAAAATAATTTTACGGAAAAATAATACAGCAAGTAATTTTGACATCTTAAAGTAGAGTGAGATGAAATACTGAGGATATTGCAATATGGGGGGAATATTTTGGGTGACCAGTGAGCCATCTGTAAGGCCAGTCTTATTAAGGACTGGGAATATTTTTTTTTTTTGGTACGCGGGCCTCTCACTGTTGTGGCCTCTCCCGTTGCGGAGCACAGGCTCCGGGCACGCAGGCTCAGCGGCCATGGCTCACGGGCCCAGCCGCTCCGCGGCATGTGGGATCTTCCCGGACTGGGGCACGAACCCGTGTTCCCTGCATCGGCAGGCGGACTCTCAACCACTGCGCCACCAGGGAAGCCCTGGGAATATGTTTTAAGTATAAATTTCAAGGAGCAACTAAAATAAAATTTACCTATCAACTACAGGAAACAAGTGCCATTACTGCAAATTCCTGCATAGGTGAGTGGCAGCATCAAAGGTAAAAACAAAGGAGAATAATGGAGCATGTAGGAAAGTGAAGAATAAATAACCCACCATGTATTCAAATCCAACTTACATTTTTGCATTTGGGCCAGAAAAACAAACATCTGCAGGCCCAATTTCAGGTTGCAGTATTTTAGATTGAGCTCTCTGATATATGTCAAAGGGTTTTCCAGAAATATTGACTGTAATTAGGAAATAACATTTAGTAGAGAGTCTAAACTATGAGTTCAAACTTTACCAATACTTCAAACACTACATAAAAAGTTACCTAAATATTGATATGGTATTTATAAGTTAAATGATCCATTTATTGAAGAGAATTTGTGTAAGCATCGCTTTAACAACCTGGTTATACTTGTGTTTTATTAGAACTTTAATTCATATCAGCGTTTATTCTTCTGAATTTAGTAGCATGAATTAAAGAATATTTTTTCTCTAATACTGGCTATAGGACAGAATTGCAAATAAATAATATTTGGGGTTGAAAACATGGAAAAATAATGAACAAAAGGAAAATAAGAAATTGTGGTTAGAAAGATGAAAAAAGAAGTGAATTTACCAAAAAAAGGTTTCTCTTGGGCTTTATTTTGGGTCTCCAGATATTCAGAGCAAATATTTTCAGGGGAAATTGGAGAGACTGCATTGGATAAAAAGAAAAAGTGATTAGAAAACTCTTAACATAAGAGATCTTAATTTAATCCATGCCGCAGAATGAAATTTATAAAGAAAGCATAAAAGCACACACTTTGAGGGCAACACACTGACAGCAATATGAAGACATAGGAAAATATCAATTCTTGAAAAGCATGGGGAAAGTCCAGAGGAAACTGTATCCTTATATATATAAACAGAGAGTGCTGTGAAATTGACCAACCCTATTAGTAATTTTGTGGAACATATATTGGTTGCTACTGGTTAAAAGTGTTGTAAAACTCAGGGGTTTTTCTTTCTGTGCTCCAAATTAAATAAGATCAATTATCAATTATACCTATTTTTCTATATGTTTAAGTCAGTGATTCATTGTGGTTAAGGTAGGACAAAATAGGGCAAGATGAACCACCAAATAAAGCTAAACATAATGTAGAGGTGCTAAGCAACCTGAAAATGAGTTGGACGCTTGAGGGGCAAGTGGTGTGCTGAAAGCTTGTGAACAATAATGACAAGGTCCTATTTAGTGTCTCAGTGTGTTTGGTGCATTGGGATATATTGAGGGGTGCATGACCGAGGGCTTCAACTATATCAAGATATGAATTGATTCAGCAACATATATTTTGTTATTACATTGTCTTGTGCTACAAAAAGAAGCAGCATTGCACAAGCTCTTGTTTGTTTGTCAGAGTGTATGGTTGGATAAATAAGACAAGTTTTGTGCATAGTTTCTGGTATCCAGAGTGAAAGCTTGCCATTGTTGCATAGGCATCATTGAAAATATTACTTGCCTGATGGATTTCTGCCTTGATTGTAAATTGAAAAGTAAGATTATTAAGCTAGGACCCTCAGCATATGTATGCAATGCTCCTGATTGGAAAGTTATTCTCATGTGCAATTTTGTGTTACCTTTTATTGACTATGACAGAACACACTTGCAGCATTCGTACAAGTTGCTCCAAAGAGTATTAACAAAAAATGAATTCCAAAGGTGGAAAATATAAATATATTCTGCCAGCCCTTCACTGAAGTGTAGACAGATAGTTGAGCTATTGAAAATTTGCAGGTTTATCAGATTCTACTAATAAATTTCTACCTATATCTTTATTTGTCCTCCCTTTTTGTAATGATATTGAGACTCTTTAGCTTTGTTATATGACACTTTTCCAGAGACTTTTAACCATGTATATGGAGCCTTATATGTAGTCACAGACTTCCAATTTTTAAAAATTAGTCAATTTTTAAAGTATTACACATTTTATGGCCAAATAAAGTTGCCAATAAATAATGCATTTCAAAATACACTAATTTTTCAGAAGAAAAAGGGAAGAATATTTACCTTCAAAACCTAAAGTACTTTGAAAATGTAGTACTGTAATTTTAAATATTCTATCAAACAGAACAGTATTAATACAGTCAGTCCCCCAGTTTCAAAGGAGTTGTGTCCTAACATTCACTTGTTAGTCAATTACTTGGAAGTAAAAAATATACATACATATTTTTATGTAGGAAATGGTGATTAGGTTCCCAGACTGACTCACAAAATCCTCCTCAAAAAGTGCCGCTCATGGGATACATTCATACCGGGACTTTTATTACCACCCATTTATTGTTCTGAGTTATTGGTAAAGTTTTAGTGGCAAAACTTGGCCTCATATTTGAATCTTTTGATCCTATTATTTTCCAATGCTATTTACACTGGTATGCTACCTCTAAAAGTTTTTGTTTGTTTCTTTTAATTGGATATCGGTGAGTAGTCCATAGACTTTCTGGTTTGGATATAGGAGGCATACCTGCAAGTCAGTTTTGTCTTCCTCACTCTTGCAGTAAAATCTTGGGCAGTTTACTGTCTGACTCTCACTCAGTTTCTCTCTCTACCTGTAAAATGCAGAGAGTAATTCCTTTATCATAGGATGTCTGTGAACATTAGAGAAAAAGTTTGTGAAAGGTCTGTCACAGTGCCTAGCATACGTTGAGATACTCAATATGTGGTAGCCATTTATGTGTGACTTTTTATGGTGCCTCTGAAGAAATTAAGTTCCTACTAACTTGATCAAAAACTGGAAATCTATTAGATTATATATTTCAAGGAAAGAGTGAACAATAAAATAGTGGCATGCAACAGGAGCAACTGGCCCTCAGAAATAACTACAATCAAAGCTTTAAATGCTGACAGCATTCTCTCCCTAGCTTTTATTTCTGTTTGTCTTGGTATCTTGACTTCAGGGCCTCCCTGAACACTAACTTCTCTGATGGCATAGTAGGAGAATGGCTATGTAATCTCCTAAGACCTTCTTTTTCATCTCTAGTTCTTTAAATCTAGGGAAAAGACTTTGAGTTGACCATGTTGGTTAAGTGGTCTACTCACTGCTAAACCAATCATCTGTGGCCCCAAATGGAGTCATTCTGAGCTAAAGTGAACATTCATAGGGCAACTGTCTATGAGGAGGGTGTAGACTGAAGTTTCTAGAAAATGGAAGACAAATGCTGGGCAAACAACTCTGTTTGTTATGCTTCTTAGTTCTTTCCTCTCCTTCACCTTCCTTCTCTTTCTTTTCCTTTACCTAAAAATATGGCCCACTGACAAATGAAGGAACACAAGTTAAACTTGTTTCCTTGTTTCATATGAGTTTGAGCCACATAAACATGTTGCCCCACATACACAAAAAATTCTCAATTTCTGCAGTCTAATCATACTTCCATGATTATATTATGATCATTATTCACCTACAAGGAGTTCTACAGACATTATGGGGTAAACACCTAACAGAGCAATATGTTTCATAGGAGTGTTTTGCCAAATAAGAACATGTTTGTTGTAAAGAAAAAGATCGGAAGATATGACTCTTCCAAAAGTGGACAGTCTGCTATAGCCGTAGAGGAGGCCCGAGTATCCCTGGCTGTACTTACCAATGCTACTCTTCTCATATAACTTTAAAAATATGATCAGAAGTAATATTATCTTATTGGTTTTGATCATGGGGAAAGTTAAATTATCAGTTTTTGTGCTATCTTCTATTAACTAATGTATAAATACATATTTTAATTTCAGTGAAATTTCATAGCTATCCATAGAGAACTCTGATGAGAGTCAACATGGCACTGTGTGCAAAGCACAGGTCTGGGAGCGGACCAGTGATTTTTTCTTTGTTTTTTTGTGGATTTTTTTGGGGTCTGGATTTCCAGGTCTATGTGACCTCAAGCAAGTTATTTTACCTTTCTAAGCCTCAGTTTCTACATCTGGTAAAAAAGAAAATGCAGATATAAATAGTGCTTACCTCATAAGATCTTTTGTGAGAAATATAAACAATGCATGCAAAGTATCTTGCACACAGTGCTTTCATATAGGTTAGTGATAATAGAGGTGATTATAAATGAATTAGTGACCATTTTTATCTCTTGTCTGATTTTATGGATTTTTTAAATAAGATTGAGAGCAATATGCAAATGTCTGTACTGTTTGTTAGGGAGAGGGAAAAAGATTTTCAATCTAATTTTCATGCCTATTCTCATATAGGCTGGACCCTCTCTGTAATTAGAGAGTAAATTACTCACCTTTTATTGTTACATTAATATTTTTCAGATTACTGTGGCCATTTTGTAAATGTGTGTTGCAGTGCATTGAATGGTAACCAGTGGCCTAAAAGCATTAAGATAAGCCTTAAGAAGTGAGGAAAAAATCATTTCTATATGCTTTATCTCTAGCTAATTTAAGCACTATCTGCTTTTCCATGTTTTAGTGTATCAGTCCATAAATTTTTCGGAGAATCATTGCTTTGTTGCAGGAGATTGTTGATTTGTGGAGCTTTGTATTTTTCTGCAACTATTAGACACTTAATAAATGCTACTTGATGATAATGGTGGTATTTTTTTTTTCCCCTCAAGAGATGGAAATTCAGAAAAGAAAAGCATCACATTGCAATAATGAATTATCAAATTGAAGATTTTTTTTTTATATATACAAGTGAAAATAAAATTGGTGTTCAGGTGTTCTTTTCAATACTGATTCTTCCACTGATGAGAAGTAAAAAACCTTTCAAACCATTCCATTAAATAGATTATGGTAACCTAATGGATTCATGCACTTTCTAATGGGAGAATGACAAAATACTCCCTTTTGATATGTAAGACTTCACCCACTGATGGCAAAATGCCTTAAAATGATAGTTGCTTCTCAGATTCAATTGGCCACCATACTTATTCAGTTCTTAGTCTACACCTTGTTCTTTACCACGCCCTGAGGGACATACTAAAGAAATATGTCCTCAAAAAGCAATATTTTGCTAGATAAATTTTTCTACATTATGAAAAAATATCTGAAATTCTGAAAAACAAAAACTAGGACCATTTACCTCTTAATCGTGGCAAAACCATTTCTTAGATTACTAATCTGTTTGGTCATGCTCATAAACCATGGTTAAATCCTTACAATAACCAATCTTAGGGATATCTATTTATTGTCCCTACTTCTCCCAATTTTCCACATTGTCTATTGTGTAAAAAAAAGTAAGGCAAATGCCAGTTCTAAATAACAATTTTAGATGAACTAATTATACAGTAAGTCTGACAAATATATGCTTTGACTGGTATTGTAGAATTACCTCATTTGTTTTAATAATAGTATGAGTTACTATATCACTTGTCACAGTGTTTCTTATAATTAATTGTAGGGGGTTAATCTAAATTTTCTCCTGTTGAAATAATATCATTACATAATTTGTGAAGCACATATGACCTCACTCCTGTAACCTGTAAGATAACTGTTTTTATTTTAGTTGTTATATGCACCCTTCTAGCCTTTCTCCTTGCATTCATAGTTGTAATCAAAATTGGTAATAATATGGATACTAAATTACATTTCCCTTTCAAAAACAGGACATGGCCTTAAAATTATGGGATGCCTCATTTAAAAAACACCTTACAAAGCCTTACTTCAATGACAAATGTTTGTATGACTCTGATTTAAAAGTTAATGACAATTTGTGCATTATATAGCTGTGCATACATAGATATTTTCAGCAACTTGATTGTTGATTTTTGTAATGTATCCTATTTTTATTTGGTTTTTATTTCCTTGAATATAAATAAGCATTTTTTTTACTTGAAGGAGAGATTTAAAATGTAAGTACCACCTTCATCTTAATTTTATTCTGTATTCTATCCACTTTATCTATTTTTCCATTTCAGAGCCCAAATTTCATGATGATTTACCAAGCATGAATATAAGATAAAAGAATCCAAACTAAATGTCACCAATACAGTTAAAAACATACATCGATAAATTTTAGGAAAAATCCAAAATCAGCCTGATATTAAATATGTTAGTCTACTCTTGTGAAGCTCTTTTCTTCTTGGTTTGCTTTGACCTAAATTTCCAGCTTGATATTCTGATTCATATGTGTCATGAGGGCAGCCAGATGGCCTCATTTTTCCAGGCCCAAAGCAAAAACTGTTCTGCTTTCTCTTGCATTATTTGAAATAAGTTGCTCTTGCAGTGAATATAAATGTAAGCTTCCTGTGTCAGTGAGCTAAGCAAGAGAATGGGCGGTTTAAAGTCACAGGCCTGAGTCCTCGTCTCCAATACTGTCATCATAGCCTCTGTGACCTTGACTTGTTTATCATTCTTGAAAATGGGAATTATAATATGATCGAGAGCATTTTATATCCTAAGGTTTGGAAGAAAGAATAATGTAGAAAGGTATAGGAGTAGCAGCAGGTAATTTTGGGGGGACTGGTTAATAGAGACATTGTAAATTGCCTCACAAATAATGAGCTCTCTTCTCCTACCAGTGGGGAGAAAATTACCTACTATTGGAAGGTTAAAGGATGATAAGAAAAGAAAAAGAAAAAAGAATTTTGCTGGTCACAGAGGTGCCATTTAGTGCACTGGAGTGCAATTTATTAAGTGGACCTTTGTGGCTAAAAAGAGATAATTCACTTACCAAACTGAACAAATTTACATTATTCCCATCCAAAGGATGAGACCCTGCATAGCTAGTTATTCATCTTTTGCGAAATAACTTGGTAAGATATGAGCAATGGAGTAAATCAGCAAAATGAAATGTATTCCGAAATGCCAAAAACCACAGGCTCCTGGGAAATATACTAAAATATTTTTGTTAAATGTATATCTACAAAAATTCTTGTAAATGCACTCATGTTAATCACTACTGCAGAAGTGCTCTATTTCCTTATGTTTTATAATGTTCTGTTTCTCAGAAAAATACAAGATAATTTAAAAAGCCATCAAAATAACCAGATTAGTTCATTTTAATTAAATCTTATGGAAAACTCCCTTGTTATAGATGTGAAACCTAGTTAGTGACTTTCTCAAAGTGAGAAAAGATATACCCAGACCTCCATATTACTATAATGTACTTTGTACTCTACAAGTAGAAACAAATAAATTCCACCATCATTAAGACTGTATGAAGGAAGCTGAACAGTAGTGGTTTATGTTTTCACAGTGAGTTTCTGGTGTTGAATGCAGAATTTCTATCATATTTTCATTGAGTTTTCATAGCATCTGTACATAACAAAATGCTTGTTTTTCCTCTCTGATGCATCATTTTTAGGCAGAAACTTGCATTTGTGTTTTTGGTGTTTAGCTATTACCTGAATCTAACCCAGTCTCCGAAGATTTCTGCCACATTTATCTTTCACGTGCAAAAGATTTTTCTATAGAAGCTATGACTGATATATGGCAGGGCAAGCCAATTATCAAGAAGCCAGAATAGAGTGCTAATGTGTGTATTTGGTAGTGGCTAATAGAAATCTTAAAACCTAGACTTCACAAAGGTTTCAGAAAATCCCATTAATGTTTATCTAAAGATTTTCTGAAGCATATAGTCAGAAAAATGCCACCCCCCCAAGGATGTCCATGTTCTAATCTGAGTCTATGAATATGTTACCTTATATGGCAAAAGGAACTTTGCAGATGTAACATTTATTTTTTATTGAAGTATAGTTGATTTACAGTGTTGTGTTAATTACTGCTGTACAGCAAAGTGGTTCAGTTATATATCTATACATTCCTTTTTTATATTCTTTTCCATTTTGGTTTATTATAAGATTGAATATAGTTCTCTGTGCTATATACAGTAGGACTTGTTGTTTATTCATTCTATATATAAAAGCTTACATACAGATATAATTAAGTTAAATACCTTGAGGTGGGGCAATTATGCTGGATTATCTGCGTGGACCCAATGCAATCACAAGTGCCCTTATAAGAGAGAGGCAGGAGAGTTAGGGTTAGAGGAGATGTGAGGAAGTAAACTGAAAGCAGAGTGATGCAGCCTTGAGCCAGGAAAGAGGGTAGCTGGTAGAAGCTGGAGAGGGCAAGGAAGCAATTCCCCTAGAACCTCCAGAAATAATGCAGCCCTGCTGACACCTTAGCTTAGCCTAGTGAATCTGATTTTGGACTTCTACCTCTGTAACTGTCAGATAATAAATTTCTGGCATTTTAAAATCACTAAAATTTGTGGAAATTTGTTAACAAGAAACTAATAGAGAGTTGTTAATCTGACTTTTCAACTTTAGAATATAGATTGAGGTTTAAATTAGAATAAAGTGATTCAGACACGACCCTGAGCCATACTCTTAGTTCTTTTCAAATAACAGAACTAGAATATATCTTAGTGATATAAGACTATTGCACTTGAGTACTTAAAGTCAGAGGAGATAAATGATCTGCTCAAGGTAACACAGCTAGTTACAGTGCAGAGTAACTTTGGGGCTACATAAGACTCAGACTACTGATATGTAATTTCTCTTCAACTGCCTCTGTTTCATGATATGAAAACATTTGCTTACAAAAGGTCAGTGCTTAAGAAGTGTTTTCATATGTTGTGATAAGGAACAGGGGTAAAAGTGAGTGTGATGGTGAGGGCATAGGGCTGGGGAGGGGTCACTTCAGAACAAGAATTTATACATGTCCTACTGAATTCAAGACTAGGCAGACAATCATGAACTGATTAGCCATGGCCCCTGCCTTCTTGGTTCCTGTTAGTTAGGAAGGCAGACATAAACAAATATAATTATAATTAATAAATACCTTGCAAGGAGGAAGATTCTGCAAAGAAGTCTTCAATCACAATATGCAAGGAATTTTTCCCATAATCTATATGGTCTTTGAATAAGATGATAACCAAAAAAGAATTTAGTTTCACCAAGAGACCACCATAATTTTGAGCTGTTGTTCTTGCTCTGTAGAGATTTAATAATCACCTGTTACTTTGGGGAAGGATGGATATATGTGTTTTTCAATATCTTTGGAAACATACTTGTGTATATTTTAGAAGCCCAGGTTTGCTGATGACACTTTACTGCGTTACCATCAGTTTCTATGGAGACACTAACTATTGTGCAGTTAAGGGGAAAAAAGAAAAGACTCCTCTGCTTCCCTGTGGCTTTAAAACTGTTTTTACGTGTTTTCCTATTCTGCATATTCAGAAATAAAATTAAAATGGTTTTCTTTTCAAATAATGTTATATGAATGCCAATAGGATTCTCTTTTATTTCCCAAAGACTGTAAACATTTACAAATTAAATACAGTCCAACAGAAAATGAAATATTCTCTGACCATCCCATTCTAATGGCAAAGACAGTGTTTCCTCTGTTTGCTCTATAAATCTAGAATTTTTTGGCATTATATTACTTAAGTTCCTTTTTAATAACTTATACATTAAACATCACCAATAACTTTACCTTTGGTCTTTTGTACAACTGTGGTGTGTAGATAACTTCCATTTACATTAACTGAAGTTACATTTGTATGCTAATAGGAAAGTACACTTTATACAACCAAATTAGTATAAAGCTATATGAAAGAACAAGTCTTTTCTACTTAGAAGAGGCATGCAATTCTATTTAATAAAGAAATTCACATTAGCGTTTGTTTCCTGGATTCTGGTGGATCCATTCTGTTTTCTTTTGCATCATTTAAAATAAGTTTTTAAAAATGTATTTGGTAAACAGCAGATAGGATTTCCTGCTCTGAACTCCCTTTTTACACTGGCTTTACTTACTGGGTAGATCTTTTGATTCATTTTAATTCCTCCTTAATATAGGATTCTCTGCCTACTGTTTTTTTTTTTTTAAGTTCTATGAAATGCTGAATTACATACATATCAGTAAATATTATAGTTGGTGAAGGCTTAAAACCTTTCCTAAAAATGGTTGTAAGATATTTTAAAAAAATTACTCCTGAATTCATACATTCAAATACACTTTAATATCAAAGTTAAATGTTAAGTGTTAACAGTGAATCCATGGAGATAGTGTCATACTTTGCAGTCTAAGTACTTTTAAGTAGCACAAGGTCTTTCAACATAATTAGCACAGGATAGTGAACCCGGCCAGAAATATGGGATTCACCATTAAATTTAGAGGCTTCTTTATCTCTCTAAGTCTAATCATGTGTGCAGAAGACTAATTGTTAATAGCATGGTCTTTATTGCTCATAGCTTTCTTTTATTTTAAATGGAATGATCTGCTTTGTGAGAAATTATTAGGTTTTATAGGCCTACCTGCATAGAACCTTTTGTTGAATGTCTTATGGTTTTGCCAATTCAGATCCTGAGAGCAATTAGAGGCTATGGTAGAACTGTTCCTTAAATCACACACATATTTTTTATTGCCTGCTTTTTATTTTTTTACCTGCAGTAGCAGATGCAGAAGCTTCAGTTACTTGCGAGTACACAGAGTAATTGTTAGCCAATGCAAAAGCTTGGATTGGGAGGCATAAGCTAGGAAGAGGAACATGTTATGTAAGTCTGGCACATGGCAGAATGTGTCCTGATGTCTAACATTGTCCCCACAAAGCTTATGTTCTCAATCATAGAAGAACAAGTCTTTAACCATTCTCTAAAATGACAGGGTGGTTTCATTGTATAAAATGATGGTCAGAGTTGGTCAGACTGCAGTCTTTTAGGACGTATGGATTTGTTCAACCAAAATAATTTATTTGCTTCCCGTAGTCAGTTGGGAGTTATTTGTTGTTCGATGAGGTAAATAATGGGGACACTTTTCAAACGTGCTCCTAACAGTGGTCACAATCAACATTTCATTTCTGAGAGTTCAATTTATATGATGAGTAGAGACTCCCCTGGTGAGATCCGATAGAGGCATTGTCAAAAATGTTGCAAAGGTTGATAGTATTTTGAGAGAAATTCATGTTACGGTAGAAAATTTTGCTGAAACATTTTGGCCACTTGGCCTACTGAGCTTCTCCGTGACACAGAAGTACTCAACGAGATTAGTTAATAATTTAATGATGATGAAAATCACTGTTGTTTCTATATTAAAATGCCTGTATAAACTGCATATTACTTAGAGTTGTCAAGTAGTGATGAAGAGTTGGTATTCACTTTCCAAAATGCTTTCATCAAATGATAGTAAACTCTGTGTGTGCACTGTTGCATGTGCCTTGAACTTAACAGTGCTTTTCCTTCTCTGTATCTTCAATTTGTTAGCCAGTTACCAGTTGCTCAGGCAACTCTACTTCTGCTACCATATAATCAATAACAGTCAGGGTACTCTCAATCTTAACAACTTTTTTTAGGGGAAAATTACTTTGCATAGGCTTTTTACCATCCCGACTGACAAGCCATCTTCACTCAAATCTACAGTGTCAGGCATTATCAACCCCCAAAAGGTACTGACAGCTTTAGATATATGCATGTACAAATCAATATTATTTTTCAACTAATATCCTTTGGAAACTTTTTTTTTTTTACTGAAATAATAAAAACTAGATAAATTTGTGACCTAAATCTAGTGGCAAACCTGAAGCTAACTTTGAAGAGTGTCATGTGAAGTTTCAGTAGCCACAATGAAATATACCGTGGCGAGTGGGATGACATGTCATTTTTTATATAAAGAAATAGGTCATTGTGAAAATGTTTTCATAGCAGCCAGTGGTACTAAGATGTTTCTTCCTTCCTCCCTTTCTTCCCCTTCCTTCCTGCCCTTCCTTCCTTCTTCCCCATTCCTTCCTTCCTTCCTTTCTTTTTCTTTCTTTTTCTTTCTTTCTTTCTTTCCTTTCTTTTCTTTCTTTCTTTCTTTCTTTCTTTCTTTCTTTCTTTCTTTCTTTCTTCCTTCCTTCCTTCCTTCCTTCCTTTCTTTCTTCTTTCTTTCTTTCTTTTCTTTCTTTCTTTCCTTCTCTTTCTTTCTTCTCTCTCTCTTTCTTTCTTTGTCTTCCCCCCAAGGTAAAGGAAAAAATAGAAAAACACCTTTATATTACCTGGTAGATTCCATTTTGGGTAATGGATTCCAGACAGGTAAAAATGCATATTGTTGCTTTGAAGCATACCTGAGATCTTTGAAATCCTAAGAGGGGTTTACAGTTGTATAAGTACTTGCCTAATTAAAATATTGATGAAAGATTGAGGGAGTATTTCTTTTCATGGAAAAGATATGAAGAAAATAGAAAATCCAAGAATAACTTTAGCACGTAGCAAGTTTTATTTGAAATAATCTGACTTCTTTGATTATTAAAACATGGAATAATTATTCTGCCATCAAGTGGAAAACATAACCTGTCTGTCCTTTTTCTTCTTTGGACATTTTGGCCACAAAAAAACCTTGTTTGTATTTAGGAAAATTAGTTGTTGTAGTGCTGTTTTGTGGTCTTCAGATCAAACGTAATTAAGAAAAAAATTCTAAAAGAGGTTGAGATTTTTGGAGTAATTTACCCCTCAGAGGCAGTAAGGTTGGGGAGAGTAATGTGTTATGAGCTATGACAACTTATAATATTTAAACTTAAAATAATTAAACCTACTCCTTGCAAGGATTCAAACAGTACTAGTGTTAAGTAGAACTTGAAAGTTCCTTGTAGTTCTATTTTCAGAGATAAATATTGTTTATGATGTGGTATAGACTTTTCCATACTTGTCATACATATGGACATATATTTTATCTACTTAAATGCAGGCATACTGTATTTACTGTTCCATCAGTTGCTCTCTTCACTTAACAATATAATGATGGTTTGTTAATACATGTAGATCTACCAGTTTTTAGAAAAAGATGTTCTATAATTTATTTTTAAACTTCCATATGATTAAGATTTGGACTGTTCAAATTTTCTCCATTATAAATAATAATACTACCATACTATTCTACTATAATAAATGTGCATATGCATATGTCTTTGAGTACTTGTTCAGGTACATCTTGAGTATCGGTTTCTGGAATTGGATTTGCTGGCTCCAAGGTGTTCAGGCCGTTAATCCTATTTTACACCCCCACCAGCAATGTATAAAATTTTGGGTTTCCACATCCCTCATTTACATTATTCTTAACTATCTTTTTTTGTTCTGTGTTGCTATGATTGGTGAAAATATATTCAGCTGGTTTTTTAATCCACTGGTCTCTGTTATTAGTAGACTATTGTTTTTCTCAGCCATCAGATCTAGCAGGCATTACCAAACCTGTAGACATGGATATCTCCCTATAGATATCTATGATTATAGATCATATACATATAGATATAGACATAGTTATAGATATAGTTACAGGTATAGTTGTAAACACAGATGTAGACATAGATATAGACTATAGACATAGGCAAAGATACACACACACACACACACACACAAACACACACATTTCTTTTCCCCATCGCTAGCTTTTGCTTACGCTGTTTCATCTACCTAGAAACTTGGATTTCTCCCTATATACCTTGATTCATCCTGGGAAGCTGAGCTCATGTTCTGCTATCCCTACTGAGTCATAACTCTTTTGATTGCTGTTGTCAGAAATCGTATCTCCCTCCTTAGGACGTCTGTGGTGCCTTGCACTCCTCTGAGACACTTAGACTTATCCTATCTCTTTAATTTGACATAGGCATTTCTCAACTTCTGTATTAATAGGTACACTCCCTGATTGCAGGAACTACGTCTTACCCATCTTTCATCCTCCACAGATACCTTATGATTTGGCAATATTTATTGATTTGGGGAAGGTAATAAGTCAGTGTTGTGTACTTATGAGTTCTCATCGTTGTCTGCCACAAAAGTTGTGATGTTTGAGAAATATGGTGTTTTGGAAAAAAACATAGGATGTGGAGTCAGAGAATTTGCCACGTACATCCTGTGTGATTTGGGGATGTTCCTCATCTTCTGTGCACTTCAGTTTAATTAATCTGTGAAATTAAGATAATAACAATATACTTCACAAAGTAGTAATGAAGAATAAATAATAGTTTGATAAGTGCTTTGTGCATTTTTCTATAATCATAAATGTTAGGGTTAAGATGTGAATTTTTGTGTCAGTAGAAAGTAAATAAGAAGACTGAGTCCTCATCTCCCAATGTATTCCCAATGATGTGAATCTTAAGTAGGTAAATAGATAACAAGATTCCAGTTGTAAATGTTATGACCATATGCATCCATCAGAAACCGTTTAGTAAAAACAGAAAGAAAAATCAACTCACAAATAGGGTTATACTCTCTTTCTTGTATGATAGAATCGTTAAATTAATGGCTAAATCTAATTAAGAAACTGAAAAATTACAGCATTGCCTTCTGCCAATACAAAACCCAATGGACTGTGAGATAGGGGTATGGTAACACTCGAAATTACCTCACTATTGTTGAATATTAAGGCAATTTTGCTACCTGTCCTTAGAAATAAAACAGCCCTTGCAATTACATTTTGTAATTTGTCATTGGTTCAAAAATTAACGACTTTTACTGTAATAAATGGATCATCACAGATGACAAAGCACAGTTTTAATTAACAGTGACAGGTAAAAGTCCTTACAGTCAGACTGAATTTATATTAGCAATTATTTAAGAAATTCTATTTTAATTATCACAGTTTTACTTTGAGGTTAAGAGTACTAATCATATATAGTCTTACCCCTAACAGTTTATGGGGCATGAGCAAAAATTAAAGAATTGTAAAATAACAAACTGTTAAATATGTTCTTCTTGATAAATACACTTTCATAATGACCTAGAAGCCCAGGTTTGAATTTAGAATTCTCTAACCCTTGGATTTCTATGTCAGACCTTGGCTGAAGAGCAGGTCTCACATCTGTTGACTGAGGCATCACTTTTCTACCTCCAGCTCAACGCTACACCACAAGGGATCTCATGCTCCGATTCTAATGAATCCTATTTCTAAGTCCCTTGATGCTACTTCCCAGCCCCCAAAGCTCTGTCTTGGCCAACCTTCTGGTCTAGTGATACACATATTCTACCTTTAGGAAGATGGACTAGGAAGGAGTCCTACAAGTTCCTGGATTAACCTTAGGAAGATTAGGGCAGGAAATGTCAGAGTTTTACATATCCTAGAAAATGGTCTAGAAAAGGTACCATAACCTGCAGGTGGACACATCCATTTGGCCCTGCATATTCTTTGTCACTTGAGGAGTGCAGAATCACAGGGAGTCATAGATAGGCCTTTATAAAGTATATAAAGTATGGGGTCCAGGGGCCCACCTCACCTGGGTCTGGGGTGGTAATGATTGCACATGAAGGACTTGAATATATCTCAGAGTTATCAACAGATAATGCCACAAATATCTCAAAGATAATAATAAGTCTCATATACTGATTTTAAATTATATACACTTTATGTAATAAAGAAGGCTTTATATTTAAACCAATGCATTATTTGGTATACTAACTTTGTTTTAAAAACAAGGTTTCTGTTTGAAACAAAGTTTCTGTGATTTCTGTTGAGTTGTGGTATGATTTCTTTTTTAACATATTTGTAGGGCATGTAGTTATTAAGAAATCTATATGTCAAAGGCATATATGTCAAAGTCACAAAGTGTACCAAATAGTTCACATAGACAATGCTACAGATATAGGTATATGCACCAGTCTGGAGAGTCTAGGTATTTGTCTAACAGGACTAATGACTATCCTGTACACTGTATAGAAGTATATATCTAGAAAAGCATAAGAAACTTTAGAAGCATATGCATCAAATTGTTAGCAATGGTTTCCTTGGGGGTGGAGTCTATATTTCTAATGTTTTGTGTTTTCAGTACTTTTGTAATGTTTTTAAAACTAAAGCCATTGATAGACTTTAAAGGTATAAATACCTAATGCAGTACTTATATGTTGAAATTTAAATATTTGTCTACCTAACATTACTTTTGTTTTTATGCCATGCCAAACTGGTGATGGACGTATCTTTAATTAAATTTGACATTCAGTAGACACAACTAATTATGGAGTTTCAAATATTTAATGAATGAACATATATTTAATCGGATACTGTAAGAAAATTTAAATGAACATATGAAAATGTACAGTAGAAAATATTAGCCTTACATAAAATAGAAAAGGAGCAACAAGGTACCCTTGTTGACTTCTTTGGAATCCTATAGGTTCTGGAATCTCACTACTGTCATGTTTAACATTTCATTTAATAATACTCTATTTGCTGTATTCCTACTCACACTAACAACAAAAAAAATCTCTGCATTGATTTCCCAGGATTCATGCTTTTCTTTCTTACTTGACTGTCTAGCACAGTCTAATTTTTCAGCATTTAAGTACCCGAACCTAATTTTAAATGCTATGTTTCTGAATTATTTCCAGTTTTCACCTACTGAAAGCAACTAAAAACAAGTCATATTGCTTAAAGATGATTTAATTTTCTAAAGCTTGGCTTACATAGAATACTAAGTCTATGTCTGCAATGACCATTGAATCCCTCACAGTGCATGAGTGCAGTGTCTCTGATAGCAGGGCTTTTGTTAAATTAATGAAAGCTTAATAATTACATTTTTAATTGTATCCATAAATTTTTTGTTAACTGAGGATCTTTTCACAGTGAAGTCCCTTCATACATGAGACAGTTTAGAGGTACTACATACTTTTAGAGGCATCTAATTCAGGCTTAGCAAACTCCAAAGCATATATAACTGATTTACTTGCTGTACACCTGAAACTAACACAACGTTGTAAATCAACTATACTCTAATAAAAATTTAAATAATAAAAAAAAAAAACAGTCAAGTACTATGAGAGAGTAGATCGGGTAATCTATAAGAAAAGAGGAACTCATGGTTCCTGCGGTGACCTGGGAGTGCATACACCTCCTAAAAGCATCTGTTAGAACTCTTTTAAAGTGTTGTGCCAGTGAAACTAAACACTCTCATGGACTCTGAGTTTGAGACTCTAGAACTCAGATTCTCACTTATTATACATATTTAATATTCTGTATTTACCAATGCAGATAAGAAGGTCCATAGATTGCCATATTCTAAATTGAGGAAACAGGAAAAACACAAAATCAAGAGATGCAGACATTTGTGGATGGAATAATAGTATAGATTTTATGATGGATATTTGGTATTATTGAGCACATTTGGGCCATCTGTTAAGATTTAAGTGATTCAGGGTACTATTTCACAGATATCCCAATTTAGATGTTTTCTAGCTTAGAACCAACCGTGGGCTTATTAGCTTGTTTCTGGTGATGAGGGAGAAAAATCAGTGTGTAACTTGCTTTTCAAGTCAGGGAGGTAAAAGGCAATCTCTTAAGTCAAAACATGGAGCATAAAGAAAAGAAGTCCCCCAATGAAACAGAAACTGTTAAAACTATCACTTACTGCATGTCTGTTTTCTTTGCTAACATATGAAGGCAGCAAGGCTCATAATTTTCATATTACTAGGTTCAGGTCAACCAAAGGGTTAAAAAAAAAATGGAGGCTGAAGGGACTTGTCCTTTTGCCAGGGGATGTGTCTCCATCATTCTTATCTTTTACCTGCTCTTAGGGGTACCCAGTAAGTATGGTGGCTGCTTATGCTTTTTATGGGAATTGACCCACCAAGGTGTTGCCAAGTCCCCATGAAATGGGAGCCCAGCTACCTAAGGAGGTAAGGTTAGGGCCTAGAACCTGACTGGCAGTGAGGCTGTCTGGATGCCACCCTAAAGATTGATCAACAGCCCTTTACATTTCCCCAGAGCAGGGACAATACTTGTTCCAGGTTTGGAGTGGCACAGAGATCACGGCCCACTAAGTGGGTCAGAGAGTGAGCAATAGAAAACTGTGAGGGCACAGAGCAATACAGGTCATTTTACTTTTGAATCTGACATTTGTCAAGAGCCACGGTGTATTATTTGGTTCCTGCTTTTAAGCAGCTTTAAAAAGTGAATGGAATGTAGATCAGGAAGTACTGTACATTCTTCTATGGCTGTGCCTAATAATAATTTATAAGGCATGTAGTATATGATAGTGATTTTTTGTTTTTAGTGGATTTCCATTTGAGGACACTGAAATTTAGACAGCATGAGTTGCTTGCCCAGGAACACATAGCTAGTAAGAAGGGGGATTCACACCCATGTTTGTTGAATTTCAAGCCTAAGCTAGCCACTCTTTATTAGCTATGATTAAGCTAGCTACACTTAAGATTCTGAATCACTAAGCTTGTCTAGTCATTTTAGCATAGCGGCTAAGATTTGGACTCCATACAAGGCTGTCTGGGTTAAGAACCTGGCTCCACCACCTGCTACTTGTGTGACCTCAAGCAAGTTACTTTACTTTGTTGAAGCTCAAGTTTCTTACTATAAAATGAGGATAATAGAATTCAGTTCCTAGGGGTCTCATTAATATTAAATGAATTAATACATGGGAAATGCTTAGACTAAATCCTGCCTAGCCCATAGTGAGTTCTCCATAAATAGCAGCTATTATTGCTATCATTATCATTACTATTACTAATTATCAAATACCACCAATCCTACAAGTAAGGACTAAACAAAGCCTTATAAATAAATGAATGACTTTTTTTTTAAACTTGAAGTATTAAAATTCAAATTTTTAAAGTTATGATGAGCAATGTGCTATATGTTAAGTAACAGATTAATTTCAACACTTCAAAACAGACTGACAAGGGTGGAGAGAAATGCAAAACAGCAAGACAACATGAGAAGGAGAGAGACAGACAGACATGGAGAAATTCACAGTGAGAGGCCTATACAGCAGCAGCCAGGATAGTCAATGATAAGCCCAAAGATAGAGGCAAATGTACATTCTAAGAGACTGTTCATCAAGCAATGCAATTAGCTTGTGATTTCAAATGAACTATTACTTTAAACAAGATTGCATTTTCATAATTCTAGGCAGACATCAAAATATCCTCTCTTTGTATTGATGCAGATGGAAGCTTAAATGAGGCTTTCCAAAAAATAGCTGTCACAGTATCACTGAGAACTCTGTGATAATGTGGAATCAGAATAAAGAACAGAGGCTAGGTCCCAAATAAGCAAAACATAAGAAAATGGATACTTTATTAGTGTTCTCTTTACTCAATAAAATATTACCATCTTGGGGTTTACAAATTACAGAGACACACGGCTTCATAACTTAGTCCTCATTTGTTTAAAAATCAACTTTATTTTTTCTTTATCTGTGGGGAGCAAAGTGATAATGAGTTAGTACAGTGTAAGAGTAGAACAGTTAAAGGAAGGAAAAGGATGGCACAAATGTTAGCTTTATATTTTCAAATATGATGCTTAGGACACTGAAAATTGCCCTCCTTTCTGGGAAAAACTGTAAATTATTTCCATTTTCAAAATTATAATAATCCTATAATATATGGCCAGATTGCCTAGCTTTGAACCCCAACTTCACCACTTACTATATGACCGACTGTGGATAATTATTTGACCTTTCTGTACTCTTTGTCTTTAAGATGGGATTAATGATAGTAGAGGATTCTTGTGGGAATTAAGTAGGATAAATATGCAAAGTGTTTAGAATGCTGCCTTATACCTATTTGTACTCAATAGATGTTAACTATTATTAGCAGTAGATATTATGTACATGATTATGTTCTTTAGCGTACTTTCCTTTAACCAGGCTACATATGCACTCGTTAGATATTATAAAAATGTTTCAGTGATATTTTATGGCTTTATTCCTAAAGAGTTAATGCTTTTTATGTTTTGCTCCCTCCAGCCAAGTTAGAGATGGTCCAGGATACAAAGATAAAAGAGAAATATGAAGAGACAAATAAACTAAGGAAAAGAGGGCTGAATGTTTGAAGGCAAAGAATAATGGGAATATATTTGTAACTCTATATTATTAGAAAATAATATCTTTTAAGGATATTAATTTGTTAAGCTTCAAATTACAATGTTACATTAGTTGTAATAATTGGTTATAACAATGTTTTGAAAACATTCAATTTTTTGTGTTAATATCATCAGCTCAGCTGAGAATGTCTTGAAAGTAGAAATGCAAGTGTTGATAACTCTAAGGATATAAACTTTCACTCATCCATTTATAGAATCTTTGTTAAGTACTTTAAAAAAATGGCATTTAAGAAAATGGGTTCTGGGGGCAAATGACATAGTGTTCAAAATTCATTTCCATCACTCATAGCTACAACCCTGGTTGACCTCTCCAATTCTTGATTTCCTCATCTGAAAAAAAGGGCCAATGATATGTCTGTCACAGAAGTTGTTGTGAGATTTATTGGACTAATGCACATAAAGGCCTTAGAACTGTGCTTGATGCCACATTTGCATTTCCTAATTATAACTTATTATATTAATCCTTGGGCTAGGAGGGACAATGATCAGAAAGGTGCTGTTCTTGGGGGAAGGGTAAGCTGTGACAAAGTGAAAGAGCGGCATGGACATATATACACTACCAAACGTAAGGTAGATAGCTAGTGGGAAGCAGCCGCATAGCACAGGGAGATCAGCTCGGTGCTTTGTGACCGCCTGGAGGGGTGGGATAGGGAGGGTGGGAGGGAGATGCAAAAGGGAGGGGATATGGGAACATATGTATATGTATAACTGATTAAATTTGTTATAAAGCAAATGGAAAAAATGCTCCCACCAAAAGACATTAAAAAAAAAAAACAGAAATAGAGTTACAGATATAGAAAACAAACTTAAAAAAAAAAAAAAGAAAGGTGCTGTTCTTTTTTCTTTTTATTAGAGTATAGTTGATTTACAATGTTGTGATAGTTTCAGGTGTACAGCATAGTGAATCAGTTATACATGTACATATATCCACTCTTTTTTAGTCTCTTTTCCCATACAAGCCATTACAGAGTATTGAGTAGAGTTCTCTGTGCTATACAGTCTGTCCTTAATATTTATCTATTTTATGTATAGTAGTGTGTATATGTCAATCCCAGTCTCCCAATTTTTGCCTCCCTCCACCCCTTGTTCTTGGTCTCAAGAAGATTGCAAGTCAATTGGAAGACACTGAAGAGTACATAGGCTTCTGTAATATGGTATGGTAATTACTCTGCAGCAGATAGAAGTATGTATATGTTGCTGCTCATAATGAGTAATGAGAACCCAGTCATTTTAGAGAATGAAGGATGCCTTTCTGGAGAATGTGATCTGTGAACTGGATTCTAAGAAAATGAGATTTAACCTGAGAAAAGAGTGGGAAGGGTATCAAAAGTTGAGGGCCCTGCATGTGCCCAGGATACTTTGGGAAAATTCAAGTTGTCTAGTATTGCTGGAGAAAAATATGGGAGTAGGCTGAGGAGAGCGGAACAGTTGATAGAAGAAGAAAAGTGAGCAGGGGTAAGATCAGAAGGGTTTTGTTATAGGTGTCAAGGAAGTTAGACCGCCAGAGATTCCTCAGAATAATCACATGGTGAGAAGGAAGCTGTCGAAGACTACTCTTTGCTTCCCTTTGGTACAACATAGAAGATGGAAGGAAGGAGGTTTCTGGCAAGGCAACCCCTTTGGAGGCACTTCCTAAAATCCAGTCACGAGGTCAGAGTAGCCCCCAAAAGGGCCCAACAGTGGGGAGAGGGATAAGTGGATGGATTTTACTCAGGTGGAATCAAGGGAACTTGATGTTTCCTCACTTCTTTAAATATGAATACAGACCTTCCCTCAAATGATTATTTCATACCCATTTTCACTTTATTTCCTAAGTATAAATCTGGACCTTGTAATTTGTTTTGCCCAATAAGAACTTATAATATTCATGTTTGATGGCCTCAGTATAAGCATTGTTCTTGCCCAATTCCACAACTATCATATAGACCATTTCTGCTTGAAATTTATTACGTCTGTGGTTCCAATACCAAGAGAAGAAGAGGCAAAATAAATATGCCACTTCTTTTTTCCTTATTTCATAAGTGACAAACAATTTTCTTGGTGTTATTCATCTCACTTATTAAAGAGCTTTAACATTTGAAGGTCTGATTTTGTGCTATTACAGAATAAAGGTAGCAAAAAAGGGACTATTTCTCTGTGAGAGGAGAAAGGTTTTACATCCTTTTTATTACAAACAAACTTGACTTCAGTTTTCTCTTCATTTTCTATCCATTGGCCAGTATATAGAAGTCTTATTATGCTTTCTGATACTACATTGATGAGAAAATTTAAATTACTTAGATAAGTAGCATCCATTGTTTTTATAGATAGAAAGTTTATTGGTCAAAAATATATAAACTATTCCACACAGAGCACTGGTTGATAGTTAAATGAAAAAATAAAATCCTTGTTCTGTTCACACTTTTATGTCATAACACTAAGAAAACAGGGTTTCAGACTTATTTTTTTTTTTCTGCGGTACGCGGGCCTCTCACTGCTGTGGTCTCTCCCGTCGCGGAGCACAGGCTCCGGACGCGCAGGCTCAGCGGCCACGGCTCACGGGCCCAGCCGCTCCGCGGCCTGTGGGATCCTCCCGGACCGGGGCACGAACCTGCGTCCCCTGCATCGGCAGGCGGACTCTCAACCACTGCGCCACCAGGGAAGCCCCAGACTTATTTTTTTTTTCTTTGTTTAGAGTTAATGAATTTTTTCAAGTCTTTTTAAAATTTTTTTTTTGTTCGTTTTTTTTGTTTTATTTTGTGGTATGCAGGCCTCTCACTGTTGTGGCCTCTCCCGTTGCGGAGCACAGGCTCCGGACACTCAGGCTCAGAGGCCACGGCTCACGGGCCTAGCCGCTTCGCGGCATGTGGGATCTTCCCGGACCGGGGCACGAACCTGTGTCCCCTGCATCGGCAGGCGGACTCTCAACCACTGCGCCACCAGGGAAGCCCTATTTTTTATTTTTTTCAACTCTTGCTGAACAAAAAAAATTTAAATAAGACAGCAGAGAGTTGTATTTTAAATTATTTTGGAGGATTTTAAAAATCCCTAATAAACATGTTTACAATAGCTAGAGATATTCATAAAACAATTCTACCATTAATATAAAAAGCTTTGAGTTATTTTTTATTTTTATTTTTATTTTTTTGCGATACACTGGCTTCTCACTGTTGTGGCCTCTCCCGTTGCGGAGCACAGGCTCTGGATGCGCAGGCTCAGCAGCCGTGGCTCACGGGCCCAGCCGCTCCGCGGCATGTGGGATCTTCCCGGACCGGGGCACGAACCCGTGTCCCCTGCATCGGCAGGCGGACCCTCAACCACTGCGCCACCACGGAAGCCCCGCTTTGAGTTATTTTACAAAACAAAATTGAGTCTACAACTTTATTGTTTTCCTATCAAAATTGACTATATACAAGAGCTGGTTGAGAAAATGAATTTGAAGTTTTAGAAAAGGGATTTAAAGAAATTAATCTTTACAGACATTTTTAATTTCTGAATTTAACTAAAATATCTCATTTACTGGAAAGATGGGTCACAAATTTTTTAGATATATTCATTTTACCTAAACATGAGTGCTTGTCAGTAGGATAATTTTTTATTTATGTATAATATATACCATATATACATAATGTTTGCATTTCAGGTAAAGTATCATTTATATAATCTATAAGTAAGTGACTCATTTAAACTCCAGTCTCTCTTACAGCAGCCGAAGCACTACTAATATATAGGAAGCAAGAGGCAGCGCGGTCTTTGCCTCCAGAGAACCTCAGATCTCACCCCTTTGGAGCTCATCAGAGCCCATTCAGGTTTATCCCGAGGGGTCACTTGATGCACTGCCTGATTCTCCTTCTTTCTGGGGGCTGAACGCACAGCTTCAGTAAGACACCCAACTCCTGCTGGCTTAAGAACAGTGTTATTTTAATGATGATTATAATGAGCTTTAGTGTTGCTGGGAGCCAAATGTATCCTTAAGTCCAAGAGAGAACACTGCAATCAGGGTGAAGTATAATGTAGCTTAGATTATTATTTGATAAGTTTGCCTTTTAATTTTTTCCTTCTTCTGTACTCATTTATTTGCCTACTGTTCCAAGGTGAATAATTACCATGTATCTTTATGAAGATATCATAGCAACTGAAACACATTGAAGGCACTGAGGGGAGGGAACTGCCTCAGAACGTCTATCCTGACACATAAATCAGTGAAACTGCCTTTGATCCCAGGACCTGAATTCATTTCTAGTATTTGATTGTGCCTCCAGCAATCATTACAAGCTACTTTTTATTAAGTGACTCCGCCTTAGCAGATGGCCTTTAACAACTGCTAAGCCCATCCTTGCACTGCGCTGTCATAAGTTCATTTAAGAAATATCTAATAAAAGAAACTTCAGCTAGACATTCGATATGATGATGCCGTGGAAATCCTGAGGGTTAGTGGACATTGCGAGTGAACTTTGGTTTTAATAGAATTTGATGTGATCTGGTCTGAAATGGTTCTGTTTATTTTCTCTCCTGCCAGGCTTTATGGTTGAGAAATTTGTGGAAAAGAATAAGTCAAATAGTTTTCCTTTTTAAGCTGTTAAAACCTCTTTTTTCTTTTCTTTTCTTTTTTTTATTTTATTTTTTCGTTACGCGAGCCTCTCACTGTTGTGGCCTCTGCCGTTGCGGAGCACAGGCTCCGGACGCACAGGCTCAGCGGCCATGGCTCACGGGTCCAGCCGCTCCGCAGCATGTGGGATCTTCCCGGACCAGGGCACAAACCCGTGTCCCCTGCATGGGCAGGGGGACTCTCAACCACTGCGCCACCAGGGAAGCCCTGTTAAAATCTCTTAAGGGAAGTGCATTCACTTCATATTGCTCATTTCCATTTTCACAAAAAAAGGTTTATCCTGCCAGATAAAATTGGGAGTGCATAAGAAGTAGGAAACTAGAGGTCTTGGTCCCAGCTTGCTATGTAACGGCTCCTAACCAGTGGCTCCCAAAGTGTTTAGGGTATGATCCTTAGTAAGCAGCACATTTTCCATAGAGTATACACAGTATGTTAAAAGTCGAAAAAAAAAGTTTCACAGAATAATACCTTTTGTAACAGACATGGACTCTATTTTCTATTTCATTAAGAAGAGATGCTGGTCACGAATCACTATATTGATTTCACCATCCGTGAATGGGTCTCAGTTTGTAAAACACTGCTCTAGACCACAAATTACACAACTCAGAATAGAGGGAGGCATACAATCTATTTCTAAAAGTTCCTCCCAACTGTAAAAATCTATGACTCTGACTAGAAAATGCATGTAGATATGATCCTCACATGGTAGATTCAAATCAATGAATATCCTGACTAGGCCGATAGATGCATCACCTGCCTGTGTGATCCCATTCAGTATGTGGCTCTCTGGTGCAAATTGTTTCTAAAATAAGTGGTAAAATGTAAGATTTTTTTTAAGAATATTTTTTTAATAATCACCAAGAAATGCTTATAAAAATACCTGAAATTTTATACTTATTGTACAATATGTGAGTATTACAATTGGTGAACTGAATGTGAAAATCTTTTTCTGAACCACTAATATAAAATAATTTCCTAATTGCTGAGCCAAAGTTGAGGGTAATTTATGTAATAAGATCCACTTTTCACACCACTGTCATTTTCTCTGTCCCCAGGATAGACCAGGCTGGCATGGAAATTTCATGGGGACAGGGCCATCGTGTCTTTAAGACCCATTGACGATTTTTTTCCCAAAGCAAGGCACTATTCCAGGCCCAGTTCCATGGCACTCACTGGGTATTTATGGAGTCTATGAATGTAAATGAATGGATGAATGGATGGATAAGTAAGTTTGTTTTGTTAAGGCTTGCACTAGACAACCCGGAAATAACAAAACTGTCTTATTATATCTGGTTTTACTTTCTTTTAGTCCTTCCTGAACTTAATTCCCTTAGTAAATGTACCCATTCTGATCTCTTGTTTCACCTAAACCACTTCTTTCTGAGTACCTTCTTGCCTGACTTAGCTCCTGACCATCTTCTTTTTACATTTTCCTCACAAAACTGACCAGCCTATTATCTGGTTCCTCAGATCATTAGTTACACACTAAGGCCCATTATTTGGTCCTTCAGGCCATCTAGTTACACACTAATTAATTCATGTAAAGGAATGAAGAAATCTCACTGTTCATAGTATAACTGCTTTCAGAAGAATTTATATCTCTTTTCTGGGAGAAGGCATCCTATTGGATGGTGTTATTAGCACTGTCAGAAAGATATGGGAAAGTTAAAGGAGCATATTTTGTCACTGTCTCACAAATAACCTCATATGGTTGATTTTGAACTTTCCTCAAAATACTGACACTACACTGGGGACATAGACCTTTCTGTGGTCTAGGAGAGTTTTCTTTTATTTATTTATTATTTATTTATTTATCTATCTATTTATTTAACATCTTTATTGGAGTATAATTGCTTTACAATGGTATATTAGTTTCTCATGTATAACAAAGTGAATCATCTATACATATACATATATCCCCATATCTCCTCCCTCTTGCGTGTCCCTCCCACCCTCCCTATAGGAGAGTTTTCTCAAACTGTGGTTGTGGATTTTGGGGTGCTTCTAAAAAGGGTCAATCTCTGAGTCATAAATCAGACCTATTAAATCAGAATTTCTGAATATACTAACCAGAAATCTTTATTTTAAAATAAACTGTCTCAAGTGGTACACATGCATTAAACTGAAGACCCACAGTTTAAATATTTTTTTTGCATGTTGCAAAGTATCTGTGATAACTTGTTTGAAGATAAGTTTCAATGTCCCCCTATTCAAATGATCCAAACATCACTTATTTTTCCTCTTGCATTATAAATGGGCTTTGGGACCATGTGACATGAAAGCACAGTTTAGTAGGAATGTACAGTGAATTCTAGACTACTTATCAAGACTTATCAAAAGTCTGCCTCCTTAATAGGCAGAGTTAGTGTTCATTTATCACAGATTATTTACTTAGGAATGACCACAAATGTTTGAGACAATAGAGGTAGATGATCTTTTAATACTGTTTCAGCTCCAGGGGAAAAAAACCCCAAACTTTCATTATACTACACATTATTTGGAAGTTAAATCCACTAAGGAAAAAACACAACAAAACTAAATGTTTTACTCGTATTTCTACGCAAATATATTCTGAATATTCCAGACCTTTAGATTTTCCATCTGACTTTCTCTACTAGCAAGGGTAACAGAGTTAAATTTATTCTTTAAATGAATATTATTAAAAGCCTACCAGATAGAAGGCATAGTGCTAAGATCTGTAGATGGAGGAAGAAACAAAGACTTCATACTTGTTCTCATGGAGCTTTTGATAATTCTAAGGAGATAATTATTTGTGAAGTTAATTTTTAATGATACCGAAGTACAGTTGCAATGAGAAGTATGTGAGTGGGAGGCCAGGGCACCTGATTCAGCCTTAGGTGTCAAGGAAGGCTGCCTTGAGGAATAATATTTCATCACAGTCCTGAAGAATGAACAAGAGGTAGATGACCAGGAAAAGGGTCAGGTAAAGCATTTCAGGCAGAGACAGCATCCGTGAAGAGTCTATCCTTTCATTTGTAAAAGATTTTTTTTTTTCGAGTGTTCATATGCAGCACAGCACATATTTTCTAAGTAAACTCTATAGTTTTAGTTGTACATAATCAATTCTTTACTTTCTACTTCCTAATTTGTCAGTTTGGTCACCAAACTCTAAGGTAAAATACAAATGTGTAATAATTTATAATAATAATACTATGTTCAGGGTGCTTGCTGTGTGCTAACTACTGCTCTTAGTATATTTATGAATTACCTTATTTCATCTTTACAACAACCCAATGGGTTTTTCAAAGGCAAAACACACTATATAAATTTTATGTAATTATTTATAGAGATTATTAGAAAGGGCCTTGAAGTAGTAGAGAATTTTAAAAGCAAGAAAATATGTTTATTACTGCTAGAACAATTATAAAATAATTTTGTATCATCTCTGCAGTACAGTAGTCACAAAACTATGGCTTACTCTTCTCTCTGCATACCCATTTAATCATTTTAATGGAATGGAAAAGTGGCTCCCATTTGGCCAAGATAAGGTATCAGGCAGGCATTGGTCCTGAGTAGGAAGCTGCTATGACTTGATGGACATCATGAATATATGCTGGGCAAAAAAAGGGCCCCCATGGACTTGAGTTAGATATTTAATTATTAGAGTTATAGAGTCTTTTGTATTTTTCAGGAGTCTGTTGTAAAATTGTAAATTTCTTAGAATGAAGAAATACCTTAAGCAATGGCACCTCTGAGAGGTTAGTAAAATAACAAAATTGATTGAAAAATTGCTCCAATGTTAGTATCTACAGACTGGGTTGGTATCCTTTGCTGTCTCAGTAATAAACTCTGTGATAGCTTTGTAAAAGCCATTACCCTGTACAAACTTTGCTTTTTTTATCCTCATAAGCGGTCTTAGACAGTACTCATATATTAAGCCACAGGAGACAATACTAAGGAAAGTTTCATTGTGCAGGCACTGTAGCCACACCAAATCCAGGGTCTGACAACTATACTATCGATGTGACCTTCACAAACTTATTTAACCTCTCTGTACCTCCCTGTACATTAAGAATGATAATACTCTCACTATCATTGATAAGCTTAATACTTATCATAAGATTTTTGTAAAGACCCATTCATTCATTTATTCATTCATTCATTCAACACATTTTTAAGAGCACCTACTATGTGCTAGGTACTATGGTACTTTTCAGTGGAGGAAAGAAAGACAGTAAATAAAAGAAAAAAATAATAGAGTATGGAGAAAAGTTAATTTGAGAGGAGGAAGACTGTTTTAAATAGCATGTGTAGGGAAGATATTGCTAATAAAATGGCATTTGAGCAGAGAACTGAAAGAAATGAGTGAATAAGTCTTACAAGTGTGGAGGGAGTGGGAACATATTGGTAGAAGGAATAGCAGAGGCGGAGGCCGTGACATGAGTGTTCATGACATAGTCATAGAACTGCAAGGAGGCCATCGTGGTTAGGGGAGAATTTTGCAGAGATAAGTTCAGAAAGATATCAGGATGGTAAGAGCATATAAGGGCCTTGTAGAGCATTTTAAGTACTGGCTTTTACCATATATCATCACATTTAAGACAGTTTTAGTTTCACCATTATTCCATATATGACTAAGAAAAAAACAAACCTTCCATGTAAATGGTGGTACAGTGTTTTCCAATTAAATATTTTTATTTTATTTTTATTTAAAGAGCTCATTTAGCTTTATTTAGGCAAAGATTCTTTATGCCATTCATTCTGGCCTCCCACTGTGTCTTGTTGCAAACACAATAACTTCTAATTTCAATGTTGAATCATAGTAGAAACTTATTGAAGTTGTTAACTCAAGATATGTAGTCCCAACAGTACCTATAATTCAACTGAAGTGATGGTGCTGTGAGCACCTATGAAAGTTTGCTCATGCATAAGCAGTGACCACTATATCAAAACTGCCACCTGGCTGACAGAAAATATCATACACCTTTTGATTTCATATATAAAAAGTAAATGTGTATTATTATCAGTTAAATATAGGCCTAAATGAGATAGAAATTCAGAAGAGAGGGTATTGAGAAAAGGGGTAATGATTTACTTCAAGAATCATTCTTGCCCCCATAAAGGGAATAGACTGACTGAAATGAGCAAAGGTGGAGGCAGAGAGTGGGCAGGAGGTTTATTTTAATTACAATAATTCAGTTAGATGGTAGTGGTTTGACTCCAGTGGTAGTTCAGAAATGGTATGACATGGTTAGGTTCTTATATATTTTGAAGGTAGAGCTGACAAGGTTGTTGATAATTGGGTATGGGGAATGAGAGAAAAAGAGAAATCAGAATGACTCCCAGGTGATGGGGAAGACTGTGGGCAGTTGGTTTAAGGTCCACAGAGAAGGTTAGGAGTCTGATTTTAAGCATGATATATTTGAAACTTATTACTCATTCAAATAGAAATATTGAGTAGGCAGTTAGAAAATGGGCCTGGATTTCAGAGAAGTACAATCTAGAGAATCAAAATTGACATAAAATGACTCCATCCTAGGATAGATGCTGTTTAATACCATGAAACAGGATGGCATCACCTAGGGCAGTGTTTCTCAATATTTTTGGCACTATCCACACTTAAAATAACATTTTACAGCACAAAGGTACACAACCTACACACTGGAGAAAGAGGTATTGTTCCATGTAACTTTATCTTACTATGTGTAATAATTTTGTTTTTCCTGTCTCCTTTTCTCCTTTTGTTCAAAAACCACAAGTTACTGCATGTTTCTCATCTTGAAAAACAGTGGCCTAGAATGACAATGAGGATGGAGAGCAGATGAATTCCAAAGACTGAACCTTGGAGTTCTCCAACATTTAGAAATCTAATTGATGTAGTATATGCAAAGATCTTAAACAATGCCTAACTCGAAAAGTTGTTTTCAAAAAAATGTTCATTTTTATTATTAGAAGGCACTCCCTCCCCAAAATATTCCTTGATTTATTGTTATCAGTCTTACAGTTAGAGGGCTCAGGCTGTAGTTTACAGAAAAAGAAATCGGTATTATGTTAGTTTTCTATGGAGTATAAGTAATAATCACAAATTTAGTAACGTGAAACAGCATACATATATTATGTCAGTTTTGATGACTTAGAAGTCTGAGTACAGTTTAGCTGAGTTTTCTCTTTCAGGATCCCACTAGGCTACATTCTACGTGTTAGCTAGGGCTGTAGTCTCATCAGAAGCTCAACTGGGTAAATATCCAATTCAAAACTTCTCAGGCTGTGGGCAGCATTCATCTCCTTAGAGTTGTAGGACTGAAGTATTTAGTTGCTGGCTGTCTCCTAGGGGTCACTCTCAGCTCCTAGATGCCACCTCCTTTTTCTATTCCTTGACCCTCTCCATAGACAGTTCAGAGGATATATCTTACTTCTTCAAGCACAGCAGGTGAATTTCTCAAACTCTAGTCTGCTAAGATGGACTCATATAATGTAACATAATCATGAGAATGACAACACAACCTTTGCCATACACTATAATATAATCAAGGGAGTGAAATCACTTTTGTCATACTCTATTGGTCAGAAGCAAGTCATTTGTTATGCCCATAAAGGGAAAGGATTATAAGAGGACCTGGCTTATTGGAGGTCACCTTAAAGTGTGTCCCCCTGCCTTTCTCCTTTTTATTCAGATATTCCTCACAACCTGGAACTTGTAGAAAAGTGTTAAATTTCTGTTCTTCATCTTGATTATGAAATAGGAGAGCACAAACTAGGGGTTAAAAAGACATGACCTCTACTATGAGTACTTTCACTGTTATCAGGTAAATATGACAATGTAATTAACTGTCAGAACCTCAGTTTTCCCATCTTTAAAATGGTGGTGGCAGTGTCTTTCCAGAATCTTTTCTCACAGGGCTCTCATCAGTATGATATGAAATAATTTATGTAAAATTGAATTTTGAGCTATGAAGTAGTGACAATACAAAAACTATAAGGTGACAATATTCTATATGATGATGATTATACTCTAATTCTCTGAACTTCCACTGGCCATCTGGGAGGATACAGCAATATTATAAATGGCTTATGGCTTTTCACTTTGCTCTAAACCTTGTCCATAGCAAGCTCTCAAATATTTACTGGACGAGTAAGACGTGTTTTTCTCCATTTGGTTTATAGCTAGTTTTGTTTACCTTGGGAGCCATAGATAGTTTTACCTTCTTTTGTAAAGTATGTTTGATTTTTAAGAGAAACCACAAGTGTTGCACAGTTTGTACTAAAGGACTACTTTATTGCTTTTTTTATTACCTGAAAAATGCAACAAAAATTTAAAATTAATAACAGTAACAGGCAATAGGGATAATAAAGGTTATGATCCTTGCTTCAGAAGCAACTGACTTTCCATTTCTTATTTAAAAAAAAAAGATGAGAAAACCTTCTGGTGGTTTATCAAGGGAGTATAAAAAAGGGAGATAGAGAAAGAAATAAGAAACTTTTAAACTTGAAGCTTAAATTTTCTACTTAGCATCTTTCAATTGAGAACAAAATTGGGGATTTGCTTGATTTGGATGGTTCCTCAACTCCCAGAAGAACCATATTCATATTTGGGAGGAGAAAACAACAATGAAACATTAGGGGGGGAACAGAGCAAATCTGGGTACCATAATTATTTCATGGGACCATGTCAGTTGGTCAAAGTGGCAAGCTTAAATGACCATTCCCAGAAAACTTATGTGATATACAGAGCTGAATCCCCGGGAAAGAAACATATTTTCTCTGTAGAACAATATCTATTTTGTATCTGTTTAATTTTTTTTTATTTCATTAAACACATCTTCCAGTGCTCATCATTTAAAATAATTGCATCTTGTCAATATTTTGCATGTATGCCTGTCACTGTCTTTCTAGTGCTGGAGTTTTATGCTCTTTTAGCATCTCAATCGATCTCCTAGAAACAATATTAACACGTCCAGGGTCGCCTTTCACCATCTGCTGGGTATTTCCAAATAAATCTTCTTCTTTCAACTGAAATTCACTTCAGCAAAAGCAAGTTTCTAACCTTTCAACCTGGTTCTTGCCCAGCCACTTTTCCTTCTTTATCTGTACAAGGACAAGAACATCCACACCTGGCATGTGCTATGGGCCCTCAGTCCACAAAAATGTATCTGAACTCCTTATCCTTCATTCAGGGAAGACATTCTGGTACATTTACCAATCTTTTCTACCCTGGAACATTGGTTTATAGTGCCTTTTGAGATGAAGGCAGAATTATTCTGATATAATGTATTCTGTACATTTTTTGATATTGCTGAGAAAGAATTTTTGTAATTACTGCCTCTTGCAAGCAAGAAGTGAAGGAGGGCAACAGACACAATAAACTCGGGCTTACTGGAAGTGATGTTTCCCATCTAGTTGTAAAAGAAAGTATATTTGAGTAGGTGAGTCAGGTCAAAACATAAAAGTCTTTGTACCTGGTCTAAGGAGTTTAGATTCTACCCCAAAGAAATAGGGAGCCACTGAGAGTTTAGGGATTATGAGGAAATGTGAAAAAAAGTAATATTTAGTGGTTTGTCCTATGATTCAATCATACACCTTGAGGCAGGTGTTGCTTTGAAGGTGGTTATACTCATGCTGGTGTCAGGTGCTGAGGTTGGGTAGAATTAGAAGTGAGAAAGACAAATGGATGTGTAGTAGAGAAAAATGACTAGAGTTAGTGACAGATTTGTGTGACAAATGGTTAAGATGTGGCTAGACTGTAAGTCCTAAGAAAAGCAAAAACACAAAAACTTTTATAGAAGCTCTCTTAAAGGCAAGCTTTGGAAAATGGAAAAATAATATTTTTACACTACAGATCTATGTAAATATTGCACGTATGTATGAGAAAACAGTGTATAACAGAGGTGATTGTCTCTTTTATACTGTGGTTTTTTTTTTTTTGATCTTTCTCTTATCTTGCTTAAAGCCATGTGAGCCTTAGAATTAGTTAAGTATCTATAGTGGTTTGAGTAGTGCCCCTCCAAAATTCATGTCCACCCAGAAGCTCAAAATATGAACTTATTTGAAAATAAGTTGGATGTAACTAGTTGAGTCATGCTGGATGAGGGTGGGCTTTATATCCAAAGACCTGTGTCCTTACAGGACAAGGAGAGAATACACAGGGATACACATATAGGGGAGAATGCCATGTGAAGACAGAGGTAGACTTTGGCATGAGTCAGCTACAAGTCAAGGAACACCACATATTGCTGAGAGCCACGAGAAGCTAGGAAGAGGCAAGGGAGGATTCTTCCCTAGACTTTAGAGGGAGAATGGCCCTGGTGACAGCTTGATTTCAGACTTTAAGCCTCTAGAATTTTAGCAGAATAAAATTCTTTCATTTCAAGCTACCAAGTCTGTGGTAATTTGTTATAAACACTGTACTTAGTGCTTTGTTCAGATGAGTTCACAGAAATCTGTGTTGGAGGGTTTATTATTACATGCATTTTAAATGAGGAAACCAAGGCTTTGAAGGACTTTGGACCTAAGAACACAGTGGTAGTATCTGGTGGAGCTGGGATTCTTAAAATTACAGTTGGACTCAAGATCCACCAAGCAAATGACCTCTCCTCCATTCCTTCAGCTTCAGAGCAACTCCTAGGAAATGTATTTCAAGGTTTAAGGGTCTCTGAAAAACATTTTTCATTGAGTAATTAGAATCAGGAATGGGTCAAGTGTTTCTTCCCCAGATAAGACATCTTATTCCTGTGCTTAGACTTCTTGGGCTTTCAGTGGGCCTCTGAGTCTTTGGGGATTACAATAACTTCATTTTGTTTCCATCCTTCCCAATTCTCCAGTCTTTGGTAACTAAAGATTTTTATAATCTCTAAATTTTTTTACACAGGGACATAAGTTGTGTGGGTGGTTTAAAATACACACACTTCCATAAACTTGGAGTCTCAGTGAAGCAATATGCAAAATATTTAAGCTTTTTTAATGATTTCTTCTTAATTTATCATAATGCCTTTGATGGAATGCAAATCTGCACTTTGGAGTTTCTGCTGTTTATAGAAGATGTAAACTGGCAAGTGAACTTTTTTCCTTTTGAAGGAGAAATATCACCAATATTGAATAGAACGCTTTAAAAATGTCTTTCCGGCTTCCCTGGTGGCGCAGCGGTTGAGAGTCCGCCTGCCGATGCAGGGGACATGGGTTCGTGCCCCGGTCTGGGAGGATCCCAGATGCCGCGGAGCGGCTAGGCCCATGAGCCATGGCCGCTGAGCCTGCGCGTCTGGAGCCTGTGCTCCGCAACGGGAGAGGCCACAACAGTGAGAGGCCTGCGTACCGCAAAAAAAAAAAAAAAAAAAAAAAAAAAAAAATCTTTCATAGCCATGCTTGTATATGTTGAAGGTAAATTCAATTTTTAAATCTCCAGGTTTCCCACATTATAAATGTATACATTGTTGGATTCATAAATGGGTGATTCAATAATATGATCATATAAATTTTTATTTATTGCCAATTTCCATATTATTGTAAATGCTTCAGAAATCTCATTTTTCATTTACATGTCTCTTTGTTTCAAATATTTCATTTATGGGACTTATAATTTCTGAGTGGGTCTAGGAGGCAAATTCTCCACTGCTTCCCTCTGCTCTGAGTTGTGTTTACTGCTAGAAAAACACATTGGTTCATAATACAATCAACATTTACTTATTGAGTGCATACTATTGGCCAGACACTATTCTAGATATTGAAAATATAATAACGGACAGGAGAGTGTAAAATATGGTTATATGCTTATGTGTATGCATACATAAGAGATTAATTTGATCAATTCTCTGAGAAATACTAGGATATAAAAGAAATAGTAAAAGAAAATTGTTTTAGGAAATATCACATACAGAATATCAATGACTTCTGACTCAAACTGCCTCATGGTTTGATTTTCTAACACAGTGCTGTCCCAAAGAAATAGAATGTGAGCTACAAATTTCACCACATGTAATTTTAAATTTTTGAGCAACCATGCTTAAAAAATGTAAAGAAAAATAGATGGAATATATTTAATATATTAAATAAATATATTAAAATATATGGTAACTATATATTTTATTTAACCTAATATTTCCAAGCATTATCATTTTAACAAGTAATCAGCGTAAAAATTATTGAGATCATACATTTTTTGTACCAAGTGTTGAGATTCAATGGATATTTCACACATACAATATATCTCAGTTTGGACTAACCATATTTCAGGTGCTCAAAGCCACATGTGGCTAGTGGTTACTATATGACACAGTGCCTATCTAATGCCTTGATTTTTTCCTTACCTTTTCCATTTAAAATAGGGACATCCTATCTTTTTTTTTTTTTCTCTAGTTCAACATTCTACAAATGGAAAAGATGGGGAAGAAAAGCGAGGAATTATACTCAATTATTTTCTCCAGTATTCCAATAAAAACACAAAGTATAGGATTTATTAAAAGGACATTTAAAAAATATAAAGCTAAAAGATTAATAGCTTGCTTATAAGAGTATCAGATTTGGATATCAGAAGCAGATGATAAAATCCCTGATATATGCTTTTTGAAAATAACTGAGCAAATGATATTTTCTAAGTTTAGAAATTTAAAGAAATTTGGATAAGGCTTCAAAAGAAGCCATGATATGAGCCTTGAGAGATCTTTGGCCAGCACCAAGGGATTTTTCTTTCTCTTCGAGCAGCTCTGCAGAGGAATTTTATAATATAACCTGTAACTGCTTTCTTTCCAATATCTACCACGTTGAGTCTCAGATGATGATTTTTTCTTTTTCTCTGGCAGAATTCAGTACTATTTTATGCTTAATTTAGGTTGTGTTATTACTCTGGTTTTAAGGAAAAATAGGTTTTTTGCAATTCTTAGGTTCATTTTATTCTTGATGAATTTATAGTTTTGATGAGTTTTATACATTTGTTAATTTAATATGACAATGAAACCTAGCACTGAAATCTGGAGAATGAGAAGAGAAATGGAATTACTTTATAATTCTGTTTCTAACACTTTGTAAAATCATTTAATTATAGGATAGACTATATTTAATTTTAAATTTTTACTTCAGAGGTGTACAAATGGTATGAAAACTGTATGGACTTTGAATCTTGGGTCCCACCAGGATTATGAGTTTCCTCGTTGTGAAATGGGAACAGTACTACCTTCACTGCAGGTCTGTTGAAAGGATTAGATGAGATACATATGTGACATACAGCGTTGTAAGAGTATCACAGCATTGTGTGACTTTTAGTAAAGGTTAACTACTCCTTCTCCTTTACCATAATCACAGCTTATTTTTCTGTTAAACAAAAAAACCAAGTTCTATCTTCAATCTGAACAACAGATGAAACATTTTTTTTCTTCTTAAGGAAACTGATAAAATTAAAAAAAAAACAACTTGGTTTTAAAAAATAATGCATCAAGAACAAAATCCTGCTCCTATAATTCATGTAGGCATATAAATATTTAACAAAAAGTGCAAAGTAACATGCGTTTAGGTTCTTCGATCATGACTGATTACTTGAAGCAGTCAAAAAATCAAAAATGAAAATACTGTTCTTTGCCAACAGGTTAATCAAAAGACAAAATCACTGAAGATTAACTCAATAAAAATCATAAAAGAATTATAGTTTAGAATAGCTGATGTATATTTTTTCAAGAGAAATACAGACTAAATTATTGTCTACATTTATTCTAATGCACACCTCCAATTTATCAGTGGCTAGGACAGTATTTTAAGCTAGTTAAGATAAAATATTGTGTGTCATTTAAATTGCTTTAAACCTGCTTCACTAGGACCCTAAATGCTCCAGTAGGATGTCTTAGCATAACTAGATGTTTTCCATCTTTTAATTACTATGACTAATTTTTACAGCTCAGTTACAAACCCTTGAAAATAATGAATATGGTGACACAATCTTAATTATAATGGTGCAAATAGCACCACTCTAATACAGTGTGAGGCTTACATTGAAAAGGAATTTCCCCGGAATTGAAGCTCCTCTGATTGCTTTCCACATCACGTTTTAAACAAACACTGTGGTGCTTTAGCCATTACTTGGTTGCCTAGGATACACAGTTAATGTAGCCCTAAGATGCTGCTACCAGTTAGGCTTTGAAGCCATGCCTGGAAGTGCTGCATATAGCTGCTTTTTAATAAATTAGAGAAATTTAACAGAGACACTTTGGAGGATGTGCATTTTGATTAATGAAATAACCAACTATATTTTTTGAGTAGTTACATTGATAATAGTTATTTTTATTTTAGTTTAGTGCAATTTTCTTTGAGACAGGCTAAAAGTGACTGTTTTTAAAACAAATGCAAAATTGATTCAGTGACCTAATTCTCAGGCCATTCTCCAAGAATATAATTTTCTTTGTTACTGAAGTACTGTAAAAGGTAACTAGCTAATCAGATGGAGTCATCTCTATAAGCTTCTTCATTTGATAGTTTCTTTTATTGTTACATTTTTATTTAGTTTGTGTGACATACCACAGTTTATTTTTATTAAGATATTGCAAGGTTCATATATTATCATAAAAGTTTTATTACAGTAAAAATAAACATTAGCAAGACAGTATTTGTAACCAAGTAACTAATGAGATGCTGAACCACAGAAATGTGCATAAATTTCAACAGTTGGTATATAAGTTACTATATCTTTCAGATTAACAAGTTACCTTTCAATTCCTGTAATAGTACATTTTTAATGTTTCACCAAAAGTTGGTTTGCGATTAAATGTAAGATGGAAATACAAAGCTAGTTTTAAATCTTAGCAAAATTTTGGGTTATCTGATTTCAAAAATCAGTAGTTGTCTTACCTTATTCCTATGAAAAATTGAATTGTTTTCGTGGCCGACTTGAATGCAAATCAAATTGTAATTGCTGTTGAGTGGGAAAATCCAGCACTGAGCCAGCAGGTGGTGCTTGAGTTATAAGTGCATTTATAATAGAGTTTTTTTGTTTGTTTGTTTCTTTTTAAATCTTGCACAGCCTTCAGGGATGGTTGCTCTTGTTTTTGTTTATTCTGTAGGAGTCATTACATTTTAGAGGGGAAAATATTATTTAGGGATTCTGAAGTATCTCTGGAATTGAGAAGCTTAACTCTTTTCCTTTCTTTCTTTCCCTCCCTGCCTTCCTCCCTCCCTCTTTTCTTTAATCATTGTTTCCTGATCCACAGTGGCTTTCAGCAGCTGTACTGTCAGGGAAGAAGGGTGAAATCTTTTCCCCAAAGCAGCTCACCTGAGTGGTAGAAGTGGTAATATATTGTTTCTACAGTCAGGTGCACAGGGAGAGATTCCGGCATGTAGTCTGCAAGTGCATCACTTTCTTATCTGGGAGGGATTCAAGGAGGTTCCTACCTTCATCTTGAAATCTTGGTATATGTTTATGGCTCCACTTTCCAAGTTCACTGTTCTGTGCCTGCTCTATCTTTTTGCCTGTGGTTATTAGCATGCAGCATTCTTTACTGTGACTTCACTTTCTTAAATCCTCAAAACACACATGGTCTGAAAGGTAAAAAAGTTATGTCTTTTCGCATTTGTTACAAGTAGGAAGGATGGTGTTTATGTACTAAATTCTCCAGAAAAGAGTTTACCATTTGGCCAAATTCAACAGGACATCAAAAATCATTGCTTTTAGGTAGATTGTGCAATTTTTATTGAAATATAGTTGATTTACAATGTTGTGTTAGTTTCAAGTATACAGCAAAATGATTCCGTTTCTCATATATATATATATATATATATATATATATATATATATATATATAGTGCACTTTTAAGTTAGATGTACTAACACTAGTGAATGACCATAGTACCTAAATAATAAAGGACATTATACTCCTGCCTACCTAGTGTTTTTTCTTTGCATGAGCATATCCAGTATATTTTACTCTTACATTTTGATTATTAAATCTAAAAAAAGTTCCAAATAGTCCACTATTGCTACAGAAATAATCAGAGAGCAATTTATAATTGCATTAACTTTAGAGAATCCCTTTATTGGTTGTTTTTATTAAGTAATATTTTGTTTTGTAGTAAGGATAATTTTAAGGTCCTAGAGTTTATTTGGACTATCAGGTTTCTGATGCTTTAGTTTGGGTGTTAACTAAGTTATATTCCTAAAGTAATAGGTGTGCTGTTTCTCCATTTATTATGAATTATATTAGATAATAATTAGACTGTGGATAGTTGATTCATTTTAATATAAGCAACCTGAATAGATCACATGTTTCCTTTCATAAAAAGCCCCCTTTCTCCTACTTTTTTTTTCTGTAGGAATTTTCCCTCCCAGAGTTAATTCTTCAACCAATTATTGTAATGGTTCCTTCCTAACTCTGATTTAAAGTGGTCAGACCAGTTGGTATCAGCAATGGCAGAGTAAAGCAAATAAAATAATGGGCCTTCCTTCTGTATGATTAACATGGCATCACATATCCTTTTCTTCAAAAATTTTTCTTTTCCCTCTTAGAATTAAACTTAATACACTATTTGTCAGTTATAAATCAGGCTATGCAAATGGGGGTCTGCTAGGTCTCTGATGAAGGGAATGAAATTCATTTTGCCTGTGTAAGCTCCATTGGTTTGTACATTATATTAATATTCCATTTTCCAGGTTTTTATTATTAGGAGTGGACATAGATGCAAAATGTATACATGGTTCATTCAAACTCCATCTACAGATGCAAAATGTATACATGGTTCATTCAAACTCCAACTGCTATTGAAAAACATAATAACTGAAATACAAAGTCCTAATAATCTTGGGTCCAGGGAGTGAATATTTTGTTTTTATTCATTGGAATTTATTTTCATATCCTTTCTCCCTTCAGATCTTGCACATCAGAACCAGTGAAACAAATTTCTTCTTTCCCAGTTCATCTTTGGCTACTTGAATTTACTGTAGAGCTAGAGAAAAGGAACGTAAAATACTAATGAAACAATGTCAGCTCACATCCCAGAGTGCTGCAAATCAAACTCAAAGGGTTAGGAAAAAGACCCCTCTTATGAATTTATGAGAAGGACTAAAATTTCTTACCAGTTCACAAATTATATATATTTAACTTTTCATTCTTTTGCTGCATATAAAGCTTGTTGTCAGCTGGCTGATTCTTTACACACCAGGCCAAATCTTCTGTCTCAAATCTGCATAGAGATAAGTTTTGAGAGGAGCAGAGACCCTTTGGGGATGAAATTTGGTTTTGCTAGTTTTGTTATTCCCTTTTCACAGGACACTGTATAATAATTTTCTGCTCTGGGGTCTTGAAATAACATTAAAGATTGACAATTCAGTTAGGCTTGTCACCTTCAGGTCTAAAGCTGACTCATATTGTACAGGGGAATTATGATGTCCACATGACTTTTAAAAAATATGTTTTATATATAAATATTATTTTTCTAATTACAGGTGATATTTCAAAATACTTTCCTGTGTTGTGTGTCATTCAAACACATTATAAAAATATATATTTTATCTTTGTATACCCATACTCTCCCTTAGGGTGATTTTGGTCTTTGGAGGAGCTTAGAAACTTCTTTCTCAGGCAGACACCAAGCAGATGGGAGCACAGAAAAGTTGGAAGACTCCATGATTGGAAGATAGGCAAAGACTGAAGGAAGTAGACGCCTTAGGTTAGAGATAATTCCCAGGATTTAGGATTGTGGGAATGGGGTAAAAATGAACTCAGCTTGATTCATTTTTAGGCTTTATATTTACTACTTTGTACAATATATGAAAATGAGGACTCTTTCTACCTACCTTTGTTTTTGGCCTTCCTTCTTCCCCCAGCCTTCTCAACTATGGAAGTGAAATTGCTCATTGATTTCTGTGGTTAAAGAAGGAGGAAATTTATCCTGTGCCCCACCCTCCTTCCCTGCAAAGCCCTGCAAATGTGATCACCGAGCTTAGAAAAAGCATGTAGGTTCATTATGTACATTTTGTATGTAATGTCTTGGCAAGCTTAACGTCCAAGGAACATAATTTATAGACAGGAATGCAGAACCAGTATCAAAGGAATGGAGAAGAAATGCAAACAGAGAAAGGGATCAGAACATTGTTATGAGATGTGATTAAGCCTTCTCCCTTTTGTTTCTATTTCTGAACAAAAATGTTTCTTTTGTCACTTCTCATGGAGCCTTCTCCTATGTAAGAGGGAGGCTTGGGAGCTTGGGGAGGATTGCAGTGTGAGAGAGGAGTCATTAGAGTGAGCAAAATGAGTTTTCACTTGAAAATCCATGTACCTGTACAAGTTCCTTTTTCCTGTTCTGTGGGTAGTCTTTTCAGTTTCTTTATAGTATTCTTTGCAACAGAAGTTTTTAATTTGGGTGAAATCCAGTCTATAAATTTTGTCTTTTGCCATTTGTGCTTTTGGTGTCATATTTAAAAAGGCTTTGCCTAATCCAAGGTCACAAAGATTCACTCCTATATTTTTTTCTAAGAGTTTTATAGGCTTTGCTCTTTAGGTCTATGGTCCATTTGGGTTAATTTTGTGTGTGGTGTGAGGGAAGGTCCAACTTCATTCTTTTACATATGGATATCCAGTTGACCTAGTACCATGTGTTGAAAAAACTATTCTTTCCCTATTGAATCGACTTGGAATCCTTGCCAAAAATTAGTTACTGCAACTGTGAGGGTTTATTTCTAGACTCTTAATTCTATTCCATTGATCTATATTTCTATCCTTATGCTAGTACCACACAATCCTCCTTGGTAGTAAGTTTTCAAACTGGGAATTGTGAGTCTTCTAGCTTCGTTATTTTTTAAGATTATTTTGGCTTTTTGGGGTCCCTCAAACTTCCATTTAAATTTTAGAAACAGCTTGCCAATTTCTGCAAAACAGTCAGCTGAAATTTTGATAGGAATTGTGTTGAATCTATAGATAAATTTGGAAATTACTGCCATCTTAACAATAAGTATTTTGATAGATGAACATGAGATGTCTTCCTTTTATTTATGTTTTTAAAAATTTCTTTCAATAATGTTTTATAGTTTTCAGAGTATGTTTTACACTTTTTGTTAAATTTATTCCTAACTCTTTTATAATTATTTTTATGCTTTAATAAAGAAATTGCTTTCTAAATTCATTTTCTGATTATTCATTGCTAGTATATAAAATTAGAATTTATTTTTTATAGTGATATTGCCCAATGCAAAATTGCTGAACTCATAAGTTTCAATAGTTTTTGAGTGGATTCCTTAGGATTTTATATAACAAGATACATCGTCTGCAAATAGATTTTTTACTTCTTTTCTAAAATGGTGCCTTTTATTTCAAAATCAAAAACATCCAGTCCAATGTTAAATAGAAGTATCAAGAAAAGACATGCTTGTCTTGTTTCTGATTTTATGGGAAAGCATTCAGTATTTCACCATTAAAATGGTAAAATTAGCTCTGGGTGTTTCGAGGATGTCCTATATCAGACTGAAGTCGTTCCTTTCTATTCCTAGTTTATTGAGTGTTTTTCTCATGAAGAGCTGTAGACTTTTTTTCATATTCTTTTTCTGTATATGTTGAAGTAATAGTGTGATTTTTGTCCTTTATTCTGTTGTTATGGTGTATTACATTAATTAAATGTAAAACCAAACTCAGATTCTTGGGATAAATCCTACTTAGTCATGGCAGATGATCTTTTTATATGTTCTGGATATAATTTGCTAGTAGCTTGTTTAGGAGCATACTCAATTCTACAATGCAAAGCACTTGTAAAAGCAGGCTGAAAGACATATACAAACAGACTATGCATCCACCTTTGCCCTATTTCCACCTTTGCCCTATTTTCATTCAACATGTTTGTCATCAGCAGCAAAAATGAGGAGATACAAATTTAAAGTATTTGGTATCTTAAATATACGTGTGCATTAATGACATAGCTAAAGAAATACATAAAATACCAAAATCATGCCAACCCTAACCTCCAGTTTATAACCAGGAAAAACATTTTGAATCTGAATCTAGGTGTCCCACAAAGAAAATGTCCCTGCCTCCATGTTGAGGTAAGAAGAAAAAAAGTTGTAGATGTAGATCTATATATCATCTACCTATCTTATCTATTTATCTATATCTATCTACCTAATCTTCTTCTCACAAAAATTAAAACATATTTGTTGAGGAATGTCACTTTCTATGGGTTTAGCCTTTACTTGGTAAGCAATGGAAAAACACTGCCATCTTTTGATTAAGGATGTGTTATAATAGACGTGCAAAATCTGGTTAGATGAAAAGCACACGTATCTGTAAAGATTTTAACCTGCACAAAAGGCTACCTACTAAAGGTCCAGGCTCTGACAACCAACCTAGTAGATCTTCTGGAAAACAAAGGGAAACATTGTTTGTCTTGTCAATGGAAGGGATCTGCGTATATTAATTCAGGATTTAATAACAAGCTGAGCCATAGGGAGCTGCTATCATGATGATAAACACCGTTGGAGTCCTCGAGAAAAGGTACTTGTGATGTAAAAGACCTCAGTGAATGGTTTCTGGGGAATCCATAATTAAGCATCACATCATGACAAGGGCAGAGATAAAAAATGACTCGGAAAATGATAAAATATGAATGTCGGGTCAAAATATTTTTATACCATGTAAAAAATGCTGGCTCTCTATCTAGTGGCTCTGGACTTCCAATCAAGCAGCTTCAGTGAATAAACTATTTGTAAACAAAACAAAGATAGTGAATACACTTCAGCATTGCTTGTCTTGATAATACTGATAGCAATTCCTGGATTCTAAACGAGATTTCTTTCATTCTGGATTGATGTTCACAAGAAAATTGAACAGAATGATACAACAGTGATTTGTTTCCTAATAGATAGTTTAAAATATGTTAGGGATGAAATAGTTGTACTTGCTTCCCTCACTTTCCCTAATTTAGTTTGTTTATTTAAAAAAAGAAAAAAAAAGAAAAAATAAACCTACTTTAGCTTTTGGTTGTATAGTCTGATAAGAGAGTATTATGATTCAAAACCAGTTCATTCCTCCATATGGATCCAACTCACTGTAATAAACACATAAAATATGAAGGTAGGTAAATTTATACACAGCACTACCCCTGGGGGCTGCCATAGAAGCCAAACAATTAAAATTGCTGGGCATCAACTGAACTAGGTAGTTGGAATGACTTCAGTGATTTTGGAAAATACTGGTTTAATCCTACAGTAAGGGTAATGGAAACATTCTGATCTTTTTAAAAAGTGGAGTCCCACTTTCATGACCTTCTTAGGTGAGTTTAACAGTGAAAGAATGGACCATCTTTTGCACAAGGTACAGAATGAATATGACTCTTTAGATAAATTCAGATATAAAACCAATATAAAAGCAGTATCCTGGCCACAGTTTTTCCCTAATCCCTCACCCAACCCCCTTTTCCCAAGAAATGCTGACTGGAAAGAGAAGAAAATGAGTTAAGACAAAAAAGAAAGAAAAATCTCAGGGATAGAAGTTAAACAAAATACAGTGAAGTTTAGGAAATAGAGAATACAGAAAACAAAAGTAATGACGACAGGCAACAACGTCTAAAGTGAAAATATGCTTGCTTTTTCTCATACCACAGGTCATAGGCAAGGAAGCATTTTTGGTTAATGACAGATTTTGGAATTGAAGGAGAAACTGAAAGAATAAATTGTTCTCAAAAACTAAAACAGCTGTACATAAGTGGACGAGGTAAGGGCTAAGGACCAGCACTGACAAAGAAGAAACAAATGAAAGTAGATGAGCTGTGAAATCAAGAAGGAGTCAAATTATCTTCTGTGACACTTTCAAGGCCTGTAGAAAAAGTTTTGACCTTATACAACACACACTGTATTATTAACATCCAAAAACCAGCTAGTAGATTTAGGAAAACACTTAGCATATAGATATGGAATTAGTTATGAGAATGACTAAATACAAAGAAATTTGACTTAGTCAATATTTTATAAACTAATAGAGTTTTATAAACTAATTAAGATAGCTATTAGTACATAAGTATTATATCTTAAATATTATAAGAATCAATGCAGTAATAATCCATTAACTTGCTGCTTGATTTTCATTAAGTGGCACCAACTGTATTCTTGTGCCTAGCACAATATCTTGTACATAGCAGGCAATCAATAACTATTTCTTGAGTTAGTATATAAATACGTTTTACCCGGTGACTTCACAGAGCAGATTATATTATTGGCCTTCACCCAATATTTCTTACATGCCCATTATGTGCCAGATAAAAGGGACACAGGACACACATGTTCTGAGGGGTTGATAAACTTTGAAATGGCATAAATGGGCTCATTGACATTTATTCTATTTACTGTGGTTTTTTTTTTTTTTTTTTTTGCGGTACGCGGGCCTCTCACTGTTGTGGCCTCTCCCGTTGTGGAGCACAGGCTCCGGACGCGCAGGCTCAGCGGCCATGGCTCACGGGCCCAGCTGCTCTGTGGCATGTGGGATCCTCCCGGACCGGGGCACGAACCCATGTCCCCTGCATCGGCAGGCGGACTCTCAACCACTGCGCCACCAGGGAAGCCCTACTGTGGTCTTTCATAACAGCTCTCTAACTCATGAAAACATAGTTATGTTACAGCTTAGAAAATCTAAGATACAAAGACTGAGAAAAGTAAGAAAGCTTCTATCCCTGAGAAAGTTAAGTATGTATCCATACACCTACCACATTCCTCTATTTCATGCTCCCTTCATGGAAGCTGGCATTCTTGCCCCCTCTAAGCCCTCTGGTGAGCAAGCAGAACTGGTCTCACTTCAGTTCTTACATCAACCAAGTCACAGAGATGTCTTAATGTATCCTGCAATGCTCTCCATCCTTTCTGTAATATGATTTGTTTCAACCATCTCTCTTCCTTCCAGAACCCCATTCCACTTCCCTTTCTCCAAGGATAACTATATTATCTCTCTTAAGGATGAACAGTATATCTATTTTCCCTTTAAAGGAGGCTGACACTTTTAGTGAAACTGAAGATTCAAGTAGTCATCAACAGGGACATTGAAGAAGAAGAGGGAGGAGATATAAGAGCTGAGATTCTTTAAAATTGTTACTGTACCAGGTAGTATATATAGAATTTTTCTATTTGTCTCCATTGATTAAACATAGTTAATGCCATTTCCAAAATACTTTGTTTTCCTTAATAAAAGAAAGTGAGTGAAATATTTTCAAGCTCCTACTACATGCTATACATGACTACTACATGGTACATACATTTTATATGCACTATCTTATTTAATCTTTACAATGATCTTTTAAAAATGTAGCTACTGTATTCCCATTTTACAGATGAAGAAACAGTGTCAGAAAGATTGAGATTTCGTTAAGGACTCATAACTAGGTATATTATAGAAATAGCTTTAGACTCTTATACATTCTTTCATAAAACATTATTGCCCATATATGAAAATAAAGATTTAATTTTTTATATAATATATCGATGCAATAAATTCTACCTGAGTTCAGGCATATATTTCTCCTTCACTTTTGATTTATGCTAGATTCCTTTGCAAGATGGCAAGTTGTGATTTTGTTCTCATGAAAGTGGCTTCTGGTTTCCTTATTTTAGTTGAGGTTTTGGGAAACTGTTCCTATGGGTCACCCCTAATGTAGGAAAAGCAGAAAGCATATTTAATGCTATTTTGGATAAATTATTTTTCTAGATTTGTGGGTGGATTGTTTGTATATTACCTGTAAAATTATTTGTCCATATTTGAATTTAGCGTATTTCCCCCAAAACTTGTAGAGATTGCCTGGCTAGACCTATGTCTTTATAGCAGCAACTTTGCTACAGAAGATCAATACGGGGCATAGCTTGATTCCCTCAATATGCTTTGTCTACCAAAACTTGTATTATTTTTGAGAACTTTCTCTAGATGGAAGTTTTCTGCTGTTGACCTTTAAAGACTCATAATAAACTCACACTTCAGCAATATATGGCAACAGTTGAGTTCTGCAGTCTAAATTTAATTTATCATTAATATTTGATAGCAGCTCTAATATTTAAAATCACACAAGTATCTAACAAGGAGTGTTGACATGTACAGAATCTTGAGTAGCTTGTCCTGGAGTGTAGTCTAAATTATGTTCTCTGTGAAAATGATTTCATCGTGACTAAGTACTCATCAGCTTGAGGGACAAATACACCATTTACTCTACCATGTTATATTTCCTTCTTTGAACAGCTGCTACTTATTATTCTTATTACTTCATGTCAGGGCTTTGTACTATCAAACATATCATAGCAAATATCCATGGATGAAATAACAAAAGCAGCAAGCTGCTGGCCTCTCATTGGGCAGTTTGATGTGGAGGGGGTGGAAATTGTTCAAGAATGGACTCTGATTCACTAGGCAAGTTCTCTGTCTCTCCTTCAAGGTTAACTCCAGCCTATGCAGTTTCTTTGACTACCTGCAGAATCCGATGTTCAGAGATAGACACTCATATTTCATTTGTCATATGTTTAATGTTTAATATAGTAAAACCTGTCAGAGGAGGCAGTTGTCAACTGTGTAAGATTTCTGAACACTGGAACATCACCATTTTTTAAAAAATTAAAATAAGCCAGTTAGGAATTCAGACAAATTTCTGTAACATAAAGAGGCAGCATGATATAGTAAGGAGTAGTGGAAAATGCATGGATTTGGGGCTACACTGGTCAAGGTTTATGTCTGTGCTCCACATATTTTAGTTATGGAACCTAAGACCATTGACTTCATTCTCTGAGATTCAATGAAATGCAAATAATAGGACTCACCTTGAAAGCTTGACGTGAGAAATATATATCACATCAGGATAATAGATGCCACACAATATGTATACTAAAGTGTTTTTTAATTTCTTCCTTCCGTTTCTTCCTCTTCCTTTAAACAGACATTTATTGAGCCCTCAGACACTATGCTTTGGTCTAAGGAGACAGTGATAAGCAAAAGCAGATGTACTATCTGCTCACAGGGGGTATATAACTGAGTGGAGAGAACTACAACAAAAAAACAATCATACAAATAGAGGTACACTGTCATTGGAGCAGGTGCTACAGAAAGGAGGGACAGATGAGAGCATATTTCAGAAGAATTTGAGTCTGCCATGAAGGTCTGGGAAGACTTTTGTAAGGCAGTGACAGTTGATCTAATGTCTAAAAGAGAATTAGGAGTTAACTAGGCATAGTAGGGGGTGAAAAACCATCATCATCATCATCATCATCACCACCACCATCATCATCATCATCATTATCCCTACCATCACCATTATAAAACAAGAGCCTCTTTTAATGTTTTTCCAGAGAAGGAAACTCCATTCCAAATTTTGCAATTCATTAAATTGTGCTGTGTATCACATCCTTGTCTTTCCTTCTGCCTTTCTGTATGCACGTCCCTGCCTTTGGTCACTTTTGGATGCTGCTGATCAGCAGTGGTACTGAAGAGGCTGTTATTAATCTTTTGTTTTCTTTATTGCTTTGTTGGGGTGAGGCTGATAGATCTCTATTTACTGCTGTACATACCTTCCAACAATTAAAATCCTCTCTATTCTTCAGCAGAGTCCATCACTCACTCTTTGTCCACATCACCAACTCCAGTTGTTCCTAGCATTGTTAGCAGGCTACCTGTCTTTCCTAGCACTAAACTGAAACTGGGAAGTCCAATTGGGTCAGTGGTATGCATTCCTAATGGTCCATTCCTGACCCTGGTAGATGAGCCCTGTGTATGGGCAGACCATGGCAAACATGCACAATGGCACTTCTATTCTTCATCTACCATGAAATGTCTGTAGAGTTAATTACTTGATAATTCAACTCTAACCATGTTTTCTGAGTTCAGAAATGGCTTGCTTGTGACTAATGTCCTTACTACAGTTTAAATGAAGAAAAAAGGGAAATGGGGGCAGATGATAGCTTTATAGTAACAGATATCATAATATAGTTATGTATGCAATTATTTACTCAAGATATGTAAATTACTTATCTTCTTTATCACTGGAAGATAAGTATTCCCCACGAAACACAGATCATGTCTTTTTGTTCAATATATCACATAGGGAAAGTGGAAGTTATTGAATATAATGGAGGAACTGGTATCAATATCTACCTAGTATGTGTGGAACAATTTTTGGCACCTGGTGACAGCTTCTGGGAAGAAAATGTAATGGGGGGATGGTTCTCCCTCAGAGTTATCCACCAATGTATGTGAGCAGAAGAGTTTTCATCTCGGTATAAACATTGACTGTTTGCCTTCTCATATCTAAATGAGGGAGAGAGAATAAGAAAAGGATGGATGTGAGGAATTAGCCTCACAGTGACTGGCTGTATCTACATATTATCACAACATCCAGATATAATTTTTTTTAAAAAATCATCTTTCTCCATATGATCAACCATTAACTACTAAAAACTGCCCGAGCATGGCCTTATGTTTTTACTTTTCATCTGGAGTATTCAGCTGTGTAGATATCTACCTGTCTATAAATGTGGCCATTATATCATAACTCTAAAAAGTGTATTTAAAACAACTGTAACACAACATTGGAATATTGACATAAGGTCTGAGAAGTAATTCTGATGGCTCCAAATTCTTCTCGATGCAGGTGTCAACAACTTTTTCTGTATGAATCTATCATGGCTAGATAAACTGCTATTATTTACCAATAACAATATTGTCCAACATTTGAATTACCTTTGAAAGTTTACCTAGTGTTTTTGTATATGTTTTCTCATTGAATCTTCACAATGATTCTCTGAAGGATGTAAAAATATTATCAGAATCTTATCTTGATTGAGGTGACAAAAACGGTAAAGAAAGGAATCAAATCCAGATTTTCAGATGCCAAGTCTTATTCTCTGAGCATAATCAATTTAAATCATGTCCATTAAATATACAGATAAAAAATAGTTTCAGAAACTTAGTGTATAAACTCAACATATTGTGCATTCATGTTCTTCTATTGCTAACATTGCCCGTTGTTAACAACATTATCTATCTCATTGAAAATACTATACTAGTAATAAAGTATTACTTGGAAATACTTAGTTTGGAAACACAGTTTGGAAATATTTAGTTTGTGTACACAATTTAATTTGGTGTAATTCTTTATATATATATATATATATATATATATATATATATATATATATATATATGTATATATATATATATATATATATATAGCATTATATCTGTCAGCAGATATAATTAGCATTAGTATCTGTCAGTCTTTTGGAAATATCAATACTTTTAAAGTTACAGGTAAAAAGATACTCCAATGATTTTCTATCTAGCTGATAAATTTTGTTTTGCCTCCAAAATTTAATTTGAAATAATTTTAGTAGCATTTAATGCTCATTTTTTAATTTAGTAAGTTGAAATCACTACTCTTAAAATTAATTTTACTTGGGTATATATGGATTACCTATTTCTAGGTTATTTTATGTGGGTGTTTAGGAATGGAGAGTTAGCTGAGACTTTCTCCTTCCCCATAGATGACCAGAAATGTGGCAGTTTCACTATAACTATCTAAAAAGGCCTTTGTGGAACAAAGTGGAGAATAAATAAGTAAATAAATAGAGAGATAGATAAATAAATACAGATGCATGCAAAGTAGAAGTGGCATTGGAAAACTGTCAGAATTTCAGCCTATTTACATTCATTTTTTTTTAAGTGGTTACTTTTTAATTTATTTATTTATTTATTTTTGCTGTGTTGCGTCTTCGTTTCTGTGCGAGGGCTTTCTCTAGTTGTGGCAAGCGGGGGCCACTCTTCATCGCGGTGCACGGGCCTCTGACTATCGCGGCCTCTCTTGTTGCAGAGCACAGGCTCCAGATGCGCAGGCTCAGTAGTTGTGGCTCACAGGCCTAGTTGCTCCGCGGCATGTGGGATTCTCCCAGACAAGGGCTCGAACCCGTGTCCCCTGCATTAGCAAGCAGATTCTCAACCACTGCGCCACCAGGGAAGCCCACTTTCATATTTTTTTTACAGGGGTTATAGCTCATAGTAGATTTCCAGCAGCCTCTGAGAAAATGACATGCTCCCTGAGAAATGATGAACTTTGGACTCAAACCTGTCTCTGACCCCCACCTCCTCAGTCATCATGTGTAACCTTAAGGAGATTTTACCTCTTCTGTAAGATAGGAAGAATAATTGATCTCCTGGAGAAATGGAGGAGCTGAGATGATTATGTGCATATGCACAGGAGCACACACATGGCGTGGTGGTGACCAGCATAGCGTGGACCCATACCCAGTACTTAAAACATAGGAAAGTACATTCTCTTGTCTTCTGTTTAAAGTCAAGGAACAAACTAGCATTCTTATAACAGTATCAAATAGAAGAATCTCTTCTCAATATAAGATGTGAACTATACAATTAAAAGATAGAAAAAATATTTATAATTCAATTCCTCATATACTGGCTAATTTATCCATCATGTCTCAAGTTACCTAGAAGTAGAGCCTGAGGTGGAAAATTCTTCTACAGGTGTTTATTGAGGGAGGGCTCATGTAAGAAATGGCATGAGAGAAGCAGGATAGGGTAGGAGATAAAGCTTATAAGTAAGGTGGTCTTAATGGGAACTGAGCTTTAGCCTGATGGCTCCAGGAGTCCTGGAGCATTAATTACCCCACAGATCTGGTCCCATCTTGCTGTATGGGGGTGGGGGTGTGGCCTTTTGTCCAACGTGTGCATGATGGGGGAAGGCATGCCAGGGGTGCAATATGTAATCTCCTGGGCAAGGTGGCTCCTGTTGGCCCAAAGACAACTCTCCAAAGAAAGGGGAAACTGTGACTGTTAGTGGCCACTGAGGAGAGTTCACTTGCCTGATAAAGGGTATGTGGGCAAGGCCACCACAGTGGTCACAGCAGTATCTCATTATATTACACTGTATCTCACAAGCCAACCAAAGGAAGAGACACATCGGGTGAAGTCTGGGAGAGTTCCAAATGAGAAACTTCCATCATTTTCACAGATGAGCTACCCTCCTGACATTGATATATGACAATACTCAAAGAGTATTGCCAACCAGGAAACTCACCTGAGCCTTTTGTGGCCAGCATTTTGTTGAGGCTTCATCACCTGGGCATTATTGATTTAATTATTGCCAGGAGAGTTAAACTCAATCAGCCTCCTTCTCCTCCTTGGAGATATGTAGAGATATGTGGCTCAAAACCATGTGGTTTTTTTTGTTTTTTTTTTAAGATTTGTCAACCCCCAATCCTAAATCACCTTGTTAACATAAACTATCAGGTGTGGTCCATGGGGCCCTCCATGAGTCACCCGGTTAGGAAAAATGATCAGGTAAGAGGGGAGGGACACCATAGGTACAGAGACATTCATATCACTCAGGAAATTCCAAGAGTTTAAAAAGGAGCCCAGGCAGAACCCAGACCTCTCTGTAGGTGAGGCCAAATTCTTTACTACACATATGCAATAATTCTATTCTTTAAAATAGTTTGCATCTTCTTATGATAAATGCTTTGCTCATTGGTTTATTGGACCTGAATTCTCGTATGGACTCCAAATTAAAGTCTATTACAAATTAGCCTAAGGCCTAGATCCTCTCTCTTAAATATTACTCTATGAGTGTGATCCAACCTACCTATACAATTCTCATAAAGCGAGGATCAGAAGAAATTTTAAAGTTCCTAAAAGGAGAGGATTTTGGTAACAATACAGTTGGAAGAATGGGAGATTTATGTCTAAGTAACCTCTGAAAGCTACATTTGTATATCAAGGCTGAAGTTTAAGACTGCTTATTTATTTGGAGAAGTTTTGATTGCTGCTGAGAGGCTAATTGATGTAATAAAATGGCTACTCCTTGGTGCTGCCTCTGGGTACAGAGAATCCAGGCTGTTTGTGGCCCTGTGATTGCAAACATGTGAAGTCATGATATGCATATATAGTATGATTAAGTTGTTGTGAAATTGAGTTCAAATGCATGCTATGTTTTGTTTGCATATATGTGGCATCTTCTGTGTGCTTGATGCCATCATATAGAGGTGAACAGAATACCTGGGTATCACTCAGGTGTACTCAGAGGTTCTGATACATGGATTAAACCCCTCTGGCTGCATCCCCTATTTTGACACCTAATTGGATCTGTGGTCATATTTTCCCGGTCATACACTTAAGCATGCTTTCTTTACTTTTTTTTAATCCTTTCTTTTATTCATCTACATTCTTTCTGTTTGATTTCTTTTTCTAGGAAACCAGAAATGCTATGACAGAGAAAGAAAAACCTTAGGTAGACTATATTTTATTTTATGCCTAATTTACTCTCGTTAATCAAAGACTGAAAAGTGAAGGTGAAAATATAAGGTGGAGAACCCTATGATTGAATTAAATATACAGCTTGTCTTCAAAAAATGTTTCACTTGTCCTTTTTCTTTTTTAACTTCAGCATATTTTTGCTATAATTTAGAAAGCAAACTTGGAATAAAGTCACAGGAAAAAATAAGATGATGATTTATGGCCTGCGAGATTTACAAAGTCATTTTTTTGTATGATCACGTAGTTTAGTCAAAAGGCTATTGAACAGGCCCTGAATGGATCAATTTGTTTTTCCTAGCCCTCAGTTTCCTCATCTGTAAAATGAGATTGTCCTAGCTGAATGGTCTCTAAGGATCCCTTCTAATTGTAATATTATACATTTTACATTGGGTTACATGACTTGAGAATTTGGCATGTTAGTGACAAATTCAATTAATGTAGACAAATAATTTGATGTCAGTAAATCAAAGCATAACTAATGATTTCATTAACTAGAAAGACCTTTCTTCCAAAATAAATGCTCAACTTTTTAGTTTGAAACAACACCAGTGATCCTTATTCCACATGTAAGACATCATTTCCTAACTAGTACTTCTACTGTGAAAATTAACTGTGAAGGTAACGTGTTTATTCAAAATGTTTCTCTTCTGGCAAAAGGTGATTATAACCCATTAAACATTGCTGTCACTGGGCCGTGATGACCAATACATATTAACTAAGAACAGAATGAAGTGTTCCTCTATCACCTGGTTTTCTGAGAATAACTCCCTTTGTAACAGGGTAAAATTTTTATATTACAATAAAATCTTCATAAACTACATTAAGTTATCTGGAGAGTGGGAATGTTCCACTGGTAAATTTTGTATACCTTTTGTTTATTTATGCTCAGTTGAAGATAACAGTGCCCAAAGTAGGTGAACTTAATGAAGTTTGTCTCCAGTCTTCTGCCCTGTGCTTTTCCTCTGCTCTGGTCAGAAATTTGTCCAACTGGAACTGTGGAGACCTAGACTGAGTTGATTCTGTCATCCCATCAGAGGCTTCTTCCAGAATGTGGATACTGCCCTGCCCTGATTTACACTATACCAAAGCAATCTTTCTTATGCCCTGCCCTTCTTCTCTTTCCACCCCCTGTAACCCTGTTCATTATTTTGGACTTTCTGCTGAAGCCTATTTCATGTTGTCCAGTCTTTGTGACTTTATTTTGCTCCATATTTAATGAAATTTTATTATCACAACAACACTTTTCTCATGTCTTATACCATAACCTTATGCTTCCTGTATTTGTTTTAAACTTGGGTAATGAAGTTTCTGGTAACAGTGTGTCACTGAATTGCATCACCTCTGCAAATTGGAGGTTACTGAACTAAGATAGAAAACTCATTTCCTTGGCATCATAGTCAGGGTATTATATTTTGTACTTAACAAAACTTAACAAAACATTAGCTTATAGACTGAATGGGATTTGCCAGTTTTCTAAGAACTAGAACGCGGTACAGTACAAGTAGTTGTGGATCTGTACCAAAATAATTTTACATCTGTTGAGAATTCAGAATGCACTTCTGTGCCTCAGAGGAATCATTATGCACACTAATTATTATTGTACACTGCAGAAATAGCAGTTAGTAGAAATTTCTTTTGATAGAAAGGCAGATAAATCAAGTTCCCTGTAGTTAATTCTTTAGATGGTACATAATCCCTTTATGTAAATGCAGGTGTCCTGCAGTTTACATTGAGGTCTAAACTCCAACAGAGTTATGATGTGTGGAAGAAAATTCAAAGGCAAAAAAGTTCTTTGTAATGTACTTGACCCTGGGATCATTAGAACATTTCAGCACAACTCAACTGCCTGAAGAAAGAACAGTGCCGTAGAGGAAGAACTTTAACTATGGTGGACGGTGCAAAAATCATGTTAAGCATAATAGCTCCAGAGAATGTGTTCCAAAAAACAATTGGAAAGCCAAGTGTTCAACCATGTGACAAATATGTCCCTTGAAACTGAATTCTGGTTACAAACTATAGAAGTATAGCTTTGAATTTTAAAATATGATTTTAGTATAACCAAAGTAGCGGAATATCTATAATTGGACTATACTAGTTATAATTATGTTTTGTGCAAAGACAGACCATTTGCTTTTTTGGAAAACAACAACAACAAAACTGACATGACCCAATTTTAAATGACTTAAATATTCTGCATTTCCATTCATTGCTTGCCACGGAGGATCATAGAAGCATATAATATGTTTGTCCGTTATTTAATATATATAATAGAGACATCATGGTCATAATGAAACCACACAACTCAGATTGGGACTTGAACCCACTGTCTTTTAATTGAGATCACACACATGGTCTCAGGACTTAGTGAAGCTCAGGTTCTTGATGTCTTATCTCAGAAAGAATTTAGTGAGAGACAAAGTGATAGGTAAGAAGTGGATTTATTTAGAAAGATACACATTCCACAGACAGAATGTTGTCTGTCTCAAAACGCAAGAATGGCCCTGGGAGAAACACACTCCACAGACAGAGTGTGGGCCATCTCAGAAGACAAGAGGACCCAAAATATGGAGTGGGTAGTTTTTATGGGCTGGGTAATTTCATAAGCTAATGAGTGAGAGGATTATTCCAACTATTTCAGGGAAGGGGCAGGGATTTCCAGGAATTGGGCCACTGCCCACTTTTTGGCCTTTTATGGTCAGCCTTGGAACTGTCATAGTGCTGGTGGGTGTGTCATTTAGCATATGCTGATGTATTACAATGAGCATATAATGAGGCTCAAGGTCCACTGGAAGTCAAATCTTCTGCCATCTTGGACCTAGTTGGTTCTAACCAGTTTATGTCATATCCTCACCTCAAGGGCTATGTTATTCTTTTAAAGGTTGTACCCTGCCCCCTTCCCTCCTGTTCCAAAAACTTGTGGATTTAATCTAACACTTATTTATCAGTTTTCTAGTTATTAACGAAGTAGTTTTAATTCAGTCCATTTTATTTGCTGTATGTTTTTGTAAAAGGAAAAACATGTATGCACAACTATCACATCTTCCTAAATGCAGACATGTTGCATCCATTTATCCAATTCATTCAAACAGGCCTTAACTAAGTTACTTCTGTGAGTGGGAGTCTGCTGTGCTAAGAATCAGACACTGATAAGACAGAGTCTTCCGCCAAAGCATCAAGAGTCTAGATAAACAAGTCAACAATTTTGTCATATACAGGAAGGAAAAAAATATCCTTAAAAGAGAACAACAGAAATAAAGTCATGTAAGTGTGTAAGTTTAAGAGAATTTGGGAATAAAACATAATAATTTTTAGTAAGCCCTGTTCTAGGTACTATGCTAGGAACTTTATTATCTAATGTTATAATATAATAATTATTTTATTCTCTAATATTATAATAGTGTTATCTATTATGAGTCCCATAACCATCCTTAAAGTTAAGTTTACTTTCCCAACTTTCCCAATTTTACAGATAATAAGCTGAGGGTTAAATAACTTGAGCAAACTGTCACATCTAGTAAATCATGGAGGTGTGATTTGAATCTGGTTCTGACTCCATTTCCTGTGATTTTAAAACCCTGAGTCTTAGACTGAGTGGTTTGTCACAGCTGGAGAAAGTAATTCTGGGAAAAATGGCTGAAACACAGTCTCTTTACCAGGCAGGTGAAGATCTTATGGACCCTGTGCACTGCATTTGTATTTTTCTGGTCTTCAAAATTTCATTCATGAATGTAAGTTATTTCCAGGATTATGGTGATAACAAATATCCCTCCTGCCAGACTTCTGAGTGGCAAATAACATATGTTTTCTGGTTTCTGAAAAATGCAGATTTGCCTTCTTGACCTGACTTTTTTTTAACTTGGAAAACTTACACAGTTTTTACTGTGAAGACTGTTGACCTCTTGAACTCTTTTCCTTCCTTCTCGCCCTCAGCCCTACATCAACCACTCACTCCCACAGACACACCCTGTATCTTCCATCAGAAGCAGAAATTCCTCCATGAGCTTGCTTTCAAGTATTCCTCTCTCCAATCACCAACTACTCTTTTCCAAGTTTACCCTTGATGCCCCAAAATCTTAAAATTCTTCAGTCCTACTCAGTAATGGAGCTGTTGATTCAACCAATTCTTCCTTGTTTCTCTTCCCATTGATATCTTCTTCCCCAGGTTTAAGAAGCTCACAGTCCATCTTTGTTATCTCTTACCTACAACTATATTTAATTCCCTACTCCTCTCTTCCTAGACCCTGATTGTCTGCTTCTTCACTCATTCTGCTAACTATGACAGGAAAGGCTACAACCACATTGAGTGGCTGGCCACTCTAAATATACTTCCAAATTCAAGTGATTCACAGGCTGCCCAGTAATTATATTATAGTTTCCTTGTTTATTTTCCTTCCTTCTGTTGTTGACCTCTCCTGAATAACTCGTTCTGAGTTATTTTTTTCTCAGGATATATGCCCAGTAGTGGGATTGCTGGGTCATATGGTAGTTCTACTTTTAGTTTTTTAAGGAACATCCATACTGTTCTCCATAGTGGCTGTATCAATTCACATTCCCACCAACAGTGCAAGAGGGTTCCCTTTTCTCTACTCCCTCTCCAGCATTTATTGTTTGTAGATTTTTTGATGATGGCCATTCTGACTGGTGTGAGGTGATACCTCATTGTAGTTTTTGATTTGCATTTCTCTAATGATTAGTGATGTTGAGCATCCTTTCATGTGTTTGTTGGCAATCTGTATATCTTCCTTGGAGAAATGTCTGTTGAGGTCTTCTGCCCATTTTTGAATTGGATTGTTTGTTTTTCTGCTATTGAGCTGCATGTGCTGCTTGTAAATTTTGAAGATAATTCCTTTGTCAGTTGTTTCACTTGCAAATATTTTCTCCCATTCTGAGGGTTGTCTTTTCCTCATGTTTATGTTTTCCTTTGCTGTGCAGAAGCTTTTAAGTTTCATTATGTCCCATTTGTTTATTTTTGTTTTTATTTCCATTTTTCTAGGAAGTGGGTCAAAAAGGATCTTGCTGTGATTTATGTCATAGAGTGTTCTGCCTATGTTTTCCTCTAAGAGTTTTATAGTGTCTGGCCTTAAATTTAGGTCTTTAATCCATTTTGAGTTTATTTTTGTGTATGGTGTTAGGGAATGTTCTAAATTCATTCTTTTACATGTAGCTGTCCAGTTTTCCCAGCACCACTTAGTGAAGAGACTGTCTTTTCTCCATGGTATATTCTTGCCTCCTTTATCAAAGATAAGGTGACAATGTGTCGGTGTCTTATAATTTTTTGCATACAGGTCTTTTGTCTCCTTAGGTAGGTTTATTCCCAGGTATTTTATTCTTTTTGTTGCAGTGGTAAATGGGAGTATTTCCTTAATTTCTCTTTCAGATTTTTCATCATTAATGTATAGGAATGCAAGAGATTTCTGTGCATTAATTTTGTATCCTGCTACTTTACCAAATTCATTGATTAGATCTAGTAGTTTTCTGGTAGCATCTTTAGGATTCTCTGTGTATAGTATCATGTCACCTGCAAACAGTGACAACTTTACTTCTTATTTTCCAGTTTGGATTCCTTTTACTTCTTTTTCTTCTCTGATTGCTGTGGCTAAAACTTCCAAAGCTATGTTGAATAATAGTGGTGAGAGTGGAAAACCATGTCTTGTTCCTTATCTTAGAGGAAATGGTTTCAGTTTTTCACCATTGAGAACGATGTTGGCTGTGGGTTTGTCATATATGGCTTTTATTACGTTAAGGTAAGTTCCCTCTATGCCTACTTTCTGGAGGATTTTTATCATAAATGGGTGTTGATTCTGTTGAAAACTTTTTCTGCATGTATTGAGATGATCATATGGTTTTTCTCCTTCAGTTTGTTAATATGGTGTATCACATTGATTGATTTGCATATATAGAAGAATCCTTTCATTCCTGGGATAAACCCCACTTGATCACGGCATATGATCCTTTTAATGTGCTGATGGATTCTCTTTGCTCATATTTTGTTGAGGAGTTCTGCATCTATGTTCATCAGTGATATTGGCCTGTAGTTTTCTTTTTTTTTTTGACATCTCTATCTGGTTTTGGTATCAGGGTGATGGTGGCCTCAAAGAATGAGTTTAGGAGTGTTACTCCCTCTGTTATATTTTAGAAGAGTTTGAGAAGGATAGGTGTTAGCTCTTCTCTAAATGTTTAATAGAATTCCCCTGTGAACCCATCTGGTCCTGGGCTTTTGTTTGTTGGAAATTTTTAATCGCATTCTCAATTTCAGTGCTTGTGATGGTCTGTTAGCATCTTCTATTTCTTCCTGGTTCAGTCTCAGAAGGTTGTGCTTTTCTAAGAATTTGTCCATTTCTTCCAGGTTGTCCATTTTATTGGCATAATTGCTTGTAGTAATTGCTCATGATCCTTTGTATTTCTGAAGTGTCAGTTGTTACTTCCCCTTTTTCATTTCTAATTCTATTGATTTGAGTCTTCTCCCTTTTTTTCTTGATGAGCCTAGCTAATGGTTTATCAATTTTGTTTATCTTCTCAAAGAACCAGCTTTTAGTTTTATTGACCTTTGCTATAATTTCCTTCATTTCTTTCTCATTTATTTCTGATCTGATATTTATGATTTCTTTCCTTCTGCTAACTTTGGGGGGTTTTTGTTCTTCTTTCTCTAATTGCTTTAGGTGTAAGTTTAGGTTGTTTATTTGGGATGTTTCTTGTTTCTTGAGGTAGGATTGTATTGCTATAAACTTCCCTCTTAGAACTGCTTTTGCTGCATCCCATATGTTTTGGGTTGTAATGTTTTCCTTGTCATTTGTTTCTAGGTATTTTTTGATTTCCTCTTTGATTTCTTCAGTGATCTCTTGGTTATTTAGTAGTGTATTGTTTAACCTCCATGCGTTTGTATTTTTTACAGATTTTTTTCCCTGTAATTGATATCTAGTCTCATAGCGTGTGGTCAGAAAAGATACTTGATACAATTTCAGTGTTCTTAAATTTACCAAAACTTGATTTGTGACCCAAGATATGATCTATTCTGGAGAATGTTCCATGAGCATTTGAGAAGAAAGCGTATTCTGTTGTTTTTGGATAGAATGTCTCATAAATGTCAATTAAGTTCTTCTTGTTTAATGTATCATTTAAAGCTTGTGTTTCCTTATTTATTTTCATTTTGGGTGATCTGTCCATTGGTGAAAGTGGTGTGTTAAAGTCCCCTACTATGAATGTGTTACTGCAGATTTCCCCTTTATGGCTGTTAGCATTTGCCTTATGTATTGAGGTGCTCCTATGTTGGGTGCATAAATATTTACAATTGTTATATCTTCTTCTTGGATTGATCCCTGGATCATTATGTAGTGTCCTTCTTTGTCTCTTATAATAGTCTTTATTTTAAAGTCTATTTTGTCTGATATGAGAATTGCTACACAGCTTTTTTTTGATTTCCATTTGCGTGGATTATCTTTTTCCCTCCCCTCACTTTAAGGCTGTATGTGTCCCTAGGTCTGTAGTGGGTCTCTTGTAGACAGCATATATATGGGTCTTGTTTTTGTATATCTTCAGCCAGTCTATGTCTTTTGGTTGGAGCATTTAATCCATTTACATTTAAGGTAGTTATCAATATGTATGTTCCTATTACCATTTCTTAATTGTTTTGGGTTTGTTATTGTAGATCTTCACCTTCTCTTGTGTTTCCTGCCTAGAGTAGTTCTTTTAGCATTTGTAAAGCTGGTTTGGTGGTACTGAATTCTCTTAGCTTTTGCCTGCCTGTAAAGTTTATAATTTCTCTGTCGAATCTGAATAAGATCCTTGCTGAGTAAAGTAATCTTGGTTATAGGTTTTTTCCCTTTGATCACTTTAAATATGTCCTGCCACTCCCTTCTGGCTTGCAGAGTTTCTGCTGAATGATCAGCTGTTAACCTTATGGGGATTTCCTTGCATGTTATTTGATGTTTTTCCCTTGCTGCTCTTAATATTTTTTCTATCTATTTGATTTTTGATAATTTGATTAGTATGTGTCTTGGTGTGTTTCTCTTTGGATTTATCCTGTAGGGGACTCTCTGTGCTTCCTGGACTTGATTGACTATTTCCTTTCCCATATTAGGGAATTTTTCAACTATAATCTCGTCAAATATTTTGTCAGTCTCTTTCTTTTTCTCTTCTTCTTCTGGGACCCCTAAAATTCGAATGTTTGTGCATTTATTGTCCTCCCAGAAGTCTCTGAGACTGTCCTCAATTCTTTTCATTCTTTTTTCTTTATTCTGCTCTGCAGTAGTTATTTCCACTAGTTTATCTTCCAGGTCATTATCCGTTCTTCTGCCTCAGTTATTCTGTTATTGATTCCTCTAGTGAATTTTAAATTTCATTTATTGTGTTGTTCATCATTGTTTGTTTGCTCTTTAGTTCTTCTAGGTCCTTTTTAAACGTTTCTTGTATTTTCTCCATTCTATTTCCAAGATTTTGGATCATCTTTACTATCATTACTCTGAATTCTTTTTCAGGTGAACTGCCTACTTCCTCTTCATTTGTTTGGTCTGGTGGGTTTTTACCTTGCTCCTTTATCTGCTGCATATTTCTCTGTCTTCTCATTTTGCTTAACTTACTGTGTTTGGGGTCTCCTTTTCACAGGCTGCTGGTTCGTAGTTCCTGTTGTTTTTGGTGTCTGCCCCCATTGGCTAAGGTTGGTTCAGTGAGTTGTGTAGGCTTCCTGATGCAGGGAACTCATGCCTGTGTTCTGGTGGATGAGGCTGGATCTTGTCTTTCTGGTGGGCAGGACTGCGTCTGGTGGTGTGTTTTGGGGTGTCTGTGACCTTATTATGATTTTAAGCAGTCTCTCTGCTAACGGGTAGGCTTGTGTTCCTGTCTTGCTAGTTGTTTGGCATAGGGTGTCCAGCACTGTAGCTTGCTGGTCGTTGAGTGGAGCTGGGTCTTAGCATTGAGATGGAGATATCTGGGTGAGCTTTTGCCGTTTGATATTACGTGAAGCTGGGAGGTCTCTGGTGGACACATGTCTTGAACTCGGCTCTCCTACCTCACAGGTACAGGCCTGACACTCGGCCAGAGCACCAAGACCCTGTCAGCCACACGGCTTTTGGGAAGTCTGAGGTCTCTGCCAGCATTCAGTAGGTGTTCTGTAGGAGTTGTTCCACATGTAGATGTATTTCTGATGTATTTGTGGGGAGGAAGGTTATCTCCATGTCTTATTCCTCCACCATCTTGAAAGTCTCCCCATGCTGAAGTTTATAGGTTTAAAATGATATGATTTCTGAAAATTGCTTTAAGATACTTTGTAACAAAAGAAGAAGTAGGATGTATAATTTAAAAATCTTTATCAATCTTGGATGATGGGTGCTGTGGACTGAATTATGTCTGTCTCAAATTCACCTATTGAAGCTCTAAACCCAATGTGACTTTGGAGATAGTACTTACAGGGGATAATTAAGATCAAATTAGGTTATGAGGGTGGGATTCTAATCTAATAGTACTGGTAGCCTTATAAGGAGAGAAAGAGTGAGTGCTCTGTTTTTCTCCCAATGCAGTCACATACCGAAGAACAGTCATGTGAGGCCACAGCAAGAAGGTAGACTTCTGCAAGCTAGGAAGAGATTTCTCACTTAAAACTGAATTAGCTGGCACCTTGATCTTAGATCTCCCAGCCTCCAGAGCTGTGATAAATCAATTTTTGTTGTTTAAGCCACCCCATCTATGGAATTTTGTGTTGATATCCCAAGCAGACTAATACAATGGATAGGAGGGAATTGATTATATTAGGCTTTCTAATTTTATGTATTTAGAAAACAAAAAAATTCTTCTGCTAACAGTTTCTGACCCATGTCAGTAGAAGTAAAATGTTATTTAAAATTAAAATTCTCATTTTACTACTCTGTCCCCTAACCTCAATCCATTTGATCTTGTAGGTTTCCTGCTAATATGTCATTAGCAGCCTGCAGCCTACAGGAGACAATCCAAACTGCTTAGCCAGCCAGTCTTTCCCATAATTAAGCTCTAAGTGAATATTTCCAGAAATGTCTCCCTCTTCTCTCTGTAACACGTCTTTATACTTTAACAAAAGAAACTAACTTTACATTACCAAAAATGTCCTCTCTCCATTTATATTTGTAATGATTCTTCAAGTTCAGCTCAATTTTTACATTAAAATAAAAAAGATAACTAAACAGTTACTATATCCAACTATATGCAACCAAATAAATGAAGGCTGCATAGGTTCCAACAGCAGCCCTTGATTTTTCCTTCCTAGGGAGCTGGTAATAACCTTCAATCAGTGTGGCTGTGAAATTACTTCTGATAGAACTGTACATCCTCTCTTATGACTCTCACTCTGGGAGCCTCATTGGTGCAGGCTTGTCTCCTAGTTTCAATACCTTTTTTGATGAGTTTGTAGTTTTACACTTATATACTTGCAGGATGTTCAGCCCATATTATTGTGTTGCTTTTCTTTTACCTTACACATTTTCTTTCCCATCACCTTCTTTCTTCATACCCCCCGACCCCCAGGATGTTGATTTTAACTTGCTACTTCCATATTCTTTTAATTCATGTAATTATACACACACACACATACAAAAGTTTCACATCTTTGGTTTACAAAATGGGAACATTTCATCTATACTTCTCTGCATCTTGCTCTTTCTTACTTAACAGCTCATTACCAAAATCCCACCTCATCAGATGATGAAGATTTGACTCATTCTTCAAAATAACTTCATAATATTCTCAGCAGAGATAAACCACAGTTTACTCAACCATTTCCCTATTGATAAGCATTCACTTGTCCTCTTCTAGTTTTGCCACTAACACCTTGTGGGAGTGGAATCACTGGTATGTGGATTTTAATTTGAACACATGCTTTCAAATTGCTTTCTTAAAAGTTTGTGAGAGTTAACATTTCTTTAAGCAATGTATGAGAGTCCCCTAGTACATGGGGGCATGTTAGGCATTATTACACCTTTGGTCATATGCCATCCACTGGGGAAAATAGTCATATCTCAGGATGACTTTCACTTGCATTTCTCACACTCTCCATGGTGGTTCATCATACTTCCATCTATCTTTGGCCATTTTGATTTGTTCTGTAAATTATCTATTCTTATCTTTGGCCTGTTTTTCTGAGATATCAGTCTTTTTGTTATCTGTTTTTAAATAACTTAGAATATTAAACATAATAACCCTTTTAAATTATCTACATTACAAGTATTTGTTTTCTCTAATCTATCATTTATTAACTGCTTAAAATTTACTTTTTTCATAGATGAATTTTGAATGTTTATGTAGTAAATATGTTTATCTTTTGTTTCATACCTTCTAAGCCTTTTGTCTTGTTTTTAACAAACTCTCAAATATCTAGGTTGTATTATATAATCTCTAAATTGTCTTCTATGATTTTTATTGTTTTATAATTACATCTTTAATCAACAGGATTTGAGTGAGACAAGGATCCAATGTATTTTCTTCTAATGGATAGTCCGTTATAATATCCACTTACTAAATTAGACCATCCTTTTCAAATGAATTGAAAAACCTCCTTAGTGATCCATTATATTCCACAATATACTGTGATCTATTTCTGAGCCATGTGTGCCTCTGTGCCAGTGGTTTTAAAATTTTACATTCATATAAAATCTTCTCTCTTACTAGTTGGAAGTTCTGTCTTCTTGCTTTGGGATCCCATAGTACTTTATTTTTACTTCTCTTAAGACAATTACCACTTCCTACCTCAAATTATAGTTGCTTATACATGTCTCTATTTCGCTATAAAATCCTTTAAGGGAAAAATGCCCATCTAATTTATCTTTGCACTTTCCACAGTTTCTTGAGCAACTTAGAAACTTTGGACATAGTTATTGAATGAACACACTAATGATTAAACACAAATTATGAAAACCATAAGAGTTTCATACAGTTTTAGAAACCCAAAATGCTGGTGATTCTAATCAAGATGATGCAGGATTTGTTCTTGTTTTACCTCAGAAGTTCTTACTACAGTGAATGGATTTGAACCAAGAAATTTTATTTATGTAATCTCTTAATGTTGTACTCATTGGTGCATAAACCCAGACTACCCCTTCTTGCATAGTTCATTCTACTGTATGAACATTTAGTAAGTGGTTCAGTTTAATTTAGTTTTATGCTTAGTACCTTTCCCACTTATTAAAGTCATGAATGACATAAATGAGTTCATACATCTACAAGATCCAGAAAACTTTGATAATATTAAACCAAACCAGAGAAAAGCATTTATTAAAATAGGTATTCACCTATTTTTCTTAATCACAGCTTTTGAAATGTCAATTTTGCTGTAATACAATAACAAACAACAATTAGAGCAACTAAAATTTCTAATTCATTAATATGTTGGCATTACATAAATCTTGATGTTCAAGTCAGCAAAAAAGAGGGATTAACAAATGTTCACCTGGAGCTACCTAAAGTCTTGCAGCTTTAACTCTGGGCCTATAACAATTTGCAGAGGAGCTGTTTGTGGTAGCCTCTGGGTAAAATAAGCTAGGAAATTCTGCTTCATTTCAAGCCATTCTGTGAAATACACTGAGAAAAGGTGAAAGCTGACTCAATTTTGCCCTTTTTGACATAATGTTTTCTTTCTTTATATTCAGCATATATATATATATATATATATATATATATATAAGGCAGTGTGCAAAAATTTTTAATACTCAAATGCGCAGGTAATGATAATACTGAGATGCAGTCCTTGTGTTAAAAAAACACCCTAATTTGCTTGTTCTGGTAGGGTGCTCAAAGTGTGAATCAAAAGTGCAGTTACACTGGGGCAAAAGCTAAGGGGTCCTGATGAGGCAGACTGATAGACAAGATTTATGGAGCATTGCCACTTTTAAATATGGTTATTCAGCTCATTTTGGACAGCTCTTTCTGAGATTTTTTATTAAATAAATCATCATATTTCTGAGATCAGGAGCCCTCCATTAATGTTTGAATAGACTTCATCTTCCTTAATGACCTTCATTTCCTACAGAAATATTTCTTCTAGCCTGGTAACTCCAAAATTAGCAAAATGATCAAACAAGGCCTTGGCCATTGTTGTATGAATTGAGTGGATGCTCTTTTTGTCCTTGTTACTTTTTTTTTCCCTCTGATTTAAGCTTCTCATTTGAGATAACATAGACTTTTTACCAGGAACAAATCAATGTCAGAAGGCCAACCTAATAACAATGAGCCAATAGCCATCAGCTTAATATCAAAGTCTTTCATTAAATCCTTGGAATGGGCTAGTAGAAACATCTAGTTCTCAGAGTTCAAAGCAAAGGAATAATCCCAGAAAGAAGTTGAAAGGTTAGAGGAATTCAGAGGGATAAGAATCTTATGGCTTGCTAGTAATTTTAGTGCTAGTCAGTAATATTGAGACATTATTCTGATTTAATCCTGATAATTTTATTTACTTCTCCGGGACAGGAAATAAGCCAAGGGTGGTTTGGGTGGTCCTGAGTTTAGAGGAAATGCAGAGAAGTGACTTCCTTGGAAAGAAGGGAAATAACAAAAGAACAGTGTTAAAGTAGACAACAGAGAATGATGTTCTCTGACAAGCAAACATGCTGGGTCTAACTTGCCTTCCCTGGTAATGAAGCACTTTTTGTTTTGTCATAAAATGAAAAGCAGTTTACTATAACAGTGGGTTGCTAAACGTGAGATCCATCATAAAAGTGATGATGTAAACAGATATTTGAACCATTTAAAAATATAATACATAAAAAGAAGTGAACAACAAAACATTTGAGTGATTAAAATCTAAATGAGATTGAATATACCATGGTTACATAAAATATGCAAATGATCTGATCTTTTTCTTCATTTACTATGTCTTAATGGTGGGGGAAATAATGTACTTCCAATTGATACTAAAAAGGAACTGTTTTATTATGTTTACCACACAGTGAGTCTGCCTAAGGCATTCTCTAGTTACGTTATACATTATTAACTGTTATAAACCATTACTCTGAATAGCACCCAAGAGTCCTGGAAGTTAATGTATCTCTTTAAGTGCTTAGCTCACTACAACAGGGTAACTTAGACATTGAAAAGTGACTGCTTGTTCATTGACTCTGATTCTGCCAAGATTAAGATAAAGTTTGGAGTGGGGTCAGAGCATGTCATAAAACATAAAAGTAAGAAGAGGGGAAAAATTCAATTCATTGAAACAGAAATTCTCAATGTTGATTTTATGATACTCTAGGGTATCCATTTCAATAACTGTCACAGAATTCTCCAAATGATCAAAGAATATGGCTCTGATATGCCCTTCTAACCCCCCGCCCCCAACATAGGTCCTTGACAGGCACGAGACATGTCTGTAGCCTTTCCCCTGCTACCACTGCTGATAAGGACATGATTAGAGAAATGTACAGGGTTTGGAGAACTTACTTCCCTCTTTCTCTTCCTCCAATCTGTTAAACGTATTTGGTCAGAAAATTTTTCTATACTTCCTGTACTGCTAAGGACAGAGATAATTAACTGTTGATTATTTCATTAATGTTATCCCAGCACATGATGTAAGGGAAGCTCCCTTCCATTTTTTGTTCCAATCTCTACTAGAAAGTATAAATAACTATTCCCTTGTCTGATTGAATTTATTTCTTTATTCAGCAAACATTTATTCACATATCTACTATGTGCCAGGTAGTATGCAAGGGGTAGGAAAAAAATAAGATATATATATTCATGTCCTTTTGAATAAAATTGGAAAACACTTAAGAGAAACTCATGGTTTTGGTTTGTTTTTATATTACAAGTATAATTTTGGTTTGATAGGACATTTGTGATTTTTTTAGTTTACCTTTCTTTATATCTCATTCATTGTGAATTTTTCCTAGACCTGTAAAACATTTTTTGATACCATGAAGTCTCTCATTTAATTTGCATACATGGTATAGCTAACAGAACTTAATATTTGTTAACAGGTAATAGAACTGTCCCATGCCTTCAACTTTGTTCTTTCTGAGCTTCTTCCTGATGGACTCTCCTTTATTATATGCCAGAGATATAAGAAAAAGGAGAGATATGAGGAAGAAAAAAACTGAAGAGAGAACACAAAAAATGGAAGGAAATAAAATGGAAAGGATAAAAGGATAGTATTTAACAGGAAGACAAGGAAATTCAAAAGTGGGGAAACAGAATCAGTAATGTTAAAGACAGAAGCAAACTCATACTCATTTATTGTTTCACACATCAAGCACAGCCCCTCACTGTTTCCTAAGAGGTAAATAATCATTTATTATCCAAACATTTACAAGCAGATCCTCACTGTATCTAATAATCTAACAAATGTCTGAGAGATTGCATTAAAAAAATTACAAAACACTATTCATCTATTGTTTTTAAACCTTCTTTTCATTGGGAATGTTCAGTTTTTGAAGTTGTCTGTGAAGTTTTTGTATTCTCACAGATGAGTTCCAAACAAACAGCACAAAACAAGCAAACAAACAACAACAACAAACCCTCTACAGTTCAGGATGGAGAAAAGTTTAACGGGAGCTCATGACAAAACATGCCTTGGGATTGCAGTAGAGAGGGGTCTTAAAAATGTATTAAAGTAGAATGTGGTCACAGGAAAACCAATATGATCTTAAGTGACATAATAGAAGTATAATGTGCAAAAAGGAGATGATAATTATACTGTATCTGATTAGACCTGCCTTAGGTTTTACATTCATCATGGAGGACTGCAGACAGACTATACTCCTATACTCTGTTTAGAGGGTATGACCAGGAGAACGAGTAAACTGCCTCCTGTGGGCTTGGACTGTTGAGTAAGCGAGATGAGAGCAGAACTAGGGGTACAGCATGGCTGTCTTTATTTATCTGAAGGGCCACCTTGTGGAACAGGTATGTTTGTTACTATGGTCCCACAGCATTAGGAGTAATAAGCATATTCCAGCTCACATTTTAAAGGGTATACTCATCCTCACAGATGCCAGTAATAGATTGGGCTATGCCAAATTACTATTAGCCACAATTAGCATAATCTGGATGGATACCTACCCGGTAAGAATAGTGTTGAAAGATTCAGTTGTCAGGTGGATAGCTAAATGAAAGTGTTTCTATGTCTCCTTCTACTCTAAAACATAACTTTCTGAATATTAATAGAAAATAGAAATATAGAGTTCTCTAGTCTATCAAAAGATATATGTATTAATAAATATCTTGGTACAGTTTTCCTCAATAAGTAATTTTTATTACCTTAAGTCAATGAATCAGTCATTTATATTGGTTTTTATAACACTGCATGATACTGTATAATAATTTCTGTCTTATTCATTAGAAAAAATATCCTTATGTCCATCATTAGGGCTTCAAGATGGATAAGTGAAGACATGTGCCAGAAATTACACATGTAGATGCGTATGTACACAAACATTTGTATGGAGGAGGTTGTCTATTTAGGGATAGAATTACTTCTGGCTCACAGAATTACTTCTGGTTTGTGAATATTAGAAAGAAAGAAAGGAAAAGAGACACGAAATCTGGGGCAGCAGAGAAAACTTTAATTTTGTGGAGAAAGATATACAGGAAAACGAGTTTTCAGAATCTAAAACAGTGTGAGGGAAAAGTTCCATTGGTTTAATAATAATAGGTAATTGACCAGATAGACAAGAGCTGTTTCTACATTGTAGACTAAGCAGATTGAGAGAAATCAGTGATAATGTCCCTGGAGAGATGATAAAATAATATACAAAGAAACAAAGAGAAATTTACCAGTATGAGCAGAAGGTGAAAAAGGATCTGGAATTTCTTGTTTCTTATTTTGATATTGAAATATTTCTCCTATAGCCTCCTCCTTTCTCTAGAACCCAAAAGAGTAAGCGAGCATCTAATTGGAATGATATCCTGTTTTAGAGAATTTTACATGCTCTTTTCAAACCATACATTCTATTGGTCCAGTCTAAATCTATAACTCCATCCAGTTTCCTTTAATTATTGGGTTTTGGAATGACCACTGATGCCATGGAGAGTCCTACTCTTATATTATGTGGTTAGGACTCCAAGAAAAGTTGCTTTACACATTTTTACTATCTGCTTCAATGAGAAAAGAAAAAATTGATTTCCGTTTCTTTTCAGCATATCTTATTCCAACATATTATTTGGTCAAGATCCTTCCATCACCTTTGTGTTACATCCATTATGTCCTTTGGAGGTAGGTCATACTCAGGGTTTTGGTGACATAGTAAAACTTGGTGGAGGAGAAAATCTATTTTCTAGGTCACTATATTCATGTTATTATATAGATGCATATATATATATATATATATATATATATATATATGTATATATACATACATACACACGCACAAACATAATTTCTTTATTATGTTTTGTCTTTTCTTCCTCTTTTCCTCATACTTTTTCTTATTCACCTTATTCTCCTTCCTCCTCTTCCTCCTACTTTTTTTTTTTTGCGGTATGCGGGCCTCTCACTGTTGTGGCTTCTCCCGTTGTGGAGCACAGGCTCCGGACGCGCAGGCTCAGCAGCCATGGCTCACGGGCCCAGCTGCTCCACGGCATGTGGGATCTTTCCGGACCGGGGCATGAACCCATGTCCCCTTCATCGGCAGGCGGACTCTCAACCACTGTACCACCAGGGAAGCCCTTCCTCCTACTTTTATTACTAGTAGCAATAGCAACAGCAATATCTTCTACTTACTGAACAGTGACCATATGTTTGGTGTGTGCTTGTCATCCTACATACATTATGTATAGCACTAAAAATGTTAGCATTTCCCCACTTTTTAGGGGTAGAAACAGAGGGAAAAAAATGTTAATTCACAAAGTTAGTAGAGCAGGATCCCTGCATTGAATTATTCTAAAAGTCAGGTAGTGCTGAAACTAAAATTTCACAATTTGTAAAGTTAAGAGAACTGGTCTCAATGGATGTTGAAAGAAACAAAGGAAAATTTGTTTTACATACGCAAGTAATGATAAATATTTCCATTTGTATAATTTTGGGACAAGTTTATAAATGAAAGCAGGGTGTGGACATGAGTTATTTCTGGCTGTCATCTTATCATAGACAGTGCCATTTAAAAACTCCTGTGTTAATTGAAAATGATTCTTACCAAAGGTTTATCTAGATAAATAATAATTTCAAAATTTTGATTAAAACTTTCTGCTGCCTATCTCCCTAAAATATCTCCTTCATTGACGCTCCATTCTCTAGATCAGTAATGATAAATAGTAATTACAGTTTATCTTGAGAGGCTACTTTAAAACTTCAACTGTAAGTGGCTTTAAATGTTTAATGTGTAATTATAATGTGGAAATAAATTAATAACCTGGAAAAACAAAAGAAGGGGTTGGCATATATTCCTTTCATATTGAACATTTGTCTTCTAATAGACCCTGAATCAGTAATATGAAATTGGTACTTAAAACAATAATGTAAGCCTAAAGGGATTTCTTACACTTGATGACCAAATTATATTTGGTACATAATTGATATTCAGCATATGTTGGTGAATAAATGAGGGATGGACAACATAGACTGAAGTTGGCTTGTACTTAGCATAAAAAATATTTTCTAATATGTAAGGAATGATGGCCAAAACCTTGGAGGGTCCTAAGGTATTTACAAGGGAACAGGCATTTTCACCTAAAATATATTAAAAATAATAATACTAGAGAATTATTCAGACAGTCTCAGATACTGACTTTTCAAGACCTTTCCATCAGAAATTTATTATTTGTTTTAAATTATCCAGCTAATTCATTAAATCATTCAACATATGCATACATTATTTAGTAAACAAAAAGAGGACTCAGAGTAAACAATGGTGACCCATTCAATCTGGAGGAGTAAGGTACACATTAATTGATATTCTAATTGTATATGTTTTAAAGTTTCATATTTTTTCAAATTAAATGATAGTTTCAAAATCTAGAAACTATTCTGGACAAATCAAGTCATTTGTCAAAGTTCAGTGATTAAAAAATCTTCATATTTGATACAATTGCCTTCCTAATCATTTCACTTTCTGCTTTTGAATAATAATTTTTTGTAATTTAAATTGTAATTTTAAGGTTCCTTTGAACGTTTAAAGATTAATCTTATTTAAATTTCTCTGTTCATCTTAGTATTACCTAAGCACAGTTATTCAGAAATAAGTTCCTGACATTGCCTTCTATTTTTTTTTCCTATCTGAATTTCTGTCTCAAATTCATATGTATTCATGAAATACTTAGAAAATTTATCCACATTAGAAACTGAAAATTAGGTAACCAAAAACAATTTGACTTTCCAATACCTGAGTTTGGCCAAAAAAAAAAAAAAGAGAGAGAGATTAGAGTTATTGTTATTGTTATTGTTCAGAGAACAGTACTGATTTTTTAGAAAATATCCAATTTCTGCTATATGAGAGCTGCGATGTTCTTTGTGAAGCTCTTCTTATCTGATAAAGAATGAGTTTACTCATCAGTTGTCAGTTACTCAAGATGATTCAACAGGGAGTGAGAGAAAAATTGCTGAGACAATGCATGCACTAAGCAGTTTATTAATGAATGAATAGCCCCCTCCTCCAATTCTAGTAAGCAATCCTGTGTAGATTTACTTCTTAGCATCTTGAGAAGATTTTCATCTCAAATGTACCTCTTTCAAAGATGCTCAAACTCTTGGAATGGTCACCATTTATCAGCTTACACTTTACATATTACATATGCCAAGTATTTCCTCAAGGTCACCTTTTAATTTTCTCTCCCTAGGACCGTGTATTTTTAAAAGAAAATTATTTCCATCAAACTACATTTATGTTTTAATTAATTTTCTTCCTTTTACCTATCAAATACATATAATAGCCAATCCCAAGTACTAAATTATTTTTTCAGTCAAAAGTAAAACAACAAAACTTAAATTTTAATTGACCTAGGTAGATCTCCATTACTTTATTTGAGACTCTTCATGGCTCAAAAAGTCTGAATAAGGAAGCATAGTTTTGATTATTGTGATTAATAGTGATTTTTAAAGTATTAACAGTGATTTTTTCCCCTTTGATCCATCTTCTTCACAACTGTCAGAATATCATATTTACCATGAAACTCCTCTGCCAAAATCTTTCAGTGATTAACTATTTCTTCCAGGAGAAAAAACAAGCTAATTAGCATGGTTTAAAAGAGCAGCCATAACCTGCCCCATTCCTCATCTTCCACCATTGCTTGAGTTACAGTACATGTTCAAGTGACTAAACCATTTGCCTTCTCAATCTGTACTTCACTTCCCAACATTCTCCCCAAGCATATATACTAGTATCTTGTGTTCTCTGCCAGTCATACTCCTTCTCAGCTCAGAAAAACCCAACTTTCTACTCAGAAAACTCTTTTGAACTTTTCAGCATGTGCTCCCTTGGCAACTCATGTGTGTGTCTGGAGTAAAACATGCTATGCATGGAGGTGTCTGCCTTTCTAGGTGCTTAGCTCTTTGAGAGGTGGGTCTATGTCTCAAGAATCATGTACCCAGTGCTTGGCACACACAATGACAGGATTGGAGATAGGCTTTAAGCTGGTGAGAGAGACACTGAATGGAAAGATAGAAGAGTATAAAGTTGAGCTCATCTATTTAACTTCCTTTAGTCATATGCCAGTGAATAAATGAACAGGACCATCTTGTTATGATTTGAAATACACAAAAGGAGAGTTCAGAGTCAGTTGGCTTCTGATACACTCTTCCCTTACATCACCCACCCCATTGGAAAAAGGTAGCATTTCTCCTACAGGACAAGAGAAAAATATCCAGTATTTTTGTTGTTTATATTTTCTTCATGCAAAATCTATACTTTTCAAAGCTCAAGGCAGTTAATGGACGTCCCTAGTTTCTACTGTGTTCCAAAGATGCAGCAAAGTTTGGAAGTTACGTTCTTTTCCTGGACTTCTGGAAAATGTCACACCCTAATAGAATTCTCAAGCTGGTAGGAATCTTAAGAGATCTAGAGCAACTCCTTATTTTACAGGTGAGGAAACATTTGCTTATTTATCCATCATCCATTTCATAGCTGAAAGTGCCAGGAAAGTGCCTGGTGCCATGACAAAAATGAGTAAACATGCTCTTATTCGGGGAGTTCACTGTCTAGTTAGAAATAATACCATTTAAAAAGATAATTACACAGATAAAACATTTACAGAATTTGGACCCAAAGAGGTGAATTGATTTGCCCAAAGCCTCATGCACAGAAAATTGGTGGTTGATCTAAAGTGTAGGGTACAAATGAGTTAACTTCTGTCCTTTGCTCTTTCTAAAATTAATTGTTTTTAAAAGTTTTGTAAACTATAGAGTGATATATGAATATTTTAATTACTTCGTTGTCACCCTTTGATGTTTTGCGTTTCTACTGGTAGAATATTAAATCAGTATTTACTACAGTATATCTAAAATTCAAGGTCAGTGCTGTTCCTCATAGACTCCTAATTCCTTTGAGAGAAGGTATGGTATAATGATAAAGAGAACAGCCTTTTGAGTGAGAGCCATGTGAGTCACAGCTGTAGTCCACCACTTAACAAGAAATACAACCTCAGACAAATTAATTGACCTTTCTCTCTTAGTTTCCTAATCTGTGAAATAAGACTGGAAGTGTTCCTCCCACATATGGCTTTTAGGAGATTTAATAAGACACTGCATGTGATGCAACATACATAGTAAGCACTCAATAAAATGGAAAGAAGTTTGCTATTTTTGTCATTTTGCCACTTATATACAGTCTTTATAGAACAGTCTGTGAATCAGAAAACATGCTACCAATAACATAACACTTCAGAGCTGAACTTGGAGTTCACTCAGTTTACAAAGTAAAAATCATTTGCTCACTCCTTTGTTCAAGCTGATTCCTCAACTTGCAGTAGTCTTGCTCCTGTCTTTCACCTCTCAAAATCCCTATGATTCTTTAAGTTTCACCTCAGATGCACTTCCACAAAGAAGCCTTCACTAAGACTGCACAGAAAAATTGAATCCCCCCTTTTTTCCCTTCCCATAGTAGTTTGCTGTTATCACTGATTTCAAACATCCTGATTTTAAAATTGTCTGCAAGTCTGTCTTCCCATAGTATGATGAGATCTGTAAGCATATGGGGAATGGTTAGCACAATTTTGTGCATAGTAGGTTCTTCTAAACTGAAAAGAAAATGAGGAACTTCATTATCCTTGTGACTCATCTTAATTTTGCAATCATATGCCATCATTTAGAAACAAATTTATAAACGTAAATGCAGATGTGATGATTAGGGTATTTGAGCACATTGAGGAATATCATAATTCTAGAAAACTGTAGAGGAAGTAATTTTCTTGACTGGAGAGCAGTGGTAAATTCACTCATTTTTTATTTTTTATTTTAGTTTTTATTGAACTATAATTGACATACAATATCCTGTTAGTTTCAGGTGATTTGATATTTTTACACATTAAAAATGATCACCATAAGTATAGTTACCATCTGTCACCACAGTACAATGTTATTACAATATTATTGACTATATTCTCTATGCTGTACATTACATTCTTGTGACATTTATTTTATCACAGGAAGTTTATAACTTTTAATCCCCTTACCCTATTTAGTCTGTCCCCTGACCCCTCTCCCTTCTGGCAACCACCAGTTTGTTCTCTGTATCTATAAGTCCGTTCCTGTTTTGTTTTATTTGTTCATTTGTTTTGCTTTTTGGATTCAACATACAAGTGAAATCATACAGTATTTCTTTCTCTGTCTGACTTATTTCACTTAGCATAATATCCTCTAGGTCCATCCATGTTATCACAAATGGTAAAATTTCATTCCTTTTTGTGACTGAGTAATATTCCAGTGTGTGTGTGTGTGTGTGTGTGTGTGTGTGTGTGTGTCACATCTTCTTTATCCATTCATCTATCGATGGACACTTAGGTTGAATACATATCCTGGCTATTGTAAATAATGCTACCATGAGTATAGGGGTGCATATATATTTTTGATTTAGTATTTTCTTTTTCTTTGGATAAATACCCAGAAGTGGAATTGCTGGATCAAATGGTGGTTCTATTTTTAATTTTTTGAGAAGCATCCATACTGTTTTCCATAGTGGATGTACCAGGTTACATTCCCACCAATAGTGCACCAGAGGTCTCCTTTTTCCATGACCTCACCAACCCCTGTAATTTCTTGTCATTTTGGTAATAACCATTCTAACAGGTGTGAGGTGGTATCTAATTGTGGTTTTGATTTGAATTTCCCTGATAATTAGTGATGCTGAGCACTTTTTCATATACCTGTTGGCCATCTGCAAGGTCTATTCAGGTCCTTTGCCCATTTTTTGATAGAGTGCATACTTTTTTATATTGAGTCGTATATGTTCTTTGTACATTTTGGATATCAACCTCTTATTGACATATGATTTGCAAATATCTTTTCCCATTAATGGTTGCCTTTTCACTTTGTTGATGATTTCCTTGGCTGTATCATGTATTCCTATTTGTTTATTTTTTCTTTTGTTGCCCTGGCCTGAAGAGACATATCCAAAAATTATTGCTAAGTTCAATGTTAAAGAGCATGCTGCCTATGTTTTCTTTAGGAGTTTTATGGTTTCAGGTCTTACATTTAAATACTTAATCCATTTTGTGCTTATTATTTTATCGTACAAGAAAGTGGTCCAGCTTCATTCTTTTGCATGTAGCTGTCCAGTTTTCCCAACACCATTTATTGAAGAAACTGTCTTTTCCCCACTGTATATTCTTGTCTCATTTGTTGTAGATTAATTGACCATTTGTGCCTGGGTTTATTTCCAGGCTCTCTATTCTGTTCCATTTATCTATGTGTCTGTATTTGTACAAGTACCATACTGTTTTGATTGCTATGACTTTGTAGTATAGTTTGAAATCAGGAAGCATGATACCTACTGATTTGTTCTACTTTCTCAAAATTGCTTTGGTTATTTAAGGTCTTTTGTTGTTCCATAAAAACTGTAGGATTATTTGTTCTCTTTCTTTGAAAAGTACCATTGAAATTTTGATAGGGATATTATTGAAGCTGTAGGTCATTTGGGATAGTATTGACATTTTAACAATGTTAATTTTTTCAATCCATGAGCATGGAATATCTTTCCACTTATTTGTGTCCTCTTCAGTTTCTTTCATCAGTGTCCCATAGTTTTCAGAGTACATGCCTTTCACCTCCTTGGTTAAATTTGTTCCTAGGTATTTTATTCTTCTTGATGCAGTTGTAAATGGGATTGTTTACTTCATTTCTCATTCTGATAGTTTACTAGTGTATAGAAGTGCAACATATTTCTGTATATTAATTTTGTATCCTGAAACTTTACTGAATTCACATAATACCTTTTTTGGTGTGGCCTTTAGGATTGTTATATATAATGTTATATCATCTGCAAACAGTGACAGTTATACTTTTTCCTTTCCAGTTTGGATGTCTTTTATTACTTTCTTTTTTGTATGTGTAATTGCTGTGGCTACAGCTACTGATATTATGTTGAATCAAAGTGGCAAGAGTGAGCATCCTTGTCTTGTTTCTAACCTTAGAGAAAAAACTTTCAGCTTTTCATCACTGAGTATAATGTTAGCTGTGGATTTGTCATATATGGTTTTTATTATGTTGAGATATGTTTTCTCTATACCCATTTTATTGACATTTTATCATAAATGGATGTTGAATTTTGTTAGATGCTTTTTCTGCATCTACTGAGATGATCATATGATTTTTATCCTTCATTTTGTTAATGTGGTGTATCATGTTAATTGACTGTAGATATTATACCATCCTCCCATCCTGGAATGAATCACACTTGATTATGATGTATGATCCTTTTAATGTATTGTTGACTTTGGCTTGCTAATATTTTATTGAGATGTTTGCATCTATGTTTATCAGGGATATTGACTTATAATTGTTTTTCAGTGTCTATCTGACTTTGGTAGCAGGGTAATGGTGACATTGTAAAATGAGTTTGGAAGTGTTCCTTTCTTTTCAAATTTTTGGAATAATTTGAGAAAGATAGGCATTAACTCTTTTTAAAATATTTGGTAGGTTCACACGTGAAGCCATCTGCACCTGAACTTTTGTTTGTTGGGAGTTATTTTTTGATTACTGAGTCAATTTCATTACTAGTAATTGGCCTATTCAGATTTTCTTTTTCTTCATAATTTAGTCTTGAAGACTGTATGTTTCTAGGAATTTATCCATTTCTTCTAGGTTGTCTAATTTGTTGGATTATCTTTGTACATAGTTTTCTCTTATGATCCTTTGTATTTCTGTGGTATTGGTTATACTTTCTCCTCTTTAATTTCTAACTGTAATTATTTGAACTCTCTCTTTTTTTCTTGATGAGTCTGACTAAAGATGTGTCAACTTTGTTTATCTTTGCAATGAACCAGCTCTTAGTTTTATTGATGTATTCTTTTCTTCTTTTTTTAAGTTTTATTTCATTTATTTCCACTCTGATGTTTGTAATATTTTCTTCCTTCTACTAACTTGGGGCTTTGTGTATTCTTCTTTTCCTAGTTCCTTTAAATGTAAATTAGATTATTTAAGAATTTTCTTGTTTCTTCAGGTAAGCAGGCATTACTGTGAACTTCCTTCTCAGAATTGCTTTTGCTGCATCCCAAAGATTTTGGAACATTGTGTTTTCATTTTCATTTGTCTCAAGGTGTTTTCTGATTTCCTCTTTGATTTCCTCATTGACCTATTGGTTGTTTAATGGCATGCTGTTTTGTCTCCATGTGTTTGTGCTTTTTTTAAGTTTTCTTGTTATAATTGATTTCTAATTTAATACCATTGTGGTTAGAAAAGATACTTGATATGATTTCAATCTTCTTAAATTTATTGAGACTTGTTTTGTGGTCTAAATGTGATCTATCCTAGAAAATATCCCACGAGCATTTGAATAGTATTTGTATTCTGCTGTTCTGGATGGAATAGTCTATATATGTTTATTAAGTGAATCTGATCTAATGTGTTGTTTAAGGCCAATTTTTTTTTTTTTTTGATTTTCTGTCTGGATGATCTACCAATGATTTAAGTGGGTGTTAAAGACCCCTACTATTACTGTATTACTGTCAATTTCTCCATTTATTTCTATTAATATTTACTTTAAATATTCAGGTGCTCTTATGTTGGATGCAAAAATATTTACATTTATCATTATGTAATACCCCTTTATTATTATATAATACCCTCTTCACCTTTTGTTACACTCTTTGTTTAAAAGTCTATTTCATCTGATATAAGTATTGTTACACCAGCTTTCTTTTTTTTCCATTGGCATGGTATGCCATTTTCCATCCCTTCACTTTCAGTCTGAATGCCTTTGGATTTGAAGTGAGTTTTGTAGGCAGCATAGAAAAATGTCTCATTTTTTTAGTCCATTCAGCCATCTTATGTCTTTTGTTTGAAGAGTTTAATCCATTTACATATAATTATTGATAGGTAAGTACTTAATGTCATTTTGTAAATTGTTTTTGGATGTTTTTGCAGTTCCTCTCTGTTTCTTCTTCTCTTTCTCTCTTCCCTTCTAGATTGATTGTTTTCTTTAGTGTTATGTTTAGATTCCTTCCTCATTTCCTTTTGTGTATTTATTATAATTTTTTTCTTTGTGGTTGCCATGAGGTTCACATATAATATCCTATGTATATAGCAGTCTCTTTTAGTTTGATAGTAATTTAATTTTGAACACTTTCCAAAGCTTTAAATTTTTACTCCCCCTGGCACATTTTATATGTTTGATAACACATTTTATGCATTATGTATTATCTTTTATGTATTCCTCAAGTAATTATTTTATGTCAATTAATTTTACTACTTTTGTCTTTTGCCTTTTATACTTGCTTTAGAAGTGATTGATTCACTACCTTTATCATGTATTTACATTTTTCTCTGAAATTTTTCTTTTGTATGCCTTTTAAATTATTAGTGTCTTTTTAGTTCAGAGAAGTCCCTTTAACTTTGCTTGTAAGGCTGGTTTAGTGGTGATGAACTGCTTTAGCTTTTGCATATCTGGGAAACTCTTAATCTCCTCTTCACTCCTGAATAATAACCTTGCCAGGTACAAAATTTTTGGCTGGCAGTTTTTTTCCTTTCAGAGCTTTGGGTGTGTCATGTCACTCTCTTCTGACATGTAAAGTTTCTGCTGAGAAATATTCTGAGAGCCTTATGGGGTTTCCCTTGTACATAATAAGTTGGTTTTCTTTTGCTGTTTTTAAGATTCTTTATTTTTAACTTTTAACATTTTAATTATAGTGTTTCTTGGTGTATTTTTCTGTAGGTTATCTTATCTGGAACTTCCTGGGCTTCCTGGACCTGGATTTCTGTTTCCTTCTCCAGATGAGGGATATTTTCATCCATTATTTTTTTCAAATAAATTTTCTGACCATTTCTCTCTCTCTTCTTCTGGAACCATATCATGTGAATGTTATTCCACTTGAAATTGTCTCAGAAGTCCCTTAAGTTATCCCCACTTCTTTTCATTCATTTTCAATTTTGCAGCTCTGTCTGCGTGTTTTCCAGTGCTTTCTCTTCCAGGTCTCTGATTTGTGCTTTACTTCATCTATTCTGCTGTTGAACCCCTCTACTGTATTTTTCACTTAAGTTATAATGTCTGTTTGGTGCTTTCTTATATTCTTCTATCTCTTTGTTGAAATTCTCACTGTGTCCATCTATTTTTCTTTCAAGAATGGTGAGCATTTTTATAACCATTACTTTGAACTCTATATCAGTTTGGTTGCTTATCTCTATCTCATAAAATCTTTTCCTGGGGATTTGCCTTGTTCTCTGTTTTGAAATATAATTCTCTGTCTCATTTTGCATATCTCTTTGTGTTTGTCTATATGTATTAGCTGAAATGGCTACCTCTCTCAATCTTGAAGGAGTGGTCTATGTAGGAGCAGATCCATGTAGCCCAGAAGCACAATCTGCCCTGGCCACCAGAGCCAGGCACTATATGGATGTCCCTCATGTGGGCTGCATGCATCCACTGGCTGTGATAGGGCCATGACTGCTGTGCAGGGAGGGAGGGGCTCAGTGCACTCTCCCCAACCAGATGGTGGCTCAGTCATCACATGGGGAGGATCAGATTTGAGTCACTTAATTGTCCTGGTTACAGCTTCATCTTTGTATGAGATAGGCAGGGCTTGGGGCATTTGCCTGGCCCATTTGCAGCTCAGCTGCTGCGAGGATGTAGCTCAGGGCTCTCATCCTTCCTGGTGTGGCATGGGATGGTCAGAGCCCTTCCTCTGGTACTAGCAGGATATAGATAGTGCACCAAAAGTGACAGCTGTAGGCTCCATAACCAGCAAGTTAGAATGAGATTATAAAAATGGCATCCACCAGTGCTTCTATCGTCACATAAAGTCCCTGTAGGTCCCTAACTCTCTGACAGATGGTTTAAAATTAGTAGGTGGGTCTCCCTCACTTATGGTATAGCTGCTTCTCAATCTGTTGCTTTTGCACTGGATCTCAGGGCCAGTGGGTTTGTCCACAAGCCCTTTAACTGCAGGATCTCTCTTCCCTACCAGTCTATGATTCTCCTTATTGTAATCCCTTTTGATTTTCAAACCAGACCTTTTGGAGGCTCATCTTTCCAGTCCCAGCCCCCAGGATTGGTGTGGCTGATGTGGGGCATAATTCCTTCACTCCTAGAGGGAGAGTTCTGTAATTTTGGGATCTCTCCTGATTATGAGGTCACCACATCTGGGGCTGGGTCTGAGGAAGACTGTGTTTCTGACTCTCCTACCCTTCCTGATGCATCTCTTTTGTTTTTTTACTATGGAGGTACTGTTCATTTAGTGCTCAGGTCCTTTTCAAGGAGAATTATTTCATATGTAGGTATAAATTTGTTGTATCCTTGGGAGGAGGTGAGTTCAGGGTCTTCCTACATGGTCATTTTGAATCCCTTCATTTTTAATTGATGGGCTAAACAAATACTCCTTGAATGAGTAAGTACTCAAGGGATAAAATGAGAAGTTGAGTTGTGCAAGGTTTGAATATGACACTGTATTTTAAAAATAAAAGCTAGTAAATGGGTAATTTGAGTTTCATTCATTTATCCATTCATTTCTTTCAAATATTTATTGAGCCTTCATTAGGGCTCTAGAATTTAAAATATTATTACCTTACCCTCCAAGATTTCAATATTGTTAAAATATGGTAACATTAAACTTGATAGTTAGAATGTTTACACCTGATTTAGATTTTAAAAATAAGTTTTGATATTTATTTAAACAAATTATTTTGTACATGCTCTATTGTAAGAATGGGAATCCTTTGAGGAAGAAATGGGGAAACAAATTAAAATATTCTAATTCTAAATATACATATATACATACATATGTATTTATATATACATTTTCAAATAGCTGTGCATTCAAACTTTAACATGTTATAATTAACTTGAAGTCTTTTAAGTCTTGAATTTAACAAAAATCAGTAAAGTGTAATCTTATTTTTAAAAATTCTATAGTTCTCTTTGATGAATGATAGTAATGATCAGTACACTGATCAAAGAGAACTATAGAATCATTAGTATTGATCATTATTGATCAATAGTATTGATCATTAATCATTAGTATTTATCATTAGTATTGACCATTCATTAGTGTTGATCAGAGGGAACAAAATCCTTGGTACATTTTTATTAGTCATATAAATATGTGTTTCAGTTATTTAAAGAGAGAAGAGATTTAAAAGATTATTGACTCATTTCCATTTTCCCTTATGTAGATGTTAAAGTTTTTTTTTCTTTTTAATCAATTAATTTATTTAATTTTGGCTGTGTTGGGTCTTCGTTGCTGTGTGCGGGCTTTCTCTAGTTGCAGCGAGTGGGGGTTACTCTTAGTTGTGGTGTGCGGGCTTCTCATTATGGTGGTTTCTCTTTGTTGCAGAGCATGGGCTCTAGGCACACGGGCTTCAGTAGTTGTGGCTTGCAGGCTCTAAAGCGCAGGCTCAGTAGTTGTGATGTATGTGTTTAGTTGCTCTGTGGCTTGTGGTATCTTCCCGGACCAGGGTCGAACACGTGTCCCCTGCATTGGCAGGCAGATTCTTAAACACTGTGCCACCAGGGAAGTCCCGAGGTTAAAGTTTTGACTAATTTATTCTCATCTTAAACAGTGTACAGTGGAAAGAATTTTTTTTTTAATTTGAAAGAACACTTTTTATTATAATGAAGTAAAAATCAAATTTTTTCACATTTTCTCATACTGAGTAATGAAATTTTAGAAGATACTGTTTAAAAAAGAATATAAAAATGAATAAAGAAAAATTATAATGATTGTGCTTCTCAAATTTACACAAAATTAAATTTTCATATATGTTTAAATTCACTTATTTCCTAACAAGTCAATGTATTCAGAACTGTAAAATCTCTTTCCTTTATTTTACTTTACCTTTTTAAAGTTATAATTACAAAAAAAAAGTGATTATATTATATTTGTAAACACTCTCACCCTAAAGATAAAGGTAAAATCTCTCTTTACCCTTATCCAAACCCTTTTCCATTCCCAGAAACAACTACTGTAATCAGTATATCTGCCATCATTTCCTATATATTTACAGGCCTACTCATTGATTTTGCAAGGACATTTTATGTGTATTTTAAAACATACACATCATTTTGCACCCTTTTTCTTTGCCTGTTTTTGGTCTTTTGTACGATTTAGTAAGTTAATGGTTTTATCTCTAATGCAGTTAAAATTTTTAAAGTTTAGCTCATATTTTTGGTTACTATTATGAATGGACACTTTTCTTTATAATATTTTCTGATTGCTCATAATTGTTATATTTGAAAGCTTTTGATTTTTATGTGTGAAACCTGTTGAACTCATTCCTATAGTTTGACCTAGATTCTTAAGTCATCTATGTAAATGCTAATATTTCTTACAGATTTTGAAAATATTGTTTCTTCTTTTCCTATAAATACATCTTTGTGGGGGGGTTCTATTTTTTGGCATAAAATTCTTCTCTATTGAGTAGAATCAATGATGGAATTAATGACTCATTATATCACAATCATAAAGCAACTTCTTTTTTTCCTATTGTGCCTTTTTATCCACTTGGTGGACAATTTCCTGTCCCTTGGAGGAAATTACAGTGGTCCCCTAGACCACTGTAATTGTGAAAACCTCACCTTTTATTCAAAGTTAAACTTCTCTTCTCCCCGAACTTGCTACTGCTACTTGCTACTGCTTCAGATCAGAAGCCTGCACCAGAGAATGGGGTGTGGTGGCCTTTTTCTCTTCCCATTCCTGCTCCTTGGTGACTCTGATCCTCCTTCCCACTCATTAAGTGTGTTCTTTTGTGGGTTGCCTGACTCCTTCAACTGAAGCTTCCTCTCCCTCTGCCAGCAGGTTATAATTCCCTTCAATTTTGCATCCAAAGGCATCACTTGGACATCTTTTGAAAAAGCTGTTTTACTCTGGCTAAAGCCTGCTTGGGTAAACTTTCTTTTCAAATGACCTGCGGTCAACATCTCTACCATGAATTCCATATTCACTCTCCTGGAAGTATTCACCTTTGGTCTTCAATCAGTGCAAGGGCAATTACTGCCCCAATACAACATTCTGCCCCTCTGCCATAACTCATTTCAGTCAATTTTTGCCTCTACTTTTTCCCACTGATCTCCAAGGCATGCATACCAAGCTCTCCAATCCACTCTTTGAAACTGCTCATACTGAATGGGAAGTGAGGCAAAGCATTCATCTTCCCTCCTCTATGGGGAGGGGAAGGAAAATGTGTCCACTTATAAATCATTTATTTCCGTATAATCAGTATTGTGGTAGGAGTCACAAGTCAGCTTTTTGGTCACCTCCTTTGCTAGTTTTACAGAGATGATCCAGAAGCTCACTTTGAAGTAATTTTGTTCTTGACCTTGTCTAAGAAAGAAAATATTCATATAAGTTCATATAAACATCTTTTTTTAAAAAGATTTTTTGATGTGGACCATTTTAAAGTCTTTATTGAATTTGTTACAATATTGTTTCTGTATATATATATATATATATATATATATATATATATATATATATATATATATATATATATATTTCGGTGTTTTGGCCCTGGGGCATGTGGGATCCTAGCTCTGCCACCAGGGATCGAACATGCACCCCTGGCATTGGAAGGTGAAGTCTTAACCACTGGACTGCCAGGGAAGTCCCCCTATATATCTTGTTTTTAAAAAAATCCTGGCCATTCTTGATTTCAGCTGATCTGTTACCATGTTACCATTAAATGTGGGTTTTGTTATGTTTCTAGTAGGTAACTTTCATTACTTTATTAAAATTTGTTGAATTAATAATTAAATTAAATACCTATTTGTGCCATGCACTGTTTTTGATCCTGGCGATATAACAGTAGGAGGAAAAGTACTCTGTCTTACGTTGTAGTTGGAGGAGGAGTCATAAATGTAAAATACACACAGATAATTACATATATAAATATATCCAATATTTTAGAAGTTGATAAGTGCTATAAAGTAAACAAAACATGGTTATATGACAGAGTGACTGGAGTATGAAAGCAGATGAGTTGGGGGAGAAAAGGTTTCTTTATAGAGATGGCATTTAAGGTGGATTATCAAGTGAAACTAATCGTGTAAGGAACAGAGAACCTTCTAGTCAGGGAAAGTAGCATCTATGAAGTCATAAGATTAGGATATAATTACATGTCTAAGAAACAGAAAGAAGGACTGTATAGCTATAGAACAGTGAGGAAGGCAGAGAGTAGATTCATTCAAATAGCAGAGCATGTGGACCATGGTAAAGAGTCTGAATTTTAATTTAAAAACAACTGGAAGAAATTAGAAGGTTTTAAGCCAGGAGAGTGAATTAAGGTGTAAACTGAAGTTGTCACGAGCAAACATTGATGTGTGATCACCCTAATTATAAGACTACTGAGATAGCCAAAGCAAGACATGTTAGTGGCTCAGATAAAGCTATTAGTAGTGGAGATGGGGAGAACGTATAGGAAATGTGCATGGGGGAAGAAAAGGACATCCTGCAACATAAGGTGCTTCAATAGCCAATCTTTGCCTCTGGGCACTCCCTAATCTTCCTCTGAGTTTTTGGCTACCTGCTCAGCCTATATTTTCAACACAAATTCTATATTTAAAAATCCTGTCAACAAACAGTGACTCCTGTTTCTGGTCTGGCCCAAGACAGGGGTAGGAGGACATTATAAGGTTCCACAACTGCTTCTACTATCATATCCCAAATAGCTACATTATGGGTTCTTTGGAGTCCTTTCTACTTCTGGTCCCTCTTGGTATTGAAGCCACCTTTTGTGGTAGTTTTCAGTGAGTGTTTTGATAGTGTTTTCTATGTTCAATCCAATTTCATTTGTTTTCTGTATTTCTGGAATTCCGTGATATTTCTGAGTACATTGGTAGTCTTATTCATATCTTTTTCTCGGAATTTCTAGATATGTGGGGAGTGAGAGAGATTCTAGCTTTTGTTTAATCAACTGTCTTAATGTTGAATGTCTCTAATACAGCCCCACAACACAAACACACACACACACACATACTGGATATTACATATCATTTTAACATAGAGTGCTTTTCCTTATTGCTACAATATTTAAACTCATTCAGATCTTTTAGTTGCACTTCTAATGTAATATCTACTAGTTTTGAAAATTTTTCAGGTTTGATACATTACAGTTGTCTTCCTCAGGTATTGAAAATGTTGTCTAAACATTTTATCATCACATTAAATTAATGCAACAATCTTAAGTCAATAAAATAATTTTATATTTCCTGAATTTCCTGTCTTTTTTTCATCTAGATGCTTATTACCATAATCTAATATGCTTGTCTTTTCTGAGTATTTATAAGAAATACTAGGTTTACTAAATCTGCATTGAATTTGCAATAATTAAAAATTAAAGTTACAAGAACTTAAATCTTTCAAATATAACTCATTATTATATACTCAGATTATATAATTTAGATTATTTTATGGCTTTACATCCTTCATTATTTTTATGAGTTTTAAAATACATATGTGTCTTCTGTCTACTCTTTAATCTTTTAATGGGAATGTGCTGCTCTCCCTTAAGACTTTGGTCTTTGGAGTCGACCAGACCTGAATTTGATTCCTAGCTGTGCACTCTGTAACTTTGGGTAAAATACGAATCTCAGTTACTTCTTTTTCCCATCATAAAATTAGGATCATATCTACTGCAGGAGGTAGTTCAAATTTGGTGATGTAATGTATTTAAGGTTTTCTCATAATGCCAGATTTTAAATAAACATTCATTGCCATCATTCTTCTTCCTGATTCCACATTGGATTTCAATTTTGTCATCACCACTTATTGGTTGTGTTGATATAACTCATATAAGCAATTTAATAATTCTGAGAGCATAGAATTTAGGGGTTAATTAAATGTGAGTGTAGATTCTAAAGTACTTTAAAAACAAAAAAGTATTTGATAAATGCAAAGGTTGCAAAACAGAATTAAAGTGACACTTTTCTTAACTTAGGACATCAGAAAATACATCACTACTACATAATTACGGAATAGAAGGAAAGATAAAGACAGTAAACATGTAGTAGGACTACACAGCACTGAGATTAAATGTGGACAGTAATAATAGACAATCAGTATCAGATACGGTAACATCACCTCTTGTCTATCTACTTCGGATTTTCTGCTGGAGTTCTTTACCATGCATTATAGCCAGTTTCTACCAGCAACATTAGCTTGTCTGATCAACTTGTATTTTTCCTACAGGTTCTCTTCCCTTTGCTTCATCACAAAACATCCAGGTGAAGAGGCCCCATTCATATTTTTCTTTAACTAAATTTCTGCCTTAACCATTAATCCCAAATGTGCAATTCTAAATAATTGCAATTTCTTACAAATATTTGGGTACCAAATGAGAATATTTCCTTAGAAATTATCATGTTTTACTACACCTGTCATTTGTAAACTTCATCAGTGGGTTTTAGGGAGCCCCTAAGCTAAATATAAATAATATGCTCATAAATGGAATTTATTTATTATGGATTATATGAAGGATTTGGTGAGATATAATAAAGGAATAATGGCTTCTTAAAAGTATAATTGCATCCTTTATCCTTTCTTATTTTAATATTTGATGATATGAGTTATTTGAAGATATTTGGTTTTCTTACTGTAGATTGATATAATCAACTGACATCAATGATAAGGTCTAATCTACTCTAGTGTTGCCAATCTGATACAACTGTGATTACTCCAGTAATGTGTGTGGAGAAATTGATTTAGTTGATGGACCTTCAGCAACTGCCATTGAGTACCACATTTTCAGTTCTTTCTTTGTCTTTCTTTCTTTCTTTCTTTTTCTTCTTTCTTTCTTTCTTTCTTTCTTTCTTTCTTTCTTTCTTTCTTTCTTTCTTTCTTTTTGTGTCAACCTTAGTGCATGTATTTTTTTTTAATTGAAGTATAGTTGATTTATAATATTATATTAGTTTTAGGTTTACAAAAAGTGATTCAATATTTTTATAGATGATACTCCATTTAAAGTTATTACAAAGTAATAGCTATATTTCCCTGTGCTGTACAATGTATCCTTGTTGCTTATTTATTTATACATAGTAGTTTGTGTCTCTTAATCCTGTACCCCATCACTGCTCCCCCCTTCCCTCTCCCCACTTGTAATCACTAGTTTCTTCTCTGTATCTTTGAGTCTGTTTCTGTTTTGTTATATACATTCATTTGTTTTATTTTATAAATTCCACAAGTAAGTGATAATATAGAGTATATTTCTTTCACTGAGCATAATAATCTGTAGGTCCATCTGCATTATTGTGTATATGTATATATAATATATATATCCCACATCTTTTTTTATTCATTCAAATGTTGATATGCACTTAGGTTGCTTCCATATCTTTGCTACTATAAATAATGTTGCTGTGAGGATTAGGGTGCATGTATCTTTTTGAATTAGTATTTTTATTTTCTTTAGATATATACCTAGAAATGGAATTGCTGGATAACATGGTAGTTCTATTTTTAGTTTTTTGAAGAACTTGCATACTGTTTTCCATAGTGGCTGCACCAATTACAATCCCACTGACAGTGTACTAAGGTTCCATTTTCTCCACAGCCTCACCAATATTTGTTATTTCTAGACTTTTTGATGATAGCCATTTTGACAGGTGTGAGGTTATATCTCAGTGTGGTTCTCATTTGCATTTCTCATCTGATTTGTGATATTGAGCATTTTTTCATGTGCCTGATGGCTGTCTATATATCTTCTTCAGAAAAATATCTATTCAGGTCTTTTGGCCATTTTCTGTTTTTTGTTTTTTTTTATATTGACTTGTATGAGGTATATATATATACATATGGTATTAACCCGTTTTGGTCATATCTTTGCAAATATTTTCTCCTATCCAGTAGATTGTCTTTTCATTTTCAGTGGTTTCCTTTGTTGTGCAAAAAAGCTTTTAAGTTTGATTAGGTCCTATTTATTTATTTTTGGTTTTATTTTGTTTTTTGCATTAGGATATAGATCCAAAAAATATTTCTATGATTTATGTCAAAGAGTATTCTACTCATGTTCTTTATTTTCTAGTTTTATGGTTTCAAGTCTTACATTTATGTCTTTAATCCATTTTGAGTTTATTTTTGTACATGGAGTGTGATTCTTTCCTTGGAACTGTCCAATTTTCCCAGCACCACTTACTGAAGAGACTGTCTTTTCTCCATTGTATATTCTTCCCTCCAGTATTGTAGATTAATTGACCATAGACCTGTGGGTTTATTTCTGAGCTCACTGTTCTGTTTCATTAATCTGTGTGGCTGTTTTTGTGCCAGTATCATGCTGTTTTTATTACTTTAGCTTTATACTGTAGTCTGAATCAGGGAGCATGATCCTTCCAGCTTTGTTCTTTTTTCTCAAGATTGCTTTGGCAATTTGGGGTCGTTTGTGGTTCCCTATAAGTTTTAGGATTATTTGTTCTAGTTCTGAAAAACATCATGAGTATTTTGATAGGGATTGCATTAAAACTGTAGATTGCTTTGAAATGTATGGGCATTTTAACAATATTAGTTCGTCCAATCCTTGAACACAAGGTATCTTTCCATTTCTTTGTATCATCTTCAATCTCCTTCATCAATCTTTTATAGTTTTCAGAGGACAGGTCTTCACCCCCTTGGTTAAGCTTATTCCTAAGCATTTTTTTCTTTTTGTTCAATTTTAAATTGGGTTGTTTTCTTGCTTCCTTTTTGTTATAGTTAATTATTTGTTTATAGAAAAGCAACAGATATATGTATATTAATCTTCTATCCTGCAACTTTACTGAATTCATTTGTTAGTTCTAGTAGTTTTTTGGTGGAGACTGTCTGCATTAATTTAATGCATTGATAAAATATTTAAACAACATTTTCAGTACCTGAGGAATACAACTCTAATGTATCAAATCTGAAAAATTTTCAAAACTGGTAGATATTACATTAAAAGTGCAACTAAATGTTTTGAATGGGTTTAAATATTGTAACAATAAGGAAAAGCACTCTTTTATTTCCTTTCTATCTTTATTATTTTCTTCCTTCTGCTGACTTTGGGCTTTAATTTTTTTTTTTTTTTCGATATGCGGGCCTCTTACTGTTGTGGCCTCTCCCGTTGCGGAGCACAGGCTCCGGACGTGCAGGCTCAGTGGCCATGGCTCACGGGCCCAGCTGCTCTGCAGCATGTGGGATCTTCCTGGACCAGGGCATGAACCCATGTCCCCTGCATCAGCAGGTGGACTCTCAACCACTGCGCCACCAGGGAAGCCCTAATTTTCTTTTTCTAATTCCCTTAGATGGGGGGGTTAGGTTGTTTATTTGAGATTTTTTTGTTTTTTGAAGAAGACCTGTATTGCTATAAACTTCTCTCTTAGAACTGTTTTTGCTGCATCCCATAGATTTTGGAAAGTTGTGTTTCTATTTTTCTTTGTTTCAAGGTACTTTCTGATTTCCTCTTTGATTTCTTCATTGACCCATTTTTGTTAATTAGCATGTTGTTTAATGTCGATGTGTTTGTTCTTTTCTCATTTTTCTTTCTGTAATTAATTTCTAGTTTCATACCAATGCAGTTGGAAAAATTGCTTGATGTAATTTCTATCCTCTTATAATTGTTAAGAATTATTTTGTGGCCTAGTGTGTGATCTATCTTGGAGAATGTCCCATGTGCACTTGAAAAGAATGTGTATTATGCTGTTTTTTGATGGAATGTCTGGTAGATATCTGTTAAATCTAATTTATTTATTACATCATTTAAGATCACTGTTACCTTATTGATTTTCTGTCAGCATGATCTGTCCATTGATGTCAAGAGGGTGTTAACATTCCTACTATTATTGTATTATAGACAGTTTCTCACTTTATGTCTGTTAGTATTGCTTTAGATATTTAGGCACTCCTTTATTGGGTGCATATATGTTAAGGAGTATAATATCCCCTTCTTGTATTAATCCCTTCATTATTATATAAAGCCCTTCTTTGACTTTTATTATAGACTTTGTTTTAAAGTCTATTTTGTACAATAGAGCATTGCTACCCATGCATTCTTGTCATTTCCATTTGCATGAAATATATTTTTCCATCCCCACACTTTCAGTCTTTAGCTCTTCAAGCATATAGATGGGTCCTTTTTTTAAAATCCAGTTAGTCACCCTATGTATTTTGATTGGAGCATTTGGTCCATTGAAATTTAGAGTAACTATTGATAAGTATGCACTAATTGCTATTTTATTATTTGTTTTCTAAATAGTTGTTTTTGTACCTTTTCTCTGTTTATTTCTTTTTGTTTTTCCCTTGTGTTTTGATGATTTTCTTTAATAGTGTTCCTTTCTTTCTTGTTTCGGTGTATCTATTGTAGGTTTTTGGTTTGTGGTTACCAAGGGGTTCCTATATGTTGACCTTAACTATATCTATGTGTTTTAAATTTGTAGACATTTCAATTCAAACACATTCTGAAAGATCTGCCTTTTTTACTCCCCTCTCCTACATTTTGTGTTTTTGTTGTCTTACTTTACATCTTCATGTTTATCTCTCTACTGCTTATTGTAGTTATAGCTGCTTGTACAATTTTTTTTGTCTTTTAATCTTTGTACTAGCTCATTTAATTGGTTGATCCTCAGTTCTTACTACCTGTCTTTCCAAGTGGAATTTTTCCTTTCCTATAGTTTCTTTCTTCCTGTTATAACCTTTTCTTTTCTACTTAGAGAAGATCCTTTACAGTCTCTTTTAGTGTAGGTTTAGTACTGATGAACTCTTAATTTTTGCCTGATAAGATCTTTATATCTTTTTCAATTCTAAATGATCTTGCTGAGTAGTCCAAGTTGCAGGTTTTTGCCTTTCAGCACTTTGAATATATCATGCCACTCATTATGACCTGCAAATTTTCTGCAGAAAGATCAGTTGATAGCCTTATGGGTGTTCCCTTGTATATTACTCTTTGTTTTTCTCTTGCTGGCTCTAGAATTCTCTCTTCAACTTTAACTTTTGCCATCTTAATTATAATATGTCTTGGTGTGAGTCTGTCTGGGTTCACCTTACTTTGGACGCTCTGTGCTTCCTATACCTGGATATCTGTTTTCTTTTGCAGGTTTGGGGAGTTTTCAGCCATAATTTCATCAAATTTATTTTTAGCCCCCCCCTCTCTTTTCTCCTTCTATGATCCCATAATGAAAATGTTGGTACCCTTGATGTTATCCAGGGATCTCTTAAACTGTTCTCATTTTTTAAATTTGTTTTTCTTTTTGCTCTTCTAATTGGGTGATTTCCATTATTTTGTCTTCTAGATCACTTATGCATTCTTCTGTTTCACTTAGTCTGCCATTCATTCTTTCTAGGATTTTTCATTTCAGTTATTGTATTCTTCAGTCTGATAGGTTATTTTATAATTTTCTAGTTCCTCATTAAAATTCCCATTTTGTTCATCTATTCTTTTTTCTAATTCAGTTAGCATTCTTATTACTAATGCTTTAAATTCTTTATGTGGTAAATTGTTTATTTCTGTTTTATTTATTTTTTGAGGGATTTTCTTTTTCAGTTGAGAGCAGTTCCTCTGTCATTATATTTTGCTTAACTTTCTCTTTCTCTATGAATTTAGGTGAAACAGTTACCTACTGAGGTTTTGAAGAGGTGTTCTTATGTAGGAGTATTTCTATATAGTCTGCATGTGCCCATGCCTTTGGTGGGAAAGCTGGATTTGATGTGAATAGAAGTCACGTCTTTCTTCAGGGTGCAGCTGTCACCTTGGTAAGAAGTGGGGCTGGAGATGGAAGAGCTAGAGCTGGAGCTAGGTGTGAGGTGGGGCTCCCCCTCTGTTCAGTGACTATCATCTCCATATTGGGGGTGGGGTCAGGTACCAAGTTGATGGAGCAGAAGCTATGAGTGTCAGGGCCAAACTGGCTCTATTCCCTTTGAATGTATGGTCTCTCTCCCACCACCAGCATCCTTGCCCCAAAGGGTAAAAGTATTGGAGCAAGAGGGGCCTATGCAGGCTCTTGGCTCATGACATGGTATGAGCTGGAGTAGGCTGGCCGCAGACAGAGGCAGTGCTTCTGATGCGCTGCCTGTGCAGGTGCTGGCAATGGCAGCCTCCACTGTCTCAGAGTCTCCATTGTCCTTTACAGCTGATTGCTCCCCCCAGCCTCTGCTGCCCCCACCCTTTTGTGGAGCAGACAGGCCTGCATTGGCTCTTAGTGGGCATCAGGGTGCAGACTGTCACAGTCCAGCCACTCTCAAGAGATCAGGACCACCTGTGATGTGTAACCTGTGTAAGTGCCAACAATGGCCACCCCCACTATGATCAGACACTGCCTAGGGTCCAAGTTGCCTTTGCGTCCCATGGCTGAGGGCTGAGCTCTCTCCCCATTTATGGCAGCCCTCACTCCAGTGTGGAATTGCGAGGTGAAGTATGCAGAGATGGAACATTCACTTGGCTCAAGCTGAGGCCCATGCTGGGGTGGTCATGGGAAACAGGGCAGCCACTGGAGCAGTTCTCAATCCACCCTCCCACCCTACCTTGTGAGTATGTCAGCACTTGCACACTCCTCCCAAGTGGAGTACACACTTCCCACAGCCCTCTTGTTCTAATGGCCCTCCAACCAGCCAAGGGGGCTCATCTTCCATGTCAGACTCCAGGAATGGGGCACCCAATTTATGGCTCTAACTGCTCACTCCCCAGGCTAGATCTCTGCACATGTAATCTCCCTTTTCCTCTGAGTCCCCTCCTAGGGGCACTGGTTCTGACTTGATCATTTTCCTTCCCTTCCTACTCAATCCAATGTGGATCTTTCTTACAGCCTTGGTTGTACAGGAGTCTTTCTGTTAATTTTCAGTAAGATTTTTTCCCCATGTTGATGTATTTTTTATGTGTTTGTGGGGGGAAGTGAGTACCGTCTTCCTACTCCACCATCTGGATCAATCTTTGCTACTTTAAGTATAAGAGAAGGAAATCAATTAAATGATTAAAGGGGATTTCCTCATAATTGATCACTCTCTGATGGCAAATCTAATTCCCATGGAAGCCATGTGAATGACTTGGCTGTTAATATGTTTATTTTCCTCTATACACAGAAATAATATGTGTGATCCTCCAGTGATTCTCCAACAGGAGTGACTTTTTTTTGCCAAACTAGATGCAGATACCTCTCCAGTCTTTTCTTATGATTTATTGAAAAAGAACTCTTGTAGGGAGGTTTGATAGATGGGTTTTTGATAGATGGGTTTTGATAGCAATGGAATAGACTTTCATAAGACAACATCAACTGAACATAAATCAAACCTGTGACTCTGACTTCATTATTGCCATTATCTTTATATCCAAGCCAACAGTGTAGACTGTGTAGACCATAGAGAGGTGTTGATGAATTCAAATTTTTAAAAATAAAACTTAGTCAAAATAGAGTATCTATATAACTGGGTAAGCAATAATAATGCTTAAACTTGCAGGCTCTGTAACACTGCTTTAAATTCAGGTTCTCCACTCATTGATTTGGACAAGTTACTTAATCTTTCTAGAAATATCAGTTTACTCACTTATGAAATGGGGATAATAACAGTATCTACCTCACAGAGTTATTGAGTAGAATTAATAAGGTCATTCATGCAAGGTTGTTTTGCCAGTGCCCAGGATATAATAGATAATAAAAGCTAGCTTTATTAGATTTTATTACAACCATAAGATAGTACTTTGAATATCCAAAGTAGTGTGTTATAGATTCTGTGAGTGAATCTTCATAAATAAGTGGTAGAATCTATCCCTGAACACTCAAATGACTTATGCTAAAGAGCATTTACCACTCTTTTCCAAATTCCATGCTGGTCTGAAAGGGTTCATTCAACTTTCCTAAGTATCTATTTCATGCAAGAAAAATCTAGCACATTTGTGACTAATAATGAGAATAAACATTTTATTAAACAACCAATGCTCCAGTGGTTATAGTGCATTCCTAAGGAGTATAATCCTATGAACATTAATCAAATTCATTTTTCAATTAAGGTGTTAAAGTTTATCCTTGGTCCCTGAAAGGCCATTCCTGATTATAGAAGCTGGGGTTGTAAAAGAGTATTTTAAAATAGCATACAGTTTCTTTAGTGTCCATTTTTTAATCACTTTTTTCATAGCCTGTGATCATACATTCATATTTATGATATGAGTGTCTTATTCATGTGGGTCCACTTTATTTTTTTCTAGCTTTATGAATCTCTTATTTATTTTGAAATTAGACTATAAATTATCCAAAACAAGTACCTCAGTATCCCTATCATTGTTGAAAAATAAGAAAAATGGAAAAGACTAGAGCCTTGCAAAATATTCAGCAGACTTTATTAAGCAATGGTTTTAGGAAACAGAAGTGAATTTTTGTGTGTGCTAGTGTTTCCATCTTATTACAGATGGCTCTTGCTGGCAGAGGATAAGGGCAGAGGGAAGCCAATAAACTTGCCATCTTTTTCCTAAGAAGATATGAATAATATAACATATACCTCTTAAAAATAATTTATTGCCATCATTCTCTAATAATATCTGTTTCCTCTGGTTTATCTGCCTTAAGGTTGCTATAGAAAGACAATATTTAACCTCCATATTTCTTGTCAAAAAATATTGTATCACTGTTGAGTGTATTTTGTGTCTTAGTCTTCTCTTTCTTAACAATGAAGTTAGTGCTCCAAACATGGATGGCAAAAATCAATTTTAACTGTCAGGTGATGTTTTTTCAATAAGCAACTTAAATCACTTCATGTTCTTTAAATAGAGGAACAAAAGTAGAATTTAGGATTATACATTACAAAAAATAGAATTTAGTATTAAGGATTATACAAACAAAAATAATAATCAATGTGATTGAAGATTTTGATATATTACTGTTTAACCAATAATATTTATAATGGTAAAAATTATTCTTATAGAGTAAAAATAAGTGCAAAATTATTAGGTGAAGTGCTACTTTGATTCAAGTCATTTCCCTTAATTTTTGTTACTCCCCCTTATTTACTTAACAAACCTTTACTGAGTTCTAAAATGTGTCAAGCTTTGGGCAGTGACTTCAGGTGCAAAGATGAGTTTGACATGTCCTCTCTCCTTCAGATGCTCAAAATATATTGGAGAAACCAGAGAAACATCAAACCACCTGAAAGCAGTATGGCAGGGATGATTAATGTAGTTTGAACTAATTATTGTGGAGCATAAGATAAATCTGTATATCACAGAAATGTTAAAATTAAGCTGATTGTATTTCAGTTAAGTAGATTTTGAGAAGAGTTGTCAGCTACAAATCTAACTGTATGGGTCCCAGGCTCAGGGTAACAGACCTTAAGGATGAGTAGCTGAATATGGAATCAAATAACAAAAAATGTTTACTAGTTTTCCCTCAACTACTATTTTTACAAGATTATATGAAATGTTCACAAATTGATGCTTCAGTCTATAACTTCTTTTAACCATTTAAAAATTTTTTGTCAGTTATTTATTTATTTATTTATTTATGCCCAAAAAGTGCTATCCATTAATCTGCAAGGTCTGTGAGTCAGGGAATTAAAATACATGATTAGGCTTTCAAACTTGCACTGCAAAAATGTAAAAAGCTACACGTTTTCTAGACAGCTGTCCGTGGAATATATCATTTGTTCTTTGAAAAGTCCTTATTTAAACTTAAGGTTGACATTTTGTCCTTAATTCATGCTGGAATGCTTCTAACTTCCCTACATAATAATGTGAGTTAAGGAATGTATTAATGTATAGTTGCTAGTGCTGTCACTTGGTTCATATATTTAACAGTATAATAACAATGACTTTTACATGTTTCTCTCTGTATGATACAGAAATACATGCATACATGTGTATGTATGTGCTTATTGGGATCATAAATGGATTCAAATGTTATATTTATGTCCTAAATGTGAATCTCAATTCATACTCTGTAGTTTATCAGCTGAAATAATTGCTGTGGTAAGTTCAAATAGCTGGAAGACTTAAAAGGTTCAGAGAATGTTTCATGAAACATATACACTTTTGAGTTGCCCATCTGCATCTTCAATATACACTGGTAATCAAGATAATAGCGTGTGTCTTGCTAATACAACCGGAATGTCATTCTGAGTGGCCATTTTATTGATGAGGTAAAAATTCAACACATTTATCCCTGTGTAGTTTAAACTCCCCACTAGCATTATAATTATTTGGAGAAATTAAATATTTATTCAGAAGTCAATAGAGATTTTGGCACAAATAAAGTCAAAGCATCATAGAGCAAGAAGTAATCTAAGAAAAGCAGACATTTAAAGGTATGCCTTGAATATTTATTTGATTTGTCCCAGGTTTAAGAGCAGTTAAAAATTATGACCATATGATATTTTAAGTGATAAAAATAATATATGTTCATGATAAAAAAATGGAAACACTGAGAAGAGTGCAGGTGAAAAAGTAAATGTTCAAACTATTTCCCTATAACACATACCATTCTAACTCCCTAGAGAAAACAATTTATAACAGTTTCTGGATAGCCTTCCAAGGAATATCTGTGTGCATTTAAACATGTGTGTCTTTAGTTCTTTTTCTATACAGATGGGATGATGCTTTTCATATTGTTCTGAAATTTGCCTTCTCTTCTTAATCATGTGTTACATAACCTTAATATCAGAACATATGGATCTATCTAATTCATTTTAACAAATGCCTAAGAGTGAATTGGTTCACTGCTAATGGGTAGATGAACTTTAATAGATATTTTAGTTTCCATTTTGCTATTTTATCATTCCCATTTTTGGATTTACTTAATTATCGTGTGTTATCACGAGCAGTTGGTTATTTCTGAAGCTGAAGATGGTTTAAGTTGGTCTCCATGAAGAGTATTGGATCAAACATGGGTAACAGAGTTGCCACCACTAGTTGGTGATGGGATTTTGGACCAGTGGAGTTAACTTCCAATGTTTCTGTGATTACATTTATAAGATGGATATGTTTTAGTTTTTATTTTTATTGTTCTTTTAGAGCTTTCGACTCTTTTTTGTTTTTTGAAGAGTCTTTTAAATTTTATTTTACTTATTTATTTTTGGCTATCTCCCGTGGCATGTGGGATCCTAGTTCCCTGACCAGGGTTGGAACCCATGCCCCCTAAAGTGGAAGTGCAGAGTCTTAACCACTGGACCTCCAGGGAAGTCCAAGATGGATATATTTTAAAATAGGAACATCAACACTTGACTTACAATGTGGTTAGGAGAACACAGTGAAACAATATGTGTTTAGTGTTTTGAAAAAGGTGAAGGCTCTTTTAAATGTAGATTTAGTGTCCCATGCTCTTAATAGAGTCGTAAACTGTTAGCTCAAATATGGACAATGTTTCCTGCCTCAGTCATGGAAAAAGAACTTCTGGTAATTTTACTTTATTAGACTTTATTTGATCTGAGACTTAAGGGAAGTTCGAGGTCTCACTGGGCAACACGCAAGACACAGTGGATGAATCTGCCTCTCCTTGTGCCTTTAGTTACTGTTATTACAACTAACTTGCCCTGTGAGCCCAACAACAGCCATCCTACTGTCGGAGAGTCTTCTGAAGTTTTTAGTTATCTTTGTCTACTGTAAATTGTGGATAGAGAGGAGTAAGACAAATCAGTTGTGGAATCTAATTGTGTGGCCCTGTGGCAACTGGGGAAGATAGGACTTTGAAAGTGCTAACTAGGCTAGGATAAAGTACATGCAACACCTAGCAAAGTTCCTGACAGTCTCATAGTCACTTAAATGTTAATTCCCTCCTATTACATAGATAACCAAGTTAATCGTAATGTAATACAGGGGTCGCCAATCCCCGGGCCACAGACCAGAACCGGACCGCACAGCAGGAGGCGAGCGGTGGGCGAGAGAGCGAAGCTTCATCTGCCGCCCCCCGCTCCCCATCGCTCGCATTACCGCCTGAACCCTCCCCCGCCCTCTGTGGAAAAATAGTCTTCCACGAAACCGGTCCCTGGTACAGAAAAGGTTGGGGGACCGCTGATGCAGTAAAGGCAATAGGTAGTGGAATTATAATAAAGAAAAATCTCAGCAAGATGTTTCATTTTACTATAAAACCATAAAAAATGTATTGTACAAAACTGTGGAAAAAACTGTGTGTGTGTGTGTGTGTGTGTGTGTGTGTGTTTTGCTAAACTGGTAACTTACTATGGCAGTTCTGAGCACTGCATATTTTCAAAAAGTTCAGTACCTTCTAACAGCTCCTATTTTATGAACGTTTGTATTTTATGGACTTTTGCTCCTGGGAGTAAATAGTAAAATAACTGCAGGTATTTTATCTACTCATTCCATGCCTCAGGCAGCCCCTGGGAGAACAGGAAAGGGAACAGGTGTGGTGTGGCCAGGCAGCTTTTATTGTGTTCTCAAAGCTTGCCTACTCCCTTTTCTTTGCATTGTTCCTTAGCACCCATGAATTAAAATTGTTATAGGAATTTCTCAAACTGTAGACTTATATCTAGTTACCACACTTCATTCCCCCCTTCTTTGGTTTAAGTATTCACAACTAATTAGATTTCTTTTCAAAAATCTAAAATCACTATGCAACTGTAAAAAAAAGATGAGGAAGTTTTACATTTACTGGTATAGAAAGATCTCCCGGATATATCATTAAGTAAAAAAAAGCAAGGAGCAAAACAGTGAATTTAGGATATCATTCTTTATGTAAAAAAGAGTAAAAAGAAAAATACATATAGTTAATAATTGCTTCTATCTGTATAAGTAATTTCCTTGAATTTGCATGAAGGACACAGAAAGGACACACACAAAACTGAAGAGTAGTTACTTATAGGATTGGGAATAAAAGGCAGGAACAGGGGAGTTAGGGGTGGATGAGATGGGACTATGACTTTTCAATGTACTTTGATATTTATTGATTTAATTTTTCAACTTTGTGAATGAATTATATATTTAAAAGATACACCACATGAAAAAAAATTGAAATTCATAGTGGATGTAGCAAAATGCATTGCAAACAGCACGGACTATAAACCTGAAGGGAATGGGTTTTTGTAGCACATATGTCACTGTAGCCTGTAACTTAGGACAAGTTACTGAGACTCTCAGTCTCCCTGGCCTCAATGTCCTCACCTGCTTCAGATGAAGAGGCTGCAGTAGACTATCTCATGCCCTAGATGTCATTTGGGTTGTATTTTAATTGATCTAAGACTGTGCATAATCTAGAGCTACCGGATTAGTGCCATAGGCCACTGAAAGAATGGAAATATATCTTCTAGTATATTTTCCACCCAAAAAGTTGTCATAATATTTCTTTGAAGAGGTCCCTTTCGTAATGTTCTCCTAGCTGTATTTTATTTTTTGCAGTACGTGGGCCTCTCACTGTTGTGGCCTCTCCCGTTGCAGAGCACAGGCTCCAGACGCGCAGGCTCAGCGGCCATGGCTCACGGGCCCAGCCGCTCCACAGCATGTGGGATCTTCCCAGACCGGGGCACGAACCCACGTCCCCTACATGGGCAGGCGGGCTCTCAAACACTGCGCCACTAGGGAAGCCCCTAGCTGTATTTTTTAAAGGTAGGGACATTGCATGAAATCATCTCTCTTTAAAATATTTGATTATATAGCAGTTTCCCTTAGAGGAATTTAACTTTTCAACAAAATTTTAGCCTAGAAATATGCCCTGGTAATAGTGATAGAATTTATGGAGCATCACCTATGTCCCAGGTAGTATACTAGGAAGTTTACATCTGTAATTTTCACACCAACCCTACAAAAAGTTGCTTTTACCCATATATTTGCTCTTGAGGAAATAGGGCTTAGAGATATTTAGATCACAGAATAGATATTCTAAATGTAAAACTTGAGTGTCAACAGAATGTATTTGAAAAGGCAAGGAAGATGAATATTAACATCCCTCCATAGCATATGTTAGCTGTAGGCCTGTCTAGAGGCAATAAAGGGCTAGATAATTTCTTTAAGTCTTTTCACTGACAGACCGGTTCTGAGAGAGGGTATGTATCATGGGATCTTCTCTTGTCTGCCTACTGTCCCACAAGCATGCTCAACAGAGAGACATATAGAGAAAAGTGGACACACTGAGACACCCACTCAGTGATGCCCACATAAATGGGAGCAAACAAGCAAGACCCACAAACTATACCCACAGGCGCAGAAAGAAAGAGAGAGAAAGGGAGATACATACAGGGAAAAATGCATAAACAGAGATACATGCCCTCAGAAACACAAACTCAGAGACAACCACTGCAGAGATACAGTGAGATGGATCCGGGAGGCTCACAGGGAGAAATACACAAAGATACAGATAGAATGGGACACAGAGTGTCAAAGACATTCAGAAGCAGCAAAAGAGAGACTCATAAATGGACACACGGGGAAATATATACAACAGATAGAAAAAAGCACGTGCCTGATCAGAGAGATACACACGGCAGAACGAAGCAGGCAAATAAGCAGCAAGATATAATTGGGCAGAGTCTCATACATTCAGAGCCATTTAGACACACAAAAAAAGTGGTGACATGTAACTCCACAAGAATGAAACATGCACTTAACTAGACAGAAAAATTCACACACCTTCACATACAGAGAAATAACACACAGAGAGACAGATGTAACATTCATGCACACAAAGATAGGCACACACATAAACAGGGGGGAGAGACGTAGATACCCATAGCCTGTAGACAAAGAGAATAAGAGTTTAGTTCTTAATATAATAATTGTTCCAAAGTTTGCCTGCTTCCCTGGCTCCTGCTTCAGGCAGAGGGCCAAGAATTCCTCGTTTCCCAGGCCACAGATGGTGCCACCACCCTTGGATCACTGTGCTCTGTTCTTATTACATTTTTATATTTCTGTTTATTTCATTATGTTCTAGGGAACAAGTTTCTCTCACTCTTTGATGTTTATCCCCCTTGGATATTTCTTGACAATTTTCACATCTTCCTTACATTACACGCCTTAATTATCCTAAAGGAAAGTTCTGAACTGCTTCAGGTTGGGGTCATTGTTTTGTCTAAAAATGACATTTTCCTATTTAGGATTTCCTACATAGCATTTTTTCCTATATTATGTACAATAGTAAAGTGGATATTCTTACTAATAGGTGAACCCCAAAGAATCAAAAATATTATCAGTATTAAATAAATTTTATTTATTCATACCAATATAGTGTAAAATATTTTGAGGTAAAGATTATTTTTTGACTAGACATAAATATGAAAGCAAAGGAATAGCCCTACTTAGTACTTTTAATGGCACATACATGTTTACATGGAGATATATATATATATATATATGTGTATATGTATATATATATATATATGTACACACACACACACAATCTATCTGTATATATATCTATTTACTTATCTACCTATTTAAATATTCCCATGAAATACAGCTTTTTTGGGGAGTGGGCAACTCTGTTTCTTCTGGGCATTGTCTTCTCAAACAGAAGGCACCATTGGCCTTCAGTTTGCAGTCACACAGGCATTTCCAGCTGATGTGTGCCATAGCCAAACATGTACACAACTTGGTCAGTTTCATATATTTATGTACAGCTTTTCATTTTACTCCACGTTGAGAGTTAAAACAGAAAAAGAGTCAAGATTCCCCAAATAGGAAAAGGGTCTAGAACCCAAGTTTTCCTCAAAGTATGGCCCAGGGACCTTATTTATCATTTAATTGTTGAATTCTAGACTGAACCCTGACCAATCTCAGGGGGAAGGGGAAGTAAGAATTGTCATTTTTAATAAGCTCCCTAGGTATTTTTTATCCACACATGTTGGAGAAGCACTATCTGGAGAACTAAATTATATTGATTTTCTTACAGGGATTAATTCTGAAAGATATGTTCAGATACAGATGAAGGACAATGTGGGAAAATATTCCAACTGTGAATCTTGTGCAATGAAATTGTCCTGAATATCTCTATCTGTTAAGTTTTCTTTCTTCCTTTTTTAAAATGATGAACCATTTTAGTCTTTTTATGTTCCTGTTCTCTTGTGAATTTCTTCACTGCCCTTCTGCTTAATAAGTAATATCCAGAACAATTAAGTTGCCTACAGATTTCTACACCATTCCAACAAAATAGTGTTGAAACTCATTCATTCTCAATGAAAAGTTATTTTCAGGTGAATCACAAAGGGTAAATGAACTCCGATTCTATGCAATTAAAATATTAGATACTGTTTCTTAACATGTTCCAGAAAAGGTGAGTTTTAATACTAAATAAATACAGATGTAATCCTATTCAAAGGAAAAATACATAGGAATGGTAACTTAGAAAACTCACATTGGAGTGATTTTTCTCTTATAAAAGGGATTTATTTATCCAAATAATTCACCACAGGGTGTTCAATGCAGTGTCTCTTAGTGTCTTTAAAATTTACAAACATTGATTCATGTGCAAATTTTTGAAACACATCTCTTGTTTGAAGTCAACTGCATATTTTTTATTGCTTTAAATTTTAATACAGCTGTTTTGAGCTTTCTATATTAAAATAAAAATTCTGTGATATTTGTGACATGGCTGTTTAACTAAATGTGAAATATTTCACAAAATCAAAGGTGATTTCCATATATTTGAAAAATGTGCTTTCTGTTTTCATTGTAAAAATACTGGAGACTAAATATAAAAGTGTTTATATTTATATGGGTAAGATTTTTTTTTTCTTCAAAGGCAATCTTGACTGCCAGTAGAAAAATATAAGTTATTAAACATGTTGTCTTTGATAAATATTATTACTGTGAACTATCTTACAGAAAGTGTCTTGATTCGAGGCATTTTAATGGCTTAAAGGGAAGAATGAAAATGAGAGGAAGGAGAAATCAATAAAGCATGGGACCTCTTATCCTATATTGATTCTTATAATCCAGTAACCATTAAATACTTGAGAGATAAGCCTCTTTTAAAATGGCATGTTTATATTTTGAAGATCAGATACGTTAATTTTGCTCATGGGTTTCCCAAAATACAGTTCATGCACAAGACAGAATGCAAGCTTTCAGTGGTCATGCTTCCTATTACAGATATTCTTTTTTTTAAATTTAATTTTATTTATTTTTTTATACAGCAGGTTTTTATTAGTCATCAATTTTATACACATCAGTGTATACATGTCAATCCCAATCACCCAATTCATCACATACTCCCACCCCCCTGCCGTTTTCTCCCCTTGGTGTCCATACGTTTGTTCTCTGCATCTATTACAGATATTCTTAAGCTGAGTGTCTTAAAGGCACATTGTGAGTGAGGTTACCCTCAAACAGTCGCTTCTTACAATGCGATTTCACCTTTTAAGCAATGCTACACATTATAAAAATAAAGCTAGAACATCCAAGTTGGTAATATAATTAACAATAATATTTTAATATTCAAATAATTTAAAAGCATAATTTCATCCAGAAGATCATTCTTAACCTTTCCGCAAAAATTTTTGACATCTTAACTGGATAAAGTATGAGAATGCTAGCTTGTCCCACACCTGAACTCACTTCTTGATGAGTATTATTACAATGGAAATAAAGAATTGCTATGACATTTTGCTTATAAATTTTCTCTTTTTTTTCCCTAATGCTACAAACTCAGACCTGACATTTTACCAAAAATGAAAAAGTACTTTTTAATCCTCATTTGCTGGTAATCATTTTCAAATCTATAATGACTAAATATTAAATGGGTAATGGTTTTATTAAATATATTTGGAATCTTTACTTTTATAAGGATACCATAAAATACCTTTTTTTCTCATGCAGTTGTTCTAGTATCAATCTAGTTTTTTAATGTTTCATTTACTGTGTTTTATTAATAAATAATTCTTAATATTTAGTGTGTCCTTAAAATGTTCCAGAGACTGGTCTAAGAGCTCCACATATATTACTACATTTAATGTATGAGCTTGGTGTTATTTCTATTCCCAATTAACAGATGGTTAAATCAAGGGCCAGAGTTATCAAGTAACTTGCCTAAGGTCTGATAACAGGTAGGATAGTGCAGCCAGGGTGCAACAACAGGATATCTGATTCCAGAACTTGTGTTATTAATAGGCATGTAATAGGAAGCAAGGGGCTTTTAATTTTTAAAAAATTGTTTTAAGTATACATGGACTTTCTTCTTTAAGATAATACAAATACTCTTCTTTTGAACATGTGATGCAGTCAGTTCTTTGTGTCATAGCCATGACCTTTGTAACTGGTAGTCCCCACTATTTCCACTTCACTTAATTCCAATAATACAAAGCTCCCACGTTACATGTGAAAAGTCTTTCACAATATGTTCGGAAACATCATCTTATTTGATTCTACAATAATCTCCTGAGGTGGCTAGAAGGCAGTGTCTTCTCCTTTTTACAGCTAAAGAAAGGGAGGCTTAGAGATGTGTAGTAACTTGAACAATGTCACACAGATTATCACCTAGTTAAGTGGCAGAGTTCAACGTAGAACCCAGGCCTTTTGTTACTAATTTGCGCTCTTTCACTACAGAACCTGGCAGCTGTCATTTTGAGATGATCCATCTCATGCCGCTAATTCCTCTGGGTACTTACTGTGAGCGCAGTTGCCTTACAGCGTCACCATCTGGGCCCTAGTGTGCCTGTGGGATCCATACCGCTGGGACGAAGTAACAGACTCAGGTTCAAATGTGATGTTCTACATTTAAATAGATCATGCTTCCTGCCTTCTTCCAGGCTGCCTTGCTTGCATGAAGCTAATTTGCTGCTTACTTAGCGTCTCTGTTAGGGACAAGACATCTATGAGACCCATTCCTTCTGCAGAGCACAGTAGTCACATATGTCTTTATTGTTTTAATCCTGTGTATACAACCCTGTTTCTCTTTCCCTATAGCATAGAAGAATTACTCAGCACATCTTATCTTCCACTTTCCCACATTTGTAATTGATTCATTTACTGTTTTCTTCATCATTTTAATGCACCTAATGCCATATAATAAATTAGCAGCAGAGTCTACTCTGAGTGGGTTGGGAGTCTCAGATATATATATATGTCTCCCAATGAGACACCCTTAGATTTTGACTGCTAGTCTATTGATCTCCCTGAAAGCAATTTTATGACATTTTTGTGATATTCCGCAGGGGTACAGAATAATCCTGATGGTATGAATTCCAGAACAATACAGATCTGGCTTCACATCCTGGCTCCCTACTTATTAGAAAAAAGATACTGGACAAATTTGTCATTTTTCTAAGCCCTAGACTCCCCTTCCAACTCACCTGTAAATGGAATAATAATAATCCTGGGATTTGGAATAGTTGTGAGGAGTCAGTGAGATAATCCCTGTGGAGTGGTTAGTATAGCATGTTTTCTTAAAAAAGTTTATTCATCTCTATTTCCCAAACTATTAAATGAAGATAATACCACCCACTTCATTACAATAGCTAAGATTTTGATTGACCATTTACATTGCATCAAGTAAGCAATTTGGTATATTGACTAATTTAGTTCTTATTACACCTCCATAGGTAGTAACATTATTAATATCTTTATTTTAAAAACCAAGAAATGGAGAAATAGAGAAATTAAGATCACAGAGATTTTAAGTAGCAGAGGCAGGATTTGAAACCAGGTAGCATAATTCTGGAACCTCTACTTTTAATCACTATGCTGTATTTCTTGGCTTAGCCTATTAAACTTATATGAAATTCCATTATGTGTTAGACACAAGATAAACACTCAGTTGATGACTCATCCAGAAAACTATTTCTGCCAGATGGTCATTGTCAAAATATGGAGCTATGTGTAGCTAATAAGGAAATTGTTCTTGGGTGAAGAAGTACTTTAATATAATCTTTCTGGATTCTGTTCTGTTCTGTTCCGTGGGCATTGTCCAAATTTACATTTGAAGAAACAGTAATACAGAGGGTAAAAACATTACAAAAGTCACATAACTAGTAGATGGCTGAGTACGGATGACCTAATTCTAAGTCTTTTTTCTTTAGTACATGATATGATAGGAGGTATATGTGTGAGTGTGTGTGCGTGTGTGTGTGTGTGTGTGTGCATATTAAGAATTTGGTTTGAGGCAATGGATAGGAGAGAAGTGAAAGACAGACAAAAATTTAACCAAACTTCTCTATGTTAAGCCGTTTCCTAGCCATTTATAATTATTACAACAATATTTTTAGGGGGGTTAGCATTGTGCTACTAAGAATCTATGAAGTTAAAAAAACATGCCCAAACATGAATGAGTCAGGATCCAAACCTATATATATATATATATATATATATATATATATATATATATATATGTTTGGAGGTATATATATATATCTCTAAACCCATTACAACGTAGTGACACTATCAAGAAGTATTAATATATATTTTAGGGAATACATTTTAGAGTCATAGACTTCTGGGTTTGGAAATGTCTTTGAGATTAATCCAGAGGTAATATTAAAAATACAAATTGTTTAGTTAGAAAGAATATCAGCCTAGCAATGTGGCTAGGTGCTAGGAGCCCCCTGCTATGCCAGGCATGAACCCTTTAGTTTCTTAAACCTGCTGCAGTGAGGACATCTGGGGAAGGGGCTAAAGCCAAAGCATCTTAGGTCCTAGAGTACAGGGTTCTGGGCAAAAGTAATTTCCTAATCTGTGCAAGAATTTCACTATTTCATTGGCCTATATGGCCATACCTTAGCCCTAGCTATTCTTGTTCTTCTTTTAAGTTAGGTTGACTTTAATTTGTCCACACTTAAATTATTCCATAAACAATTCAGTTTAATAATATGCACTACTGGGAAACTGTTCCTCTTGACTTGTATTACTTATTTGGTTTAAACCCTATGATCTTTGTCCTTCCTAATCTGTTGGCTTGTTTTTGATATTTTTCTCATTTTCCATTTAAAGACATTTCTATGATTTCTAAATAAAATGCTGATTAGGGGAATATTAATGGCTTTATAGTTGTTATATAATTATGGTAGGTCTATTGGTTTGTGGTTTATGTAAAAAAGATCTATACTACATCAAATACTTCCACACCCAGTTTTTCCATTTCTCTGCTTGTCATTTATTGCCATGTGACATATTGTAAAGGAGCTAACTAGATAAGAAACTTGAGATCTAGATCTAGCTCTACTTTTGACTAGCTTTGGGGCTAGGCAAAGTCACTTCACACTCTTATTTTCTTCAGGACCTGTGAAGTGAGAGGATTTGATAGTCAGTCACTCAGCAGGGTCCCTTCCAGCTCTAGTGTCTGCCCTATGAATCTGGGCATGTATGATCACTGGATTCAAAAGTGTTTCTGTAGTATCTAGTGTAAGCTTTACATTTACTGTATCAGGCGAGAAGGAGCACAGAATTGTGTCCCCAACAGATTCCCACTTGCATGGTAAGAGAGAGACAACCCATGTGGAAAGGAGTGCATGGAGTAGAAAGAGGATAAAACTGCTTCACTGAGAACCACAGATGTTTAACAAGGATGGGCATGTGTGAGACTGGAAACTCAAGAAGTCATCTCAGGAACACACACTCATCACTAACCTGGCTTCCTCAGGACTTTAGCATTCGAGGGCTTGTCTTCACTGGCTTATTTCTCGGTGAGACCCACTTGGATAATAGGAACTTAATAACTGGAATTTAATAATTACTTGTTCAATTTATTTATCTCACTTCTGGAGATAGAATGTAGTAAGGTCGAGGAATTAAGGTATTTTCACAACCAGGTCTTGCTGAGGAGTACAGAACTACCTCTAGTTCATATCCTGAAGACAGCAGTTGAGGCTGAAACACACAGTAGTACTCCTTTTTTTCGGTGTAAAAATTTGTACACATTACTCTAGAGGAGATACCCATGATTATCCATCTATTTTCCTTCTCTCTGAGTTGATTATAATTAGAACTTTAATGAATTAACTCTATGGTATAAACACACAAGGTGTTAGTGTGAGAGCTCTTTTCTGTGCAGCAGTGACAAGACTCACACTGGAAAAAGAAGTATTCTATTTTTATTGTTTGTTTGTTTTTTCCTCACATATGATTTTTGGTAAGAACATTTACGTTCTGCTCTCTTAGCAAATTTCAATTATACAGTACAGTGTTATCAGCTATAGCTATAGTCACCATGTTATGCCTTAGATCCTCAGACCTTATCCATCTTATAACTGAAAGTTTTTACCCTTTTACCAACCACTCTCCATTTTCCCCACTCCCCAGACCCTACCACTTATTTTTCTAATGTTTCTATGAGTTCCACATATCAATTGATGCCATGCAGTATTTGTCTATTTGTCTTTCTATGTCTGGTTTCCTTCACTTAACATAATGCCCTCCAGGTTCATCCATGTTACTGCAAATGAGGAGATCTCCTTCTTTTCTAAGGCTGAATAATATTTTATTGTGTATGTATATGCTACATTTTCTTTATCCATTCATCTGTCAGTGGACACTTAGGTTGTTTCCACACTTTGGCTATTGTGGATAATGCTGCTATAAATATGGAAGTACAGATATCTCTTTAAGATAATAATTTCATTTCTTTTGGGTATATACTTAGAAGTGGGATTGCTAAATCATATGGTATTTCAATCTTTAACTTCTTGAGAAACCTCCATACTGTTTCTATATTGGCTGTACCAGTTTGCATTGCCACCGACAGTGTACAGGTGTTCGCTTTTCTCCACATCCTCTCCAGCATTTGTTATCTCTTGTCTTTTTTTTTTTTTTTCTTTTTGGTGGTCCGCGGGCTTCTCACTGTTGTGGCCTCTCCCATTGTGGAGCACAGGCTCCGGATGCGCAGGCTCAGTGGCCATGGCTCACGGGCCCAGCCACTCCACGGCATGTGGAATCTTCCTGGACCGGGGCATGAACCTGTGTCCCCTGCATTGGCAGGTGGACTCTCAACAACTGTGCCACCAGGGAAGCCCAATCTCTTGTCTTTTTGATAAGAACCATCTTAAGAGATGTGAGGTGATATCTAATTGTAGTTTTGACTTACATTTACCTGATGATTAGTGATGCTGAACACCTTTTCATGTAGCTGTTTATCATTTGGAGGTCTTCTTTGGAAAAATATATATTCAGGTCCTGAATTTTTAAATTGTGTTTTTTCCTACAGAGTCAAACATGTTCCTTAGGCATTTTAAGGTATTAACCCCCTATTGGATAAGTAGTTTGCAAATGTTTTCTCCAGTTCCATAGGTTACCTTTTGATTTTGTTGATGGTTTCCTTTTCTGTGCAGAGCTTTTCAGTTTGATGTGTTCCCACTTGTTTATTTTTGCTTTTGTCGTGTTGCTTTTGGTATCAAATTCAGAACATCATTGAGACCAATGTTAAGACCAATGTTAAGGAGCTCACCCTCTAGGTTTTCTTCTAGGAGTTTTAATGTTTTATATTCAAGACTTTAATGCATTATGAGTTGTTTTGTGTTCGGTGTAAGATGGGGTTCTGTTTCAGTCTTTTGCATGTGGCTGTCCAGTTTTCCCAACACCATTTATTAAAGAAACTATCATTTCCCCATTGTATATTCTTGGCTTCTTTTTTGAAAATTAATTGACCATATATGCATGGGTTTATTGACCATACTGTTCTGATTTCTATAACTCTGTAATATAGTTTGTAATCAGGATGTGTGATGCCTCTAGCTTTGTTCTTCTTTCTCAAAATTGCTTGGGCTATTTGGAACCTTGTGGGTTCCATACAAATTTTAAGATTACTTGTTCTATTTCTGTGAAGAATGTCACCAGAATTTTGATAAGGATTGCACTGAATCTGTAGATCCCTTTGGGTAGTATGGGCATTTTAACAATATTAATTCTTTCAACTTGTGAACATGGAATATCTTTCCATTTATTTGTGTCCTCTTCAGTTTCCTTCATCAATGTCTCATAATTTTCAGTGTACAAATATTTTGCCTCCTTGGTTAAATCTATTCTTAAGAATTTTAATCTTTTTGATGGCATTACAATTGGGATTGTTTTCATAAATTCTCTTTCTGATATTTCATTGTTATACAAACACAGCTGATTTTTGTATATTGATTTTGTATCCTGCAACTTTACTGAAATAGTTTATTAGTTTTAACAGTTCTTTTTGGTGGAATCTTTAAAAAGTTCTATATATAATATCAGATCATCTGCAAATAGAGACAATTTTGCTTCTTCCTGTCTGATGGATACATTTCATTTCTTCTTCTTGCCTAATTCTTTTGGATAGGACTTCCAGTACTATGTTGAGAAAAAGTGGTGAAAGTGAGCTTCCTTTTCTGGTTTCTGATCTTAGAGGAAAAGCTTTCAGCATTTCACCATTGAATATGATTTCAGCTTTACATTCGTCTGTCATATATGACCCTTATTAAGTTGAGATACCTTCCCTCTATACAGAGTTTGTTGAAAGAGTTTTTTTTTTTTTATGAAAAGATGTTGAATTTTTCCAAATGCTTTTCCTAATCAATGATCCTTGATTTTTATCCTTCATTTTATTAATGTGGCGTTTTCACATTGATTTGCAAGTGTTGAACCATCCTTGCATCCCTGGAATAAATGCCATTCAATCATGGCATATGACTCCATTCATGTATTTGAATGATAATGTATTTGTAATGAATTTGGTTTGCTAACATTTTCTTCAGGATTTTTGCTTCTGTGTTCATCAGGGATATTGCTTGTAATTTTCTTTTCTTGTAGTGTGTTTAGCTGGCTTTCATATCAGAGTAATGCTGGCCTCATAATATGAATCTTGAAGCACTCCCTCATCTTCTATTTTTTGGAAGAGTTTACAAAGAATTGGTATTAGCTCTTCTTTAAACGTTTGTTAGAATTCAGATACGATGTATTTTGTATCTTTTCAGTGGAATGAAAAGATAAAATCTGGAAACAATAAAGAGGGTCTTATGGATCAGTCTGGGACATTTAGTCTAAGATAATACAGAATAAGGAGATAGTAAAGGTTTTTAAATAGAGTAGTGAAACAATGAAGGTGGTGTTTAATGAACACTAATCTGAACTACATTTTAAAAAATATGTTACATGATTTGTTTCCATTTTGAATTTAAAAAATCTTATTTTTGCTCATGAATTTCTAAAACATCAAAATGAGTGCTAAACTATATTTAGTTTTCATCTGTCCTTATAGCTATTTTAAATCTCACAGTACAAGATTGTTGTATATACTTTTGCATTCCCATTCCCTTGGAGTGCTTTCAGTTTTAGTCTTAGAAGGAGTTGAATGTGTGTACATTTTAGCTGATGATGATTATTAAATCCTTTTCTCTTTGGGTTCACCACTATTACAATCTACTACTTCAAAAATGTATAGAATACAAAATGGCTTGAGAGACAGTCTAGAGTCTGGATGATCATGGGAGCAACTACAAGACTACTGTAATAATTCAGGCATATGGTAACTGTGGCCACAGACCAGGCTAAAAATAGACAGTTTGGGGAGAGGGTGACAAGAACAAAATTTCTCTTGGAAAATTTATGAAATCTGGCTAAGGCAAAAGGGAGTAAGAAAGAATGATTCAAGATTATTTCCACTTTTATAGTTTAGAAACAGAGGGAAGGGTTATACCTATGAAAGCAAACCTGTGTTGGGAGGTAAAACTGGTTTTGAGGTGGACATGCTGGGCATCCCTGTTATACTGAGATGGGAGTGAGATATCCAAGCAGAAATAGCTTGTGGACTATATTTTTCTACGAATATAAGAATAGTTAAGATATGTTAATTCCCAGGCAAAATAGATCTAAATATGTGTTTAATAAGAAACTTTAAAATATTTATAAAATCTCAGATATACTGGAGTCTTAGATTTTACATTTTGGTGACATTCATTTTATTTGCAAACAAAAATAGAATAAGACATTGTAGGTTCTTTTTCCTGATCTAATTTCTTCTAATAAATCTATTCTCATCTGATAAAAATATAACACAAAACCTCTGTATAAAATATCTTCTGCCATATTTCTTTGAATGACTTTGCCTATTTCTAATTTTCTGTTTAAGATCCAGATAGGGCAGAGTTTATCAGTCTGTGCTTAAACCTTTTAAATGGCTTCCTATTGCTTTTAGGATTAAGACAAAAATCCCTAGGCTAGAGGAGCTGCATGCTCTGAATGATGCCTGTCTATCTCTTCATTCTCACCATGCACTACTCTGTCTTCTACTCCCCATATGGCAGCCACAGTGACCTTCAGGCTCCCTCTCATTTTAAGCCTTTGCACACGTCATTGTTTTCTGTCTGGCATCTTCTTCACACCCTACCTACCCATCTGCAGCCTCTTTTTCTGCTTAGTACTCACTTATCCTTCACTCTTCAGGCTACATTGCACTCATTCAATGAAGACTGCCTGGGCTCAACCAGTTCCCTTTGTATAACCTCTGGTAACATCAAGACTTAATATACTTAACACAATTTTGTCTGTGTTTATGTGTGTGATTATTTGTTTAGTGTTTCTTTCTCCAACAAAATTAATTTTCATGCGGGCAAGTGTCTTGCTTTTTTTGCCCACTGTATCCTTAGGACCTAGCATAATATGCATTTGTTGAATGACTGGATAACTGAATACTGGCAGCCGTGACAGGGAGATTGGACTATTGATGCTATCTCAATGTTCCAGCCTTGTTGAGATAGTGCTGAGCATCTGGTAGCACTTGTGTCCTCACCATACTCCAGGTACATCTCTGGATAATATGTGGAAAGACAGGGCAGTGGAGAGTGTATCTTCACAAAGTACTGAAGGGTTTATATAGCATACAGCCATGCTGCTCCAGATGGGAAGGGAACATTATTCTGACATTCTTCAAGCTATAAAAATACTGCATCTGCATTTAAAAAAAAAATCAAACAAATATAAGAAGTAATGAGCATGTGCAAATTTGGTGATGCTCAGATTAGGGATTAGCCTATTTTACTTACTTTTTATCTAGTTAAAAATATTTTTCCCAGATCCTATAATTTTTATTTTAGACAGGATTGCTTTTGACTTCAAAGTGTTGTAATCAAGGTAATTTTATGAAGAAAAAACTTGTTTTTCATATAAATATAAATAGGGTCTTCTTAGTATACTGGACCAAAAAATTTTTTCTTCCCCTCTTTCTGGATTTTAACATCAGATTCTGTTTTTCCCAAAAGTCATGTTTTCTACTGTGTTCTTCCTCTAAAGAACTGTCTGACGGAATATGTTTTGTCTTCATACTGGCATTTTCTTCCAACACAAAGATAAACATAAAGCATGCCTGCTGCTTTCATACCCTTGGATGCCAGTTTCCATAGCATGTGTACATATGAACCACTAGCCTAAATAGTCAGCTCACCTAAAAGATACTCAAAAGTCATGAATGACATACTAGTGCCACGAAAATTAGCACAGGTATGGATTCTTTGAAAACTATCAATTGTTCCAAAATTTGCTTCCAATATCTCATCACAGCTGTTTGCATTACATTTTAATTTTATCATAATGTAGATTTATGACATTATTCAAAGATGTTGTCTTTTAAATTGAAAAATTTTCAGGAAAGAAAGTTATTTTCCAGCCATGATTTTTTGATATATGTTTGTATAATTGATAGTTTAAGAAGGGTGATAACTTTAAGTAATACAGTAATATCAAATTAATTATTATTCCAAATCAGTTTCTTTCACACATTTCTCCACTCTTAAGAGGTGTGTATTGCAGTTATATAAAATCGACTAAATTTCAATGGGTAAAATTTAATACCTTTGCAATGACACCAATTGTTGTGATATTTGATTTCTTAAAGTCATTGTATTTTAATGTTTATCAGTTTGGGAAAAAATCAGATACAGTAATATACTGCTATTTTTATTTAAAATGAATTGAATTCTGGTATTGCCCTCCATATGTTCTTCAGACATAGTTAGATTTTTACATACTTGACCTTAGTTTTATAAATAAATTTGTCCGAAGAACATCCCTGAAAAGATTTAGCCTGCTTCCAGTTGCTCCAGAACAACAATGGTAACATCCTTAAAATTTCCCATTCTGTGGAAACTGCCTTAGGAATCCTTCAGAGTCAGTTTACCTCAAAGGCTGTTGGGTAAAGAGGGCAGGGAAAGAGTATAGCAGTGTCATTAGCCAGGGCTCGCCATTTATCACAATGAGACTCACTGGAGCCTGGAGCTCTCAATAATCCTAAAAATTTCAAAGACATATTCTCTTAAGAAGGACACATATTCTCATGGACAGCTTTCTAAGTTAGGAGCTAATGATACCCTCAACCTACTTGCCTTTTTTTGCAGATATGTGTGACACAAAGTACGGAAAATTTCTGCTGAATTGAACCTGTAATGAAGGAATTTATAATCAGTTCTAATGTAGTTGAGACCTAAAGTATATTAGACTTTCATCAAAGGGAATGATAAAAAGCAGCATTAATGTGGGTGGATAGTAATTATTTCGAAGCTCATAATTATTCTCCAGTTAACTACAGAGAAATGCTGATATTTTTATTCCTTTTTGAAAAAATAAAAGGCACTATGGTCAGATTCTGAATTGTAAGAATGCATCATACATCTTTTATAAAGGCTGATAACTTTGAATTATACTTAAGTTAATGGCAAGGGAACTATTTTAGATTTAAGTGAGTTCAGAGTTCATGGTTAGGAGTCCCTTTACCTTTTGTAGTACTGTTGTTTCACCACTGAATCTATTTATTGCCCATAGGAGGTATAAAATATAGTATTTACTCTCTCTCCCTTTCAAAAAGACATGAGGTCCACTTTCTTATTAACTCTAATAAGAGTTATGTGTGAGTTCCTCAAGGAGGACAGACCCTATAGTGTTTCAAGATAGGATAAATCACTTCTACACTCAGGTTTTAGAGGACTCATTTGCTTTATATTTTGGTGATTTAAGATACCCCTTTAAACTGCTGGTATTGAAGATGCACTATCTGTAGTTTAAAAGAAGCATAAGCTGTGGTTGGAATGTTGATAATGATTGCTATTTATTATGACGGATAAATGTTTTACCCTTTAGGGAAATCATGTTGATCAACTTTCAGGAATACATAGTCTAAATAGTGGTTGCCTAATTTTCATAAGACAATTAATGACAATTACCTCTTACAATATTTTATTTCTACTTAAAATTTTTTAACATCAGTAATTATATCAACAGTAATAGATTAAAAGAAAAGAAAAATGAGCCAGAGTTGCTAATATCCTTGAAAGAAGAGAGATCAAGACAATGGTTTTCTTTCCAGCCTGGGAATAATGAATCTTGAGATTATATAACGATGTTTCTGTTATCCACAAACGTATGTTTACTCCACTGAGGCTTCCTCAGGGAAACCAATGTTGAGTTAGTTTCTCAATTTGCAACGCAAAACCTCTCAGATATTTATTCTCAGTTCCTTTAGGCACATGAGATAAAGGAAATCTGCTTTCTTTCTTCTTATAATTTTTTTTTTTTTTTGGTGGGAAAACTGTTATCAGTCCTCTTTTTCCCAGGTAACCTTCAAAAAATCAGATGTGTAAAAAATTCTTGATTTTAAGAAAACCCAGCTATGCTTGACTCACTAAAATACTGCTGGAACCCATAATGTGGGAACAATTTAATATCATCCAATAATAAGGTTTTAAATAAAACCTATAGTATTCAATAAATGAGATTCTTTAGCTGGGAGAGTGACTTAATCCTTCCCTAGGGTAATGATGCCCTCATCTATTCATGATGCTGAAGCAATATCTGTAATCTGTTTCTAACCCTTCCGATTTGCTTACAGTAAAGGATGTTCTATATAGTGTATGTATGTAATCATTATCCCACATCATTTAGAGGCATGCAGCTTTCTGAATAGGGAAGGTGATAATAAATAATGTAGCAAAAGGCTGGTTCAACCATTCCCTTCACGGAAAAATTCTCGTATATACAGTATCATTTCCATGGTTTATCTACTAATGCAGACCCAGAGTCAAATAGCAACTGAGAACTATGTTTCCCATGCAAACAACTGGGAGATCATATGTTAATAAAGGTTCTTTTACACTCCCATCTCATGTAGACCAAGAGCTAACAATTCTGTATGTGTGCAAAGTATGTAAAACTGTTGGCTCTTGTCTGTAGAACCTGAATGATTTCCCAAAGAAGGGAGTCATGTAAATTGCCTTGGGTACCCTAGGAGGAGAAAGAAAGATAATCATCCAAGAGAGATACCTTATAAAGCCCCACACTTAATTTAATTGTGATAGGTTTACATTTGTCTCCAAAAATTATTGAACTAACAATTCAACAAAGAAAAACTTGAGCTCACATTAACAGTTTCCCAATATAGCCAAGAGTCAAGCAAATTAAGTCATTTAACTAAAATTTGAAAACAGGTGTGGTTTTGGGAGCAGTAAATAACTACCAATTAATGTGTGTCATTAACTAGTAAATAAAACCATAATTTTTATATAGTATCCTTGAAAATAAAAATGCAAGAAAATATTTTTGTTGAGGTTTGTCCATTTACTCCTTTAGGTAATTACAGAAAAATTAAAAATTTTCTAAGTCTAATATTTTACATGATATTTTAAAATTGGAACTATTTCAAATATAGTTCTGATACAGCAATTTTTAAATTTAAATTTAAATTTCTTTTACTTTTCAGAAATGCAGCAACATTGTTGCATGAACATTAAATAATACTGAGGATACTTTCTGCATTTAAACAGGGTCATATTCAAGACGTAGATTTCTGTGAACTTGCAACTGAGTGCTAATTATAAACTATTGCTTTCATCTAGGTTTTTTCTTAATGGAATGATTGCTTGCAGGACTGTGAAATATATCATTTAACTTACTGTGTACAGCTCCTCTGTCCGTATTTGGAATGGCCTTGAAACTATGACCTTACAATCATGTAGTCAATGGGTCCCTTCAGTTACATCATCAATTTCTCCATTTCCAATCTTTAGATCTTTGCCAGTTATTACTATTTTTCAAGGCTGTCTCTCTGAGCTGACGAAACTCACCTATATCTCATTTTTTCCTTCTGTTTTCTGGGATGGTGTTCTTTAATTCTTTGAAGACTGTGATATTAGGTATAGTTTTGAATTACAAACATAATGCATAGTAATCGCTGAAAAGACTTAGAAATCTTTCTCAAAATGTTTAACAATCCTTCCCTATGAAGTGTGCTTAGAGTTAATGCCTGCTTCTTTACTATTTATATTATTGAAATCAACATATGACTTTCAGCCCTCTTTTTTTTTCTTCCTTTTTCTATAAGTATTATTTTATGCATGACAAAATTCTCTTGCTTACTGTTATGTGGTTGTCTGTCTTTTAACTTGAGTGTTATGTGTTTGTAATGATTGCTTTTTGCATGAGGATTATGAAATGCCATACAAATTAAATGGTTGTGGAAACAAAAAGAAATGTAGGGCTTCACCTGCTTTTTGTACACTGAATAAGTCAATCATGTGACACTTAAAATTACTTTCATATGGCCTGTGACTTCCCCTTTGGTGTGTGCCTTTATTCTTAGCAAATTAGTGTGGTTAAGAATAATAAAACATTTATTAAACATTCACAGTATTTTAATACAATTATTATCCTAAAATATGATCCCATTATAAATAATTATACTGGGCATGGAATTGCACTAGGACATAATTCCATTATATTTCTAAATTGATTATGAAATATAAGCCCTGACTCTGTAACTACCTTAATTGCTAAACACCAACTTCTACAGTGGTAACTTTGCTCTACCAAGTGATGAGATTATTTATTCATACACTTGTGCAAGTTGAAATTTCTTAAATCCATGGTTAATATTTAATGAGAACACATGGGGAAATATTTGTATAATAACAAGTAATTTTAAAAAGTCACAGTTTTGAAAAATGTATGATATAAAAATGTATAAAACCTAAGTGTTAATGCTTTTACAAAAAAAAAAACAGAAGAAAAAAGAAACCTAAAATTTTTGGTATCTGTTTTCCCTAATGCTATTATACTGTCCCAAATTAAAGAATGAGTTTGGCCTACTTTCTTTATTGTTGTCTCCAATTCAAATTAGAAAACACACTGAATAAATTAAGTTCTTTCATCTAATAAAACTGTTAACTTTTTTTGTATGCAGTGGGTATTTAAAAAAAAAATCATTTCCTTTGCTTATGACTTGAGTTTCAAACCGTAACGTATTTTTTATGCTGGACATATTCACAAACCAAATCTTCTATGAGATATTTTAGGGAAAGTGTTTTTTTTTCTTAAACAAAATAGGTAATCAACTTTGATGTAACCACTTTCCCACTCTTTTTTGGAAATATCCTTGAGAATTTTGGTATTTACATTTATTTTTTCCCCTCAGTCTTGTTTATTCTTGAATTGTCTTTTTTTTTTTTTTCCCCTCCATTTCTCCGTTCTCAATCCTAGGTCCCCTTACAAAGAAACAGACAGATGATTTAGGTGATAATGACGGTGCTGAAGATGAAGGTATTTTTTTTCCACCAAATCTATTTGCATGACAAGGGCCTCACTCACTTTTTCCACCCCTTTCTATTTTTTTACTTCTTGTCTTTTTTTGAAGAGTTGTTTTTAATTCCCTTTTTTGATGTGTTTTGTCTTCTTGCTTGTTGTTACATATAAATACACATTTTTAATTTTTTAAAAAATGAGTGTTAAGTTTTGCTTTTGATGCCAACCATTACAACCTTTTAAAAAGGGGGCTTTTTTTTGTTTTCTTGAACTGACTTTTGATATGTTTCATCCCACGTTTTGACTGAAACTTGTCCATATTCCCTGAACTAACAATCTCTCCCCTGTAGTCCCTCTGTACCCATTTTGCATGTTTTCTAATCTATGTAAATATTTTACCCAATATCTAAATGTTTCATTTTTACATTCGATATTTGTTTAAAAAAACCCACACCCAATGAAATGAAGGACAAGCTAAAGGCTGATATAAAGTGTTTCTTGAGCAATATAATTTAGATTAAAAAAATACTGTTTTCTGTTGATGTGCTTAAATATCACATAAATAAATGAAATCATATAGATATGAGGGATATTACACCTATTTAGATAACTGTAGTAAACATTATGCAACCACTTAAGTACTCTGAGAAGATTAGATGGATATCCCTTAATTTCAAAGGCATGTAATTTTGAGATTGGCAAATGAAAATATTCTGAATTTCAAATTGTTGCCAACTATAAGTAATAATGTTTTTCCTACTGTACTAATAACAAAATTCGTTTCTCTTTCCAACTTTCTTATGACATACAATTCTACCATCCTCTGTAAATGTAAGTACTCAGTAGATTGATTTGACATTTCTCATTCCATTGTGTACCTTTACCTGGTATTAAATGGACTGTTTAGAGAGGGCCATTGATTCTTTCAGTTCATTTTGGCTCCAATTAGTTCTTTTTTTAAATACCATCCTAGTTATGGTTCTTATAGAGATAATTAATGTAATCTCAGGCTTAAAAATAGTTCCCAGAACCCTAGCAATTAAATCTCATAAAGATATTAATAATATGGTAAGAAAGATTTTCCAAAATAAAATAATCCACAAGCGGGTCAGTAGACACGCTAGTTCCATGAGGTAAAACTATGAATGAATGCATCCTTAACTGTTTTCATTAAGAGATATATATTTAATAAACTACTTCATAGTAGAAAATTAAATTATAGAAGCAAAGTATTAAAAGCTTAAAATTATATTGAGTGTTAATATTTTTATAACATTTAAGAATTCTTTTGATTAAATGAAATTTATGACATTTGGTTAAAAATTCATTTATCATGAACACCACCAGTGGATTAAAGATTAAATACAATGCAGTCATTAATGTTTGAAATAAATCATTATAGCTGCACAAGATTGTCATTTTGAATGCTAAATAGCTAAAAATGGACATAATATCAAAATGCAAATTGTGATTTTTTTTTTTTTTTTTTTGCGGTATGTGGGCCTCTCACTGTTGTGGCCTCTCCCGCTGCGGAGCACAGGCTCCGGACACGCAGGCTCAACGGCCATGGCTCATGGGCCAAGCCGCTCCGCGGCACGTGGGATCCTCCCAGACCGGGGCACGAACCCGCGTCCCCTGCATCGGCAGGCGGACTCCCAACCACTGCGCCACCAGGGAAGCCCTGTGATTTTTTTTTAACGTTGTTGGAAATCTGAAGTATTAAAACATCAAAGACATTTATTCACTTTGAGGACATGGGTTATTGTTCCCAGTGCTCTCCCTATGAAGAGTGCTTCCACTTGGGAGCTTTGAGATTTGTTGAACCCTCTGAAAATCCTTAACTCTTAGACATTTGTTATCTAAATAATACTTAAGACTTCCTAAATTCTTAGTGTGTACTCACAAGGTTAGTATACATCATTTTCCTGTTTTAAAAATATTTTGAATGCTGATTTAATATACTTTTTTTTTTTTTTTTTGGTAAAACAGCATCAAGTGAGATATTTACATGTTTACAGATGATACCTCTGAGCAACCACAGTGAGCTAAGCCCTATAAACATGAATATATCTCAGAGACCTATTTTGAAGCACATGTAACATTTTTAAATAGCCATTAAAAATCTCCTAAACCCCTACTTAAATTGGCAGGTAGTATTTAGGTTACGTACTAAGCCAGTGGTCATAAGAGTTATCAAATCAATAAATATATTTAAATGCACAAAAGTGTAGGGTCAAAGCAGTTAAATTCAAGTTCTGTCTATTCCTCTGTGTTATTTGGGTAATTGTTTAGAAGACAAGAAGGATAAATTCAAATACCCTCCAGTTAAAAATCTTCATAGAAAAGTCTGAGCATCTTCCGTTGAATTTGTTTGAAAATTTTTCTGTTGATGTGAGGGTGAATGAAAACCGATGCTGATTTTCACATTTAATTTGTTTCAGATCTTGAATCAGCATTATTAGATAAAGCAACAAACTTAAGCTACTTGATAAACTACTTCAGTCAGAAGTCTAGTTATCTGGTCATTTATATGGGATTGTCCATTATTTCCTGATAGCCCAACTCTTTTACTTGATTTCTAGCTTTCTGTCTCAACACTTTATTCAGAGGCTAGGTGAGACATTGACTGGGGCGTGCCCCTCATTCACTTAAACTCATCCAAAGCTTCTCAGTGGAGCATTGTTCTTTACTTCTAATTCTCATTTGTGTTTTTGCCATTATTTTTTGCCACTTTTAGGCCAAACACAATTGTATCAAATTTTAATAATAATCATAAGAGCTGCATATTTTTTGGTTTTTTCCATAGTTTCAAAAAGACTAATCTGAAGTGATTAAAACTGGGTCAAAGCAAAATCCTAGATTTCTACCAATTTATTTTGGGAATTTAAGAGATATTTAATTTTTTAAACTGTGCTGGGAATACCTTAATTTTTCAATATTCAAATGCAATTTTCTATCCTATATAGAGCTTTTTAAAAGTTGCTCTTGTAGACTTTTGTATATTTTTTAACTAAAAATTGTACTTTTGATCGTAAGTCCAGTTTAACAAATGCAGATTCATCCAACACTTCTATATTCTCTTGCTGGTCTTGAATAGTAGCTGAGGTTCATCAAATGAGTAGGGGGCAAAAAAAATCTTGAAATATCTTTAAATGTATCAGGGAAAGATTTAACTGAGGCAATACCCCACAATTTTAAAACTGTTAAATGCTCCAAAACTCAAAATTATGGGCAATTAAAAACTTCATGAGTCCTTTAAGGAAAAAGAAACCAGTAAACATGTTTAAGGAGTTATGTGACTAATAATTATTCACTAGGGTTATTTTTTTTGAATTTTATTTTATTTTTTTTATACAGCAAGTTCTTGTTAGTTATCCATTTTATACATATAGTGTATACATGTCAATCCCAATCTCCCAATTCATCCCACCACCACCACCCCCGCCCCACCACTTTCCCCCCTTGGTGTACATATGTTTGTTCTCTACATGTGTGTCTCCATTTCTGCCCTGAAAACCGGTTCATCTGTACCATTTTTCTAGGTTCCACATATATGTGTCAATACATGATATTCGTTTTTCTCTCTCTGACCCACCCCACCCTGCATGACAGTCTCCAGATCCACCACATCTCTACAAATGACCCAATCTCATTCCTTTCCATGGACGAGTAATATTCCATTGTATATATGTACCACATTTCCCCCATCCATTCGTCTGTCGACAGGTATCTAGGTTGCCCCCATGACCTGGCCACTGTAAACAGTGCTGTAATGAACATTGGGCACATGAATTCACTAGGACTATTAAAGGGAATTATGACTTCAAACATTGGTTGTCAGGCAAAAATAAATCCACATTAACTGCTCTAGAGCTGTTGGCACTTGCTACACTGGCTTAAATTTTTGGTTTATCAGAAAGATAAAATAGTTACTAAAATTAAAAATCAAGATGTCTACTCAGATTCCAGTTTATTATTTTTTAACTTGAAAATCTTAAATACTTTCTTACCATAAAAATTTTAGAAGAAAAATAATCCTCAGTTTAGTATTTCTCTTTTATCTTCCCACATTTTTCTGAGATTTAGATGCTTAGCAAAGCTTTAAAACATTGCAAATAACAGAAAATATAAACATTCTTTAGGAATATTTGTAGTTTTACTAAACCTGAACTAGTGTTTTAGTCTTTGGGTATTCTTTTGATTTCAGTAAGGTAAGTAGCAGCTAGTTTAGGCAAAGTCGGATATCTTAGGTAAAATCTACTTTATTTCTAAGGGAAAATATGAGACAAAGTTTAGAGGGACAACATGGCTCTAATAAATTCATTATAAGCTACTACCTCTAATATATTTCAACTAAGACATAGTGGCCACCCCAAATTTTATTATTAAAATGATGGCATTAGCAGATAGCATTCAATGGTAAGCTATCTGATATATCAGTTTCACTTATAGAGGTCTGGTTCTTTTTAAAATCAAAGTAAATAGAGATATAATTTAAACTATTTACATTTATTGTTATATTATTATGTTATTATATTTATCATATTTAAACAATTTACTATTATATTTACATCAAGAATGACCTGTAGACTATGAGGAAAAGTAAAGTCTAAGATAGAGCTTATGATAAAACACTATCAAAAGTAAAGTCTAAGGTTGACCACTCTGATAAAACATTATAAAATAATTCTAATTTCTCTGTAATACAAATATGGCATTTTCCAAGCTTTATTAGCAATATTGAGTTGTTATGTACAAAAATTGTAACTATTTTGGCAATTAATACACCATATAGCATTAACTTAAGGGTTACTTCAAGCAAAAAGAAATACTGTTCAGAACACAGCATTAGAATTTTATAAAACTTTCTGGAAAAGAACTGCTGGACACACTAAGTTCTTAGGCAAAGTTGAAATCATTGAGAAGTTTAGGAAGACAAATTGGAAATTAGAATCAGCCCAAACAATCAGTAATCTTTCAAGTGTAATTTTCAAAGAAAAATAGAGATATACCACTCAAAATTGCTCCTAGCATCTATTATCGTATTTTCAGTGTTTCCTGACAAAGTCCACTTCATTCTGTTATTTGGTATAAAATATGGCAGGTCTTCCCAATGTGTGCCTGCATTGTTTTCCAGGTGAACAGAACGATTCTACCAAGATTTCATTACTGTTCACAGTTGGTGCTTTGTAATTCTATGTAATTTTAATTAAAGAAGAATTCTGAAACAGACTCCCTCTGTGCTACCTCGAAGCATACAATTAGAAGAGCACAGAGTCTGCTGTGAATAGTCAGTTAATGGCTTCAGTTTAATAATTTATTATTGCTTTTTCAGTGCCAGCCATACTAGAAAAACACGCTAAAACTGTGCAGCGAACAGGCATTTAAGGAGGAGAGTTTGACAATTTCAGAAGAATTGTTTTCTTTCTGTAAGCCTAACATCTCCACAAGCCCCCAGATCTTACAAATGAGTGAATATCATTTTCCCTCCCAACGATTTAAGGAGAAAATAAATTTAGTTTTTTTTTTCACTAAATGTAGCTGAGTCTGGTGAATGTCAAAGTATCCTCATCTCACCATTTAAAAAATAAGACAGTCTTCTCAAGTACCCCCTCACAGGGAGAGGGGGAGGTTTTGATAAATTTATACACTGATATTAAATATTAAGTCAAACATAAAGTAGCCTTTTTTAAAAGTCCTAAATTCTGCAGTTAGCTATTTCCCCAACTTGAAAATCTGGACAAACAAGTTGAGCTACAATTCATGATCTTAAAATGATTTTCATTGAAAGAAATCACTTTATTATTATAGTAGAAAACTTGAAGCATTTACACTAGTCATCTTTTTTACAAGAAATATAAAGCAGCCTCTAAATTATCACCAGTTTTTTCAATGAGTTTATATCATGTTAGTCCATTCTGAAAGTTGAAACCTCAATTGTTATGATGTAGGAGATTTGTCTCATAAAAAATGTCAAAAGCAAAGGAACAAAGCCATACTTTTAAATGACACTTTTAATATTGTCATAAAAGAAAGATAATACACGATGTAATTTTGTTTCAATTGTGGACAGAAGAGATCATCGACCATTATCTAATGGTAATGTTTTAGGTATGTTTATATTCATAATCATAGAGATACATGTACACATATAATACTTCAATCTACATAATAGTTAAAATCATGTTCACCAATATACTGCTTAGCATTTTTATCTATAGAACTTAGTATCTTTTAATACCAATTATAATTATCCTGTGTTTCCCTTATATATTATTTCTAGACCCTTGTTGAAACTGCATAATCGGGGTAAAGTATCTTAGAAAAGCACATACATTTGATTAAAATTTAGAGCTGTAGAAATCACTTTAACATCATCCTAAACTTTGGCATTTTATGCTTGGATTTAGCTGTATTCTGTCTCATGTCTGTATGACAAAATCTTAGAGCCAAAGTGGGGCTAAGAAGAGTAGAATAGTTACAAAAAGAGGGTAAAAAATATGTTAGTCTGTTTTCCTCTTCTGAAGGGTAAGGGTAATTGGAATCAGCAGATGACCTAGACTGAACTGAAAAATATCATTTAAATGAAAGTCCCCTAAATGTAACAAAGACAGAAATATAGATGTTTGGACTCTATTGCCTAAACATTCATCTGAGAGTACTTGAATAGTTAAATGAAACTTCTTGCAACCTCTATAGCACAGGGTTGTAATTATGTTCTCAAATTGGAGCATAAGTTATTCCATGTAATTATGATGCATTCAGTACATATCTTTACAGTAATTAAGAAATGGAAAAACAGTGTTTTATTCATAGTAGCAGTGATACCATTGTACTTAGGTTATGGCTCATAAATTCCATATGAAAGCTATAACATTTGTAAAATCAAGTTTTAAGTATCATTATCATTCTATTATTTCTTTTGATTCTACTGTCACATCAGGAATCAATAAAAAAAAAACACTCAAATTCACACCTACTTCCAATTTGTCCAAGTTTTGTGATTCAGTTTATAATATTTAACAAAATTTTAGGTAGAAAACAATGGATATCTATTGCTATTTTCTGCAATAGATCTTAATATAAGTTGCTTAAGAAACACTTTAACAAAGACAGCAATTTAAAGAACTATGTTAAAATCATTCCCTTTTGTCCCTAAAATGGTAAATGTATTCTCTGTTTCATTATGCGTGTTGAGGATAAAAACAATTGCCAACCATTTGTTTTTCAGATATTCGGGACAGTGGGGGCCCCAAACCAGTGATGGTGTATATCCATGGTGGCTCATATATGGAAGGGACTGGAAATTTATATGATGGGAGTGTCTTGGCAAGTTATGGCAATGTGATCGTCATCACAGTCAACTATCGACTTGGGGTACTCGGTAAGAAATTTCTTTCCCCCCCCCCATCAATCCATGAAATATGTGATAGTTTCGTTTTGCTTTGCTTCACTCATTGTTTTATGCTTGTTGATTTTGAAGCAAAATTTTTGATATTTTCAATAAATTCTATAAATATTCATAAATTACTTGACAAAAGACAGCTAGGGTTGGTTTTAATATTTAATATAAAAGGTAATGAAATTATTCACATTGTTATGGAGTGCTATTCTTAGCTTGGCTTTATAGAAATGTGAAAGGCAACAATGGCAGGGCCTTTCTTAAGAAGGATTAGTCCCTGGGCAGATTTTTCTCTCTTCTACTTTTCTTTTTTACAGTGCTATAAAATTGCCTGAGGTTTGACATGAATGTAGAAATAAGTTTTTATTCTCTTCAAGAATATGTGTATGGACTAGCTTTGGGGAATGATTGCCATTTCTGTATAGGTTTGTTTGTTTGTTTCTTAAATTTATCAAATATAATTAGAAATATTTTGTTTAAATGTATTTTGATTGAATTATTTGATTTGAAAAACATGCATTGATTTCATAAAGTGTCAAAGAGTTCAACTCAATAATGTATATACATGTAAAACAAAATCAAACTAGTGATCTTTCGTTTTGAAGAAAAGTATAGAACAATATTATTTAAAATAAATTTTTAAGTACTCTGATATAGGCATAAACTTGCTATTCTACTTGTATAAGTTTATTTTTTATAGTATTGTCACAATTTGGTGAGTAATATAACTATATCATTTAATAAGACACCTTTATCTGTGGTATTTTAGTTAAAGGTATTTGCTAAGAGTACAATTCATTACAAAAGTTTTTTTTTTTAATCTTAATTGATCAAAGTCTTGTCCCTTATTATGCACTTAAAAGTTATCATTTGTGTTATTTGGGCACAAAAAGATACCTCACTCATTTTTACTCTGAAATATTTTGAAAAAAATATTTGAATTATATTCTCCTTTATAATAATTGTTAATATAATTTATTTTAGACATTGAGAATCAGTTTATTTTTCTCTTCAGTGTTAGTTTTTATTATTCTAATCCCTTCTATGTAATCATAATCTGTGTTTATACCAATCTCAAAATATAAAAAGGAATGATTTTTATCAATCAAGTTTGTGTGTCTTGGGGAAGGAGATATGTTAACAAAGCAAAGTGAGACCTTGATCTTTTTCTAGTTTTCTATTTTGAATTTGGAGTATGGTGGAATATATAATAGATACACTCTGTCAATGTAGATATAAAGTATTTCTGTACCATTGTTCAAGTAAGCATTAGTTTCCCCACCATGTCTAATCATGCATTGCTTCAGTTATTCTTATAATTTCACTGCACAGGGATGAATGACTTCCCACCAATGAAAACTCTCTATATTAGAATATATATAAAGAGATGTTAATAATAAACTTCTTAAATTAATCTTAAATATCATAGTGTTGTCATCTGTTTCTTAGGCAAGATTTGAATGTGAGGATCTGCACTATCTTTAATGCATTTAACTTTAATCATGGCATTGTTTATAGCTTAGTTGTTTTTAGCAATTATTATTCTCATATTTTTGTGAATTTCTTAAATTGAAAATCCTGATGCAGTGACTAGTTTTCCAACTGAAAATTTCAAATTAGATGCCAAATTGTGGTAACAGTATTTTTAAGGACTTGAACATCCACAAAGTCATATACACTGATTTTATTTTTAAAAAGTCTTTTGGCCACCCCTTATGCTGCCTCACTCTGTTACTGGTTGTACTCACATACAGTAAGATACCATAAAATAAACTGTGTTATGTTGGTATAAGTTTTGCCCATTTAAAAAAATGTATTCAGAACTGATGTGGACCTGACTTTGATCCAATTTGAATCCTATATTCATGTTCATATCCTAACTTTAATTGCCATACTCTGAATAATTGGATTTCAGGACAAAAGATTAACCAGCTAAAAAATGAAGAACTTGGTTTGTATAATGGCAGTCACTGTTGGTGCTGATGATGGATGATTTTTCCAATGGTGAATATTTGTTCTGGCTCTACTGCAGTTTAGGATTTAACCTTTAGTTGGCTCCTTTGTTCCTCTTAAAGATTTCATAAACTAATAATCACCACTAAGAATCAGCTGTCCTTTATAGACCTCCTCTCAACATAATAAAGTACAACACTTTGTTAGTGAAACATTCTTAGGTGAGTTTTGGGACATTAGTTCGGGAACATATGTATTCTGGTCACTTCCTAAAATATGTGTTGGGCCTTGTAAAAATGTATTTAAATGAACTAATTCATGAAGAATAAGTTATCATAACATTTGTTTCAGCACACTTTGCCTGTGTGGTATACCACAACCAGCTCAACAGCTGATCTGCCAGAACTGCAACAATAAAGACTGTAGGGTTTTAGTTGTTGTTGTTAATACTTTGGCTAACAGTAACAAGGTAAGCCAAGGTTTCTTGGGTGTGGGATCCAAAAGTATTGCTGTTTACTTGGCACTTGGAAGAGTTTTGTACTTTAAGTAGAAAATAAGATTTGATCCCATGTCAGAGGAAATCCTGAGCTGTGTTTTAATTTGGATGTTTTGGTGTTAAGGAAATGAATTTCGGGGTCCAATGTACCAACTGGCTAATCAAGAGACTTACTGTCAGCTGACTGCCAGGAAATATCAGGATGTCTGAAACAGATAATATAATTCATTTTGATTTGAATTTGCCATCCCAGAGGAAAAATATTACAAGTTTGTTTGTTTTAGCAACAACTAAAAAGGTGATAATGTTTCAGTAAAAAATTTCATACAGCTATCTAGCAGCCAAATTTCCAGTTTAAAGTATTTAATGTTAAAAACATATTTTGTTCATTACAAAGAAGAATTAGCACAGAAGAAAAAAATACCTCCTATGATAGCATTGTTTTGAAGAAGCTAGGAACAGGTTGGAGTTAGTTTCTCAACCAAGACACTTTTGTGGTTTCCTTTGAAGTGGTAACACAGACTATCAATATCATTGCATTGAAAATGCTATTGGTGGTAAGAAAAACTGCAATAAGTTTGAAAAAAAAAAGGCTAGGGGATAATGGATTCTGCCTGCTAACCTCTCTTCCCCAGTTTCATTTTAGAGTTCTCCATAATCATATCTCATTCAGCCTCAGACTTCTTTTAGTAAACATTTAGACTTTCTTTCACTTTTGGTTATATACATTCTTTGTACTCAGCCAGTTTTAAATCTTTGTCCTTGGTTATCTAATACATGTTATATAAAAGTCCTTTAAAATGTATTTAAAATAATTATTAATAGAGTTATTTTTTAATGTTCTGGTATATAGTTAAAATACAAATTATTGTGTTGGAAACAGTGAGAAATGCTTTGATTAGGTGGTCTTAAGAGAGGAAAATAGTATTAAATATTTTTACTGTAAATAGGGTAAACATATGTACTTATGGGCAAGCATTGAAAGAGAATATGAAATAAATTCTTCACTATTAAGATGAGGTATTATACAGTAAACGTATTTGAAAATAGAAACTATCCACATATATTTTCAAATATTAAAAATGAAAAAACACATTAACTAATTTAGTGTTAAAAATGTGTTAAAGCCCCCTCTCAAAATTTAGAATAAATTTATGTTATTTTTTAGAGAAAAATTTTAAAAAAGTATCTTTGTGGAGATCTACCTTAGGCAAACATAAGATTTTTATCTGATGGAAATTTAATAAGATACTTTGATTTTGCTATGGATATTTTAGAGACAATTATGCATTCATAATTCAAGAACATGTGATTTATATTAGAAAAAAATTCTCAAAGATTTCAGAACTACTGATATCTCTGGATATTTGGCAAATTTTTAGTAAAGGGTGTAATTAAATATTTTACTTAGTAATCTTATGTCTCTACTACCCATCTATGGAAAAAATAATAGAGTGCTAGTTTACTTACTAGTTACATTTGAAGAATTACATTTAGCTAACTTCATAATGCCATGTGAGGCTAAACCATTTAAAACAAGCTTTCATTAACGTTAGTGTGTATCAATTTTAATGAACAACTAAATTTATAATTATTCTATTAGAAATGGTTGTGAGATCTGTTAATTCTTATAAACTATAATGTCTATGCAATAATAATGCTTCAAGTATTATCAGACAAATGACAGAAATAAATATAACTTTGATGTGGTCAGTCATCAAATATATAACACTTGTTTGCAGAACTGTACATCTTCTATGCAGGATAAAAAGTAAGAACAATACAGTCCTTATCTTTAAAGAGTTTTCAATCTAATTGAGGGGGAAAACAAGCACTCAATAGAGAATAATAATTGATATTGTACTTCATAATAATATATATTTATTATTGATTTGTATGTACATGGTCACTTGATATATAAAAAAAATCAGAACAACAAAGAAAGAAAGGAAGCATAGAATATCACATGGGTCAATATGAATGCAGTGATCAAAATTCTTATTTGAATCTGAGCAGTCTAGCAGAAAGGAGATTTGGTAAAATCTAGGTAGTTATGATTTAAAAAGAAAAGCATATTCATTTCTCAAGTGGCACAATGTTTTGTCATTATTTTTCTTTTTCTTGCATTGTTTTTATTTGTTTGGCTCTAAATCCTAAAGCAAAAAAACAACTCTAAATGTGACCTTATATTTGAGAGTAATATATAATCAATTATTAAATTTTATAAGATGATAATAACCCACTATCATCCAAATGTGTTCTTAGGAGGTGGGAGAGGGAATCAGTCTGTACTTGAAGAGTCAAAAATGTCTCATGAACTTGGTAGTATTTGAGCAAAACCATGAAGGATGGACTATCTCTGGGATTAACTAAAGAGGAGAGAGAAGGAAATTCTTTTTTATTTTTATTTATTCATACTCTTTCTACTTCAAAAAAGTGGATGTAATTTGTGACAAACACACACATATAAATAGGTCGCTAAACTCATATTGAATATGAATACCCATACTATAAAGAAAGAGGCAGAAACTTAGACTACGAATATATACTGGAATTGAACATAAATGTATATCCCAATTTCCTAGAAGCAAGGTAAAAAGGATAATGGATTGAATTTCATAATGGTTATTATCAGATAAAGGAAACATATATATCTATATTTTATAAAAAATACACAAAGTTTTTTTTCAGACTATACTACAGAGAAATTTATCATGAGTTGTTTTTAGTTGGAACACCAAGAAAAATATAGGAATCGTGTGATAGTCTTTATGTCATTAGAAGATGCAGAAATATTCTCAAGCATATGATTATGTATTAACCCTCTGTAAAAGCCAAAGACATAATAATAAATGACCACAACTTCTATAGTGTCATTTCAGCAAAGAGGTAACCAAATACAGTTCAAGTAAGAATTCACTTATAATAGGATAGAGCTAAAAACCAATTTAGAGCAATGACAGTTAACTGAGTCCATAGATTTCTTCTCTCAAATACCAGTTGTGACAACTGAGTTTTAATAAGGGCTGGATGGTAATCAATTTTAGACTGAGTGCTAAAATGATCTCCTGGAGTAGAGATATTGTTTGTCCTTTGGAAAAATAGAAACTTTAGATAGATAATGATACAGTGCAAAGCAGACTGTCCATTATTTTTATTCTAATTTTTCCCTCCAAAATGGTAGGTTGCAATAAAAGCAATTATTTAGTTATGCCCAAAACAGAGAAAACCTGAAAGTAAGCATGTTGGTTAGAGTGAGTGTTAGTTAAAAGAAGTTAGTTTAAAAAACAAAAAAAATGTGTTTTAGGTACAGTCATGTAGTATCATTCATTAATTGATTAATTCAGCCATTTATTAATTCTATACAAATTGAGCAATATTAAGTATCAGGCATACTTATTGAGCATATTGTGAAAAACAAGATGGATGTGATCTCTGCTGTCCAGTAGATTACTAGCTATTGGGGAATATATAAAATAAATGAATCATTACAAAAATGATGTCCTTTACATTGATAATGATTTAGTGCAAAGTTGACTTTATAATTACCTAGAGAAACGGTAAGTGTAGTGAGAAGGCAGCTAATCTATTCTACACACTCGGAAAAGGTTTCCCAAGGGAGGTGACATTCAGGTTTCCCTTTCTTATACTTTACTGAAAAAGGACTTGTTGAGACTCCCCGGGGCTTCGAGATTGTCGATTCCATTGGTCACTTCTCCGTTCTCATCTTATTTCATCTCTCCCTAGCACAGGACACAGTTAAGCAGTCCCTTTTGGTCATGCTTGTTTCTTGGCATCACACCAGGGTTTCCTCCTGCCTCACGGTCTGCTCCTTCTCAGCCTCCTTTGCTAGCTCCTCCTCTCTTACCCTGATATCTACATGTCGAAGTGCCACTAAGCAGAAATTTTGGCTCCCTTTCTTCTCTCTCTACCATATCTCCCTAGGGGAATTTATGCATGGCTCTAAATGCCATCTGTAAATAAGTGACTTCCAAACTGTATCTTCAGGACTGACTATTCCTTGGAGCATCAGACTTATGTACTTCTGCCTACAAACATCTCTAATGACTAATGAATATCTCAAGCTTAATGGCTAAAATATGTTGATTTTCTCAGGTCTGCATATTTCATTGTCTTCCACATTTAGGTTATAATAATACTTGCAACAACAGTAATAACAGTCACAGGCACATTCATTGAGAACATATTCCAAAAGCTGTTTGGGCAGTTTGTATAGGTGACATTTTTTTTGGCTCCCCATTGGGGAGTCCAAGGATTACATTATTAAATTCCCACAGTAAGCTTATGAGGTAGGGTTGTTATTTTCCCGATTTTATAAACACAGAAACAAATAAGTAGAGAGGTTAAGTAACTTATCCACAGTCATAAGGTCAGTGTTAAGTGGTGGAGCCAGAATTCTAACCCAGACAGTGTTCTCTTGGGCACAGCACTGCACTGATGGCATTGGCACTGCCATCCATCTGGACGATCAAGCAAAGCCTCTAAACATTTTTTCCGATTTGTCTTTCCTTTAGGCTGAACATACAATTCATCAGCTTCTCTTACTGAATTGTTCCAGCGTACACCCTGGGTCTGTCTCCTTTCCATTTCCCCCTCTGCCAAACGAAGCCAGTTCTCCTTGAACCTCTTACATTATTTATCTCTTTCACTTTTGCTCCCTACCTGTAATTCATTCTCCACACAGCAAAATCAAATTATCTTTTTAAACCATAAATTATACCAGCTCACTTTTCTGCTTATACCCTCCACTGGCTTCCTGACTGTTCACTGAGAATAAAATCCAAACTCCTTCCCTGCCCTGTCTCACAAAACCCTGCATGAATAGGTATCTGTATCTCTCAGTACCTGTACCTCTTGTACCTGTATCTCTTAGTTTGTCTGAAAATGCTCTTCCTCTCTATGCAAGCCATTTTTTATTCTTCATACACACCAAACTCATTCCCATTTTAGGGATTTCATACTTGCTCTTCCCTCTGCCACAGATCTTTGTGGGGCCAGTTCCTTATTCTTCTGATTTGGTTTAAATGTCTTCTTCTCAGAGAGACTGTCCTTGTTCATCCAATCTAAAAAGAGCCACCATGTTACAAGTCATCTACCTTTTAAAATTCTCTCTATTACATTGATCATACCCAATTACTTCCTATTTATATTTGGATGCTTTTTTTTGTTTTATTATTGTCTAGCTCTCTAAAGTGTAAAGTAGTCCGTGGCACATGGTATTTGCTCAGAAAATATTTGTTAAATAAATTTAAAGGGGATCTGAAGAGTCACTAGGTGTTGATTTGATGTGGTCATGGAGTGAAGGAGGCCAGGTTTGAGGCAGAGAAAAAGTCTGGGTGAAAGCCAGGGGAAGAAAGCGGCTTGGTATGTTGAAAGAGATGAGCAAAGCCAGCTGGAATGCTTTGAGTAAGGGGTGAGTAGTGTCAAGTAAGGTTGAAAACAGGCAGCAGGCCACACAGCATCTCATTAAAGATTTAGGAATTCTAAGAACAATGAGAAACAATGATAGGGCATTGAGCAGATAAGTGAAATGATTAGATTTGCATTTTAAAAAGTGTGTTGAGTAGGCCTAGACCTTGATCAAAGTTGACATTCTGCTATGGATACAAAAAAATCATGGCTTGTGCCTCATTAGGGTGAGGTGCTTGGTAAAGTCAGTGAATGAGACAGATATTTCGCTCATAGAGGATCGAAGGATAAGCTGGGCACTGCCTGACTCAGGTGAGTATGGGAATCTGTCTTTTATACAAAGAGCAACACAGGGGTTTTGCTGCTTTTCCTTCCTTTTTTTGATAATGAAAAGAATCAAACCATCATTGTGGAGAGCTCTACTGAATTCCTGCTTTGAGGAGTATGAATCAATATGATCAGTATTATTCCAGAGACTGGTCAATATAAAAAACTGTAATAAATTACTGTATTATGATGTCTTCTTATCTGAGTTTCTGTGTTATTAATATGACCTCATTTAAGCTCTGGGTTGTCCTAAAAAAGAGACTTTTTTTTTTCAATTCTAAGACAAAGTTGGACGTCTGTGGTTTAAGATTTCATTAAGATCAGTGATTTTGAATAAGGCCTAGAACATAGAAGAAACATTTCCCTCATTTCTAGTCAAGGTGTTCTTCTGGGGCCAGAATTGAACAACAACTTTCAGGCACTCAAAAGGACTGCAACTCACCAATACATGAACAAAAATATATTTTGTTTCCTTTTCAGAACAGAGGCCATCATCTTAATTCAGTCATTCACTTATTCACTCATTAATTCCACAAACATTTAATATATGCCCACGATTGGTTCCTGGTAGCTGGGGGTCTGTGCTCACAATGTTGAAAAAAGATCAGACCCAGTCCTTCCTTTCTGAACCTCACAGTGAGTAAAAAGATTTCCATTAAACAAATAAACAAAACTATTAGCACAAATTTTGATAAGTTGTATTTCCAAAAAGAATAGATTGTTAAGAAAAAGAATATTTGTGGTGAAATGTAGACTGAGAACTTTAGGAAAGGTCTCTATGTACCTTTCATGCCAGCACAGTTGTAGTTTTTAGTTTTTGTTTTTCTCCATGCATTTACGCAGTTAAATATTAAAAAATAGATAAATATTTTGAAATAATTTTAAAAGATGTAAGATAATTAGAAGCAAAAAAGTCATTTAAACAAGCAGCTGGGGTAAAAATGCAAAAATCCAAACAAACAAGCAGGCCACCCACAATCAACCAGGCAAAGTTCTCTATCAGAATTAAGTGAGCAAAATTGGTTTGTGAAATACAAATACACAGGGAAAGAATCCCAGGGGAGGACTAGCTCTTAGCTATTGGATCTATAAATTGAGAGCACAACAGTAATACTTTTCAGAGACAATTGAAGATGTCCTCCCTCACCTGCCTTATATCCCTGAGATGATCTATGCAAACTAGTAAGTTAGTCCCATTACTGATTTTTAAATTATTATTATTAAACAGAGATATGGGTCTCTTCTTCATCCAGCATCAGTTTTTCCTCTTTGTTCCAAACAAACAATGAGGGCTTGGAATTTGCTTTTAAGTTTGGTTTGCTTTCAAATGATCCTTTCCTCCCTCTGATGAGTCCTCAATATCAGACCAAGGCAGGACTCCCCTAGCTTCCCATGACCTAGTGCCATAGTCCTTGATATCCCACACTCACTTTCACTACTTTGCCTTAAACACATACTGCAATTTCATCTGCCAAGACATCTCATGAGGTCTTTCTCTTTTTCTTTCTAAAGTCTTTCCTTGAACTACTTCATAAACATTCAAATTTTGCTCCTTTTCCTTTGTCTTCCTATTTTTAATTGGCAGAGTTTAAAATTTTTTTAATTACTTATATTTGCTTCCTTCCTTCTATTTCTATTGCTACTAACTGTTCACCTTGGGTTAACAGGCCTTCTAGCTGACCTTCCAGCCTCTAGACTCAAATGTGTGTGTCATTTCATTCCACACCACAAGGAGGCAAAATACCTTAAAAATACAAGAGAGTATCAGTTTGGTTGTTTTCGTTGTTGTTGTTTGTTCTGTTTTGTTTTGTTTTATATTCCTCTGGTCTATGTCTCTAAATGGTTTTCATCAATCCTGGGATCCATTCCAGATTTTTCCTGCCATTCCAGATCTGCTAAAGTATGTTGCTCTTCATCTTAGCAAACTGTATCTTCTATTCATTTCTGGAAAGTCCCTTCCACACAATCCAGAATGACTTCTTCACAGCCTACCTGGATCATTTCCAACCACTTACTTGCCACTTTTTGCCCCGTCTCCAAGACTCAGCTATCACCCTACCTTCTGCAAAACTAACCCAGGCCAGATTGATCTATCTCTTCTTTCTGCTTCTATAACCTTCACTTTAGCATGCAGAATGCATCTATTAACTGCTTAATACAGTAGCTGCCTTGCAACCCAAACTAGAAATAAACACTGTATGTTATCTGGTTTTCCAGTTTCCTTAAGATGAGTAGAGTACTCTGCATATATAATTCAAAAGCCATTAATAAGCATGCAGATTAATTCACTGTGTCCTCTTCTCAGGATATACATGTCTTAGGACACAGAGCAGGTGGAAATAGTGGTTGCTGGTGGAGGATGTGGATAGTAAAGAGTACTAACCATGTCCATACACAGGCCTCATGCCTAGTCCCACGTAAATGAGGTTAGATCTTGTTAATGGTAGCAATACTTTGCCCCCAGTAGCAGTGGGAAGAAAAGCCCCTGGATCCTCTGGAGAAACACCCTGTGTACTGGAACGGTAACGCATGAAAGCTGTAATTTATTTTAAACTGATTAGTGATTTCTGCATTTACCATGCATTTAATATTTACAGTATTCTGTTTCCTGCTTAGCACGGGGTAAGAGCAATAGATAAACTTAAAAACAGTGTTAAGGGCTTCCCTGGTGCGCAGTGGTTGAGAGTCCGCCTGCCGATGCAGGGGACACGGGTTCGTGCCCCGGTCCGGGAAGATCTCACATGCCACGGAGCGGCTGGGCCCGTGAGCCATGGCCGCTGAACCTGCGCGTCCGGAGCCTATGCTCCGCAATGGGAGAGGCCACAACAGTGAGAGGCCCGCGTACCACAAAACAAACAAACAAACAAAGAAACAGTGTTAAAACACCACTTTTTGAGTTAAAATATATACAATGTGGCAGAAAAGATAACTATTGACTTTATACGTGTAATGGGCTATGAAATCTATAAATGTTTTGAACTCAGCTTAGGGTTTCTCTTTTGTAAAGACAAAGGGAAACAAAAGGCAAAATATTTTGTAATTTCTTTAACTTTGCCTTTTGATACTTTACCTATCTTGAATAACATTACAGGTGCTCAACTATTGCCATGAACAGACAGCGGTTGAGGTGAGAGATCTTAAACTGACTGTTGATTACCCACATCCCAACCCATTTTTTTCTGATAGTGCAGTTAGGACCATAGGTTTAAATATTATTCTTCGAAAAATTTTCCATATGTGAGACAAGTTATATTTCATAACTGATTTATATATCAATAAAATCACCATTTAGAAACCTTTCTAAAGAGCTGAGACATATCCCTGAGATGAGACAGATCCAAGAGAAATATTAATTTCTGTTCTGGTATGTGCTAGCTTCCCGTATTTGAGCTTTGAAAAACAGCACCTTTTCTAGAAAAGTCAGTTCTCATAGAGAATATATAACATACTCAAATAGAAATAAGTTTTAAAAAGGATGTTTGTGTTAGTATCATCATAATTAGGAACAGTTTTTCTGACAGAAAATATGTAACTATTCTTAATGTTATTTAATTGTGCTAGAGTTGTTTTTTTTTTCATTTTGTATGAAAATAAGCTTTAACAAATATTCATTATTCCTTTTTAACATAAGTGAAAACATTGCTCCAATACATAGTGTTTTCCCTTGAAACATATCATAACGTTATCTGTTTAAACTCATAAGAAATTTGTTTTTCAGAGTGTATGTTTGACCCTTCTGTTTTAGAACCAATATGTAATATTTACCAAAGTAGATTTTTTTTAGTCTACAGTTTATATTTGGGTTAATTTTCTAGAAGAACATGTTTAGAGGGACCACAGCAAGCCTATATAACTGTTCCCTAATTACAAGTAACTCTACATTGAAATGAGTAGTATCTACATACTTCCTTAGGAATACTTCACCATAAGTTATATAATCTTGATATTTAGAAAGGTTATTAACTACATATTAAATAAACACCTATTTTTACCCTTCCATTTTCTAGAAAGTATCTGTGGCAGCTTATCAGAGTATATACAATAAAATTATGGCTATATATAAATAATGAATCGGGTTTATAGAAAATAGAAGAAATGGAAAAGGGGAAAAAAACATAGTCTCAAAACATTTTCAGAGTTGATGATTTGGGCTCTGAGCTGGGACTCTACCAAGTTTCATTTATGTTTAACTGTGAAACATGACAATTCTTCAGAGAAATCAAAGATATTCCAGGCATTGAGTTTTTCAAAAAAAGCTCCTCGTGTTATTTCATGTTCAAAGGACAATTATACAAATAGAATTCTATGATGAAAATGCTTAAAAATAAACAGCCAAAACCCTGTAATTTAAGCTTAATTATGCACCATGTTTCTTTTTTTCTTTTTCTTTCTTTTTTTTTTTTTTTTTTTTTTTTTTGCGGTATGCGGGCCTCTCACTGTTGTGGCCTCTCCCGCTGCGGAGCACAGGCTCCGGACGCACAGGCTCAGCGGCCATGGCTCATGGGCCCAGCCGCTCTGCGGCATGTGGGATCTTCCCGGACCGGGGCACGAACCCGTGTCCCCTACATCGGCACGTGGACTCTCAACCACTGCGCCACCAGGGAAGCCCCTATACACCATATTTTGTTGTGCTCTATTTACCTACAATCATCTACCCCATAGGGTACCTATTCTCTACCTGTTGCTAGAGTCCAGCAAAAGGAATCTTTCCGATAAAGAGCAGGTGGGGGCAGGAGATGTGGAAAATAAAGCATGTAGAGGGATAGATTTTTAAGCTATGTACACATTCTGTAAGTAAATTTTCTAATTGGATATTTGTTTTGTATGAGAAAACTACTAATTATCTTATTTTGCTGACCCATTATTATTATAGGCAAACTGAATCAGAGGGTTTGGATTAAAAAAAAACAAAAGCCTTGCTGTGGCTGGCCCAGTTCATCTGCTATTTTTAAGAGGAACGGATAATACACTTAGTTGTTTTTTTTTAAATGGTATCATATGATCAAGAAGCCAAATTTGTTTCTGTCTATTATTCTCTTAAAAAGATCAACTTGCTATATTATCTTTTTTTTTTCTTTTTTCAGTCCTCGTTGCTCTAGTCTTTACATAGAAGTAAAAAATTTGCTCTTTTTCTGAAGTAGAATTAAAACTGGGTAACTACAATTTAATGTCATGTCAGTTAACTGTACATGATTTCTATATGACTCAGTAGATGTCAATGGAAATTCTTGGTTGTATTAAACTGAGTAAACCCTAATTAAAAATATCTTCACATTATTTTAAAGTTGTATATATACATGTACTTTTTCAGGTTAAAAAAATGATCTGTTAGTTTAGTTTTGAATCTTGCAAAAGTTATGGAGCTATTCTCCTAAATGTTCCTTTTGTAAAACTCCCTATCTAGCACTTACTGCTTCTAGCCCAGCTGCCCAATAGAATTATAATGCAATTGATATATGTAATTTTAAATTTTAGAGTAGCCACATTAAAGGAAAGTACAAAGAAACAAATAAAATTAATTTAAAAAAATTTATTTCATTCAACTGAATATTTTATTCAACCAAAATATAATCATTTCTAGATTGAATCAACACAAAATTCTAAATGGACATTATGTATTTTCTCTGTTTTGCAATGAGGTGTATATTTTAAACTTACAGAACGTCTCAATTCATACGCTTATTTCCAACAGATAAAGTAAAATGTAGTCCTACCAAAATAATACAGTTGAGTTTAACAGAAAACAGTATTTGACACTGCTTTGTTTTAAAATTAAACAAAAATTTTAAATGTAGTTCTGTAACACAAAGCACATTTTAAGTGCTCAATAGTTGCATGTGGATAGTGGCTACCATACTGGGCACCATTTATTCTAGACCAGGGTTCCCCAACCCCGGGTCGCAGACCAGTAGTGGTCCTCAGCCTGTTAGGAACCAGGCAGCAGAGCAGGAGGTGAGCAGCGGGCGAGTGAGGGAAACTTCATCTGCCACTCCCCATTGCTCCCCATCGCTAGCATTACTGCCTGAACCATCCCACCTCCCCACAAAACCGGTCCCTGGTGCCAAAAATGTTGGGGGCCGCTGCTCTAGACTGTTGTTTCTTAACTTTTTTTAAATTATACTCACCTGTTAGGATACATTTTTGAAGTAAGAACCCTCAGTTCATGGATATATTTGTAAATTATATACATATATTATGGTACTAATATATTATCTATATTATAAAAATACATAGAAGACAGAAGTTTTAAAGATGAAATATCATTTTAAAACAATGGTTATTTTATCTTACTCATTTTTTTTTTAACATCCTTATTGGAGTATAATTGCTTTACAATGGTACATTAGTTTCTGCTTTATAACAAAGTGAATCAGCTATACATATACATATACATATTTCCCTATATCTCCCCCCTCTTGCATCTCCCTCCCTATTCCACCCCTCTAGGTGGTCACAAAGCACTGAGCTGATCTCCCTGTGCAATATGGCTGCTTCCCACTAGCTATCTATTTTACATTTGGTAGTGTATATATGTCCATGCCACTCTCTCACTTCATCCCAGCTTACCCTCACCTCACACCAGTCAGACTGGCCATCAAAAAATCTACAAAAAATAAATGCTGGAGAGGGTGTGGAGAGAAGGGAACCCTCTTGCACTGTTGGTGGGAATGTAAATTATACAGCCACTATGGAGAACAGTATGGAGGTTCCTTAAAAAACTAAAAATAAATACTAACTAAAAAATAAAAATAAAACAATCTTACTCATTTTTAACCACATTTAAATCCATGTGCTTAAAAAGCATTGCTATGTTTAAGATATTAGTTTCATGTTTTGTCACCCAGATATTCAGAAGACTGTTTCTAAGATCAATCTAATGTTTAGTTTTAATGGAAGTTAGGGTTGAAACAGATGATTCACAAAGACACCAAAGCACATTTAAGGAGCAGTTCATTACTAGTCATAGTATATTTAAATCCATATAATGTCTTGATAATTCTGAAGGCTGAATTCTTGTTAGATAGGATTAGACTGTCATGGTTTCTGCCTTGGAATGTAGTTGGCTACAAGCTCACTCTTAACAGAAAAATAAAAGTGCCATTTTGTGTCTTATTGGTACTTGTAGCACCTTCAGTCTGTGGGTTTATTGCAGGAATCCTTTGAAGCCACTTGCCCCCCGTGAGTGCTAGTTTTGTTAAAATTAGATAACATAAACAATAAATCTACCTAACTGGGCTCATGTAATGTGCAGTACGCCTTAGAACAATGAAATTAACAAGGACATAAAAGGCTGCTAGGCAATGTCCTCACTGCCCTCAGGAGTCGTCATGCACTGTATATGACATGTGTATGTGACATGTGCACATAAATGGTGTGTTTGAGTTACACACCCAAGGAAGGCTTCAGTGTCATTTTGTATATTAGAAAAGTTAGATTTCTTTTTTTCTTTATGGTAGATACATATAAATATATCTTTTGCTATTTTCTTCTTCCACTCTTTTGAATCACATCATGACTCCCTTGGGCAAGAACTTACCATTATGAAGACTACTGATCTAAGTTTAAATGTTCCTTATCATAAGGAGTATGATTCAGTGACATTATGTACAGATATTATGGTTTGAGGATTTTTCTCTTATTGATCATTGGTAGTAGTTTCAATATATCTAATATAAGTAACTAGAAATATCTTTCATTGTCTAACATTGAACACCATGATCTCAGATTGTCTTGTCTTGATCTTCTTAAAGCAGACTAGAAATTTTATATGGGCTCTTTCAGCTTTGTGAGTATATAAAAACTCCATCCAACAATCTCACAGTCTAAAGTGGGCCCCAAAATCCACTTAATCCTCCCCAAACTGTTCCCAGGAGAAGAGCACAGAAAACTGCCAGCCAATGAACAAATCAAGAGTGGAGGAATTAAGATCTCTATTTTAAAAATATTCCTCATTTCATTCACTTCATAAGAATTCAAATTAGGCTTTATTACATTTCAGATTATGATACTCTGCTAAAAGGGATTGAGAAAGCTTTTTAGCAAAAAAAAAAAAAAAACTTTTTCAAAGGATGTTTTAAAATGTTGGAAGTATGATTTTCATTTATTTTTCACTTATTTGCAAATGCCATTATGATAATGAGCACTTACAAAGATACTTTTTCATATTTCATGGTGGGAAAAAACATAAGCATATGTCATTTTTCAAAACTTTCAACTTGATTGTGTTTTATATATCCTTTGCTTGGCTTGCTATATTTGTAGTGGCTAATATCAGTAAAATGTATTCTATTATTTAATATTTTCCTTTCTTTCCTATTTCCCCCAAATATAAGGCCTTTTATTAGTCAAAAAGTAATTGGTGTTTACACTCTGCTCTTCAAACTCAAGAACTTTCCGGCCAAATTTGTTGGATGCTCATCTCCATGTAACATGATCTTTGCCTACATGGTGCTTGATATGCTCTTTTCCACTAATGAGAAGTAGATCTAAGAGGATTAGATCAAAGGAATGATAAAATTGAAATCACCATATGCTTCCTTTTGATTATTCAAATTATCAAATTATTTGATTGGTCCTATTATTTCGGATTCTAAAATACTTGAGGTTTCCCAGGTGAAATATTACTCATTTTCTACTCTAAGATATTTTCTCTCAGATAGCTAAGAAGGAGCCTAATCCTAAATTGTGATTTTGGTTCATGTTGTAGAGTAAATTATAGTGTATTTTGAGTCAAGGCTCTGATGGAAATAGGCAAGGTTAAGCCACCTCACTGAAAACGGACACTCACCTCCTACTTTTCTTATGTAGTTGCACCCATGAGACATACTTATTCTAGAAGCTGACAAATTTATGCAATTTAATTCCAGAGTGTTTTTTATAACAAAGAGTGCATTGACCATTCACTGTGTGTGTGTATGTTTAAATAGGAGGATGTTTCTCTATTAGTCAGAATAGGCTAAGTTTTGCTGCAGCAATAAAAAGAAAAATATCCCTGGCTTAATATGACAAACTATTTTTTTCTTGCTCACTCAAATTCTTTTGGAGATACAGGAAACTCCCTTGATCATCTGTTCTCTGTGTGACATTTCTATAACTCACATTGTCTTGATCTTGATCTGCGTCTCTGCCATCGCAATACATGGCCTCCTTGTTTCCCGAGGCAGAGGAAGATCACAGAATTTCACATAGCCTTTCATTGCCTCAGTTCAAAGTAACTGATGGAGTTGGCCACAACTAGTGATATGCCTACAACTAACTGCAAGAGGGCCTGTACACATAGGGAAGCAATAGAACGTGTTATTACTATTTCAGCCATGATGCTTTAGTCATTTAAGGCAACACTTAAACATTGTGTATCTGATTTCTCAGAGATTCATTCTAAGGTTCTGTCTGAATACTTTTCCTTAAAAAGCCAGTTTGCAGTGTTTTGAAAATAAGGGCTTCAGGTGAAGATATTGATAATGATTAATTCATTTGAAAAACAATAATTAACTGGTTAATTTATCCCAAGCTAGATATTGGGGATACAAAGAGGAGTGAAACATAATCTTTCCGCTCTTAAGAAGCTTACTGATTTGTGAAAAAGGTACTTGAACTTACACATTTTGAATTCTCTCACTTATTCAACAAGTATTTATTTATCACCAGTTAGGTGCCAGGTCCTATAATAAGGATCAGGACAAAGTTTCTGGTTCATAGTGATTATATTCTACATGAGGGTAAGGAGAGTATATAGGAAATCTAAAAAAACCAAAAATTTTATATCAGAGAGTAGTAAGTACTGCAAGGAAAAGTAAAACATTATGATGCTCAGAGATGAAGCTGAAAAATCTACTTTAGATTAGGTGATCAGAAAAGACTGCCCAAGGTTGGGGCCCTTCCTGCTGAGACCTGAGGAGCCATCCATTCCAAGATGGACGGACACAGCATTATGGGGAAAGACCAGGAAAGACCAAGTTTCTTAAACTGTGATTAGTTAGACTAGAGAAAACAGACCAGTGGCGCTAGAGCACAACATATCAGGAGTAGTATGATAGGGATTGAATTTGGAGAGGGAAGCAAAATGTAGATTACACAGGGTCTGTATAATGAGATGAGCATTCTAGTGAAGCAATGTAAATAAGCTTATGCTATTTAGGGGCACCAAATTGGACCTATTATCTTACAGCAGGGCAGGGATCAATGAGAAAAACTGCTTGGGGAGAAAGGGTGCCTGAGCTGGATTTTAAAGAATGAATATGAATCAGCTGGCCCAGAACAGTTGCGGGTCAGCCCATGCAGGGAATGTTAAGCTGTACATTATTATTAGAGCTGAAAAAGAGAGGAAGGGAATTATAAATATATAGCTGACTGTGCCGAGAATTTGGAGGCATGGACAGCAAAGCGACAGCACCTTAAGCCATCTTATTTTTGTGGGCCCCCAAAAAAATATCAGACAAAATTGTACCATTTCTCACATTAACATTTTGCTTATCTAAAGAAAACAAAATTAAAGGACGTTTTATAGTTTTCATAATCATGAGTTTGCTAAAATCATTCCTATGATTGAAGCTTCTTCCTTATATGTATATATAATGGCATGATTTGTGTTGCTGTCATGTTATGTAGACACTTACTTAAACACATTAATTTTGACATTGCAGATTTCTTTCTATAGTGTGAATTCTGTCATGTTTTTCAGGACCTAAACTATTTTAAAGGCCCTTCAAAAGCTTAGGAGATTTAAAAACCTAGGCTGAGGGTATATGGCCAGAAATAGGGATCTCTTTCTATGTGATAAAGACAGGTGATTCCAGGTAGGAGAGTCCTTCAACATTCATCCAATTAATATTCACAGACTGCTCTACCATGCTAGATGCTGTTTTAGGTACTGGGGACACAGCAAACAAGAGAAAAAATTCTCTTCCCTGTGTCTCATGTTCAGATGAGAAGAGAAAGGCAATAAACAAAATGAATAAGTAAAATACAGAGTATGTTATGATAGTGATAGATGCTGAGGAGGAAAACACATCATAGAAGGTAGATGGGAAATTTGCAAAAGGAGTAGTGAGTTTTAATAGGGTGGCCAGAGAAGGCTTTGAATAAAGACCTGACTGAGAGTCTATACCAATAGATATCTGGAGAAAAGGGTTTTAAGTAGAGGGAAAAGCAAAAAGCAAAGGAACTGAGCTGAGAGAGGGGCTATGTGTATTCAAGGAACAGCAACTCAGCCTACAGATAAGTCAGATAAGCCCTGGGGACTCTGCAGATGATGTAGAGTTGCCTTTGGAGGGAATGTGGCTTCTTTCTTTTTCTTTCCCTGAGTAATATGGAAAGGCTTTGAATGGTTTTGAGCAGTAATATCATGACCTGAATTACTCTTTAACTGTGATCTTTTGGCTTCTGTGTCGAGAGTAGGTTGGAGGTGAGCAAGAGTGTATGAAGGGCGATTAGGTGGGAGACTACCATGATTATCTAGGCAAAATATGATGGTAGCTCAGACCAAAATGCTAAGTGTAGAGGTGGTTAGAAGTGGCTGGATTCTGAGTGTTTTGAAGATAGAGCTGATAGGATTTGAAGGATGGACTTACAAAGTCAAGAATGGTTCTAAAGTTTTTGTCCTTAACCACTGCAAGAGGGAGGTTCCATATCCTGAGAAGAAGATGGCGGGAGGAAAAACTTTGCAGTGGTGCGGCAGGAGCTCAGGTCTGGATATCGAATTGGAAATGCCTATTAGTTTTTTTTTTTTTTTTTTTTTTTTTGTGGTACGCGGGCCTCTCACTGCTGTGGCCTCTCCCGTTGCGGAGCACAGGCTCTGGACGCGCAGGCTCAGCGGCCATGGCTCATGGGCCCAGCCACTCCGCGGCATGTGGGATCTTCCCGGACTGGGGCACAAACCCGTGTCCCCTGCATTGGCAGGCGGACTCTCAACCACTGCGCCACCAGGAAAGTCCCCCCCCATTAGGTATTAAAGTGGAGGTTTCTACTTGGTAATTAGATATGCAAGTCTGGAGTTTAGGGGAGAGGTCCAGCAAGAAAGAAAAACTGGGAAAATTAGTGTTTTTTCATAATCCAAATAGTCATGACTTTCAGGGTTTGGATTCTTTTGTAGGGTTTACCTGATTTGTTTTCTCAAATCTGTTTCATTCAGATTTTTATGTTTTTCTTCTGCCCTCTTGTATTCTAACAGTTAACATGCAGCCCATCTTATTTAATACTTGGCCTTGAGCATAGTCGTATATCTAACGGTTTTAAAAATCATCTGTGATGTTTTCTTCTTATCTACAGCAAATAGGTAATTGATCCCAAGGTGCCCTGCTGATTGGCCATAATATTATTTTCAAGATGAGTTTTAGCAGGTTATAGAATAACTGGAGTTGGGGTATGTACATATATTTATTATATATGTGAATGTGTATATATATATAATATGTATGTATGTATGCATATGAATATATATATTTAATCAGTTTATCAATATGTTTCCATGTGTTTAGGCTATGTTTTTATTTTTACTTGGACTTATCTGAGCATGTTAAAGAGATACCTATTTAATATAGTAAGCTATGCATACAGCCCAACCTGTCCCATCAAGATTTTTAATTCTCTAATTTCACAGGTCAGTTAAAAGGATTTCCATTCAGCTCCCAGGCTGTCATAACTTATAACATTCAAGTGTATGTTTTGGTATGGTTTTAGCCAAGGGAAGTCATGTAGCCAGTGAAGCAGAGAGAGGAAAGAAGATTGCCATACTTGAATCTGTACCATCAAAATGACAAAATGGGTCTATCTATAATAAACAATAAGTTAGTGCTTGATATGCCTACAGCATCAACTGTAATGCACAACAGGCAAGTTATTTATGAAATGAGCCTCTTGAAAATATATAGCTCTTATAATATGAATCTCATTTCTATGTTCCTTCCAACAAAATAGTGTGGCATTATCCATCTATTTAGAACACATGGTTGCTTTATTATTATTTTTTTAAATATGATGACACCATACAGCTAGGAAATATCGAAGAAATTCAATCATGTAACAAATGGAACCCAACTATTTTTAAAAATGTGTTGTGATACTTAGCTTTTTTAAAATTTAGGAAAAAATAAAATATAATTTTCTAGAACACAAAGCAGGCTGTGCTAGTGTTAGGCACGTATTGTTTACAAAAAGGGGAGAGGCTTCTCAATAAAAGATCTGTTTAGTTTGCAACTGATAGTCAATAAAATTTTCTTTCTGGAGTGATCATTTAAATTTGCAGCAGTAAAACTTGGGCCCAAATGTTTTCGTTGGAAACATAATTAATTGTCAATAATCTAAGTCAGTGGGTTATTCATTTTAATAAGATGTAGTATATATTGAACAATATACATGTTATTATTATATGCAATTAATATAGATAATAATATAGTCAATATTGCATGTACACACACACACATTCTTTTATCTATGTCTTCTCTATTTCCAAGATGATTTAAAACAGCATTTGGCTACCACAGATACATAAAAAAATTTTAATAGTGAATTACAGTCATGAGTCACAATCCAAGAATACTAGATGTTTCCTTCCGGGAAGAAAAAAAGAAGTGGTCATCTGTCTTTCTCACCTTGAAAATGAGAAACTTAGAATTGGAGAATGAATATAGCTCCATAGACTAAAGGAAGTTAGAAAAATAATAGATTTACATATCACTTTGACATTTATGACTTGTTTTCACAGTTCTTTTCTCATTTAATCCTCATAAGATCTCTGTAAAGTTGGCAAGGCATGTATTAATAATTCCAGTTTGTATGTGGGATGTGTGAGGCTCAGTGATGTGTGTAAGGATGGCACTACTGATAGGTTTGCATGCCAGAGCTGGATCTTGCAACCAGGTATCCTCACTCAGGACAAAACGTAAATTCAAAATGGTTAAGATAAATCTGTAATATAAATCTACACCATCATGACTATGGGGGATATTAAAGACGCTAGAATGTTTTGAAGTACAGTCCTAACTTTATAATGCCTAATATATCGTCTCAACCATTATGACAATTCTATAATGACTTAAGAGTCCTATAATGTTATTGTAAGTAAGACATATATTGGAATTTTGAAGTGTTATTCATACTATGAAGTTAACTATTCTTCGAGGTTACCACCACATTACTACAACTGCTGTTTCTATTATTAATACAACTAATACTATGATAGTAATAATCATAATTCCAGTAAAAACAATATTAATGATAGTTTATTCATTTATAGACCTTACTGTATATACAAGTTGGAGGATTTTATAAATTTATTTTTAAAAGAAAAAAGTGTTAAGTCCTGACAACATATTCTCACCAATGGAACAATATAAACTTGGGAAAATAATTGTGGTTTCGTGGAATTTTCTTTAGCAACTTCTTCCAGGCAATTTAAATTTAACTGACTTTGTTAATTTCATATTTTAATGTGGTATTATGATTCATGAAAGAACTTTCTAGACTTTTGAGACTCTTACTGAAAAAGAAAAGTTTTCAGACCCCTATTACTATGCCTGTATCATAATTTTTCTATTCAGACAGTGTGGTACAATCCATTAGTGGCATCAAAAGTTAGAACAATATAGCATTTTCTATAACTTCAAGTTAAAATGAGCATTTCTGGTTGGGATTTTTTTCTAAGGCTGTCAACAAAATGATAATGCCCACATGGGGAAGGGGATCTTGAATATATAATTACTTGTTAAATTGATCTCAAGGCCCCTATATTTATCTACTAGGTAACATGGTAGTCATTTTTTAAAATCACTGTAATATGTGTTACGAAAATCATCTAAAATATACTTACATAATAGATGTTAATATCTCCTTTCGAACTTTTGCATCCCTTTTACATGTTAACACAATGGACTAAATAATTTTAAAATTGTATGTTGAGGAAACAGTTTTGTTCTTTTTCCCCAAACTATGCATGAAAATGATAAGAAATAGGAAATTAAGTGTACTCCATTTTCATTCTGAATTCCCCTCCTTGCCTTCAAGACAAAAATGAGGGTTTTTTTTAAGTTCTTAATGCATATAAAATTAAATAAAACCATACATATACTTTAGGGTAACATTTCTATTAACATTTAAATGTGTTTATCTATATTTAAATGTATTCGTCATAGAAACTATAGAATAAAGGAAAATCTGCTTTAGGACAGTAAACATAGACAAGTCTCCCTTCTTTATGAGACAACCTGAATTTTAAAAGAACGTCTGTTGTAAACGTATCTGAAGACTGAAAAGCCTTTTGTTCCATAATGATATTCATTAATGTACAATATGTTGAGCAAAAGGAATAGCTGTCACCTGAGGTAGACGCTGGGTATCTGAGTCTTAGCATGGAAGTGCAAACTCAGTGACACACTGAACATTCAAATTCAAATGCACTGTATGTTCTCATTTGTATCCGTATATTAAAGTGCTAATTAACTCTTTCTACTGCAGAGTATTTAGCATATTTAGTAGTATACATTTAAGTTATTTTTCTTTTTAACTGTGGTAAATCAAAAATAAGTAAATAAATAAAACAATAACTAGCCAAAATGTATGTGTGTGGCTATTAGGTTCTGTGCAGAGGAGGTCGGTGGGAAGGGGTGGAGACTATGCCACTCTAGACAATGGATAATCCTGAAATTTTTATATAATTTCAAGTCATTAAATAATCAACTTGTATTGTTGAAGGAGGTTTATTGAAGTGTAATCGATATACTAAAAACTGGGCATATTTAATGTAGATAATTCATTGAGTTTGGACATACACATATACCCACAAAACCATCACCACAACCAAGGTATCAGTCAAGGTATCAAGCCATCACCTCCAAAATTTCCTTGTCTCTCTTTATTGTTGTTGTTTGTGGTAAGAACTCTTAATATAAGACTATCCTCTTTAATTGCATAATATGCTATTTTTGACTATAGACACTACACTCTACCACAGATATCTAAAACTAATTCATCTTGCATAAGTGAAACTTTATACCAATTGAAACAACTCCCCATCCTCCTCTTCCATCAGTCCCTGGTGATACCATTCTGTTCTCTGTTTCTGAGTTTGTCCCTTTTAGGTATTTCATATAAGTGGAATCATATAGTAGTTGTTCTTCTGTGATTGATTTATTTCACTTGACATAATGTCCTCCAGGTTCATCTGTATTGTCATAAATGATAGGATTTATTTTCTTTTTTAAGGCTGAATAATATTCCATTAAATGTATATACCACATTTTCTTTAGCCATTTACCTGTTGATGAACATTTAGGTGGCTTCCATAACTTGGCTGTTGTGAATAGTGCTTCACTGAAAACCTGTGTTTTTGAAATTTTACAAATGACACACTTACAGTTGAAAAAAAATAACTAGTCTTATTTTGATTGGACAGAATAGGAAATAGTGCTGTGCAGGTAAGTGACAGGAAGTAATGGAAGAACTGAGTCTAGAACCAGATTTTTTGATCCCCAAGTCAAGGCTTGTTCTTTTACATTGTGCCTGGTTAACCTGAGAATTTTGTTTAGTGTGAACGTTTGAAATTGTGTACCACCTGGTCAACTTGCTATTTTGACAAGGAAAAATTGATTAGCGTCTATATAAGAACATTTTATTTGTATCTGTTTTAACATCAGATTTTGACAAATTTATAGCCTTGTAAAATAAGTATGACCCCTTAATTTTGGCTAATTTACATTTATCATATTTTGGATACTTTAAGTGTATCAGATTTTGTTCAGCCAACTGCACATTTATGACATATTTTATTTTGAAAGTTAACTTTTAGCCTTTACATTATGGTTTGTTCAATTACTGATTAAGGTTATCACACTTATCAAGTGAAAATTTTCTAAGTAATTTTGTATACCTTGAGAAGTTAAGTTCTTCTTTAGTATGATAAATAACGTTTGCCAACCCTAGTCTTAAAGTTATCCCACTAGCATGTATGTTTAATATGAACTGGGGATTTGTCTGCTTGATTCAATGCTGGATTCCCAGCCCTAAATCCCTGCCTGTCACAAAGAGCCTTTCAAGAAATATTTGTTGAATCAATGAATGATTCACTGCTGCTTTTCTATGGAACTTGTTTAAAAAAAAAAGTAGATAATGATGTTGGTAGAGTTTCAGAATATTTCCAAGAACTTTTGAATTGCTTAGAGAGAGAATAAAAAATTGGGACTTACGATTGCTGAGGCAATGGATTCTATACTCATAGAGTGAAATTGTCTCTATGTTTGGAATCCTGAGAGTGCGAATAAAAATATGATGTGCAAGCAGTCGTGGTTGACTGATGCTTCACATGAAAAGTCTTACTGACATGAAGCTATAGTTTTCTTCTGCATATATTCATCCAGTTCAATATGTTAGAGTGTATGAATTATTTTTATTCAGGAAATAGGTTTTCTTGTTTTAATTTTATAATATCAACAATGAAAGTTTGAAGAGAAAATTAGACCCTCACACTACTGTTTCTTTAACTCCTTGAATTAGATAACTACTTTTTCTTTAGAGATTAGGATACAAGCCAGTATTTTTTTTTTTTTTTCGCGATACGCGGGCTTCTCACTGTTGTGGCCTCTCCCGTTGCGGAGCACAGGCTCCGGATGCGCAGGTTCAGCGGCCATGGCTCACGGGCCCAGCCGCTCCGCGGCATGTGGGATCTTCCCGGACCAGGGCACGAACCCGTGTCCCCTGCATCGGCAGGCGGACTCTCAACCACTGCACCACCAGGGAAGCCCCAAGCCAGTAATTTATTTCACCTTTGGTTAATGTGAGTAAAAGAAAAAAATCCACCAACCTTTTCTTAAATCATTGAACTTAAATCATGTAACACAATAGCTATTGCCCTGTCATTTTGTTATTTATTTTTAGTTTCAAGTGAAACTTGAATTTAGAGTGTTTACCTGTTATATAAAATTGTCGTATTTTTAAACAGTGAGTTTTTACCCAGTGTTGAGCTAGGTCAAGCCATCGCATGATGAGACCCTGAAGACCCTCTGAGGGGCTCTAAAAACTAATGTGTGCTTTTTTTTTTTATTGTGGTAAGATGATTTACCATGAGATCTACCCTCTTAACAAATGTTACAGGTTATGTGGATAATGCTTAAATCATCCAAACAATTGTGACAGTCAGAGAGGAAATGTGTTATTACAGATGTACCTAATAGCCCTGTTATTGTTGTTCCCTCTTAACTGATAAAGCAAATGAGGCACAGAAAAATACAACTTGAAATATTTACACTGCTAGTAAGTGGTTTCTGTGGACACTGGAACCCAGAGACAACCTGAGGCAGAGATTCCAGCCTAACTACTGTGTTGTTTTACAAATGAAAACCTGGGTAAGGGTATGTTTTATACTTAATTTGATAGACAAATTAAGATTGGAAATTTAGTGATGGTTTTTGAAGTAAAAAGATATGCCTGGACTGTGATTAAGAAAATAATAGAGATAATAAGTATGTATATAATGGTGGGAGACTATAAAGAGGATATCACATACCTACACAGCAAGGAGGGTTGCACTATAAATGTGAGCATGAAAAGAAAGAGGATTTGTTGTTGTTGTTGTTTGTGAGAGACATTGTAGGAGACCTCGTGAATGGATGCAGGAAGGAGGAGTCAAAGGTGAAACTATGTTTTTGATATTCCCTACCCAATTTTTAATACTCTCACAACCTGACTTCAACTTACCTGTACAACTTCATTTCTTCCAGCATCTCTGTGAATATTAGAACTGTCACCCTGCTCTAAGAATTACAACACATAGATGATTTTGCACTGTGAGCATAGAAGCTACTAGCTTTATAATAATTATTCCTACTTTTTTTCTCAACGTCTAAGCAAATCTAAAGGTTTTGGAAAAATTTAAACACTCTACCAAATTAACTATCTTTATACCTGTTCCACATCTATATATCCCAAGTCAAATACCAGTCAAATGTGGTAAAATTGTTTGTTGTGTTATTGTAAATGGATCATTATTTCCAGTGTATACGTTTTCCCAAATATAGATCATCTGGTATGACTTCATCCCACCCCTCTTAAATGAGAGTATATTTATCCGTTAAGGCAGCTTTAGAAAAATTTTGAGTCTAGCACCTAAAGTAGATGAAATTAGAGAATTGTTTTGGCATTCACAAACTACATGGGATAAGAGAAAGTTGTTCGGGGGATGGAGGATGAGTTCAGTCTTTTACATGTTTGCTGATTTAAGTTTGTAGTGAGGTAGCAAGGTGGAGATGCCCAATGAGCAATAAGAAACACTGATCTGTAGGTCTGGAGGGACCTGTTGTTGGAGATGGACATTTGGATGGTATCCATAGAGGGCATAGGTGAAGTCTTAGGTGCAAATGAAGTGACTAAGGGAGAAATATTGGATGGCAAAATGTGTTGAAGGTAGAAACCTTGGGTAATTTCTACATAGAAGAAATCACAATGAAGAAGATGGATCAGGATAAGTAAGAAAAAACACAGAAGTGAAAGGAGATCCAAAGGTTGAAATATGATGAAAAGGAATGGTCAGTCCTCCAAGAAGGCAATGGAGAAATGCTGGTGACTATGGTGGTCATGCGTGACATTGGGGAACATTGTTTTTATAGAACGATAGTGCCAGAATTCAAATGGCAAATGGTTAAGGAACCTATGTTTAGCTGGGGTTGAGGTGGGGGAGAGGTAGCCCTTTTAGATTGCTCTATCAAGAACTCTGGTAATGAAGGAAAGTAAGACAGAGGGAGTGTTATGAGGTGAAAGTAGAGTGGAGGGAAGTGCTGTATTTATTTTGTTTTCATATATTGATGGAGTGTGTGGGTTTGGTTGCATGTGGGTAGGTATGTTTGGAGGGGTGGTCCTAAGGAAAATTAAATGTGAAAACATTTCTAAGGAAAAATTAAATATGAAAACAAAAGCTGTGGAGAATAATACTTTGTTAACTGGATGCAAATTTGATGCAATAAGTTCTTGAAACACGAGGGAGAGGGCTGAGGCATTACCTTTTCTGTAAATTTAACAACAGAGTAAGAAAAGTTTTCAATTTGTTTCATCTGCTTTTACATTTAAATTTCTTGAGTTAGGCTGTAAATATTGGAAGGAAGGAACAGTGAATAATAATGTTTTTCATTGTATCATTAGAGACATTAACAGAGTAAGCATAGTTCTAAACTTTATTTGGCATGATTATTCAACATTTGCACTCATTTGACAACTTTTATTGAGTGTCTAGTTTGGTTTACACACTATACCAGAAAAAACAAAAACAAAAACACAGAGTTGCTGCCACGTTCAAGGAGCTCACAGTTTAGTAGTTTAAAATGACCAACCGTTATAAAGCAAAGAAGATTATGATATAAGAATAAAGACATTATCTTATGATCTGTGGAAATTCTTTGAACTGGCAAAATACCATGCATTTAAGATGGTATCTCTAGGGAGGAAAAGGGTTTGGGGAAAAAGCCACTGGATTATGTGAAAAGGAGTTTCTCAGTGATCTTAAAAGATAGTGATTTCTATAAAGGTACCTCACTCTTCATTTTGTTAATTCCATACTCCCACCATCCGCTAATGTTAGTTGAACAAATTCTAATATATTAACAGACATATCATTACTTATGGTAGAACAAATATAATTTTGAGGTAGTCATGTAAAATGAGTCTGTGCCTTAATGGGCAAACCCTGTAATTTTATTACAGTATCAATACATAATAGGCCATGTTTTTCGGACCTTCAGTATATGGCTGGTGTGCTGTGAGTTGTAAGGCCAAATCCTATCCACTTTCTACTATAGAACATCTAGGCTAATGATCTTCTATAAACAAAAGCAAAGAAACAAAATAAACTAAAACACATACACACACACACAGACACACACAGACACACACAAACACACACAAACACACAGACACACACACACCCTGGAATTATAATGAGAAATTTATATTGTTAAAAAAAAACTACTCTTTTCAAATATTTCTTTAGGATTCAGTAATATTCATGATAGATAGATAGATAGATAGATAAGGATATAGGAATTAATCAAGGAGCAACTTAATAGGGAAAAAAGAATGTTAAAAGTGAAAGGCATTTAAATAGTATCTAGTCCAACTCTTTCTTTATAGGTTAAAAATTGAGGTGAGGTATTAGAAGAAAAAATAGGGCTGAATCTAGTTCTCTTTATTCTCATTTAAAAATTTAATTTAAAATGTTTTGATATCATAGTATTCAACACTTTGTCCTATAACCATTTGTTTAGTCATCTATTTATCACTCACCACTAGGATGGTAATTTTCTTGATAGGCAAGAGCTATGCTTTGCTGGTTTGTGTCCCAGGTACAAGTACAGCTCCTAGAACATAATAGATATTTGAAAATATTAGTTTGAAAATATTAGTAGGAATGAATGAATGAGCCATCTTATCTAAGATGCATATTTATAAATCCTCCACTCAGGACTCCATCCAGTGTTACTGAATGAAGCCTCATTGAACAGAAAAACCTGCCCACACTCTGTTAGATCCTCTGGCTCACTAGAGTACACTCTCAGAAGATAACAGGAGACCCAGGGCTCAGTGCTTTCATAAAAGGTAAACTGGCCCTGGTATTTCAGGGACATTTCTAAGCAATTTAGAATGGAAGTTAGAAACAGATCTGGAGATTACCTGGAGTGTCTGGGATGAGAGAAGATGGGAGGAGGATAGGATGGACCCAAGCTGGGGAAATCCTCATTCAGATCCCACCAAAATTGCAAGTTTCTTAATTCTCTGGATGCTACAACCATGACTCTGACCTGGAAAGACGGGGAATCTGATTTCATTGTGTGCCATCCCCTCCCATTTCCACAAATGAATTGAACCAGAGAGAATCCTGCTGGGGAGAGAATGATGATATTTTACTGAGGAGGAAATTAAGACATGGGCAGATTAACTCATTTGCTCAAGGGTAACATGAATTATGTGTGCTCACAGTATTACACCTAACTGATACTCTCCTTCCATGTCTTAGTATCACTGAACTCAAACGAGTATCACTCACCTTAAGGATGGCAATTTTCTTGATGGGCATGAGCTATGCCATCTGTGAGTCTGAGTTACTAAATTAAGTGGAAGCTTTTCTTTTAATAACCATGTGAATGGTGGACAGACATTGCCCTTATGTCTAAATGAATCAAGAACCACTCTAATACATATCTCCCTGAAGCATTAATAGTCTAAAAAAATTTTAGAACCTTCCTTTGTAGTTAACATTTTTTTTCTTTCCTACTGCTCCATGAGTGCACAAGAAAGGAAAATGTTAAACTGCCTCTGATGCTTATAATATTCCAAAGTAGTTGTCTTAAAAAGTATATTAAAGGTGACTCTCTTACATATCTTCCTTTATCTGATTAAATGTTTAAAGAACAACTGTTTGAAATGATGAACTTGCAAAAGACAGTTAAATATGTTCTTGTTTAAAAAAAAGAAACACTGCAATGAGGAGGTTGTTTAAAAGGTATCTTGGGATTGCATTCTGAGATGACAACTGATGAATAGCTTTGTTTTGCTCTTTATTTGCCAGAAAGATTTTTATACATTACTTAGATCTCTCAATGCATTTTTCTCACATCTCAAAGATGGTAGGGTTTTTTTATTACTTACAAAATGCAAATCAAACACAAAGGGAAAACAGACATTTTGATCAAGTCCTCAATTCTTCAAATAAATGTTTCTAACAATGACTGTTACCAGCTATATTAGAAATGTTAGCTTTAAAGACAGTGGTTTATTCTGAAGAAAAGTTTTTGAAAAGCTATATTATTGTATTACTTGAGGCACTCCTAAAAAGTATATTCATTATAAAATCATTTTATAAGTATGTAGAGAAAAAGATAAAACTTCTTTATATTATGAAATTCATTCACTTTCACCTTTTCCTACCTGTGTTTCTCTAAAATACAGCCTTGGCTCCATGGGAACATTTTTATAAATAATAATAAAGTGAACCATACTAATTATTCCCCTTAAGAATAATTATTTTCATTCAACCAATAATATAATAGGAGAAAAGCTTACATTCACTTCTATGTACTTGTATAAGTTAAGAAACATTTATTGAAGATTTGAAACCGGTTAGGTGAATATAGTGTCAAAGAGATGAATAAAAGTTATTCAGTAAACAAAAACTTTCTGTTCTCAAGAAGCTTACAGTCTAATGAAAGGAGTAAGTAACAAACAAGTATATTAAATTTCCCTGTACTGAATATTTACTCTATGCCAGCGATCTTGTTAATGGCAGGGCATGATTTTTCAAGCCCTATTACCTGGACTCAGATAAAAATTCTCCAATTACTAACTGTGAGACCTTGAGCATGTTACTTAACCCCTTTTTCCTTTTCTGTAAAATAGTGGTAATTGTAATACCTAATGTTGTTATGATAGCTTAATAAACGGATAAGGGTAAAAATCCTGGAAGAGTGCTTGGCACACAGTAAGCATGAAATCAGTGTTAGCTATTAGTAACTTGAATCCTCATTCCACATTTATGAGGTAGGTGTTGTAATCTCTGACAGACAGAGAACCTTAGAGACATCAAGTCTTTCCCAAAGTTGTACCCTAGAGAGGACAGAGCCATGAGTTAGTCCCATGTCAGCTCACCAGACTCCCAATTCCACTGGTCTTCACAATGGTTTTCAAATTAATTTTAATGATTAGCAACCTTCAAATCATGTATCTCACAGGGTAGTAACAGTATAAAGCTATATATTTTATTTCTATTGCAAATGTCATCTTTGTGAATGCTAAAATATCTTACCCTTTCATTGTTTTTAGCATTAAGATATATAAATGTATACATTTCTACATATATTTGTATGTATAAATATATGTATATATTTTATATAAATATATATATAAAATGCCATTTTCCCCTGAACTGCTAAGAAAAGGAAGATGTGAAATAAGCAATAGACCTTCTAGAATATTGGCCTGCATTTATTGAAGTATACAGTCACCTTCCAATTTGGAATACTTTGTTGATTTTCTCAGCTAATTTTTCTTCTATTTTTAATAGATATTTCATTTAATTTTTATGTGAATTATTTTACCTCCTATTGGGTTTTAATGAGATGTGAAGTATTTTATTTTCCAGCTGTTATAGAATTAAATAGTATCTATTGACATTAAAAATGAGCTATAATTACCTGCAATAGATGTATTTTTAAACCACTCATAAAGAACAGAAAAGCTGTTTTCTATGCATAAAGAAAGTGTGTTGGGGAAGGGTGGATGAGTGGCAAGTTGCAATGAGATGAGAAACCAGTTGAAGAGTTCACAACCTCCTAAAAATGCAGAAGGGACATAGGATATTTCTAATCATTTTATGTACAGCTTATCATCAACTCTTCCTGGACTACAGATGATTGTTTGAAATACTATATAAGCTTTACAGTAAGTAACGTATAATTAAAAGATCATTTTTTTCCATGGGGGAAGGGTTATATTTTTTCCTTCAACTTGATATTGTTTTGTTTGAATTACTCTATATGTGGTTCCAGATAAATATGCACTTAATTTTAGTTCACATTGATTAGTCACTTTTCTAAGTCTCTACTGAACTTTATAGACATTAAGGGAAAAAATGACAAATTCGATCTCTAGACTCCATGTGTTGTCACTCAGTCATCTAAAAAACCATAAGACAAATTAGGCAAAGCAAGAGACTGCAGAGTGCAGTGGCTCCTTCATCTGAATATGTCTGACAACCTACAAACATTAGAAGAGTTCACGTTACTAGAAGCTTGTTTGAAAATTCATACTGTTTTGGACTTCACTGGTGGTGCAGTGGTTAAGAATCCGCCTGCCAATGCAAGGGACACGGGTTCAAACCCTGGTCCAGGAGGGTCCCGCATGCCGCGGAGCAGCTAAGCCTGTGCGCCACAACGGTTGAGCCTGTGCTCTAGAGCCCGCCAGCCACAACTACTGAGCCTGCATGCCACAACTACTGAAACCCTCACGCCTAGAGCCCATGCTCCTCAACAGGAGAAGCCACCACAATGAGAAGCCCGCACACCACAACAAAGAGTAACCCCCACTCACCACAACTAGAGAAAACCTGCGTGCAACAACGAAAACCCAATACAGCCAAAAATAAAATAAATAAATAAGCAAACAAATTTTTAACAAAAGAAAAAAGAAAATTCATACTATTTTATTAATACAAAACCTGTGGTGTGCAAAATGTTAAGTACTTCTTAGGATTCGTAATTCAGCATGATTTAGGTATGAATTCCATGCTGTCTTAAAATACTGCTTTATGCCAATGCTAATTATTTGTCCTTAGTCAAGCACTTTAGGGCAGTGTTGGGAACATGGGAAGCAAACAGTGTGATACAGTAAAAAGGGTACTGATTAGGAAATTATCCCTCCTTTGGCGTTAGCCTCTACTGTGGATTTTGGTAACTCATCTCAACTACCTGAGGCTCCCTCTTCATATATAGTATTATGACAGATGATTAAACCAGATGATTTCTATGTTCCTCTACTGTGATGCAATTCTCAGATCCCATGACTATGGAAAATTTTCCATTCAATAAATAGATGTGTTCATAGTTCATTGATATAACCAAGTACATTTGAGCTCAAATGTAAGAGAGTCATATATACTAAAATGAAATATATTTACCAAAGCATAATGTTTTCTCTATATTAATGTATTTGTTTTAATTACACACACACACACACACACATTTCTTCATATAAGTGTAATACTTCCTGCAGAAAGCTCAAGTAATACAGAAAAAAATATAATGAAGGGTGTAGGGCTTCCCTTGTGGCACACTGGTTGAGAGTCTGCCTACCGATGCAGGGGACACGGGCTCGTACACCGGTCTGGGAAGACCCCACATGCCGCTGAGCGGCTGGGCCCGTGAGCCATGGCCGCTGAGCCTGCGCGTCCGGAGCCTGTGCTCCACAACGGGAGAGGCCACAACAGTGAGAGGCACACGTACCGCAAAAAAAAAAAAAAAAAAAAAAAAAGAATTTTATATTTACTTGGGTCTATTTCTAGACTCTCTTTACTCTTCTATTTGTCTTTTAATCTTTTATGTTGCTTATATCATGGCATTTTTATTTAGCTTTATAATATGGTTTAATATTTGATGGATCAAGAACACTCCACACATATTCATTACTTTTTTGTTCATTATTTTCCTATGTTCACAAATTTATTTTCTGACAAATTTTAGAACATTTCATCAAATCTAACTTCCTGAAATTCATTATAGGGTTGTAATTATTCTGTAGTGAATATATAAATTAATTTAATGAAGATAAACGCTTTTTACAATGTCAAGTCATTCATTTTCAAGAATAAGTTCTCTTCTATTTTCAGGTCTCTGATGTTTATTTCAATAGACACATATATCTAGGTCATATAAGTTTGTGATTATATGTATTCCCTGATTTTTCAGGGTTTTGTAAAGGTACAATTTGAGACAAGTTTTTTTAAACTATATTTTACAAATGGTTACTGTTCTGAAGTGATTCCTAAACAGCCAGCTTAAAGAATGATTTTTATACTTTCTAATAACTTTTCTAATAACTTAAATTTTCCAACAACCAAGATATTTGAAAATACTAATAATGTTATCCCCAGCTTTCCATACACATTAACTGAATGAGGACTAGATCCAGGTTTGGTTGCTAGCAATATTATCCCCCTCACTAACAATGACAGGCACCTGGAAGATGCTCAATAAATAACTGTGAGTGTGTTAAAGATTTTTACCTCGTGGTTCTAGCTTAGGATTTAAATAAGAGAAGGAGCAACCTTCATTTTGCCTAATTTCAAGAATGCTTCAAGAATTCTACCATTACACCAGACTTGGTCTTTTGGTCAGGGTCACAACATACTCATGTTAACATGTTAAAGAACTACTCATCCATTTCTTATATGCTAAGAGTCTTATTAAAATAGACTTAAAATTTTTATCAAATGCAGTTTGATATCATTTGGCACTTTTTTCCTTTCATCTATCAATATGGTAAATTAGAGTGTTTCCAGTTTATACGGAGCCTAAAACGTATACAATTTAAAGGACTCTCTTTAAGAAAGGAATACAGAATTATGAATGCCTAGTTGAGTCTGAAAGTGAATAAGTGTTTAGGATGGAAAAAGAAAAGCTGCCATGGAAGAGTTCCCTAGGAATAAAAGGTACTGAATCTAAAGCTTTATCAAATTCATGTTATCGTGAATTATAGAGAATTTCTAATATTTAACTAACTTTGTGTTTCTGAGGTGAACCCTATCTGGTCATGACATAATTCATTAAATATCTTGTTTACTTCTATTTGTTATTAATATATTTGTAGGGGTATTTTTGCATTAAGATTCACTTAAAATTGTGAATCAGTGACATGTTTATTTTGTGAAAACAAATGAGAAACATCCTTTCCTTTCCTTTCTGTGTAGATTTTATATTCCAGTGGAGCTTAATGTTCTTGCTTAAATTATGTCTTTTATATTCTTGGTATTATCAATAACAACTTGACGAGTTGTTTTTAATCTCATCAAGCTGATACTGGTAGAGCATAAATGCAAAGATGTTTCCAGTTAGTCTCAAGTGAATTTATTTGTAATCTTCCAATCTTCCTATATTATTGCTATTTTAATATAATTGCTGATCAGAAATTTAGGAGAAATACACTGAGTCTTCCACACCTTTATACCCATATCTTGTTCACCTTGCATACTGTTCTATCTTTAAGACACAGCCACAATCACATGTAACCTGCTTAATTAGTCAACTCCTTAGATGTCTTCCCAGATATTAACTGTAGGTTGTCAGCATGGTGGTGCTGCCACAGAAAGAATAGCAACAAATGTTACCTTTCCTTAATAAGGTTGGCAGGTAGTCAATTATTTGTGAGATGGAGAAATACTTCTCTCTCTCAATGTTCCTATTACTGATGCTTTTGGGGCTTAAAGAATTAAGTTTAAGTATGAACTAATAAAATAGTTTCAGCACATCTGAAAAGTCAGGAAACAGTATGAACTGAATTTTATACAAAGTTGGTTACATTTTTAAATAATATCCTTGATAACTTTTTCTTCCAAACTTAGTCCTTTTTACAGAGGAAGTACTTTTGTAAGTAAAGCGGTAGATCCAACATTAAATCCAATCTAAAATAAGTATAACAAGTACACTACAGAGTGTCCCAAAAGTTTAACACCAAGAAAATTGCATATTTACACTGCAGCGTGCTCGGTGGCTGAATTTCACAAATGGATTGAATTATACACTAACACATCAACTATTTCTTGTATGTGTCTAAGTGTATTTTGACTGAGTCTTTGTACTGAATACATGTCTTTTTAAAAAAATTTTTTTTTTTGATTTGGACCATTTTTAAAGTCTTTATTGAATCTGTTACAATATTGCCTCTGTTTTATGTTTTGGTTTTTTGGCCCCGAGGCATGTGGGATCTTAGCTCCCCGGCCAGGGATCGAACCCACACCCCCTCTTTTGATAAACTGATACAATCTTTAAAACTTGCATTACTTAACAAAGACAGATTGTCTTTAAGCTTCATGTTTTCTGCAGATTTTTCTTGTGCCTTTAGAAATTTCACGATTTTAAACATCAAAATAAATCAACCCAATAGTGTGTTAGGAACTCAGGGTCAGCAGTAATGGTGATAGTATCTTTTCTGAGTTTTAATTAAAATTATTGTGATAATCATTTTACAAGTTAGTTCCCAAAAATGAATATACTTTTGATGGTGATGTACCTTGTTTTATATAATTGATATATTACACCCCAAATATTTTTATTCATTATATGTAAAAATACTATATCTTTAATGTATTTATAAATGAAATTTGTAAACACTGATCAAACACTTAAGAAATGTAAAAAAACAAAGTAGGTAACTTTTTACCATTCAAATGTCCAGGTTCTCATTTTATCACTTTTATGCTGTAGAATTTTGTTAGTTTTTTTTTTTAAAGCAGAATGCACCTTTAATATAGGGGGAAAAAGACTCTTTTTTCCCCAAATAATTCAAATATCCATTTTCCTTTGCAAAGTACACCAGTATAGCTTTTTTAAAAATGTTAGCTACTTGGGAACTCATTTTAATTAAAGTAATCAAATTATATTTGTACCTAAATTAAATGTCCCATAACCACTCTTTTTTTTCTTTTATAAATTTATTTATTTATTTTTGGCTGCATTGTGTCTTTGTTGCTGCACACTGGCTTTCTCTAGTTGCAGCAAACAGGGGCTGCTCTTTGTTGCGGTGCGTGGGCTTCTCATTGCGGTGGCTCTCTTGCTGTGGACCAATGGTTCTAGATGCCCGGGCTTCAGTAGTTGCGGCACGCAGGCTCAGTAGTTGTGGCTCGTGGGCTCTAGAACGCAGGCTCAGTCGTTGTGGTGTACGGGCTTAGTTGTTCCACAGCACGTGGGATCTTCCCGGGTCAGGGGTTGAACCCATGTCCCCTGCAATTGCAGGCGGATTCTTAAACACTGTGCCACCAGGGAAGTCCCCCCATAACCACTCTTCAATTTCAATATACAAAAAGGGAAACAGTGTAAGAATGCCAACTGAAGGCTTCACTTCTTTTTGGGTTTGCCCAGGAAGACCCTTTCCTTTGAAGCATATATGGAAATAATTATTATAAAGAAAGAAAGGTAAGTTATGTGAGTATGAAATTGTGCTAACTTTCTGTGTGTATATAATATTCACTCATATCATAACCAGGACTAACTTTTTATCTACAGGATAATGAATAACTCCTTTAGCTCTTTTCAAATTAATATTTACATTCATTCTTTTATTATAATAATGACAGCCCAAGAAGAAACTTGCATGATAAATTCAAAATTATTGACTGATAAAAAAATATGGAAGTACAGGGGATGGATTGCCATTAAAATTGATATTCATTGGGAAAAACATTGTGGAGGTTTGATAACTGAACTGGGGCTTGAAAGACATATAGCCCTGAAATAGAGGGAGACATGTAGAAAGGTATCACTACTGTTTTGCCAAGATGAGGTTTGGCAAGATTGTTACCTTTCTACTTATAACTAGTTGCTAGAAGAGTCGAACCAAGAAAGCTCAGATCTTTGCCAGGCTGGTTTGCTTGTTTGAGCATACTACAAGATCAAAAATCAGAAGGCACTAAACATTTTGTTCAAAATCATGAAGAATTATCTTTTGGTAGAGCAAAGTGTATCAATCCTGTCTTATAAATATTAATGCACTATATCACATTTTTCACTATTAGAAGGAAGGAGTAAAAAGGAAATGTGACATAGTCTATCACTTTAGATGCTTTAACAAACAGTATTTGCCAAAATGTGGATGAATTTTTTTAGGATCATTACATTAACAACTGATGATAGTGTTTATAAAAGTGGTGATATAAAAAAACTTGTATTTTAAAATTAGTCCTCTTCGTGTACCAAGTTACTAACTAAAATTGACTCCTTGGAAGAATAATTATAATACAATTAATATGAAAACATTTTCTTTGCTCAAGTTGTTTCCTCTGGATGTTTGCATGTTGTCATTCAAGTGTGTATGTCTAAATAAAATAAAATTATCACTTAAAATATTCATGAAAATATTTAAAATTTTTAGAAGTAACTGTACTCTAAACATTGTTTAATAAATGTCTATTTTGGTAAGTTAACTAGAAGCTACTAATAACAAAATAGTCTTGATTTTTTTAAGTTGACATGTACTTGGCAAAGGAGTTTTCTGCACTAAGCCTACATATTTGAAACATTAATTTTAGATGTGTCTATGGCAACATAATGCATTCTTGTAGTCTTCCAAGATGTGCCATACTTTGTAATCTTTCCTAAGAGTCACACACCAAAAGGCCTGTCATATGTAAAGTAAAGGATGACCATGACTGTTCAAAGAGAGTTGCCAATACTAACACTTTCTAACAAACTTCTGTTATTCAGCATACATGGTTTGAATGTCAAGAAATACTGTAACTAATTTTAACATGAAATTCTAGATAATTCTGAGTATTGCCCATCATCCCCAGTAAAGACAAGGCAACATTACAATTCAACTTTATAAATAAATATGCCAAATCTTTTATAATTTATATTATTATGGTGGCCACACTGAAGGTTGGGGACCATACACTGCCACAGCACTATCATCCTTTAAAAAAAACATTTAGGGCTTCCCTGGTGGTGCAGTGGTTGAGAGTCGGCCTGCCAATGCAGGAGACATGGGTTCGTGTCCCGGTCCGGGAAGATCCCACATGCTGCACAGCGGCTGGGCCCGTGAGCCATGGCCGCTGAGCCTGTGCGTCCGGAACCTGTGCTCCACAACGGGAGAGGCCACAACAGTGAGAGGCCTGCGTACCGCAAAAATAAATAAATAAAACATTTAATTTCACATTTCCTCATCATATCAGTTACTTTGTGATGAAATAGTAATGCTGTTCAGAATCTTCTCTCTCCCTGAATTTTCATTGCCGGGTCTTATTTTTCCCACCAAGAGCAAAGAGAAGGAAAGATCCTAGTTCTCTTCTGTTATTCAGCTGTGTCCAATATCAGGATCTTGAGGCATTCCTCTCGGGGTATTTTGTCAAGTGTACAGCCTCTTATTTTGGTGTGGCTAGAATAAAAAAGAGGCTTTCCTAAAGTTGCAGAAACTTCACTTCTAAGGAGTGTAGTTGCAATATGTTTATGCTGTTGCCATAGTAGTAATAGTAACATTGCCAAACATGGGTAGCATTTTTGTAGCTCTTTCACTACACATTATCTTCTTGCTCATGCTATCTCATTTACTCCTTAAAACCACCTGTATTTTGGAGGTGTTAATCCTGTTTTCCAACTGAGCATAACTGAATTTTAAAGAGTGTTTAAAAACTTTGTCTAAGTCACATAATTGCAATGGGAATATAAGGCAGATCTCTCTCAGGTGAAAACTGTCTGAATACAGATAAAAAACTTGATATTTAGTAATTGTATTTGCCAGAGGTTGAAAAAAAGAAAGTAGCACGTATATTTCTGTCACAGAAAACTTCCCTTGTAGCCAGGAGCTATTGTCCAGCAAAAATGGCAGTGATATTATACACCATAGGTGTGACAGTTCGGTCCAAATTAGATTCAAAACCAGCTCTGCAAAAACAGAGAGGTTGATGATCCTTCCTGGAATCTATTTGCATAAATGCATATGCATGGAGACTGTTCCACAGGGAATCGGAAGAAAATGAGAGTTGGTTTGTAAATGGAAGACCAGGGAGTAGTAGAAGACTAGAGTGTAGGGCAAATGGCAAGAGATCCAAAATATCGCTGGAAAGCCATAGGTTGACGGATGCAATTTCATGCCAAGTTTTGTGAGACTCAGTATAGAATGAACTTTAGAGCTCATATTCACAGGGAAGTACAAATTGCACAGAGTCACCATTCTACCACACAGAACCCAACATTACTCTGGCTTTGGGGACACTGGGAACTTGGAAATATAGAAAACGTTCTTTTGGCATTTTCCCAGGGCATTAGTTTAAAAAAACAAAACAAAACAGAAAAAACTGAAGAAACAAGATCTTTCATGTGACTCGTGTTTTTATTTAAGACTCACGCTTGAGCACAAGAAGAAGTTCATGTAAGAATTACTGGCTAACATTCTAGAAACATGTAAGAATAACTGCCAAGGGCTTTGAAGTGGATGGGCCTTGAGTGGAAATGCCTTCAAGCAAACTGAAGCCGAGAGCCACGGTAATTTGGGTTGATCCAAATTCAACTGTTGATCCAACTTGAACCCACTGACTGCTGATGCCTGGCACAATCGTGATCAAAATCCTAAAAAACTACGTGATGTTTCCTGTACACTCTAAACATCCCCAGTATCACGATTTGAAACACACAGTCTTCTCAACCTAAGACTCCCTCCCATATCAGTCTGGGAGATTTTATCATTTATTTTTCAAAACCCAAGTTAACTTCCAATTTTCTTAACTAACCTGAATGATTTTCCTCCTCTCTCACCTCCCAGTCCTACAAAGTGGACACGAAATAAATACTTTGCGAATTGGCAATATTGAACAAGCTTTGAAAATTGATCTACAAGTACAAAAAAAAAAAAAAAACTGTGAAAAATCATGTTACCACCTTGGAAGGAGAAAAGAGGGGTAAAATTCTTAAAGACTGCGGCCTCTGAAATAGATTCCATTTATTGGGCTCTATTGGGTATCTTCAGGATATTACTTTTTTTTAAATTTTACTGCCCAAGAATTCCAGGATCCCCTTATTCCCTCTCTCAAGCATATTTTTTAAAAATTAAATAAATAATGACCAAGTGCTAATAATAGAAACAATAGTTTTTAAAAAACTGTTTAGGGCTTCCCTGGTGGCGCAGTGGTTGGGAGTCCGCCTGCCGATGCAGGGGACGCGGGTTCGTGCCCCGGTCCGGGAAGATCCCACATGCCGCAGAGCGGCTGGGCCCGTGAGCCATGGCCGCTGAGCCTGTGCATCCGGAGCCTGTGCTCCGCAGCGGGAGAGGCCACAACAGTGAGAGGCCCGCGTAACGCAAAAAAAATAAATAAATAAATAAAATAAATAAAAAAATAAAAAACTGTTTAAATCTCAGTATTGCCCTAGGTACAAACACCTTTCTCTTTTATATATATATATATACATATATATATATATACACACACACACACACACACACACACACGTGTATATATATAAATATATATATATATATATATATATATATACACACATACACATACATATATATCTTACTATTTCAATGACTTCATTTTGCAGTTACCTCTTTGTTATCATCTTCACTTGCATAGTGAGCCTGGAAAGAGATTTCCAGCCTTTTCTTTTCCATTTTGAAATCTCAGAGGACAGCATTGTGCTGGATTTAAAAGAAGCATGAGTGAAGAAAAATGAGGTCCATCAGATTTCTGTGCTTTACACTGAGTCATATATTTTCCCTATATCCATACACCAGACAAAATAGAAGGATAGAATGATTTGTCATTTCCTGTTTTGGGATGTTTAATTTCAGCCACCTTTTTCAAGGTCTGGAAAAACAGTTACCTTCTGTTTTAAAGTTATAATCTAGTAATCAAACCCATGTATGGCCTGGGTAAAGTGTTAAGATTTGATATATTTCAGGGAGCACTGCCATTTGGATAGGTTTCCAATTTCTGAACTCTCTTATTTATCCCAGTTGTTGATTAAAATGGGTCATGATTTCTATCATTAGTTATATCATTGTAAACATACAACTTTAATATCGAAAGGAGTCAGCATGGATGGTTCCCATGATAATTCCTAACTCATACATTATTTGATTTCATTTCATTTGGAATGTCAGTTTTAAACCTGTAAGTACTGAGCCCAAATGAAATTTTTATATGAAACTCCTTATTCATCATTAGGAATAAATTGCATGTATAGTTCATACCGGTAGCTTTGGATTTTTCATTACTACAACGTCCCTGCAAAATACTCATTCTAGGTCTGAGAATGATTCTCAGATCACTTATTCACGTCTTCACAACCATAGAAGCCACACTAGTAATGTCAGTAGTTAATTGAAATCATGGATCATGTCTTAGTTTGAAAATGCCTCTCTAGGTTTTGTCTACAGTAAAAACTTCTAAGGTTTTGGATTGGAGAAAATCATAGTATAAATTCAAATTGTTTCTCTACTTAATAAAAAAATATATATTTAATATTCTGCTTCTGTATGGCTTAATTTCACTTTGTTGTTGTTGTCTCACTTTGCACAGCAATGAAGCCTGAAATACTTCAGGGAAAGAAAAAATAAAAAGAAAGATAGAAAAGAAATGAAATCTTCCCAATTCAAGGGATTTGGTATTTTATCTAGTTTGACAGTAAATAAAAGTATTTTGAGCATCTTCCTAATAACTAATACTATGAAAACGATATCACACTCTCAAAGAGCTTACAGTATTGTTATACTTAAAAACACAACAACAACACAACACTGTCTTCCTGTTAGTACTCTTGCACTCTAAAAAAGTATGCCTTTGTGCCTCTTTATTTTTTCTCCCTCTCAGGCATATGTAACTGTGACCTAGCAAAATTATTTTGGCTTGTTTTTTAGTCTATTGCTTTGTATCAATAACAGGCCACACTTGGTATATTCAGAGAGACTACCATGCAGGTAGGAATCTTCAAAAATATTTTTAAGGGCTGTTATTTTAGTCCTTAGGAGACAGTACTCTCATGTGATATGAATGAGAGAGATAACAGTTAAAGAGGCATTTGATAATATTCTTTGACTGCATTGATACAGTAAATAAAATCAGTTAATTAAAATAGTTTTCCCCCCATTGAAAAGCTGAATCTTCTTCTCTAGGCCTCAGTTCCTTATCTGTCTATTTAGGGACTTGAACTAGATAATGTATAAATGGGTTCTCTTATTTTACATATTTGAAATTCTTAGATGTTATACAGGGCATGTACACTAAACATTGTCCATTTCATCCAAATTTAAAATTTTTTGGCATCAAGTTGTTCACACTATTCTTATGGTATTTCTAAATCTCAAGGGTATCAGTAGTTATATCACTCCTACTCATTTTTAGTCTTAATTTTTTAAAGCTTGTGCTCCTTTCTTACTTCCTTTTTTTTTTTTTTTTTTTTTTTTGTTATGCGGGCCTCTCACTGTTGTGGCCTCTCCCCTTGCGGAGCACAGGTTCCGGACGCACAGGCTCAGCGGCCATGGCTCACGGGCCCAGCCGCTCCGCGGCATGTGGGATCTTCCCGGACCGGGGCACAAACTCGTCTCCCCTGCATCGGCAGGCAGACTCTCAACCACTGCGCCACCAGGGAAGCCCCTTTTCTTACTTTCTTAATCAATCCTACTAGAGTTTTGTTTATTTTATACATCTTTCAAAGAGCCAATTTTTGGTATTATTAACCCTCACTGTTTTGTTTCTTTATTTTCCTTATTAGTAGTTATTTATTTTGTTAATTTTATCTTCCTTTTTATTGTTTGGGTTTTACTTTGTTATATTTTATAATTTTTATTAGAACCCTTAGTTTATTAACCCTAGTTTACTTTTTATTTAACATTAGTAAATATTTTATTAATTATTTAACATTAACATTTAGATGTATCTCAAATATTTTATAGGTAATATTTCACTGTTGTTCTGTCTACGTATTTAGAAATTTCCACTATGGTATCTTCTTTGACCCAATGCATTATTTATATGCAATTTTTTTTTTTGAATTTCTGAGAATTGTTGGCTACTTTTAAATTTCTAATTATATTGATTTTTCTGACTGCAGTTTATAGCCTATCAGTTATTTTATGTCTGTTCAAATGGTCCTCTGTGGCCCATTGTTGTTATAAAAATATTATCTATTTCATTCCAGAGATTCAAAAGCGTTTTCTAAAATTAATAAATCAAGGTATATATATATATATATATATATTATAGCAAGAGGAAGGATGAGTGTCATCAACAGATTAGTTAAAATACATTTAAAAGAGTAAATAACCTACCCTTGTGAACAATGTGATCAGGTTGACTCCTTAAAGATTCTAAAAGACAAGGACATTTATATCCAAACCTCTATTCTCTTATAAAGAGAAATACTGTCTAAAGAGATGAAATATAAATGATTTTAATTCTTTTTTTTTTAATATCTTTATTGGAGTATAATTGCTTTACAATGGTGTGTTAGTTTCTACTTCATAACAAAGTGAATCAGTTATACATATACATATGTTCCCATATCTCTTCCCTCTTGCGTCTTCCTCCCTCCCACCCTAACTATCCCACCCCTCTAAGTGGTCACAAAGCACCGAGCTGATCTCCCTGTGCTATGTGGCTGCTCCCCACTAGTTATCTATTTTACATTTGGTAGTGTATATATGTCAATGCTACTCTCTCACTTAATTCTTCATAACATTGTTCTTAAAGAAGAATCTTCCACAATGTCTGTCTGCCTGCCCTGCTTCAGTAAGAGGGCACATTCAGGGACAGGCCTATGGGATAGAGGCTTATAAGACTGTCACAGAAATGCATGCCAGTTGCCTATACTAGTCAGCATAAACATAAATGGACAGCCAAAGAGTATTAGACATCTTCTTTGAGTTACAATATAGGTTTGTATATCCTTCTATAGTTCAATATAGTACATGATTTATACTCTTAATGCCATTTATCTGTTTTTAGGGTTTCTTAATTAGCCTACTGTAAAGTCAGGGAAGACTTCATTATATCTCAAAATTTAAAGTGCATGTTTTAAACCTTTAAAACATAAAAATAATAATTATAAAATAACACATATTAGATGGTGGAAAAGGTACGGTTTTGAAAGAACAGTGACTACTTCCTCTTATCTTTATACTGTGAAGTCTATAGATGATGTGTGATTTTGACAAATCAAGAGAAAAAAGTAAAGGTCTATAAATCTTAAAGTCCTTATGGCAACCACTAGAATTTTTTTGAAAATAGTGATAAAATAAAAGAAATAACAAAATCCAGAGTTGGGAGATGGAGAGGAAGAGAGGGATAGTGTTTTGTCTCCTAAATTTCTTATTTTTTGTATTGGTGAGTTAATAGATATTGTTATGAGTTGGTAATTCCAGTAATTGGCATGTATGTGTTTATGTAATTGTAAATACACAACTATAATATTTATAATATTTAACAAATAACAGTAAGAGTTAAAATGATTCCAACAGAACAATTAAAAATAAAACTTTGGATAGTGCAGATGGACTGAAGTTTATGTGTGTGTGTGTGTGTGTTTCTGAACTTTTAGTTTTATACCTCTCTATGTGGTTGAAAATATTTAATTATGAGTGTGACATAATAATTTATTTATCATCCTATATTCAGGCAAAGAACACTGTTCAGATAAATGTTTCACTACCTCTGTATTTACTGAGATAGAAAGAGGACTACAGTATATTTATAAGTAAATAAAAACATAATACATATAATTGTGTGTATTACATATTCTGATTGCTTAAGAATGATAAAGATACATATATGTTTCTATTAATCAATTCGTGGAAAGTATCAGGAAAGAAACACAGCAAACTAATAACAATGACTATTTGGACAGTGCTTTATCTTGTATTCTGTTGTATTATTTAAATAAATGTTTCACTACAATAATGCATTGATTATATAGTACAATTTTAAGCATAAAAGAGATTCTAGATAAGTTAGTTGGCAGGATATCTAACTTAGCCTAGTTTACTTTGTGCTTCCAGTGTTCAGGTTTTCGACTCTGTACGTATAGGAACTCTCTGTGCCTTGCTCACTGCTTAACAGCCAGACCAGGTCAGTCACAAAACCACAACAGCAACTATTTAAATATTTCTGGAATGAATTCATAAATTTAAACAAATTGCTTAATATAATATGTGACATATATCAATAGAACGTATGCAAGAGATGAAAGCTTTTGTTTTGTTAAATAACCTATATGAATTAGTAAGAACGAACAGCTTTCAGTAATTAAAATTAAAAATCATTCAGATAGCAATGTGAGTGATGGCTGGTGGAAAACTTTATTTTTTCTATTATTTTCCTCTCTGTAGTTTTTAGATGATCTATTTGTACACACATTTCATTTTTAAAATAAAAAAGCTATTAAAAAGTTAACTCCAGATTGTTTTGGCTCAATATTACAAACAGAACATTCTCACTTGTGCCTTTTTATTTCTGTCAATGGCATATAACTGCCTTTCTTTGCAGTTTATGTTTAATCCAGATTTCTCCAAAATGGATAATACAATTCCTAAAGCTTCTTCATTATCATGCTTCATACCAGCAAATCTTTGCTTACTTTTAGGTTTTAGAATTCTGATAAGCAGAGCGATGCTTCTTTCTTGTAAGTTCTGCCTACAATAAAATCCTGTTGAGTACAAAAGTATGTAATGGCATTTACTTCCTCAGATAATTTCATTGTGAATGTGCTAGAACTTGTGTCAATGAAGTTATTCTGAATGTCTTTAATAGACAATAAGCCTCAGTCATGATCAGAGTGAGGAAAAGGGAGAATTGCACATGGACTAATTTGATGGTTATGGCTTCCGATGTGTTTCCATTTCCCTTCAGGCTTGGGACTAAAGCTGAAAGCAAAAGTATTTAAAATGCAAGATGCCAGAGGTACTTTGCTGCTCTGATTAAGCTTTAAGTAAGTCAGTTGTGTTACTGACAGGACTGGCACTCCACAGTAGGATGGTAACCATAATACAGTAACCTAGAAGATGAGATCTGGAAGTCTTCAGGCAGAGGAGAACTTGGTCAGTTGTCATGGAGTCTTCATCTTATATTAATAAAGGGAAATTGATCAGTCTCTTGCAACAGACATAGTTAATTTTCTCTTCAAACTCAAAGTACAACCTGACATAGCTGTTTCTGATATTCTGATGATGGTGGTGAGGGGAAAATTGAAAGAGTAATGATCTGTCTCAAACAGAAAAATTATGATCAGAAAGGAAAAATTTAACCATTTTGCTTTGGTATAAAGCTGTCAGTCCAATAATAAGCAGTTAAATGGCTTGTTTAAATGCAAGAACTTAGTATAGTATTCAAGAAATATGATATTATACTCTTTATTTAACTAGCATAATATGACAGGAAAAATAACCACTTGTCTCCATTTTAGAAATGAGATATAAGTAACATATTATAAATTTGTCCTAGTTCATGGATGTGACAGTTAATTGATGTACATATTGTCAATTTACTTAGTAGATTATCATTTACTGTCACTTTTTAAATTAGAATGTGATCTTCCATTGTCTTTAATCTATTTACATCATGGATGACAAATTTCTTTCCCTTAAGCAAAATCTTTATTTATCATAAGGCAATTTTACCAAAACAGTTACATAAAGGAGGAAACCATAATAAAAATCATTTAATTTTTGAATTTTCAGACTACTTGGCATCTTGAAAAAAATAATGAAAAATATTTTATTTTTAGTAAAAATATTTGTGATATTTGCCTTCTCCAAAACGCTGAAATTTTCCTTTACCTTCAATATGTAATGATTTTGACATTAATTTTGTAACCATGCCATGAAAAATTTGAGTAGACTAAGGCAGTGTTTATGTATACAACTGAAACTTAAGTGCAAGGTATAATCAAACACTTCTGGTCAGCTCTGAAGGCAGAAGCCACTTGTACGGTTTTAACTCTGGCACATGCATCCCTTTCACCTATAAAGGCCTAAGTAAAAAGTTCTACTGGTAAAAAGGGGTTATTTGTAGAGGAACTCTGGGCACATGAGTTGTGGAGAAGGGAGATGGAAAAAATAGAGTAAAAGAGTCTGAACTACATTTTGAGGGGAAAAAAATCACGTGTGCCAATCCATCAGCTTTTGTTGGGAGTATAACAGAAAGTGTATGTAGATGACGTTTAACTAATGAAACTTTGTTTAAATTATTTCAGATTGGACTGTCAATTTAATGGTATAGTTAGCTAGTACTAATTCCAGAGTAAGTCTGTGAGAGCAGTATGATATTTGTCAAAAGTAAATGCTACTCCATATTAAGTGACATCTTTAGCTTTATTTTGAAGACTTGGTATGAAGTAAATATAACCCCAGTTGTATTTATTCTTCACTTTTACTCTTCGTATTTATTTCAGTTCATCCATTTTTTTTTTTTAAATCTCAGTTTTGAAACTCACTTTCAGCGCTTTCATCCCCTAAGGTCTTAACATCAAGATGTATTATATTATCACATATATACTAGTGTTTCAGTGCCTTTAGGAAAGATATCAATACTTCATTGCCTCCAAAATGCTCCAACCTCAATGACTGTGCTTAGTTCTCATGCATGCATAATTATAGCCAACATTTATTGAACATATAATGTGCCAAGAACTACTCTAAGTGCTTTACATACACTAAGTAGTTTATTCCTGACTGCATCCCTATGAGAGAGGTACTGTTATATTTGCAAACTTACAGATGAAAACCTGAGACACAAAAATGAAGAAACTTGATCAAGGTAACCTTGCTGGGAACTAAAAATTTTGAAGTTTAAATTCAGGTGGCTTGATTCCAGACTTTGCCCTAAATCTTAAACATGGTGTTTTGACATTTGGAAATACAGATGCCTCTTGGAAGGATGCCCTTTAATGTGGCTAGTAGACATTATTTATGCTTCAAAATGAATGAATGGAGGAAAACTTTGATGAGTATAAATTTGACATTGGAAGAGGGATGGCTCTTTGGGAATGAAATATGACAAAGAGCTGAGATGCTAGAATCTTAGAAAGACAAGACCCTTGCTTGACAATTTTGATTAGAAAAATGTGTGAGAACTGTATTATGCTGTTAGCCATGTGTTCTGGAGTCTGAGAAGTAAGGGGTGGTAGGCTCCCTCTTCAGGTGACTAGTTTAACAGCACCAGGCCTGCACAGTTGAAAGAACCCCCTAAAAAATAGATACCTACGAACACATCTGCTTCTTTCCTATGAGCCTGACATCTGTTCTTTCATGAGGGTAATTTTGTGGTTTAGGAAGATCTGGTTGCAAGAATATTTTTGTGAAATGCTCTGCAAGCAAATAATAAGGCAGCTCATTACTTTGAGAATTTCTAATGGTGGGGGGCCGGCATTTGAAAACAGTAATGACAGTAATTAAATAGACAGTAATTCTTTTTCTACATTATATAGTTAATAGGAGCTAAGGTTTGCTTCTCTATATGAAAGACTAGATAGTGAGAGAGGATGAGAGAATAATGATGTTTTTTTGAGAAAGCAGTCATGTGTTTGGTATCACCTATTATGAGTAAAACTATTTTAGAAATTGACAATTGACTTACATAGAGTTGATTTTATATTCTCGACTAAGTTTTAGTCAATATCAAATTTGAAATCTCAGCAGCATCCAATTGATTTTCAGGTTTTAAACAAAAAGGAATCTATCTCATGGAAGATGTTGTGCCTGTGTTAACACATAGCCACTGAAGAGACCACTTTTTCAATAAAGCCATGTTTTCTTATTTAAGAATATATGTATTAGGTTGGTAGTGGAGATTTATACAGTGATGATGTTAGTTACCTAGCACCCTTTTGGGGATAGTCATTCTCCTGTACTTAGGTATAATAGGGTTTAATTTATTCCAGAAAGATGTGCAACATTTCTAATGTCTTACTAATGTCTTTATGGGGAAAGAGGAGTAAAAATGGAGAAGAGTTAAAACTTAGAAGATCACATCATTCAGAACTGCAAGTTTCCAACTGTATTTGAATGTTTATGGCTGTCTTAGGCACAATACTGTCTTCCAACAATACAACCCATCTGTACTACTAGGAAGATCTGAGCAGCACATTAAGGGTCAATTTTGTGATTAATTAGCACTCTTAAAACTGATTTGTATAGAAACTGTCAAGTAAAATTTAAAATATAACCCTATCTTTACCAAGTCTACAGAAATGATACCAGATCCCAGCACAACAATCAGTCAGCTGTGTCTCTTAAATTTAGTTTCAACCTAGCAAAAATGTGTTCACTGTATTGACCAGAAAGTAGAGGCAATTGTAGCCAATAGCTTGAGTTCATACATCTAGTAAACAGGCTGTCTTAGATGAAAAGAAATATATATTTTTCTGTATTTGCTAATTTAGAAGTTTTTGTACAAGGTTATTGAAACTACCAATGTGTGTCACTTATATTATGGTTTTGACTTTTATCTATCTTTGATAGATAAACTGATTTTTATGGATATTTATGAATAATTCTACGTCAAATATAAATATTATAAATCCACTTTCCAGAAGTTAAACCAACTATACTAGTTTTTAAAGGAAAATACAATCTACATATATTCTCTTACCTCATGGCTTGTTAGTAAACTAACATATTGGTTAATATTAATTATCAGGCAACTGCTAATTAACAATGTGAACAAAGGTGGTTTATTATTATTAGGTGATGGTGGTTGGGAGGATATGTCAATTACTCTTTCTATTGTAATAATGTAGGCACATTTCACTCCTAGAAAATAATCACCTGAAGAGGCAGGGTAAGGGGGACATGTGATAGGCTGAGAAGTTTCAAATTCTGTTACTAAGAATACTTGGATGTATATATATTTTTTCAAAGTGAGGTGGACCAGGATTCACTTGTCCAAACTGAGAGTTAGATTTGCTTTAGCTTTTCCAATTATAGCCCTGGAGAGTGTTCTTATGTGGCTTTATTGCCATTAAAAAAAAAAAAATATCTCGCTATCCAAAACCTTAATCCCTGCAAAGACAATAGTCCAGATTTTCTACATGTCTTTGGATTTTAATGTGGATTTTAAAACTGTAGCTTTCTAATATTTCCCGGTTACATTCATAAATGCCATCGAATTCATATTTGTGGCTTTCTCTTCACATCAATGATTGGTAAATGGTTGGTAAAAGTGCAACAATTGGAGAGTCCTGAGCTTTTTTTCAGCAGTTACAGAATCCTATGGGTCCAATTACTGAGTGGGGGGAGAAGTAGTTGATGTGGATGAGTATGGAGAAGGTGAATGTGAGAATATAAGGAGACTGGATAACCAAGAAGTTAAGGGAAGATGCTAAAGGCAGTAATATTTCAAATGTTTTATCTGTATATGTTCAGTCAATACCTCTGTCTATATTGATATCATTCAGCAGCTGAAAGATACCACATTTTCACTACCCAGAGATTCTGGTTTATATGGCATCATGCAGAGTTTACTTGGGTTGTTGTTTTCAAATAATTAGGATACAGTAAATCACGAAGTAAAGTTACATTGACCACTATTCACTTATTAGTGAATAAAAAGGCACTCGTACATCTGTGTCCCTCTTGGTTGTGGTTTCCACATCTTTAAGTGAGAGTAAAATGGTTCTAGTTATGGCAAAAAGAAGGATTCAACCAGAAATCAGGCAGGGTCTGACTGCTTGAAGATTTACACAAAGAAAGTCTAGAGCAGTGACTCTCAAGCTTCACCAGGCATATCAAACTTTCGTAAAAATGTGAACTTAACAAGGTCCTATGGCCAAGGATACTGATTCATTAGTTCTGGTGGAACAAGACCCTTACATTTTACACACACTTCAGATACTCTAAGGCATATTTCCTCTGACCATATTCCATATCTTGAGGTACCCTAGTCGCCAGTTGGGCCTAAACCCAAAATATTTGCATGAGGCATTTGGAAAATGGGAGGAAGAAGCAAAGAAGGAGGGAGGCAGCAAAAGAGGGAGAGAGAAAGGGAGAAAGAGAGAATGAAGAAAACAGAAACAGGAGAAAAGCCTTGGAAACACCCTCGGTTGGACTAAAAGGCAAAAGTTATCGATAGATTCTGAAAGAGCACAAGATAGTCTCTTCTCGACTTAAATGTCATTTTTCATATTTTTGAGTATATTTTTACTGAATGATATTTCACACTTTTAAGGAACATAGCAATAGATCAGAAAAAAGTTAATTCCAACCACAAAGGATATCATTTGGCTACACCATTATTTTTTTTAAGTGCAGATAAATGGTGAGTAGCATTAAATCTGAACTTTGTAGTTTAAATGGCAGAGTCATGCACCACTATTGAAATTGCTATCAGATTCAGGAAGAAATAAAAGCAATTACTAATTTCTCATATTTGATAAAAATGAGCTGTTTTCTCAACATAGAAATGAATATATGCCTTTAAAACCAGTTCTACATATAAAAATCTTACTAAAGAGTGCCCATAAATTTGATGAAAATGATAAATAATCTTGAACTTTGCGAGATGATTGTACCTAGGATTGTATATGTATGCTAACTAATGGCCTATGGAAAATGTTGTTTGGTTTTATTCCCTGGACGCCAGAAATCTATAATCTTTTATTGTAAGGAAAAATGAAGTTTCTCTTAAAATCCATACCCAGAATCTACCTTAAGAGGACACTTTTAAATTTTTGAATAGGAAATGAATGAAAAAGTCTGTCTTTAGGAAGCCACATTTGCAGGTGGTCAGTAACCTAACCTGACCACATCAATGGAAACACAGCCTCCTTGGTGTGGGAAGAGGCCCTCAAATCAGCACGAGAGAAAGCACATCTTTACACTTCTACTTTCCAATTTTTGTACTGGCCTCTATGGAATTATACATATATATGTATTATATGTGTGTGTGTATGTGTGTGTGTGTGTATATATATATATATATATATATATATATATATATATATATGGCAAATGAGGCTCTAATTCATTGTCTCTTTGACTAGTGTTTTTGTTGCTGCTTGCATCAGATGACCGACAGAGGACAAATTAGTTTCAGTCTGTATTGAGAATTCCAGCAGGCAGAGGCATCTGATTCAGATAAATTAAGCACACATTTGAAAGAAAATCTTTTATTCTAGACACGGCTGACTTCATTGCTAGCTGTGATGTTCAGCAATGGATCCAGAGGCTGAGAGAGAGGAAGTGCTGACCAGTACAAATACATTGCAGTGTGTGAAGCATGCTGGATTATCAGAAAGTCTGTTCAGAACACATCCTCCTAGGTTTTAGCAGAGATCCTTACTTTTGCATCAAAAACCTGTAGTGTTTACCATACACATTACCATGTGTCTCTTCAGCCTGTTATTAAGTTGCCTAAATATATTTTTGTCATTATTTTTATCTTATTTGAAATTCAAGCTTTTAAATAAATTTATTTATGTATGTCTGATTCTGATTTCAAAACCAAAAACTATAAATTTCATGAAATTAAGGACCACATCATCACAAAAACCTAATAAAGTACATCTCACCTAGTTGTTGACTATTTGTTGAAATAATAAACACTTGCTTAGTTTGAAGCAGCTTGGGAAATTAAAAATAACTAGAAAAACATGAGACCTAGAGGTTGGTTTCAGGTAAAATTTAGTGCTAATGTAGCTCAGTGTTTTCTTCTTTTTAAGGTATTTTTATATTTTATTGATGTATAATTGATATACAACATTTTATTAGTTTCAGATATACATCATATGATTCAATATTTGTATATTTTGCAAAACGTATACAACAATAAGTCTAGTTAACATCCCTACATAGTTACAGATTTTTTTTTTTTTTTGTGATAGGGACTTGTAAGATGTACTCCCTTAGCAACTTGAAAATATACAATATAGAGTATTGTTAATTATAGTCACTATGCTGTACCTTACATCCCCATGACTTATTTATTTTATAATTGGGAATTTGTACCTTTTCACCCCCTTCACCCGTTTGCCGCCCCCCCCCCGCCCCCCCACCAATGAGCTTGGGGTTTTGTGTTTGCTTGTTGGCTTTTTTGTTTTGTTTTGTTTCATTTTATGTATTTGGCTGCGCCGGGTCTCAGTTGCAGCACCTGGGATCTTTTTGGGGGCATGCAGGATCTTTAGTTGCGGCATGCGGGCTCCTTTGTTTGCAGCATGCGGGATCTAGTTCCCTGACCAGGGATCGAACCAGGGCCCCCTGCACTGGGAGCGCGGAGTCTTAACTACTGAACCACTAGGGATGTCCATGCTTGTTAGTTTTTAGATTCCAAATATAAGTGAGATCATAGGTGTTTGTCTTTCTCTGTCTTAGCTCAGAGGTTTCTAATAGTTCCAGCAAAAAGGGGAACTGTTTTAGTTTTGCTCTAACGGTCCAGTAAAAGGAGTACCCAGGATGAGAGATTTACCTGGTTCTGAATTTAAAAATATATCAAGCTGGAAGATAGTTGAAGCTTTATAGTTTTTCAAAAGAGACAGAAACAATCTTCATGTTTCTTATATTAGCCCTCAGTGAAATGGGAGAGTGTGAAATTAAATGTTTACTCCATGAGGATTTTACACTGAGAAGCCACCAGAGGCAGAATTATCTTCTTGACTGTTGTTTCCCTAGGAGTTAACAAAATGCCTGTCATATAAGAGGATCTCAGCAAATGTTGTTTGAATTGAAATATCTCAATCTCAGTTAAAAAGCAAGTTGGAGATAGATCACTGGTTTTTGTTCTCCAAAAGATAGTATAGCCCTACTAGTAGCTAAACATGTGTACGATACCTGAAACCCAGACAACTTGGTACAATAGAGTCATGTCTGGACTACAATCTTGATAATGTATCAGGACAAGCTCCCAACTGGGTCAGACCTGCATGTTGCTGCTGTTGATACCTTTCATCTGGAAGAAGAATGGTCCAGATAGAGACCACAAGAGCATGCATTCATGTATGCTTGCTGCTTGGTCTAGATAGAGGCCACAGGAGCATGGTCTAGAATGGTGCAGATATGAACTAGAATGGTCTTGATAGAGGCCACAAGAGCATGCATTCAGGTATGCTTGCTGTTTCAGGTAATGTGTGAAATACCTAATCATTGTCTTGATTTGGCTGGGAACTTTTGGGACATTACTTAGGATATAAAATTTTAAAACTTGAAAAAAAGATTTTTTTTTAAACTTGTGTGACATTAAAATAAAATATGAAATATTTATTATCTGTAAAACATTTTATTGTCAAACAGTCATGGCAGTTTACTGGAATTCATGAGAAATAAATTGCTGAACAGCACCTTTGGCTTATAATTTAAACAAATGGAGACTGGTTGGATGATCCACCAGGTGAGGCAGTGCTAGCTGCAGCCAGGGTAGCTGGGTAATGAGACAGGGGAGTGTGATCATGTGGGCAAGGGCATTGGAAGTTGCCTCCCTCTCATGGACTGAGGGAGTCCCCTGGCCAACACTGTACAGTCAGGAGGACAATTTGATTTGACAGACTAACTGGCTAGCTCTTTAGTCTAAATTGAACATGTGGGCAATAGAAGGGTCTTTAATGTGTCTCCAGGGTGGGCCTGTGCTAATGACTGAGCAGCTGTGATTTAGACTGCAGTGTAATCTGAACTAAAATGAAGCAAAAAAATCTAGAATTACAAACGCCTTCTGTACTATCTCTGCCATGTTCTCATTATCTCTGTGGGCAGGCAGGATCTCTGGGAAAATGCCTAAATAATCACTGGATTTGTCCAACAATGCCTTGACTAAATAAAACTTTGTTGGTTGTTTGTTTTTTAAGGGAATTTGTTTTTCTGCTACTTTTGCTGTAGAAAAGTCTTTCCACCTGGTGTGTGTGTGTGTGTGTGTGTGTGTGTGTGTGTGTGTGTTAGCTTTCTGAACCTCCTTAGTTCCCTGAGGCTAACCAGAGGGCCCACTGCATAGGATTCTTCAGTGTTTGGGGTGAGCCTAAGTGTCTTCAGGGCTAGCAGAATGACTCCTTTTCTTTTCCACCGAGGCCCCACAGCTTGCTTTAAGGATTTTCCGTTTGGTTTCTATTTGGCTTCTCTAAAAGTAAAGTTTTGAAGTGAGTTTTAAAGCTCATAATCTCACTAAGTATCTAGTTTATTTCCCTGCACAAAGGGCCTTCTCTTGGATAATGTCTGGAACTTCCCTTCATCCTTTGGCAGCTTTGTCTTTTGTTCTTTATTAGACAGGGAGACAGGATATAGGAAAAGTAGGTGAAAGAGGAAGTGAGCCAGACCTTAGAGTCTGATGACATGATATCACTCACATCGTATTACAATGAAGTGACCCAAACCCTGAGGTCAACAGAGCCTGGCACATGAAGGAACTCAATTATTACTTGCTAACTGCAAAAATCCATGTATTATGGATTTTAAAATATTGTAAGCTAAGGAGATGCTTTAAAATTTTTTATCAATATAATGAAAATTAACTTATAACTCTATTCAAAGTTTTAACTATAAATTATTTAAAAGATAGATCCATTTGTAATTCTAGATGTTTGTGCTCCATATTTATATAGAACAAGAAATTCTTTAAAATTCTTGTTTAGTTTCACTGTGGAATTTTCTTTCTTAGTAAAAGATACTTACAAATATTGTAAATGTTTTTGAAGTAGTCTTTTATGCAAGTTAGAATATCCTGGTCAACTGTGAAAGCTTAGTATTTTTAAATTGTCATGACCTGGTTTCAGATATAATATTTTCTTCCTTCAGCTACACATCCTGTCTCTTGGATTGTAGACTTTGGACAGTGACTATCTTATGATATTGGACAGTCAAGAGACTTCCTATCCTCACCCCTGGAGATATACATGTGTGTAGACTGTCAGCTTTTCACTTTTAGAAGAGATCCTTAACGCTTTTTGGGCTACAGACCCCTTTGGCAATCTGATGAATCTTGTGGATTGCTTCTCAGAATAATGTTTTAAATGCATAAAATAAAATATGTAAAATTGTAAAGGAAACCAATTATATGGAAATATAAAATATCAAAATATTTTTAAATGTAAAGTTTAAGATTATATGGACGTTCTTATTAACACATTGAATAACAATATCTAGCAAGTGGGTCTAATAACAAACATCATTTCAAAGTAGTGATGAGCATAAATAATATTTTGGCATATCTGTATCAATTATAATGTGATATGAAAATACCTATGCTTTGTAATGATGACATAGTTACGCTACTGTTAATACTACTGTGGTTTATTGCCTACATTCAAAATGGAACACAATGCAAAATTTCAGTTAGAGGTTAGTGATGATAGACATGCAATACTTTTCCTCATCCAAGTTCACAGACTGAAGTCATGAACCCCTGTCACAGAGCAGTAATAACAGCATGATCTCCACTGTATAAAAAGGTAAAGATTTGAGACTACCTAATAGGAGGTACATTTTGAGAAATAAATTTGCACAGATCTATTCCATCTCTTAATTTTTCCCTTTTGTGACTAGTAGAGTGTTTTTGAAAGGTGATGAAAGGAGGGAGAAACTTGATTACAGATGGAGAAAACCTAACCCGAGCCCTAAGACAGTGCCCTTTTTAATTAATGGATTTTGAAGTGTTTAGGGAGTACATGCTCTAAAGGCAATGCAACTAGTCATGGTTAGTAATTTTAGCAGGCTTTGGTTTTCAAAAGCAAAGGAGTATTGGGGTATAAACCCTGTCTTCTCAGGTTTTCCTGTAACAGAGCCAAGAGTTTTCACAAGCTTCCTCACTCCCTGTCAGACTTTGCCAGCACCACCTGAGCACCACAAGAAAAGCACAAAAGATGTTTGGCTACTGCTAGAATGTGTGCTTTGTTGGCATGTTGTTCTAGTCTGTATGTGTGTGTCCCCCCCAAAATTCATGTTGGAATCTTAACTCCCAAAGGTGGTGGTGTTAGTAGGTGGGGCCTTAGGGAAGAGATTAGCTGAGGCAGAGAGCCCTCATGAATGGGATTAGTGTTATTAGAAAAGAAACCCCACAGAGCTCCTCAGCCCCTTGTACCATGTGAGGATGCAAGGAGAAGCCTGAGACCTGGAAGAGGGCCTTCACCAGACCGTGCTAGTCTATTGATCTCTGACTTCCAGCCTCCAGAACTGTGGGAAATAAATTTCTGTCATTTTATAAGCTAGGCAATCTGTGGTATTTTGTTACAGCAGCCCTAAAGACCTAAGACACTCGGTACAGAAATTCATGAATCCATGGCAATTATTAGTTGTACATGTTGCAGTGACTTTCAGCTCCCTCTTCCTTTCATCCAAACTTTACTTTCCAGGCAAACTCTGTGTCTGGAACCTCAATTCATAAGATCTGTACTTAAGTCCTAACTCTGCACTGTATGCTGAATTTCTTTCACCCTTGGACTACTCATTTATAAAATCTGTTCTTTCTTCTAAAAAATTTGTTTAAAGCATCAGATGTAGTAATACATGCAAAAACCATTTATTATAAGTTGTGAAACACAATGCAAATATGGATAATAACATGATAGTAAAAATAAGCATACTGAACATTGTACTCATAAATGAAAATTAATGTAGCAAGACTTTTTATTTATTCAAAACAATTTTAAATAAAAAATGGCATCAGGGGGATTCCCTGGTGGCACAGTGGTTGAGAGTCCGCCTGCCGATGCAGGGGACACAGGTTCGTGCCCCGGTCTGGGAAGATCCCACATGCCGCGGAGTGGCTGGGCCCGTGAGCCATGGCCGCTGGGCCTGCGCGTCCAGAGCCTGTACTCCACAACGGGAGAGGCCACAGCAGTGAGAGGCCCGTGTACCGCAAAAAAAAAAAAAAAAAAAATGGCATCACTATTGTTTTTTAATGAGAAAGCACTTTGATTTTAAATCTTTAGTCCAGAAGTATTCCTAATAATGTCCTACATTTTTACAGAGTTATGTTTTCAATTGGTTTTATGATATTAAACAGGATAGATGTTAGGAGACTTCTGTCTTTCTAAAATTCTAACAAGAGTTCAACATTTCAATTGAACATTTTAGCTAATCGAATGACAGACTTATTTTCATATGATAAGCAAGCAGAAAGAACCTCAGATGTACTTTGTAAATGAAATATAACTACCCAGTAAGAAATTAAGAGATGCTTACAAAGAATTTAGTGCAGGTCAGGCTGGGGTAGGTAAGAGGTTTTAAAGCTTACCATGTGCCTGAAAAGCCTCTCAAAAAATCCCGGAGAAAATTTTAAAACTGAAGATAGTGATTGATCAATGTGATTACATTCTAAGTATAGTAACAGTGCTAAAGAGCTGAAAAATCAAATTGATTTCTCTGGAAGGCAGGAACATACTAAGAAATGTCAAGTTGGTAGGAGTTCTTAGAAGAAACAAGATGTTTAAGTTTTGAACAGTAGGTTATGACACCTGTGGAAGTGGGTAATTTTGATAGCACATTTGCAGTGGTTGTGTGTCAGAACAGGTTAAATCACTTTTACAAAATACCCTTTCTTCTTTGTAACTCAATCACCGAATATTTATATCTCAGTTTAAAACATTTGGGGAGCTTCATTTTATTTAAAAAATTTAGCAAGAATTGATTAATTTTGATTAATTAAAATAATGGTCAGGTGTTTTGTTACATACATAAAATTGAAACAACACCTTTCAGTTTAGAACAATTAATGAAGGGACAATATTAATTAAACAAATTAAACAATTAAACAATAATTGGAAAATTTTAGAGCAATATTGTTAATTTACATTTCTGTGAAAGAAATATGGAACATTGCTAGAAATAGTGTGATTTTAAAAGTTATTATATGATTCCAGAGCTGGGGCAAGAAAACATAAGATAAGCCTGGGGCATCTAGTGTTGCCAGAAAGTAAAAAGTGCTAAAAAAATGGGGCATATTCAAAAGGCACAGAAGCTAACCTGACATAGCTCCCAATGGTCAAAGGTAGAACAACTTAACCAACAAAATAAATAGCATAAATAAATACATTAAATAAATGAATAATTTTTAGATTATATCCCCAATCTTAAATAAATATCTGTGAATCCACACTGACACAAATACGTAAGTAGATAAATACATGAATGGGGTTGAAGTGACAACTTTTTCTAGAGAAGAATTCCAGTGAATAAATGTAGAAAGAATGAAGAAAATAAGAAAAATCACCATTAAACCCCAAAGTAATAATTGCTTTAGTCAAGATCCACTGATGAATGCTAAAATTGGTGAGTAAAAGTTTAAACAGAGGGCTTCCCTGGTGGCGCAGTGGTTGAGAGTCCACCTGCCGATGCAGGGGACACGGGTTCGTGCCCCAGTCCGGGAAGATCCCACATGCTGTGGAGCGGCTGGGCCCGTGAGCCATGGCCACTGAGCCTGCGCATCCGGAGCCTGTGCTCTGCAATGGGAGAGGCCACAGCAGTGAGAGGCCCACGTACCGAAAAAAAAAAAAAAAGTTTAAACAGAAACTGGTTATTTGTATAGTCTCAAAGTATCCTCCTCCCCAAATGTGAAATTACACAGAAAAAAATAATAACATTACAATAGAGAAATCCTGACAGATACTGCATTACGTTAAACAAGTGATCAAGGTTAACATCACCAGCAATACATAATGATATGATTGATATACCTCCATTCCACACACTGAGAAAGGCACATTGCTGCTCTGGTATCTTTTCTAATAATACATAAACTTAATCTAATCATGAGAAAACATTAGATAGACCCAAATCATGAGCCAGTCTATGAAATAATTGACCATTACTCTTCAAAAGTGTCAAGGGCATAAAAGATAAGGAAAGACTGAGAAACTGTCAGAGAATGGATGTGACTAAAGAGACATGACAATTAAATGCAATGTAGGGTTCTGGACTGGATTCTGGAACAGAAACAATATGTTAGTGAAACAGACTGGAAAAACGTGGATAAATTCTGTACTTTGGTTGATAGTACAGCAACCAGGTTAATTTCTTACTTTTGATAAATGGTCTGTGGTTATATAAGATGTCAACATAAAGACAACCTGGGTGAAGGATATATGGGAACTGCTACTCATATCAAGTCTAAAATTATCTCAGTATAAAAAGGTTTTTTTAAAGCTATTATAAGAAAACTGACATATACAAGTGTAAGGTAATGACTAACAGTTATACAGCAATGTGTGCCAGGTACTGTTTTAAATGCTTTACATATACTAACTAGATAGTGTTTACAATTTTATCGTGTAACTGCTATTAGCATCATCATTTTAAACATAGGAAAACTGAGGCAAAGAGAGGATACGTTTTTTTCCCAAAGTCATCCTTCTTGATAATTGTGGAGCTGGGACTTCAACTCAGGCTTGTAACTGTAGAATATGTACTTTTTTTTGTTTTGTTTTGTTTTGTTTTTTTTTTTTTGTGGTACACGGGCCTCTCACTGCTGTGGCCTCTCCCATTGTGGAGCACAGGCTCCGGACGCACAGGCTCAACGGCCATGGCTCATGGGCCCAGCCACTCCGTGGCATGTGGGATCTTCCCGGACAGGGGCACGAACCCGTGTTCCCTGCATCGGCAGGCGGACTCTCAACCACTGCGCCACCAGGGAAGCCCTAGAATATGTACTCTTAAATCACTGTCTAATGGTCTCCAAGATAAATGACTTACCTATAAGGAATACAGTTACCGTAGTGGTTTTACCTTTGTTTTAAACACCTTGGGAATGTATTTCACAGTTTGTGGCACTTTTTATAAAATAACCTGTATGCTAGCTAATGTTTGTCCTTTGAGAATGTCTTTGGTCTTTAAAAATCATATAGGGCCATGTGAGCTAGGTAGTTTTAAATAAAAAGTAAGGTGTGGTTATTTAGTAATGACCTCAGTGTTTTTTTTGTTTTATTATGGGTTTTATTTTTAAATTTTAATGAAAAGATTTTAATCACATTTCTCTATTAAAATACATGGCATGTATATACTGTTCTGCAACCTGCTTTTTCACTAAACATTGTATCGTGAATATATTAGAGATAAATACTCTTCTCCATCATTTATAATATGAAAAACATTTAAATCAATGAATATATTAGACTTCATGTAATCAAGTATCTGGGTTTGGATATTTGGTATTTTTTTAAGGAACAATGCTGCTATAAAGATCCTTGTATATACAATTGACAATTGAACAATGAGATTAGGGCCACTGACCCTCCATGCAGTAAAAAATCTACGTATAACTTATAGTCAGCTCTCTGTATATGCAGTTCCTCTGGACCCGAGGTTCCACATCTGTGGATTCAACCAATCTTGGATGGTAGAAATTGAAACAAATCTGTTTATAAGCGGGACTTTGCAGTTCAAACTCGTGTTGTTCAAAGGTCAGCTATACATTCTTGTATCATTTTCCATCTATACATTTAAACATTCATCCATACTTTTTCTCATTCATTCTTTCAAATATATTTATTTATTTTTACCTACTAGTGCCAGGCATTGTTCTAGATGCCAGAAGTATAGCAGACAAAAAAATAAGTTATCCTCTGCCCTTAAGGATCTCATATTCCTTTTTTAAAAAAATTTATTTTTATTTATTTATTTTTGGCTGTGTTGGGTCTTCATTGCTGGGCACAGGCTTTCTCTAGTTGCAGCGAGTGGGGGCTACTCTTTGTTGTGGTGTGAGGGCTTCTCATTGCGGTGGCTTCTCTTGTTGCTGAGCACGGGCTCTAGGCATGAGGGCTTCAGTAGTTGTGGCATGTGGGCTCAGCAGTTGTGGCTGACGGGCTCTAGAGTGCAGGCTCAGTAGTTGTGATGCATGGGCTTAGTTGCTCCATGGCATGTGGGCTCTTCCTGGACCAGGGATCGAACCTGTGTCCCTGCATTGGCAGGCAGATTCTTAACCACTGCACCACCAGGGAAGTCCAAGGATCTCATATTCTTTAGGATAAATTCCTAGAAGTAGAAATGCTGAGTCAAGAGTTATATGGATATTTATATATTTTGACCTATTTGCAACATTATTGCCTAAAGAAGTTATGACAATTTAAAAGCCCATCAGAAATGTTTTAGAAAGTCCTGGTAAAATGATTCTACAATATTTTCTTCTCTGTTCTTTAGATTGAATAATTTCTGTTGATCGATCTTCAAATTCACTGAATTTTCTATTGTCTTCCTCTAATGTTAACTCTATCTAGTGAAATTTTATTTCAGATAATATATTTTTCAGCTCTAAAGGTTCATTTATTTTTGACAGTTTCTATTTCTCACCTGGCATACTTTATTATTGCATTAATGTTAAGTGTAGTGTCTTTACATCCTTGTGTATAGTTATAACAGATGTTTAAAATCCTTGTCTATTCATTCAGACCCTGGGGTACTTTAGAATCAGTCTTCATTAGTTTCCTCTTTATTGAGTGTGTATCATGTTTTCTTATTCTTTTAATGTAACTTGGAATATATCAAAGGATATCATGAATGATATATTGTAGAGACTCTAGGTTCTATTATGTTCTTCCAAAGATATGTGTATCTTTGCAGTTGTTGTCCAGTGTCTTCAGATAGTTTTGTGTGATTTATAATTGTCAGAACATATAGTTGTCACCTTTGGGATAGTTGTTCCAATAGAAGCCACTTGGCCATGACCAGAAACGTAATTCCATGTAAAATGATTCTTGAAAGCATTTCTCAAGAATATATTAAAACCATTTGCTCAAAGATCAGGAACAAGACAAGGTTGTCCACTCTCACCACTATTATTCAATATAGTTTTGGAAGTTTTAGCCACAGCGATGAGAGAAGAAAAAGAAATAAAAGAAATCCAAATTGGAAAAGAAGTAAAGCTTTCACTGTCTGCAGATGACACGATACTCTACCTAGAGAATCCTAAAGATGCTACCAGAAAACTACTGGAGCTAATCAATGAATTTGGTAAAGTTGCAGGATACAAAATTAATGCACAGAATTCTCTTGCATTCCTATACATCAATTGTGAAAAATCTGAAAGAGAAATTATGGAAACACTCCCATTTACCATTGCAACAAAAATAATAAAATACCTAGGAATCAACCTACCTAAGCAGACAAAAGATCTGTATATAGAAAACTAAAAGACATTGATGAAAGAAATTAAAGATGATACAAACAGATGGAGAGATATACCATGTTCTTGGATTGGAAGAATCAACATTGTGAAAATGACTATACTACTCAAAGCAATCTACAGATTCAATGCAATCCCTATCAAACTACCAATGGCACTTTTCACAGAACTAGAATAAAAAATTTCACAATTTGTATGGAAATAAAAAAGACCCCGAATAGCCAAAGCAATCTTGAGAAAGAAAAATGAAGCTGGAGGAATAAGGCTCCAGGACTTCAGACTATACTACAAAGCTGCAGTAATCAAGACAGTATGGTACTGGCACAAAAACAGAAATATAGATCAACAGAACAGGATAGAAAGCCCAGAGATAAACCCACGCACATATGGTCATCTTATTTTTGATAAAGGAGGCAAGAATATACAATGGAGAAAAGACAGCCTCTTCAATAAGTGGTGCTGGGAAAACTGGACAGATACATGTAAAAGAATGAAATTAGAACACTCCCTAACACCATACACAAAAATAAACTCAAAATGGATTAAAGACCTAAATGTAAGGCCAGACACTATCAAACTCTTGGAGGAAAGCATAGGCAGAACACTCTATGACATAAATCACAGCAAGATCCTTTTTGACCCACTTCCTAGAGAAATGGAAATAAAAACAGAAATAAACAAATGGGACCTAATGAAACTTAAAAGCTTTTGCACAACAAAGGAAAGTGTAAACAAGACGAAAAAACAACCCTCAGAATGGGAGAAATATTTGCAAATGAAGCAACTGACAAAGGATTAATCTCCAAAATTTACAAGCAGTTCTTGCAGCTCAATATCAAAAAAACAAACAACCCAATCCAAAAATGGGCAGAAGACCTTAATAGACATTTCTCCAAAGAAGATATACAGATTGCCAACAAATACATGAACAGATTCTCAACATCACTAATCATCAGAGAAATGCAAATCAAAACTACAATGAAGTATCACCTCACAACAGTCAGAATGGCCATCATCAAAAAATCTACAAACAATAAATGCTGAAGAGGGTGTGGAGAAAAGGGAACACTCTTGCACTGTTGGTGGGAATGTAAATTGATATAGCCACTATGGAGAATAGTATGGAGGTTCCTTAAAAAACTAAAAATAGAACTACCATATGACCCAGCAATCCCACTACTGGGCATATACCCTGAGAAAACCGTAATTCAAAAATAGTCATGTACCACAATGTTTATTGCAACACTATTTACAATAGCCAGGGTATGGAAGCAACCTAAGTGTCCATCGACAGATGACTAGATGAAAAAGATGTGGCACATATATACAATGGAATATTACTCAGCCATAAAAGGAAATGAAATTTAGTTATTTGTAGTGAGGTGGATGGACCTGGAGACTGTCATACAGAGTGAAGTAAGTCAGAATGAGAAAAAGAAATAGTATATGCTAACACATATATATGGAATCTAAAAAAAAAAAAAAAGGTTCTGGAGAGCCTAGGGGCAGGACAGAAATAAAGACACAGACGTAGAGAATGGACCTGAAGACACAGGGAGGGGAAGAGTAGGTTGGGACGAAGTGAAAGAGTGGCATGGACATATATACACTACCAAATGTAAAATAGATAGCTAGTGGGAAGCAGCTGCATAGCACAGGGAGATTAGCTCTGTGCTTTGTGACCACCTAGAAGGGTGGGGTAGGGAGGATGGGAGGGAGACGCAAGAAGGAGGAGATATGGGGATATATGTATATGTATAGCTGATTCACTTTGTTATAAACCAGAAACTAACACACCATTGTAAAGCAATTATACCCCAATAAAGATGTTAAAAAAAAAAAAAGTGCTTTGAGCATCAGAATAGCATTTTGCATATAGACCATCACTGGATAGATAAATTCTCTAGACTTTGTTTAAATTTCATTACTTTGTACCTGTAGTCTATAAGTAGATATGCTTTTTTCTTTCTAAGTTTTAAACCTATTGATGTGTTTGATAATTCAGAGTTTTTCTTTCTTGTGAAATTAGATCAACATTAAAAAATAATAAATTGGGGCTTCCCTGGTGGCGCAGTGGTTGAGAGTCTGCCTGCCGATGCAGGGGACTCGGGTTTGTGCCCTGGTCTGGGAGGATCCCACATGCCGTGGAGCGGCTGGGTCCGTGAGCCGTGGCCGCTGAGCCTGCGCGTCCAGAGCCTGTGCTCCGCAACGGGAGAGGCCATGTCAGTGAGAGGCCCGTGTACCGCAAAAAAAAATAATAATAATAATAAATAAATTTACATTGCTTTTACACAGAATTCTCTGCTCTGTAATTGATAAGAATTCTCTGGAGGAGATAGAATTATAAACAGGTATTTTTTTTTTTTCCCCCTGTGGTATGCGGGCCTCTCACTGTTGTGGCCTCTCCCGTTGCAGAGCACAGGCTCCGGATGCGCAGGCTCAGCGGCCATGGCTCATGGGCCCAGCCGCTCCGCGGCATGTGGGATCTTCCCAGACCAGGGCACGAGCCCGTGTCCCCTGCATCAGCAGGCGGACTCTCATCCACTGCACCACCAGGGAAGCCCTAAACAGGTATTTTTAAATATTAAAAATAAGCCAGAAAAATCGGACAGAAGGGATCAACTTCAATTTATGACTTTGTTTCCTAGAACCTAATTGCTATTTCTGGGCGTGCTAAAGCTACCTCTCCTAGTCTTAAAGTTTACCCTATGTGCTATTTGTAATGAGGCCTATTATAATCTAGGTGGTTTCAGATTTATGGCCTGCCCTACATCCGTTCAGAGTGATCTTCAAGTAAAAAATATAAATATAGCAGTTTCTGTACTATCTGCTAACATATTGTTAACAGTGAGTGATGGGAAGTTCTTTTTTTTTTTTTATTAGTTTCTGCTTTATAACAAAGTGAATCAGTCATACATATACATCTGTTTAGGTTACTTAATAAGGAACTACATACTTTGGAGTGAGTTGGAATTTTTACACTCACATATACCCATAACACACAGAGGAAACTGAAAGGAAGTCTCCTACATATGTATATGCATAAAACCCTAGACTCTATCTGTACACATATTTTTATCTCATATAAATTAAAATCAGATGAACACATATATAATCTACCAATACAGTAAGGTTCAACTAAACTGTCACAACTGTTTGCAATCCTCTGAAGATCATTCCTGAGGAATCTAGCAAATATTAATGTTTTACTGTGAAATTATGTTGCACATTTACCCCTGACCTCAATTTTATTCTTTAAAGTGGTTTTTGTAATCAACTCCCCACACAATTTAGAACAATATTCATATCCTGTATTCTGTTATTTTTTCATAAATACATTATATCCGTCCAGCTCATCTGAAACACTTTATATAAAGGAAACTCAAAGTACTTGTGCTGGGTACAGTAGATGATTGAGAAGTGAAAGAATGGCTACGTTGTTTATTGTCATTGCCATATTAGAGTTTGAAAGCAAGGAAACACTTTAAGACAAAACTTAAAATACTTAGGATAGTAAATGCTATATAGTTAGCCTAGAAATAGATTCTGTTTCGTATAAGAATTTGATATATGTACTATATTAAATACATGATAAATAAGAATTTTAGATCATTAATAAAAAGGAAGATCATTCAGTAAGTGATTAAGGGATAAGTACCTACAGGAAATAAAATGTATGTCAACATTATCAATTCACTAAATATTCAGTTATTTAGTTTTATTTAGTTTTTTAGTTTTATTTTGAATATTTTTTAAATGCTGAAAATCAAAACTCAGGGAACAGAGAAAACAGGGAAGAAATAAGCTACAGGGAAGAAAAAAATTTAGTGGTCTGAGACATCATTTTCAGCAAATATTAAAAAAATACAAATCTTTAACACTAAAGCATTAAATACTGAAATATATTAAAACTCAGAAGATAAATGGACAAAGACATGAAGTACTCACTGCCAAAAAAAGTAATTAATAAATCTATAAGAAAGAGTTAACCCATCTGTATTTAAAGAAATGTACATTGGGGCTTCCCTGGTGGCGCAGTGGTTGAGAGTCCGCCTGCCGTTGCAAGGGACACTGGTTCGTGCCCCGGTCCAGGAAGATCCCACGTGCCACGGAGTGGCTGGGCCCGTGAGCCATGGCCACTGAACCTGCGCATCCGGAGCCTGTGCTCCGCAACGGGAGAGACCACAACAGTGAGACGACCGTGTACCGCAAAAAAAAAAAAAAAGAAAAGAAAGAAAAGAAATGTACATTGAAATGACATTAAAAATCTATTTTTAGTCCCCAAATCAACAATTGTTAAATAGTAGTATCTTATAAGATCAGTTGTATTTTGATTGGTAAAAATTTTTTTAGAAAGTGATTGGAAATTTGTATCAGGAATCATATACATGATAACATTATTTGTCATTATTTCCTTTACAAAGAATGCATTAATAGGAAAGAATCCAAAATACGAAAAAAATTTTACCGTAAGGATACTTGTTTCAATGTAATTTAAGACAGGAGTATTTCATACCACCTAGAGGCCCATCAGTAGAGAACTATTTAGGTATATTATGGTACACACAGACTCTTATGCAGCCATTACAAATAATGGTCACTAGACACTGCAAAGTCTTGGCAACATGTTTATTATATAATGCTATATGAAATATCAGCATACAAAATGATAAAAACAATATGATTATAGCTATGTGAAAGAAGGACACTTAAAAAGAAAATGAAAGTAAATACTTCAAAATTGTAAATTATGTGCATTATGAAGGAGACACCATGAATAATATTTGTCTTCCTTGTTGTACTCCTCAAATTTACTGTTATATGGATATTACTTTTTAACTGCAAAAATAAATGTTAGGTATAAAAAATTTTTAAATTTGCATCTTGAATACTAGAAATACTCTAATACATAGTCTACATTTTTAACAGTTTCATCAATTTTACCAACTATTATTTTTCTTTCCTTATGAAGACAAAGAGTATTAAACAGGAAGCAAGTGCAAGCATCCCTCTGGTTCTCAGGATTTCCATAGTACTTAAATTATAAACTAAGCCCTTAAACTGTACATAAGGCAAAATATTTTAGAAGCAAAAATAATTTTAATAATGCATTTTATCAATAAAAGCTTAAATAGTTCATAATTCAGATCTCATACATCTTTTCTCAGTTCTGTTTCCTTGACTTCTTTTACCATCGTAGCTAAATGTTGGACTTGTAAAGTCAAAATCCAGTCAAGATGTGGACTTAACTTTTCTAGTGATCTTGATAAAAAAGTATTTGGTAAATTTTGTCTAAAATATCAAATAAATGTATTATATTTAGAGCTGGAACAAGTCATAAAAACTGTCATCCAATTCCCACTCTCCACCTCACTAAAATTTTGAAAACTTTAAGTGAAGGACAACAGCTAATTAGAGACAGAGTTCTCACAGAAAACTCAAGTCTCTCAACTCCTGTTCAGTGCTCTATCCAATATATTATGTTGCTATTGAGGATAATTTTAATTCTAATTTTCCATGGTTAGTCTTAAAGCACAGCCATTTTCTAAATATACTAGGGAAACATATTTTTTTGCTTTCTAAAAATAGCCAGCTCTGAAAGAGATCTTTCCAAGTTTTATCATTATTTTAATAACTGTTTTTTAAAATTATCAATCTGTATTTATAAAAATTTCACTCTGAAGATTCAAAACAACATTAAAAAAACCCCACTTCAGACACTACCATCATCACCAAAATATGAGCTCTTTTCAAGGAAATAATTTATGAACTTTAATTAGAACTTTCTAAGTGACTTTTAACTGATATTCTAACTGTATCTCATTCCTTAAAATAATGCAGATATGTAGCATCAATAGGAAATGTTTATTGCCAGCGACAGTGGAACATGTTGGTGTATGTGATATGCATATATGAGGCAGGGAATAGAATATTTGTGAATCACAATACCCTCTTTATTCTATTCCCAGGACTCTCAATTATCGGCATATCTGAACCTCCCAGTCCAATAATAATTGATGTAATAACAGCTATCCTAAAGCAAAATAAGATACTGAAGTGCTTCTTGACATCACAGATAAACTAAATAGTGTTGAACATATTTCTGTGTTATGCTTATTTCAATATAGGCTAATCTTTTGAATGAATGTATATTATACTATGAAATTTTATTAATATGAATATTTGATTCCCCAGAACTTCTACCTAAAATAATAGATAGCAGAAAGTTATTGTGAAGTGTGTCTTTCTCTACATTATGTACCTACATGATTTTCTTTTCAGATGTTGAAGAGGACATTGTGATTTTGGGGAGTATTTCAACTCTGCAGTGTCCCAATTAAAACCAAAACTCAGAGGTCCTCATTTTTTTTACCTTCTTTGTCATTTGAATATGGACTATTGACAGCTCATCATTTACAAGACATGCACAAAGACAGGGTTATCATGATTTAGTTGTTAATTAACTTCTTTGGCTGGAAGCTTCCTATTGTTAGGGTAGAATACTACATTCCACAGCAGCTATAGAAATATTTTGTTTGTATTCATTATTTGCACATAGAATAATTTTGAAACCAAAATTGAAAGCTTCTAATTTTATGCAGAATGACAGCTATGTATTTCCATAAATGTCTGAGCATTTTGATGTGAAACTGTTATTTCTCATCTGAAGTCATAATTGTTCAGGGTGAAAGTAGGACATGGGAAGGAATAATAATAATAATTTGCCTTTTTGAGATCATGGCAATAATAAGCATAATTTTCAGAGCTGCATATAAGCAAAAGGAGCTTTGACTATAGGCAGCATGACAAGCTGGTTATTGAGGGGAGGAGGTTTGTGGATTGCTGACAGGTGGATTACCCGTCTTGGCAGCCATCTTGCCTCTCTGTCCTCTTTCTGCGTAACTGTAGTCTTTAGCCAGCTACCTGCTACTGCTATACTGGAGACTGTGACAAAGAGAGCAAAATAGAGGTCAGTGTAGGAATCCCGAAGGGTTAATACCTTTTATCATAAAGCTCGGTGGCATGACCATTTAGATGTGACATGCCGTTTTGTTTGTTTGTTTGTTTGTTTTTGCGGTACGCGGGCCTCTCACTGTTGTGGCCTCTCCCGTTGCAGAGCATAGGCTCCGGACGCGCAGGCTCAGCGGCCATGGCTCACGGGCCCAGCCACTCCGTGGCACGTGGGATCCTCCTGGACCGGGGCACGAACCCGTGTCCCCTGCATCGGCAGGAGGACTCTCAACCACTGCGCCACCAGGAAAGCCCGACATGCCGTTTTTTAAAGCAATCTGTTTCTCTTTAGAAGGATCCATTACTCTGGGTTGTCAAGAAGTAAAAGGGTTTTCATTGTTGTTAAATGATGTTTTAAAATCCTGTCCAATTTATGTTAAAGAAGGTAGCTAGGATGGTTGTGTCTGAAAGACAGCGAAACATGAAAAGGAATAAAAGAACACAGCAAACATAAGGTCTGGCAACAACCATGGTAGTTGTTTGGCTGCCAGTAGCAATAATAGGACTAGTTGTTCTGGTTGAGAAAGCTGTTTAATTCAGATGCATCCAACAAAATACACATCCTTCAAAAGATATACAGTGTATAAATTGATACTTTAAAAAGCACCATCACCAACTCCAATTCTGAATGACTCGAAAAAACATTTAAATTCCTCAGTCTCATAGACATAAAGAAGAGTGTGTCGAATTGTGGAAATCAGGAGAGATTTTCCCAAACATAAAGTGTTCACTGTTTTTGTGTATGTGTGTGTGAGCATGTGTTTGTGTGTGTATGATTAGGTAAAATTATATGAGTTTATTTGGGCTTGGTATCATTTTCTGGTTACCCAGTAATCATTTTCAGTCACTCCACTTAGCTATAAAGAGTATAGCATAGGAATCTGCAACCAAAAGCTGTCCCCTTTAACATTCTGTATTAACCTGGACTATGAGAGGAAATTCCCTTTTAAATTCCCATTTCACACAGGGAACTGTCTTTCATGTGTTCAGACCAAAATACTGACCCTCATTCCTGGGACCTATCCCCTCAGTTGTTTTTCAGAGAGTGGTGAGAGGTTTATTCAGAATCACCCACACACGCTTGTCTATTTCCTGGGTGACTGACAGAATGCATTTGTGAAAAGGCTGCTTGGATCAGAGATGCAGTCTGTGCCTTTGGTACAGAGATGCTCCACAGTGTAAAATCTAACCACCCTTATTGGATATTGCATTAGCATCATGCACAAAATGTTCAACTGCCTTACTCTTGAACCCTTTTCCCTGACCCCAAACAAATGCTTTCTGGAGATATAAACGTGTGAAAGGTGATCATTTATATAAACCTGAAGAAATACAAAGAGATAGCATTGGAGGCAAATTGTTATTGCACTCTGGTCTTGAAGGAAAATTGATTTATTATCATGAAATAACAAAGTACTCTTAAGGCTAAAACATTTTTGCCTTACTTCAACCTGATGAAAAGGTTTATTTCCAGGTTATAAACCCATCCAAAGTGTGGCCTCTAATGGAAAATCTGAGAGCTCCTTCACACGTAGCAGTAGAAGCCACTGTGCTAATAAAAGTCTTCATTAAAATATGGTCGGAATCTGTGTGCTATGGCAATTTTCAGCTACAAATAGAAAAAGAATTGGTTGCACCTGTAATGAGAATTCAATTAAATAACTTTGGGGAAAAGAACTAGAAGGAAATAAATATTGAATCCTTCATCACTGAGTGTTTATCTTGAAGGGAACAATGTATAGACTGGAGAAGAGTGGAGATGAGCAGACATGGAACCTTTTCTGTTTATTCTTTCCCGCTAAGGACCTGTTCTCCAACCAAAGCCTTGCCTGCATGTCTAGTTCTGTGAGAAACAGGGTGAAAAAAGACCACTTGTTCCATGCAACACAGAGATGTTGGAAAGGTTGACAGGTAATGTCAGTAAAGCACTGTGAACTTCCTGGACACAACAGTAATACTGCACACTGTTCATTTTTTGGACTATTGATCAGATGCAATGGTTACTAAATAACCAGAAGTAGCAAATACATACATTGATCTCTTGGTTCCCAGCTGGGAGCATTGTAGGCTAATAATATCTCCCTAGATTCTCTGTAACTTGATGTGGTATTTTGTTGGATTTTCAAGTTATCTGAATAATCTGAAAATCATTTAAAATATTTATAGAGAAAAAGGGTTTCAAATCCCTGCAGAGTATTGCATTTGGTCAAAGCACAACCCTAAAATAATTCCTCTTTTTTATGTACATTATACCTTTGCCCAGTACATCCCTCTTCACCTGTATGCCTAGCTTGACCTTTACCTTTTCCTCTAAAATTCCCGAATCCAATTTTTTCTAGCTGAAACATCCACAAACGTTGAACAGCGGGGATGATTTACTCCTGGCCAATGTTCAGGGCCATTTGCCAACCTCCCCAGCACAATCCGAAAGCTTACCAGGATAGTGGGTGTGAGTGGCCCCCACTGAGGTATCCTGGGGACTCTTCTCAAATCCAGCATATTCAAATTCAGAAAGGTTGGTCCTTTCTAATACCCAGTGATCAAATGAAATCTAATTATACTATCCCTAAATAAACCCTCCAGCTCTGTCCTAATCAAGTCATAATAATGCCCATCGTGCAGAAAAGACAAAATTGCTTCTAGCACATTGCCTCACACCTAGCAGTAAGTAATAAATACTTGATGAATGAATATGCAGGCAAGTGCACTAAATGGCAGAAGGCATATTCTACAGCCAAGGTCAGAGCAATTACGTTTTGGAAGCAGACTTCTCGGGGAAGTAACAGTCGCCTTCATCACTGTTCTACTGAAGCACATAAATGAAATGGTTTTGTTTATCATGGAAATTTGATAATTGAGAGAAATCATCTATTTTTTACTTTATTAGTATTTACTTATTTTAAATATATTTTACAGCAGAGTTTGTTACACATATTTAAATAGTTTTTTGCAATTGCCTTATTTTATGCATTTTCATTTTTTATGTATTTTTGTTTTTAGGTCCCTTTTTCTGTTTGGGCCTGTGAACACAGACTACTTTGTAAGTTTCTATATCATGGCCTCCAATAGCTCTTGCCACCTTTGTTCTCTGTTTCCATTTTATGCAACTTCTTTTTTCAGATATGATACATTCTTTCTAAATGTGGGTTGGCCAGATGAAGGGTGAGAGGAAAAAAAACATTATTAGGATTTTCCTATACATGTTTGATATGCATCATTTTCTTTTAAATTTCAGAATAGCACTGTTAGGTAACTAATAGTAGCCCCAATTTACAGAGGAGAAAACTTGAGTTTCAAAAAGTGTATAACTTCCCGCAGGCTAATGTAATAGCACGCTATTCAGAACAAGGAAAAGACAAAACAACAAAAAAAGAAAATGACAGTTAAGAAATGAGAGACATAAGACATTATATCATAACATCTATAGATCTGAACACTTACTATGACTTCCATATCTCTCTACTCTTGTGGGGTTCCTACCCAGCTCTACATCCCAATTATGGTTCAGGAACCACGGGGCAGGCAAATGTGAGGTAACAGAGGACAGTGACTGCAGCAAGTAGAGGGGAAGGGGAGGTGAAGAGTGCCAAAGGGTTACTGCCATAACCAGCAGTGAGGTTTTAAGCTGACTCAGAAGATATATTGTCCTTGACAGTCATTGCAGTAGGTGGCGATATTGTACTACCTTGGAAATTTGGGGAAGCTTTTTTTTTTTTTTTTTTTTTTAATATCTGAAGTGAATCTATACTGCATCTATGAATCTTCTGGGCCCCTGCCTCTTGTATACCCGCTAGTTACATTAATTTTTGACCCAGCCTGAGCTTCAGACAGGAAACAAGTATCTCCCTTCCACAACTCTCTGAGAAACCAGATCCCAATATCTAAGAGCCCTTTGGCTTTCCACCTGGATGTCTCCTAACACCTCAAACCCACATCCTAAATTGAATATATTTCCAGCCTCAAGCTATTTATCTCTCTTTTCTGACTTTTCTAATTAGAGATACCCCCATCCACCCAGTCATCCAAGCCATTAACATGGGGGTAAGCCTTGTGGGCAATGACATAGTGGTTAAGAGCACAGCTTTTGTAGTAAGTGGGTTTTGAGGTCAATTGCCATGATTTGGAATCCGGCTCTCATACTAACAGTGTGACTGTGAAAAGGTTAGTTTACCTCTTTAAATCTCAGTTTTTCCATCTTTAAAATGGATGTAAGAATCATACCTTTCTCTTAGTATTATTGTGCAGGTCACATGATATAATCCAAGTTAAATACTTAACATAGTGACAAGCATATATTAAGACACAGCAAAAATTAATTATGGTGATGACCATGATGATTAATGATGGTCTTTGACTCTTTCCTCAATCATCCTCACCACAGGTTACCAAATCCTGCACATTCTAAGTACTTTCAGATCTTCACCTTAGGTCTATCACTTTGCCTTACTCCTTGATCTTTTTTTGTATAATCATTATTGTATGGGCTCCTAACCTGTTTCTTTACTTCTTGCTTAACCCACCTCCATCTGTCCTTTATGCTGCCCCAGAAGCATAAATACAATTTTGTTCTCCTCTGCTTAAAATTCTATAGTAGCTTGCCTATTGTTTATAAATCCCAAACTCCTTTTCACGTCATAGAAAGTTTTGCGTGATATGAACTCTGAATATTTATCTAACAACATCTTTGGCCTCCTGCCACTTATACCCTTTATTCTTTTTCATGAAGGATGTGAATAAGAAGGAACCAAAGTCATTCCTCTTTTTCGTGCCTTTACTTGTGCCCCTACTCCTGCCTGAAACATCCTGCCAGTTTATCCAACTTTCAAACTCCTATTTGCTATTTAAAATCCCATGAAGCACCTCCATGTCCTCTTTCCTACCCTTCCCAAACTGGTTGCATTCTCTCTTATGACATACTGGATTTGGTATTGAGTTCCACTGTAACACTATCATGGAGTATTGCAATAATAATAATGCAACAGTATGATAATTATTATTACCATTATATAGCTACTCTGATCCCACTGGATGCTGACATCTAGCACAACACCTAACAGGAACCTGAGCAGAAGCCTGGGGAACCAATGGAGCATAGTGGCTTACCAAGAGGTAAAAGGAAGACATACAAGCTCATTGCCAGGCACAGTTCATCTCAGAGACTCAAGTTTATGAGAATGGAGTGGTCCGTGGTAGCTGACAAGTTTTCCAACCAATTGGGATGGGGGAAGGAGTCTCCAAGTCGTTCACTGTCCTGGAAGATCTTCTTTGATGTTCTTATTTGAGTGTAAAGATACACTCTATTAGATACTTCAGAGTCATACAGTATATGAGTTTTTTATTGCTGCCATACAAATTGTCACAAACTTAGTGGCTTAAGATAACACATATTTATTATCTTATAGTCAAGGAATTAGAAAGTCTTTCACAGGTCTCACTGTTCTAAAATCAAGTGTCAGCAGGAATGCATTAGTTATTGCAGGCTGTATGGTAAAACCTATTTCCTTGTCTTTTCAGGTTGTTGACAGAATTCAGTTTCTTGCAGTGGTGGGGCTGGGATTCATTAAGAACTAATGTGACTAGATTAAGTCTATCTGGATAGCACATCTGCAAAGTTTCTGTTGCCATGGAAGGCAACACATTCACAGGTTCTCAGGATTAGGGCATAGTCATCTTTGGGGAGCATTATTCTGCCTAGTGTACACAGAACCCAATAATTACTGTCAGCCTGGCCCGTCTGAGAACTAGGAGGCTATGGTATGTAGAATAAAAGTCTCTTTGGTTCTGGGAAATAGTATGTCTCCTTTAAGTTGGGTCTTCCAAATACCCTGCTGTGAAGTATCTGCAAGAACTAGATAGGCTTCCATCTCCAGTGTAGCAAGCCTTGGGGATTGCTTATGTGAATTCCCCATGCCCTGGAAAGGCATTTTACTTCCCTAGTATTTAGGACCTTAGTTGGCATGTGTTTGTTTGGTTTACAAAATATAGGCATGTGGAGCAAAGTTGGTATATGCTCTATTAGGAATTCTCTGACATTACCTCTGCTTTTTGTTTTCTTTACCGTTCCAACCTTGGACTGTAGTTCCCATTCACCCAGTGGACATTGGCATACATCATTATAAGGTGCCTCTCAGCCCTGAAATCTCCAATTCTTTCAATCCAGCCTTCATATATAGCATCACTGCCACCCCCTTTTCTCACCTAATCATATTCTTCCTCAGCTAGGGACCTTGACTTCAATTCTCATTTCACTCACATAGGTACTTCCTTCCTTGTCACACTCTCTTCTCCCCTTCCTTGAACTGGATTGTCAGTTGGTATTCCCAACCTGCCTTGATTCCCAAACCTACTAGTAAATATATCCCATCAAATTTTCACAATAAATTATTCTTATGCCTTACCAAATGCTGTTTCCAGGGTCCCCAAAGATCTTCTTTGTCAGACCAATATTCTGTCACTCACAAGCAAGTACCTTACTTCTCTTTTGCATTTAGCTACTTCCTTTTTGAAACTCAATTCCATTGAATCCATGATTTTTTACTCTTCTGTTTTTTACATATTTTTAAACTCTTACCATCTTTCTGGACTTTTTTTTGCCTCATAATAAGATCCTCCAAGATTCAGCCTCACTGCTTTCCCTTCTGGAAATCCTAGTAGAGATCATCACCTTTGTAGCACTTAGTTGCCTTTGTAATAAAATCTTCAAGCACCTACTATTTCCCTAAATAACTACCATGTTAAATTGAGAGAGTGAGATTTGGTACTTTCCCTCAAAGGGTACTTTTCCATATTGTTGCTACCCTTTTCAATTCCTATAAATATATTATTAAATAAACACACTGGCTGATGCCCACTGTGGATCTGTAGAACCTAGAAATTAGGTTGTAAATATGAATATCTAAGATTGGATAAGTTGTTAAGCTACTAAGTATAGTCTAAATATAGTCTCAGTCACCAACAGGCATGGTTCATCCTAATAAAGAGATTTTACTTTTAAAGTGTGTACCCTAAATCCAGTGAGAATTTACATTTTGATCTTATTATGTCTAGGTTAGGTATACTATCATACTGATACCCTCACTTGAATGTAGAACAAGTAAAGTGTTTTTGTTCTAACTAGTGAAAGGCAAGATAAACAATAAATATCTTAACAAGAGGAAAGTCTTTCACTGAGCTGGATAAACTTTAGGGACTCAGTTCTACAAGGAAGCTATAGATTTCTTCTCTCCTTGCCATAAACATCTACCACTCATGTTACAAATCAATATTAATAAAATAGCAGGGTGTTCTTGCCCCTTTTAGACTACATGAGTCATTTCAATCAATCAGATTTATTCATAAAAGCCACGGTGTACTGTAAAAAGTTCATATTGAGGAAAAAAAGATTTAAAAGCCACACATAAAAGAAATGCATTTTGAGATTATAGTTGAATTGCCAAATTTGAAAGAGAAAATATATCTAATGAAAGGTTATGTCTTAACAATTAGCTTCTACTGATGTAAATGATCATCTTTCTGCTAGATGTCCCCTCGTTATATGTAACAATTTTGAACTTACTAAAAAATATAAAATGTCAAGCTCTTTATTTGTAAGTTATCCTGAAGATGTATTTAAAGTCCAATATTTTTCCATCTTTTAATCATTTAGAGGATTTTATTTTTATAACTGTACATTTATACAATTATATTTCACCATGCATTTTTATTTTACATTTTGCTTAAGTAAATATAGGAAGGAGTTTTGCTTTTCAGTTTCTCTTTTAGATATAGGGAGAAAAATTACTATAGTTTCTTAATACAGTAGCAGGCAGTGATGTGCTGGAGCTAGCTCATACTGGTTTGTAAAAGCCAATTGCATCCATCTTTCCCCAATTCTGCATTCAAATATGTCACATTCGTAGCTTAAAATGGGCCATGGTGGGCATATTCACACCATAGAAATCAGCAAAAGCTACAAATCAGGGCTCTTCTCCCCAGACAGCTGGTTTTTAAAGTATTAAACAGCATACCACTGATATTAGGGTATATAAATTTCCCTAATATACTTAGCTGCTAGATCTGGGGAGCCAAAGGAACTGGTTAATTGGCTTTGTTTTGTTTTTGTTGTCATCTCTGTGGTGGTTGTTGTTTGTGTGTTTTTTGTTTGTTTGTTTGTTTTTTTAGCAGTTGACTAGGGACTTATCCATTTCTGTGGTAAAACTGTCAATATGAACTCTGAATCCTTTTTTAGTAGTGGGGTTGTGCACTCCTTGACAAGGCACCAACCATAGTCACTGTAATAAACAGACTATCAGCCACAGAATCAACAGACTTTCAAAGAGATCCAAGGACTTTAAGCAAATTGAAATTTAAAGGAAAGATGAAATTGTCCTGTGGATGATTCAGATAGAGCTTAAAGGAACATTGAAAATGATAGTAGCAATAAAAAATTGAGTTTGATCAGTGGGTTAAGAAATTCGTTTTTCCCAAAGATAATAGAATTATTTGAAAATATTGTGTTAAAATAATTCAGTTTAGAGAGAGAATGATAGACATATACATCTCTGAATCTTTTAGCAAAATAAGATAGACAGGAAGCCAATTCCATTCCTTCTACTTTTCCTTCCTCACCCCCATTTCAATCTCCATGAAACTGTGGGCTTTGATTACTTTAGCAGAGGTGAAAAGCTTTGAGGTGTTGGTGTACATAAGCTTCAAAACTTAAAGGATGATCTCAGAAAACAAAATTTTGCTGAACTTGAAATAGAGTCTGCATTAATGATTTTTGTGATTAAAATTAATTCACTGAAATTTTTTTCAAACTAACTGCTAAAAAATAATTTAGAGTGACTTGCATTAGTAGACTACATTGTTTAACTTTCTGTCAAAAACATTTTGAACAAGCCTGAATGATGTTACCTCTATGAATCTCTTCAGTTGGGAACATGAGTGACCCTTGGTCACTGCTTTACAGCTCCTACTTAAACTAGACCAGCAAGATTAAACCAGGCTTGACAAACTCTCGCTGGTAGGCCACATGTAGCCTACCACCAGATTTATACAGTTGCTGAGCTCAGTATGATTTTTACATTTTTAAATGATTGAGAAAAATCAAAAGAAAAATATTTTGTGATGTAAAAATTATACGAAATTCAAATTTCCATCAGTAAAGTTGTATTGGAACACAGCAATGCCCATTCTTTTACATGTCCTTATGGTCACTTTCAGGCCATAATGGCAGAGTTGAGTAGTTGTAACAGAGATTGTATGGCCTGTAAAACCTGAAATATTTACTGTATGTCCCTTTACAGAAGAAATTTTCTTAAGCAGGGACTAAATTATACTTATTTTTTTGATGGTTTTATTCCATTCCTTTACTTGAATCAAATTAGCAAAATCAACAATTTTCTTAAGGGTATCAAAGAGCTACATAAGTTAATTATGAAACATCTAAACATGGAAATAAAACAATGCACATGCAATCAATTGAGTTCATTGCAGATTATGTGTTCAGATTTTCCCTTTCCCATCAGTTGTCTCCAGCCAGTGGCTCTGGAGCAGCTGATGGATCTTCTACTCCTCATGTTCTCTCCTCACCAAAACACAGAGGATAAAATGGCAAAACCTTTTGGAAATATTGAAAAGAGATCAGTAAAGATAATGCTCAAGGCAGAAAATAAAGAAGAAGGCTTATAATGATATTGTATTCTTTTTTACTGAATGCTAAAAACATTGATTTCTCAAACATAAACTTTAAAATGTGCCCAAGTTTTTGACTGGAATGATCTGGACCTTCTCAGAGTCTGACCATAGATTTGGGTGCATCTGTTACATTGTAGATGTGACTATACCCTAATGTCATTTGTCCTGCTTAAATGCAAATGCAGGTAGCCATCCAGAGGAAAAGAAGTAATTATTGGGCTTCCCTGGTGGCGCAGCGGTTGAGAGTCTGCCTGCCGATGCAGGGGACAGGGGTTCGTGCCCCGGTCTGGGAGCACATGCCACGGATGGGCCCGTGAGCCATGGCCGCTGAGCCTGTGCGTCCGGAGCCTGCACTCCGCAATGGGAGAGACCACAACAGTGAGAGGCCCGCGTACCACAAAAAAAAAAAAAAAAAAAAAAAAAAAAAGAAGTAATTATTGCTGGATTAAGGCTGGCCAAATGAAGACAAAAATGGATTTTAAAAAATCATGGATTTCTCCCCATGGTTCCCCTTTTATTACTTTCCTTATAATTAAATGTGGTTTTGAATAACTCTATCTCCATCTCTATCCTGTGTAGGTTTTCATAACTATGGGGGGACGGCGGTGGGGGGAGTAGAAGAGGGAATCTATTGTAACTTCTCATTTTTAAGAGGCAGGGTTTACTTAGGATTACCTATCCAAATCCCAAACCATCTTGAGGTCTTCAGAGTTTCCGAGGAAGGCAGGTATGCAAAGTACAAAGGTTCAGAGACAGAATTGACACTGAGACGGGGCAACATTTATTTTGACCAAGAAAGTAATCCTAGTAACTCAGTGAAACAATTCAGGCTTAACTATTATTTGCTTAGCATTTTATCCTGATAGGGGATGTGTGATATATTGCCAATACTGCTGCAGAGAAAACTAGGTAGTTATGAAGTGACTATTTTAAGGTCATAAAAGCGATAATTAACATAGTCCTGTTTTAAAGCCAAGTCCTCTGTCTCCAAACTCCTATCTTTTGCAACTGCTCTTCAAGGAAAGCAGCATAGAGTTCAAGAAAAACACATAGAAATTCTCTCTTAGGACTTTTTGACCATCTAATTTAAAAATATTAAGTTACTGTCATTTAGCCTAGCAGAAGCTAGAATATAGATATATTTTCCCTCACCTTCCAGAAAAACCCTTTTCCAGTTTTGAACATGGCATTGTGACCGAGCATGCATTAGGAATTCACATGCATTGCTCTCTTTAAGATGTTCATGTACAGTGTGTGGCCCACCACGGTGTGGGGAGGGAGGGAGGAAGAAGCACAATTAATACATAGACTCACTTCTGAAACCAATAACTAAAAAATAGAAATAGAAACAGAATATTTGGAAGCTAGTGTGATTTTTTTCTTGTTGTTTGTGTGATTTTTTTTTTTTTAAAGAATGTGTTTTCTTTCAGCAGCTTGGCATTTTTCTCTATTGCATGTTAGAGTTGAATAATATAAAATTATGGTTAAATCTGTTTGAAATCTCATTTTGGAGTTTGTTCCATTTGTTAGCTGCCCCCTAAAGAATATTTCCTATTTTGTTTTTGCAAGATTTGCATATTTTGTGTATAAAACTTAGGTAAGTGAGATCCTCATTTCTAAGATTCCCTACAAAGTGATAAAAGATTCTGTTTTTCAAAACTGAAGTATAAAGTAGTGGTAACTCTCTTCATGGTACTTGGGACATTTTGATTTTGCTCATTTCATTTTGGAAACTATGTTGGGAAATGATCTGAATTTACGCAGGGGATTTAACTTTTTTTGCAAGACTATGCCCTAAAATGGTGTGGAATTTTATTGATTTACTTTAAAAATCACTGCCCCACCCTTCAAGAACTCTGAACTGAATTGAAAGGACGTATTGCAGTTGCTATTATCAGAGACAGAGCCATTTGTCTCACAAAATTACACAGTATATATTGAAACTTCAGATAGATTTTGCTTGTCTAAAATACAACTTTTATATTTAAGTCATTTTAATGACAAGCTAGTATAAAAACTAATGATCAGATCTTCTGGTGTAGATTTTATTTGGACAGGTTTGCACTTTGCTTGGCATCCAAAATCTGGTTGCTTACACAGATAGCCCTTGAATAAATGTTATTTAATTATCCTAATCAGTGCTCATACCTTTTCAAGAAACCCTCCAGTTTCCCTCATTCTGCCATATCCCTGTACCCCAACTTCTTTTAGCTTGGATACTTTAACTTTTTCCAAATCCCACAGTTTTCCTATTCCTCTTGGATAGAACCCATGAAACAGTCCACATAGGGGTCTCAGCTTCTGTCCTTTGTGTTGGCCTTCCCACAGGGATGGATACATGACTGGCCTGTGTCTTCACATTCCTCCTTGTCTGGTGAGGATTTCAGGACTAGAAACAGATGATTCTTGGGACTTCCCTTGTGGTCCAATGGTTAAGACTCCACACTTCCACTACAGGGGACAAGGGTTTGATCCCTGATCGGGGAACTAAGATCCCACAGGCCATGCAGTGTGGCCAAAAAAAAAAAAAAAAAAAAAAAAAGCTGATTCTTGGCACTAAAAATTTGATTTTTAAGAGAGTTTGTGTAAGGATAAAGAAAAATGTGATATCTCAAATTTATAGGTCAACTTGATTTCATATAGCAACATTTTCTAATGGTTACATAAACTTGCTTTTCACAAAATGGAATAATTTAAGATTGTATTTATTCTTACACATGATCTTTGAGTTACCAGGGCTACTCAACTCAGTTTTTCAGCTGGCAAGCCTCTGGCAACTATATTTTACTATTTGATCATTGGTTCTTTCAACAGGCTAGATAGCCTTACTCTTTTTTTTTTTCTTTGTCATTGAGGAAGCTTGGAGTAGACATGGAATAGTGCATTTTGGCTTGCTTCTGGGCCAGCTGAGAACACGATTGTAATTGTATTAGACTATAACTATTCTGTGAACTCACAGCATCCAGTCTAAAGGTATCAGGAGCATCTATTTAACAAATATGTATTTCCTAACTACTATGTGCCAGACAGTGTTTTGGTGTTAGAAACAAAAGGGAGACTCATTACTTGTATTAAAGAGCTTCCATAGGATAAGACAAGTAAACACAAAGTACTGTGCTATTACTGCCATGATGAAAATACTATAAGAGCCCTTGGGTTTGCCACCTAACTTAGCTTTAGTGGATCAGGACATCCTACACAGGGTGAACAGCACATGTAAAAGTCTAGAAAAGTTTAGTGTGGAGAAGAGACTTGTGAAGTTAACAATGGCCAGATCAGGAAGGGCATTGCCTCTTTGATTAAGAAGTTTACCCTGGGGACAAAAGGACACCACACTGATGTGCTTTTAAGAGGGCTATGGCCTTATCAGATCTGATCTGCAACAATCTGGGAGAGTGTTGATTAGATCTAAGGAAGAGGGATTCCTATGAAGAGAAGAGATGGTTTGGAGAAAGAACAGACCAGACCAGACTTGGCTACCAACTGAATGAGTGAAGGAAATGGAGTAATCAGGATTAATCATGACCTGGACAGATGATGAATCTTTTACCTTAGGACATGTATGTGCTAATGTTAAAAAGCTTTTGTACGATAATGATGATCTAATTTTGTGCTTTGACCATTTAAAAATATGTATAAAATATTTATATAAAATATAAAAATGATCCTTTAAATTCTTTAACAAATAAAGCTCTCTACTACTGCAGTTTCATATTTCCTTTCTAGAAGGGACAGATGGCAACTTCAGACTGGGAAGAGGTGATTAAAAAGTGAGAATTATCTATTGGTGAGGCCAGGGCTACCTCATCAAGGCAGTTGCATTTGAGGTACAGGAAATAGGAGAAAAGGTAGGAAACTATACCTGTGGGTATATACCTTCCGAAACAATGAAGCAGTTGCTGAAAGCTAGGACAGTTTGTCTTCTATTTTAAAGTCTCAAATGAGAGTCAGTGTCAGTCTCAGCCAAATTCCTTGAAATACTGTCATATATTTCAGGGAGCTGTAAGGGGATCTTTTATTACATACTTTCTAATCCTGATGTGCCCTCTAGAAGTTGGCTTTAAAATACTTATAGCCTTTTCTTCCCCACCACAGACTCAGAAGGTGCTCTGTTTTTTTTTTTATTATTATTTTTCCATTTTCAAGTAGCTACAAAGTTTACTGTTTAAGTAGAGATTTATTTTCCAAGAAATTTGGAAGGTCTTCTACGTGACAGTACAATTTGAACTTTAAGAACTTTGTAATATATTCATTTTATGTGACTTTAGGCTGCCAATTTTATTTTATTTTTTGAAAAGTTAAACTCTCTGAGGTTTTTAGTCCACATATAAATTCTTGTGGGTTCCTTTAGGCACCACATGTTATTTCATTATTGTGTGGACTTTTCTTAAAAAAAGAGGTATGGTGTAAAAATCTTCCTTTCTCATTTTTTTCTGTCTCCTTAGCTCTCCCTTTCCTCTATTCAGTTTTGGCCCAACAAATATTTATTCTTGGGCTAATACATTTGAGGCTTTGTGGGAGCCCTGGAAACACAAAAAGAATAAAAGGCTATCCCTACTGTCAAGTGGTTAGAATCCCTATCTCTCCTGCTTTTCTATTTTTAACTTTCACCTCTTTTAAAAATATATCTTGCCTTACTTTTCTGCCTTATTTTCCTAAGTGGACTACACTTTTGTACATATGTGAGTAGATAGCATGCTTTTTTCCATTCAGCTTTCAAGTAGGCAAGCGCAAATACGTGACATATAGGCCCATGGAAAGTTTCCATCCTCAGCATGGCGGCTGGAGGAAGATATGGATGGCACAGCTTTTCATTTCTTCTTCTGGATCACTTCTACTTCTGGGAGGGAATGCTTGGGGCCAGATCTGACCATATAAAGACATGTTTGTGTTTATGCACCTGCTTGGTAGCCAGCAAAGTGATGATGATAAGATTTGACAGAAAAATGACAACGGATGTAGACTAGAGTGAGCTCCACTCAGGGAGATGAAGGATAAGCTTCTCAATACAAACTACACAAAGTTGGAGACACTTCAGTGTTCCCGGTGAGAAGACCAAGGTGCCCTGGCTTTCTGGGACACAGAAAGACCCTGATACCACTGCTTCCACCATATTCTTGAGGTGAGGATCCTATAAGGACTTTGGAAAAGCTCTCCTTTCTAGTCTCATGGGGTTTTGAACACTCTTGGCACCTCCTGACAATAAGTTCAGGCAAGTTCTGGTTACTTGCCTGATGCAAGTAATTGGTAACAATTCCAGAATCTCTCTATGTGCTTGCCTAAGCTCTATGTTCCAAATGGACCATCTCCATAGCAGGATGAGGCCTCAGGCCTGCTGAGGTCTATTCCTACAAGTTCCAGATTATATTAATTTACTACAGATGAATGGCACTGCGAATGTCTTAGTTATTTCTTTATTCTTATTTTGCACAGTTTGAATTTGCAACTTCAGCCCAATTGTTAAAATGACTGTAGAGCAAGGAAAGCCAAAGATTTCATATTAACTTCCAACCCCAATTTGTACTGCCTGCTTAGAGCAACATGTTAAGGAGGATGCCAAGGCTTCATGCTAGTTCAGTGAGAGAGAGCCCTGGTCTATCAGGGATATATTCTATTGGCAAGGAAAGGCAGTAATGGCATGTGTTCCTGACATTTCCCACTCCTGGCCTATCACTATCCTAAATCTTTAAGAGAGCAGAAGACAGACCTCTCGTGTGGCCCACCCTGTGGCATACACTGGCCTGTTGGACGCTGTCTGTGAGTTATATTACCAGATCTGCCAGTGACGATGGATGTGATAAGAAATACATCACTTGGGGCATTTCAAGCAAGCACAGAAATGTTTGGTAAAAATAACAGAAGACATGGATCCAGAAGCAATTTCTCTAGCAGATTTGCCTCTATAATTGCAAAGAAGTCTCAACACATAATCTTTCCTTGAAGCAAAATGGATGTCACTGACATGGTAGGACTTGTGGGGTTCTGAGAACTCTTGCCCTAACAGAAATAAAAGTTTCTTCCATCAGTTTGTGAGCAGTCCTTGAAATTTAATCACAGGGAACATATCCCTGTGATATACTAAGGAAACTAAGCTCTGCTACGTGAATAAATTGTAGAATTAAAGACCTCTTGGAGTGAGAAGGAACTCATTGATTCCAGTACTATGGCTTTCTAGTCAAGGAAAATGAAGCACCCTAACCAACTGGTTCTCTTTGATTTCAGGGGGAAAGAAAACTAGTATTTATTCACTAGCTACTAACAACTATTATAGATTAGGAGACTTGAAAGCAGAGAGTTTAAGTAATATGTTTATGATTATACAACTAGTTTAGTAGCACAGTTAGAATTTGAACCTAACTTTATCTGGCCCCTTAGTGCCTGTGCTCTTTGCACAAGATTATATCGCTATCTTATCATCATTCTTCCCATCTATTCTCTTCTTTATCCAGTTCACCCACTCTATAGATCTCTGCTACTTTTGACTTAGTAAACACCTGATAAACTAATTTATGACTTGTGTTAAGACAATGTCTTATGACACTTATTGTGTACCTACTTTGTGATAGTTTCTAAGAATGTAAAAGAGATATCACCCTGCCCTGAAAAATTCCAGAGCATTAATGCACTGCCATCTATCTAGACAACCTATTACTATTTGTAAACAAATTTGTGATAAAGTTACAACTACATTTCCCATCATTCCCAACACAGAGCCAAAACAGTGGCTGCTTCTTTGGGCTATTTCAAATCTACTTCTTCTGTAACACTAGATTTCTTTCCTTTTTTTCCCCCCTTCTTTTAATGAAATATTAAGAATGTCTACGTTACTCAGGCTCTTTTTGATTAATTAATAACTGCTTGAAAAGGTCTTTGAAAACCTCAAATCCTAAGCAAATTGTAAACTATTTTCTCCTATAGTTTTTGGCATTTTTTCCCCTCTAGGAACAGTTGAAGGGCTTTCCCATTGTCTGGGCCTAGTCATCATTAAAACCTAAAGAGGAAAAAATGGTGGCATGAAATACCTACTTATTATTGCCTCTGGCCAGTGTCAGCAGGCAGGAAATATTCAAAACCCAGAAAGCCTACAGCTCTGCTTCATTATAAAGAAATGCCACCACCAGCATTTCTCACTTCACTTTCTGAAAGGATATTTAAGTGTAAGGGTTCTTCCCCAGCAAGTCCTTGTTATTCAGATTGAAGTATTATGTCAGGTGATACCCTCTGACTTTGAGGCACAATTTAAAATGTGCATTGCCCCTTCCAGTTGGTGAAGAGCAGTGTATTCATGGTATTTCCAGAGTCCAGGATTCCACAGAGGGTTTCTTTGGAGTCAAGGACAAACACTCTCCTTCCCCATGTCCCTACATTTCTGTCCTCAAGCTAAGTCATTTTCTCTCTTCTTATCCCATATGAAGAGTTGAGACTGACTATGAAAGACGCATCCTAGAGAAGGTGTAACTTACAGTTGCTTCAATTATTTTTCACTTTTCAACATACTGTAGAGCTAAAAGGAAAAAAGAGCACATTCTGTAGAAATAAATGTATGTCAGTTAAAGCTATAAAAATAAGGGATTAAGGGAATACTTATAGCTACTAAATTAAATAAAAAAGTATTTAAATGTTAATACCAAGGCTAGTTTGATTGCAGTGAAAACATCACACTCATCTGGTAGTTTCAACTCAGGGCTGTGCATCAGAACACCCTGGGGAGTTCTTCCAACTTTCCAATGCCAGCTTCCATCCCCACCCAAACCCTTAAGGATGGAGCAAAAAAATGCTTTTTGAAAGAGATTTTCATAATATTTAAAGAGCAACAAAAATGTTTGCATTTCTAAACCTCATCATCTCACTGGTAGTAAATTATCCTAAAGAAATAATTCAAAATAAGCGAAGAGCTACATGAGAAGAGTTCAGAATTATTTATTATACATAAAAATTTAAAGCGTTTAAATATTTAATGGACAATAATAATTTCTATCCCCATCACCCACACCCACCAATATAGCACCACCTGCCTGTGTTGGGTTTGAAGCCTGTCTAGTACAGAGTTGGCTCTGGAACCAGGCAGAATGAAGCCTACTGGTGGCAGATATCTGTGACTCTAGTGGGGTTGGCAAAGCCAGGGGCAGTTAGTACTGATGTCATTTCTGAAATTAGATTTTAAAAAAAGACACTGCTTGTAAAAGACCAGAAGGAAATAGAGAAAAATGAAAATGATTTGGCTTGTTGAAATAGTGGGACTGCACAATAATTATTTTTCTTTCATTTGAGAAAAGTGAAAATGATTTGGCTTGTTGAAATAGAGGGACTGCACAATAATTATTTTTCTTTCATTTTGAATTCTGTTAACATAATTTTAATGTCTGTACAAACCTTTTTAATGGGAATTATTGGCAGGCTAAAGATATTTTTTAGCTTTATTAATTTATCTAAAGATTAAAATGTAATAACATCAACTGGCCAGACTCAAGCAGCTTAAACCCAGTGCCTTAAGAGTCACTATTTGTCTCAACTATCACAAAGTACCTCTTCCTACCAGTGGGACAGGAAAATGGATCATTCTTTCATTACTGGCACACATTTGGATTAGGACATTGTCTCCCAAAATTAATGTTATTCATTTTTAGGAAATGACTAGCATATGCATTTTATTATGTTAGCTAGTTACTAAGTCAGGAAATCCTTATGGAATGATTCAAGGCAAGAAAGATTTGATTGAGGGGGGTTGGGGAGGCTCAGTTAAGATATAGAAAAAGCCCAGACATTGGCATTTGGTATCTCGAAAAGAAAAGCAATGCAAACTTCATTTTAACCCTGGGATTGACTCATTATCAAGGCTAGCAAGCTGTTGATCTTCTGTTTCCTTCTGGATACTTCTGTGGATAAATTGTTCCCAGGGGCCTATGTTGTGGATCATCCTTTATCATAGGACTTTCTCAAACAAAAGGATTGCCGGCTTTGGGCCTTTCCCATAACAAAGTTTTATTCAAAAAGGATTGTGTGTATGTGTGTGTGTGTGTGTGTGTGTGTGTGTGTGTGTGTGTGTGTGTGCTGTGCCAGGTACAGTCCCTGGCATCCTAGACCTTACAATCTCATTTTAAGACTCAATTTGTTCAGTCTCTGCTATTGAGCAATCAGTTCACCTGAAGATGCTCATTGTTGCTGATGAATTATATGGTTTCTCTTCTGTCAGGTGAATGGGCGAGAAATTTATTAACCCAGAGGTCTCCTAGTTTTAAACCCTAAAGTCACTGTAGTCTTAATCCATGCACTTGAAACCACTGGGGTTGATATTCAATATCTTTCTTCTTTTTCCTGATTGTTGGTAAAAGTTCCAGTGGATACAGTGCTTCTCAAATATTAAAGGCCACATAGATCATCCGGGGCTTTGCTAAATGGCAGATTCTGGTTCAGTGGAACTGGGGTGGTGCCTCAGATTCTGCAGTTCCAATACCCTCAGGTGATGCAGGTCATGTTGCTTATCCACGGGCTACACTTGGAGAAGCATTGGCTTAGGAATGAGCCAAACCATGAAGGACAGAGGAAGAGAGAATGCAACCTTTTCCTTCAACAAACTGAATACCAGCCTTCATTCTCCCTTCTTGTAATTCATGTGATCATTCTAAGTCAAAAATTTGAAATTTGCTACTATTTTATTCTGCTCTATTGTGACTCTCTTTTTTCTTTCTTCTTTTCATTTCCCACACAGGAAAAAATGGGAAAAATTGTGTAGAGAATTCCTTAATATAGCTCATATTTCTTTGGTATCCTTTTTTTTAAAGTTCTATATATGATATACAGATTTACATGCAACTTCAGCATATATATTCTACTGGATTTAAGATTACTAAATTTTTATAAATAATATATAAGGCTCTCAGCCAATGTGTATATTATGTAAATACTTATGTGCTTACTTGAGGAAAACAATCACCTTGGTAGTGATGCAGCATAAAGAATCTATGTTTGGAGTCAGACACTTAATTTTGTTTGGGCTGTTTTAATTTCATTTTAACTGGCAATTTTCTTATCTTCTTAAATTGTTCATCATCTGTAAAATGAGTATGATAATTAAAAGAGGAAATTTATGTGAAACACCTTGTAACTGAAAGCATTTTATATAGTTGCTAAATATTGATGATTCATTGTTTTCGTATACCTTGTCTGAAATCACAGTATGTTTTATTGCATTTCATAAGCCAATATCAACGAACCTCATTAAATTTAAGTAAAAGAGAGATAGTAAATTAAAAACAAAAGCAAAACTCCTTAAACTCACTGTACCTCTAGAAAGAAACAAACTGTTATAATATACACACAGAATTTATTAAGAAAGTAATTCCCTAAACAATAAAAATGTGCTAATTTTTGAGAAATAATTATTTAAGCTATTACAAGCTCCAGTGGTTTTATAGCTAACATTTTTTCCTCTAGCTTTGCAAAATCTAATAGTTTATCTCAATTATTATGTGACACTAATATGCAAGTATCTAAGAGGTGAAATAAATTCATATTAACCTTGCATAAAATGGCTTCTAAAACAATGATCAAACTTCATGAGAATGCAAAAGTACTCCTTAAATATGATAATCATTCAGAAACACTGACACATGTATCTAATGAGTCAAAAATATTAATTTTCTTTTACTCTCCCCCAATATATGTAAATGTTAGCTCGCCCGCTGAAAAGGTTGAATCAGAGATTAGCTCAAAACTGTCAAGGAGAATATCAAAACGGCACCTTCTAGGGCATGTAGGCAAACCAGATACTTACTGGAGACAGGCTAATTTATCATAGTGCAGTTGCGATGGCAACAACAGTTCTTGGTGCCATGTGACCCAAAGCAGTTTCTGTTGACTGGCTCTAATTGACTGTCAGTTCAGCAAAGGTTCCACTGTTTCCAGTGAAAGGGAAGAGAGAGCATTGATACTTGTTGAAAAGGCATAATAATAATAGTGTATCTCAAACCATGAAAGCGTCCCTTTGTCTCCTTGACGTTTATTTTTATTCTGGCTAAAGGGACCCCTCTAATTTTTGTTACACAAAGCCCCCTTATTTATCCACAGATTAAATATGTGTTTCTCTGTTTACTAAGAATTCCATCTACGCCGATAGAGTTGCAAACAACAAGTATTTAAATCGTTTATGATAATAATGATATTTTACTTACAATTGTGCTAAATTTTGAGCAGCATTTTTCTAATATTTTTCATAAAATCACAAGAAATCTTGTTGCATGAAATATGAGCTAACAATTAAATTTCCCTGCATATCATTTTCTCAAATATAAAAAAATATAGAGCCTGATAGTGCTCCCCTCTGATCTGAAAGAGCATGAGATCTTTAGGGAAGGTAGACAATAGGCTTGCACATAAATTTTCTTGTCTCCTTTTCACTGTTAATTTTCATTGATGTGTAAGTAACAAGGGTCATTGAGATAGTCACACTCCTTGATTCCACAATTTCACTCTTGGGATTTTTGTCTTGAGGAAATTCCACTAAAGAAAGGGTTCTGTGACAAAGGGGAGAAAGAATGAGATTTGGAGTCAGATAGATATGAACTTCAAATCCTGGTTCTGCCACTTGTTCACTGAGTGCCCTTGGGGAAGTATTTTACCTCTGTGAGCCTCAAGTTTCCTCATTTGTAAAACAGACTGGAGACTATCCATCCTGAACAGTGATTGGGAGCCTTATAAACCATATGTGTTAGGTGTCTGGTCTATGCCTCATGTATCTATCAGAGCTCTCAGTATGCAGTCCTTCTCAGTGCAGCATCGTCTGTAAAGCAAAAACTTCGAAACAATCCACATGCCCTGAATTAGAAATATGAGTTAGTAAATTCTATACTAGTAAATTAGGTATATCAACAGAATTAAATATTATGTAATCGTTTAACATTTTGATCTTAAAAAAATAGGACTTATGGGGGGACTTTTATAACTTAATATAAAAACAGCAGCATTACAAATAGCAGAAGTAGAAAAATGGGCTTTATCATACACTATCATGTGAAATATAAATTTATGAAGAAGGTAGTCTTCCAAACGAAAATAGTATAGGTAGTATGGCTATAAGTGATTACTGTATTAATGTAGAACATCTCCTTTATGGTACTTTACTATCTTTTCAATTAAAAATATATAATGGGGCTTCCCTGGTGGCGCAGTGGTTGAGTCCGCCTGCCGATGCAGGGGACACGGGTTCATGCCCCGGTCCGGGAAGATCCCACATGCTGCAGAGAAGTTAGGCCCGTGAAACATGGCCACTGAGCCTCCGCGTCCAGAGCCTGTGCTCTGCAACGGGAGAGGCCACAACAGTGAGAGGTCCGCGTACCGCCAAAAAAAAAAAAAAAAAAAAAAAAATATATATATATATATATATATATGTATATATATATAATGAAAGAAAAAACGTAGAGGTTGGAGTGGCAAGATGAGCACCCTCAGTGGCCTGCATCAACTGGGATGCCCCCTACGTCCCTCTTTCTCTTTCACTTAAGAGAAAACCATTCACCCAAACTCCAAGACAGGAACTAAAATGTGGTTCTGCTAACACTGTTGAATATTTTCTTTATGTTCCCAGAGCAGTGCTGCTTCAAGTGAGAAACAGAAAAGACTTTTCAAGAAAGAATCCATGTGTGAAAGAATTGCACTTTATGCGCCAAGGAGATAGTGAGTGGAAGTGAAGGCAATTTGCAAGGTTGATTAAAAGGTGTGGTTTGCATTTGGAACGCAATTTTCTTTCAAATTTAGGGCTTAGACCTTAGATATCCTAGCATATGGAAGGAACAGCTGTAAGTCCACCTTCTAGTTTTTTCCGTAGGACTAAAAATTCATTATAACCTCAAACTAATGACCACAGGAAATAAGAGCCATGATTTTCTAGCTGAGGTTTTTTGTTGTTGTTTTTTTTTTTTTTGCCGTATGCGGGCCTCTTACCGTTGTGGCCTCTCCCGTTGCGGAGCACAGGCTCCAGACACGCAGGCCCAGTGGCCATGGCTCACGGGCCCAGCTGCTCCACGGCGCGTGGGATCTTTCTGGACCTGGGCACGAACCCGTGTCCCCTGCGTCGGCAGGCGGACTCTCAACCACTGCGCCACCAGGGAAGCCCTAGCTGAGTTTTTAAAGTAGCAGTTGAGCGGTTCATTGAGTGCCAGGTTCAGTGCTGACAGCCTAGGAAGGAGTGAGGAAGACAGATAAGAAGGCATTGAACGAGGCAGCTGGATGAGTCTCACAGTGAATGCTGACATGCTCTCCTCTCTCAACATCCTAGTTAAACTGGCTAGTGTCCAGGTACTATTATCTACTCTGGAAAGGACAGGCCACATTTCACTTCATGCAAAAAGTATGTCAAGCAGAAGAACTCAGTAATAGCCAAAAAAAAGTGCTTGATGCCTTTTTACAGCATTCTCACCGAGACTGCTCTCCTTCCAAACATGAGGTGATTCTTAATGTACCTGAAGAGTCTCTGTTGAATTTTATGTTGCTGTTTTAAAACAGAAAGATATATATTGAAAAAGATTAAAAATATAGACTGAAACTCTATCCTGCTGGTCTTGGTAAATTATGTCTCATTCATTGTTAGGGTCCCTTCTGTAGGCCAAAATCACACCACACTCCAGTGGACTTAAGTCCAGTGGACTTAAACAAGGAAATTACACTTTAGTCAAGTACTGTGTCATTGGCATTCTCACCAACAAGCCCAAGTGGCCTCTTGAAATTTGGTGGCCCTGTGCTTCCTTATGATGCATGGGTCATAGTTTTGGACCATGGTTCTCCCTCCCTAGTTGGCCCATCTTTCCCTCGTTCATCCATCTCTCTTTGAGATCTCATCTTTCTCTAGGATGTGGCTAAGTTCCCATTGCTCTGTTAACCACAGGCTTCTCCCCTCACCCAAATTCCTGGGCAGATCAGTTTTGAATCAGAGGGAACCTCTGCTCCACTTCAGCCTGTGTTCAAAAGGTTTAGGCTTGGGCTTCCCTGGTGGCGCAGTGGTTGAGAGTCCGCCTGCCGATGCAGGGGACACAGGTTCGTGCCCCGGTCCGGGAAGATCCCACATGCCGCGAAGCGGCTGGGCCCGTGAGCCATGGCCGCTGAGCCTGCGTGTCCAGAGCCTGTGCTCTGCAACGGGGGAGGCCACAACAGTGAGAGGCCCGCGTACCGCAAAAAAAAAAAAAAAAAAAAAAAAAAAAAGGTTTAGGCTTTTGTAAAGCAAAAGCCAGCAAGTCATTTGCTTTTTCTCTTTCTGACTTACTTCACTCTGTATGACAGACTCTAAGTCCATCCACCTCATTACAAATAACTCAATTTCATTTCTTTTTATGACTGAGTAATATTCCATTATATATGTGTGCCACCCTAGGGACAGGGCAGGAATAAAGACGCAGATGTAGAGAATGGACTTGAGGACACGGGGAGGGGCAAGGGGAAGGTGGGATGATGTGAGAGAGTAGCATTGACATATACACAGTACCAAATGTAAAATAGATAGCTAGAGGGAAACAGCTGCATTGCACGGGGAGATCAGCTCGGTGCTTTGTGACCACCTAGAGGGGTGGGATGGGGAGGGTGGGAGGGAGACGCAAGAGGAAGGGGATATGGGGATATATGTATATCTATAGCTGATTCACTTTGTTATACAGCAGGAACTAACACAACATTGTAAAGCAATTATACTCCAATAAAGATGTTAAAAAAAAAAAAAAAAAGCCAGCAAAGCTTACAGGCTCTGCCTGATTTGTGATCAGCCTTATATATCCCCAGAGGCAATGAAGCATAGAGGCTATAAAATAGGGAAAAAGGTAAAGGAGAACATACAGAGAGAGGAAAAACAGTATTATCTACTGAGATGCATACCTTCACAGTCCAGGACAAAACACACAATAAAGTCATGTGTGTGTATGTGGTGTGTGTGTGTGTGGTTTTTGTTGCTATGTGAAAGTGAAAGCATAGAGGCCTAGAGACAGAGAATGGCTAAAGCAAACATGAATCAATAACGGCAAGATTACCAGGTTGAGTGGAGTAACGATTTGAGTTCCCTGATATAGGCCCTTCAAACTAATGCTAGGCGAGCTCCAGGGACCACTGTTTCATAAATCAATAACTGTTTCAAGTTTATTTGTTTTGACTTTGTTTTAACTTAAAAGAGTGCCATACCTTGTGTGGCGGGATGTTCATTAGATGATGTGCCTGTATTTGAATGTGGCATGAGATTTTATTTTGAATGACATTTGATCTTTGATTATGAGTTTTTAATAAAATTACTAATAGCATTAATTGTGACTTTTTAAAAATCATTTCCATGTTAAGTTTGACTTTGGCCCTTTAGATTAGCTTGTTTGGGCAGCATATTAACAAGGTTGAGATTTCAGGCATGAATTTCTTCGGACCTGGCTAACCTGACTCCATTCCATGGTTATAGATTAGACTTCTAACCCCAACCTGCCAGTTTTAAATGACTCTTCTGGTCTCAAGGGGTGTTTTGTAAGAGAATGTGACCAAATCAATGGGAATCGATTTCCTATTGGAAAAAGACTCAAATTTTATGACCTACATCTTATGAGTAACCAGCGTTTTGCATATGGAAGACATAATTGATTCATTTATTTTCAAATGTCTACATGGATATCAAGATAAAACAAATTCACATTAAAAACATTGTTTACTCTTGACAGGTAGACTGAAGTCTATATCTGCAGGCAGGAAATTTATTGCTTTTGAATAATATACAATTAAGTTTTTCAACATTTTCTAAGAACGTTCAAAAAGGAAAAAAATATGTACATACTCTCCTGCCTATGATTCTTTACCTTACAACTAATCAAGTAACTTCTAGAGTTATTTTCAGTGTTGGTAATATACAGTCTACTTAATAAAGACCCATTTCATTTGTTAAGCCATGCAGACACTGTAGTAAATGTGTCAGAAATAGTGATGGTGAACTGCAACTTTATAAGCTCAAGTCATGTAACTTGGCATCTGCTGCTCCCCTATTCAGGCCTTGACTAGTCTTTTAAATTTTTTTTCAAGAACTGTAATGCTTATGTGTTTGTCTCCTTTTATTTCCAATGTCCATGCAGCTTCTTTTTCCAGTTCATGCTCATATTTAATGCCTATCTTACCTATCCTAATCTTTCTTATTTTTTCCTCATTTCTTTTTTTTTTGATTAAATTATCATTTTAGGCTGAATTAAGATTGTGTGAGAGAGGCAACATAGTTTGAACATGGATGTCATGAGCATGATTTTAAATGATCTAATCCTGTTTTCAAATCTGTAAAATTTAGGTAATGATTCATTCTATCTTAGGCTTCTTGGGAGAATGAGATCAGATAAGCACATTATTTAAACTGGCACAGTGTAAGCATATACAGTAGTATCAATACATAGTAAAAGTTAGTGTGATGATGGTTACTTATTCTGATCATCAGACATTGAGGGGTCTGAGTCCAATTCCCTTTCATCTACCCCACTATTGCTGAGGTTAATGAGCTAGCTGTAGGGAACTATGATATCTGATAACTAGGTCCTTTCATGTTGCAACACATCATGAAACACTCAGTAACTACAGTTAATATCCTATATAAAATGTATTAAAAATTACAAATCCCACACTTTGGAAGATATTAATATTGTACTGAAGATATTTTATCTATTGTATTATGAAGCTACAAACACAATTGGTCAAACACACCTGTGGCATGCTAGAAATATTTTGTTCATTCATCGATTCTTTCATTTATTGATCACTATAAGTTAAGGGATTTTCGGAACAAAGAAATATTAAACTCCAGCTTAAGGAAATATATAAGGGAGGCACATAATTACAATACAGTCTAATTATAGTATTTAGTATCAAACAATTGGATACATGTAAAAGTTCTTTGTAAATGTCATAATAGTGACAATAAAGGGTTGCATGAAAACCACTAAAAATGGTGACCAGTTAATCACTGGTGACCTTTGAGGTAGCAGTTTTAATAGAATGTATCCTTTAATGCAATTTTTAATTATTGTAAAGCCTAAAAAAGATACATAGCTTAGTGAAGATTACACAAAATGTATGGGAAACAGAGATGAGGCTACCTTTTCATAAAAGTGTTTGAATTTGACCTGACTGTAATATAGAATGAATGTTCTAGTTTATCCATAAAGGATATCCTAGTATTATGAGGCTGGGGGCTCACTGGCTCCTGGAGAATACTGAGAACAAATCTAAAGGCTTTAATTAGAGTAATGTTGGAAGATGAGAGGAAATGAAATGTTCTGGATGGTTTCTGGTGATTGGACAAAACTGTCAAAGAAAGCAGAGAGCAAGAAAGCAGACCTTGTTTTGTGTCAATTCGGGTGTTTTTTTTTCTCCCAACTTCAGACTGCAGTTGCAGAATAAGCGACTTCCAGCATACTACTTAATTAAGTGAGAATAACTTAGAAAAGGAAGAAGGTACACAATGCTTAAAAACTAGTTCTAGCAAGAAAATTTGAGTAAGTGCCCTCCAAAGGGAATTTGAGAATTTACATAACAGAAAATAGGGCTAAATTTAGAGATGAAAGATCTGATGTGCAGAATCTGATATAGCTTCACTGGATGAGGAGGAAGTTCTTGGATTTTATCATAAAGGAAGATTAAAGGAGATAATGATCTTTTGGATTATTTTGTATTTCTCTGGATTGATACTTTTATCATAACTATTGGAGTCAGTCATGCCTGGAATTAAATTGACTGTGTAATTTTAGACAAAGTTTGTGAGGCTTAGGTATCTCTTTTGTAAAAATGGGAACACTAATACGTATAAAATATAATATATTATGGTGACTGGTATAAGACCAGGTAAAAATCAATATTCATGAAAATGGCAAGCATTAGAACATCATTTGAATACAAAAGCAGATTTTCTATGAAAGTATGTAAACATACCTTTTTTTCCCCTCTAGATTTTTCTAAGCCATTACCTAAAGTGGCCACTCCTGAGTTCTCTAGTGATGGTTAGACCAGTTACTCCCTATTAGGGAAAATATTCAAACTAAAAGTAAGGCAGAAATTCTGGGATGCCTGATGCCTTCTACCTAGTTTGAGAGGCCTCATATCTATGACAAGTTAAAATACTGAACTCAGGAAGGAGGTACTCACAAATTTTTCCCACAGAGCAACCTCTTATACTTCAACTTTTCATTTTTGGTTCCTTATCTCAATTTCTTTTTGGTGAATAACACGGAATTTTAAGTCAACAGACTCTGGTTCAAATCCTTCCACTTTCTTTTTGTTTGTCCTTTTTCAAGTTAAACATAGATTTAGTTTCTCATCTGTAAAACTGAAGTATGAACACTTATCTCTATTTTCAGATTTAAATGAGATAGTGTTTGTAAAATGCTTATCTCATTGATGCATAGTAAATATCCAGTCAAATGTAGTAATTATTATTATTATTTATTAATATAAATAATACATTAAATATTACTTATTAATATCTTCAGAGTTTGATGTTTGTAATCCTTTTGGTATATATTTTTATGGGATCTTCACTGTACTTATTTAATGCTTCATGATGTGTTACAACATGAAATGACCTGGTTTTCAGGTATCATCACAGTTCTCTGTAGCTTGCTACGCATCTCCAAAGGGTATTAGACAACAAAATGTTAAAATGCGTAGAGTGGCAGCCTCCTCTAAGTCATTTCTTATCTTCACTAATTGTGTAAACTTCCTATTGCTGCTATAACAAATAACCACAAACTTAGAAGCTTAAAACAACCTAAGTTTGTTATCTTACTGTTCTAGAAATCAGAAATCCAAACATCAAGATGTTGGCAGGATTGCATTTCTTTTGGAAGCTCTAGTGAGGCATATATTTCCTTGCCTTATCTATCTTCTAGAGCTGCCTGCATTCCTTGGCTTGTAGCCCCATCTTCTGTCTTCAAAACCAGCTGCCCAGCATCTTCAAATTTCATTTTCTCTCTCTGACCTTTGCTTTCATCATCACATCTTCTCTGATTCTCAGTGTCCTGCCTCCTTCTTTCCCCTGCAAGGACTCCTATGATTTTGCTGGATCCCCCTAATAATTCAGGGTAATCTCCTTTTTCTTTCATAACAGATAATTAATACTTTTTTAAAGGTTTACATACATTTTAGAAGATAAATAATATTAAAAATGTTAATATGGTTGTTGAGGAGTGTTGACTTTACTTAATCAAATGAGCATGCTGAGATGCTATTTCTTTTTTAAGTTTTAGTAGAGGAGCCCTAGACTGCAAACTGACCTGAATAGTTGAGATATTTCTCAATGAGACATTGAGAAAAGAGGAGAAAACCTTATATCTTATGAATTCAGCAGTTCCAATATTGATCTTCCAATCTGAAAGACTAAATACAATTACTTTAAGGCACTAAAGTGAAATGGAAATAAGATTATTACTTATAGTTATCAGGTATTCTACTCTACTTTTGTAGTAACCTAGCCAATCTCTAGCCCAACCTACAGGTTTTAAACAGTTTCACAAATTCATTTAGGAGCCACCAAAATGAAGAAGGAAAGATTCTTGAGAAAAGGAAGACTAAGTGCTCCAGGCCTCCCAACCTATGTCAATCAGAGCTTTTCAGTTCTTAGTTTGTTTTGACTGAGAGAGAGAGAAAAGGAAGGAGGGAGAAGTGTTTGAAAATCACTGTTCTAACACTTCATACCTGGTTGACAAATGCATTAACATATTTAAAATTAACAGTTTGTAATTTCAAACATGGAATTATAAATTCAAGGAACATAATATAAAAGTAAATTAGAATTCAACGTATGTGTTTCAATTTCAGGATCTATTGACTTATTTTTCAACTAACATGTTAACTTCAAGTTTTGAGACTCAATGAGTTAAACCTAAAAAACCCTCCAAAACAACTTGGAACTTACATGGAGTACATCAACTGTTTTACAACACTTCGATGCTTATTGTGTATACAGTAGAAACAATGAAGTTGACTTTAGTAACCTATTATTTTGGTCGTAGTGATTTATTTTTTCGGTGTTCAAGTTCAGTTGATGCTAGGAATGCATCTGGAGACATTCAAAATATCTTTCTTTCATTCATCTAAAGACTTGGTTTCTTTTATATTGATTGTGATCAAATCTCATCTATTTTACCCTAAAAAAATCATTTCTCAACAACTCAAATTTAATTGAACCTATAAATATGAATTTTCACTTTACTTAAGAGATTATCAAGGCATTTTTCCAACAGGATTGTATTATCCTCATTGAAGGAAGCAATTAAAATGTATATGAATTCTATGACTTGTCCCAAATTATACAGTAAATGATTGTCAAAATGAGAAAGGAAACTAAAGACCCTTACCAACTTGTATGTGTTCTCACCATGATGTTTCTTCTTCTATATGTAAAAACTTGGGCAGCACAAACATCAGAAATTGACACCATGAAGAATTTAGTGCTGTTGATCTTTGCTAATTGTAGTACTTGGGATTATTTGAATCACTTGATTGACTGAAACAGACCCCGAGGACATGACTATTCTTACTTGTCACTCACTTTCTATCCTGAGCAGAACATTTTCCTCTGTGCCATTCTGAATGCATTACAGCAAAAGATATATAGCCAGGTCAAGTTCAAGGCCTTAGCAACCAGGGTGGTGCCAGACAGTTCCTAAGTCTTGTGTAATGTCTTGGCGGTGGTGCTGTTCCTTGATTATTTGCTAAATATAACACTTACAAAATAATGTTTTAAGGAAACAGCCTCAGTGATCCAGGCGATACAACTAGAAATCTTTAAGGAAGAATATAGAAAGATATTTTCTTTCTGACTTGGAATAAAAACCAAGTTGTATAAAAAACTAAATATTTATGTTTTAATATTTTTGATCACTTTTCATTAATAAACTCTCCTTGGACTTCAAATGGAGAGGATCAGGCAAACATAGGTTATTTGCCAAGCATGATAGAAGAAAGAAAATATAAATATAGTTCAGGCAATTTGTCTCTATATGCAGAAGAAAGAAATAGTTTTAGATTTGGGGGTGAGGGGAATGGGAATTGGGCACTTGGGAGAGGATTTGATGGCTTGTTAGACATGTGTTTGTGAAAGGTATCTGGAATGACTCAGTAATAAGGCAATTATTTCAAATCAAATTGTTGTCTTCAGATGATAACAAAATCAAAAACATTGAATTGGCAACATACGCTAGTCAAATGTATATCAACTGAGCAGCAAATTATAGCAACCATTTCAAATAATTTAAATCATATATTAATTTTTTTGTCTAATATCAGGTCAAATGATAAAACAGCTCAATATGAGAAAAAAAAAGAAAATCTATTGTCTGAACTCTTCAAACAGTGTAATCAAGATGTTAAAATCATTTAAAATACCAACGTAAAATAATATTTTGATGAATATTTCTTCATAGCCATCAACCCTGGTGGTCAGTGGGCTAATATATGCCACAGGCTAGTGGACCAAAGGTCATAGAGGCCCGCAGGCACATGTTTGTATGGCCCACAGGGTGCCTGTTCTGGTTATCCATTGCCACATAAACCAACCCAAAATGCAGTGGCCTAAACAACAATTTATTTTTGAGTTGTCTCATGATATTGTTGTTCACTGGGCTCATCTGTGTGGTTCTCATTTAGGTCTCATGGGTTTTCAGTCAGATGATCTCTTTGCTTCTAGTCATCTGAAGATTTGAGTGGGTTTAACATCCAAAACGGCTTCCTCACTCACACATCAGATGCCTCTGTATTCCTCTGTGCGGCCACTCTTTGTAGCAGAGCAGTACGGACTTCTCAACAAGAGCCAGGAAGCAGAGATGGCAAGTCCTATTCAAGGCTTCACAGATTGTATGTAATTTGTGAAGCCCAGAGCAAGGTAAAAATGCAGGGCCCCATGTGAAGGGTTGTGTACTGTGTGAAGATGGCCCTGACTTTATTAAAAAGTATGTCTGCTGCTGATACAGTGTCACTTGTACCAGCTCCATATTGGGGAATGTCATGTGCATATAGAGCTTAAAGAATTAATAGGGGCCATCTTGAAAGTAAACTAACATAGTAGTTTAAAAAGAAATGGAGCCAATGGCCGATATTGAAAAACTGGAATATTTTACATTAAAAAAAAATCCGTATTTCTGTCTTCCACTGAACTCTGGCAACAATTTTCTGTAGCTGACTAATGGCTACCTCTTTTAGACAGAGAGTGAAACTTCCCTTTCCCACACTCTCTACCTAGCCCACTTCATATTTATGTTACCTTCCTGGCCACTGCAGGCATTTGGGTTTGAGACTTGTGCTATTAGCATAAAGTGCTGTTTTTTTTTTAAATGATATAAATATACCTGTTTTATAACTATTGTATAAAATTTTGTGTGCTACTCTAACTTTTTATATATTTTCAAATTTGATTTTGTGCATTTATTATTTCCTTCTTTGATTTCTCATTGTTTTCCTTTTAAGATAAACTATGGATTCAATTTAGTAAAAATACAATATGATTTACTTGTACAAAACATGAATAAATAACAAAGCCTTGTATTATCTAGCAAGGGCCCATTCATACTTAATTTCACAAAATATATTTTGTCATGGTGGCATAGATTTTTATCTAGTTATTTTAATCATGACTGATCTTGTTTATAGCTATTAACATATAACAACATAGTAAAAGAAACAAATGAGCAAGAAAAAAAGTTCTGACCAATAGTCATCTTACAAACCATATTCTACAGATTTTCAGAGCTATTTGATGTGGGTTATTGAAGGAAACCAGAATTTGGGTATATGAAAGCAATTATTACTATGTTAAATAATCTTTACTAGTGCTAACAATGATTTACAAAGATTCCATATCATAATTATGTAAGCAATAGTATTCACTATATATTTTTATATACTTAATAGTACTTTTAAAGTAAAAATACTATATAAATGCTAAGGAGCTGCATTTTTGACCATTAAAAAACTAAGGTATCATAATGCTTTCCTTTTGTAACTTTCAACTAATTCCTGCATGGATATTAAATGTGAAAATATAATCCAATGAAAATTGATAAGAAAATTGAATGTCTTTCAAATACCACATCTTTAACTTTAAAACCAATCAACTCAATTTTGTGGCTAATTATTTCTCAACAAATTTTCATATATAATGTTAACTTTGTTAGGAAATATAGCTCAAATTTAGAAAGAACCATTTCTCTTCATTCATCCAAACACATTTGTACACTTTTTGAAATTGAGAAGTTATTCCTAGGAAATAGATAAATACTTTAATATTATGTTTTATAAAAGCTATTATACTTTCACACAATTATTTAAAATTTATTCCAAGTGGGCATTGGCTGAATTTTCTCAACCTAGTTTATTTTTTATTAATTTTGCATCCATCTTCAAGAACTGCAGAGTTTCTTCTCAGAATAGGGAAGATGGCAGATTTTGGGTAAAGGTAATTGGAAAAAAGAAGTTGGAAGTTCTTTATTGGAAACAACTTATCACTTTGCCGTTTTGTTCTAATGCTATGTATCTTCTCTGTAAAGTAATTTTATTGACTAATAGTATGACTTTTTTCTGGGATAATTGTAGGTGTGCAGTCACAACAGGCATACTGATTGGGGGTTAAATATTATGAGCAAGTCACTTAACCTCTTCATTCCTCAGTTTTCTTATCTGTGAAATGCAAAGAGCAGTAGTGCCCATCTCATAAGGCTGTTCTGAGATTTAAATAAGTTAATGTATGAAAAGCTTTTGTTATAGTGATTGGCAAAAATAAGTGTTATGTAATTGTTTGTTCTCATCACCATTGTCATTTTTGTAGTTTCATATATATATGTATATATATATATATATATATATATTTTTTTTTTTTCTTAGCAGATTCTTACCTAAAAAGCTAAAGGATGACATAGATGTTCTAGTCCAATATTTTCAAATCTTTTTAATTATATGGGTCTTAGAATTGGAGACGAAAAGAAAGGCTGGGAGGGAAAAAGTCAAATCACAACCATGGTTTCAGGTATACAGCAAAGTGATTCAGTTATACATATATATATGTATATTTTTTCAGGTTCTTTTCCCTTATAGGTTACTACAAAATATTGAATAACTTTGTTGTGCACCTGAAACTAACACAATTGAAGGGTAGTTGTCTCCTTCAATTAAAAAATGTTTAAAAAGTAAGTGAAAAAATAAAATAAATTCTAAGAAGAAATGGTGGAATTTAGTCCTACAGTACATTTTACAAGATACAACTTCTGACAATATTTTAAAAATATGCAAGTGATGTTAATTGATATATTAAGCTGCAAAACAGTTATGTAAAAATTGCCCACTTATACAAAAACTATTTGCACAGGAAAAGGTATGGACAGATAAACAACATTATAAAAGTGATTATTTGTGGTTGATGAGATTACACACATTTTATATTTTCCCCCTCTTACTTGTCTGTATTTCCTATTTTTCTGTAATGGACATGAACTGCTTTTGTAATAATTGAAAAGATCATACACAATTTAAAAAATTCATAACCATGGTCACTAGGGTCTGTGAGAGAGGGCAGAAGACAAGCAGGAGAGATTGGACTTTTTAGTAGAGGGTCCTGTTGATAACTGTGATCCTCAAACTAAACCAGCAAATCCTGGAAGTTCAAGATATTCCAAAGATTTCAGAATCAGTATTTCTAAAGGAATCAATATCCATCCTGAATGGTGATACACACTCCACTCTAAGATGGATCGGTCTGAGAAGGTGACTGCTTTGGAGGTATTACATGTGCTCCTTTTCTTCTTCTCCTTTTATAAGTGCACTTCATAGAGAACAACATCCATCTCTCGCTTCCCAAAGTTTACTGATCCTGTGGTTTAAAATTCTCAGGGATGGGTTAAACATCTTCCAAGATGAAGCAATCTTGAGGAAATACTTTTAAAATTTTCTAAGTGATATATGATATAATCTCCGTCTTCTAGCTCATGGAATCTTCAGTATATAGCTGATAAATGAATTAAAAAGATCCTCAGAGTCTTAAAGAAAATTTAGAATATTGGTGATTTTATTGAGAAAGAGAATGGCTGAGTAAAAAATCCTTTTACAAGTCAGTTAATTTCCAGTTCTTTCTTTTCAACAAAATTGAAGGTGATGCTAATTGAGTTGTCAGCTAAGAGATCATTAATGGTAATTTTTTATTACAGATTACTGTGTGATTTCTGGCACATAATTTGGAAGGAATTTAAAGAATCAGATGACACTTCTATAACAAAATTCCTTCTATTCTCACTTTCTTATTTATGTGAATTAGTTTTCTCAGGACTGACATATAAAAACTAACAATAAAATTTATTTTGAATACCATCTTTTTAGAGCAATAAAAATATTCAGCCGTGAATACAAGAACTGGTTGTAGAATCAAGGGCCATCCATCTCTTGAAGAAATGAATTTCCAACATTTTTATTTTGGTTAGTAATTATCAAAACTTATGTTTATTTGTCTTGATCAAGTATATACTAAAAATAGTTATTCTAAAAGTTAAAACTGGAATAAAAATGTTAACACAGATTCTCATGATCACAGGAAATTTTTACTTAAGTTTTTTTATATACATATTTTTGTGGCAGAAAAATTGTAAAAGGATGATCAATAGAGGTCTTTCATATGTAAAACATTTATTCTATTAAAATACAATGTTGAGGGAGAGGTGAAATCAACTAAAGTTCAAGGGTAGAAAGAAACAATTCATAGGAAATCCCTGGCAGTCCAGGAGTGGTTAGCACTTTCGCTGCTGAGGATGCAGATTTGATCCCTGGTGGAGGAATTAAGATCCCTCAAGCCACGGGGTATATTTTTGTTATACCAAAAATAAATAATAAAAAGAAAATGCAAAATATTTTAACTGTTGCAGCAAAGTTTATTGATTTCACTTATTTTATAATATATTATGGTGGTTATTAAGTTGATGTGACAATTAGATACAAATAAAATAGTTACAAACATTATTTTAACCTGCCAATATTTATGGTGTATTGGGAATTACATATTTTCAAGTCTTAAATTTATGAGGAAACATTTTAGATGTGAAATGTATAAAAGTACATAGTTTTAAAAATATTCCTTTAGAAGGTATATGAGCAAAAACAATACCTTAAAACCACAGACTGGTGAAATCTTTCTGTGGAATCATCTAGTCCTAAGATTATATGATTATTTTGAAAATAAAGTAATATTTATGTGCATTTAATAAAATTTTATTTGAAATCTTATCAAGAATTGCTTTAGAAATATTTAGTGTTATGATCTTCAAAAACTTATTTTCAAGTTTTTATGTTTTTTTTTTTTTTTTTGGTGTGAAAATTCTCTTTGACACCTTGATAGTCTTCCTGATAATTAAAAAAGGAATAAGAATACACACTTAGAAATTCATGATGGGCCAGACCTTTGGGGTCATTTTGGGGGGAAGAGTAGGAGGGAAGGGAGAAGCCAGGAATATTCACTAAAGCACTATTTATTGTAATAGAAAAATCTCTTATGTAGATGTTAATAATATAATCCATTTTAAGTACTTAATTAAAAAGTGACTTTTAGAAAGCTGTCTGTGGATAATGAAATTAAGCCACTGAGGTTCTTTTGGGGATGTTGGTATTTTGATGTGAGTTTTGGATTAACAACATTTTGAAGAAAAAATATAGTTCATTTAAAAATTCAAAGAGTAGTAACTCTCTGACTGACAAACCAGCCCAGTGCATTCAAGAATAAGGAGAGAAACTTCTGGGGCAGATGCTTTTTATTTTACCAATTCAGAACAATTAAAAAACATCTACTGGTGCTATGTGACTGCTTCCCACTAGCTATCTATTTTACATTTGATAGTGTGTATATGTCCATGCCACTCTCTCACTTTGTCCCATCTTACCCTTCCCCCTCCCCATGTCCTCAAGTCCATTCTCTACATCTGCGTCTTTATTCCCATCCTGCCTTTAGGTTCTTCAGAACCTTTTTTTTTTTTTTAGATTCCATATATATGTGTTAGCATACGATATTTGTTTTTCTCTTTCTGACTAATTTCACTCTGTATGACAGACTCTAGGTCCATCCATCTCACTACAAAGCAATTATACTCCAATAAAGATGTTAAAACAAAAACAAACAACCCCCCCCAAAAAAAAGTCTACCTGGACAAAATGTAGACTAATAACAGCTATTATTGTCCAGATGTTTTCTTTAGCTGCCCACCTCAGAGAACCACCATGCTTCTTCCTGCTAACCTGGGAGCTGAAGGAATTACAGTCCCATTTCCGGATATAGAACAAAAGAAAGGGAGAGCCTGCTCCCAGAGCAAAGCCCATCTATAGAACAGGGGAAGATAATTATGGTTTTTTTCCAATGAAGAATGGATGTGTTGACAAATATATATTTGTAAATTTATTCTAAAAAGACTAATTTGAAACATTTCTAACTTATAATTTTTATTTTAAAATATACCATAGATTTAAAAGTTTGAAAAATATATATTCATAGTTTACATAATAATAAATCAGCACCCAAATTAAGAAATAGAGCAATACCTTTAAAAAAATTATTTCTTTAAAGTAACATCTATGTCATTGTTCTGATTTCTCCCACTCCAATTAGGATGCAAAGATTTTTAAAAATTATAAATGTCATTCAAAACTTCTCTAGCTGTCATTTATTTTTATTTTAGTGCTGTCCTTTTCATTAGAGTTGTGGTGTGCTAAAAACTCTAAGATCTTACTATAATCTAGTTCTATTTAAAAATAGTTTATAGTGACCATGCAATGAAATACTTCTAAATTTCTAGGCCTAAAGATAATTTGTTAAAGTATAATTTCATTCCTTAAATGCTGTGTTTTTTTCTGTTTTCATGTTATCTATGAATAAACAGATCATAAAAGATTACCTTTCTAACTACCAAAGTTATCTCTTGTCTTCTGGAAAAGATAATTTAGTTTTCCTAATTGTAATTGAATTATACCATGAAATCTCAAAAAAGTCTATGTCCCCAACTCTAGTTTCCCTAGATAATACTCTTTTATTTAATTTTCCCTTTCCAACCATAAAACTCAAAAATCAACTTCTAGCTTCCCATATAAATTAAAGTTCACCTGAGTCTGCTTTGTAGGGATTCCTATTGTCCAATTCCAACCTTATTTCCCACTAAATTCTGAGAATAATCTGCTTCAAACAAACCCACTTGTTTTATATATTCACATACCCTCATCCTCTACCACCCATCCAGATTCTATCCACATTAAAACTTAGTTCCCTTTCTGGACTAGTACACAGTGAATTTCATTTCTTTGATCTCATGAGGTTTTTATTACTGGTTCTATCTTTAGTACCTGTCGTATATGTGTCGTGTAAAGTTCTTTTACATGTGTATGTGGCTACATGCTCCATGAAGGCAGGGAACACATCCATGTTAAGAATTTTAAGAAACTGAGTTTGGCGGGGCATGGGTGGAGGCAGTGTCTGATGCATTATCAGTTCTGACTTTGATATTGTTGCCGGTGAATTCTGAGGTTCTTTCTTTGTTGCGAAAGAATTCAGAGACGAAATGATAGGTAAGAATCAGATTTATTTAGAGAGAAACACACTCCACAGAGAGAGTGTGGGCCATCTCAGAAGGCAAGAGGCCTTGAAATATGGCGTGGTTAATTTTTATAATCTTGGTAATTTCATAGGCTAATGAGTGGGTGGATTATTCCAAATATTTTGGGGAAGGGGTGGGGATTTCCAGGAATTGGGCCACGTCCCACTTTCTGGCCTTTTATGGTTAGCCTCAGAACTGTCATGGCACTGGTTTGTGTGTCATTTAGCTTATGCTAATGTATTACAATGAGCATATAATGAGGCTCAAGGTCTACTGGAAGTAGAATCTTCCGCCATCGTGGACCTAGTTGGTTCTCACTAGTTTTTGTCAAGTACTATGACTATGTCATTCTTTTAAAGTTTGTGCCCTGCCCCCTTCCCTCCTGGTTCAATATAAGCCTTAACCCAGTGTTACCAAACCTAAGACAATCCAGTAATCCGGTACCTCTTTCAAAATATCATCATAGCTGTATTGTAGTTTTACTACCTCTTGATTTTGGTAGGGTATATGCAAAAAGCCAATCGAGTCTTTATTATCACTTCCCCTTTTAATAAGCTTTGGCAAATCATTATTTTTCTTCCCATAATTCAAAATATTCTTATACCTTTCCTGGACATTTTATGAATTATATATTTTTTTAATTTTTAATATTTAAAGTCTACTGTCAAAGCTGAAGTATCTCATCAAATTTTAATTCTCCCCTCTCCTAACTCAGGCCTGACCCAGGCTCAGGAAGTTATGGGCAGGGATGGGGATGCAATTAGTCTTTTCTCCTACTCTTCCTATCTATTGTACCTCTCTGGCTTTCCCCAGGCTGTGGAAAGAGAGGAAGAATAATAGAGAGCTGAAGTTAGAAAGAGCTTTCTTGGAACTGTGAGTGTCTGTACATTTTTCAAGAGTGACCTCATTTTTGGATGGATGGAGACAGTCGGGACCACTGGGGGGACCTTGGTCTTTCATTCTCATCCAGCCATTATGTGTGCCAAAAAGAACATCAAAGCCTTTCTTCATTCTGAGCCAGGGAGCAGCTGGTCAGGGGTCCTACCCCTTGTGTCCCTGTACCCTGCCTTTGCACTGGTAGGAAGAGGGGCTCTGAGAGTCTCATACTTCTCTGAAGACCTGGTCATGTCCAGCCCAGGGCCTTGTATGTAGGAACTGCAGAACCCTCTTCTGAGTCCTTGAAATTCCACAACATTCATGGTCACACACAGATTTCCTGGAATACAAGTGTAGATAGATTTCTATTGTTTGTTTTTATTGCCATGACTAAGGAGTTGTTCTAAACAACTTTTTATTTTATTTTATTTTATTTTGCGGTATGTGGGCCTCTCACTGTTGTGGCCTCTCCTGTTGCAGAGCACAGGCTCCGGATGCGCAGGCTCAGCAGCCATGGCTCGTGGCTCCGCGGCATGTGGGATCCTCCCAGACCGGGGCACAAACCTGCATCCCCTGCATTGGCAGGCAGACTCTCAACCACTGCGCCACCAGGGAAGCCCTGTTCTAAACAACTTTTAATATAAAACTTCAGATTTTACATCCAGAGTACTTAGTTACATATTGTTAATCATAGGGAGTGGTTAGTATTTGTATTCTCTTATATGTGGAAACTGAGACTTAGAAAGTTTAATTATTTTGCCCACGACAACATACTTGTGACAGAGCCTTTTGATCCTCTGTTCTTTAGGAAGCCAGTTAAACTTTGATAACTTTCCAATTTGCCTTGTGAGGAGTGCTGTGTACCCCAACTGAATGGTACATTACCTTCTGTGATCATGGACAAACTATTAAATCTCAATGATCTTATGTTAAAATAAAATAATCTTAATAATATCTATCTCAGGGACTTATTGGAATAATTAAAATCTACAATACCTGAGGGCAGGGACTAGTGTATGACACATAGAAGGCACTTAATATTGTTTGAATTGAGTTGTTTCACAGGTAATAATATGGCTTTTGCCTTAATTTTCCACTTGAGATTTGTTTTTCTCTTCCTCTATCAACAATGCCATGACATTTAGAAGTACGCTCACATAGACAATGTATAGTTAACTTCTGAAAGGAATAAAATTTTAAAAGAAAGGTCAATTATAGTTGTAAATACCATTCTTATAGAATTCTCTATTAATAGAACATCTGAATTTTCTTGTGAAAGTCAGTTTCTATAGACATACCTAATCCAGAGGTTTTATATCAACTTGGCAAATGAGATACATTCTATTTAATCCATGTTTCATGAACAAAAGTTACATGAAGTTCTTACTTTCCCCTGATTTGAGAGGAGCAAAGTGCTACCTGCATAATTCAATTCCTCACAATAGCTTCAGATGGAGGAAAAACTTGTAACAGTTGCAAGGTGATCAGCTATGTTCTTGTCATCAAGGGTTTACAATCTGAGTGCCATATGGTTGGCGTCATTTATTTTGCATTCTTGCATATTCTTTCTTTCTTGCAAATTTCCAGCTAAGTTGTACATGCACCTTAAAGGAATTTAAACTATATGGCAGGTTGTCAGATTTGCCCACACAATATCAGATGTCAGACCACCCACTTTTAATTTAAGTTAGCTTTTTGCTGAATGGATGGGAACTATGTGACTTTTGATTCTGCAGTTATAATGGAATATTTTATAGGTAATCACTGTCATTTACAAAAAAAGAAGAAAAAAAGAGCAACTTAAAGTTTCCCAAATCTTTTCTGGGAGGAACAAATCTCTTTATTAAAGTGTATGTCTATCCAATAAGCTCTTTCAAATTAATTCCTCTCTAGAACTCCTCCTGATGATGCCTGATAGTGAAAGAACTAGTAGATGTTATTCATGGCAAGGAGAGAATATCTATCCCAGCATCTGCACTTGGTGCTTTTAGAAATGATGAATGCTTTAGCTAGGAAACTCTGCACCTACTGGGAGACTTATACTTTAATATCATCTATCAAAAATGTAAATTGCATATTACCCCGGGGTTGGGGCCAATTATTCTAATTATTATTATTTATTACGTATTATTTTTTTTATCACCATCAGTGTTGCACCAAGTGACTGTGGTGGAAATGTTCCAGTTAGAAGAGGAACTGTTATTTTCATATTTCCTAAGCAAGATCGATTTGTATGGCTAACATTTTAGCAATAAAAAGCAAAATGTAAAACTGCAGCCTGCTGTGAAGGGAAGTCTACACATTGAATGAACACTGCAGGGACATACTCATAAATATTCATTAAACAGGGTTTCATTTTCAATGAAAATGAAATTTAAGTACTGAAGGTAATGCAACACCAGTAGGTGAAAAGCTATTCCACTTCAGCTAAGGAAACAGGATAGAATGAGATAATCTAAGAAAGGAGAACAGAGTTTAAAGCATGCCTTTTGTACCCCAAACTATGAAGTAAGAAGATAGAGAGTTAATTCAATTGTCATACTTATCCTGGTGCTTCTGATGCCCAATTTTCACAATAAAAGGGAACATAGCATTTTTTAAACATCCTATCCAAAATAATCTGAATTTGGGAGGTGGTTTGAAGGTCTAGATAGTTCCCTTGGAAGAGGTAGTGAAATGTAGTCTTCTGGAGATAGCACTGTTCAAGCACTCAAAGTGGCCTACTTCTTCAAATCTGTGTGGCCTCTAGTAAGTTGCTAAGGTCTCTGAGGCTGTTACCTACCTGTAAAATGAATAACACTACCTCCTCACTCACACTGTTTTGTTAAGGAGAGAGAGAGTTTGTGTATGCAGAAGTGTTTTATAAATGATAAAGAACCATGAAACTATTTACTGTTAAAATTTCCTAGTATTTATTTCAGTATACTTGTGTAGCCTAGTTCCAACCTCAATGATTGTTTAGTTATACTGATATTTTTACATTCATCAACTCTATTCTCTTTTCTTGCAATAAATAAATTAATAAATGAATTCAGACACTAGATCAATAAATATTAAGTGAGAACCTATTACACTGCAAGCATCATTCTAGGGGTCAGGTAAATCAATAAAAAAGAAAAAAAACAATATATCCCACCTGCGCGAACCCTATGTTTTATTTAAGGAATGTCAACAAGAATCTAACATAATAACTACATAACAAATTAAGTTTGTTATAGATTAGAAGTGCTTTGGAGGAAAATAAAGCATGGAGGTGGAATAAGGAGTATAGAGAGTAGCAGGGGGTGTAGGAGAGCTGGGTACAGTATTTTCAAAATAGATTGGTCATGGAAGCCTTCAATATGCAAATATTTAAAGACAGACTTTGAAGTACACGAGGAAGCAAGTTCTGTGGATATCTAAGAAAGAGCATTTCAGGCAGAAGAAACAGCAAGTGCAAAAGTCCTGAGGCAGAAGTATGCCCCTGGTGACCAAGGAAGATCAATAACTCTTGAGGAAATGGAAAAGAAGTGAGTGTGAGAAAAAATAGGTAGAAATAGGGTCAGAGATAGGAGGACAGATATCATAGGGAGTTTAAGGTCATTGAAGAATTTGACCTTTTACTGTGCATGCATAGAAGAAAGGAAAGCACTAGAAAGTTTTGAGGAGACACATGACAGATCTGACCTATATGTTAACAGGATCATTCTGACTTCTGTGTGGAGGCGTTAGGTAACCACGTAAGAGACCGCTGTGATAATCCAAGTGAGACAAGATAGTAGATTGGGGAAGGGTAGTAGCACAGAGACGGGTGAGAAGTGTTAAGATTCTAGATGCCTTTGCAGGTATTGCCAACATCATCTGTTCATAGTTTGGAGGAGAGATGGGATAGAAAAAACAGAGGCAGGATGATGCCAAGGATTTTCACCTGAGCAAATGGAAGGATTTGGTTCCTGTTAACTGAGGGCAGATTTTGTTTTGCTTTGTTTTGTTTTGTTTTTTCGTGTGCTCACTCAGACGAGTGAGCACGCTGGTACTTAAGATCAATATTAGATGAGTTACTTGTTTATTTTTTAACCACTTAGTAGTATGAGTTTTCCTGCAGTTATCAAGCAAAAAGTGGTACTATTTCAAATTGATTTATGTTATTGTGGCAATAGGTTAGTCCTTAGTTTTGTTTTTTTAAAGATTGATTCATAAGGAATAAATTAGGCTGTAACTCCTTTTTCTATGTCATTTCTGTTATTTATTACTAAACTATAGATGTATAGAGAAAAATACACTGGTATGTTCTGATTAATTCCAGTATGCTGAGAGCAATGAATTGTGTTCCATCTGAAAATAAACCCATCCTCAGCTAGGAAATCTGTGAGAGAAAAGGAAGGTTCATATTATTTTTTTAAAAAAGATTGATAGAATATTTCTACATGTTAAATCTGGGAGAAAAATAGAAAGAAAGTAGCTCCAATATTATTGTTCAGGAAAACTGTTAGGATAGTAGCATCAGCCATGGTTACTGAAGTTTGGGTGTGTGAACAGATTCTTCAGGGTTGTGGTGGCAGGAGGTGGAGAGGACTAAACTGATGGAATTATTAAACTGTTTTTTATTTGTTAATCTTGATTAGAATGATGGTTTCATCACATGCCCTATGGGCTAAAGAGAATGAATGAGTTAGCACTCTTGACGACCACCTGGTAGATGACTGGCTGAAGACCAGGGAATGACCAATGTGTGTGCAGGATGAGTCCCTGACACTAATTACCTCAGGTAGCTGCTGTGTTACAGCTTAGCTCACATGTTAAGTGTGGGATATCTGCTAAGTCTCTTTTGGTATAAGCCACCTGAAATTGAAGGAGATTAACGTAAGCATAAAGGTGGCTGGTGTGATGGGTGAGGGCTGCCTTTATTGGAAGGATGCTCAGAGAATCACAGGAAGTCCTAATCAACCAGACCTTGAAAAGGACAGACAACAAGGAAGCCTAGGGAATCTTAGGATTCTTAGGAACAAGTAGGAGATGTACCAGCGATGAGCAAAAATTGGTATCTTGGGAGTCATGGAACGATCAAGTGGGAAAAGAAGGAATCAATGGTCTAAGAGATGAGAAAGCAAACAAGTTAAACATTCAGAGGGGCACTGGAGTCATCCACGGCAATTTTAGAACTTGGATTAGAAAGGGCCATAAATCAGATTCCAAAGTCTCTAGTGACTGATGGTACCACAAGTGAGAGACTAGAAGTTCAGTGAATGGCAGGAGAAAGGAAAGTAGAAAGGTAATGTTTTGGAAGCCTCATGGTGCAGAGAAAGGACATGCCTCCCACCACTGGACCAGCAAGTAGATAAAAATGAGCCTCCATTAGCAGAACATTTCACAATAAACCACATTTCAGTTAAGGCCACATGTTAGGGGTAGAAAATGGCTGTCTTGGGGGTTGAATAAAAATAGCAGGCATTTGAGACAGTTTATTTAGTTTGTCACAGAATTACAAGTGACTCAGACCCACTCGTTCTTGGGAGGACCCCAAGCACTTTAGGAGAAGTCAGATCTGATGTAATTAGTTATTACTCCTTCTGGCCTTTTCTGTTTCCCCTTTCAGAAACGTATGATGAAATGATAATGACTATCATATAAATCAGCAGAGGTTTCTTGTGATATTTTATTTACTTTTCCTTAATGTAGACACAAATCCCATTAGGCAATGACTAGGTTGTTTCTGTGTTTTGAATAACATCAAGCGGACTCTTAGTGCACTCCAGAAATGTTAATCTCAGCTACTTTGCCAAATCTCAAAGGCTCAGATTGGCTTTGATAGATTTTCTTTTTCTTAAGATATTTGTCAGATCACAGTGCTTTCTATAAATGTATATTGTAATTGAGTAAGGATACTTTACTAAATAACAATGTGATAAACAAATGCTTCACTCATTGGAGGAGAAATGTTAACACCTGAACAACACGCAGTGCTACTCTCAGTGTTAGGGGAGCTGCAGAAGACATTGGATTGTTTTCCAAGACTATAATATCATTAGAGAAAAACCATATGCACAAGTAAAACAACTATATGTAAATGAACAGTTTTAAATGCATCTAACAATTTACCAGAATCACACACACACACAGAGAAATCAGGGATGGTTTACATTCTGTGGCAGATAAATTAAAAATTATCTTAGTTGCTCATTCTACTTTGTAGTTTTATGAAGAATTTGCAAGAAAAAGTGAATAGTAAAGATTTGCATTTGAATTATAAGCAGATATTGTGATACAACTCAAATAAATGAAGGATAAGAATTATTTTGAGTAACTATCCACTTCTCATTGGGCTGCTAAGCTTTCTGGCCCTTTTCTGCAACAGAGATCACATTGTACACCTTGTCTTTATTCGTAGCAATTAAGATTTTCCCCTTATATATTCTGGAAAACCACATTCTATAAATAAGTGACAATTTTCTTGTTTTTCTTTGTTTTTGTATTCTCAAACTGTTTTCTCAGAAAACCTCTTGATGGATCAGTTAATTTTTATATATATAATTTTGTATTGAATGAAAGATTTTAAAAATTTTATAGTGCTTTACAATTTCCAAAAGTTTCACACACATGACTTCATATAAACCCATGATAACCCTTTTTCCCCCACCCCTATATGCCCACCCCCACAAGTGGTAACAACTAGTTTGTTCTTTTTATCTGTGTCTGCTTTTTTATTTTTTAATTTAATTTAATTTATTTTTTTATACAGCAGGTTCTTATTAGTCATCAATTTTATACACATCAGTGTATACATGTCAATACCAATTGCCCAATTCATCACACCACCATCCCCAACCCCTCGTGACTTTCCCCCTTTGGTGTCCATACATTTGTTCTCTACATCTGTGTCTCAACTGTTCTCTACATCTGTGTCTCAACTTCTGCCCTGCAAACCGGTTCATCTGTACCATTTTTCTAGGTTCCACATATATGCGTTAATACATGATATTTGTTTTTCTCTTTCTGACTTACTTCACTCTGCATGACAGTCTCTAGATCCATCCATGTCTCAACAGATGACTCAGTTTTGTTCCTTTTTATGGCTGAGTAATATTCCATTGTATATATGTACCACATCTTCTTTATCCATTCATCTGTTGATGGGCATTTAGGTTGCTTCCATGACCTGACTATTGTAAATAGTGCTGCAATGAACATTGGGGTGCATGTGTCTTTTTGAATTATGGTTTTCTCTGGGTATATGCCCAGTAGTGGGATTGCTGGGTCATATGGTAATTGTACTTTCAGTTTTTTAAGGAATCTCCATACTGTTCTCCATAGTGGCTGTATCAATTTACATTCCCACCAACAGTGAAAGAGGATTCCCTTTTCTCCACACCCTCTCCAGCATTTGTTGTTTGTAGATTTTCTGATGATGCCCATTCTAACTGGAGTGAGGTGATACCTCATTGTAGTTTTGATTTGCATTTCCCTAATAATTAGTGATGTTGAGCAGCTTTTCATGTGCTTCTTGGCCATCTGTATATATTCTTTGGAGAAATGTCTATTTACGTCTTCTGCCCATTTTTGGATTGGGTTGTTTGTTTCTTCAATGTTGAGCTGCATGAGCTGTTTATCTATTTTGGAGATTAGCCCTTTGTCCCTTGATTCATTTGCAAATATTTTCTCGAATTCAGAGGGTTGTCTTTTAGTCTTGTTTATGGTTTCCTTTGCTGTGCAAAAGCTTTGAAGTTTCATTAAGTCCCATTTGTTTATTTTTGTTTTTATTTCCATTACTCTAGGAGGTGGATCAAAAAAGATCTTGCTGTGATTTATGTCAAAGAGTGTTCTTCCTATGTTTTCCTCTAAGAGCTTTATAGTGTCTGGTCTTACATTTTGGTCTCAAATCCATTTTGAGTTTATTTTTGTGTATGGTGTTAGTGAGTGTTCTAATTTCATTCTTTTACATGTAGCTATCCAGTTTTCCCAGCACCACTTATTGAAGAGACTGTCTTTTCTCCATTGTATATTCTTGCCTCCTTTGTCATAGATTAGTTGACCTTAGGTGTGTGGGTTTATCTCTGGGCTTTCTATCTTGTCCCACTGATCTATGTTTCTGTTTTTATGCCAGTACCATATTGTCTTTGTATTATAGTCTGAAGTAAGAGAGTCTGACTCCTCCAGCTCCGTTTTTTTTCCCTCAAGACTGCTTTGGCTATTTGGGGTCTTTTGTGTCTCCATACAGTTTTTAAGGTTTTTGTTCTAGTTCCGTAAAAAATGCCATTGGTAATTTGATAGGGATTGCATTGAATCTGTAGATTGCTTTGGGTAGTAAAGTCATTTTCACAATATTGATTCTTCCATACCAAGAACATGGTATATCTCTCCATCTGTTGGTATCACCTGTAATTTCTTTCATCAGTGTCTTATAGTTTCCTGCATACAGGTCTTTTGTCTCCCCAAGTAGGTTTATTCCTAGGTATTTTATTCTTTTTGTCGCAATGGTAAATGGGAGTGCTTCCATAATTTATCTAACAGATTTTTCATCATTAGTGTATAGGAATTCAAGAGATTTCTGTGCATTAATTTTGTATCCTTCAACTTTACCAAATTCATTGATTACCTCTAGTAGTTTTCTGGTGGCATTTTTAGGATTCTCTATGTATAGTATCATGTCATCTGCAAACAGTGACAGTTTTCCTTCTTCTTTTCCAATTTGTATTCCTTTTATTTCTTTTTCTTCTCTGATTGCCATGTCTAGGACCTCCAAAACTATGTTTAATAATAATGGTGAGAGTGGACATCTTGTCTTGTTCCTGATCTTAGAGGAAATGCTTTCAGTTTTTCACCATTGAGAATGATGTTTGCTGTGGTTTGTCGTATATGGCCTTTATTATGTTGAGGTAGGTTACCCCATGCCCACTTTCTGAAGAGTTTATATCATAAATGGGTGTTGAATTATGTCAAAAGCTTTTTCTGCATCTATTGAGATGATCATATTGTTTTTCTTCTTCAATTTGTTAATATGGTGTATCACACTGATTGATTGGCATATACTGAAGAATCCTTGTATCCCTGGGGTAAATTGCACTTGATCATGGTGTATGATCCTTTTAATGTGTTGTTGGATTCTGTTTGCTAGTATTTTGTTGAGGATTTTTGCATCTATATTCATCTGTGATATTGGTCTTTAATTTTCTTTTTTTGTAGTATACTTGTCTTGTTTTGGTATCAGGGTGATGGTGGCCTCATAGAATGAGTTTGGGAGTGTTCCTTCCTCTGCAATTTTTTGGAAGAGTTTGAGAAGGATGGGTGTTAATTCTTCTCTAAATGTTTGATAGAATTCACCTGTGAAGCCATCTGGTCCTGGACTTTTGTTTGTTGGAACATTTTTAGTCACAGTTTCAATTTCATTACTTGTGATTGGTCTGTTCAAATTTTCTGTTTCTTCCTGGTTCAGTATTGGAAGGGTATACCTTTCTAAGAATTTTTCCATTTCTTCCAGGTTGTCCATTTTATTGGCATACAGTTGCTTGTAGTAGTCTCTTAGGATGCTTTGTATTTCTGAAGTTTCTGTTGTAAACTCTTTTCCATTTCTAATTTTATTGATTTGAGACCTCTCCCTCTTTTTCTTGATGAGTCTGGTTAATGATTTATCAATTTTGTTTATCTTCTCAAAGAACCAGCTTTTACTTTTATTGACCTTTGCTATTGATTTCTTCATTTCTATTTCATTTATTTCTGCTCTGATCTTTATGATTCCTTTCCTTCTACTAACTTTGGGTTCTGTTTGTTCTTCTTTCTCTAATTGCTTTAGGTGTAAGGTTAGATTGTTTATTTGAGATTTTTCTTGTTTCTTGAGGTAGGCTTGTATAAGTATAAACTTCCCTCTTAGAACTGCTTTTGCTGCATCCCATAGGTTTTGGATCATCATGTTTTCATTGTCATTTGTCTCTAGGTAGTTTTTGATTTCCTCTTTGATTTCATCAGTGATCTCTTGGTTATTTAATAACGTATTGTTTAGCCTCCACATGTTTGTGTTTTTTACGTTTTTTTCCTGTAATTGATTTCTAATCTCATAGCTTTGTGGTTAGAAAAGATGGTTGATATCATTTCAATTTTCTTAAATTTAGTGAGTCTTGATTTGTGACCCAAGATAAGATCTATCCTGGAGAATGTTTCATGCGCACTTGAGAAGAAAGTGTAATCTGCTGTTTTTGGATGGAATGTCCTATAAATATCAATTGAATCTATCTGGTCTATTGTGTCATTTAAAGCTTCTGTTTCCTTATTTATTTTAATTTTGGATGATCTGTCCATTGGTGTAACTGAGGTGTTAAAATCCCCCACTATTATTGTGTTACTGTCCATTTCCTCTTTTATAGCTGTTACCTGTTGCCTAATGTATTGAGGTACTCCTATGTTGGGTGCATATATATTTATAATTGTTATATCTTCTCCTTGGATTGATCCCTTGATCTTTATGTAGTGTCCTTCTTTGTCTCTTGTAACATTCTTATTTTAAAGTCTATTTTATCTGATATGAGTATTGCTACTCCAGCTTTCTTTTGGTTTCCATTGGCATAGAATATCTTTTTCCATTCCCTCACTTTCATTCTGTATGTGTCCCTAGGTCTGAAATGTGTCTCTTGTATATATAGACAGCATATATATGGGTCTTGTTTTTGTATCCATTCAGCAAGCCTGTTTCTTTTGGTTGGAGCATTTAATCCATTTACATTTAAGGCTATTATCGATATGTATATTCCTATTACCATTTTCTTAATCGTTTTGGGTTTGTTTTTGTAGGTCCTTTTCTTCTCTTGTGTTTCCCACTTAGAGAAGTTCCTTTAGCATTTGCTGTAATGCTGGTTTGTTGGTGCTGAATTCTCTTAGCTTTTGCTTGTCTGTAAAGCTTTTGATTTCTCCATCGAATCTGAATGAGATCCTTGCCGGGTAGAGTAATAGTAGTTGTAGGTTCTTCCCTTTCATCACTTTAAGTATATCATGACACTCCCTTCTGGCTTGTAGAGTTTCTGCTGAGAAATCAGCTGTTAACCTTATGGGAGTTCCCTTGTATGTTATTTGTCATTTTCCCCTTGCTGCATTCAATAATTTTTCTTTGCCTTTATTTTTTACCCATTTGATTACTATGTGTCTCAGCATGTTTCTGCTTGGGTTTATCCTGTAATGGACTCTCTGTTTTTCCTGGACTTGGGTGGCTATTTCCTTTCCCATGTTAGGGAAGTTTTTGACTATAATCTCTTCAAATATTTTCTCTGGTCCTTTCTCTCTCTCTTCTCCTTTTGGGACCCCTACAATGTGAATGTTGTTTTGTTTAATATTGTCCCAGATGTCTCTTAGGCTGTCTTCATTTCTTTTCATTCATTTTTCTTTATTCTATCCTGCAGTAGTGAATTCCACCATGTTGTCTTCCAGGTCAGTTATCCATTCTTCTGCCTCGGTTATTCTGCTATTGATTCCTTCTAGTGTAGTTTTCATTTCAGTTATTGTATTGTTCATCTCTGTTTGTTTGTTCTTTAATTCTTCTAGGTCTTTGTTAAACATTTCTTCTATCTTCTCAATCTTTGCCTCCATTCTTTTTCCTAAGTCCTGGATCATCTTCACTATCATTATTCTGAATTCTTTTTCTGGGAGGTTGCCTATCTCCACTTTATTTAGTTGTTTTTCTGGGGTTTTAGCTTGTTTTCTTCATCTGGTACATAGCTCTGTGCCTTTTCATCTTGTCTGTCTTTCTGTGAATGTGGTTTTTGTTCCACAGGCTGCAGGATTGTAGTTCTTTCTTCTGCTGTCTGCCCTCTGGTGATGGATCAGTCTTGATTAGAAAAGATCAAATCACGGGGCTGATTGCATCCATAGCTTTGCCAACAATATGTCATTATTTAAATATCCAGTGAGGTTGATTTTTAAAACTCATACATTTCGCTTTTGAGAGATAAGAGATCATGCATGCCTGTGGCCAACTCTCCAATAAAAGAGCCAACATTTTATGAAGACATACCAGTGCCTGTTGTAGGTATTTTATTTTCAGGGGTTCATTAACTGTTCATAGCAGCCTTGTGAGGTAAGTACTGTTATCTCCATTATACAAATGAAAAAAGTGAAACTTAGTGGTTATGTGGGCTCTACTAGTGCTTTCCATTATTCACAAACAGAGGTAGCTTTTCAGCCCAGCCATTGTTCTTAACTTCTATGCTAGTTTCCCTCCTTCTCAGAAATTTGGAATCTTTTCATTTTTAATTTGACTGCCTTAGTTCAGGGCTTCATCATTTTGTTCAAATCCAAACTAGTTATTTAGCACTTAAAGCCTTTCATGATCTTGCTCATGTCAGCTCATTTATAGTTAAATCATCTGAGGCTTCTAAGAAGTTAAGTGTCTTGCCTATGGTCATACAGCTAAAAAAAATACCAGAGATGGAATTTAGCTGCAACTTCGGGAATAAGGGATACAATTCTTAGTTAAAATCTTGGGACCAGAATCAATAATAAAAGTCTAACCTAAAACTTTTTTATGCAGTCCAGCATAAATATATGGATTTTCTACCTTCACTGAAAGTCAATAGATGCTAGTTTTATTGGAACCCAGGAGAAACGAAAAATCCAATAAAGCCACTCCTCCACAGAGTCAGCCAAGTTCCAGCCTCTTGAAGTTCAAAGTGGCTGGTTCCATCTGTTATGAGAATATGGAATCTATGTAGCACACATACATGCACATGCACGCACACAGACACACACACACGCTTTCTATTAAAGTGATGCAGGAAAAAAAAATCCATTAAAACCAGAAACTAGATTTTTGATTGTCTAGACTAACAAGTTTGTTTGAGATTTTGTCTTATTTTTGTGTATGTAGTTTTGAGTCTTTGTAAACAATTGTTAGTGTTAAAAGCATTTTTTTTTTTAGTCACGAGGGCACAAAAATTATTAGAATTTGTAAACTCAAATGAAATATTGAATTATACCATGAGGGAAGGTGGTAACTGATACAGATTTTTAGACCCCAAAGACGTATATCAATCCCCATGGACAGTGTAAAGACTTCAGCAATGCTGTTCTGAGCTAGTTAAAAATTCTTAAATATATTTTCAAGGGTAATGCCTCATGGAAAATATTGAACTAGTTGCCAAAACTTCTCACAAACATGGATTCTGTTGTGCAAAATTATCATTTACTTCATAAAGATTTTTGGATCTCTACATTAATATTAACCCTTTAAAAGGAATAGTTTCCTCTTTTACGTTATTTTTATTTTTTTCCAAACATTTTTTATTTTCACACAATAATTTCTAAGAGCAGGGCTATCTAAGACAAGTGTCAGCAAACTGCAGCCCATAGGTCAAATCCAGCATGCTACTTATTTTTGTATGGCCCTCAAGCTAAGAATGCTTTTTACACTTTTATATAGTTGAAAAACATCAAATGAAAAATAGTTCAAGATGTAAAAACTATGAAATGCAAATTTCAGTGTCCATAAACAAACTTTTATTGGAACACAGACCTGTTCATTCATCTAATTGTTGCTTATGGCTGCTTTCATGCTACAGTGGCAGCACTGACATTTGATTAGTGGAAACAGAGACCCTGTAACCTGCAAAACTGAAGCATTTAATATCTGGATCTTTGCAGTAAAAATTTGCTAAATCCTGATCTAAGGCAATCGTTTTTAAGTCTTCTAAAATTACTTTTAACGTGGAAGACATCTGTTTCCTTTTTTTCCAAAATGTGAACCTCCTTTGATTTACTTTTATCAGGTCTCTCTCAAGGCCTAGCATATTCACTGTATCAGTAAAATTGGTAATGTCAGCCATTAAGAGGATTAAAGACTTAATTATAAGAAATATTTTCTTGAGAGAATATTTTCTAAACAGAGGCCTGTGTTGAAAGGATGGCTCTGGAAATCTCATTTTTAAAAGAAAAAAAAACTTGTTCTTCTTCAGACTCTATGTTATAATTGAAAGAGTGTGAATTTTGACTCAAATTCCTGGGTAGGATATTCGATCTGTCTTTTACAGTGAATGGGGGGTAATTATATCAACTTCATAAGTTTGTTGTGAAGTGTAAATGTAATAAGTTTTATAAACGAGTCAAGTTTTGAGGGTACTATTCTAATTTGTAATAGGTTGTCAATGTATTTTAATCCTTCTCTGTGTCTACTCGAATGCTAGCTGGGCTCTCTGTTGTCTTAAGGCAAAAACTAGATCTAGAGTCCTATGTAACAGCTCTAACAAAATAGGCTAGGAGTGAGTGGTCGGATTTTGTATTTTTTTTTTTAATGTATCAAACACTTATTCTGATTTTTAGTTTATAAATCCAGTCTCTGCATGTGCTTTCTCCTTAAGGGCACCATGTTTCACCCTAAGCATGGCCATATAGGTGTCTACCTACACTTCCCCATAAGTACCATGCATTTCATGTTTACTACAGTGTGTTTAATTTGCATTATTTCAGGTTCCTACACTATGAGTTTAGACACTTCAGGTTAATAAGCACTATAAAAATTATTTCTCTCATTTATTCTAGCATTGTAAGGGTAATTACATCTTAGTAGTGTGACACCATTGTGAATCTGTTGCGATGACCAGAATTACAATGGCAGATGGCAACCCAAGGACATTATTATTGCAATTTACTGTTGTATTTTCACAAGTTTTAAATTTAAATCCTCAGCTGAAAGGGTGCCACAAGATTGAAGAAAGTACATTTAAAAGGAAACAACTTGTGCAACCTTTCATGAATCAGCATATTGATTCTATCATTCTTTTAGGTCTTCAAGGCATATGTCTTATTTTGATGTACCACTGTGGTTTTAACATTATCGCCTGGAAAGGAAGACTTTATTGTCTCAGTTTTTACTCTAGTATTGGTACTTTTGCTTTAACATTCACTACCATATGTGAGACAGTGAGTATATTAACAAATTAGAGGATTTTTAAGTGATTCTAGTTGTACTGTTTCTGTCTTGAATTAATGCATTTATTTTCATTGTTTAGAAATGTAACAAAAAATAGGTTTTTTTTAACCTGGAGTAGCATGTAAAACCATGTAAAAGAAAACTCATGTGAACACAGAGACATATACACATATAGATATATAAGGCAAGTTTTCTGAATTAACTTGTAACACAAATTTTCAAATTATGGAACTAATAATTTTATTCCTTTCCCATCTGCCTCCTCTGATTCCACACGGCAGCTCCCAGACCATTTAATGAGCAAAAAGATCATCAAGACTGTTAGAAAAAGGCCAGATTTAAGATACTTTGGTTTGAAGTAAGGGCATGAGCTCTTAGTTATGAATGCAGAATCTTCAGCAAACGCCTTTTGTGAATATATTAGCTTCTTAGGTGCCTTTTTTCTTTCTTAATGATAAACTGAGTCTCATTTACTAAGTTTATGAAATAATTGGCCTATCAATGAGAGGTGTTTGAGTACGTACAAATGAAGCAAAGATTCTGCCTCAGAGGACAAAATCAATAGACTTTACGAGCCTTAGTAGTGGCTGAAATGGGGAGACTGGACTCAAATGAGCCCAGTTCTCACGATGATATTACGAGCAGCAGGTATACATTTATAAGCTCTTTAGATTACAAGTGATTTATTACTACTGAAAATTAAATATACAAAGTTTGTTTTTTCATTAATTAGAATGAAAAGAAAGAGACCGGACTAGCATGCAGAAGAACGCATATAATCTGTGACTTCTCTTACCTATACCATATCACTTAGTAAGCAGTTGTTAGACATGAACCACTAATAGCTACTACACTTGACAGGTGATTCTGTATCATCTGTATTATCTGTAACTCTTTATTTATATCTCTCTAAAGTGTTGGGCATTGTCCAAATGTGATTAGCCTACGATAGGATAGTAGAGGCAAATGTCTTCCATTAAAAAATGTAAAGTAGTTGCTCTGTTCAATTTTGTAAGAAGCTTTATATTAGTGTCTGCATTTTACAAAGTTAATATTAGATGTTCTGTTAACATTTCAAAATTTGTAGTTGTGACCCAATAATATAGTTGTTCTGATTTAAAATCATGCTTCTGGGGTTAATATTAGGTAAATATAACACTTAAACTTAAATTGGTCATTGTGTTTTCAAATATTTATTGAGTATCTATTGTCAAACACTGGGAATGCAATGATGATTAAGTGAAGTGTTCTCTACTCTGCATCCCATTTGATCAACTCCTACAGAGAGAGGTACTGAGAAAAAGTCTCACCTCAGGAGCTCTCGGCATCAGTGATTGATGGCAGATGTCCTTGATGGTAAGAGTGGAGTTTAGGGATGGTGATCTGTACCCCACACAACTTTCTATCTCTCAGCTGATTCAGGGATGATATTTGGGGGTGAAATGAGTAAATCAGTGTTTCCTAAATTTAGCTGATCAACACAATGGCCTGATGAACCTATTTTAAAAGTTGAATTTTTTTAAGAAATTAAAGTTGAACACAAGGAAAACACAAGCCAGACCAAAAGGTTATAAGACAGTGAACATATATCTCTTCCCTTACCTAGACTGTAAATCTTATTTCAAGAAGGGATTAGTGTAAATAGTTTTTGTATGCTTCCAGAAATTTGCAATGTATGTATGTATTTGTGTAGCACATGGAAAAAAATATATGTATACAGTAAACACTTTTAATCTTTTATTTTGCTAAAATAGGTTTATTTATGATACCATTATGCATGTGGCTTTTTCTTCTCAATATATCTCCATTTGAGGACCTTTTAAAAATTCAGATTACTAGACCTCCACAGGCTCTGCTTGAGTGTATCTAGAAGAAAAACTCCAGAAATATTTATATTTAAAAAGCTGATCAGGTAATTCCAATGGTCAGTCATATTGAAAAATTTTGCAGTAGGTAATCTATAATATTCCTTTTAGCTCTAAGAGTTTTAGATTCTGAGATATGTCCATATAACTGATAAAATTGTGACAGTATCATTGGTTCTTCATAAAACCATCATCTGTTTAGTCTTGACAATTAAATAACTTTGACCTTAGATCTTCTTTGGGTCTTACTTCACATTTCTTTAAAGTTAGAGAAGCATTGTATGGGTTATGCAAAATGGGCTTATAGAAATGAGTCATTAGCAGAATATTTGAGGTATAAAAGCACACCTCAAAGTGCCAAATATGCACATACTAGAAAAATTACAGTCCATGATGTAGCTTAAATTTCAACTGGAAACGTTCATCTAACTGTTCTTGTGAGCAGAAGCACTCAACTGTGTTGGACTCAACCAGCAACATTGATTTTACATGTTCCTCTCCCTTCAGCTGAAAAGAATCAAGTTAAATCTGTAGGGAATGAAAACTAAACAGCCCTTAACATGAAGGTCCGTGTCCTGTTACATTTATCTTGTAGGTTAAAATCACTCATTGATCACTAATCACCTGTGGTTGTTTACACACAACAGGTTCCATGGATAGCACAAAACCACAAAGAGGATTATACATACCACAGGAAGCAATCGATAAAAAAGGCTCATAATGATCTTCCTGAGAGGAAACTGAAAGATTTTCCCTTTGTGACAGTCTGTATTTTTGTGATAGGATTGTCAAAACAGACATAAGGGTTTCCAGCTGACAGAAACATGTGTTTTTAACATTTGGCTTTTGTATCCATTTTCCTTGACTCACTATAATGATATTACAAGTGAAAAAAAATCATTTTAAAATTTATTTTAATAGACAATTAAATTCTTGCTTTGTATTTTTGCTCAAATAGAAACATGCCTTTTGTCACCTTTAGAGTATTACTGGGTTATTTTTGCCTTTGTTTTTGTTTTTTGCCTTGCTTTTGCATAAAGCATCCACTCAAGTCCACTTTTATCATCTAACAAGCTGGATGATATTTATCTTAGTGTTCTTAAAAAGTGGTTCAGTCAGTGTATCTTCAAGTCAAAAATGATTATTTGGTCTTAAAAAGCACATTGTGTATAATAAACTTAAATATATTGAAACTTATGCTTCAAGCACTGATCTATGAACAGAAAATAAAGTCATGATTAAATTAAAACTCACCTTTAAAAATGTCTTGTATCTTGTAGATTTTGGTCTACAGTATACATTATACCTCATTCTCATCAGAGGAAATAATGGAACCCATTAACTTGATCAACATAAATTTATCTTTCCTGAGTTTTGTCCTGAAACATTTATATAAAACTATAGATTTGATATTCTCCATTCTGAAAAGCCAATGTGAACAAATTAAATTTCAAAATGAGTCTTTTACTCCAACTCCCAATAACAAAATGAAGGAGACTGACCCATCTGAGAACACTTGAACATAGGGAGACAACATCTCATCTAAAATTCCTTGAGATCTTCCCATAATCATATTCTATTATTTCCTGATTTCATAAAGCAACCTTATAATTTCTCCCCAGATGATATTTGATAGTGACATAATTCTCATAAACAGTTTAAGATTATTGAATCTCTGTGTGCATTTGTCAACCAGGTGCTCTTGAAACCAGCCAGCTGCTTATTATTTTACATTTATAGTAATAAATATTGACATACTGTATTATATGAACACTCACTATAAATGGCTTTAATGATCATCATTTACCACCATTTATTTTCACTGCTTCTGAAACTTCACAATTCTTACCCCATTTTCCATAATTATAGAACATTGTACTTAAATGTTACACTTGGTACACTTTGGTAAAAGGGCTTTAGAGGAGCTTTCAGGGGTTAATTATGGGGAGAAAACAGTGGAAGTTGTCTAGCTGTATAAATGTGTATAGACTTTGAGAGTGAATGTCAATATCCACATGCCAGATAGTTTTGTTTGCTGCTCCAATTATATGAAGATCACAGTATGGAATCATAATTTGCTCCCCAAACTACCCAGGCCTTCCAGAATACTGCCTGAAATTAAATATTCCGCTCATGTATGGCTTATGAAAACTTGAATGGCAGTTCATTTTCACAACACATGACAAACATAAAAGAAATTGTGAATTAATTTTAAACCCTGCTTAGTGAAGTCTTATCAAATTGATGGCACCCTTTGTCTCACTGAAGTCAGGCATCAGAGTTGATGTGCTTAATTAGAATCAGGCATCTCTAAATGTTTTCGAGTGACAGCTTGGATCATCCTATTGCACCTCCCCATGGTTTAAAGCCTAAAACAAAACAATTGGCTTAAAAGGTTGACTGGATATGACTTTCACTTCATGCACTACATTAAACACATCAGAATGTATTATTAAGCTGGATGTTCCAATCAACGAAAGCCAAAGGCTTTTTAGGGCTTGTTTAGATAGATGGATGGTTAGAGAGAGAAGAGAGAGAGAGAGGGATAGATAGATGATAGATAGATAGATTGATAAAAATATTATTTTTGTATTGACTTATGTGTCCTTGACTCTCAAACAGTTTTTCTTTAATTTCTTTCAAGGGAAAACAAGATGAAGTTAGAATTAACTGTCCTTCTGCCATCATCTCTGGATTATTCAGAAGCCAACTATGCATTTGATGAATTATTTAGACATTGTCTCTCCCATTTTGGCCATTTTGCTATTCATTAGACACCATCATCAGCTTCTAATTGACACTATACCATGAACACATGGGCATTATCTACCTTAAAAGCATTCTACTTATGAACAACATCCACAATGTTACAGGACACTGGCTCTTTGTTCTTAAGTAGATGCCAACACTGATGGAGGAAGCTGCCCACTGCTCCACATTTGTAGAACTTTGATGATCCTTCTTTACCCACTATTAAATGCGTTCTTAGCTTTGGAGTATTTTTTCCAGGGAAATATCATGATCAGGAATATTGAGGAAAATATATATTTGTATTTCTATTTATATAAAACACACTATATATATATATATATATATATATATATATATATATATATATATATATATATATATATTTAGTGAAGCACTGTCTGTATTTTTGCCAGCTTATAATGATTGCTATACTGTTTTAGAGCTAAGAGCTATATGGTAGGGCAAGTTTAGACTTACATCTGCTTAATTAACTCATAAAAGTAACCCCAGAAAGAAAAACTGACTCTAATGGTACTGGTTTGAAACAGGATCAAAATGTAAACCTGACCTCTGTTATTCAATGGAGACTAGCCTAGTAGCCATTATAGGATGAGGGTGAGACACCTCAGGTTGATTCAGATGGTTATGATGTGGTTCAGATTTTACTGTATTTCCAGCATACTCCAATCTCGGAACAACACCAACAGTTACTGAACGTGGGGCATGAGCTTTAGAGTTCGAGGTTTAAAGACTTTTTTTTTTCAATTTGGAGGGGAAACAAAGTTTCCATCCATTAAGAGCAAAATGCAATCAAAAGAGAAGTGAAACTCTTGTGCCTATGGGAATAAACCTGTATTTGTTTCCCTTTTTTTCATAGTTTATTACAGCTTCAAATATTTCCTTGCATGACTGATAGTCTTCCATTAAAATAGTGATAGTCATGACAAGGATGAAAGGTACAGATCTGGGCGTTAGTGTTAAAACTAAATTTTCATATGCTAATTTAATTAAAAGTGCAGTATATTTACTTTTAATTCTCTTTTTAGACTGAGAGTTTAGCATATTAGTAGCCCTGAAAGTAATAAAGGACATAACATAGTCTTAAACATGTTTTCTTTGGAAGCACTTCCATATTAATTACTTTTTTTTTTTTATACATACTAATTTTTTCTTTTTTTTCGGTACGCGGGCCTCTCACTGTTGTGGCCTCTCCCGTTGTGGAGCACAGGCTCCGGATGCACAGGCTCAGTGGCCATGGCTCACGGGCCCAGCCGCTCCGCGGCATGTGGGATCCTCCCAGACCGGGGCACGAACCCGTGTCCCCTGCATCAGCAAGGACCCTCAACCACTGCGCCACCAGGGAAGCCCCATATTAATTACTTTTTTAAAGGGGCCTTATGTATCTCTCTACACCTTGTAACTCCAGCGAGATCCTTGCTGAGCCACCCACCCTTTCTTTGCATTTCAGAATCAGTTCTTCAGGTTTCAGTGCGGCACCCATTACTCCCACCAGGAAAACAAGCCAGATCAGGAAAGGCTAGAAGTTAATTCCAGTGAAAGGCCATTCATAATCAATTACATTTGAGCTTTTTTCTTCCTTAGGTACTTGGAGTGTCTGCTCCTACTTGAGTTGAGTAACATTTTGTGTTATCTGCTTTATCAGGGAATGCTAAGAATTGAAAATGAACCAAATGATTAAAGCTTTTGGAGGAATCCAACTTCTTAGGTTTAGGAGGGTTTGTGCTTTTGTTGTATTTTACAGGCAAATTCCCTTTCCTGCCATCTGATTTTTCACATCTCCTACTATTATTGCCTATAAAAGTAAGAACAGCATTTAGGGAGCCCAACAAAGCTTCCCAAGTGTGACACTATGACATTTCGTTATTCCAGAACCACTTCAGGAAGCAATGTTGTATTTCTACTTAACATTTAATGTTTTGCAGCTGCTAAAGAATTATTCAGTAAGTAGTAAAACAGAGGAAAATCAATCTCTTCATAACATCATTAGTAATAAATATGTTTTCTTATATTTTCCAAGAGAAGTGACAAGAAGTGCAGATAGTGAACAACTACTTGACAGAAAAATAAATGTGCCAGCCAATATTAGACAAAACAAAATAGGAAATAAGAAACTGAAACATTTTATCATTTCTTGTAATAAAGCCTCATTTTAAATGTCCAGTTAATATTACCAGACATTTCCCTGTGCAAGGAGAATTAAAATAAACATCCCAGGAAGAAAACATTGCACTCCTTTCTTAAGGACAATCAGTTCTTACAAGAAAATGTATTTTCATGTTGTATTTTATGATAATTCCAAATTGAGCTCAATTAAAACAGATCATGAATGATCATATGGAAAAAAATACCATATTAAAAAAGGGCAAAAAGTGAACTTCTGTCTCAAGCTTTGTTTACACAAGCAATGTGAAGTCAGTGGAAACCTTCTTGCAGTATCTCCCTGTCGCTCTATGCTGGACTGCAGGGAGAAACTGGGAGGGGCAGCTTCTGGTCCTGGAAAGGTTGGTCGGGACGAACTGTTATCAGTCAGCGATCCCTCTCCTAAACCCAGGGTGTTCACTGTCAGGATGGAGTTTGACTAGCAAGCCTAGTTAGGAGGGAAGAAAGATGTGACTCCAGCAGAAAAGGGAATTCTCCCAATCTAGTCTCATTGATTTTTCCTGTTATCGATTTTGATGTAGCTGGAAAATTGTGAGACTCACTTGTAAGGCTGTCTTCACCTTCTCCATCATCCCCAGGCTATCTGCTATTTGACTACCCCTTTGCTCCTTTCCAGTGTTTTCTAGCCTGATGATTTGATGCACCGTATTTTAATTATCCATTTTGTATTTTTGTTTGCCTCCTGGATTGTTAGCTCCTTGAAGGAAATGACCATGCCAAATTCACATTGGTTGCCCGGAGTTGGTATTCAGTAATCATTATTTGTATAAATTAATATATAATAAAGAGAAGAGTTTTAACCAAAGCTTTATATTTGTTCTGTCTGAGAATTCTATGGGTAACTTTATATTGACAGACTTTGATGGTGAAGAGAAAATGAGATGGAGGCCACTTTCTGAATAATTTAGATCCTTAAGCCCCCTTTACCTGGCCTTAAATAGAAATTTGATTGGATTGCTTTCATCCAATCTGAGCTTCATTTGATCTGATTTGAAAGTCAATAACATTATATGATAGCAGGACTCTAATATATGCCTCATCTGCTTGATATCAGGAGTTTTTTGGAAATTCTGAAATAGATGGTATTTTTCATCACATCTTGGCTTCCTTCAGAGCGGGTGGTGGGACCAGGAACCAGAAATCTCTCTGGTGACGTTGGTTGCATCTGTGCAGCTACCAGCATTTCCTCCTACACCTGTATCCTAACAAATACATTTTTGGATGTGTGTGTAAACCTAATTTCCCTGTGCAGAATGTTAGTGCCTCTGGAGTGTGCAGAGCTGGCTGGAATCTGCACTAAGTGGTTTTGGAATAAGGTTTTCCTTGTCATTATTTGCACGGTCTGTAGTATTCATCTGCAAACCCATGCCATATTATTTGTATGATGCTTGGTGACAGCCTGTGTTGACTTTTAGCTATGATTCTTGATATAATTTAATGAGCTAGAATGCCATTTCCCCTGTAAGAAATATGCACATATTTTCAATGCCAATGAAAAGTTGTTTATTTTACACATATATTATTTTTCTGAATCCAGGATTTCGACTCTTAAAAACATATTAACATGATACATTCAGTATACAAAAATGTACTATTTTCCCACTTGCATTTACAAGTGGTTTGGTCTTCAGCATAACTGAGGGAGGAAAATGTACCCACTTGCTTGTACAAGGCTTGCTTCTTTTCTGCTCTTCCTAATTAGCTTTTAACAAGCTGTCAATCTTCCACTCTATGTGCTGCATTCCTAGGGAAATGACAGGGGTGAGCTGCAGTCTCCCTGTAAAAGTAGACTGCATTTCTTAAGTGAGGGCAGCTCCAGGCTGTCAGGGTGGGCCTTAGCACCACAACTTTGAGTCAAATACAGTATGAGGGGCTTCCCTGGTGGCGCAGTGGTTGAGAGTCCGCCTGCCGATGCAGGGGACGCGGGTTCGTGCCCCGGTCTGGGAAGATCCCACGTGCCGCGGAGCGGCTGGGCCCGTGAGCCATGACCGCTGAGCCTGCGCGTCCAGAGCCTGTGCTCCGCAACGGGAGAAGCCACAACAGTGAGAGGCCCACGTACCGCAAAAATAAATAAATAAATAAATAAACAAACAAATAAATAAAAATTTAAAAAATTAAAATTAAAAAAAATGCAGTATGACTTTTCCTGGTGCCATAAGCCAATGCTGAGTGTGGCGTGTGTATTTATGTGTCTGTGTCATCTGTCTCTTTCCTTAGATATGTCATCAACTTCTTCCACAGAGACTGACTTTCATATAACTGGAAAAAGCCCATTCAATGTTTTTTCTTTTGTTACATTAGATATTTAAAAATAACACCTAGTTTTTAAATAGGAGAAGTAATATGCATTCAGTCTGAAGAAATGTAAGCAACTCAAAAAATTATACTGAATAAACCAAAATAACCTGTTAAGCCACCACACAGATAATCAATTTAATATTCTGGTGCATTTTTGGGGAATATGTAAAAGTTTCTGTTCGTTTGTGTGTGTGTATCTACATACAGATGTTTATTGTTTATTGTTTTGTTCACAGGAAAGGTATATCACATTTTATATTATTTTTGTAGCAGGCATTTTTATTTAGCAATAGTTTATGAATCTTTCCCACATCAGTAACTATTACAGTATGATTTTTAGTATACTGTCATGTGCAATATGATAATTTACTTAACCTATTCCCCCATTAATGGATATTTAGCTCATTTGTCAGTTTTTGCATAAATTATCTCTTTGCATTTCCAGGATCATATTTTTAGGACAGATTCCTAGACATGGAATTATTGAATCAAAGGCTATGTCCATGTTGGATCTTTCTATATCTATTGCAAATTGCCCTACAGAAAGATGAACTCTTCTCATATTTCTACTATTAGAGAATGACTTTCTCTGCACTTGCCTCTGCTCAGTGGGACATTCATTGTCTTTAATCATTAATATGACAAGTGAAATACAGATCTTTTTTTTTTAATTCACATTGGTGAGGTTAAATGGTTATCATATGTTTAATAGTCATTTCATTTAGAAAGAAAAACGAACTTAAGTAGTAGCTTAGTGTCATTTTTGAAAGAGGTTTCTCAAATCACATGGTCTGCCACAATGTTTCACCCATGTCATGTGGCCTGAGACAATTGTCTTAACTTATCTATATAATGTAGACGATAGTGGCAAATACTTCACTGATTAGTTGTTGGGATTAATATATTCCCACATATAATAATAAGAAGGAAAATAATAATATTATAAACATCTCTATGGTACTTACTACATGCCAGGCACTGTCCTTAGTGCTTTATATATGTTAACTCTTTTACTGTATTATGAAGTTATAGATAAAGCATTTAACACAACGCTTGGTACCCTCAATAAACATTAACTGTTATTTTTGTAAATATGTTTTTCTCATGGCATGTGCAGCACAGGGGCTAATGTTATGGATGAAAAGTAATTTTGCTAAAACCTTTGCAAATCATCCACATAAAATTTCTTTAAAATATCCAATACAGAAGTTAACTATTGTGAGCAACAATTTAAATTTTATTTTTTTGCTTAATGTAAGACAAAATTATGAGAAGGATGGATGTTTGAAAAAAATAGATTACTCATTAATATCACTATTATTGACACATCTAGTGCCAGTGTTCAGTGTTCTTACTCATTGCTGGAATTGGAATATACAGATTACATGGAGTAGAATCAAGTAGATATTTAGTGAATTGGAACAGTGGAGGCAATTTATTTGGATAGTCAAAAAAGAAAAAAAAAACAATGATTACTCCATTTTACTGAATTGTACTATCTGCTGCTATCAGAGGTCAAGAAACTGAAAGATCAAACAGTTAACTATTTGTTCATTTGCCCCTCAAAGTCCTGATATTTGGCTTCCAGTGGAGATGAGTGAGTGTTTTATTTATTTATTGTTTTTACATTTGTTTTCCAGATAATATTTATTTAACAAATATCCAATGCAAGACATCATGCTAGACTCTGAGAATTTTTTTTTAATTTAAAAATACTGTTTGCTTATGTTATCTTCTTCTGAAGGAGCAATCAACACTGCTTGCCTTCACTTCCATTTCAAAAACACATAACCTTTAAAATCATCGGTTGATATTCTTTTTGTTTTGTTTTGTTTTAAATTTATTTTTGTATTTTATATTGGAGTATAGTTGATTTACAGTGTTGTGTTATTTTCAGCTGTACAGCAAAGTGATTCAGTTATACATATACATATATCTACTCTTTTTTAGATTCTTTTCTCATATAGGTCATTACAGAGCATTGAGTAGAGTTTCCTGTGCCATACAGTAGGTCCTTAGTAGTTATCTGTTTTATGTATAGTAGTGTGTATATATCAGTCCAAATCTCCCAATTTATCCCTCTCCCCCTTCCACTTTGGTAACCATAGGTTTGTATTCTACATCTGTGACTCCGTTTCTGTTTTGTAAATAAGTTCATTTGTACCATTATTTTAGATTCCACATATAAACAATATCATATATTTTTATTTCTCTGTCTGATTTACTTCACTCAGTATGACAATAAATAGGTCCATCCATGTTGCTGCAAATGGCATTATTTTGTTCTTTTTATGGCTGAGTAGTATTCCATTGTGTATATATACCACATCTTTACCCATTCCTCTGTCAATGGACATTCAGGTTGCTTCCATGAGTGAGTGTGTTTTAAAGTTAGTATCAACATTTAAGACTCTGTGAGGCAATGCAGGAGGGGGCATAGAGATATGGATATGAGCATACACATTTTGGTGTCAGAAAACCACAGGCCTGCCACTTTGAGCTGGCTGGCACTGGGAATGTTACTTAAATTCTCCAGGTTCTGATTTCTTTACTTACAAAATGAGGATATTTACCTCAGAATTTAATGTGAGAATTAAATGAGATAAGGAATGCCAAACGTATAGCACAGGGCCGGGAACACAAGGCACATTACTAAACTAAATGTTAGTTGTTGATTTTATAATTATTACCATATGGAAAGTGCTGAATTATCCAACATGTGTTCTGTTGATGTGTCAAGATTTGATACTGAGGCATCTGCAGAAGGTAAATGTGAACATGACCAGAAGATAAGTAGGTGTGGTTGCCTTAAATTCAAAAGAAAGGTCTGAGCTTGAGAAATGGATTTGTTTGTCATTAGTATATGGGCAAGTAAATGGACAGAGATAAAAGTTTCAGGAGAAAGATAGTACCTGAAAAAGTAGGCAGGAGTTGGGCCTAGGACACAGGAAAAGAACATTTTTTAGAGATAGGAAGAGGGAAGTCTATGCCATAGCAACAGGAGGGAAGGCAAAAATGTGTGGACAGATTCATGAATATTTATGTATTTGTCTTAAACTGTTCTAAAACTCCAGTACTTGTGCTTATGAATCTTAAAAAGTAATGCTTTTTATCTTGATTCTTACTAAAGTTTTATTTTAAAGTAATTCTATGTCTGGAAGTTTTAGTTGATTACAAAAAACTCAAATTTACTGGCAATCCAGAAAAAACCCTAGCTAAAATAAAAGAATTTGTGGAAATTGATAAATAATGCATTCTAAAAGACATTTTTAAAAATGGAAGGCACAGTTCATTAAATTTTTAGGAATCATGATTTTGTAGCCTAGAAAAGTTTTGCCCAATGGGAAGACATCTTTCTTCACTCTGTTTTTTAACTACTGTCCACCCATGTAAGAAATGGTACTTACTCATAAAGAGAAACAGTTAAACAATTAGATAATCAGTATAAATTAACATTTGGAGAAAAACTCCTCGCACATTCTATCTAGACTTACAGTTCCCTTTATGTAAGGACAGCATGTTTTTAGGTGCCTTTTATTATGGTTGCAAATCCTCAAGGTATAAATATGCTTTCTGAATCTATTCTTAATTATTTCAATAATTGGCTGCCAAAAGGGGAGCTTTATGTATGATGCAGCCTTTAGTCATTTTTCATTCCTAGCAGAAATGATACATTTAAGAAATATAAGACTTCTTAATCTACATGGTGGAAAAGAGCAAAACTGTAAACAAAATATAATTAGAAAGATTTATCTTCCTGTGTGACTTGGGGCATTTTACAAGTTCTACTTCCACTTATTTATATTTTCAGAAAAACTCTTCTAATAGCCAGTACTATAAATGTCAATTTATAGACTCTGAGGTAAAAGAGACATCTGAATTGTGCTTTTGAAACCCTGTCTTTACTACTTGGAGACTAAATATGATGAATAGTTAAATAGTCTTCCATTGGTAAAACCAAGTCCTAAAAAATGAAGGCATCCAATAAACATTCAGCTTAAAAAATACTACAGAATATCTGTATAAAATTGTGTCAGAAAGTGAAGTATGGCATTGCAATAATAAATGAAAATTAAATAAAACTAGAATTTATATGAATTTATTACCATAGATTTACCAGAGTGTTGCTAGACTTTAATGTGTCAGGAGGAAATCATTATGTCTTGCATTGCTGGATCAATTACCTTTGCAGCTTCTAATACATTTTGTCTTCTGATTTTGATGGATGTTTAACCATCTGCTTCTGGAAAGATTTCCATTTATAGCCCTGGAAAATGCTTCAACAGATTACTTATTAAGTGTTAGCAATTGAAAGATACAAGCAGGTTTTGTGTGGTTACAGTGGCTTAAACAGACGTTGGAACTGTATTTTGTAACTAAGAAGATGAAGGGTATTTAATGAATTATTGTTTTTCTTCATTTCTTAAAATGCTCCAAAGAACATTTCATTGAGTAACTTATGTTAAACTTTTAAATTATATTAACGAAATGGAAAAAATTGGTAAAAACTTTCAAAATTTGTCTCTGTGAATATTAAGACTTTCATTTAGACAAGCTTTAGTCTCATTTATAAATATTAGTTAAGCATTTGCTGACATAAAAAATATAGTTACTGGAAAATATAAAATATCTTTTCCTAGCTACAAAAGAATCTGGAATTGGAATGTTTAAGTGTGTGCTGTAAATTTAAGCATATTAAATATATATGTTTATATGCAAAGGAGAGTTTAAGTAAATATATTCATATTCACACTTATTCATAAGAGGTCCTAAGTAATAAAAACAAAAGATGTTTATATAACTAGATTTTAAAAAGAACTATGTCTCCATCCTGCTTGAAAAATAAATATTAAGAAAATTTTCTTTGGAAAATTTGTGGTAGCTTTTCAGTTTATTAAAATTAGTCGAATACATTTATATATTATCTGATAAAATCAGACAATGTTGAAGACTTTTGCTTGGGATTTTTAACCGTATTGATTAGCATATTAATAATACTGAAGCCACAGCATAGTTGATCTTGTTTCTTCCTATTAGATATAACCTCTTTAAGAGCAGGTATCATTCTGAACTTCGTATTCTATATCTTATAGAATTTTTTGTGAATTTTAATGTATGTCTTTATATATTCACGTAATTTCACCATGGTTTAATGTTACATCATTTTATGTAATTCTTCCACATGATAATTCACGCACAGTGCAGTAGAAAGTACATGTGTCTGTGACGAAGGCCATACTGTGGTGGACACATAATACCATACTTGATGATGTACCTGGTGTGATTTCCTCTTCTTTTTTGTAAAAACACTATTGTGGCAGGGGGTGGAGGATGAGGGGTGAGTATTCTCTGGGAAAAACACCTCTTTCTCACCTCGTCAGTCCATACACTTTAAGTGTGAGAACTTCCTTCCTACAGACCCACAGATGGGCATGTGACCCGGGACTGGCCAGTCAATCCATTCCACCCTAAAGAGACAGGTTTAAGGGTGGGCACATGCCCCAGTCAGATCAGTGAGTCTCAAGTCCCAGACTTTGGTCCGAATCTTTCTACTGAGCCACGGAGATGGGAAATGAAAGCCTGGAGCTTCTGGCAGCCATATTGCCCATAAGAGGAGATATCCTGCAAGGAAGAATCCTTGTGACTCTTTGATTCTGGGATCCTGTCCCGATTTAAACTAATACTACCCTGGATTTTTAAATTAATAAATGACTTTATTTTTGCTTAAGCTTGTTTAAGTTGGACTTATATTACTTGCAACTGAAAGATGTCTGACAGATACAGTAATCTGTACTGTGGTTATTTCGTCTATAAAACAAAAGACTAGAATAGATGTTCCATGATCTCTCTTTCATAAATCAAATTCTATTTTTATGATTATATGGACTTGGTAACAGAGAGCACATATGTTTTTTATATCAGAATAAACCATAAGTATTTAGTGCTTTCCTTCATTTTATGTTTTTTCTTAACACTAGTTTTTAAAGGCACCTAGTTTCTTTTTAACCTCTATATCTTTCAGTGATTAATTACCTACTCTGCTATTTATGCAAATTCATTGTAGCTTAAAATTATTAATTTAAAAAATTAATAAAAGCAACCAATTGTATTTAACCATATAATTGACTGTGAAACAAAAAATTCACATTTATAAATCAGGTTATTGTACTAGGTTCTCTTGCCTAATACTTACCCAAATCTTATTATCATTACCTAAATTGTTTTACTACAAGACAAACTTTGTTTAAACCCCCAAAAAACATATTAATTGTCTTGCAGAAAGAGCTTCATTAAAAAAAAAAAAAAAGACTGTCACTTTATTTTTATTTTTATTTTTTTTTGGCGGTACATGGGCCTCTCACTGTTGTGGCCTCTCCCAATTGCGGAGCACAGGCTCCAGACGCGCAGGCTCAGCGGCCATGGCTCACGGGCCCAGCCGCTCCGTGGCATGTGGGATCCTCCCGGACAGGGGCACGAACCCACCTCCCCTGCATCGGCAGGCAGACTCTCAACCACTGCGCCACCAGGGAAGCCCGACTGTCACTTTTTGAAGTAAGTTCTGTTAACTCTTAGAGCTGCACTCCAAATAGGTGCAAAATTAGGGTGATAACCTAGTTAATGGTAGACAGTCCTGGATTGCCCGGGCCTGTTTTACCATCATAAGTATTTCAGTTTGGAGAAAAATTATATGGTCACCCCAGATACAGCCACCAAAGATACTCCATAGCCAAATGGTAAAAGAAAAAGGCCAATAAATGATGTATTTGAGAGACATAACTACAGATGGTACATATGGAAACAATTTATAAAGTCTAAAATATTATCATCATTATACTACTGTAATTTATGGAAGACAAGAATGGAAGAAATATAGATGCTTATTGATGAATTTTGCTATACTCAGTAACCTTCAACAAACTGTTCCTGAAAAATAATAATCAAATATGACTCACAGATAGTACCTGGTTCATCGACATCAGTGCATTCTATAACAAAACTCTGTGCTAAATGAAGCATTCTTTACTAATCATCTACATCAGTAGTCACCACTAAGAAGCTCTTTCTAAACTGTAAATCTTGAGATAAATGTAAAATGTTATTATTGTTATTAGCATTATCATTGAAGTGCATAGAAGTATAACCATTTTCACTGGGAAACCTGCATTTAAAATTTACAGAAAATTTGCTTTGCAAGATGAAATTCATTTTTAACTTCCTGGATAAACTGTTAGGTTAAAGTGAAATCATCATTTTACTACATCTGCCACCTACTCCAAATGTCACTTCTTGATTTGTTACTTCTCTTGTGTCCTGCTTTCTTCATGTATATTCTTTGAGTAAAAACACAATCTAGGGCTTCCCTGGTGGCGCAGTGGTTGAGAGTCTGCCTGCCAATGCAGGGGACACGGGTTCGTGTCCCGGTCTGGGAAGATCCCACATGCCGTGGAGCGGCTGGGTCCGTGAGCCATGGCCACTGAGTCTGTGCGTCCGGAGCCTGTGCTCCGGAACGGGAGAAGCCACAACAGTGAGAGGCCTGCGTACTGCAAAACAAACAAACAAACAAACAAACAAAAAAAACCCCACAAAAAACCACAATCTACTCTGAAGCATTAAAAGAAACAAAAACTAATTATTTAGAACTTATTTCTAATTTATTATTCATATTAAACCACAATAAACTAGGTTCAGACACAGTGGACAAACTAAAACCAAAGCTGCTTTTCCTGGACTTTCTTTTTAAATATACTTCCATCATTTTATTTAGATTACCTTATACTGCCACATACACATACACACACAAATATAGGAATAGTGGGCTGGCTCACAAATATGATAATTATCCATTGAATCTGGAAATAATACTGCGTATTTGCAGGATCCATGAAAACCCCTTTAGGTATCAACAGACCATAGGGAAAGATTGGCAGACTTTTTAAGTAAAGGGGCAGATAGTAAATGTTTTAGGTTTTATGGACCATATGACATTGGCTGCAACTATTTCATTCTGCCGTTGTAGCAAACAGACAGCCATAGATAAAACATTAACAGTAATATGTGGCTATATTCCAATAAAACTTTATTCATGGACACTGAAATTTGATTTTCATATAATTGTCACAAGTCATGAAATAAAATTCTTCTTCTGAATTATTTAACCATTTAAAATACAAAAGCCATTCTTAACTCATAGGCCATAGAAAAACAGACAAGGGACTACAATTAGCCTGTGAGCCATAGTTTGCAGACCCCTGTCAGAGAGCATTAACACTGTGCCCTATCAGGAAGAAAAAATAATAAAGAATTGTGTGTGGCATTCAACCAACCTTCCCCAGTGTGCTTCAAGATACATACAATGTGTTGAAAAAGAGGAGGTGTATCTTTTCTTACCTTAGAAAATTCAGAATATTATAGCACTGGGAAAATTTTATAACAACAACAGCTTCTAACTGGTTTTTACATAAAAAGTCCATGACAAATACACTGTCAAAAGAATGCTTTATTATGTGGAGATATGATGTCAGTTTCATGTATAACCAGCTTCCTTGCCAATCAAATAATGCTATAGATAGGTATGACATCATGTCTAGGCATAATCATAGTTTGACTGATAGGTTGGAATATGGAATATAAACAGGAAACTAGAGAATAATTGCTTGACTTAAACTTTAGGTAAAAATAGTTGAAGAGGAACAATATTACTAACATATGAATGTATTAGGAATTATCCTAAAATTGTCGCTTCTATAACTGTTAAGACATGATCTAATGATGAAAGAACCTTGAAAGTGTTTGATATTTAAATTATTCATTAGTCAAATACTTCATTTTGAATACATTTCCATTATATAGATCAGTATTATTAATAGAATTGTAGACCATTCTGAACACTCAAGAATAAATACAGCTTATCATATGAAAGAGTAAATTATAATCTAATGCTAATTATTAGCAAAATATAGAATTAATGTTATATTTTTAACGAGTGAAGTAAATTCTTTTTTAACATAAAACTACATAGAAAAAACCTTTTCTAGGTGTTATAGAGATCTTTAATGAAATAATGACATTAAAATAAAAACATCCAAATTTGATGAGGCAGAGTTTTGTTTTGCTTTTTAACATCTTTATTGGAGTATAATTGCTTTACAGTGTTGTGTTCAGAGGTTATTTTTTAACATTGTTATAATACTGTTATCTAATCTACAGATTTTATTCAGATGTTATCAACTGTCTCAAGATATATATTTTAAAATTTAGTTTTAAAATTTATTATCTAATATTTCATATGTAAGCAGGCTTGAAAATTATGAAGCATAATAATAAAATGATCATTGTCAACCAGTCACTCACCTGAAGATCTAGAACAAGGGCACATAAACTATGTGTTGTATTTATATAGTAAGCCAAATTCAGCCCGCTGCCTGTTTTAGTAAATAAAGATTTATTGGAACACAGTCACTTGGTGAGGCAGAGTTTAAATACTTCATTGCACCATGTGGTCTATCAAGTTCATTTTAGACAAGGAAATTAAGCAGAGATGTAAAGAGACTTATTTAAAGTTATACGGCAAATTAGTGGTAAATCAAGATAAGAATCCAGTTTTTTGTCTCTTACAATATTCTACAATCAAAGGAAGCAAGCGAAAGCCAGCTTGTGAACTGAGAAAAGAAAATGACAGTATTTTAAATTGGCCACAAGATCTTTCATTGCCATCATCATCTTCTTCTTCTTCTTCCTCTGCCTCCTCCTCTTCTACTCACTCCCCCCATTCTCCTCCTTCTTCTTCTTTAATAAGTTACTTATAAGCTTAATGTTGTAATTTAAAAGAAACTAAATTTAATTCAATTTAGATGTAATTGAATATTATTTGTAGGTATTGCTATCCTAAAAATGTATTTTATGTATTCTCAATTAAATTGTATTTTATGAAACATTAATTCCTCCATGGTGGTCCTGATTGTATATTTGAATATTTCTTAACATTTCCAACACACTAAATACACTTAAAGATTTGTATTCAGTTGTATTTGTTTTATTTAGAAGAAAGCATGATGATACTGTTCATGATCGAAACTTATTGACAAATAACATTAAATGTAATCTTCTCATCCATGAATCCTAAGAAAGATTAGCAAAATCCTGCATATTAAATAGCTCACAGATTTCCATGGGGATGGGAAAATTTATTTTCCCCACTAAATTAAGCATATGATGGATTTTCTTTCTGTAGAGAACTCACTGATTCCTACCGAGCTGGATAGTTTTTAATGAGTTGCTAATATGGTGAGCATCATGAAATGGTGATTTCAGGCATCTATGTGAAAGGCTATCAAAACAAAGAATATAAGAGATATAGCTACAGGACTATGATTCATGCTATAAAATTACAGAAAAAAATAACTATTTGAAGGGTACTATATAAGATGAATTTTAAATATCTTAGCATTAAATGTGCATGTCTTTCTGAGGAAAATATGATATTTATCTGTGGAGATAAGTTGTTTGGGTTAAACCAACCTTAATTAATCACTGCCTACATGAAGTCAAAAAGGGCAATATTATGAAAATTTTCTTCTCCAAACAGATGCTCAAACCTTGCAGATCATAATGCATATATAAATACCAAAGCTCATTATATTTTAGATAGTTATAGTCTATTGGGAACTTCTGAAATATTATTTTGCTTTGTCTGTTTTCTTTTATGGGTTAGAATAAAATACTGACATATAAAAGAAACATTGATCTGAAGCAGATACTTACTACTGGTTTTCCCCAATATCCTTTCTTCTTGGATAACCCCTGATTTTTTTTAAAATTAATTTATTTTAATTAATTAATTTTTTTTTTTTTTTGGCTGCGTTGGGTCTTCATTGCTGCACACGGGCTTTCTCTAGTTGCGGCGAACGGGAGCTACTCTTTGTTGTGATGTACGGGTTTCTCATTGCGGTGGCTTCTCTTGTTGCAGGGCACGGGCTCTAGGCACGCAAGCTTCAGTAGTTGTGACACGTGGGCTCAGTAGCTGTGGCGCACGGGCTTAGTTGCTCTGCAGCATGTGCGATCTTCCCAGACCAAGGCTCGAACCCGTGTCCCCTGCATTGACAGGGGGATTCTTAACCACTGTGCCACCAGGGAAGCCCTTAACCCCTGATTTTTAGCCCAGAATAAAGGCTGTATTATTTAGACAACAAAACAATCATTTAAATGGGGCATGTGCATGATTTCTGTCTACTGGGGCATGAACAGAAGTTTCTTTCCATCCCCCTCCTGTTGTCCTGAATAAAGATGTAGTAGTGAGCCCTCTTTGTCCAGTTGGAAGGAGGAAATACCTAAGGATGGCAGAATGATAAGAAGAAGGCGCCTGAATCCTCCATGCTTGGAGCCAGCATATGAGCCCTGGATTGATGATTCTTACACTGAGGCATGAGAAAGATATTTACTTTTTATAACCTAACTCGTAAAGTTTTGTTATTTATCAAGATGATTAATTTATTTTTCTTTAATGTTACGAGGAATTACATGAATATTGAATTTTAATATTCAATGTATGAACATCTTGCATTCTTGAAATAAGCTCTACTTGGTCAAGTTTGCAATAAATTCAGTTTGCTACTATTTTATTTAGGCTATTTATGTTAATATAAAAAGTTACATTAGTCTGGAAATTTTTCTCTTTTTTAATGTTATGATATCAGATTCCTGCTAGTTGCTTTTGAACCACTGTGGTCCCAAACATTTTTGCCAGCTTTTCCAGTTTCTTCCATAATTACTGATATTTTAAGGTTTTCTTTTTTTTAGGGTATGGGGGGGGTCAATTTGGTTAACCACATATATCTAGAAAATCATCCTTCTGCTGAGATTTGTATACCAGATTTTACAGATTTGTATATTACATTCTCAAACTTTTTCTCAGATTTTGGATATTCTTTCATTCTTAAATGATGCTTCTTGGGTTTTTTCCTCTTTTTCTCAGTATTACATAAGGCATAAATCTGTCTATTTGATCGCTTTTGTCAAATAACTTTCACTGATTTTTTTCTGCTTTATAATTCATTAAATTATTCACTACAAAATTTAATTGATTTATTAATTTATTTTTAGTTTTTATTGATTAATAATAAAAGCATTTGCAGATAAAATTTTAACTTCTGATTAAACCTTTGACCATGCCCTCCAATTTTTGATATGTACTACTCTCACTGTCATTTTTCTACTAATATCTGAATAGAATTTTTCCCTCTCTTTGGCCCCAAAAGTTACTTTTTGGAGTCCTTTTTTTTTAAATTTCAGGGAATTTTGGAAGATTTGCAATTTTATTTCTAACCTTATTTTTTATACTACAGTTATCCTTCTGTATCCGTAGGGGATTGGTTCCAGTACCCCTCCTCCCCCTGCAGATACCAAAATCTGCAGATGCTCAAGTTCCTTATATAAAATGCTGTGGTATTTGCACATAACCTATATACATCCTCCTGTATAATTTAAATTATCTCTAGATTAGTTATAATACTTAATGCGATGCAAATCGTGTGTAAATAGTTGTAAATATAATGTAAAATGCTGTGTAAGTAGTTGCTGATGCTCCACAAATTTAATTTTTGCTTCTTGGAACTTTCTGGAATTTTTTTTCTGAATATTTTCCATCTGCAGTTGGTTAAATTCGTGGTTGGCTAAATCCATGGCTGCAAACCCTGAGAATATAGAGGGCTGACTGTATTGGGATCAGAGAATATGGCCTAAGGGCTATCTACTATTGGAATTTATTCAGGGTTTTTGGTATTTATATACGATAATTTTAAAATATTTTCATGGAGTTTTAAAATGAAGATATAGCATATAGACTTTAATTATAAACTATATAAAGAGAAATATATTACTTATATGTATTAATTTTATTTTTTAGATCCTTGGAATCCTTATCTGTTACATATTTAAGTTAAAACAGAGAGGCAAGTTACTTTTTTCCTTTATTCTAAAGTTTCTGCCCATTTTATCTTGAAATTATAAAAGTTTTTTTTTTCTTTATATGTTTAAATACAATATTATTCCTTTGGTCAATATATTGTACAGATTATCAGTGTTGCACCATCAGTGTCTGAAATACCACTTAGATTTATACTATTGTGATTCCTGTCTTCACATCAAATTTAGATGTTATTTCCTTATCTGTCTTTTTATTTTTAATTGTCCTATAGCGCATTCTTTAGATATGGTTTCATGGGTCACATTTGGATTTGGTATTGTAAGCCAATTTGATAACCTACTTTCAATTTTTTTGATTCTTTGCCATTTCCTATGTATACTTTACATCCTTTAGCTATATGAACTAGAATATAAATTATATCTGTCTATCTATCTATTTACCTGTCTATCTCTTCATACTTTTTTTTCAGGCTCATCTCCTGCTTCTTTGTTTACTATGGTGGAAATAATTGAAGGGAAGCTCAAAAAATTAGTACCTCGAACATATACCAAAGATGTGTAGCAGTTCTTGGGTTTGGGGACACCTTTAATCTACTCCCAACTTTACTAATCACCATTGTTATAATTCAATTTCTCTTCCATCCCAGGGCCATTTTAGGAGTTCTATGAAAATATTGTTTATACATATGGAATATTTTTGAAAACGTTATAAAGTAGACAAGTCATTTGTAGTAGATGAAATACATGCACGTGTAGTTCTCTTTTGTATACTGCTTAAGATGAAGACAGAGAAGGGCATTAAATATAGGTGTTGAATATAAGGTGGATGTAATTTTTTGTAAACCTGAAGAAAAACTGTATGGCAAGACAAAGGACTCAATACAGCAGAGATGGGGATGGTGCCTTCTCTGCAGATGAGGAAGGATAGACTCCATGCTGCATGAAGGGTCTGGATTCAGGCTTCTGAAAATTCCTCCTCTCTTTTGAGAAGAAAACTGAGAAAATAACTTCACATAAACTCCCCCACGTCAGAGAAGCTTCATCTGTCACTTGACCTTAAACCTTAATGAGGGCAGTCCCTACTATCTACTTAGTTATCTTGAGCCCCAAAGTGACTTACAGCTGCTCTGTCACTCATGAAGTTTCTCTTCCTTAGAACATCTCTCTGTCTCCTGCTTCTTCACTTTCTGCTGGTCTGAGTAGAAAGTGACAGGGAGACAGAAAAGTAGTAAGCTGTTTTTTAAATCCTTGAGTCTTTATACTCAGTTCATGAACAGTTTCTACTGGGCAGATTTTTAAAAATGAAGTTGGACTTTGAAAATCAAATGCAAGACACTGGGTTTGCAACAAGGTTAAGTTCAGAGTACAGAATATATATATATATATATGTATATATATATATACATATATATATGTATATATATATATATATACATACATATATATATGTATGTATATATATATACATATATATATGTATGTATATATATATATATATATATATATATATATATATATATATATATATAGTTTTATTTTCTGTGTTTTTGAAGGCATTTTGGGAGTCACTGAAAGGAGGAGTCAAATTTGAAGCTTTTTAGTCAAGTGCTATCTTAAATTGGAGGCCCAATGAAGAAAGTGTTTCATCCTCTCTTTTATAATACAATGTGTTAAGTCAAACATCCTTTTCAGTCTGAGCTTACTCACCCAAATCTATTCTTGGTGAAAGTTTTACCATGAACTGTCACATTTTAGTTAAAACTTTCAACATGGATGTTTTATTTCTCCCTTTTATTTGAACATACTTGAAAGTAGCTTTCAATTCTAAAACAGATGCTAGAAAGACTCAAATATTTCCTAAAAAATCATGTCTTTTTCCAATGGAAAATCTAGTTCCAAAGATTACAGTTCTGAAAGGATAAAGAATTTACTATGCAATAAACTAGGAAATTCTGCTAATACAAAGGCCTGTGTTAGTTCCATTAACTAACAAATACATTCTTGGATGTGACTTTGTAACTACAAAGTTATCCTTCTGATACAGAATAGCCTAAGGGTGATTTCTAATTAAAATTTTGAAAGCTGATGCTCAGTATACCATACCTCTCTGCAATTCTAAATTAAGCTTGGATCTCTTATGTTGAGTTAGTCTATAGTCTTTCACTGCTGTGTAGCAGTTGAAAAAATGCTAATTTAGTAAATCAGACCAAGTTCAACCCTAAACTATTATTACTATAGCAAATAAAGTTAGTGGTAGTTATGGTTAAGCTGCAATTTATGGAACCCCATAATTCTACTGTAATAAAAATAATAATTCCAACAATAATAATAATCTACCCTTTATTGCACTCCTGCTGAGTTCCAGGCCTTTTAAATGTATTATCTCATCTGACTCATGCCACGACTATGTGAGAGTTATTCCAATTCTATGGTTAAAGCAGCTGAGGTGAGAAAAGAGGATGGTTTTAAATAAGGCAAGGATGGAAACCATGGAGTTGAGTGGGGGGTAAAGGGAGCAGTTAGAAAAGGGGTTCGTTAAAGAACTTTAAAAATCCTAAAAGTAACATTTTTGTAGGTTTATAAGTTACTTTTGTAATGTATTTGTGCCTTAGATAATGTGGAAAGATAAAGGAAAATACAGAAGAAAATTAAAATGACCAATTCCATTTCACACGTGTTGCATGTAACATGCTTTGGGAGATTTCAGGAGGGACTGCCGATTATTTGGAATTATTTGGAATCTGGAGTCTGGAGTTCAGGAAAGGGGTCTGAGTTATAGCTTTGAAAGTCACCAGTATATAGTAGAAGTTGAACTTTGAGGTATGGAGAAGGTAATTTAAAAGAACTGTGTGGACTGAGTAGAAAAGAGGACAAAGGATAGGGTATGGGGAAACATTGGTATTTAAAAAGCAATAAAAATTAGGGATATTAGGAGAATTATTCATTCAAACAGGGAGTTATCACCAAAGCTAATAGAAGAGAGATTTTATGATATAGAAATAGTCAAAAATGTTCAACTCTGGGATCAAGTAAGATAAGGCTTGAAAGTATCTAGGGGGTTTTCCAATTGGTTAACAAGGGAACAAGAGGATGTGGGCAGGCTTGAAAGCTCAGTGTTCTTTTCAGGAGCATGTGTTAGGTGGCTAGTGAGGAAGTGAGTGAAACTTTATAGAAGCCAGAGTGTGCAGAGAAGTAGATTACGAGGTCAATAGCTAGAAATCCAGAGAAGAATTTTATTAGAGGGACTGAAACACATGTATTTGTGGAGAGAGAGAATATATAGATATAAGAGAGATAGATGATACCAAAAGGAGATCTTGAAGGAATTCCAGCATGTAGATCTCAACAGGATGTCCCAAGAAGGCTGCCCCAGATGGTGATGTAAGGCACTGGGAATGGAGAGACTGGATGCTGAAACCCAGCCTGAGCCTTTCTTGCCCAGCCATGTCAGCTGGAGAAGATGGTGTTGTTTTGTTAATAGTCCCACCAAATGGGACTTTTTTTCTATTTAGTCTTCTCAGAAAGGACACCTTTTACAATTCATCCTCCCAGAAGAGTTGGCTTTTTTCTAATTTGCAAAAGTTGCTAGTAGCAGCCCAAAATTTAGCATAAGAATGGCAGTGTTTTTTTTTTTCCAATTCTCCATGTCATGTTATAGAAAATCTTTCAAACTTCAAACACAATTTTAACAGTTACTGTCAAATATCTACTGAAACAGGAATGTAGCATACATTTTGAACATCTTTGGATAGCTATATGAAGAAACAAATGACAAGCAACATCAGATAGACCTACTGTATACTTTTGTATTTAGCCAAAATGTATTTGTTTTTTTTATTTTTTAAGCACATAGCAAAGCAGAATCTTTGTTTGTAATGATTATAGCATTTGGTTGGGGTTCATTACCCCTTGAGAAGAATAAGTAAATCTGTGTATTTTCATACATCTTCCACAGTAAATTTTATTTTATTTTTTGTTTTTAAAAATTTTTATTTTATATTGGAGTATAGTTGATTTACAATGTTGTGTTAGTTTCAGGTGTACAGCAAAGTGATTCAGCTATACATATACATATGTACTGCTTTTATGTACTTCTGAATAGTGAGTGACAAAACAAAGTCTTGTAGTTCATCCCGTTACCATACTGAAATGACAGAATGTTGTCAGTAGAAAGTACCTCAAGGTTGTCTACTGCAACCTGGACAAGTTACATTTGAGCACATTCAGGAGGGTGCAGGACTTGCCTGGGATCATGTAGCTAGTCAGCGGCAGAGCCAGGACGGTTTCTGATTCCCCATTCAGTGTTTTTTCCACTATGCCTGGAAACAAAGACTTAAACTTTTGCTTTTGGTGGCAGATGTTAAAGCACTTTTTCACAGCAGCATCCTGAATGTCGAATTCACCTGATATGAGGTGGAAGCTTGAAACGCAGTCCTCTTGCTTTCTAAACTTGCCCTGCTCATGAAAGCTGGAGGAATCAGCTCTAATTCTGACCTTTTTTTCTTTTAATTTTTAATAATGGTTCTTCCTAAATGGATAAAAATGGGCACGGTTAACATATGGCAGTTTCATTTTCCATGATAGTCTTATACATTTATGTCCTTGAACCCAAATAACATTTTTGAAATATTATGCCAATATTTTTTAAAAATAAGAATATTGTTTGAGTTACATTTAACATTTTGAAGTAGTACATGAGGATGGGATTGGCAATCACATGGATTAAATTTAGAGAAGATCTTGGATTTTGTGGTAGCTGTTTAGATATGAGATCTGCATGGCCGTTCTGAGTAAGAACATACACAGTCATAAGGAGCTCTGCAGGACAACACTGAAGAGTGGCGTGCCAGTGTCTTTGTTTATATTTTCAGCCATTGTTTTCCAAATTGTGTTTCTTGAGTTATTTACAGGTATTATTTGGATAAATAAGTCTGTGATCAAATGATGCTATACTTTTGCTATTGCCTCTCCCCACCCCTATGTGAAAACATATATAGAAGTATTCCACAGTTGGGAGAAATATTTCTTAGGTTGTTTTCTTTTTTCCTTCAGGAACTTTCATTAAGTAGGCAAATTTTTAAAACATCTTTGAACACAAATGCTTATCTTCACCTGAAGTAAAGGTTCACATGGTGCTCTAAAGGAACTGCTAAGCTAAATAGCTGAAAAGAAAACATGACACACTTTGCTATAGTAATGCAAATGCTATTGATACTAATACAGTAAAAAAATAACTGAAAATATATATAAGTATACATATTTTTATATTGTGCACGTGTATGTTTGTGTGTAGATTTTGGGGGGATGGAATTATCAATACAGCTATCTGTCTTTAGCCAGGCTTATTCATATCTTAAAGGTGCTTCAATTTTGTACAATTTAGTAGTATTTACCTTGTATTCTTTTTGACAATTAAGATTTTAACTTTGAATAGCATGAACTAATATTTGAGATAAATGTTATTTCCATCGCACTTTGGTTTCTTGTCCCTTTCTGTTAACAATGGAGCCAATGACCTAAAATGTCTTCTTCTTATGCTTAATATCTTTCTGATCCAGTCAGAAGTCTACAGCTCTGCCTTTCAAAGCACACTTTCATGCATTCCCTTTCTAGGGGATAGCATGTTTTCCTAAATCCCAAAAGTGTATAACATGAGTTAATCTGAAGATGCTAAGAGAGATATATTTTTGTTTGTTTTAATATGAAATACTAATAGGAAGTAAAAGGTCAATCTTGAAAAAGCTGTTACCAGAAACAAATATTACTATGTCACCAAACAAATAATATAAAGATAATTAAATAATAAACTAAGAAAGTATGTGAATTATTTGTACCACCCATTTGTTATATTACATAAAAGAATATGGAAACTTATAGATATCGAGTTAAGAATGTTCAGATGTCCAAGCTGATTGCTGATGCATTCCATACACTGACTCTATCTGTCATGATCACCAGACTCAGTAATAAGCAGACTTTGTGTTGTGATTCTTGCTCAGCAGAATCAACCGTGATAATCTGATAGATTTTAAAAGGCAAAAGTTGAACAGAACACTATACGAAAATAGATGAAATATTCCCTTAAAATAGTGTCAATGTCTAGCATTGACCTTTTAAACCCCCAAACTGAGAGTGGTTTCATGAACTAGAATACATTTTGCAAGGTAAGTACAGTATACAGAACTATGACATGAACCAAGCCTTTATGTTCATTCAAAGAGAAAAGTCTAGGACTAAATAATGGCAATGCCAAAATTTCTTCAGTAGATGAATTGGAAATGAATATCAGAAGAAAAAATCATACAGTTTCTAAAACAGTTTTATCAACTTTGCCTACAAGTCGTACTTAACATCTAATAGCAAGACAAGGTCAACAACAGCAGGATCCTGGGACATCAGCATGGAAGTCAAGCTCACTGAAATTCAGATTTACTGGGCTGGACATATATAGAAGATGAATAACAGCAGGGTGGTGAAGCAGCTGATAGAATAGCTGAAATGGAGTGACTGTAAGCACAGTAGGCCAAAGAAATACTCAAAGGCCTTTAAGCAATGTGGCAGAACTCCTGATTGCCAGACAGTGATCGCAGCAAACAGACCATGCTGGTGCACAGCAGTCAGAACCTGCGAGCCTCACTTCCGGTGACCGTGCTGGACAAACTCTAGGACTCTTGCCTGAACTGTAATAAGGTCACTCTGTAGGGATGTATAATAATATGTTTTCTCTTACAAATACTTTAAATACAGATACGTCTTTATTGTATTGATTTGAACACAACTAATATTTCCTTTAAAAAAGAGTCCTTGTCAAAATCTGTCCTTTGGCATCTTCACAGGGGCCTTTTTTCACTCTTAAGCCACCCCGAACTTCCCTATAACCTCTGGTTAAGTTTTTATATTACTACACAATTAAGTTTCTCAGAAATATTTATTTACTTTCTGCCCCCTTCAGCATGCTCTGTGTGATCCTTACTTCTCGCTTTCAAGGTCTACTATTATTCATAATCCTTCTGGAAAGCATTTCATCCCATTTCCCTCTGCCTTACCATGTCTTTGAACTTGGCTGTCCTATGAGTCCTTACTTTCACAGAGCTAAGAAAAAAAAAAGTAAATATGCATCATCTTATTTCATCCTTGCTACCATTTCTTTTTTTTTCTTTTTTTTTTTTTTGTGGTATGCGGGCTTCTCACTGTTGTGGCCTCTCCCATTGCGGAGCACAGGCTCCGGACGCACAGGCTCAGCGGCCATGGCTCACGGACCCGGCCGCTCCACAGCATGTGGGATCCTCCCGGACCGGGGCACGAACCCGTGTCCCCTACATCAACAGGCAGACTCTCAACCACTGCGCCACCAGGGAAGCCCCTACTGCTATTTCTTTAAACACTCATTTTTCTTCCTTAGACAAAAACATAAAGAAGACATAAAGTCTAAGGCCCAGCATGAAGTCTTCTCAAACTAACAAAGTTGTTTGACTCAAGTTTCTAGCCTTAAGAAGCCTAGGCTCAGGCTTTGTAAGCTCTGATGGTAGGTGGCATGTGTCTCGTAATGTATATATATAACTCAAATATCATGATATCAAACTTGCTGGAGTTTTCAACATTACCTTCATACCTTAAAAGTTGAGTGGTTCACATTTGTGTTTGTTTTTCCATAATTTATAGTAATAAATATAAAACTACAGTAAGAAATTATACAACCCTTGAAAACATCTTGGTATTTCAGTTGTAAAATAAGGCATGTAACTTATAGCATACATTTCTCAAGTCTACAATATCTAATCTAGTTTAGTTACTATTAAGAGTATCTCTTCCTCCTGTGCAAAATGAAGTTTTAAAATAATGACTGGATTTTGAATTGCCATTTTACCTGCCACACAAGCTATATGGTTACTGGACTTTTGCTTTTCAAATATAATTAAATCTAATGTCTTTTAACAATGGATTATGAGATATATCTCTATCTACACACATATATACATATATATGTGTGTGTGTGTGTATATATATATATATATTTTTTTCTATACCCATATAGGTCTCTCAAACAATTACAGCCCTGTACAATTTCACTAGTTCTGAAAAAATGGGTTAATGACAATTTTTACTTCTTTGACACAATATTGCCTGAGGCTTTTAATAAAGTGTGTTAACCAGAAAAATATACTTTATAGCCAGAAGGTACACAATGCATGCTTTATTGAATCCTAGGCTTTCTGGAAAGTTATCACAGAGTGAACTTTGATGAATTCAAACACTTTCTCTCACACTCTACGATTATTGAGAAATCTTCTTTAACACGACCAAATTGGATAAGACAAGAATATGCAAGGAGACTTAAAAGAGAAGATTTGCTTGTCACTGTCAATGTGTTTATAGGTATATATGTATTTTTCATTTTATTTATTTTTATTTCTTATTGTCTAAATGAAAATGACTTGAGGATGATTTCAGCATCAAAATGTGACCAAAGGGAACAAAACTTAAATTATAAGGAGTTTCAGTTTTCCTGTAGTCAAAGCAACAAGGACAATATGCCATGTGCCATGATTTTAATTATTTGCTAAAGTAGTGCAAACCAGTTTATCTGTAGAGACAAATTATTTCCTAGTATTGAATTTTATATGACTTTATCATATGAATCCTTACAAAGGGTTTTAAAGTAATATAATTGCAATGTATTTTTTGCAGAAGAAAGGCAAAGTTTCTTCACATATTTTTATATCATCCATTTATAAAAAGCCAATAATTAAATACCTTTAGTAAATATTTTAGGGATTATCTAAAACTTTGATAATTTATATTCTAAATTAACACATGGACAGCATATAGAAAACTAAAGCAAGAGTTAGCCTGTCCCTTGAACAGTCTGTCTCAAATATTCTAGATTGAAACGGGCTTGTTTTAAGATCAAGCTGTAGTCATTTCAGGGCTAGATTCTATGATGTCTCTGAAGCGTCAGTATTTTATGCTGTTGATTCAATAGCAATCCATATTCTTTAAACATGATATAAGTCTGTGTTAGAACTGACATTTGTTAGGAAAATCTGGGAACATGATTTGCCTTCTCACCGCTTTTGCACAGAGTGGTGCCTACAAGTAGAATCAAAATTGTTACCAAAAAAGGGTTTTGACTCATCCTAAGTAATTGCTCAATAATTTATTGAAAATCTTAGAGTTCTGCTTTGTGAAGCATGGAGACGATATTTGTGCTTAAAAAATTTAACCATAAAATAAAACCTTTAAACAGCCTATTTTTATTATATCACTATAATATTTTTAAATGAACTATATGCAATTATTTTAATGCACTCAATAGATGCACATCATGTACTGCATTGCTGACAAGAGTTTCTCTTTTTAACTCTTTTCATATGTTTTGATACCTACAATAATAGGAGTAATTTAGATTGGTATTTTCTAAATACATATCAATTTAAAAATGTACTCTAGTCTCTTAAGCCCCTAGAGGAAGGTAAGCCCTGTCCTAAAGACCAACAGAGTACACGTGTTTAGTCATGGGTGATTCAAGTAAATGTTAGAAAAGACTTGTAATAGTCTCTGGTAAGTATTATGAGAGAAGATATCCAGGGTGCTTTGTGAAAACAGAGGAAAGTCACCTTACCAGCCTCAGCCCTGAAGGCCATTTCTTTGTTAGTCATTCTAGCTAGAAGGAACAGCATTTCACCAAATTGAATGCAAATCCAAGAAGTTCACTGTGGCTGTAGTCCAGATGTTATATAGACAGGTAGGAAGAGATTAAGGAGGATGGATGTAGGAGCCAGATAATGAGGGCTTTGCTGACACTGGAAAGAAAGTTGGATTTTATCCAAAGTTATAAGGCAGGCATTAAAGCTCGGGCATTTATAGGAGGGGTAGATTCCGGAGCTACTAGAAGAACACAGCATGGAGGACCTGTCTAGATCTGGATTTAAATCCTGGCCTTGCAAGCTAAGAGTTCTGTGACTTGAGCAAGTTATTTAACCTGCAAACATAAGTGTCCTTATCTACAGAATACTTGCCTAGTGTATAGTTACTGTGCAGTAAGTGGTAGCTGTCGCTGATGATGCTAGCTGCTACTTCTGCTTCTTAAAAAGTGAAACTGAAGATGGAATTCTCGAGGTAATGGAGGGGTTGAGTGCCACTGCAGAACTGACTGGAAATAAAGGAAGAAGAGTAGGTTTGGGGTTTGGTGTTTCAGACATGTTAAATCTGAGATGGAGAGTAGAGATCTAGTGGAAATCAGTTTGTGAGTTATTAGTAATGGTGTGTTGAATGGTAAAGCTGTGTGTTGGTGATTCACCACTCATTCTATTGCCTAGAAAGAGGATATAGACAGCAAGATGTCAATGGTGAAAACCGGGGGGGCACTCTCTACTATTTGAGGATTAGTCTGGAAAAAACAAACAAACAAACAAAAATCAAAGCCTCTGAATTAGAGAGAGGGAACCATAAAGGGAACTAGGGAAAAGTGGTGTCAACAATCAAGGAAAGATTGCAAGGGAGGGAATTGTTTATACCATGGATGCCAATGAGAAGTCAGCTGTGATAAGAGCTGAAAAATATCCACAGAAAAGAGCAACTAGGGAGTCACTGGCAACTTTCAGGGAGAGAAAAAGGCTAAAATCAAATTGCAGTGGGATGGGAAGTGATTGAAACATGAAGAAATGGAGAAAAAGTATAGAGATTTGGTTGAAAATGGAGAGAGAGAGAGAGACATGACTCTGAGAGGGGAGGTTAAGGATGTGTTTTATCTTGTTTTAATTTGAGCATATTACCACACTCCAGGGAAAGAGCTGATTAATGAGGATAAGTACACAAGAAAAGTGGTGAATAATTTTGTAATAGAAATTTTATTTGGAAAGTTCCCCTGGAACACAGAGAAACAGTAGATGTGAAATTCTAAAGTCAGGTACCAGACCCCTCTTAGAGACGTCAGCTTAGGTTCCTTAGGCTTCCCTGAGGCCATCATATGGGTTCCCTGTAGTCACAGGGCACAGAGAACAGGTACCCCACTCACACCAAGAAGTTAAGACCTCCCTGTGCACATCTAGAAAGGAGGTGCCCTCCCAGAATTTGCCCGGGCTAAAGATGTGTGAGGATTACCTCTGAACCAATACAGTTCACAACTGAGAACTGGCATGTAGACATTAGCTCTTGCCCAAGTGGACTGCCTGGAATGCAAATGAGATGGAGGGGTCTCTGGAGAGTGGACTTCCAGGAAACCAGGAGCCAAAAAAGGAGCAATTCATTGGCCACTTATGACAGCTACAGTGGGAAGTGCCCAGCTGAGGAGCTTCTGAAGAGCACACAACATCCCCATAAAGAGAGTCTTTAAACATACAACAGGACTAGAAAGCATAAAGCATCTTACAGTAGAATTAATCAAGTAAGAAAGTTCCACCTTCCCTTTCCTAGTAGGAGAGGAAAGAGTAAGAAACACAGGCTACTACATTCCTTTCCTTGATGCCAGGAGACCTGCCTACCTGCAGTAGAAGTAGCTTCAGCTTGGATAAGAGTTCAGAGTTTTGATTACTTTTTAGGACTGGATTAGTATTTAGTAGATACAGTATTTGTGATTTAAAGTAATTAGTTTTCAACTACCTACAAAAGACCAGAAAAGTCATGGATTGTTTGGATTTTTGTAGTGGTAGAGGAGAAGTACTTTTCCAGTGAATAAATGTAGAGACAGGAGACAAAAATAAAGTTGCAGTTTAAGTGCACACACAAGTCATGCTTATTCAGCTTACTGGTACATGTTGTTAAATAAGGTCCCAAGGAGGTGAGAGTAATGAAGCCCACATTTGGGAAAATTGACCTTGAGCAACAAGCTTTCACAAATGTGGAAAGAAGGAGATAATGAGGGACAATAACAGTAAGATGTAGTTGAAGGAGGGGGTGAGAGAACAGAAATAAGTTGAGAGAAATGTCCTAGTTTCTTTGGGAAGTGATGAGCTTCCCTGCTGAGAGTTAGTAATGAAGTGGTAGGTAGATTGAAAGATTGAGGAGAATGATAAAGGTTTGGAATATAGTACAGCACTGGTTCTCAACGTGTGCTCTCTGGACCAGGAGCATAGCATCTCCTGGGAACTTGTTAAAAAAATGCAAATTATCAGACCCCAGCCACACCTCTACGGGTGGAAGCCAACAATCTGTGTTCTAACAAATGCAGCTGGTGATTCTCACACACACTGTAGAGTTTGAGAACCACCCTGGTAGAGCAGAGTGGTTTAAAAGCACAGGTTCGGGCGTCCCTGGTGGCGCAGTGGCTGGGAGTCCGCCTGCCGATGCAGGGGACGCGGGTTCGTGCCCCGGTCCGGGAGGATCTCACGTGCCGTGGGGTGGCTGGACCCGTGGGCCATGGCCACTGAGCCTGAGCGTCCGGAGCCTGTGCTCCACAACGGGAGAGGCCGCAGCGGTGAGAGGCCCGCGCACCGCCAAAAAAAAAAAAAAAAAAAAAGCACAAGTTCTATGTTTACAGCATAGCACAGTCACTTATTAAATCAGTGCCTTTTGCAAATTATTCAACCACTGTGTGCCTCAGTTTCTTCCTCTGTAAAATGAAGATATCTAATAGCAACCAACTCACAGTATTCTTGTAAGGTCTATATGACTCAGTGCATCTTAAGTCTTTAGAACAGTCTCTGGTCTATTGAAAATTAATTATTATTATTGTGGAAAGTAAAATAAAATGCTAAGTATCCCTGTAAGACTTGGTAGTTCTGATTAGTCTAATGGGCTATGCTTTGTGATATTTGCCCCCTTAGTGGCATGGACTTATTGGTTTAATCCCTTGCCACAAGACTGTGAGCCCAGGAGCTATGTCATCTTTTCCTTTTTTTGCAATGTCTTTAGCAGCATGAGGCCTGTGCTCAGGGACTGTTTGATGGAAGAAATGGAGGAAGGAGTGAAATGATGTGTGCAGAGCAATGCATATGGAGTTACTCAAACTCCATAAGAGTTCTGAACAGAAATGTGATAACTCATTTTTGAAGAATAAGATTATAGTTTTGAATATTTTTAAAAACACTTGAAGTATTTCTTTGAAGAAATATTGCTAGGAGACCATATCAAATGTAGTGGTCCAGTGAAGGACAATTTCTGCGTTAACTAGAGAAGCCTGGTTTCCAGTGTATTTGAAAGAAATGTCAATTTGCATTGATTATTTTTCCATTTACTTAGATCTACATGGCTTCATTCTTTGAGTGTTTAATAATGCTTTCCAAGACCCATATCCTTTGATCATAATGTTAGCCACATAGATGATTCCCCAGTAGTTCTGTACTTAGTATCAGTGATAAAGCTACATTTACAAATCTCCTATTTGTCTTTTTCTGGTTATATTCTAATAGGCTGGAAATGTGTAATAAAATACCCTAATGACTCCACCTTGAGAACTAAATCCCATTCTAATTGTTTTGATGCATGGGCTAGCAGGATAATTGATTGACACTAAGACCACTCAGTAAACAGCCGGCTAACAGAATTAGATTAATGAAAACATATGGTAATTACAACTGTGCAGAACAACTTGGAATCTGCAATGTAGCTTCAGGGTAAATAATCAAAAGTCTGATCAAAGAGCAATTAGAGTTAATAAAAGTCTTATTGTGCGATTAGGATTAAGAGAGGCTGAAAGATAAAACTGTAAAGTTTTAAGAGGGTATTTGATGAAAGATTTACTTCATTCCTAAAAAAAATGTTTTGGTATTCTAGAGTAATCATTGAATTTTTGAAAGATGGAATTATCATTTATGTTTTTATAACATTGTTTATGAAACATTTAAGACTTTTCATACTGCATTGGTATTTTTTATAAAACACTTGTACTTTTATTTGAGTCCTCAAACTTTGACTCATTCATTCATCTGACAAATAATTATTAAGCACTTACTATATATGAGGCTGTAAATAAAACACTGTTGAGAGGAGGTAAAACAGCCACAAATCCTGACCTTTGAAATTAGATTTTGGAGGAGAGTTAAAATTTTAACATCTATGATTCAAGGTGGAGGAAAGTAGAAAATCCTTTAGCAAAGGTATAGATAAAATACTAGCAAAGATAAAAAAGCAGTGAATACATTTGTGGGGACTTCAGAGAAAGCTTTAGGATTGCTTCCTAATTCTTAAAAGTTTGAAGAATCTGTGACACATATTGGTAAAAATAGGAATGTTTTGTTTTACAGTACTCCCTAGGGTGGACCCTATTTTATGTTTTATCCTTCTACGTGTATTTTTTTATGGTTGAAAGTATATATTTGATTTTGTAGTCTCACTGTCTTATTTCCTAGATGAGTGAAACTAGAAGTAAAGCCATGGGTCATAAGTCTTAAATATTAAGCTTTCCACTCTTATTTTGATTCAAGATCCAGTAACACTCTTTTCACTTGCTACCCTGAATATTTATTATTAGGTTCAATGAGCTCAAATATAGTGGTGACCCATGGTCATACCTCTCTAGATAAAGAAAGAACACTGGCTAATGAAATTTATATATATCCAAGGCTGGGATTTGAGGTGGTGTCAGCATCACATAGAAATGGATTTTACCTACTTCTGAAGATGAGTATATTTATACCTTCAGCTGTCTTCAGATACATCCATTGTTATTTGCTAGATACCTTGGCCTAAAAATATAGTTTTTGTCTCATCAATTTGGGGATTCAGGGAAAGGAGAGAGTGAGTTCACATGGATATTTGATGGATGGGGCTCAACACTGGGGCTCTCCCCCAAATCCCTCCCTTGGTTCCCCTCCACTACTATCCACCACTTTCCAATCAGTGAGGAGTGGTTGGCTGGGAAAGAGGCTGCCAAGTCCTTCCGTCAGAATGGGCATCCAGGTTCAGAGTTTGGGCCTCCAAAACGTCCTGTAGCCCAGAACTCTGCCCACTGCCCCCTCCCCACAGCGCAGACCCGCAGCCTCAGCCCTCAGACCCAGAGCCCCACTGACCCCGCTCCCCCCGGGAACGCCCCAAGGCCCGCTGCCGCTTCTTCCAGCTCTGGGATGTCCTTGGGGACCACCCACTCCAGCGCTTAGGGACCCGTGGGGTTTAGTGAGCCCTACTGTGCACGCTGCCCAGATAATTTACAACCTTTATGTCCCCTGAGCTGAGCTGTGCTAATTCAGGTCATGGAACCTGTGCCCTGGACTCCTCACACTTGGGCTTTCAACTCTTCTCCCCAACGACGATGCCCGCCCTGCTATGATGGATGGAGGGCATACTGCCTTCTTATAAGATACGTAATAGTGAGTGTGTGTTTTACATTTAAATAAATGAAAGAGAGAGAGAATGACGAGGGAAGAATTATGGTATGAGAAGAAGGTGACAATTCGGTGCTGTGTAAACCATGGGATAATATTGGTTCCAGAGCAAAAATGTAATTGATCTTCAAGGAGGGGAAATGCCTTAATACTAATACTTACAAGTGTAATATTTCTTTGAAGTATGAAAAATATGTGCTGGGTATCTTTGAAAAGATGAGAAAATGGAGATTCAGGCAGGGTGCCTGACTTACCCAAGGTTGCACAACTAGTATGAGCTCTTTTCTGGAGATAATATCTTATGATTCCTCTTCCAGTGCCCTTTTCTCTTGAACCTGAATGTCGAGGCCTTCCCTAACCACCCCAGCAACTTCCTTCCACTCCGATCATCATCTATCATATTACCCTTCATCTTTTTTTTTTGTGGAATTTTTGTGTTCATGTCATTTTGATTGATTTTCTCATGTTTGTGTGTTTATTCCACTAGAGACTAAGTCTCCTGAGAACAACAATATATCCTGTTCACCACTGTTTCTACATCTGATTATCACTGCTGTATCCCCAGCACCCAGCACACTATTGGCAAATCCACAAGAAATATTTATTAACTGACTATTTACTATAACAAAGCGGGTTAGGTGTTGATAAATCAGGGTAATTGCAACTGAGTGATATATTGATACATTGAGTGCAACAGGAGTTATGCTGATTACATAAATATTCCCAAACCCCACGTTTGGGTTTTTTTTTCTCTTATTTGGCTATATTATAAAAGCAATTGTTCTTTTACCCACATAGAAAAATTCACATCCAACATACACGTAATATTTTGTATATACTTTATGAGAGATTTATTGACCCAATATATTCTGAAGGATTTGCTATAGGATACACAATTCAACAGTGTTAACAGACTCTACTAGGTGCAGTGGTCCACACTAGGCCCCAGGGAGTGCAGCAATGAATAACATGCAGTCCCTTCCTTTGGGTAGTTTATAGTCTCATTTCATGTATAACTCTTCTGAAATAACAAAATCAGAATTTTAGAACCATTAAAGACAACATACTGATGGTCAGCATATTTAAGTGATTTAACCAGTCAAGCTGAGAGGTAATAGCAAAGCTAGAACTGGAACACAGATTTTCTGGCTCTCAGTCAGTACTTTTTCTGCTGCAAATGGCTATGAGCACTAGTTATTCTTTTAATGATTCTCTATCATGGATAAGTATGACTTACTACAAGCTAGCCTCTCTAGTTTTCTTATTTTCAGTTAGTTTTTCCAAGCTACACTGAAGAGCACCATTCTACAAGCCAGTGATTCTTTCCATGACATGTGCCCTTAAGGAATCTATGACCTTTCATATTTAACTGTCATTTTCTCAAGTAAACACTGGCAGTTCTTTTCATCTTTCCTCATAAATAATTTTTTAACTTAATAATTTAATTTTTGACCATTTGCCAATTTATTAAGTGTATATATTGTCGCTTTAGTGATTTGTATCCAGGTTCTACACTCAATCTCTGAGTACTACAGCAAAGAAATTCACTTGCTCATTCATTCCTTCATATATTCTTTCATTTAACAAATATGTATTGAGTATTTACCATGTGCTAGGTACTATAGATATAATGTGAGCAAATACAGTCAAGGTTCCTCCTTTATAGTTTCCAAACACACACACACACACACACACACACACACACACATGGATATATGTATGACTACAACTGTGCCAAATGCTAGAATAGAAAGATATCCACACTATGTGAACCATTAACAAGGCTATTTGACATCTCCAAGTGGATAAGGGAAGGCTTCTCTGAGAAAATAACATTTCAGCTGAAATCTGAAGCATGACCAGTTGGTAATTAGACAAGTGAAATAAAGCATGTTTCAGATGGGGATGCAGATGCGGGGAGTTGCCTGTGATTCAGTGATGGGAGGGATTATGGCAAAGGATAGGCATAATAGCAATCTAATAGTGTAACCAGAGTGTAAAGGGTGAAGGAGAGCTTTATCTGATTTGATAAGGTGGGTAGAGATTGAAGCATGTAAGTTCATCTACAGCATATTAAGGAGTTTCTTAACCCTAAAAGAATGGGCAACCACTAAAGTTTTTTAAGCAGGGATTTAAAATTTTCTTATGAGAAGTTAAGGCTGCCAAAGATGGCTTTAATGATCAGGTTTGTGTTCTTAGAAATCTAATGGTGTGATTTACTGAGATTGGGAACAATGGACAGAGTCCAGGTTCTAGGAGCATGAGGGAAGGAAATTCATGCATTCAATTTTGGCCATGTTGAGTTTGAGATGTCTTTGAAATACCCAGGAGGAGAGGTAAAGTAGGCAGTTGGTTATACAAATTTGGAACTCAGAAGAGTGTTATGGCCTAGAGATATAACTGTATGAATCGGTTGTGACTAAATGATAATTGAATCTGTGAGCATGGATGAGATCACATAGGGAGAAAATATCAAGTTAGAAAAGGAGAGAGAGTTAAGGAGCAGTTTTAGAAGACTGTCAACATCTTGTAGCTTGAATGAGGATGGCATGCCAACAAAGTAGAAAGGAGAGACAAAGAAATAGGAAGAAAACCAAGAGTCAATTGTTTTGAAGCCAAGGCAAGAGAAAGTATTAACAATGTCATTGTCCATGAGAGACTAAGGAAGAGATAAAAGGTCATGACTCTCATTTTTACAGGTAACAAATAAATGGTATTTATTGACTCTGGCAGTTATAATATCCAGCATTGGTCTGGCTTCATGCAAGTCTCAGTCAGACACAATGCCACCAAGAATCATATATCTATCTCCTCCTGCCTTCTGTGTCATTGGCCCCATCTTCACCCATGGGTGATTGGATGGAAGGATGAGTGAGAAGGAATACTAAAGACGGACCCTGGGAGCTCCAATTGTGCAATTGATCAGCATACAATAATTATAAAGATGGATCCCAGGTTCTGGCTTCTGTACCTGGTATATTGGCATTATTCACTAAGATTAATAAAACAGTGGAAAAACAGTTTTGGAGGGAAATTTTTAATTTAGTTGAATTTAAGAGAGATGTGAGGCATCCAAGTGCAGATGTTGAATAGGCAGTTAAAATTAAAAGAAAGTGGTATGTAAAGTTATGAAAGTGTATGGAATTACTTATAAAGATATAAAGAAACTGAAGAGAGCCTAGTACCTAGCATTGAGATACTCCAGCATTTAAGGATTAGGTACAGATGTACAGCCAATGAATAAGAACAAAATGTAGCAGTCAGGAAGAAGGAAAATCAAAAGTATGTGGTGTCACTGAAACGAAGGGAATAAGGACTTTCAAGAAAAAGGGAGTGATCAGCTTTGTCAAATTACCCTGAGAATCAAGTAAAATAAAAATGAGTAAATTGAGGGCAAAAAACATTCATTTTAATTAACAAGGAAGGACACTGGTGACATCAAGAATTGTTTCACTAATAAACTGGTGGCAAAGGCCGGTGGGGAGGGGAGAATTAAGTCAGAGTGGAGTGAATTAAGGAGTGAATGGGAAAATAAGTACTGAAGAAGGATGGTAGACTATATATATATATATATATATATATATATATATATATATATATATATAAACCTCTTCCAGAAGAATAAATTGTAAAGAGGAAGAGATAAAGCAGTAGCTAAAGGTGAAAGTGGGATCAGAGAGGTGATTTTATTTGTTTGGTGAGAGACACTTGGGAATGTTAAAAATAGATAGGAATAATCTAAGAGAGAGGAAGAAATTAGAGATACATAAAATAAAAGGGAAATCAACAGATGGGAGGGGATGAGATTCAGTGTATGAAATACAGCTTTTACAAGTCAGGTTCAAGGTCACAGGATTATTAAACATGAGAGCCTATTAAAATAATGGCTCATAGAATCTAGGTTGAATAGGACAGGTCTGAAGATAAGACAGGGTTAATGGGTAAGAAGTAAAAAAGTACCAAATATGTAAAGACTCCAATGAGACCAATGAAGGCTCCGTTTAGTTAATTGAGCAGCAATATCTAAAGAACGTTCTATTATAACATGGTTTGTGCTAAGCCTGGTACACAGTGCAAAATTTTTCAAGATAGCCATGAGACTGGAAGTCTTCACAAGGTTACTGGAGGGACATTATCTTCCTAAACAAACATGGGATTTTTTTGTGTTCCTATTCTAGTCTTTTCATCATATCCTTTTATTGGTTGCTTATGTATCTGTCCAGATAAGTCTAGATTATGAGCCCCTAGAATACTTTTTTCCTTGCTTTAAGCACACCAAGGTTTTTTTAATATAAAAATACTCAATAAATGTGTTCAATGGATTGAGCTGAGATTTCTCATTTGCCATTTTAATGATGACTGTATTTGTACTTTTGAGGTTAATGTTGAGCTCCCAGGTAGTAGCAATGGCAAAAATTTACTTCCATCTCATTTTCTGGATTGAGGAATTGTGTCTTAAGGGTATAAAGGTCTAGAATTAGTGTGTTGTTGCTCCTGGTTCAAACCCACCTACTCAATACAAATACAGTGGGTTGTACCAGCCAGTTGTGCCTCTTGCCAAATTTAAATCGCTGGAAAGTGAATTTGAAAAATGAAAAATTATTTTATAACATTAACATATAAACATCCCATTTAAAACATTAACTATTAAGTAAGAAGTAATGCATAAAGGACTACATTGACTAAAAATGACATTATCCTAAAATGTATGTTCTTTTTAATTTTCCTTCATGTTATTTTCACCCTTCATTCATATTTTCTATTACTTAATCATAGTATCATACAATATTATTTTTTATTTCACTTTTCATTATATCATAAAAGTATTCTATGTTGCTATATAGCCTTTATATTTATCATTTTTTTTTTTTTTTTTTTTTTTTTGCGGTACGTGGGCCTCTCACTGTTGTGGCCTCTCCCGTTGCGGAGCACAGGCTCCGGACGCGCAGGCTCAGTGGCCATGGCTCACGGGCCCAGCCGCTCCGCGGCATGTGGGATCTTCCCGGACCGGGGCACGAACCCGTGTCTCCTGCATCAGCAGGCGGACTCTCAACCACTGCGCCACCAGGGAAGCCCTATCATTTTTGATGATAGCAAAAAATGCCACTGGATTGATACATTATAATTTACTCAGCTATTCCTATTTTGTTTGACATTGAGTTACTTCTATTTTTTTCCTCATTATAATACTTTAATGAACGTCTTTGGGAATATAGTCGTTCTTTCTTGTTGGATTGTTTCCTTAGGATATATACGTATGGGTATACATTGCCAGATCAAAAAATAAAGACATTCATGTGATAGTAGATATGCTTTCAAAAAAAAGGTTGTATAATGCCATACTGTTCCAGACTCATCTCATCATGTATAAAAGTTCTTGTTAGTTTAATATATATAAAATTGCTCCTCTGCCTGATTTGCTTGGGTGGGGGTGGATGTCATTTCATATTAGTGTAAATATTCCTCCAATATTTGAGTACTATAATTGCCCATTTATATTTTGAGGAATATCAATTATTTATTATCAGTTTATTTGAGTTCTTTTTTGGAGAAACCAATTCTTTATAATTTGATTCATATATTCTTCCCAGTTCAGACCTTCACAATTATTAAAGTTCAGTTATGTCCATTATACACAATTCTACAATATATTTTATTAAATAAATTCTATCAAATCGTTACTTGCAGCCTATATTTAAGAGTATATTAGTGTCTGAGGCTCTGGACATTGTAGTCACATGAAACTTGATTTGGAGCCCAGCTCTGAATCTAGCTGTCCTACTGGTGACTTTAACCTCCAGTTTCCTCATCTGGAGATACTAATAACTACAGTATAGCAGTTGTGGGAGGATTAAATATAAAGTACTGAAGCATTGTGTTCAACAAGGTTCAGCTATTCACTGATTTAGATTATCAGCCAAGCAAGTCAGGATAACTGATTTTATTTTAGTTCATTTTATTTTTATCATCCTCTTGTAGATTCACCAACAATTTGAGTTCATAGTATTTGGATGGTTTTATACCAGAAATAAAAACATAGAATGTTGAAATCTTTAGTGGGACTATTGACCAAATACATTTCCATATGAAATGTATTTGTTTTAGCTCAAAGTGCTGGAGAGTTTAGGTCATTGCTCACAGGTATCACTGATACACTGTATAATTCCAACTATTTCTATGTTATATTAAAGCAGGGATCTCATTTTATTCAATGTATTACATCTGTTGTTCAGTAACATTGGCTAGATATGTCTTCTGTTTCTTATATTGCTATTGTAGGGGCAAGTTTTGATGTGTTGTTTATTTTAACATTGTTAGATGTGTCCTTTTTTAAGATATAGAATTAACTTATATCTATGTTATAGTGTCTACTCTGCATTGTATACCATGGTACCAAGCATATTTTCTTACAGATAATCATATTCTATTGATAATACACATATTTATATAGCACTTTGTAATTTTTGAAGCATTTTATAAGCATTCATTAAGTCATACACATATGAATGTCATGAATACAGAAATAACCTGCCATGCTGCTTTCTTTTTGCTTCAAGTAAAATCATTTTAATGACTGACACTTTTGTACCATACTTATGACTTTCAAAACACCCTCACTCTCATTTTTTTAATTTAAATCTCTTTTGATATTCACCTCAAACATGTCAGGAATAGAGAACATGTATTAGTGTCCTTAATTTACACATGAGAAAGTTAAGACTCCAAGGCATTAAATAACATATTGCATGGTCATATGTATAAAAAGTTGAAATAAATAGGTCTAGGATCCAGGTCTCTAATCATTAACTCTATTCAAACCACTCATGTGTGCCATTCTTTGGTTTGGTATAAATGTAAATTCCAAGAATGAGGCACTCTGGTTCCTAAGGATGAAAAGAAAATAGACAATTTTGCTGAGAAACATGCTAAGAAGCTTTATCTATAATAACAAAACAGAAACTGCATAATTTATATTTTAATATTTAATTATTCCATGCAGTTTTTTTCTTAAGAAAGAATAAGACTAATGGGAGGAAAAAGAAAATGCTTTTAGAAGAAGAAAAAAAAATAGAACTCTAACAGCCTCGCTATCATTCTAACTCTACCACATATCTCTGAATAGAATTATTGGTGCATAGAATTAATAAATTCTATGATATTAATATAGGGAGCCAGAGGATGTCATGGATAGTAAGTTTAGAGTAAGGGCAGTTAACTCTATAAGGTGAAGAATGATTGATCATTGTAGAGAATAAGAAAATTTAGGAATGAAAGTAGTAAATGATTGATTAATGGTCATAGTCAGACATTCCCTGTATCAATTTCTGAGTCAAACTGCTTCCTGTCATATTGGTAAGGGTGATCCCAATTGGTAATAAGATTGATTTAATCTCTATTGCTACTGTGAGTTTCAGTGATGGCAATGCTGATATGTACCTGGAACATTTAAGTACCTTATAAATATGATATTCCCTTTTTGAAGTTAAGTTTTGATTGCAGTTTACTTTGAAAAATACATTCCAAATTCTGGCTCATGCATTACATTCCTTTGTCACCACCAAGCATTTCTTTGTTGCCTGGCAACATGATGCAACTCCATATCTGGAACCCATCTTGAAGAGGTATTAGTCGCTAGGTAAGTGAGTAGTATGTGGATAGTTGTCTAAAGACAGTGAACAGAGTTAGAATAATAGAAATGCTATTGGAATTCTACAATTTTCCTCATAAAAACATTTTTGTTTCCTATTACCTTTATTTTTTTCTCTCTAAAGGAAAAAAAAGGAACCAAATACAGAATAATTAAATTTAAAACTACAGTTATTGATTTCTTCTGTTCTTTTCCTTTATTATTTTGGATAAACTCCTTAGCATATTTCTCATAAACATTGTCAATTTTCTTTTATTTCATCTTCATGTTTGAAGGGCAACACATTACTTGGTCTTACACGGATTTCTCAGGATGTTTGTCAATTGGCATGTACTAAAGAAGTAACTAATAAGTTACTTTATTTAAAGCGTGACTATAGGACACCCTTGCCTTAAATTTCCCCAAATCAGTTGTTGACTTCTTCCCCATTTTCCCTGAATATATGAGCTGTGAATGGAGAGCACTGGCCAACTCTGCTCAGGAAATGCTTCTGGATTTCTTTCTTTCTTTTTTTTTTTTTTTTTAGGGTCGCTAGAATGATTTAATATTTATAGATCCTTAGAATTGTAACAGGTATACAGTAACATAGGGGTTAGCAAGCTACAACTCTTTGACCAGATCCAGCATTTGGCCTCTTCTTTTACTGCCTGTGAATGGTTATTACATTTTTTTTACATTACATATATTTTATTCATTTATTTATTTTTCACATCTTTATTGGAGTATAATTTCTTTACAGTGTTTGAGTTCAGTGCATGCCCAAAGGATTAGTGCAGAATTTTCTTATGTGTTTTTCATGAACCTCCTGAATCAGAAATACCTGGATGTTTGTTTGAAAGGCAAATCTGACCTATTCAATCAAAATCCTTGGGGCTGGATTCCAGGAATCTGATCTCAATGCCCATCTCTCTACCTACCTCTTAGCTCCTATGCTCCAGCCTCTTTTGGTCTCTGACTCATGCCAAGTATGTCTCCACTAGAGGCCATGCACAGCTTTTCCTCTTTCTGGATCTCTCATTTCCCAACTTTCTCATGAAGGATTCCTTCTCCTCATTCAAGTCTCAGTTCAACTGTCACCTCTAGAAAGCAAAGTTCACTGACTCCCCAAGGTAACCCCCCACTCTCACCCAAGAATTTCTATCTCATTAATATGTTTTATGCATATCAAAGTAGTTAACAATGTGAGATCTTATTTATTTCTTTATTTTTAACATTTAACATCTGTCTCTTTATGATGAAGTTGAAACTTTACTAGCACAGGAACTTTTCTGTGCTTTGTTCATGGCTGTATTTGCAGGAGGTGCTCCAACAAGTACTGGTAGAATAAATGACTGAATTTTTTAACAAGCTCCTCAGGTTACTGTCACACATCCTCAAAATTGACACCTTGGGGCTAGAGGATGTCTCAGGACTAGCATATGTTTCTCAATTAAAACCAAGCAATGTGGTGGCTGAGGTGATTCCAGTTCTTCAGCATAAGTAGATCTTCTCAGAGGCAAATCCAACCTAATCGAACCCGCCAGGAGTGCTCAAGCACATCCAAGAACCCTGTCACAGTGCAAAAGTTTACTGGCTGGGACCAAAGATCCTGGCTTTGGGTCCTGGCTCTGCTGTTTATTATGTACCTTTCATTTAGCCAAATAACCAAAGATTGTAGACTTTAGGGACTTCATGCTGATGCTTTATCTCTCAGAGTCTAAATTTCTGCATATATAAAACAAGATAATGAGACCAGATTAGTAATCCATACTAGGTTCTACAAAATGCTAATTCATTAAAACCTAAATATTGGCTCACTAAAAATAGTGCAAGAAATTGCAAAAGCTTGTATGGTACCAAAATGTAGGAAATTCTGACTACTAAGCTCTCTCAGAGATTCACAATACACATTTGTAGTTTTAAAATAATGAAAATCCTCTGGAAATAAATCTCTTTATATTTATTTAACCCAGAATTCATCAAACGTATCTGATCACAGCACTTTTGCTTATCCTGCTACAACTCTGAACTAATATTCCACAAAATTCAGTATGAGAAATACTGGATTAGATGATCATAAAGCTGACTTCTGGTTCGTGTGGTCCAAAATTGTCTGGTTCCACATTACAAGCATGCTTGCCACCCACTCTAGAAATTCTGTAATCCCTCAGGACTGGCTGCACATCTGCAGTAAAAAAGAACTATGGTGATTCGAAACTTTCTGCTTTCTGTGCTGAAATCACTCATCAATATCCACAAGGTTTGGAGTCATCCTGGATAAGATCAACCCCCTTCTATGAAAGCATGTGCAGGCAGCCTTCCCACTGCATCCCAACAAATCCTGAATCTCAGAAACTGTGCAAAATTAAAGGGTTCAGTCCAAGAGAACATTTACCCAGGTAGCAGAAACTCATTCTTGTGCCAGATGATGGATTAACAGAGAACCTTTTGTCTATTTCTGTAGAAAATATGCATTGAAAAATTAAAACAAGGAGTTTTAAAAGTTTCCCTTTGACTCTTACTGACACAATGTTGCCATACTTCAGGTGACTCATAAACTCAAGAGAATGCATGTATCCCTGAAGTCATACATTTTGTAATAAAGTGATTTTTTTAAAGAAACTATTGCATTATGGGTTGAATTGTGTCCCCCCAAATTCATATGTTGAATTCCTATCCTCTAGTACCTCAAAATATGATCTTATTTGGAAACAAAGTCATCACACATGTAATTAGTTTAAAGTTAATAACATTAAGATGAGGTCATACAGGAGTAGAGAGGACTTCTGATCCAATATGAGTGGCGTCCTTATAAAAAGGAGAAATTTGGACATCAAGACAAACATGCACAGAGGGAAGGTGCTGTGAAGAGATACAGGGATAAGATGACATCTACAATCCAAGGAGAGAGTCGTGGTATAGATCCTCCCCTCACAGCCCACGGAAGGAACTGACCTTGCCAACATTTTGATTTCAGACTTCTGACCTCCACAAACATGAGACAATAAACTTCTGTTCTTTAGGCCACCCGATTTGTTTCAGCAGACCTAGCCCACTAATACATAGGGTCTAAATGTTGTAATCAGGTCTCTTGGTCCTATATATACACTTATCCAGTTGCCAGATGAGTTCCTTCCTCCAGAATACCAAATGTCTCAGTAGTCCTAAGATGTGACAGAGCAAGTCAGTGAGTGATCCTCCCCGGACCACTTTCTTTGGTTCTTGTGCCCTAGAATAGCTCAAGTCTCAGAGTAGATCCCTTAATGACATTTTGGTGAACTTAACTTTACTCTTCTAGAGTATTTTGCTTCAGCTGAAATAAGCAAAGATTGGAAGAAATTACAAATATTTGGAAAGATAAAAGACAATGAAATTACTTTGAAACACACTTTGTACAGCCTCATAAGGTTGACCAAACAACATTTTGGGCAAAACTGCCCAGATTTTTAAAGTGGTTGTTAGAAGCAGGTAACATAGAAAATTGAAGCGAAATCTTCCCTGAAATTACTACTACCATTGCCAGTGTTCTTTGAGGATTAGCCTAATGCAATTCCTACCTCTTCAGCCTAACACAGGGGGGTCAGAGATTTAAATGGCACTTGTAACAAAGGGAAGAGTCAAATTGCTCTTGTCACTAATTAGTTCAGATGTTACTTCAAATTGACTTTGGTCCTGTTATTGAACCAAGAAATCCAAATCTGAGGGAATCAACTGTGGGAATGCTACCAGTTCAGAAGATTAAATTAGAGCTCCATTTTCTTTTTGCTGTTTTGCAGTTAGAAAAGGAATTAGTGTCCATGTTTAAATTCTGTATAGCACTAATTTCAATATAAGAGGGTTGAAAAAATATGGAAATAATTATAATATGAAAAAGATCAAGGCTTGAATCTAAAGCTTATAAACATTTCCATGACATTTTCTATATTTGTTTCTCTGTTTGTAGTTCCTTTCTATATCTGTTAACCCAGTTTTCCTTAGTAGAGTAGTTTCATCAGCAGCAACATCATCATCATCACCATTAACTTCATTTTCATCAATAAAACAGTCATTCAGTGTCTCATCCCCCTGAACCTGTGCAAAGAGTAATGTGCAGACCCAGCTCTGCCCTGTGGTTATTTATAATTGTATCACTGTATTGAGTATATGCCATACTGTCATTCAGTGGGACTCAGCAAATGACTTAATAATTCTTTTCGATTTTATCAGCAAAGGAGGTCTTACTTCTGAATTCTCACTTGCTTTGAGAATTAATGAGATTGTCTATTAGTCATGCCTTTACTGTCAAATATTCTAAATGCCTTTTCTTATCACTATCAACATTTTAAAGTATACTTTCATTTTATTAAAACTGGTAGTTTCTATTCGGGTAATGTGACTAAAGCAACAATAAAGATGCACAGCTACATTTTGGGAAAGCTCACCATTTTTCTACCTAAAGAAAAATTAGATACCCAATTACTGAATATACTCACTTTTGAAATGTAGCTTCATGTGCTCATTTCTTATTTTGTTTCCAAATGCATAAAAGATTTGGAGAAACAAACATTGGAGTAAACAGGAACAAGTCTATAAAATATAATCTGTCTAGTCTGATTACTATAGTCAGGGGGCTAGGACCAGAAGTCATCACAGTTTGCTTCTCTCTGTGGGAAAAATGTTACAACAAACGGCAGATCCTAGCTTAAATGTTTTTTATTTGTATGGAATAAAGGCTCTGTGTGAGTTAGGGAAAAGATCATTCTCAAAAAAAAAAAAAAATGAAGATGCAGAGTTTTTTATTCTCTCTTCTACCATGTTTCTGTCAATCCTTTCTAATAATCTGCTGTGTATTCTTAGAGCTTCCCATAACCACTATTTTTAGCCAGTTCTAGGATGAATGAAGAAAAAGAGCAGGTTGCTCTGACTTTAACTGGAAGAACCAAGGTGAGAGGGCTTTACCTTCTTTGCACAAGCCTACCTATCATGACTTCCAAGGAATACTAATATTTCTTCCAATAATTGTCAATAATGCTTCCTGGAAGCGCAACTGTCCAGGTAGAAGTTAACCTTTTCTCCTGTACTTTCTTTGTTCCCTGCTCAACTTTCCTAAATTGCATATACTGCTAGTTTGGTTGTTAAAATTTATTTATCCCTAAATTTTTTTTAATCTAGTGTTTTCTTCAATTGAACTGATCGATTCTACTTTAATTTTTGTATTAAGTGCAGACCTCTTTTTTTCTTTTCTTTCATACCACTGCTCTCTCCTCAGAATCTTCCTACTTTCCCTGCCATTTCTACTTATTCCTGTCATCTTATTTAATCACCTCTCAACTTTGCTGTCTCTCTGTCCATCTCTATTGCTCACTCCACTTTTGTTCTTCCCACTTAGAATGTGGAAGGAAAGATAAGGCAGGAGACACCGGCCAGCTGATTGGCAAGAATCTTCATGAAGTGGCACTTAATTTGGTGAATGCATCCGGCTTTGGCTCAGCTATCTGCATTCCGTCTCTCTCTCACAGTTTGTCATTCATTAACTAAGCCCACAGAGCCTGAGGTATAATGCAGCTGTTATCATAAAATGAGAACACCCAACACTCACATCCGCTGCATTAACAGCATCAGCATGACTTACACATTCCTTACCTTTAGGCAAATCTGCACGGGAAATCACATGCTGTACTCAAAACAACCTGAGTCAGTTTTTCTTCAGAAATGATCTTTACCTAAGAGAGCTTGAAGAACTCTTGTCCACTCTAAAGATAACTTTGACAACAGTGTCATAATGCTTCAAGTGTGTTGCCAAAATCCCCTCTCCCATAGGCAGGCTTGAATGGACATTCAAGGGTTATTTTTTTCTCCAATGTTTTGTTTTTTTCCATACTTCCATGTCTGAGCAGGCTCCTTGAAGATTGACAATTCTTTTTAAGTTATGATGACACATTGAGTCAAGTCATAATCTCACCTAGGAGTCTTCCTCCATAGCTTTAAGAAGACTTGGTATATCTTCAACCTTACCCACTATAATGGTTCGAATGTGTCCAGCCAAAGGTAACAAAAGATCCCATTCATGGTGGCAAAAACTATAAAGACATTTAAAAAGAAGTCTGAGAGTTTGCAGTGTCAGGCCAAGTATAGAAAGCAGCTTGATTATGTCATGGAAGACCTTCTTCTCCCAACCTTCCTTTCCCCCATGCTCAGGGTTTTGGTTTTGCATGTCATGGTTCTCAGAGCTTCAAGTCATCATAGAACAGTACACAAGTCAAGAAGGGAGGGACAGGGCCAAAAGGCTCTCTCATCTCTCAGCTCTCTCTCCTCAGAACCATTCCTGCACCTCACCTCATCCAAGCTCTCCCTCCCACTTTACTTCTCTTTGGGCAGACGTGGATCACCAGTTCAGCTCTAGACAAATTACTAGCATAGAAGAATAGGATTGGCATAACTGGTTTAGAATAATCATGATCCATGGTTGGCAGCTGGGCATAAAATCACCCAGGAAGGGAATGGGGGATGGATTCTCTCAACCAGCAAGAAGTAGGAAATAGGCTAGAATGAATGACTGCCACACCTCACCCCACTAGGTGATTATATAGTTATACTCTTAGGAAAATGTGACTTCCTATATTTTTAAGTCTTTGGGTGCTAGGCAACATCACAATTTTCTCCATGTACTGCTTACCTCACTGTTCTCATCCAAACTCAGCTGTTAACTATTTTCTTTACTCTCCCTGTCTTGGGTGAAGATATTTAAAAAAGAGAGTCAACAGTACCTTTATAGACAGATACTTTTTTTTTTTTATGAACACACTGAAGACTGCAACTGGCTTGAAAATTTTTGCAAATAAGCATGCAAATTTTTATATGACTTGCATAACAATTCCAGTTAAGAATGTTCCATTGCCTTAAAGTTTTATTTTTCAGAGGGTCTTAATCCATTTTGAATGTTGTTTGATGCAGCCAGTATCATGAAAATCGTTTACTCTATTGGCAACTTGATTATAATGGCAGTTCAAGCAGTATGTGTCTTCTTGAGATAATGTCATTATAATTTAAAGGGAACATTAGTAAACAACTCACAGCTATTTGGTATGAAATGTGTGTGTATAGTTATAAATATTCATAAATATTGTATCCTAATAAAATCTATTAGTTTTATTTTTTCTTAAGAAAGATAGCAAAGGATATTAGAATATAAAATGTGCTTTTTGAGTCTTTTATTTTCTTATTGAAAATGTTTTTTCTAAACATTTTTTCTAAGCATTTCTACTGATTTTTAATAGGCTTTATTTTTTAGAGCAGTTTTAGGTTCACAGCAAAATTGAGGAGAAAGTACACAGATTTTGCATAATCTCCCGGACTCCACACATATATAGCCTCCCCCATTATCTACATGCTCCACCAGAGTGATAGATTTGTGACAGCTGATGAACCTATATTAACATATCATTATCACTCAAAGTCCATAGTTTACATTATGGTTCATTCTTGGTGTCATATGTTTTGTGGGTTTGGACAAATGTATAATGATATAAAACTACCATTTTAGTACCACACAGAGTACTTTTACTGCCCTAAAAATCCTCTATGCTCGGGCTCCCCTGGTGGCGCAGTGGTTGAGAGTCCGCCTGCCGATGCAGGGGACACAGGTTCATGCTCCGGTCCGAGAAGATCCCACATGCCGTGGAGCTTCTGGGTCCGTGAGCCATGGCCGCTGAGCCTGTGTGACCGGAGCCAGTGCTCCGCAATGGGAGAGGCCACAACAGTGAGAGGCCCGCGTACAGAAAAAAAAAAAAAATCCTCTATGCTCTACCTGTTCATCCCTCCCTCCTTCCTAAGCATTGATTTTTGAAATGTTAAAAATACCTTAATAACTGATATAATCTAATAGAAAATACTTTGAAAATCAATAAAAAATATATTGTCTCTATGACTTATATGCATTTTAGAAATTGTATGTGATTCAATATCCTAAATATATATGAATGTATTCAATGTCAAAACACAGTGTGCCGAATTCTATAATTCATTGAAAACCTCTAGAGCAGAGCTGTCTGAATAAACCTCTGTGATGATAGAAATGCTTTATATCTGTACTTTCCAACACCGTAGTTACTAGCTCATATGTCTATTGAACATTTGATGTATAGTTAATGTTACTGGGGAGCTGATTTCTCAAGTTTATTAAATTTTCATTAAATTTGAATTTAAATAGCCACCTGTGACTAGTGGTTACTATGTTGGATATCACAGATCTAGAGAGAAATGTAAATTATAAGGGAGAATATTTCTCTCATACATTTTTGAAGGTTCTAGACACCCTCCTCTTAGAGTGTGGAGACGGTCTCCAGTACAATGAATCCCACATATCAGGACACAGAAGAATTACCTAAAAAACCAGTTTTACTTGAAGCCCCTCAACATCAGAGTTGCTTGATCAGTAGGTTTTGAATGGGGTCAAGATCAGGTGATTCTGATACAATTGTTCTGAGAACTACACTTTGAAGAGAATTGTACTAAGGTCTGCCTATATCCTTTCCCCTGCCTGCCCACAGGAACCAGCACCAGTAGCTGCTCTCCCTTGTAGAGTGCCTTTCAAACATTGCTGCCTTTTTGCCCACAACTCATAGTAAGCAATAAGTTTATCATTCTCCAGAACACACATACACACACATGTATGTATGTATGTATGTTTGTATACTACATATATATATATATATATATATATATATATAATGTATATGTATCACACCAAAAATACATAAATTTCACAAAACCATATTTACCTTTATTAATGAAATGAACTCTGATCTTTTAAATTATATTCTGCTTTCAGTTTTGAAGAATGTGGTGATGACCCATTAAAATGACTTATGACTCAACAGTGTGTCAGGACTCAAGTGAAAAAAAAAAAATTGTGGTAGAGTCATGATTCAGGCCCTGAAGCTGCACATAGGACCTCAGGGCAGAGGCACAGAGGCAGCAAATGGAGAAAGCTTTTTTGTTCCACCCTGCATTAAGTCATGGGCACCATCACATGGCTAAGAAATTTCTGATTCAACAAATGCACCAGTGGCTCTTTCTCTTTTTACTTTTAAGTGATTCAAGGGTAAACCACATATTTATGTGCCATAAAAATCAAACATAAATGTCTCATGTAAGAATTATTTTCATAAGTAAAATAGGCTTACCTTTTTAAAAATATGATGATGAATTGGTCCAAAAATAGATATAGTGGTAACATTTTATGCTGAATACTAAATGAGTAGTTTTAACACACTCTCAGGTATGTTAGTTTTCAATGTATTTTTTTTTCATTTTTATAGATCCAGAAAAGGCAAGAATATATTAATAGCATACATATAGTATGAAGTTCTGTTCATTTTAAAAACCTAAATATTTATCATAGATCCTTAAGACAAATAATGCAGCAATGTTTGTGCTTAGTTGTTAAAAAAAATCCTGGAAGATATTTCTGTTTACAGCAATCTTAGTCTGTTTTTTCTCATGTTGGGATGGCTCTTAATTTTGTCTTGTGAGTTATAAATGTGAAGCAATTAAAATTAATGATTGTCTGGTATAATAGGACAAGAGGCTATTCAATCCCTGCGGGATAAATGGTTCTTCATTATCATTTACTATTCCTCCTGTTTCTTTTTAAAATATGTAAATAAATAGAAGAGGGACACCTTACAGGCATTTTCATTATTTTGATGTCACTGGGACACAGTTTAATACTCTCATAATGAGTGGTCTCTACACAGTTGGATCCCATATTCAGTGATATATCATTTTCATAGAGATGTCTTAAACGTGCTGTGGGAATATGTCAACCATTTTACAGATCAATTCCTCATGAGTTCACTTGTATGTGGCCAAGAAAATTCACCCATTTAGTTATTCATGTTGCTACTTGTGGTTTGTAAAAGATATACAATGTGTGCACTGAATGGTCCATTCTGTGCTAAATATATTTGTAGCATCATGTCAGATGGAATTTGGACATATGATTCACTCTCCTTGTTGCAGAGTAGCACAAGTGATTACAGCATGAAATGAATAGAGTTACTAGTGGCTAGGTCAAGAGTTAAGAAAGGATATGTGTGTGTGTGTGTGTGTGTGTGTGTCTGTATTTTTGTGTGTCCCTACAAATGTTATGGTAACCTGTGATCAGTAGATGGAGTCGCAGGTCCCAGACATGTTTATTTATTTTTTTTATACTTTGGCCTTATTCAAAACAATATATATAGAGATGTATGGTTCATGATAGCTAGAAGTAGCTTAGATTTTCCATTCAGTAATTTAATTGTAAAATGTGTGTGTTTGTGTATGCATATACACACACACATATATATGCACACAAATCAATTTAAAGTAAATACATTTTTTTTGTTTCATGATATTATAGGTAAATATTTCATCAGTCAGTATAAGTGGATTACCATAAAGGATTTTGCATGTTTAACTCATGGAAAAAGTAAAATAAATTAGAAAACATACATATGTTTCATATTTTACTTTAAAAACTATGAAGCACATAGATGATATATTGGTAGATACTAGCTTAGTAAGATTTCCTTTTGTGTGAATATTTCCATATTTAACCTTCATAAGAAGAAAAAAGCTTTAATTAGTAATTCATTAACTCCATTTTAAAACCGATCAGAATTTAGCTTTCTATCTTACATCTGATGGCAAAATTTGAAGCTCATGTGTGATTTATTCCTCTTTTACAGTAAAACATTTTGTTTATCAAAGGACCCAGGCAAAATTAGGTGACAGCATTAATCCTTTATTTCTCTCTACCAGCATCTAATTCCTTGGCTTTTGGTTAGAATTAGGGACATGTGCTTTGCCTGAAGGAGATGGATATTTTTTGTTTTGAAAATTCTGAACAATTTTTGGAACACCATGAGCCCTTTACAAATGTCAAATAATTATAATAATACAAAGCAGAAGGCTAGGCCAACATCAACAGCTTTACAGAGGAAATGTCTGAAGCTTTAACCTTACAAAGAAGAAACAGAAGGAGAAGGATGGAAGCTAACAGAATTGGGCACCAAACCTTCAGAAACTAATAGATATTAAAAAAAATATTGAATTTAAGTGAAAATGTCTAACGTTTGTGTTTTTCTTTCATTTTTCTTTTTTTACATGCTCACTTCTGTGGATTTTCTTGGACCAAAGAATTCATTTTTCCTACTCCTAGTTTCTTAAAAATTATCTAGCTACCAGCCTATGGTTTGCAATGTTTGGTTGCTTGTGAGAGAAACTAACTCAGATGGCTTAAGCTAAAAGGAGATTTTATTAGAAGATTATTCAGGTATCATGAAACCCAAAGGCCAGAATGCCATTGTTCCCAAGGAAGGGACTACAACAAGGGACTTGGAGCCTGGTGGAACTTGCTGCTTCTCTCTGGGTGCCTACCGCATTCTTTCTGTAGACCTGCATTTTCTCTTTCAAAGGCACATGGAGGGAAACTTGGCCACTGCTCAGCTTCTGAATTTATGTTTCAAATCTAGGTGCTTAAAGGAAAATGAACGAATGAATCTCAATCCCAAATTCCTAAAAGGGAGACTCTGAGCTGGAATAAGTCAGGTGCTCATCCTGGTCCAATCAAATGTGCACAGATGGCATCCTATTGTACAAAATGCTGCAGAGGACTTTCTGCCATGTGAAGCGAGAATTAAGGAAAAATTATTGTGAATTGATGAGACACTCCAAAATAACCCTGATTAATGGTAGGCTATTGTGTGTTTTGTTTATAATCATAACAGTGACTCTAATTAGTTCCAAAATGTCAACAAATATGTATCAAATGCTTAAGAGGAATAGAGTATCAGTCAGATCAGAATCCTAAGAGTATATTAAGTTTGCTAAGAATTGTGAAATTGAGGCCAATAGAGTGGGGCTTTTGATCCCTAATCCTACTTCAATTAAAGCTCTTTATCAAATGGATTCTAGGGTTAGTAATGTTTCTTGAATTATTATTATGTTCCTAACACTATTCTAAGCACCATACTTCTTCATAATTATCCTGTGAGGCCAGTAGTATTATCATCATCTCCATTTTTAATTAGGGGACTACAGTATAGTGCATTTTAGTAGATTTTCCAGGTTTTCAGAATGTGTTATTAGCCATCACACTACAGCTGTACCTCTCAGAGCACAACTACACCAGAGTTAAAAACAAACAAATCCATTTTTTAAAACTCCTGATCTAATCTAACCACATAATTTAAGAAGGAGGCTTTCAAAGCTCAATGAAGTAAAATACTAGAACCAAGCTTCACAGTTTCAGGAGACCTAGGGCTAGAATTGAGGTTCACAGTTTGTTTAGTGCTTTTCCCATTAAATAAGGAGTCATCCAGGTCTTGCCCATCGTCCGTACACTTTGACAACTAATATCCCGTGGGCAACATAATACCATCAGTGCAAATTTCTCTACGGATTGAGCCACACTTGAGATTAGCTGAAGGGATGGCCGTGGCTAGCTTTCATGATCTGCAAAACCTCCTGGTAGGTACTCTTTTTATACTCATTTTACAGAGGAGGAAAGTGAAGTCCAACAAGGATGCATAGTTTTTCCTATGTTATGTTTTAGTAAAGGGCATAGGTGAGCTTTACACTTTTGACAACCAGCCTCCCAAACATTCATTTCTTTGACCTCATTCATTGATACTTCACTTGCCAGGTACTCTATTGTCACATTACTTCTGAATTTGGAATATGCTTATTTCAGATGCAGCTTTCCTATTCATATGTAATTTATCCACGCTTAAGGCACACTGTTACATCTTTAGAAGAAAATGTCCATGTGCCTTGAGTGTTTATGTGGAGGAGATAATAATGTTATGACTCTTTTTAGCAAGTGACTAAATTATATTAAGAAGAAATGATAAAGTGTAATCTCAGAGTCAACCTTCACTTGATTATGTGTATCAAATAAAAAACATCACTTTTATTAAAGTCCAAACTATGGCAATTTCATCCCTTCCCTACCCACTAGGGATTAGCCACCTATACTCCAGTTATTGCACAAAGTCCCCAGAACATTGACATATGTTCTGGGTTAAATCTGTTTACCTGTTTTATTATCATCAGGTGTCACTGCCTGTCCTACCACTGCTCCCATAGAGAAAACCAATGGCCCTGCTGATTTCAGTTCTCTCAAAGCGGCCAACCCCTGAGATGCTGGTATGATTCTAGGCTCTGGACAAAGGTGAAAGGAGCATCATTTACTTATTGCACCCTCCAACTCCACACCAGATATTATCACCTGGGTCTGAAAGCATTATTACCCATAACACAGTCTACAAAAGATCCCTTGCAAATAGTTCTTTGTGCTGCTGGTCTTCAGCTCCTAATCTCCTGTCAGAAGTTGTACATACCAACAAAGGGAGCATGTTACTTCTATGATGGCCAACAACAGTCTTCAGACATAGAGCATGCTTTCTCCTACTTAGATAACTGTCTCTATGGGAGCCAGTATCTCCAGAGATGTAGTGCAACTCTGGATGCCCTGTAAAATAGTCTTTGTTACTTGATGGAACAGTTGAACTCCTTAGAGATACAATTGATTAGTCATACCCATTTCAGAAGAAGGTGGTTCCCTGATATTCTCATAATAGAAAGTCTGGTTGGTATTTTTCCCAGAACACAAGAACAATCTTCCTCAAAACGGATTTCAAGGAATTTTGAAGAAAGCTTTTAGATGACTTTTTTTCCCATATTCTACCCAGCAAGGTTTTAAAATTTTTAGGACTGAATTTAATTTGAAGTACTTGGTCCTAGATGAATGACATTAGAGAAGTTCTAGGAGATGATTTTACCTTTGATATCTCTGAATCTATGTTGTAAATAGTCAGAAATATAATTTCAACTGTATATTTTATAATAATGGAAAAAATTACTAACAGTAAAATGATACAAATAATGAACATTTTGTAGAATATATGTGGAAAAATTGTTAAAAATCACTGATTAAAAGAATCAATATAAATTTTTTTCAAGAGTTATAGCTAAAGGGTACCTTTATTCTCCTGCTGCCACTTTGTATTTTAAAATCCTAATAACGTTTTGAGAACTTACCTCTTAATTTTCCTTCACAGCCAATTCATAAGACAAAGAGATGAATTTCTATTCTAGTTACACCTAATTTTTGCCCAAAGCTCTTATTTACCAGTGTGATCACTATTTTATTCACAAAAGTAGCTTCAATTGACATTTAACTAATTCCAAAGAACAGAATCCACCATTGAATAATGAAAGCATATCACTAACAAGTACACAGGGCAAAACATTTCAAAGTAGAGTGGCATCTTCAAAACAAGAGTAAAAACTTATTTTAAACAATGTGATAATTCCATGTCTTTCTAAAGTTATTAATTTGAAGAAATAACAGAAGTTTTCTTTTCCAATATGACTAGATCTTTAAAAGTCAGTTAAAGTAGGGACTCATAATAAAGAGTTGTATGAATATCTTAAACATTTTATTATCCCTAAACATATAAATGCACATTACTGTGCCAATGTTTTGATGTAAGACCAACAACTTTCCTTTGTGTCCTAGTCCATTAACGGGAATTCCTCACATTCTTTCTCATCTATAATACCCTGACTACAGATTTCCTGCTTTCATTTCTTTGAAGTGGAGTAAAAACTTTAAAAAAATTGCTCATCAATATGAGAAAAGAATACTTCTAAATGTTTCCTATTTTTAATTATTATACTTCCACACCTAATTTACAGCAACTTGAATTATTCCAAAGCATTTGTTAGTTTTCATAGCAATGACTCTTTCTATTCACATTCATTTTCATTGTTAAAGTAAATAATTAATTTATATACATAAACAAATTTAACTAGCATAAACAGTGTTGGAACAATTTTGCCAAGCAGACAACTTTACTTGTGGAAGCAAAAGTGAGTGGAGGAATCAGAGAAAAATCTTACCACCTCCCAGATTCTGTAGGTGTTGGAAAGCCATCAGTAGATTTTACAAAGGTCAGAGAGATTGATGAATCCACAGAATTGTTTAAATCGAGGTTATATAAGAAAATTCTAGTACATTGAGAAATTATCTGTATGTCTTGTTTAAGGTATGTTAAATATGTTAAACACCTAGTGTGAGAATCACATAATGAGGGCAAGAATGCAAAGAACTCATTGGGTAGAGATAGATAGAGAAGAATTCATGATGTTAGTGGAACTTAGATGATAGGTAAACTTAAATACTTGAGATAAACGAGGGAAGGGTAACATTGACCTGACAGGGCCAATATGGCAAGTACAGCATGTGTCAGGTGTGTTCGGTGGTATTCAGGATTAAATTGCTTGACTGGGGGAAATGGGATGTTCACTGGTCTTCATTTGGGCTCTTCCAAATCCCAGGAGATCTAAGGAGCCCAGCCAGGGCCTGCCTTCTGTAGTGTTTGTTGTGTAGTACTTCAGCCTAATGCAAACTATCTCCCACCCCAGTCCCACCCTCACCCCTATAGCTCAGATCTACTTCATCAGGCTTAAATGCAAGATTTAATTTGCTGAGGATTCATCAGCAAAGGACCTTTGTAAAGCATGCTAATCTAACATTTTCCATGGAAGATAAAGTTGAAAAAGCAGATAAAGACAAAATTAAAATGGGCTTTCAAACTGACATAAAATTTTCAATTTTATCCTTCAAGTTTATGAGAGAATGATTTGAACTGGTTATTTAATGAGTTTAAAAATCCAGGCTTTTTTTTAAAAGATTTTTTTTCTTTTTTTAAAGTTGTACCAGTTTACACTGGCACCATTAGCACGTGCAGATGCTCTACTCGATTTTGGAGCACTTCTACTTTTTACATTTTTTTAAAAAAATTCCATTTATTTAAACAAACAAACAAACAAAAACCCAGCAGAACAATTCACCCATTTCTCCCACCCCTAAACCTTCCCCTCTGGCAACCACCAATCTGTTCTCTGTATCTATTAGCTTGGTTTAATACGTGTGTGTGTGTGTGTGTGTGTGTGTGTGTGTGTGTATTTTAAATATATATATATATATATATATATATATATATATATATATATATATAAATCATAAGTTTCCACATGTAAGAGAGATAATACAGTATCAATCTTTCTCTGTCTGACTTATTTCACTTAGCATAATGCCCTCCAAGTCCATCCATGTTGTTACAAGTGAGGAGAATTCATTCTTTTTTATGACTGAGTGATGTTTCATTGTATATATACATGTATATACATAGGGCACATCTTCTATATCCATTTGTCTATTGATGGACACATGTTGTTTCCATATCTTGGCTACTGTAAATAATGCTACAGTGAACATGCGTGTACATATATCTTTTCAAAGTAGTGTTTTTGTTTTTTTCAGATAAATACCTAGAAGTGGAATTGCTGGATCATATGGTAGTTCTATTTTTAATTTTTTGAGGAACCTCCATACTGTTTTTCATAGTTACTGCACCAATTTACATTCCCTCTGCCAGTGCACAAAGGTTCTTTCTCCGCAGCCTTGCTAACACTTGTCATTTCTAGTCTTTTTGATAATAATCATTCTAACAGCTGTGAGGTATCTCTATTGTGGTTTTGATTTGCATTTCCCTGATGATTAATGCTGCAGAGCATCTTTTCGTGTACCCGTTAGCCATTTGTATTTGGAAAAATGTCTATTCAGATGTTCTGCTCATTTTTAATTGGATTGTTTTTGCTATTGAGTTGTATGAGTTCTTTATATATTTTGGATATTAACCCCTTATCAGATATATGATTTGTGTATATTTTCTCTCATTCAGTAGGTTGCTTGTTCTTTCTGTTGATGGTTTCCTTTGTGTGCAGAAGCTTTTGAGTTTGATGTAGTCCCACTTTTCAATTTTTGTTTTTATTGTTTTTGCAAAAATATTTATCTTTGTTCAAAATAGAGTCTATGTTTAAAGGGGAAAATATAGGAAGGAGAAAGGACTTTTAAAAGGCTATTGAGGACTTCCCTGGTGGCGCAATGATTGGGAATTTGCCTGCCAATGCAGGGGACATGGGTTCGAGTCCTGGTCTGGGAAGATCCCACATGCTGCAGAGCAGCTGGGCCCGTGTGCCCCAACTACTGAGCCTGTGCTCTAGAGCCTGTGAGCCACAACCACTGAGTCTGTGAGCCACAACTACTGAGCCGCATGCCACAACTACTGAAGCCCATGTGCCTAGAGCCTGTGCTCTGCAACAAAGAGAAGCCACTGCAATGAGAAGCCTGTGCACTGCATCGAAGAGTAGCCCCCTGATCGCCGCGAGTAGAGAAAGCCCACACAGTAATAAAGACCCAATGCAGCCAAAAATAAAATAATTAATTAATTAATTTTTTAAAAGGCTGTTGAAAGAGACAATCTGAAAAGGCCTATAGCTATTAAATAATTGAGTCAATAATAATCTTCCAAAACAGAAAGCACTAGATGTGGATGGGCTCATTGGTGCATTCTATCAAATATCTAAAAGATAAATTATTCCAATTATCTATAGTTTTTTTCAGAAGACAGAAGCTGAAGGAATACTTCCTAACTCATTCTGTGAGGCCAGCATTACCCTAATACCAAAACCAGACAAAGACATTACAAGAAAAGGAAACTACAGACCAATGTCTCTCAAGACCATGGTGTGAAAATACTTAACAGAATATTAGCAAAGTGAAACTAATATTGTATAAAAAGACTTATACACCATAACTGAGTGAAATTTATTCTAGGTATGCAAGGGTGGTTCAACATTTGAAAATAATGTAATCCAACACATCAATAGGCTAAGAAAGAAAAATCACAAGATTATATCAGTTAATGAAGAAAAAGCATTTGACAAAATCTAACACCCATTCATGATAAAAACTTTCAGCAAACTAGGAATAGAGGGGGACTTCTTTTTTTTTTTTTTTAGTTTATTAATTAATTAATTTATTTTTGCTGTGTTGGGTCTGAGTTTCTGTGCGAGGGCTTTCTCTAGTTGTGGCAAGCATGGGCCACTCTTCATTGTGGTGCGCGGGCCTCTCACTGTCGCGGCCTCTCTTGCTGCGGAGCACAGGCTCCAGACGCGCAGGCTCAGTAGTTGTGGCTCACGGGCCTAGTTGCTCCGTGGCATGTGGGATCCTCCCAAACCAGGGCTTGAACCTGTGTCCCCTGCATTAACAGGCAGATTCTCAACCACTGCGCCACCAGGGAAGCCCGAGGGGGACTTCTTCAACTTGACAAAAAACATCTATAACAAAGCTACAGCTAACATAATACTTAATGGTGAAAAATTAGAAGTTTTCCTACAAAGATCTGCAAAGAAATACATAGATGGCAAGTTAGAATATAAAAAGATATTTAATGTCATATGTCATTAGGGAATTGCAAATTAAAACAAGGAGATATACCACTATACACCTTTTAGAATGACCTAAGTCTAAAACACTGACAACACCAAATGCTGACAAGGATGTGGAGCAACAAGAACTCTCATTTATTACAAGTGGGGATGCAAAATATTAGTCACTTTGGAAAACAGTTTGGCTGTCTTTTACAAAACTAAACATGCTCTTACCAGGCTATCCAGCAATCATGCTCCATGGTATTTTCCCAAATGAATTGAAAACTTTTCTCCACACAAAAAACCTGTACACAGACATTTATGGCAGCTTTATTCATAATTGTCAAAACTTGGAAGCAACCAAAATGTTATTCAAAGGTGACTGGGTAAGTAAACTGTCATACATTCAGACAATGGAATATTACTCAACACTATAAAGAAATGACCTATCAAGCTATGAAAAGGCATGGAAGAAACTTAAATGAACTTTACTAAGTGAAAGAAGCCAGTCTGAGGAGGCTACATACTATATGATTCCAACTATATGACATTCTGGATAAAGCAAAACTATGGAGACAGTAAAAATATCAGTTGTTGTCAGGGTTTGGGGTTGAGGGAAGGATGAATAGACAGAGCACAAAGGATATTTAGGGCAGTGGAATTATTCTGTGTGATGCCATAATGGTGGATATTTATCATTGTACATTTGTCCAAACCCTTAAAATGTACAACACTAAGAGTGAAACCTAATGTAAATTATGGACTTTGTATGATTATGAAGGTGTCCATTGTAGGTCCATGTGTAACAACGTGTGGTGGAGAAAGTCGATAGCGGGGAGCTTGTGCATGTGTGGGCACAGGGTGTATATCAGAATTCTCTGTACTTTTCACTCGGTTTTGTTATGAACCTAAAACTGCTCCAAAAAATAAAGTTTATTAATTTTTTAAAAAGTCATTTGGAAAGGCCCAGGTATGAGATACCTAGGAAAATGATGGAGACTTCCAAGATAAAATACTGAGAGAGTCAACAGGAGAACTCGGTACTAGAGTGAGAAACAGATGGAGATACCTTTGAAAAATTCAGAAAATTGGGAATGCAGGTAGGCTTTGGATGAAAAACAAAAACTCATTTAGATACTATTCAATTTGATAAATATTAATTCAATACCTACCATGTGCTAGAAATTGAGGATAAATCATGTGATAAGCTTCCAGAGGGCTTATAGTCTTACGAGGAGACCTGCAACTAAAGAGTTTATGATGTAAAATAAAAATATACTGTAAGGGTAAAGAGCTTAGACCCTAGAGTCATAATCAGACAGATGTAAGTTTATATTCTGCACCCATCAGTTTCCAGGCTGGGACCTCTGGCAATTTTTGTACCATCTTTGCATCACTTGAGATTCACTTTGCTCATAAGTAAAGAGTGTGTTTACTTTATAACCATATTTTGAGGAGTAAATGAGATAGATAATCTGTGTACAGCAGTTAGCTGTATCTTGACATATGAAGAATAATAGTTAATGTGATGGTGGTAGAAATATAATGATGGTAATGATGTAAAAGCAGGTTCTTAACATTATTTTTCCCACCAGGGGGCAGTTGGCAATGTCTGGAGACATTTTTTGGTCAAAATTGGGCGAATGCCATGGGCATCTACTCATAGAGACCAGGAATGTTGTTAAACATCTTGCAATGTACAGGATAGCTCCACAACAAATAATTACCCAGTCCCAAATGTCGACACTGCTAGGGTTAGAAACCCTGATATAGAAGAAGTGCTTTAACATGAGTAAAAAGATGCCATAGACGTAAAAATGAGGGAGTTTGAAATGAAAGTGGGATACGTTAATAGAATCACCAAAGAATTTTCTTTTTAAGTAACAATGCTCAGACCCCACCCAATGGAATAGGACTCTGGGTCCAGGGACCAGTATTTTTTAAGACTTCCCAAGTGATTCCAATGGCATCTAGACAATGCTGGCCTAGATAAAATCATGAATAGGTAGAAGAATGTATGAAACTAGACACTGAATTTTGTTTCCCAGAAGCAGACAAGTGTTAAAGGCCACAGTGCATTTATAGTGAAATTTTCTGCCTAGTGAGGAAGTCATTCTACACCACTTTTTGGAAAGAAGTTTGGAAGAGCAGTGGAGGTATGTGGAGTGGAAGTATGTTGGTGCTGCCCCACATTTTCTCATTCATGGCTCTGTTTGGGTCAGCATCATGACTATTCACAGCAAGTAGAAGTTTTCTTTATCAGTTAGTATTTTAAGGTAAGTTGGGATAAAGTCTTTTGAGTAATTCATTTATCCATAAAATGTCAATACTTCAGTAAAAGGAAATTAGAGAAGTGCATAGAAGACCTCTGTCTTGGCTCAGGCTGCATTAGCAAAATATCATAAATTGGGTGGCATGTAACAGCAGACATTTGTTTTTTGGAAGCTGATCTTGGATGATCAGGGAACAGCAATGTGAGGTTCTGGTGGAGGCCCTCTTCAGTGTTGCAGATTCATACAGTGGAGAGCAGAACAGAGGAAGCAAACTCTCTCGTGACTCTTCTAAGGGTACCAATCCCATTCATGATGGCTCCACCCTTATCACTTCCCCCATGGCCCCACTTTCTAATACCTTCATATTGAGGGATAAAGTTTCAATATATGAATTTGGAGAGGACACAAACATTCAGTCTGTAACAACCTCAAAAGCCTGTGAAAAGGAGTGCAGCACACTACCAAAAGGAAGTACCAGGGAATTGAGAAGTGAGCCTGGGGTGGCAAGGGACAAGTCTGTGAGCCCTTTTGAGGTAAGGGAGGTGGGAAGAAGGACTTAATGTTTCAAAAGAAAAATAGGGACATTAATCAGATGAATAGCATCAGAAATGCTAAGGACTTCTAAGGAAGAGAAAATTGCAAAGGTTCTTTTCCTCTTTAGAAAGTAATTTCTTTTATTTTACATTATATATTGAGTGGGAATTGTTTTAGAATAATTGATGGCACTAGTGAAGCAGAGTTCTTTAAATCCTTGCTAGTCAGTGAGTGGTCAACATGGACTGGCAGCATCAGTATCACCGGGGAGCTTGCTAGAAATGCATAATTTTAGGTTCCACTCCAGATCTGCAGGTGTATTGTATGCACATTAAAACTTGAGAAGCACTGCTCTAAATAATGAAGTTTAGCATATATATATTAAAATAAAATGATTTTTGAGAAACCCTTCATATTCTAAATCCTGCTGAGCCTAAAAACAATTTTTTTTTTTTTTTTTTTTTTTTTTTTTTTTTTTTTTTTGCGGTACGCGGGCCTCTCACTGCTGTGGCCTCTCCCGTTGTGGAGCACAGGCTCCGGACGCGCAGGCTCAGCGGCCATGGCTCACGGGCCCAGCCGCTCCACAGCATGTGGGATCCTCCCGGACCGGGTCACGAGCCCGTTTCCCCTGCATCGGCAGGCAGACTCTCAACCACTGCGCCACCAGGGAAGCCCTAAAAACAATTTAAAAAAATTTTTATCTAATAGATACTTTTCCTGCAGGAATACAAAAAGGGATATTTTTAAATTCTAGCATATCTCTTTAAGTAAATTTCAATGTAAAAATAGGGTTTGTTTAAAAATGGATGGAAAATAAGATTTTTGAAGAACAAATATATTTGTCTATCTTGCCTGTAAAACCTATATGATTAGGCTTTCCTCTGAGTTAATAGGGTATGATCTGGTATTGTTTCACAATTGAACTTATCAAGATAATAATTTTGATGCAAACTCATATTTAAGAAGTACTTGTAGTGCATAATCAAAGATTATATGTACAGCATTTATGGGATTTGTTTGATATAAGCATGCTCTGCAGTAGTTTATACTTTCCATAGAATCATAGAATTTTAATGCTAGAATGGGCCTTATAAATGACCTAAAATAATTCACATTCAGTTCTGCAATTCCTTCCTCTGTGTCTATGTATGAGATTTTGATTATCTGTATCACTTAAAATATGTTTCTCAGAATTGAGCCAAGCACCAGATCCACAAGCAATGATCACTTTTTATGAACTGGAATCTATATTTCAATTTGTTTAGCTTGAAGATTCCTTTTATTTTTGTTATTACTCTATTTTTTATTAACATTATTTAGAGCACTTGTTTAAAATTACGCTTAACCAAAACTATCAGAACTCTTTCCCATGAATTCTTGACAATGTTCTCTACCAGTCTAGGCTTGTGCAATTGAATTTTTTGAAAATAAAATACAACTGCTGCATTGTCAGTTGTTTAGGTGTAGGACTGGCTTGTTAGTATTTGTCAAGATAAATCTGAATCTTGACTCTGTCACTTCTCATATCAGCTATCCCTCCAAGTTTCATGCCATCTGCCAATTTTAATACCTTTTTATATCCTTATTTAAGTAATTGACCAAAATGTTCAAGCCTAAGGAAGTAGGCTGTTAAAATCAAGATATTCTTGATTACAAATTAAATTAGTTTGGAAGAAGGTCCTATGTGTTTCTATGTTGGCTCCTTCTGTTTGGTACTTTCTGAACACAAGGATGCTAATTTATAAGCAATAGGAAAAATATTTCTACTTTACCTTTAAAATGGAGTGATAGTCGTCAAGATTTCAGAATGCAGAAATACTTTCATGTATTTGATCAGTCCAAATATTAGCATCTGTTGTTTAAACAGAGTAAAAGACTACATAGAGAGGATGAAGTATGGCCAGATATGGCTACTGTGGGAGTCCTAACAGTGGCTTAAATTATGTTCGTGTTAAATCTCAATCATAACATCATTTTACTGTAAGATTTTTTAATTAACTTCTGATTTTACAAATTATAGCTTTATTACTGGTGGAGAAAATGATAAAAACCTCTAAAGATTATTCAATGTATTTAAAATAACAAGTCTATCTGGGTCAAATCCGATAATTAATATTTCCCTAATGAAAATAAAATAAAGATTTCTTCTTATTAAATAGTATTACGTGCTATCTTCAGTTATTAATATGACTTCACCTCTCCAATGTACCTTTTATTCAAGGATGTGATCATCTGTTACAATTTGATCTCTATTTCATTGGTGGACAAACTGGGATATCAGAGGTGTAGTGACTTTCCTTGAATTGTATGTCCCATTAATGATGAAGGCAGTTTTAGTATAATCTATGACCTCTGGTATAAAATAGTAGCTCCATTCTTCATCAAATTGCTGATGGTCCCTTTAAGTGTCACTAGCTGGAAAATCCATAAGTTCTGGATTTTTCTTCATCATATCTTTAGATTCTAGTGTAAGTGTCAGGGATGTAGTAGATGTTCAATAAATATTGAATGAAGGTACTAACAAAGTGTCATATGTATGACTCTTTCACTTAGAAAATCACTCCAACTGCAAAGTCCAAATGCATAAACTTTACTCATTCCATCAGCTTGCTCTTGTTTTATCTGTTATGTGTATACAACATAAGCCCACTGCTGCATTTGCCTGATCTCAGTATACACAGCCCCCAAACCCTCACCCACACAAAGATATGCCTTACTCATTCTTGTCCATATGAAATTGTTCATGCTTTTCTTGCCACCTTAAATGATTTTTTTTAACATCAAACTAAATTTATATAGAGAAACAAAAGAACAACAGTTATATATGTGTGTACTGGAGCGAGATGCCTGAGATCAAAGCTAGCTCTTTGATTAACCAGCTATGTAACATTAAATACGCTACTTCACCTGTGTCTCATTTTCCCCATCTGTATAATAGGATTGTGATAGTATCTAGCTCATAGGATGTTGTAAAAATTAAATCACCAAATAGTTAGCAAAGTTGACTTTATCATATTTCCAGCTATATTTAAGACCTTGTTTTCATACTCCCCTGTGCAGTGCAATCAAGCTTCCTTCCCCAGGCTCCACCTTCATCTCCTCCATAACCTACCCCTATCTCTCCTGGACCATTTGATAAGATTATCAATACTTCCCTGGTTGACAAATCTAATGACCTTTCTTGGAATTTGTTCTTGTTTTCCACATAAACAGTTTTAAAGACGCCAGTGACTTTGTAAATGCTCCCTCCTCTAACTTCATAGCTCGTTCTGGGATCTCTTTCTATCTCTCTAGACTGTATTTCTAGTTTCAAGACTTCTATTTCTCTTCTCATCAAGAGTTTTGACTTTGTGGCCATCAGTATATAGTCATCCAGTCACAAATATAAAATCAGTTATATTTTCATATTCATTATTCATTCTGTCTCACATTTTCTCTCACATGTGTCCCCTTCCCTCCAACTCCACTGGCATTCTCTTTAATCAGGTCATCAGTTGCCTGTATTTGAAAAGATCTGTCCAGTCTCTCTCCTTATCTTATTTACCTCATGCACAAGCATGATCTATCTAAAGCACAGTTCTAATTGTTTGTCCCGCTCTTTATTACACATTTTCAGTTCTTTCCAGCTTCCAACCAGCCTCTATCTTATTTTATCTATTCACCTTATGGACTGAATTGTGTCTCCCCCAAATTCAAATGTTGAGGCCATCACCCTCAGCATCTCAGAATGTGATTGTATTTAGATATAGGACTTTAAAAGAGGTAATTAAGTTAAAATGAAGTCATTAGGGTGGGCCCATATCTGATAGAACCAGTGGCTTTATAAGAAAAGGAGATTAGGACACACAGAGAGACACCATGGATGCCTTTGCACAGAAGAAAGACCACGTGAGGCCACAGTGAGAAGGTGGCCATGGCAAGTCCAGGGAAAAGGCCTCAGGAGAAACCAAACCTGCTGACACCTTGATCTTGCACTTCCAGCCGCCAGACTGTGAGAAAATATGTTTCTGTTGTTTAAACCACCCCGTCTGTTGTATTTTGTTTTGGCAGCTGTGGCAAACTAATACACACCTCTTATGTCCTTCACAGTCTCATGCTTTAATCAAACGAGTTTTTATTTCCTGTTCTGTGCTTTTGATCATGCCATTCTCCTATTTTCAAATGTTGCAATTCTCCTCCCATCAATCAACAGTCTTCTCAAAAACCACTTCTTTGTGAAACATCTACTGAATCCTTCCTGACTGTGACCTCCCAGAGCACTTTGTTTCACCCTCCCTTATGGCACATATTACTTTATATCTTAGGATAGGTTATAGCTGACCATGTGCATATTTATATCCCCAGCTAGGAAGTCATCTCCTTGATCAGAGAAACCACATCTAGTAAGATGTGTTTGCATCATCCTCTGTACTTAGCACACTAAATGGGACAAAGCAGTGCTGAATGTAATGAAACGAGAACTACTTTTTCATGTTCCCAAGTTTTCTTATGTGGAATCCCATCAATATTGCAAGCCCTAGAAAGCAAGAGTCAGGTCTTCTCACTGTACATATATCTGGAGATGCAGTTAGATTTAGATATAGATAGATAGATCTCTATATAGGTACACACACAGACACACACACACACACACATATTTGTTAACATGTGAACATGCACAAACAAAATGATGCTGTTTAGGTGTGCAGTTGTTAACTGAGTTCTTCAGAATGAGTAGAGTGAATACAGTGATTTTGCTGGCCCAGACTAATCTTGACTGATCTTGGGTGTGTGTGTGTGTGTGTGTGTGTGTGTGTGTGTGTGTGTGTGTGTGTGTTGTGGGAGTGTGGGGGAAGCCACTGCAGGGATTTGTAGGAAGATTTAGTTGCCCTAAGAATGAACCCCAAAAAGGGTCTGTATTAGTCTGCTTTTGCTGGGTTATGTTGTGGTAATAATTCCCCAATCTCCATCCTTGCAACAATAAAAATTTTGGTTTAGCTGTGTCTCTGTTTCATTCCCTCTTCATTTCTGCCAGGCGCATGTCAGTGGAGGGGAAAAGATTAATGAAAGGACCATAGAATATCTCCTAAAGCTGCTCCGATGTAACATATGTCCCTACTGCTCACATTTCATTGGCCAAAGCATGTCACATGGCCAAGCCTGATGTCAGTGGGATAGGAATTATATTCCCCACACACACAGAGAGGGGCCCTTTATGAATAAGGTTATATCAGTGCCTGATTTTGAAGAAAATATGTGAAAATTAAGGCAGGTACAGAAAAATCCTAAATTCCCCTTGCTTCTCACTCCAATATTTTTCTCCCCATATTCTTTTCTGTTTGCTCCTCAACTGTACCCTTGCCCTAATCTCCTAAAAAAGTGATTCACTCTTGGCTCTTCAGGCAGACACTCAGGTTTACTTGTACAGATATGCCCTTCACTAGAGGAGGAGAACATGTCCTGAGTGTATTCAAAATACTGATCCTCACTCTACTGTACAGATAGGGCTCTGTAGAGTAAGGAAGAAACACAGATTAATGTAAGACAATGGCACCAGGGCCATAGCTTCATATATAATCGCCTACCTAATAAGGAAGCAAATTTCTTTATGAAACTTAGGGTCCTTTCATGGTCTTGGATATATAGACAGGGTTTCTTGGGAAGGATTGAAAACACCCTTTCAAATTATAGCCTTTTCTTCTTTTTTTATTGACTTAATTTCATTCATCTACTCAGTCACTAATCTAACAGTATTGAACATCTATCCTGTGTTACGTTCTGTGTTCCACTATGAAAGATACTAAATAACTATTAACTAAAATATCTAATAGCTCTGGAGTGTTTAGTATATGTCAGACACCATGATAAATGCATTATTCAAGGTGCATTATTTCTTTAAATCTTTACAGAACCATAAGAGATAGATAGTAAAATTGTATAGTAGAAGAAAAAAAGCTTAGAAGGTTACATAACTTTGCCACATTTGCTCGCCAGAAATTGGTGGAGTTGGGGCATGAATAAATCATGGTTTCTTTGACTTCTGAGTTGGCACTCTCAACTGCTAAGTGTACATAGTTTGCTTCTTCAGGAACTTTATTATCTAGCTTGTAATGAGTGGAAGTAGTGATTTCTAAATATCTAGGTTAAATTAAAAGTAGAAAGCAAAATATGGTATTTGTAAGCTGTGTTTCATAGGAGAATAGAGAAAAGTAGGAGTGATTAAGTCTAACAGACAACAGAAGGGGGACATGGGAATCCTTCATCATGAAGTCAATGACTCAGCCGAGCATAAAGGATGGGTAAGAGTTCCATATGCAGAAGGCATTTATGGCTTGAGCAAAATCAGAGAGATGTGGCCATGTGGAGAAGACAGGGCACAGATCTAGGTGATGCATGAATAGGATACTTATGAGATTAGAGAAGGTTAGGATCACAAAGGACCTTAGCAACTATAGTAGTGGAATTTGGACATTTTTATGGAAGTCAGTAGGGAGGTGCTTCCCCTCTAAATCATTATCAACTTTTTATGGGTATTCTAGGGGACATGTAATGACAACTTTAAAGATGGATTACAAAAAGGACTTACAATTTTTTTTAATCAAAATATAATATTTCTGAAGACAAACTTTGTGATGTTTAAGGCCAATTTAGTCTCTGAAGTTCAAATGAGCATGAATATAATTAGCCATTTTCTCCCTCAAAATGAGGATGGATCTGTCTAATGTATCTCGTAATTTGGCAATTGCATGTAAATCATGTTCTCCTGAAAATCACTGAAGTTATATAAAGGGACAGTCCTTTCAACATGTTAAACCCAAATGCTGACATTTTTCAAACATTATTTGATTTTTTAAATTTACAACATAATAATATAAAGGGATAAAACTCTTTTCAATTGAATTAAATATTATTTAAATGTTTCAGGAATAATTCTGTTAAGGCATCTATATGTAGTATTGTCTATTCCATATACTACATTTTTTCCTGATTTGATTTTTCTACAAATAGTCACAATTCTTCTGACAGATTATACATAACAGCCAAATTGCTTATTAGTTAATGTTTTATAGCAGGTAAAATATTGAATGAAAAACTTGAATTGGTGAATTAAAGTTGGGCTTCATCAAAATTACTTGTTTCTGTATGAAAATGAATGAGTTTGTTGATGATTTATTGCATTTTCCATTTGGAAGCATTTTATTTAGTACGATTGGGTTACTGTGTAAAATATAAAAGGCTAGAAAAATTAATACCATATCTCTCTCAAATCTGATAATGGGATGAGAAGGTAAAATCAGCCTTCAAGGTCAAAAAGGGATTTCTTGCTTGATTCAATTACTGCTCAATTTGATAGCAGTAAAGGAGTTAAGAGCATCTCTCCTATAATTTGGCTAGACTTTCATTATAAAAATAGAACACATTAACGAGAAACCATTAAACAAAATTTATGTGTGAATAGCACCCTCAGTAGAAGCTTTGCTTCTGCCATTTACAGGATAAAGTAGAGGTGGCTGTTTCACATCAATTACCAGTCACTGTGGACAATGTACTTTTATTAAGTCTGTCAAAAGCATTCATATTTATATTTTAAGAATGACACAAATCCATTCTTTTCATTATTAATCTGTGTCCCACACAATTACTGACCTGACGTTTATTGGAGTAATAAGTTGGCTTTAGTGTTTGTTGGCTTTTTCCCTCCTTTCGGCCATCCTTGCTTTGCTGTATTGTGTAATGTGCCTTCATTTTTTTTAACTGGCTGGAGGGAAAATGGTTCCAATTTCACATTAGTGAATGTGGCCCATTTCTTTTAATTTCCTTGGTGTACCCCTAAGAGAAAAAAAAAAAGTATATATTCAGAGTTTCAACTCAGAACAGTAGCTATAAACACAAAATGCAAGCTAGCTTGGGGTTTAAAGCTTCTATTTATTGTCAAAGTTTTAGTTTATGTTTCTTGGATCCATAACTATGCCACAATGGTTGTAGCTGTGTAATTGTAATGAGGAGACCCAGGTTCAAGTCTAGGCTATTCTTCTCTCTCTGAAGCCATGGGGCCCTGGCAGTTCTGTTAATTTCTTCAAGTTTTATTTTCTCCCCTGTAAAATGGGGATACTACTAGCTCCTTTCAGAGTTATTGTAAGGATGAGATTAAATAACAAATATTCAACAATATTCACTAAGGCTCATATTGTACCAGACGCCGGACTAAGCAAAGCTTACAGGAGTAAACAAAACCTAGAACAATCACTTCTCCCTTGGAACTTTTGTTTTGTCATATGAGAAAAACAAATGGCAATTTTATGGTATAGAGTAGGTGTTCACTATTTCCAGACCTTTCCAGCCTATAACTTTGAGATGACATTTCTTTTAAATGCCAAATTGATAGATGTAGGGCCAGAACTTCTCTTCAAAGCATCATTCAGTGCTTTTCAGAGCCCCCAAGGAGACTTCTAGTGTAGCTCAGAGAACTTGCTCAAGTTCTCTCCCTTCTCTCCTTCCTCAGCCCACCATGACAGTCAGTCTGTGCTTCTGACCTTGTGGTCAGCACAGCCCAGTGACCCCAGCGTGGCCCTGTCCACCTTCCTTCAGTACCTGCACTCGAGCCTCAGGGAATGCTGAGCCCACATTGCCCTACTGCCCGGTAGGCAAAATAAGAATTTACCCCAACTCCTTTCTTGATGATGCCCATTTTTCTAGCTGTTATCAGTATTTTCTAACCCTTAATTTGACTTTTTTTTTTTCTCAGTATGAATGACCGGGAAATCTCACTGGTTTCAAAGGAAATACCATTTCCCACTCAAAGGGCATGTGTCCTTACCCTCAGCTTCTGACAGAACAGAACAGTCAGTCTTGACTAACACTATGGGGCACCTATTGTCCAGTCCATGTTGTCTTTACCATTTCTCCTCCAGTGGAGGAATTCTACAGTTCCTCCTGTTGTCCTTGAGAAAGCTTCTCAGTTTTGAAGCCAGCTACTTGAAGATTTGTAATTCTCTTCTCACTATCATAGTGTCAAAGAAACCAGGGTCAAATTTTGGTCATAGCTCAGCCCTAAGATGATAGCAGCAGATGGCCTACTCCCTTTTACAGATCTAACTCCAGGAAAATAAGACTACATTCTCTTCATCATGTTTTGTGTAATATGGTTGAGATTGTACATACCACTTTCAAGGGTCGTAGTAGAGATGCTAGATTTGAATATAACAACCAAGAGCTCCTCCTCTTCATTCTTTTGAGGATTTTTGATATGATGCTGTAGGAGAGAAAAATAATTGCCCCTTTACCCTTCTGAGTTCTTAGCTGAGGCTGCTATAATAAAAGACGTATTAACAAGAGAAAAACAAAGTTGATTAACAAGTATATATGTACACAAGGGAGAACCCAGGGAAAAGTGAGTAACTCCCTGAGGTGGCTTAGAATTTCAGTTTAGATAGTATCATCAACAGAGAACGATAAATTTTTGAAGAAATGATAAAGAAAAGCAGTTTTAGTCTTATAAGGGTAAAGGCTAGTTAGTACAATATGTTATATAGATTCCTTTCGTGCCTTCTCCAGACTGATAAGATCTAAAATTGCCTCTGGGGATTAAACTTTGTCTTTTTTGGTAGAGCAAGGAAGAGAGACACCTTTGTAAATTTATGTCCTGCTTTTAGGCAAATGGGGGAGAGCAGAGAACTTTCTTTGTATCTATTTCTTCTCAACTGCTTTCAACTCAAAATAATCTGTATGCCAAAGTGGCACCTTTTGGTGTATCACAATCTGCTACGCTTCAACATTAAGTTACCAAGGCAGAGCACAAAGTTTAGTGCAATAAAAGTGAATCAGATAGTAAGGAGGAAACACAGGTGCTTTATTGGTATTTACAGATTGCAATAAATGAACCAAAATTGTCATCTTTAAATATAAAGAGCAGCTTCTGAAAAAATGTGAGGTGACAGTAAATTCAGAAATGAGAATAACTTTAAACTGTGATGCGCATGACAGGTGAAGTCTTTCAAATAACTCCTCCAGATTTTGCACAAAACAGTGCATCTTGATGAGTCCAGTTCTTGGTTAAGGGTATTTTCTTAGAATGATAACAGACACTTGGGATTTTGAGAGTTCTTGAATAAGTTCTTTATTCCTAGCAGTCCTCACACTGTTAATATTTTACTATAAAGAATTTGAAAGGCTTTAGTGCTGTATGATTTGCAAATAGCTGTTTTTGCCTTCAAAATAACAATACAATTGAGTTTAAGGCCAATATGCACACAGTTAGATGAAATCATTTTTTTAAATGCTAAAATAATAGTATCTTACTAACCCTGAGGCAGTTATGTCGTTGAGTGATAGTTTATCTTCAGGAAGATCAAAGTCAATACAATGGTGTCAATTTCTAATTAGCTACAAGGTCATCTAGCAATTATTTAAAATTATTGGTGATTGAATAGACCTTAAAATTTCAGACTAAGAGACAGAACCTAAGCATATGTGATGCCTCAAATACATGCTTTATGCCAGAGAAAACATCAGAGAAATCTCCATTTTTCTATTCTCATCTAGAAGTAGTGTTTTCTAAAGGCTATGGTTGATACTGCTACATGTTTTTAGTAAACTGAAACTTTGTCAAAGATCTTACAAGTGTTGAAAAGTTAACAAGATAGTTAAGAGGTTCTCAAAATTGAAAACAAACCAAGTTCCATGGAAAATGTAAAAAAAATTTTTTTAAATTGCCAAATAGCTTCTAAATATCTTAGGATATGTAAACCACATAGGTCTCTATAAATGAGTAAGTATCCAATTTATCCCTTTATTTGTCCTATATAAGAAACATCAAACTTCTTAACATATCATCTTAAACATTTTGCTGTATCAACACAACCTGTGTTTTCAGATTTACCCATATTTTGCTTAAGTTAAAGCCACTTCTGTCAAGTGCTTGCGCATCTGTATTGTTGGCTCTCTTTTTGCCATCTGTCGACATTCTACTTATTCTTCAAGGCCCTATGTAAATGCTATCACTCAGGGCTTCCCTGGTAGTGCAGTGGTTGAGAGTCCGCCTGCCGATGCAGAGGACACGGGTTCGTTCCCCTGTCTGGGAAGATTCCCACATGCCGCGGAGCGGCTGGGCCCGTGAGCCACGGTGCTGAGCCTGCGCGTCCGGGGCCTGTGCTTCGCGATGTGAGAGGCCACGGCAGTGAGAGGCCCACGTACCGCAAAAAAAAATGTTATCACTTTAGGAAGAAATAATCACCTCCCCCTCACCTATTACACTTGGTGCATACTTAAACGTTATTACTGTCTCCCCATGTGATTGAATTTCATCCTTTCCCTGTGTTTCACCATTAAATTGTATCCAGAGGAAAGAGACCATACTTTATCCTTCCCTTTAAGCTCTGATAGCATGTTATAGAAGATAGAGGTTTTAGAGCTAGACAGACAAGGTAGGATTTTGAATCTTAGTTCACAAGTATTATGTCCCAGAGCAAATCATTCAATGTCTACAACCCTCTGTTTGCTCATCTATAAAATAAGGATAGTAACCTACCTCTCAAGCTTGTTATGGGAATCAAGTGAGATACCACGTAAAGCACTTGGTACAGGACCTAACCCTGAGCAGATACTTAATAAATGGTGATCACCATTCTTGAGAGAAGAGTAGTAGAAAGGAGATCATTTCCAAGTCTGAGTGGCAGTGAAAGTGGAAATGGTCCATAGGGACAGGGCTGGTGAACAAACTGAGTAGCTGGAGAAAATCTCCAGAAACTCACATATCTAAGTGATTTTCATATGAACAAAAGCATAGTCTTCTTTACTCTGTGTCTCAAAGTGGTGTTTTTATCTTTATAAACTACATTTTTGCTCTATTTATTGCTATAGTTTTATGTTAAGCCATTATCTTAATTTTTTGGCCATCAGTTAAGAAACAATACATTATATTCTTACAGAATCTATTATCAAATTATATGCTATATATAAAAATATTTGAATATTTAACCATAGATTCAACATAACTCTCGATTTTAAAGGGACTTAGTTTTCATTTATCTAAAGTCCCTCATTGTACAGAAGTGTATGGATGCTTCACCAACATTTTAATCGAAGTCACATTTATGATGCAGATCTGTATACCTTAATCTCTGGGTTGTATATAATAAATCATTTCTTTGGCAACCTGGCAAAGTATTCTTAGTTGAGATCCAGTCACGTGATTTTGTCTCTTTAGAGGAATCATAGAGATTGGTAGAGTTTGTGGTCATTTTAGAATGGATTAATTGAGAAGGTTCTACCTGACTTCTCAAGCAGTGAGATTCCACAGATACGTTTAGACACATACTTCAGACAAAATTTAAATTGTCTTTAGAGAACATTATTCACAAGGTTCTCCTTTCAAGATTGTGAAACAGTCAAGTATGTTGATTGGTTTCCCTACTTTTCCTTTGCCTCTGCAACCTCGTTTGTAGGTTAGAAAGTACAAGACTGAGTATTACCTTTGATTAAAGTAGCCAAATACTCCTGTGTATAAATTAGATCCCATATAATGTGGATTGTGTGTGTGTTTATTTGTGTGTGTAACTTTAATACTGTATTTTTAAAAAAATCGGAACAAACCAATAACAATGCATATATATTTATTTTAAAATTTAAGAAAGAAAACCTGAAAAAAGCCCTAAACAAATATCAACCAAAAGGATGATCACCACAGCAGTGTCTTTGTATCAAAAATGGAAACTTCAAATGTCACAAAAATGGAGTAATAGTTAAACCACTTATTCAATAACACCAAATACTACCAGTAGTAAAAAATATATGTATATGTATATATATATATATATATGTATATATATATATATATATATATACACATATATATGTATATATATATATATATATATATATATATACACATATATATGTATATACATAGTTGAATTTAGGCAAGGAAATGTGTTACCAAATATATCTATATATTATGCAAGTAGATTATAAAATTATATGTACAGTAGGATGCTATTTTGTTGCAAGGGAACACTTTCAAGCATGAAAATATAGCTAAAGATAGGTACATAGAAAGGCACCAACATCTTCATATGAGTATCTCTGGATGATAGACTGACTTATCAGTGAGTTTTGTTTTTCTTCTTACTCATTTAGGTTTTCTGCTCTGGATATGTATCACTTCATACTAGGAGAAAGGGAGAAGTTTTCACAAAGGAAAAAAAAAATCCAAAGAGCTTTATTTTCTTTTAGCATTTGGTTTGAACACTTTAAAATGTTTGCATAGGTATGCACTAGAACAAGTGATTGCCTATTATTAGAATAATAATATGTAAATAGCAAGCATGATAGAAACCATTCAAACAGTATTCCTTGACTCTTACTGTTACTCAGCCCTCAAAGTCTGTGTCACAAGATTGCATCATGAGTTTAACAACGTTCAGTAGCCTGCTTCTAAAACCTGAAGTAATAAAGCCTCTAGGTTGGAGACATCCTGTTACTGAATTTTGTGCTCTAATACATTGCCTTACGGTAGCTTCTGCTGCTCTTATATTTTAATGCATGTGTCTTTTTGAAATTTTTGTTAAAAAGACAAATATCTTGGATAACCTAAGTTGTAGGTCTCACATCCATCTGAACCTGTCATTTACCCAAATTGCAAAGCCATCATGTGTAATTTGTCTCAATTAGCAATTTCATAGTTAGTAATTAACTTTACTGTTAATTGATTCTCTCTGTAATAAATGCTTGAGGAAGTGAAATGAATATGATGTGATTTTTTTTTTTTTTTTTTTTGTCAAAGAGAAAAATTTTCACTTGAGCTTTGAGCAAAAGCTGTCTTGCCTTGGAAGGACAGATTTGTTTTTCCTGCCAAAAATGACATGAAGAGATTGATGGGATTTGTATCAGCTCTTTTTGAAGACTGAAAATTATGTCGATAATTTTGGTATTGTTTTAGTTTTTACTTTTTAATTTTTTTTCTCATTAGAATGCAATTTTACCTAATCTTTTAAACATTGATGTCTAGGTCTTGATGTACTACTCTCCCTAAAAGGTGTAATTAAATGTGCTTTCATAAGGAAATCTATTACACTAACAGTCTGAGGAAGCCTGTATGAATTTGTAAAGGATTAATTTTATATTATATCTGAGTCATCCACTAATTTGAAAGCTTGGCTTGTAGTTGACTGACTGAATGTATTTCAGTGTAGCAGTTTGGGTTATGCTCTTTAGCACTGGAGAAGAACTTTCAGTTTAAAGACCGAATTATGCTTATGAATATATGGGAGGGATGGGTAAAATGCAATTAGAAAACAATACCGGCAAATTAGCATGCATGCTCTTACATGACTATTTAGAATTCAGAAGTAATTTTGTGTCCTTTAGTTGGTGCTAAAAGTAAAGATTTAGGGGTGTGGGTTGTGTTTTTATATTGTGTAGCAGATTCAAAGAGAGGAAAGGATTTAAAAGTACATAGTCCAGAAAGTGATGAGATGCTTGTAAGAGGAGGAAAACCTTTTCCTCTTAGGGTCTCTGACTGGGCCTGAAAATTAAACTGACAAACACAGATTAACAAGAGGAAAGCATGCACATTCACTTACCATAAGTTTTATGAGACATGGGAGCCCTCTTAAGAAAATGAAGACCCAAAGAAAGAGTTAAGCCTGAGCATTTTTATTCTAGATTGATGAAGAGTGGAGAATCATGGAAAACCATGATAGGACAAAGGGTGTGCTCTAAGGAAGGTAAATTGGGGGAAGAGCAAAAAGGTCTGTTTGTTTGGACGCCTCCGGTGTGCCTCTGTCTTTGCAGATAGGGTGCTCCTTTCCTGACGGTACAGGGAGGGCACCTCTCCTGGGAGGGGCTTCTGACCTGCTTCAGGGGAGACAAGGGAGGTCAGAGAGGCCTCCCAGCACCTGCTGTTTCTATGACCTGCTTCAGGGGAGGGAATTTATGACAACTGAGTTCTTTGGAGGCTCTGCTTTTAGGCAGAAGGTGATTTTAGGAACTCAAATGTCTTCAGCTCAAATAAATCTAATGTCAAAGTGGCTTACTTCCAGGTGTCATATTCTAATTCCCTTCAAGCTTCACACCTTTCCCACAAATGATTTTCACCACTGAGTTTTTCTCTTTACCTAATTGCTTTTTCTTGCTTGCTTTTTCCCCTTGATTTCTTCCTTTCGACAAGCCTGTCTTGGCTCTGGTATCTGGTAAACTAATGGATTGAGAAGGGTCATCAGTGTGAAGATAAACTTAAGACAAGATTGTAGGGAGAGAGAAATATATTCATACTGCTTGCACGTCCCCACAATATTTTTCTAATATCTCTTGGTATCACTGAACGATGATTTACAAGGACTGGTACTGGTCAGTGATGAGAAATTCATGGGTGAAATGGAAAAAATAAAGTAGTAACACTTTCCTAAGGCTAAATATATTCAATTTAAAGAACTGCCCTTTATTTTGAATTTATAAAACTCTCTCTTCTTTGAGTTAAAAATACCCCTTTGTTTAATGAAGTGATAGTGTTAGTAGAAGAAAGTTTGTTTTGTTTTGTTTTTGTTTTTGTTTGCGTTACGCAGGCCTCTCACTGTTGTGGCCTCTCCCATTGCGGAGCACAGGCTCCGGACGCGCAGGCTAGGCGGCCATGGCTCACAGGCCCAGCTGCTCCGCGGCATGTGGGATCCTCCCGGACCGGGGCACGAACCCGTGTCCCCTGCATCGGCAGGCGGACTCTCGACCACTGCGCCACCAGGGAAGCCTGAGAGTAACTTTATAAACTAGATTTTAAAGAATCTAGTTTACTGAATATTTATTCCAGAAAGTCAGGAAAGAAATCTCTGGAGTGAAAGTCCTGGGGTGAATTGTTGAAACATTGCTGTCCCTGAGTACTGATGCAGAGTTAGACGGAAGTTGGAGAAATCATGGTTCTAGATTTCTTCTTCTAAAGACCATTCATTTGATGTACAATGTATCATTTGTCCCCGATACAAAGTTTCTCAAGGTCCTTTAAATCTTCTGGGTACATCTGGCTTGCTCTTCAAAACCTTACAGGATTTTAAAAAACAAACAAACAAACAAAAAACCTTACAGGACCTTGAAGGGGACAAAAGGGGTCTTCTGAAAGTGCTGGTAATGGTTTCTTTTAGATCTGGATGTCAGTTACACAGAGTTGTTCACCTTGTGAATGTTCATTAAGCTCTAAACTTAAGATTTGAGCACTTTTCTCTGCATATGGTTTACTTAAAAATGAAAAACTCTAAAAGGATATTTAAAATACGACTGGAAAATTTACTACCAAAAATTACTGGAAGGGGGAGTCATTGATAGATAAAAAGGAAAAGGCAAAAAATAAAATAAAATAAAATAAAAAAAGAAGTAAGAGAGGCATCATCCCCATTTTACCGATGAAGAAACTGCAAAGATATATGATTCTAGGGTCCCAATCTTGGTACCTGCAGGAGCTGGGGTTCTCTTTGGAGACGGGTTCCTTCTCCCAGGTTACGTACAAGGCTTTTTGATAATCACAGGTGCTCCCTCTTCACAGGCATCCGAAATGCTGGCATCTGCCTCCTGTTTGCAAGGGCGAGGAATGTGATATGGGTAGAAAGGCATAGAATGAGTATCGTGAAATCTCAAGGGAATTAATACTCATTACTTCCTTTGAGGTGGAAATCCATCACTGCAGTGTGGAGAGGCACTGCTGTTAAATTCTCTGCAAACAGCCATCTGTCTGAGATCTCCCTCAAGTGGCTGCCGTCCAGGATGACTGCAGTCTTCGAGTGGCTGGAGCGCTGTAATGTCTATGTTAATAGCTGGGAAATAGCAGCAGCAGCCAGGCCACTTCAATGGAACAATTCGAATCTGGGTAAGTTTGAGCAAAAAAGTCATGCTGTGTGATGAAGAGGCAGAATTGGTAACAGTGACAGGCCCTGCAGTCAGCAGCTGCGGATTTTATGTGAAGGGCAGACTGATCTGGAAAATGGGAAGGGTCGACTGCCAATTAGCATTTCAGGGGGTTTTGTTCAGTGCATCCCCTCACTCCTTGTATACCACTCATCACATGTAGACACTTAGGAAATAAAACACACCTGTAACATCACAAGTTGCGGATGAGTATATACAGATACTAGTGTAGACAGAAGATAAAACTAGTGTTCATTGCAAAAATCCAGAGCACCAGGGCTTTTTCTACTACATCCAGAAGTTCATAGCTCCCTTGTGTTCCTTGTAGCCCTATAATAATAACATGGACTTGACCATAGTTAAACTTCCACAGTAACACATAGATTATCCATAAATCAGAAAATATTTTTTGAGTATCTGCTGGGTATAAGGCTTGGAGTGTTAGTTATTTAGGGGAATAGAAAGAGAGAAGTCCCATGATTCCTGTCAGTAAATGTTAGCCTGCTAAATGAGTAATACATGCAATGAGGACCACAGGGCTACTATGTCTTTCTTCAGAAAAACAGATTATCTTCTGGGTAGAATCAATTATATTTTAAGGAATGGGAAAGAGGCTAGGATTGGAGATACTTTAGGTTTATGACTCATATATGACATTGCAGAGTTACACTTTCTATATCCCACTGAGAAAATTTTTCTCCATGTACACAAGACTGTCATTTGTATGTGGCCCTCCATAGAGTTCCCCAGGGCATTTCTGGCAAAAAATAAAATAAAGTAATATTTTTAAAAAAAGTCTTCATTCAGAGTCATGAAAGATTCTTAAGTCTTCTATCAGAAGCATTGAAAAGGCTGGTAAAAGTCAGATTCCCCACCAAAGGGCACCATGAATTAAGTCTTTCATAAACACCAAAGACTCCTTGAATCCTTTTATCTGCTTATTGACAGTATAAAGTTACTACCGTACTGTCAGTCTAGCTGTAGTTAAATAGTTGGCTCTGTAGTGATGCCATTTGGAGTTTGTGGCATCTTTCACATAGAAATCTTTAAAAGAGAAAATAAACACATTCCATTTTATCAGCATTTAGTTGCACAAGATAAACAAATAAAGATTAAATGCCTACCTCTAAATCACACCCGTCATTTTTCATGAGCCCAGATGGCTCTTTCTTCAACTCTTTCTGGCTAATAATCTCTTCTAATAGTAATAATAATAACTGCTGTTTAGTATATGCCCCCTGTGGGCCAAGAATTAGAGATACTTTACACACATTATTTTATTTAACTACATTCCCAGTTCTGACTAATCATAATATTATGTAGATTTTTCTAGAAATCCAGTTTTGACCAACTGATTAACAAGCACATAGGCCAAACTTAGATTTTCCAAATGAGGGCACCCATTGCTGAGAATTGTTAAGTAACTAGCCTGTAATCTTTCTGACTTAGGGTTACAAAATATGACTTAAACATGACTCAAAAAGCACAAACCAAATATACAAAGCATAAGCAAGAAAATTAAGATATTCTTTTCAGTGAACAATATTATACACAAAACTGAAAGGAAGATCACAGCTTAACAGAAGATATATTCAGCAGCTAAAATTGATAAAGGGGATTGTCATTTAGAACATATTAGGAACGCCTTCAAATCAAGGACAATTCCAGAGACTCCAAGAGAAAATAGGCAAAGTATTTAGGAAAGGAAAGCTGAAGAAAGGGAAGCCCAAATGGATAATAAGCATATAATACGATGTTTAAACTCATTAGTAAGGAGGGAAAAATGCAAATTAAAACAATGAGGTGGCATTTTATATCAATTCAATTGACAAAAACTAGAGAAGAATAACTATCAGGATTGCTGAGGATGTGGGAAGCTGGGAACACTTGTGCTCTGTTGATAGGAGTATAAACTGGATAAGTTTTTCTGGAGAAAAAGTTATTGCTGCAGAGGAGCATTTATAAGACTGCTCTGTGACACTGGCTACATAGCAGAACTTAGCTATGCAAAACTCTTATATTTAAAAAGTCACGAAGAGACAGCAACTTGTATTTTGTGGGAAATATCTCCTTATAAGAGGGAAAGGAGGCCACTTTATCAGTAGTTTTAAGCCTTTTACTAGACATTTAAATTAGTAAAAAAATGAAAAAAATTCACATATAGTCATTTATTTAATCCTCTATTCACAGAGGCCAAACACTATGCCCGTTATTGTGCCTTGAACATATTTGATACCAATAAATAGTTTTAGATGAAAAGAAAAATTAATGTAGATGATTTTTTAAACTCTTAATAACCCAACGTGTACATACAGCCATATGGCTAATTTTAAAAATGATAAGTGGGGGAAAAAAAAAGAAAAATCACAACTAAAATGTAGACTATATCACAAACACTACTCATATAAATAAGAAATAGATAAACATAAAATACTACTACATATTTTACAAGCATAACTGAAGACACATAACAAGCATAATAGAGTATGAGGTGGGGGAAGATTAGATAAAAGAAGTGGTCAGTAATAAAAGGGGAAATAAATAGTTTTAGGATACTTGTCATGACCATGTGCCATGAAATGTTAGGAATGGTTAACCCAATTCTCTGCCCTTGAGATCCAATAAGCAAACAAAACCCCCTCTATTATACAGTTTATTAACAACAAAGGCAGAACTTGGAGCAAACTCACAAAACCTCTGTTCCTAATCTTACCCCCTTTCTATATTGTGTACTGCTTTTATACTAAATTTTTCCACATTGTATTCATGCTATAAGGATCATTATAATTCAATTCAAAGATGTTTATTAAGTAGCAGTTGTGTGTGAGAGACTGATTGTCTTAGGAGTTGTTCAAAAAGAATACTCTACAGCCAAAAGAGCAAGCCAAATAACACTTATAAATAAGTTTTATAAAACTTATAAATAAAACTTGGCTAAGTTAGGTCCAATTTCATTTAAAAAAAATAGAGAAAAACTAAAACAGAAATTGAACTTCACCAAGCCTTTGAAGCAATATAAGCCTATACTGAAATTGTTTCATAGTATAGCACCCAGCAGGAATTCTGAAAAATGCCATTTACCCAGCTGTCTACCCAAAGTCCTATTCATCCTGGCAACTACTCCCTCCAAAATGTATCTTCTTGGACTCTTTCAACAATTCCAACCCTTCTCTATCACACCTTCTTCTCAAACTTTGTATTTGTTTAGTTTTTCTTCTTCCTAATGTAGCTACTTCTGTTCTCATCTTGCTCTCCGCAGCTCTACTTATTACCCTAATATGCAAAAAAAGGCTAGCACATAAGGTTCAGGGAGGAAGATTATAAAACACTCACACAGAGTGACAGTCCTTTTGGAGCCAGATGTATTTCAGAATTCCATTTTTTTTTCAGAATTTTGGAAGTAATACAGTGCATAAGAAACACTATTAAGGAGACTGTGCTGCACTAATTATCACAGTTGTATTATTTTTTCTGCAACAAAACATATGAATTTTCACACTATATGGAACTGAGACTTAACATAAGTTCAGGTCAAGTTTTGCCCTGAAATAAATTCAGATCAGGTCAAGTTTTGCTGTCAAATGAGTTTTTTTTTTTAATGAGTTTTTAAAAGTTTGATTTTTATACCTTTGAATTATGAAATTGAGGATAAGGGAATGTGGTTCTGTACATCAATTTCAAAAATCATAATCACGGGTTAATATACATAAATTCATAGACCATTGTATAGGTCTTGATAAATATATAATGGGTGTTGGCTATGATTATTATTAATAACAGTATACACTTCTGTGGCACTGGATAATACATTCACCATTTTACTTAATCCTAATAACCACTCTTTAAATTAGACATTCTTATTACCCTCATTGTATAGAGAAGGAGAGTGAGGCTCAGTACTGTGTCCAGAAGCACGTGGGTAGTTTGTGGCCAAGTTGAATCTCCATATAAGGTATGTCTCATTTTGAGGCATGTGCTCTTAATCATACACTATACTGTGACTGCTGACCTCAAGAAGAATTGACCTCTGGTCAAAGATGACAGAATAAACATACATTTACCTATTCTTCCTCCTGAAAGCATAATAAAATAACAGTAAATTATATTTTAAAATGATATATCCATGATGGGGTAGGAGTGTGGAGGAGAGAAAGGGTGGTAGAGGGAAAATAATAAAAGTTTGGAATTTGGAAAGCAGATGAACAAATTATAAATGATTAAATACTACCAAGGAAACTAAATCCTAAACCAAAATCAACCCAATTTAAATTACAGAATCCACAAAGGCTCAGGAAATGACCAAATTAGATATCTCTAGAAGTGAGGATAAAATTGGAATTTTAAAAAAGGGAATATTGGTTAAAACTGTTTAGAAGCAGAAAAATGAAAGTTCTAAGAAAAAATAAAAAGGAAATGCTTGAAGTCAAAGATATTGTAAGAGAAGTGAAGACTGCCCTTGATGGCCTCATTACTAGACTTGACACAGCTGAGGAAATAATCAATGAGCTTGAAGACAGGTAAACAGAAACTTCCCAAACTAAAATGCAAATTCTCTTGAAGAAAAGAATTAATAAGGCAGATTGGAATTTCCAAGAACTGAGGGGAGATTTCTAAAGGTGTACCATATATGTAATTGGAATACCAGAAGGGAAAGAAAGAGAGAATGGAGCAGAAGAAGTAATAATGTTCAGGAACTTTATAAAATTAGTGACAGACACCAAACTACACATCCTGGAAATTTAGAGAACATCATGCAGGATAAATACCAAAAAATAAATAAAAAACAAATGAACAAAAACAAAAAAACCAAAATACCCCTACAGTTAGGCATATCATATTCAAACTGCAGAAAATAAAAGACAAAGGGAAAATTTTTAAAATGCCAGATAAAAACAACTTACCTATAGAGGAATAAGGACAAAATTACATGGGGCTTGTCATCAGAAACCATGCAAGCAGAAGGAGGGTGGAATGAAATATTTCAAGTGTTGAAAAAAAAAGGAAAAAACCCACCAACCTAGAATTATATATTCAGCAGAATTATTTTCCAAAAGTGAAAGAGAACTAAAGACTTTTGTAGACAAACAAAAACTGAAGAAGTTTATTTTCAACAGACTTACTTTATTAAAAATGTTAAAAGAAGTTCTTTGGGCAGAAGGAAAATACTGTACACCAGATATTTGGATCTACATGAAGAAAAAAGCATCAGAGAATAAATAAATGAAGGCAAAGTAAATTTTTTTATTTTTCCTATTCTTAATTGAATTAAAATGTAACTGTTTAAAGCAATAATAGTAACAGTGTATTGGGTGATTATAACATATAGATAAGTAAAATGCCTGATAACAATATCACAAGAGATGAGAAGAAGGAATGGAGGATTCTCTGTTATAAATCACTGTACTACATGAGAAGTGGCATGATATTATTTGAAGGTAGACTTAGATTAGTTTAAAAAGTGTACTGCAAACTCTAATGCAGCCAATAAATTTTTAAAAAATTAGTAAAATGGATACACTGAAAGAGGAAATAAAATAGAATCATATAAAATACTGTTTGGAACCGGGGAAGGCATAAAAAGGGAGAGTGGGCAGATAGATATAAAGAACAAGTGTAACAAATAGAAAAGAGTTACAAACTAGATATTAGTCCAACAATATCAATAGTTACTTCAGTTATGAATAGTCTAAACAGACCAATTAAAAGGCAGATTCTGAGGGTGGATAAGAAAACAAGGCTCTAATATATGTATCTATAAGAAACCTACTTTAAATATAAAGACAGGTCAAAAGTTAAGGGATGGGGCTTCCCTGGTGGCGCAGTGGTTGAGAGTCCGCCTGCCGATGCAGGGGACACGGGTTCGTGACCCGGTCCAGGAGGATCCCGCGTGCTGCGGAGCGGCTGGGCCCGTGAGCCATGGCCGCTGAGCCTGTGCGTCCGGAGCCTGTGCTCCGCAACGGGAGAGACCACAACAGTGAGAGGTCCACGTACCGCAAAAAAAAAAAAAAAAGTTAAGGCATGGAGAAAGATGTGTCATGCTAACCCTAATCCAAAGAATGCGTAGAAGACCTAAATAGACATTTCTCCAAAGAAGGCATACAGATGGCCAACAGGCACATGAAGAGATGCTCCACATTGCTAATTATTAGAGAAATGCAAATCAAAACTACAATGAGGTACCACCTCACACTGGTCAGGATGGCCATCATTAAAAAGTCTACAAATAACAAATGCTGGAGAGCGTGTAGAGAAAAGGGAACCCTCTTGCACCGTCAGTGGGAATGTAAATTGGTGCAGCCACTATGCAAAACAGTATGAAGGTTCTTTAAATATCTAAATACAGAGTTGCCATATGATCAAACAATGTCACTCCTGGGCATATATCCAGAGAAAACTCTAATTCAAAAAAATGCATGTACCCCATTGTTCATAGCAGCACTGTTTACAATAGCCAAGACATGAAGCAACCTAAATGTCCGTTGACAGAGGAATGGATGAAGATGTGGTACATATATACAATGGAATATTACTCATCCATAAAAATGAATGAAATAATGTCATTTGCAGTAACATTGATGGACCAAGAGATTATCATACTAAATGAAGTAAGCCAAAGACAAATACCATATATTACTTATATGTGGAAACCAAAATATGATACAAATGAACTTATTTACAAAACAGAAACAGACTCACAGACATAGGAAACAAACTTGCGGTTACCAAAGGGGAAATGGGAAAAAAAAGAATGTTAGAGGAGCAACGTTAACTTCAGAGGTAGATGATTTCAGAACAAGAGAGATTATCAGGAATTAAGAAGGGTATCACAGGTGAAGCACCTGCTGTGTGTCTAATATCATGACACCTTTTTTTTCACTCACATTACCTCATTTATTCCTCATGAAAATACAATTGTTAGGAGGCATTTACTCTTTGAATATAAGGAAATTAATAAGATGCAAAAAATGGCAGTGCATTGGTTTCATTTTATTAAATTAATTTCATTAAAACAGCAAACAGAAAACTGTCACTAGAAAACTACAAACAGGAACTCAGTGCAACGTCATGTTTGCTCATCTTGTATTACACTGATTATTGTCATATAAGCCTATTCAAAACTGCTGACACCGTTGCTGCTCCCAGGTAGACAAGAGACCCAGGAAGACATGCAGTCAGCAGAAGCTTTCACTTCAGCCTGTTGCCTTGTGTGGTCTGTGGTTATCTCGTCTCATCTCGTATGCTTCTGATGCCCTGCAGTCTCTGTCACATGTAATCTTGGTGGCAATTTCGACTGCTTCCCAGTGTCTCACAGTTTTGCCACATGGCTTGATGTTGTGTTTGGTATGTGCTTAGCAAATTTCATCTGCCTGCCAAGTTTGCGTTTGCTCCACTTAATGCAGCTCCTACCTCAGTATCCTGCTACCATCTATCAGCCACAAACATCTCACCCTGCAGAGGAGAGCTGGAGGGAGTGTGGCTGCAGTCTTGCTGGGCTGGCTGGAATCCAGGGTCTTGTTGCCAGTGATCTGCAATTCCATTTAACAATAGAAAGGGCTGATGATGTGGCTCGTGAAACTGCCTGAGAAATCCACGTGCTGACAAATCTACATCTCATTACCACTGCCGTGTACTTCAGTATTTCATGCCACTGACCTTATTCATGGATACATGATCCTTTGGATTACTAACTTTATACACTCTCCATTTAAAAAGTAGACAATATATTATTTGGTCTAATGTGGAAAAATGGCCTGGTTTTTTTTATATCATTACAGTAAAGAGATAGTTGGTGTCATTCATTATTAAGGGTATGTGGCAATTCATTAACTTAAGCAAGAAATTAACATTTTAGTGTTATAAATATTATTCTTTAAAAAAACTGTCAATCAACTACAGGACCATAATAAGTAAAGCCCAGATTGGACTTAAAAACAAAATAAAACAAGCAAGCAAATAGTTTAACCTGGATATTCATGCCCCAGGCCTCCTCCACACTTCCTGGCTTTGGGGGTTTATTTTATACATACAAGTTGTATTTAACACACTCTTATGTAGTGATCACTAAATGCCAGATAGCCTTTTAGGTACTTTACAAATATGACATCATTTAATGCTCATAACAACTGTATGAAATAGGTACTATTATTATTCCCACTTTATTGATTAAGAAACTGAGACACAAGAAGCTTAAGTAACATGCTGTAAGTCACACAGAAAGAGGCAGGGCTGAGAGTCCACCTAGGCAGAGCTGCTGCATAATCTCAGATTATAACCACATCTGTGTTTTATCATCTCACCCAATGAGAGTGTATTCCCAGGGCTAAATTTCAGTATTACTTCAAGCCAGACTCCTCATTCTATGGAAGCGTAGTTTATTATTCTCTCTCACAATACATGTAAGGACACCCTAGATATTTACTGATTGCAGAGAAACTAGATGTGATGTAATGCAGTTTTAATCCCAAACTAACTATTAAGTAAGGCAGTGAAGTTTAGTGAATTGCTAACAGAAACCATATGAGATTTACAGCGTTAAGAGGAACAATTTGATGAGAATTATATTGTCTACCTCCACACTGACTGTGACCCCTTGGATAAATGGAAAACAACAACAGTGTCAAGTGAGTGAGGCAGCCTGGTGTGGGCAAAAGATGACAGGTTGGGGATCCCAAGTAGAAGTTCTAGTCTCTCTCATCTCCTGGAATATTTCAGTTATTTTGGGCGTCAGAATGTAACTCCAGTTTGTTTCAGACAAAGCAAGTCTCCAATCCAGCTTCCCCCTTTCCTCCCAGGACATCTTTGAAGGGTAGGTGCATAGCTCCTCACTTTCTTTTCCTTCGGGGCAGACATGTTTTCTACTTTAAAAATTTTTTTGGTATTATCTGACCACATCTAACTGGACAAAGCAGATCTTACTTAAATGTATTTATTCATCCTGGTAGCCAACAAAATTATAAGTACCTACGTACTAGGTACTAGGCTGTGTAACTAGGTTCAACGCTATGTTCTGAGAATACAAAGTGAGAGACTAGGTTTCTGTCTTCAAAAAGTTCAGTCTAGGGGTTTCCCTGGTGGCACAGTGGTTAAGAATCCACCTGCCAATGCAGGGGACACGGGTTCAAGCCCTGGTCCGGGAAGATCTCACATGCTGCGGAGCAACTAAACCCATGCGCCACAACTACTGAGCCCGCGAGCCACAACTACTGAACCCGTGTGCCACAACTACTGAAACCCGTGCGCCTAGAGCCCCTGCTCTGCAATGAAGAGAAGCCACTGCAATGAGAAGCCTGTGCACTGCAACAAAGAGTAGCCCCCCTCGCCACAACAAGAGAAAGCCCACCCGCAGCAACAAAGACCCAACACAGCCAAAAATAAATAAATAAAATAAATAATTTTTTAAAAAAAGCTCAGTCTAGTGGGAAAGATAGATGTTTAAGTGTGCTGAGGTAGAAATAGGTCAAAATTTTTAGAGGCTCACAGAGAAAAGTAACACAGAGAAAGCTTCACAAGGAGATAATGTTTCAAACGTTCTTGAGAATGAGTGAACTGGGTGGACCAACAGGGAAATGAATAGGGCCTGAAGATAGCCTGTGGGAGTACAGGTGAGAGCATAAAGTGCTTGGTAGGGGAGGATAATGGAGGAAGTGGTCCATGGATTAGGAAGGTAGCAGGTTATTCATTGGAAAAGATGAGATAATCAACTGTCCTTGGGGTGTGGTCTGAGCAGCCTCAGCATCACCTGGAAACTTGTTAGAAGCGCAGTTTTGGACTTCCTGGTGGCACAGTGGTTGAGAATCTGCCTGCCAATGCAGGGGACATGGGTTCGAGCCCTGGTCCGGGAAGATCCCACATGCTGTGGAGCAACTAAGCCCGTGTGCCACAACTACTGATCCTGTCCTCTAGAGCCTGCGTGCTGCAACTACTGAAGCCTGCGCACCTAGAACCCGTGCTCCACATCGAAGAGTAGCCCCCTCTCACTGCAACTGGAGGAAGCCTGCACACAGTAGTGAAGACCCAACACAGACATAAATAAATAAATAAATAAGAAATGCAATTTTTCAGGACCTACACCGGACCTACTGAATCAGAAACCCTGGGGATGGGATCCAGAAATATGTGATTTAACAAGTTCTCCAAGTGATTTTCATGCAACCTAAACCACTGACATAGAGTGAAAAGCGAAGCTCCCAAATACTCCCTTTCATATGAACCTTATCTCTCACTTTTCAGCTGGCTCCTTCAACAAGTCTGAAGGCTGAGAATTCCTAGGAAGAAAAATTAGGTAGCTAAACCAAAATAAATTCTAACTGGTGACTCCTAGTATTTATGGAAAGAGGTTTTTATCTATAGCTCAAAATATACAGGCATACTTACATTCACCTCTGCTTATGTTTCAAAACTGAGTATTTTTAGTGATATTTTCTCCATAAACTCAATTCAGAAACAAGTGCACCACCTTTCTGTTGAGTGGGCTGATCTCCACTAGCATGACGAAGCTTGAGAAAACTAACTTTTGATGTTAGAGATCACAGCGTTGAGTAAAGAACTACCAATGTAATGTCCTTCAGTGCAAAAGGCTTAATAACAGAGCTCCGTGAACAAGCCTAGTTGACCCTTGAACAACAAGGTTTTAAACTGTGAAGGTCCACTTATACCTACATTTTTTCCATAGTAAATACTATCATACTTCACCATTCATGGTTAGCTGAACTCACGGATACTGAGGAATTGTGGATGGGGAGGGCCCACTATAAATTATGTGTGAATTTTTGAGGGTTGGCATTGTTCAAAGGTCAGCCATGCATCTAGAGGGTGCCATCACACAAAATACTATTTACAAATAAGCACAGGTGGGGAAATAGGAAGAAAAACTACTTAGATATCAGCTAAGGTTGATAGTTAAGGATGAACTTCATTTTGTAGTGTGTTAATTTAGTATAATTAGTTTTTTAAAGGCCACTATGTCACTCATGCTATTTTGCATGTTTTAGCACCTTTTGCTTCCTCTGAAGTAAACACATGAAAAGAGTAATTAAACAGCCATAGAGGAAGGCTAAGACAGTGGTTTTGAACATATTAATTGAGTGGTAATTTCAGCAATGAAAAAGTACAATTGACAATGTGATGAAACATTATTGAAGAATGGTGCTCTGAGAACTGGGATTTTAATAGGTTGAAAGAGAAAGTGTTGGTGCAAAAAAGTAAGGGCAGAGATGATGCCTGATGTTAATGCCTCCAGTAATAATAAAAATATATCGAATGAATTTTATGACAAAAATACATTTGCAAATATGGAAAATTATGTTTCTTATTCAAAGAATGTTATGAGGCGTGAAGTCTCCTGAAGAATAATAACTAAAATAAGGTAATAAAGAGAGAATGTAGCAGTCAGTGTGAATCTGAAGAATATGATTCTCATTGGGTTTTAACTCTCATTTGATTTCTGTGTGCAAGTTATGGAGCTTTACTGCCCCAATGAATTGTTAGGTTTTGGTCAAAACTAATTTTTAAAAAAATCTATTGTCTAGGTGTTCTGTGACCAATGGGCACATCTTACTCATTGTACCAAGGAGATTCATTGAGGGTCAGCCAATATAGCCTCATTTCATTCTCAACTCATTCACTGTATTGACAATGAATTTAACTATATCCTTTACTCTTCTTGTGATGTGAGACATGTACTCTACCTGAAACACCTTTCCATAAGAAGATTCTCTGCAGTAAGCCACTTCTACAACTTATTCTAAGGATAGTCTTTTCATCATGTAATCACATACTAAAAATGAAGTTTAATGCCAACCTCTGTCATCTTTCTTGTACAAGTCTGTTCAGAATGCTCCCCCATGTGCTGTAGCTTATGAAATATCCTAAGGTTACCCACTGAGTCTATCACTGATTTATTTAAAGAAACCTCTTTCTTCCAAGAACAGCTACTACAAAGAGTTAAAGTCTTTTGCTTTGGAAAAAAATTATGTGCTGGGTCTAGATATGTCCTAAATCTCTTATGCTTCATTTCCTGAGTGTTCAGGTGACCTTTCATAATCCCTACACATTCTTAAAGTGGTTTTCTTCCTCCTTGTCTAGGAATCTTGTAGAAGAACTGAAGAAACATACTCCAGCTCCCTTAATCCCTTTCCTTCTAGACCTGCAGTACCCAGTGATGCTTGATTATTTTGTTTTAAATTGTTCTTTTTTTTTTTTTTCCGGTACTCTCACTGTTGTGGCCTCTCCTGCTGTGGAGCACAGGCTCCGGACGTGCAGGCTCAGTGGCCATGGCTCACAAGCCCAGCCGCTCCGCGGCATGTGGGATCTTCCCGGACCGGGGCACGAACCCGTGTCCCCTGCATCGGCAGGTGGACTCTCAACCATTATGCCACCAGGGAAGCCCCTAAATTGTTCTTTAGTTATTTGATGTATATAACTCTTGAGGCAAAGACCATGTGACATTTTCCTTTTATGTGCTCCACACAACCCATCATAGTCTTGAGCATTGAAAATTGCTCATTGAATGTAAACATAATTCACTTAGCGAGCTCTAGTTTCAATTGAATTTGTTTCACATAGTACGAGACTCCTCGGGCATAAGAAAACAAGAGAGGCTCCCTTAAAAGCCAGTCATTTAGGAAGGAAGTACCCAGTCTCCAGTGCCAGTTGCCTCATAATTTTACCTTCAGATCCAGAACATAATTTTTTTTACCTCAAAAGAGGTTATCTTATGGGAAGCACAGTCCAAGATCCCTCAGTTAATTTTTGTATTTCCAAAAGCCTTTTCACTGGCTCCAAGGGATTTATTTTGCCTTGAGAATGAAGCATTCAAGGACATCAGGTAAGAGAGATAAGACTCAGTAAGTTAGTGAGGCATTTGGAGCTCACTCCTTGCAAAGGACAAAATATGCATACCCAAAAAATGAAAACAGCAATAGGGTGACTTCCAGGACCAACCAACACAGTCGGGGTTTCTGGCAGTGAGGGTGCGGTGTGTTTGGAATAATTTGTGTTCACAGTGCCCTTGTAGGCCTGTGACTGCCTGTGCTTAAGAAGATAAGGAACATTGAGAGGTAACAGTTTTCTGCGTAAGAATGTGAGAAACTCAAGTAAAATAGGTAGGACCTTCGTGTTGGGGCAACGGTAGCTGGAAAGTTTGTTGAAGTTGAGCTACTGATAAGCCGAGAATAGAAATAAGGCCAATCCTCGGATGTTCCAACCACTTTCCTGAAAATGATGTTTCTGAGGTCAATATTCACAGTTCTCACAAGTCAAAGGCATTTTTCTCTGTCCAAATTCTCCTTGACTTTGCGTAGCAGTTGACTCTGGCTCCCCACTATTCGTGATGGTCCCTAATTTGACATCCAGCCTGCTACATTCTTTGGCCCTCTTTCTTTTTGCCTACTCTTTTCTTTTCAGAGAAAAGGTGCAGGAGGCTACAAAAGGCTGAATGTCCACCATGGATCTACTTCTGATTAGCTCTGTGTGTTGTGAGGGGAGAGAGGGAGAGAAAAACCTGTTCCTAGGGCAGGTCAAGGACACCCTTCAAAAGAAACTCTGAGCAAGTGACTGCCAACTCTGTACAGGAGGGATAAGGAGTGAAAGTTAGGTGGGGAAACCTGAGTAGATACTAGCCTTCTCAGAAAGGAGCTTCCTGTGAACCTGAAGGGGAATACAGGTGAAGTAAAGTATAAAAGAAACAATACACATTGTAGGTCAACTTTGTGCTGGGCAACACATCCATTCATTATAAAAGGAAAAATTGTTAAACTACATCAAAATTTAAAACCTCTGTTTGTTGAAAGACACCACTGAGAAAATGGATAGGTAATCCACAGCATGGGAAAAAGTAGTTGCAAAACACATGCCTGAGATGTCATGGTCTCATTTTATCTCAGGAAAATCCTTTAGGAAGAAATTATAATCTCCTCTTTTCCAGATGATGAAAAGCATCAGAAAGTTTTAATTTTTACAATAATTTTTATGAAAAATTTCAAACATCAATAAAGTTGAAAGAATTTTAGAGTAAACATTCATATATCTACCATTAAATTCTGTCATTAAAATGTTTTATACCTATTTTACTACATATTTATCCATCTATTTATCCCTCTATCTATCCATTAATTCATCTTATTTTTTGATGTAATTCAAAGTAAATTTCAGACATCATTATATTTCTCCCCAAATACTTTGGCACATGTATAACTAGAATTCATTATTTTGCTCTTAATTTTTTTTCTTTTGATAGAAAACACACATACAAATGCACAAATCTTAAGTGTTTTTTAACAAAGTTTTGACAAATGCAAACAGACCTTTGTAACAAAACTCTGATCAAGGTACAGAACACTGGCATCGCCAGCATGCTTTATCCCAGTCACTCCCCAATCCAAAAGGCAGCCACTCTTCTGATATTTTTTCCAGAATAGTTTAATTTTTCCTGTTTATAAGTTCTTATAGATGGAGTCAAAGAGTATACACTTTTTCCTGTAAGGCTTCTTCTACTCAGCATAATTATTTTGAGAACTGTTCATGTCATTTGTATATTAGTACATTTTCCCTTTTTATTGTTGAATAGTATTTCATCCTATTATTATTATACCATAGTCCGTTTATTTAGTCTTCTATCAAAGGACACCTAGGCTGTTTACAGTTTGAGGCTATTATGAATAAACCTTCCATTAACATTATTGTACAAATCTTTTTATGAATATCTATTCTTATCTTTCTTGTTTAAATACCTAGGAATGGAATTTCTGTGAGATATTTCTCCAAGTGATTGTACCATTTTGTATATAAACAATATATGTCAGTTGCAACTGCTTCACATCCTTAACCAACACTGGTGTGCTCAGACTATAATATTATTCAGTTTGGTAGGGCTTGTAGTAATTTTAATTTATTTCCTGGAGACTAATGATCTTCAGCACTTTTAATGTTCTTATTGACCTTTATTTATCTATTTTTATGAAAGGTTTGTTCAAATATTTTGCCCACTTAAAAATTGGGTTGTTGGACTTTTTATTATTAAAATATAGAATTATATATGTCCTGGATACTTGTTCTTTATCAGATACACATTTCACAGATATTTTCTCCCACTCTGTGACTTCCCTATTTATCTTCTTACTGGTATCTTTTGATGAGCAGAAGTTTTAAATTTTGATGTATTTTAATCTATCAGTTTTTTAACACTTATTGTTTTCTATCATCTAAGAAATCTTTGTCTAGCTCCAAGTCATACAGATATTCTCCAGTGTTTTCTTTAAGAGCGTTATTGTTTTGGATGTTACAAATTAATTTTTGTATATGATGTGAGGTAGTTGTTGAGTTTTATTTTTTTCCATGTGGATATCTAACTTTCTAGTACCCTCTGCTGAAAAGACTTTTCTTTCTCTATTGTATTGCTTTGGTTCTTCTCAGAGACTTTTAAATAAATTACCCAAGATTTCACAGGTAGTAAGCCAAGGAACAAAAGTCAAAAATCACATTTGACTGAAAAAAGCTATTTACGTCATTTCCCAAAATGTATATGGCTAATGAAAAACAGTGCTAATAAAAATGGCCAAGAATTAATAGTCACTGTGCTGTTTCTTAGCATAGATTGTTTCATTTAATTTTCAAATCCACTCTATTAAATATTTTTATAATGCCAGCTAAGAAATAAGGAAACAAACTGATAGTGGTAGAAAATTTTGTTAAAGTCACACAACTCCTAAATGACAAAACCAAAACTTGACCCAGGTCTATTTGAATCTGTAAACTGCATTCCTAAGCAGTTTGCTGTATCACCCCGTAATGAAGATCAATATGCCAATCATACATTTCACCTGGTGAGAAGTAACGACATTAGCTAAGACTGCTTCTACTATCTAGAAAACAGGCAAATTTGAACCTACACAATACCTGGAGAAAACTGGAATTTCAAACCAGCTTTTTAAAAAATGGTATTGTGATGTCTCTAATGACTTATGTTTTCATATTTTATATTTTACTTATAGTGTTTAAATAAATCTACTTGCAAATATGATTTAAAAATAGTGTAACATAGATTAAGGATAGAATGTTGAGCTTTTAAAATTCCTTTTTCTTTGTTGAAACAAAGGAGGCTATTCAATCCTCTGAACTAATTTCTATTGAATATAACAAGAGGTCTGATTTCAAATCAGATTTTCTTAGTTTCAGGAAGTCTGAAAAAAAAGGCGCTATGATTTTGAGTACTACTAGGGTAAAAACTATTTGTTTGGAGACTACTTGGTCTTTATAGTCTTAGTGTTTCAACAATGACCTAAAGAAAAAGGTGTTATCTCAATATGTGTGAGATTTATTGCAAGCATATTACTAAGAACTGTACCTTCTATTTTGCAAAAGTATGTGAAAAATTGAGGCTCCATACTCTATTTTCTTAAATATAGTTTAGCAGTGACTTGAAATTGCTTTTATATATAAAAAATGACAATAGTATTTCCTCAGATGGAACAAGAGTTTTGTTCTTTAAATAATAATGGAAAATTGAACATTGGAAGAATAACATATTTACCCCTGTTTCATTAAGAGCAGGCACCAATGCCTCTAATAGAAACAAACAGACTTTTTTTTTATTATTCTTTTCCTTTGTTTGTGTGACTGTTTAATGCTTCCTGGAGCTCTACATTAGTGCGTGGGAAATGGAGCTGTGAAGAATTTCTGGGCTCTGCTAATGATCTTGCAGTCACAATCTCCACATCACAACACTTGTTGGACTCTAGTTACCTCTTGTTTCTGTGTTTGAGCCCACATTTTGGGTTCAACAAACACATGCTTTTCTATGCTTACATGGAATAAAGAAAACAATCTAAGTGCAACCTTCTAAGTATCTCTTTTCTAAGGACTATATCTTAGGAAATACAGATTTATACCTCTAATTCATAAGGGGTCTCCCTACAGCCATGCTGCCTACATTTTAAAATTGAGGTGAGGATTAAACAAAATTGCTAAATAATTTATATTTATGAAGTATCAGAGGGTGGGTTCCACTGCTAAGCAAAAAATTGCTTTCTCATTCCTTAATTTTATTTAGTGTTGTATCACCCATCCAACAATGTTTACAAGAGCTAATAGTGAATATCTGTGAAAACTGTATAGTATACTTAAAATAGGTTTTGAAAGATTTTAAGGAGTTAAAAACAAATCCACCTTGAGTGTAAAATTAAAATTGTTAGGGGAAATTACGAATGATGAATTGGTGGGATTTCTAGAGTTCTAAATATTTCTATCTTCACATTGAAAGAAATATTAAATATAATAGAAATGTTTAAAAAAACTATAAAATAGATGTCATTAGATCAGAAATTCTTGTATTTTTCTCTGCCTTTACTTACTATGTTTCTTATATTTAACTTATCATAAGCGCAAACCAAGATTACTAGATTCTGAACATTCTAAGTGTATTTGAATGTCATCAAGTTGCCCTAATTTTGAATACTGGCTGCATTTAAATACAGGTATACTTCAATTTATTATGCTTCTCAGACATTGCATTTTTTACAAATTGAAGGTTTGTGCAACTCTGTGTTGAGCAAGTTTATTGGTGCTATTTTTCCAAGAGCATTTGCTTGTATCCCTGTGTCATATGTTGGTAATTTGGTAACACTTGGTAATATTTCAACCTTTATTATTATTATTATATTGGATATGGTGATCTGTGACCAGTGCTCTTTGTTTGATGTTACTACTGTAATTAGTTTGGGACATTGCAAACCATGCCTATATAAGACGGCAGCCAATCGATAAATGTTGTGTGTGGTCTGACTACTCCACTGACCAGCCGTCCCACCATCTCTCTCCCTCCCCTTAGGCATCCCTAATCCCTGAGACACAATAATACTGAAATTAGGCTGATTCATAACCCTAAAATGGCCTTTGAGTGTTCAAGTGAAAGGAAGAATCACACATCTCTCACTTTAAATCAAAAGCTAGAAATGATTAAGCTTAGTGAGGAAGGTATGTTGAAAGCTGAGGTAGGAGGAAAGCGAGGCCTCTTGAACCAAAGAGTTAGCCAAGTTGTGAATTCTAAGGAAAAGTTCTTGAAGGAAATTAAATGTGCTACTCCAGTGAGCACAAGAATGGTAAGAAAGAGATACAGCATTATTGCTCATATGGAGAAAGTTTTAGGGGTCTGGATAGAAGATGAAAATAGCGACAACAGTCCCTTAAGCCAAAGCCTAATCCAGAGCAAGGCCCTAACTCTCTTCAGTGCTATGAAGGCTGAGAGAGATGAGGAAGCTGCAGAGGAAAAGTTTGAAGCTATCAGAGGTTGGTTCATGAGGTTTAAGGAAAGATGCTGTCTCCAGAACATAAAAGTGCAAGTGAAGCAGCAAGTGCTGATATAGAAGCTGCAGCAAGTTTATGCAGAAAACCTAGCTAAGATAATTAACAAAGACTTTCAGTGTAGATGAAATAGCCTTATATTGAAAGAAGATGCCATCTAGTATTTTCATAACTAGAGAGGAAAAGTCAATGCCTGGCTTCAAAGCTTCAAAGGGCAGGCTGACTCTCTAGTAAGGGGCTAATGTAGCTGATGACTTCAGGTTGAAGCCAATGCTCATTTTCATTGGCTAAACCTAAGACCCTTAAGAGTTATGTTAAATCTACTCTCTGCCTGTGCTCTATAAATGGAAGAACAGAGCCTGGATGACAGCACGGTCTGTTTACAACATGGTTTTCTGAATATTTTAAGCCCACTGTTGAGACCTGCTGCCCAGAAAAAAAGATTTCTTTCAAATTATCACTGCTTATTGACAATGCACTTGGTCACCCACAAGCTCTGATGGTGACGTACAGTGAGATTAGTGTTGTTTTCATGCCTGCTAACACAACATCCATCCTGAAGCCCATGGATCAAGGAGTACTTTCAACTTTCAAGTCTTATTACTTGAGAAATACTTTTCATAAGGCTACTGTTGCCATAGACAGTGATTCCACTGATGGATCTCGGCAAAATAAATAGAAAACCTTCCAGAAAGTATTCACCATTCTAGATACTGTTAGGAACATTCATGATTCATGGGAAAAGGTCAAAATGACAACATTAACAAGAGTTTGTAAGAAGCTGATTCCAACCCTCATGAATGACTTTGAGGGGTTCAAGTCTTCAGTGGAGGAAGCAACTGCAAATGTGGTGGAAATAGGAGGAAAACTAGAATTAGAAGAGGAGCCTGAAGATGTGACTGAGTTGCTCCAATCTCATGATAAAACTTGAATGGATGAGGAGTTACTTATGAATGAGTAGAGAAAGTGGTTCCTTGAGATGGACTCTACTTCTAATGAAGAAGTTGTGAAGATTGTTGAAATGACAACAAAGGATTTAGAATATTATTACATAAACTTAGTTGATAAAGCAATGACAGGGTTTGAGATGATTAAGTCCAATTTTGAAAGAAGTTCTACTGTGGGTAAAATGCTATCAAACAGCACTGCATGCTATAGAGAAATCATTGGTGAAAGAAAGCGTCAATCAATGCAGCAAACTTCATTGTTATCTTATGTTAAGAAATTGCCATAGCCACCCAGCCTTCAGCAACCACCATCTGATCAGTCAGCAGCCATCAACATCCAGGAAAGACCTTCCACAAGCAAAAGTATTAAAACTTGCTGAAGGCTCAGATGATGGCTAACATTTTTTAGCAATAAAGTATATTTTAATTAAGGTATATACATTTTTTAGACATAATGCTATTGCATCCTTAATAGACCTCAATGAAGTGTAAATGTAACTTTTATATGCACTGGGAAACAAAAAAATTCATGTAGCTTGCTTTATTTTGATATTCACTTTATTGCAGTAGTCTGGAACTGAACCCACAATATCTGTGAGGTATGCTTGTATATTTTTATGAAGTGCAAATTTTTCCATTTCCTTTAAGTTAGTGAGAAGACAAGATTCCATTAACAGAAATTAATTTTACAGTAAACCCTTAGATTACATATCTATTCTATCAATTGAAGGATTACAGTTTTAGCCAAGATCAGGTAGACAGTTCTATATATAAGTGAGATGGTGACTGAGAATTGAGATATGAATTAGGATTTAGCAATAGATTGAGAATCATCCAGATCCATCTATTGAGCTGCTACCATATGCACGTACTATTATGTTTGCTTGAGAAGATTGCAAAGAAAAATTTCTAGACAGTTCCTGTCATTGGGGATTTTATGATCTGATAGGAGGGATAAGAAGTGAATAAATCTTAAACACACACATATACCTACACACAAACACACACACACATAAGTACACATAGCAATATGTATCAAGTAAATATAAAGAACAGCCAGACAAGATAGAGTGTGCTACTGGTAGTCTAGAGACCTTGTACCAAGTTCTATCTCTATCACTGTTTTAATTTTACAATTAGATAATTTTTTCTGTTTTATTCCCCCAAAATATTCAAGATGGTCCAAAAAATAGATATAATTTACAAGTTATTTCTTTCAGATGAAGATAGTTGATGAAATTTATGTGAAGGAAATATTTTAGAAGGAAAAGTAATTTGAAACCAAGAGGGACCCTAGGGTTCTAACTGGGAGCTCTGAGGTCTTAAACATTTGCTATGGGTGGGCAAAAATTGGAGTATGAGCTTTATAGAAGGCAATAAAAAGGAGATCTGATAAAGTTTGTCATTTAAAAGGACTAAGGAAAGCAGTTGCACAGGAAGAAACTCATCTATTCTCAGAACTCAACAAGAAGAGAAGTGTGTTCCATCTATCCTCAAGAAGAGAATGTTGTGGGAGAGAGTCAACATCTGCAACACATAATTGCTATAAACAAAACAGATTTCATGAGATTGTTTCTAAGACATCCCTTCAGATCGCTTGCTGGTTTACTATTAATTTGGTCTGAAGATCAGTTGTGTTCTGTAGTTTTGGACTAGTCACTTGCCCTTTCTAAGCTTTAATTTCTTCATGTGAACAGTGAGAGAATTAGATTGATTAGATGATTTAGAGAATAAATTTCAGCTTAATGCACCAGAGAGGTGAAGTCATTGGTGTCAATGATGGCAAAGGAGGCTTAGAGGAAGAAGTGTGAGTTTGGTCACATATAAGTTCATATCCTCACAGAAACATTAAGGAGACAGTTGGAAGCAGGGCAACAGAGAATGATCAAGGATGAAAACAAAAGTTGTAGGTAACATCATGTATCACAAATTAGAGCTATGAGAAAAAGAACTTCTCCTGGAGGGAGTATATAGGTAAGAGACAAGAACCAATCCATAAAGAAGGATGTGACAATCAATCCATAAGGAACACCAAAATTAAGAGATGAAAGAGGAGCCAACAAAAGTGATAGAGAAAAACAGAGTTCAAGAATTTTAAAAGGATATAATAATAAATGATGATTTTATGAATTGCAATGAAAAATAATACTTGAGGATAAGATACATTAATAAGTATGATGCAATAAAATTAATTTTTTAAAGATTTTTTTGATGTGGACCACTTTTAAAGTCTTTACTGAATTTGTTACAATGTTGCTTCTGTTTTATGTTTTTTTTTTTGGCTGAGACGCATATGGGATCTTAGCTCCCCGACCAGGGATCAAACTCACACCCCCTGCATTGGAAGGCAAAGTCTTAACCACTGGACTGCCAGGGAAGTCCCTGATGCAATACAATTAATGAATTCAAATTAAATACATAAAAAACTTTCATTAGATCAGTAATTATAGATGCTAGTTAACAAAGAAAGCTTTTAAAAATACTAGTAAAACAGTTACTGCTATAAAAATATTTTATATTGTATAAAAAGTGATGAAATAAGTTTAAAAAAAGAGAGAGAATAAGTTAGACAATCATAAATGCCAAAAGACAAGCAAAACTTTCTGCACCTATGAAAAATACAGGTTACATCTGGCTAGCAAATCCAGGGTGAGCTTAATGGAAGTAAAAAAATTGAAAATGATCCTCAAAGAACAAAAGCCACAGGATTAGAGCATAGAGGGGGAGACACGTGGTTCTGAGCATCAGAAACAACATGGGCAAAGACTTGGAAGTGAAAAAGTTTGAGACTTTCAGGGAACAGCTAGTAACTACGTTGCTCACATAGAGTATTCAAATATATATAAGGCAGTACTTATTGATGTGCTTGAAAAGTTAGGTTGAGTCACTCAGATGCTGGTGTGAGAAAAGTTATATTTAATTTGTTAGATGATAGGAAGTTATTGAAGTGTTTTGAGCTAGTAAGTGACATGATCAGAGAAGTTCTTCAGGAAGACACATTTGTCAGTAATAGGATGAAGCAGAACAGGATTAGCACAGGGAGTGTGGAATGGGAGGTCTCAGAGAAAGTCCAGTTATGGCAAAGTATATATAGATGGGCTGAACTAAGGAAGTTGCAGTGGGAATGGAAAGAAAGGGATTGAGAGGGCTGGCACACTTGGCCAGGGGTTGAATGTCAATTTGTAACTACTGGAAAATGACAGCGTGACCTAGGCTAATTCTCTATCTCCACTGCCATCTTTCTTACTTAGTAAAAATGGATTACAGTGTTTTGCTTCTACCTGTCTCAGAAATGCTGTCAGAATTGATTACACGTATTTCCCCAAAGTAATCTAAAAGTGCTTTAATTCCTTGGAACTGGATACTATGTAAATACGATTATTCATTATGTATAAAAGAGGAGCACAGGATGATGGATGTGCCGAGCCTACACAAGAGAACTGTTTAAGAATACTGAGAGAGAAAGAAGTGGATAATCAATATGTTGTTTAATGTGGAGGCTAAAGACATTGATAGAAGGATACTGAGTGAAAGGGAAATAGAGGAGGATAATGCATTTGGGAGCTGGGACTGATGAAAGAGGGTTATGTTACGTTAAATAATTTCAAAAGAAAGAGTATTTTAGGTTCCCTAGTAAATATTAAGTAAAAAGAAAAAAGCTTAAAATAAAAGTCACTTTATTTTAGATCATTGGTAACATTTATGAAAAGAGGTGAAAATGGATTAGAGCACTTATACATATAGGTGTACATTCTAAATTTTACACCAAACGTGGTCAACACTTCTATGTACAGCCACGTTATAGAATAGCATTTTATTTCAAAGACAAGTCACTACAGTTCTAGAGTTCTAGTGACTAGAGTCAGGCGACTAGAGTTCAAAAGAATGGGCACAGTTACAGGGTACTGGTACTGACATTAGGGGGTAGATGTAAAGTGCTCAGAAAAATCATGTTAGGATCAGGATTTTAGCTGATACCTATATCAATAGCCATGAAAAGAAAGGAATCCAAGTCAGTGAAACTGAGAGTTTAAAACTTCTATTTTTTTTTTGTGCATTTTCCTAGTATGATTATGGATCACATTGACCTAGTATTTATCACAGATTAAAAGTCTGTAATCAACTGGTAGAAAATATTGCATCATTTAGCATCAAATAAGCAATGTCACAGATGGACACCTAATGTCGTGGCTGTGTGCAGAGAGGAGGCTCTATTTTGGATTAAAAGGTGAAGTTAATTATGTCTGGCTTTTGGCCCTTCCTTCTCTTGAAATGTTACCATCCCAGCCGCTTGGCCTCTTTTTCATCAAGAGTTTCTTTAAAGCTTTTTCTTCTCTCAGCTGATAATGTCTTTTCTAAAAAAAAATTTATTGGAGTATAGTTGGTTTACAGTGTTGTTTTAGTTTTAGGTGTACAGCAAAGTGAATCAGTTATACATATACATATATCCACTCTTTTTTGATTCTTTTCCCATATAGGTCATTACAGAGTATTGAGCAGAGTTCCCTGTGCTAGACAGTAGTTCCTTGTTGGTTGTCTATTTTCTATATAGTAATGTGTTTATATCAATCCCAATTTATCCCTCCCCCCTGTAGCCCCTAGTAACCATAAATTTGTTTTCTACAACTGTAACTGTATTTCTGTTTTGTAGATACGTTCATTTATACCCATTTTTTCTTTAACATGTACTCATGAATGCTGAAGAACATTCTAGAATCACAAGAGGAAAGCTATAATGGTAAAATGGGGACTAGAGTTATTGCTCTGAGGGTGGGAGGTGTCACTTCTTTCTATTTGTCTGAGCAGTTGAGCATGATGAGTCTCATCACAGGAAGAAGAGAGTTCTGGGCTGAGAGGTCAGATATTGGGAAAAGGCTTGGCTAACTCCGACATCCTAGAGTCAGAGCATTGTAAAGGTATGCCCTTACCAGCACTCCTAAGGATGTTGTTAGTATAATTACCAGAAACTGCAGGGGCATTTCCCAGGGGGTTAGATGGGTGTGTGAAATCACTGATCCTACAGTTTCCAAACAGAGATCTATGAGATTCTAATGTTCCTTAGATTTCCATCATGGCCAAATGCAGGAGGTAAGGACCAAGCAGGGAGGCCTCTGGTTCCCTACTTCTGGTTCTGCTGCACCAACTCTGCTTTTACATGTTTTATTTGATGCGTTTACCATATTTCAAGTATTATTACGCTAGGAAATAAGAGTCCACTCCTAAGATTAAGTAACTGGGATCCGAGGAATAAAGTGACTCACCTAAGTTCCCACTGGTCTCCCGTTGCAGAGTGCCACTTAATGTTATTAGGCTGATTTGTGAAGAGACCCAAGTGGGCTGAATTTCACAGCCCCAGTCTAAGAGACAGAGTGAAGGAAGATTTAGCATGTCCCTCTGAAGGGCTGCCAAGGCTGGGGTTTCACTGATGAGACCATTCCATTCTCACCTTTGTGAGCTGGTCAGCCTCCACATACCCCAAGGAGAGCTCCCTTTTTCTTTATGTGCATTGGCTTTTGCTGTAGCAGAACTAACTGGCTGCAAGGCAGATTTCTTACAATCAATTTGGAATGGCTCTGACTTTCTCTTACCCTTATATATATGGCAATCAACTCTACATGGATGCCTGGAGGATGCTTCAGGGACTGGAGGATGCGAATGGGACATAATACCTTATAAACCAGGGCATGTCACAAAAACTGAGGGAAGAAGGTAATTATAGTACTAAGGACTGTGGAGAGAACTAATTGGATCAAACTAATAAAAGGAGCTACTGCTTGAAAGTAAGTGGCATTAGCCTGTGTGAGAGCCTCAAAAAGAATGTCAAATTACGCTTTGTGTCATTAAAATCTTTTTCCCACCCATCCAGAAGTCAAAAGTATATCCCTGGCAGACAGACTAGCTTCATATGCTTTCGCTCTCTCTAATTTTCTGTTTGTCTGAATAAAAATGCAGTGCAATAGTATTGAAAGGAGATGTAGATTTATATGCTTGACAGTAATAGCTCTAGACGTGGATTTTCTGCCTTTCCAGGGCCAATAAAGATCCCCTTCCCCTCTGTGGAGAAATTTAGTTATTCATGTAGCATAAACTATTTTGTTTTTTGTTTTTTTGTGGTACGCGGGCCTCTCACTGTTGTGGCCTCTCCCGTTGCGGAGCACAGGCTCCGGACGCGCAGGCCCAGCAGCCATGGCTCACGGGCCCAGCCTCTCCATGGCATGTGGGATCTTCCCGGATCGGGGCACGAACCCGTGTCCCCTGCATCGGCAGGCCCATTCTCAACCACTGCGCCACCAGGGAAGCCCCCATTGTTATATTTTTAAAATCTATGCATCTAGTGGTCTTACAAACACAGTTTTACTAACTATAAATGCACCATTTGAAATGAACTCTATATTTATATACAGTTTTGACATCATATTTAATTTACTGTATTTTTTCAGTTGGTTTTACTGAACTTCTATTCGTTTGAAATCATTCCAAGTAAGCCTTTGTTTTGTATACTCTTGAAGTCGTCATTTTGATGGATTAGTGTCTGGAAAAGGAACAGTAGGGAGTGGCTGAGGCTAAATGCTCATTGGCTCCAGGTACTAACAGTTAAGAAGTTGTTTCCCTTTTGGCTTTGGCCCTTCCTTACCCTTCTTTCTTTTTCCCCAGAGCCATCCTCTCTCTATTTTCTAATTTCCTAATCCTTGTCCTTCTTTCCCAATTGCTACTCTTCAATTCCTCCTTCGTTTCATTTTGCTACCTTCTCCTGGGGTGTCTAATTATTAGAGAAGAAAATTCAAAATGTTACCTAAAATTGATTACTTTAAAATTGTTGCCTTCCTTCACTATTATTAAAATTTTTCAGAATAGGAAATATGCATAATTTGTTCAAAATATTGTTCCATTGTGAACAACAGATATGACTTTTTCAAGTGTTTGCACTGAGTTATGTGCAACTAGACAGCTGGGACTTGGTCTAATTCATGGCTCTATTCCCAGCGCCTCACTTGGAGCTCTGAGTAACTAAACAAAATGGAAAATTGACAGATTGGTAAACCTAAGTCAGTGCTTTCAAACAGCAAAGAGGTTGCACTAACACATCAAGAAAGCCTCAATTACTATGGAGACCTTCTAGACTCTTTCTATGGAGAAAACCACACACACCCAAATAATTGTACTCAATAATTATTTGACAGTACAGAACTGAGCAGCTGTGAGGAATACAAAGATGTCTAAAATAAAATCATTGATAAAGAGTTTATAACCTTGAGAGGACGAATGAAATGAGTTCTATAATAAAACTTGTTATGTTAGTCCACATAACCCTTCATGATCTGACCCTCCACTTCTTCTCTTTCTTAGTTTCTTGCCATCTCCTCTGACAGTGCTTCAGGTGTTCCAAATCGGTGCTTCTCAAACTGGGTTGAAGGACCAATTACTTTTGTTTGTTTAGTTCTAATTCACATTGGACACATACATGGTCCTACTGCATGTGACTAGGACGCTGCTTATGCCACATGTGAATCATTTGTTCAATGACGAGAATTGGTTTATACCATATTCAAGGCAATGATGAGTCCATTGATGCTTGATGTCACAGCAGGATCAAACTTCCATGAAAGTTTCTGCACACTTACTCCCAAATTCTGAACTTAACTCTTTTGGACAGTCTGCCATCGAGTTGGGGGATCACAGGTTTAAGTAACACTCTTTTAAATTACTTGCAGTTTGCAAACCACGTGGCACCCTCTGCCATTCCACTTGTGGTTTCTCCTTCCTGGAATGACCCTGACTTCTTCTCCCAACTAACCCCTGACTTGCCTGTCAAAATTCAGCACCTCAAGTCACCTCCTACAGAAAGCCTTCCAAGACTGTGACTCGAAGTGCCATTACTGTGCTTGTCCTCTGCATATATCACAATACTCATTACCTGCATTCGAGCATATGGGTTTACTTTTCTGAGTATGAATACCTTAAAGGAAAGGTCTGTCTTTTCTCTCCAGTGTCTAAAAGTGCCTGGTGGTCATCACTGACATTTAATATTTAATTACTGAATGAATGAATCACCAAATGAACCAAAGCACATTAAGTGGCACCCGCAACACAGAATAGGGAGATGTTAATTCTGGTTGAAGGAATTGGAGAAGATTTCACTGAAGAAACTGTATTTGAACTAGTCCTGGAAAGAAGAGGAAGTTGGCAGGCATAGGAAGGGGCAACATATTTTAGGCTGCAGAAAGGCCAGGGCAAAAAAAAAAAAAAAAAAAAAGAAGTATTGATCATGAATTCATGAACTTATCAAGAAATCTTGACTTGTTTTATAGGGCTAGAATGCTGGGCCTTTTTCAGATAAAGCTGGAGAGAAATCTGGAGAGAGAGACTTACCTTGGACTTGGACTTACCTTGTGGGATGTGTGAAATTATTAAAGATTTGGGTATTTTGGAAAGATTCATTCATGGTTTCAGTCCATAGCTCCTAAGTAACTGAATGCCATGTACTGTGTTTGGTCCTCCTCTTAAAATATAAACCCCATCCTCAAATAGCTAATGGAATATCCAGACAGGCAGCAGTGGAACCTATCTCAAAATTTTGGGTGAGAATTAAATGATTTGACCTGTAAACAGATAAAACAATGCTATCATAAACATTGGTTGCATATCATTGCAAACAGTGGTAAGCACTCCCTAAATGTTACCCCAATACACACCTGACTTCTTCTTCCTTGATCTTATTATAAATGAATTTACAACGTTCTTAATGTCAGGTATGTCTATCCAATTCAACTGGACATTGAATTAGTTCTGTTTGCCTCGTAGAAGTATGTTACAGCCAATTTTATCTATTCCAGCAGAATCTAAGTCTACATTGTTTTTTCCAGTATTCAGTATTCCAGTATGCAGAGCAAGTTTTTTTTTGTTTGTTTGTTTGGGTTTTTTTTTTGTTTGTTTTTTTGCGGTACGCGGGCCTCTCACTGTTGTGGCCTCTCCCGTTGCGGAGCACAGTCTTCGGAGGCGCAGGCTCAGTGGCCATGGCTCACGGGGCCAGCCGCTCCGCGGCATGTGGGATCTTCCCGGACCGGGGTACGAACCGTGTCCCCTGTGTCGGCAGGCGGACTCTCAACCACTGCACCACGAGGGAAGCCCCAGAGCAAGTTTTGTGCTCAGGGCTTTGCATGTTTTATTTTTACTGTTTAATCCTCACAACTCAATGAGGAAGATACTATTATTATCCCCTTTTTAAAGATGAGGAACTTAAAGGGGTTAAGGAATTTGCACTAGGGAATTTGAGCAAAGATCTGTCCCCAGAAATCAAGCTCTTAACCATGATATCTTATAGCCTATTTTTCCAGAAATACATTTAGATAACTTGCAGTGATATAATAAGTGTATTGGGTAATTCCCTATGTCTTCTTTTCCCCCTTACTTCATGCTTCATTCTCTTTCAAATGCATTTGCTTACTAAAAGTAGAATAGTTTTTCTTTCGCTCTTGTTTAGATTCAGGTTTTGTAGGTTCTGAAAGCAATTCATATGGGTGGGAAGAAAGATGGACTGGAAGATCTTTTTTAATCTTTCCCTCTGAGAATAATTTTTTTCTCTTTATTGAATTATATGTAATACAGAATTATTATCATTCAGATGTCATTTAAACAGTCTACTTGGGCTTTTTCTTACTAACTCAAGGTTATAATTTTCTTGAAAGGTGAGTAAACCTTAAATCTTTCATTGGAGCAGGTTTTACTTTCAGTACAGAGGAGAATTCAAAGTTCTCACCATAGAAGTTCTGTAAGACCAGTGTATATAATGGGATTTTTATAGTTACTCATTGAAGATAAATGGCCATTTCTGTTTCTATTTTCCTGTAATGAACCATTTAATAAAACATTAAATTTCTCTATGTCATTTGCTAATAAGCTCAAGTGCTATATTTCAGATTTAAGAAAACCATTCTCCTTTCAGGCATTTTAATAAATTGAGAAGCCTTGTCATTTATTATGGTAAATATGAATTTAATCAAATTAATAGTAAAGGACTTCTAATTCATCTTTGGATGCTTTCATTCCCTTGGGAAATACAGTTTTTATAATATGACTTTTAAGCCACTTATACTTTTTTTTCATTTTTCTACATTAAGATTAATTACTTGCTGATTGACAGTTTGAGTTGGGTCCTATTTTCCTCCCGCTTAATTACATCTAATCATTTCGTTATCCTTCTATAATTTCATGACAACTCTACTGAAAGTATTGTGACTGTAGATTGATGTTCCACAGCTTCTTATATTCTTGTAATTTAGGGCCTATTAATGGCAGACTGGGGGGAAAGGAACCAAGAACTTAATTGGCTTTAAATTGGCCTTAAACTGTAATTAGAGGAGGAGAGAAGTAAGTCATAACTTAGGTGTTTGTTATCACAACAAAATGTAGAGGCGTTGATGTGTCAGGGCACTGTTTTTGTGGGGGGAGAGGAAACTTCCTGGTAATTAGACATGTGTTAATGCTGCAATGCTTAGCAGAAAAAGAAGCCAGCTCCGGTGGAGATGCTGATGAACTTTAATTTGCCAGGAGGGACTCCTGGATGTCTCATTCTAACAGTCTAGCCCCAGGTCTGTAGGTGGCCAGGCAGAAAGGTGAAAGGATAATTTGACATGTATATGAAACCTCCCACCAAGACACAGGACATAAAAATGTGTTGCTCGGCAACTGGATGCCCTTCCATAAAGTTTTCTCATCCTCCTTACACGTCATTCTTGCCACCAGTAGCCAGCTATGGCTGAAAGTAACCTTGATCCTGCAGTGGTGGAGGTTTGGATGTCCATGGGAGGGCAGTCTGGCTGCCACATCTGTCATCCATTGATCCTCCAGAGTTGATTCTGGTCATCTAACTTGCCAAGTGGGGGGTCCCTTTTATTTCCCCCTTCAACTGTCCATCTGTATCCATTGCAAAGCTCAGTCAAAAAGGATGACCTTCCAATATAGAGAAGGATCATCTTCAGTCAAGAGAACTGTTGAATTCCCTGGGTATAATTACAAAATTAGCTCTGCTGGGGGGTGGGGTTAAATCATTCCCTGTGATTTGCTAAGACCTCCTACCTCTTTTACAATAGAAAGGAGATAGATGCTGAAGAGAAGTCCTTGTGAAGTCAGAGAAAGAAGGAAGAGTAAAATATTTGGATTGGTATTATCCCATGGCATTGATTGTGGTTTTGAGGGAAGAGAGAATTGTAGTTAAGATGATTTCTTTGCATTTGCAGTGAAGTGACTGTAGAATGCAGTAACAATACAGATGGCAAATGGTAACAAGGCAGGTAAGAATATATTTACCAGAATCTTTTATGCCTCCTTTGTCAAGTGAGTGACACTTGAGGAATTTGCATTATAAATCAACTTGCTTATATATTTTAAATATTAATAAAAATATTAATTAATCTCCTATCATTAATTTTTTCTGACCTACCTCTGCCAGAAAGTGTAAGGATAGTTTGGAAGTAGATATATGCATTGTATGGTTATTGTGAAAAAATAATAATCCATACCATTTTTCTAAGATTTTCTAAAATAGTTATCCATACCATTTTTCTAAGATTTTAAAGCAGCAAATTTCTATGCAGAAATAACTAAAGCACTGAATCTGTCGATACCTCCTTGCCTATAGATAACTTCTGTTGCCAAAAGTTCAGCGTATCCTTGGGCAAGATATTGAGAACTCTTAAGCAAATGCCAGGTCTTTCACATTCAACCCTGCAGGCTTGAGGATGAAATGTGAGTAATCTGATCTACAAATATATTCACAAATGTGTATAATAGCTGTATGTAAAGAGAATATGAACCGTTTCCCATTGTTGTTTAATACTTTTCTGAGCTTCCACAATGTGCCTGGTGCTAACTAGGGCACCTCAATTATTCTCCATCTGTGCTCACTACCAAAGCTGCCAGCCATCAGACTGCTCGGGCCCTGAAGCCTATGGCAGAGAGCCTGACAGGGTAAATGGTGCAATCTAGTATTTCTTCCTGTGCAAGCCTAGGCAGTTAATCTAGTAAAGGGATCACTTTGTGCCCAGAATTGACTTAGGCTATGAAATAAAGCCATGGGTTAGCATGTCCTCAAAGGCAAATTTGCATGGAAAAGATACCGTGTTGGAATTCCATATAACAGTATTTTCAATGCCAATGGGATAGGATAGCTTAAAAAAAGATACTATAAATGAAGGGGTTTTAGGGGAGTGTGGGGGAACTTTAGTAGTCAAATTTGTGAATAGGATATAAAATGCATCAACCTCTACTCCCAATTTTACCTCCTATTAAATAGTGTGCTAAACCGAATCAGATGGCCTTTTCTGCAAAAACCTTGGGAAAGCCATACATGTTCTTTAAGCTAAAAGCCATTTTTAAATCTTGAGACTCTGGCTGGTGAAAATGAACATCTATGACTTCTGGCAATATTTGAATCAAGTCATATGCCACTCTATATGGATTCTTATTTCTAATTCTTTTAATAACCACTCAAGTTAGATGTTATCACTAACTGACGAGAAGAAACTGAGGCACAGAGAAGTTAAGTAATTGTGCTGAATTTGCATGGCTATCAGGTGTCTAAGCTGGAGATTTGAAGCTGGCTGTATATGATATATAACTCACATTCTTGTATACACTGCATCTAAGGGTTCAAGGCCCTCATGGATTTAGAAATAATTTATGTGGCTTCTGAATTCTCATCTTTGTCCTCTTTAAAACTGCTGGTGAGGGCTTCCCTGGTGGTGCAGTGGTTGAGAGTCCGCTTGCCGATGCAGAGGACACAGGTTCGTGCCCGGTCCAGGAAGACCCCACATGCTGTGGAGCGGCTGGGCCCGTGAGCCATGGCCGCTGAGCCTGCGCGTTCGGAGCCTGTGCTCTGCAATGGGAGAGGCCACGACAGTGAGAGGCCTGAACTGCTGGTGAGTGTGTGGGTTGGAGGAGAGGCACCCAAAGAAATTACTTAGCTTTCCTAAGGGCATTGAGAGTAATCATCATGGTACCACCAATGTTGGACTAGAAGCCTCAATTCAGGATCACTTTTATTTTTCATTTGTGTTTTCACATGGCATTCATTATGTACTCTATAATAAAAAAATTGAGTTGGGAGATGAATATGGTAGGGGAAGCAGTGAATTGGAATGTTTTCTCTTTTCCAGCTAAACCTGAGCAGGCCACCCCATCTCATATGTTAGCAGATCACACAACTTCAGCCATGCATAACTTGGACTTTTTGAGTTGATGTGAAAATAGAGAAAGAGGAAAAAGAGGCAGGGCAGGAAAAGAGAAAATGGGAACGACCCTGGAACTGATTTAAAACTGCAAAAAGAACCAGAACATGTGTTCTCTTTTACTCTCCTTGAGCAGTACGGTTTAAAGCAAGTGGAACCAAACATTTCCTTGGGCTCTTTCCCTTTACTCTCTCCCTCCCCCGGCAAATATTCATTTTTCTTGAAGGAGATTGCTGATCAGAATCAAACTCTCCCTTCCTCTTTCTTGCCATATCCCATCCTGCCCTACAATTCAACTTGCTTACTCCTATGCATTCAAGATTCCTCCACTTTCAGTCAGTAAACCATGAGAAGAGCCATGCTGTAATTTTGTGCTTTTCACATTCTTAACTTACTTTACAATGGGAGTTTGAGGTGCCTTTTGCTGGCTCAAGCTGATAAGAAAAAATATATAAGAGTGTTGGCTTCTTGAGCTTACATCAATGTTGTGAATTATATAATGAAACCTGTCTGGGTTGGAATTCTAAAGCTATTATCCTTCTAGCACTGAGATGGGACACAGGAAGAGCCATTTAGGATCTCTTAGCCATTTATAGCTTGTGAAATCAGATTCTTTTCCTCTTAAAAAACATTTGTTGAGGATAGTTGTTCAACTTACCACCTTGTCAATATTTTGCATTACCAGCCCTTGGGGAACACACTGAATCCTAAGGTATGATTTCTCCATAAGGTTATTCTACCTCTTAAATGAGGTCTCAATATCTATTCTAGTTGTGTTTGAAAAGTTTTCACTTGGGATCTTCTGTGACCTTGGTGTTGTGTGCCATTTGTGCATCATTAAAATGTTGTAATGAAATTCTGCCACACACAGATTGTAAAAGGTCAAGCAGAAAGTTGGGAGCCAGTGAGGTTGGGAGGAAAAATTGTGCTTGCTTCAGAAGTTGAGGGATTCATTATATTGATGCTATGGGGTTTTCAGCAGAGTAATAACTGGGTTAGCAATAGAATGTAAATCTTCTCAGCCACTTAGTCTGAATCTGCTTCTTCTTGATTTGTGAGGATATATTTTTAACACAGTACAAGGAAAGTCATTACACTCAGAGGAAAGCCAGTGGAAATGGTAAATTCACTGTAGATGGGTCGGCCAAAAAGAAGAGTAGAACTAGAGGAATAAAGCACATCAGCCTTCCTGGTTGCCATTCTAAGAAGTATTATCAACCCATATGAAATAATTGTCTCAGAAGAACTTTGCATAAATGATTACTTTAATTCTTAGAAGGATATACAGTATTGTTTTTAGCTTCAGTAGTCCAGAAGGGCAAGTATACCTAATTAGAATGCTTAAAATCATCATCAACAGAATCAATTAAATGGATTTGAGATAAAAGTAACATCAAAATAGCAGCAGCTTCAAACCAGTTTATTAAGGACCAGCAAGATAAGCTAATGAGGTCTTGGCTACTCTAAAATGGGAAGAAACTCTAAAGCTACTGGTTCTCTATTGAATATCCTCTGGATGCATTTTCTTAAAATGGAATTCTAGAAATTATGTGCAAAAGTGCAGCAGTTGATTGCATGTCTCACAAGCTTACATATGGAGTGAAATAATTTCTTCTTTAAACAAGCCCTAAACCATCTGTTGACTTAAGTCAGCTCTCTGAATTTTACTTGGAAATAATTGGAAGTCTAGATAATCCATAAGAATATGTGGCTCAATGTGTTTCTTTAATTTATTCATGGGATTTTCTCTGTGTGTGTATGAGGGGGAAGGGATAAGAAACCTTTTTCTCCAGAAGGATAAAGAGTCAGTAAGATATGTCATAAAATTAAGACTATTATTAGGCATCTCAACTAGATTCATCTCCATTGATCTAAGTTGAGTGATTTAAAAGCTTTAGAAAAATGAAAATGACTTTTTAGAAAGTTTGGGAGTAAAGGGCAATGGGAAATTACAGATAATTTTATTGAAAAGCTTGTTTTGTAATTATCAAGTGTTAAGGTTTCAGAGCCTATAATTTAAGGTAGAAAACCTACCTATAGCTCTATTTTCAATAGGTGGCACTCTATTTTGTATAGAAATTGATTCATTTTCTTTATCAACACTTTATAAAAGACCTCCTTGGGCCAAGTGGAGTATCTCTTGCTATTGTTCACATATAATAATCCCAACGTTTTTAAAAAAAATTTTGTCCAAAAATTCTAACTGATTAAACATCAACTAAGAAGACAGTGTAATTCAATGGCTTGAAAGTATTCCTTGAAAGGAAAACAATGATTGTATGAACTGGAATGTTACATCACAATCCTTTAGAACTAGAAGGATTTATGTGTGTCATATATACCATTCATTAATATAGTCTCATTGTTCAGAAGCGATAGCTATTTTTCTGTCTAGATTTTTTTCCTCCAAAATATGTGTGGGTGAAATCATTGGCTTTGTGATAAAGAAACATAGTCATTTATTAATATGTTATTTCTTTATTACTTTAGAACTGCCTTTTCTGTTAAAATGTATGTACCCAGAACACTCTGGTTACTAATTTAACAATGATTTAAGTATGATAATTATGTATAATAAATATTACATTCATTATGTTCACTCCTAAATATAATATTATACTAAATACTAATAATAGCAGCCAGAGTGTTTTCTTGACAATGGTACCAATCTCATTTATTTATTCACGCATCCAACAAACAATTTCTTAGCAATTGCTCTATACCAGGCTGTAGTAACTTTCCCCTCAGAAAAGAGCCTATTATCTAGTAGAGAACAAGATATATAGGAAAATAATGGCAATCCAACATGGTAATGTATATAGTAGAAGCGTACAAGGGTACGTACAGCAAGTAGAATCATTATTGAAAGGGTACTTTGCTATATATAAGGAATCAGTGTAGTTGTGAGAAATAAGTGAGATAAGGGTATGGCATTCAGAAAGTATTCACGGTTATTAGAGTTAACTGGATCACCGTCTACCAAATATGTATTAAGGATCTTCTATGTGCCACACACTGTTCGAGACTCTTTAGATATAAAAGTAAAAAAGGCAATCTCCCTGCCCTCAAAGAGCTTACTGCCAAGTAAAGGAGACAATAGAAGAATAGGGGAAATAAAATCATTACATCATTCCATAATGATAAATGCTTAAATCATGCTTTTAGCAACCTGCAGGGGAAGGACTTATTAGCTTCCTGAGTGGATTGGGAAGACTTCACTGAAGAGAAAAAGTGGAGGAAGAAGAAGCAGCTTAGATAGATGAATTGGAATTTTCTGGACAAGGAAAGTTGATCCAAGGGGGAGGAATAAAAAATAGAACAGTAAGATGGTCTGTAAAAGCATGGCAAGGGAGTTGAATATTAGAGTATGAATTTCAGGGAAATGTCTCATAAAGACTTAAGAGGTAAGGTTGATCACACCATGAAATTTCTTAACATATGAGCATGCAAGTTTTTCTGAAAAGCATAGATCTTTCATTTTAATTTATAACTTGCAGTTGCAATTTATTGCAGTTGCAGTCTTAAAATGGCGCAGCAAAGTAAAAGAAGATTTTAATAGAGTTGACTCGAACAGCATGGGTCCGCTTATATGCTAGATTTTTTTCAGTAGTAAACACTAGAGTACTACACATGCTTGGTTGAATCTGTGGATGCACAGGAGCCATAAGTATGGAGGAACCTCAGGTACTAAGGAACCAGGTGTATGGAGGGTTGACTATAAGCCTCACAAAATTTCAACTGTTCAGAGGGTTGGCACCCCTAACCTTCTTATTGTTCAAGGGTCAACTGTACATCAATTTCACTCTAAGGTAGGACAAAATGAAATAGATGTAGAAGAACTAAATAACATAATCAATAAGGTAGATACTATAAATATATATTGAAATGTACATATCATGAAAATAGAGATATACAGTCTTCTCAGGTGCACTTGGAACATTCATAAAAGTTGACCATTTATTAAGCTATAAAGAAAATCTTAGTATGTTATAAAGTTTCAATAATACTGACATGTTCTTATCAACATACAACAAAACTAGATATTTACTTAAAAAGACTTTCCAACCTGGAAATAACAGAATTTGCTATTAAACAACTTCTGAGGAAAAAGGAAAATACAAACACTGATTTCAGAATTTCCAAAAATTAATACTAAAACTCCACATATTCAAATCTAAGTGATACAAATAAAGCAATGATAAGAGAAAAATTCATAATCTTAAATATTTATATAAATATGAAAGAATGATATAAATTAATTAATTTCTCAACCCAGAAACATAAGTCAAGCTTTAAAAAAAAACAAAAAACAGAAAAAAGTAAATAATGAGGAAAGAAACTGAAGTTAATTAAGTATTATAGAAATGAGAAAAAGAGAAGAAATAATAGATACATCACATATTGGCATTTTGACACATTACTAAATTAAACAAGCCACTATCTACCTAGATCAAGAAAAAAGAGGAGAATAAAAAATAAATGGAAATAAGATATATATCTTACTATAGACTGAAACAGAAAAACCTAAAAATTATGAGACTCTTTGCCTAACTCTCTGAAAACAGATTAGATAATATATCTTACTGTATATTGAAACAAAAAAACCTAAAAATTATGAGACTCTTTGCCTAACTCTCTGAAAATAGATTAGAAAACTGAGATAATACAGATAATTTTCTAGGAAACAGTGCACATAGACCATAATACATTCACACAATGGAGCACTATGAAACTGTGAAAAATAATGAGAAATATCTGATTAAAAATATAGAGTAGTCTCTATGATATATTGTGAATTGAAGAAAGCAAAATTCAAAATATTTATTTTGAGAAATATAATTTAAACTCAGCAATAATATCACCCTTAATGATTACTAGAAAAATTTTAAAGTATGTTAGACGTGAGGAATCAAGGAAGTATGACTCATAATCAACAAAATGGCAGTTAATAGAAATAGAACTTGAGTGATTCATATTTTGGAACTATTAGAAAAGGACTTTAAATCCTCTATTATAAATATATTCAATGATTTAAAGGAAAGTGTGTTCACAATAAATAAATCTATGGAGAAATCTCAGCAGAGAAGTAGAAACTATAAAAACGAGCCAGATGAAAATTTTAGAGCTAAAAATGACAATATCTGAAATTTTAAAAATCAAGGAGGGGCTTAAAATAAAATTGGAAAATGCAGAAAAGGTTAGTGAACTTGAAAACAGACCAATAGAGAGTACTTTATCCAAAGAAAACAGGGAAAGCTTGAAAAAAAGTGGAATCTCAATAACTTGAGAGACAATGTCAAGTGATCTAAGTTACATGTAATATGAGTCCCAAAAGGGAAGAGAGAAAAAATGGAGCAGATAATTTTTTGAAGAAATCATAGTTGAATGCTTACCAAATTTGTTTTAAAATATCAAGTTCAAGAATTTCAGTCAATACTAGACAGGATAAATAGAAAGAGAACCACATTCAGATAGATCTTAGTCAAACTGCTAAAATCCAATGTTAAAGAGAAAACCCTCAAACAAGCCAGAGGAGATAAAATATCATTATGTACATGGGAAAAATGATACGAGCCATAGCAGAATACAGATGGAATGGCATCTCAAACGTGTTGAAAGGAAGGAAAAATTGAACCCAGGATTTTATTTCCAGTGAAAACATCTTCCAAAATTAAGGATTAAATAAATATATTTTTAGATAAATGACAACAAACAGAATTCATCATTGACAGACTTGTACTATAAGAAATGCTAAAAAAAAAAGTTCTTTATGCTAAGGGAAATGACACCAGTGGAAATTTTGATCTACAGGAAAGAATGGAGGTTACTGGAAATGATAAATTGGGAAGGGGTAAATAAGAGATAATCACCTTTTTAAAAATTTCTTTAAAAAATTTCTGTCTGTTTAAAATAATAATGTACTGTGGGATTTATTCCACATGTAGCCTTAAAGTATATGACAACAATAACAAAGGATTGGAGAATAAATTAAATTAAATTCTTGTGAGGTTCTCATATTTTAAAAGAAGTATTAAAATTTATTATCAAATGGATTAGCAAAAGAATAATATGTGTATGTGTGCATGCACAGGCTTGTGTGTGTATGAGAAGGAGAGGGAGGGAGGGATTAAAACAGAGGATGTGGTAAAAATGTTAATAGTTGGTGAATTTAAGAAAGGGCTTATAGGTATTTATTAGTCTTTCAACTTTTTATAGTTTGAAAAACTTTAATAATAAAAAGGGAGTAAATGAAATAGCAGATTCTGAAGTACCTAACTGGATAAATTTTAAGGATGAAAAAGAAACAAACAAGGGAAGAGTCTAAGAAAAACATATTGGAAGCTGCATAAAGACAATACTTTATTCTTAATATAATGCTAGAATTTTTAGTAGGTGTAAAATATTTTGGGTAAGTTAGTTAATGAATAGGAACTTGAGAGATGGGAGATTAGAAAGAAGAAAAGGAAAATAATTCTGAGTATTTATCTATCATCTTAATTTAACAAACATATAGTATAGTAATTAAGAACATGAACTGTGGAGCCAGATTCATAGTTTGAGTCTGAATCTTGACTCCATTACTTATTAGCTATGTAATATTGGACAAATTACTTAACTTCTCTATGTCTTATTTTTGAACAAGTTTAATTACAATACTGTCTGTATAGTTGATATAGGGATATACATATATATGTACATGTACACATCATATACACATATATATACACATACACACATATACGCATCTTACATATATAACGTACTTAAAGTATTGGTAAGCACATGATAACTACTATAGAAGTTTTAGCTTTTGTTATATTAAAATTTTTTAAATATGTTCAAAGAAAGCTGCATATTTAATGAGGTATCTAATTATTTTATTAATAAATACAATATATAGCCCCAGAATAAAATTTTTAATATTTTTATGACAAATTCTTCATTCATTATTTGTCAGTTATTTCATCATATCTTCTGAAATATATGCGGAAAATATTCAAAAGACATAACCAAACCTTGGCTTTTGAAAGAGAGATTCTCATGGTGCAGAGGGATAACTCAGGCATGATCTAAACATTTTAAGACATTACTTTAAATCCATCTGCATGATATGGTAGTCTTCTTCTACATTGGCTTGCAATGATCCCACGTCCTCATAATCACACTCTTGTGTAATCCCCTCCCCTCATGTGTGAGCACTGTCCCTACTGACTCTCTTCTAGTGAAGAGAATATGTCTAATGTGAGGAGGTTATAAAAGAAAGTGACTTTTGTCTTGTCCTTTTTCCCCTCCCCCCTCCACCAGCTCTCCTCACTTTACTTGGTCTGGGGGAGCCAGCTGCTGTATTGTGAGCGGCTCTACAGAGAGGTTCATGAGGCGAGGAACTAGGGCAGCCTTTGACCAATGGCCAGAGAGAAATGAAGTCCTCAGTTCAACCCTCTAGGAACTGAATCCTGCCAACAACTACATAAATGAGCTTGGAAACAGATCCACCCCCTAGTTGAGCCTTAAGATGACTGCAGCCTTGGTCCATACCTTGACCACAGTCTTGTTAGAGACTGAGCCAAAGGACCCATCGAAGCAGCACCAAAATTTGAGACCCATTGAAAATGTGAGATAATAAATGTCATTGTTTTAAGCCATGAAGTTTCAGGTTAATTTGTTGCATATCACAAAATAACTAATACACTTGGCTTTGTAAAAGTGTATTTTTAAAACAAATTTGAATAGTTGGATAGCTTAATGACATTTTTTGAGATCTTAAAAGGGCTATTACAATAGACTTAATGCCAACTTCACCACTATACAAATGATTCTTAGACTAATTATTCATGGCCTCACTAATACAAGTTTGCAGAGGTAGTTTATTTATTTATTTTTTCCTTCAGTTCCGCTCATTTAGAACAGATGATCTAGTAACTAAACCCTCTTGAAAATAATGGACTTTTTAAAATGAAAAGATTTCAGAATTCTCTGGCTCAGAGAAAAAAGTGAAGTTATATCAAGATAGGTATTTGACATCCAGTCAATTTATTTCAAATCTGTATATAAGTAACCTGTCAACTTATTCCAAGGTTGAGTATGCTTTTAAAAAGTTTCTTTTCTTATTTAGTTTTCACTGTTGACCAAGATGTCAATTCTATCTCAATACAGCTTTTAGATGGATTATGGAGCGAATCTTTGTGTGTGTATCAGTATGTGTATCTTGTAGACTTAGTTGATTTTAGGTTATGGTCAGTTCTACTGTGGTGAAGTAACTAGTATCTTGTCAACAAGCATGTCTTACAGGATCTCGAGGTAAAACCATGTCTCTGTGACACCCTTTTTCTTTCAGCGCTAACCTTAAATTGGTTCTTGTTGTGGTCAAAGTGTGTTTTGGTAGGACTTCAAATGTGAATGACGTGTGTGTTGGAAATTATGACCTGTATACAAAAAATCAGAACCAACAATCTTTCAAGTGACTGGCCTTATGTTTGATAGAAGAGAGAGCTGACAGCTAGTAAGTTCTTCAAATATTCTCACTGAAGTTAATGTGTTTTTCTCAGATTGTGATGCTCTTGGTGATAAAAATAATAACACAAAGAAATTTATTTGGCACAATCTAAAATCCTTTTCCTTCCCTCTATTCCTGAGTTCTTTGCTTGATAAACATTATAACTATTTCTCTGTTGCACTGAAAGAAGTGGCCTTTGGTAACTCCAGATAAGGAAAAAAATTCAAAAACATAATCACGAAGGAAAATAGGTAAATAATGATACTATGTTTAAAGTCATCAGAGTTGGCAAATCTTGATCTTTTTTCTTCTGTTGCTGAGAGACTGAAATAAATTTGATAAATTTACCTTTCTACCTTCCAAGCCCCATTAAATTAATCATAGTACAAATGGGAATTCAGTAAAACTAGAATATATTTGGGGGTTATATTTTTACTGACTATAGAAGTAGTCTGAACCGTAGTAACTTTTACTTCTACTGAATATTCAGAAATAGTAGATCAATAATTGCAAATTCAATATCTGGAATTGATTTTATTCTGTTTTAAATTAGAGAAGAGATTTATAATGGTGTTTGTTTAGAAAATGTGGCTTAAAAGTCCACATGGAAAGTGTTTACTTTTCTTCTCAGTGACATTACAGAGTTTGATGAAGTGTTAATTGGGTTAAAGTAGGCAGATCTGAGTAGATTTCTGTGAAAATAATTATTCTCAGGTCTCCCTTGCTCTGATGGGCATACAATGTACTACCAGAGGAATTTCATTTGGCAAATTTGTTATGAATCTGTGCAGACCAGCTCTGTTGCCTAGTTTAAGTCATCTGTTACACCCTGTGCCAGGGTCCCCAGATGTCTAAACTTAGATACCCTTGAAGAAATGGAATCATCAAATTCATCTCTTTGAAGAAAATACTTTGGGACATTTGGGGGAATATTCAAAAGGACATAAATATTAAAGAAAGTAAATGTAGAAATGTTCAAGCAGAGAGAATTATCTTGAGAATCAGGACACAAAAGTCCCGAAAAGCAGACCCTAGCAGACTTCTTTACTTTGAAGCTATATAGGATTTCCTCCAGCAGGCTGGCCAGAGGCAGAACTGGGAAGTCGGTAAGGTTGGAGTACTTTTTTCCCCCTTGTATAATTTCTTTTAGCACTATATGTGCATTTGCATTTTAATTGGGCTTCCTTCCTTTAACTATTGGAAATTGACATTTCAGGTGCTGTGAAAATAACTGAGAGAGAAAAGTGTTTCTGAGTATGGTGACCTTTCAGAGCTTTTCCAAGTTCACTATACAGCAGCTGCCTGCTCTGTCTAAGCACCCTAGGGCCCTATCTTGAGGACAAGTTAGTGAGTACAGTGAAAATGTTGTATGAAATGCAAACATTCTATGAAATACAGAAACATCTATTGGAAAGCTTCAAGTCTGTCCCAGCCCACCGCCATGAGCCCAGTCTGCTAGGTATTCTGACCTCTATGTCCCCCCTTTCAAAGCCACGTCTGTACTTGATTTGAACCTGATAGGTACATTTTGCACTTAGAATTAGATAACATTAGTTGCTTATCAGAAATGTTCACCTTACACTGACTTTATTTGCAGGCTTTTAAAGTTTGTTTTAAAATATTAATTTAGAAAATGTTGGTGTACCTGAAGGAGTTATAGTTGATATAGAAATGATCCTAGCCACATGTTCCCTTTAATCAACCTTATTTCTGCTTCATTTTAAACTCTTAACATGATGTTTACCTAAAATAATAGATGGAGTAAACATACATTTTTAATTTTTAATGTAAAATATCAAACTGAAAGCATTTTGTTGAACAGCAAGTATACACCACATTAAGGTGTGTGGGGATGGAGTGATACCAGACATTTATTTACACCTGTAACATGCCAGGTATGGAGAGAAATGGGTTGGCGGGGAGAAAAGCATTATCATTGTACATATGTGTGTATATATCTATGTGATTCCGTGTTGAACTGTGGGGTAGAGTCAAGGAGGATAACCAGGTTTCACAGGAGGGAATCATTAGCAGACAAGAGACGTGCACAGGCTTTGGGGAGGGATAGAGAATGGGGTTTAATCTTTCCGGAAAGCCAGAAGAAGCTGCATGATATAGAAGTCAGAATAAGTCATATGTTACCTGTAGCAGAACCTCACAGGGCAGTAAGCTTAAATACTTAGGAAGAACTTCATTGCCTTGGATGCAGGTGTGCCCTGCAGTTTGTGAGCCTGCGTGTAATATGATCAACATGGTGTTTTGGAAATGTAAATGATAGCTGAGCAGAGGCCAGATTTGAGAGGAAGAGACCAGATGAGGGAAAGAAGCTAGGAGGCTGCTGCAGTGACCAGACAAATGATGATAGTGAAAATGAAGAGGAAGGGAATACCCTGGGAGATATTTTGAAGAAGTCATTAATGAGACTTTCTGTTTATATAAATATAGCACATAAAGGAAGCTATGAGACCCCTAAGATACCCAACTGCATGTGTATCATACAATTTCTTCCTATATATGGTAAAAATAAAACCTGTGTTATCTAAACATATATTTTCTGCAGCAAGTGAATATTTTAAGGTTGGATGAAGGAGAAATACAACAAAGTGAGTTGATAGTAGTGCATGAAGGTGTGAAACTGGACCACACAGGGGACAGTGTAGGGAGTTCATTGCTTATGCAACTGTCTAGATGGCTTTTGGCCCGGAAGTCCAAAGATGATAAAGAAACCATCTCAGTGTGTCACATAAGTGTCAGGAAAGTAGTTTGAACCTCAGTCTTGTTATTTCTGAGAAAACTGCATTCTCTAGTGGTTATTAACACGTGTAGGGGAGGAAGACTTTTCCCTTCTTCCTTTTGAGGTGCTTTGGCTGATCTAATAATTAAATTGACATAAGACATATTAACAGGAGAAAAACAAATTTAATTTTTTACGTATGGTAGCCCCAAAGATATGAGAGTCAAAGAAGTGACCAAAACAGGTAGCTTTTATACGTTTTAGGAAAAGAAACAATAACTTTGTGTTGAATTGACAAAACAAAGGGTTTGGGGCTTGGGGTAACAAATTAGTGAAGAAGTAACAAGATTTCTTTATACAGACTTTGGCCCTGAATTCCCTGACTCTGGTGATAGGATGTCTTTTCATCTCCTGGTACAGGGAGGTTCCCCTTCACATGGGAGATTTATTTCTTGCTTTCAGGAGAAAAAAGGAGGATCAGAGTGTCCTTCTGGCACCTGCAGTTTCTTAAGTAAATTTAAATCAAAATAATCAATATGCCAAAGTGGCATATTTGGGGTGGCATATTTTGCTCCTCTTCACACAGGGTCTAGAGGCAGAAAGAACAGGTTTTGGTTCCAACTCTAAACCTTACTCCTTGTGCAACCTGAGCTGGGTGGAAACATCACTAAGTCTCAGTATCCTCATTTGCAAAATGGAAACAATAGAGCCTCCCTATAGGGTGATTATGAGGATTAAATGAGACAGCTAATGTGCAGTACTAAGGGTTGCATTCAGTAATTGATCAGTACATAAATATTAGTTGCTCTTGTTATTACGGTGCTGTTATAACATGGACAAATGAACTTAGAATGATGATTTGGGAGATGGTTAGAGGCAATGTTGAAGTTGGGTCTTTTCTGAAACTCTAAGGGGAAACTAAGGCTGTAAAAGGCTGAATTAAAGAGAACTTAGATAGAAGATTTCTGTCTAAGATTTTTTTATTAAATTGAAAATAAAAGTTTTGTAACTATGCATTATAGTTGGTTATTATTTGCTAGATAATTTATAACATGCACCTCACAGTCCCTGACATTTTAATATAAAAGTTTGTATGCTAAATATCAGAATATTTATCTTATTAAAATGTCTAGAATGGCTAACTATATAAACTGATAAATTACTATGAGGTTGGCCTACTAATTAAGAGTAAGGTGCATGGCTAACATATGACATTTTTTAAAAAATGAAAGTCTAAATAGGAAAACTTTTCTATTTCTTGGTGCCCACATGAAAGAAGAATAGGGATTTGAGGGAGCTTTCAGTTTTCTGTTACTGTGTCATTTGATAAGCCTTTTTTAAAAAAAAAGATGACTGATGATATGCTCCTGAAAGCCAGAGAAATGTTGGTAGAATATTGAAGGACATAGGTTTGTAGGGAAATAAATTTAATTAAAAAGGAGGTGATGAATGCTTAATTGTGTTGTATGGAATGTGAGACAAAAAGAGTTGGCTATACCACCTAAGAAGATGTCAGCTGCACATTTGAAAATATGAAGCTGGCAAGCAGGTAAGAAATAGTCTCAGGTCATTCAGTTATTTATTAAGCACATGTTTACTGTGAGAAAACATGGTAAGAATTTCCAAGGACATAGAGATAATTTTCTGCTTTTAAGTAGTTTATATACAGGTTAGATCTGGTTGCAGGATCAGCACAGCCAATGCCTTCAAGAAACATTTAGACAAGGAGAGATTAGAAGGCCTTCCAAATGGAAGAGATCTGAATGAATAAATGAGTAGAAGAGGTGTATGGTTGCTAAAGTAGAAATAAAAACAGTTGTGCTACTTGGCTACAGAAAAGGGCAAATATAGTAGAGAATCTTTGGAAAGTAAGTCTGGGATAGGCAAATACTTTTGCATTATTGTATTTAATACTCACAGTTGCACTAAGTGGTAGTTGCTTGCTTTTTCTATTCTACAAATGAGAAATTTGAGAATCAGAGAATTCATTGGCTTGTCTAACATCATTTAACCAGAAAGTGTGATATGAGGACTCCCAATCCCAAGGAGAGACTTTATGTTTTTGGGGAAAGGGACAAAGGAGGAGGAGGTTTTGATCTTGGGTGAGCTGAAAGATGGTGTTGTTATACAGGGACCAGAGAAAGCCAGCAGAAAACTAATTTTGGCATGATCATGAAGACTTTGTTCTGAGATTGCCATGTAACAGATACCAGCAGGACATCCAAATCAAGACTGGAAAATGTAGGCTCAGGAGCTAAAAGTTGACAACTTATAATAATAAAACTATGAAAGTGGTGGGTACATCAAAGGTACTGACAACAAAATAAAGGGTTGTGTTTCAATGGTGAGGTCTGAGTTGAAACTGGGCAACATGAATATGAGGCCAGCTGGATCCGTAAAGCTGTCTAATTGCTTTCCACAATGTTTTCAGTCCAGGGCAGGAACAGACAAAGCAGACGCTGTGGGTGTCAGAGGCAAAGGTATTGGTGTGGCTGCTGTAGCATAAGGTAATAGGTTACTGAGGATTGTTTGGGGGAACCCCACAGGAGTTCATGACCGGAGCAGCTATGAAGAAGCTAATGGTATACAAGTGATTGGGGAAATAGAAGAGTGAATCATTGCCACTAGAAAGTGTTCATACCTGTGCAGTGTATTTGAAACATAAAAGACTCAAATTAAAGACATTAAGATATATTGCTGCTCCCAACATAGAGAGTATAATATTCCCTTCTTAATAAAGTGAGTGACTCTGAATAAAACATACCTTTTTATGTGGAATTTCATCTGCGTCAAATAGTTCCATTACCTAAATAATTCCTTAAGTTTTCTTTGTATGATATTAATATGTACAACATATAACTCAACTATTTTATTTTCTCAGATTCTCAAGAGAAAACAAGTCAATAAAAAATAAAATTTTAGGTTTAATGTGTTCAAGAAGCATGGATTGTCAAAGAAAGACCTAGAAAATATTTAATCCCACATTTTGGTTTTTTTTTTTTTTCTTGAATGAAGAAACCATGTAAAGTTATACTAGGGGTACAGAGGCCATTACTTTAATACCATTAGAATAACAATATTCTAATCAATCATGGTTTATATGCAACTTTTACATATTTCAGTATTTTATTTCATTAAGATTAACTAAGAGTTTATGCTATATATATTTCAATAACTTTTAAGAGATAGATTTCAGAGTTTTTGCTGGGGGAGGCCACTTTAGAATATCCGAGTATCGTCAGGATGAAATGTTTAAGAGTGTATCTTTTGAGCATAGAGCTGACAAGATTTACCTAAAATCATTTCCTCCACTGGTAGAAAATTCTAAACCTTGAAATCACTCCTTTGGATTAAGACACTGATTCTCTGCCTCAGTTCTCTTCCTTCTAGAAGTCCACATATGTAGCAGTGAAGCCTAAAAGATTATTTTCAGTATTTTGGAGATCCTCATAAAAACCTTAATTTACTTCTTCACATTTGATTGAACATACAGCAATCCTAATTTCATGCTAATCAGAAACTCAAATTAACTGTTAGTGGCATCACTGAAACTTTTGGGATGTGATGGATGGAGAAGACTCAGTTACTGGTCATCACAGTGCCCATTTCAATCACTTATTTCTACAAAAATACAAAGTGATAGCCAAAATCTTGGAAAACATGAGATCAACAGGGGGAAAAAATAAAGTGATCCTCTGTGGTTTAAAAAAAAAAACAAGAACCACTATTTTTAAAGTAATCATAATATCCTGACTTAAAACGTAAATATTGCCTGGAATGACACAATAAACTGTTGGCTCCCACCTCATACAGAAGCAAAGACTGGGCTATCAGGTACACTAGCAGAAAGCAAAAGCCAATACAATATGCAGAAAAGATGTCAATCAAATTGAAAACAGTGAAAAGGTCAGGAACAAGACTCCTCTGGGAATGTTTGTAACATAAGCTTATTTGGAGTTCAGTGTAGAAAGATCATCTCAAAATAAAAGACTTGATTCCAAATGGAGGATTGAGGTAAGTGATAACTGACTCAGACAAGCTCTGTTTAAGTTCTGGGAAAATAAAGAGAATCAAACAGACTTTATAAATCACAATTATTGCCCATTTTCTTTTGGCAAAGATGACAATGTGCTAATATTTATTGTTAAGCTTCTGTGATTTAGGTGTTGCTTGTGATAATTATTTCCCACTAATTTAAATTATGTTTATTTTAGTAGAAACATAGACATGAAAAAGGAAATATTTAACTCAAAGCTATTTTTCATAGTTATAACCAATTAAAATACGAAAAGAGTGAGTTTAATTTCTGAGGTATTACTTATTTTCTTGTTGAAAACATATTGAAAATCTGGAACAAAATGCAAGTCATAATATTCAGGATTAGACATGAATTTAACTTTAGCAAATTACCCAGGGTTTACTTTTCTAAAGAACAGAAAGTGTAGTTAGCACAGTCAAAGTTGACAGCAGAGAAATCAGCCACATTATCCCATAGCAAACATGGTGTAAGTTTCTGGGCTTCCCCAAAGAGGCCTCACTAGTGGAAACAATTGTGGATGATCTTAGTGCATAAGGATCACATCAGATCTTCTAAAAGCTCAACTGCTCCCTTCAGCCCAGCCTTAAAAAACATGAAGGTTAAGCTGGCTGGGACACAGCCTTATCCAAATATATGCTGATGACCACCACACCTGAGCCAGGAGTTTCTGATCAATCTTAGGGTTGTACAATGCACAATATGATAGCTAGTGTATACTAGAAACCTTGTTTGTTTAATTCTGAACAAGCTTCTCATCCATCACTCTTGCCCTTCCTAAGATTACCCCACTTGAACCAAGCACATTCCTGAATTTAGTGCTATGGAACCAGAGCAAGGTTTAGTTACCTAGATATCTCTTGGAGCGATGTTAACAGATCCGTAGATGAGCTGTAGGAGCTATTTGACAGAGGACTACAGGATCTAGCATAAATTTTCATCCCAAATTTGAGTGACACTTAAAGGGTGTTCTTACAATAGTCTAGCTTAATTTTTAACACATCTAAAAAAAAATACAATTCCAGCAATATTTGAAAAATGTATATTTCCATGTCCTCAGATCTGGAGAAATTTAGAATATAATCAATAATTTATTTTAAAGAAGCATAGTATCAAGTTAAGTTATTACATGAAGATAATGATTTAAAACCACATAATACTGGTTGATTGTGTTCCTTAATCAATCAATAAATAGCAAATCAATATAAATGATCATCAGAGCCCCTAGATTAGAAACAATTTTGATTAAGTGGATCTTTAAAATAAATGACAGACATGATTTAAAATGTCACAAAATGAATCAAAATTTATTTCTGATACTCATGTTGGCAGTATAACCTGCCCAGAAATCACACATTCTAACTTAGGGCAGAATGGAGCCACAAAGGAGTAGACATTTCTGCAAATTAATATGACTTTTCCTTCAGTTTTTAACCACTAAACGTCATAAGCATTTGTGTATTAAAGAATATCTTGGAGGAAAAATAAAATAAAATCTACATCAAGATATTTATTTTTACTGGTAGATCTAAAAAGAAAAATAAAGAGTACATAGAAGTAATCCACATGTGGATTATTGATCCTTGTGTATATCAGTATTTAGATATAAATCTCCATGCAAACAAAAATAAGCTATTAATATCTTAATTTCATTGCTTTAATTAACTTTATCAGTATCAAATCATGCATGGAAATAGCTAATTTAATACTAAGAATATACACTACACTGTTCTATGAAGAATCACTGTGGGTGTAACAACATCTGAGATAGTAATTAAACTAAGCAACAGCACTTTATTTTACACATCTCTGCCCACGCTCTATCATTCAATTAGCTTGTAATTGCTAACCCAATTAAATTATAATTTATATTATTTATACCATATAACATATTGTACATTATTTGTCCAATATATATATCTCATGTCCAAAATCGGACCCATAAATCACCAAGATATTTTGTAATTTTAAAAATAAATATTTTTTCAAATGAATTTTGTTCTTCTTAGAAGTGATACAGGCATGTCATAATTTTAAATTATAGAATATATTTAAGATCTTGTCTTTAACCATTAGACTCAATTTTCCTTTGTTGGTTTAGCTGCTTTGTTGGCATACAGAGAGAGAGCCTTATCCTTCTTTCCATCACTCTATTCGAACTTCAGTGAGGTTTCCTGAACACTCACAGTGGGTCTGGTTCCACGCCAGATTACAGTGATTCAGGATGGGTCAGAGAAGACCCAGACAGTGTTCCACTGTGTTCAACCAAAGCTTTCATCGCAACTAGAAATGCTTCTCTACGTTTGCTTTCCGTAACAGATTCCTACGTATCTTTCTCAATACAATTAAATTGTCATATCTCCTATGAAATCTTTCTTGAATCTCCCAGGGATAGTTAAGGGTTAGTTCCTCCCTCCTCGGGGACCATAAAATTAGAGTGCTTGTGTGTGTGTGTGTGTGTGTGTGTGTGTGTGTGTGTGTGTGTTTCTAAAAGTACTGGGGGTGGATTTAAAGTGGATAGCCCAAAGGTTCATTATCAGGATTAACTTGTAATATTACTGAAATGCATTTGAATCATTCACACTCACTGTAATTTACATGATGCTAACGAAGCTTAATATTCAGGACTTTTTATTTGCATAGGCCCCTGTGAGTACTGGCAATTATCTGAAGGTATATAATGAACCACTTCTTATAGTTCTGGTGAAGAGATCTCAAAAGAAAGGCACTTGAATCCCCAAGATTTCAATATTTGCCGTGTTTTACTTTCTTATTCTAAATAAATATTTACTTTGTGCCTAAATTAGTGTTAGTATTTTTTTTTCTTTTTTTTTTTAAGAAGTTACCCCTGATTGTATAAGCGTCAGGCAAAACAAAACCTAAATCATCTTCTTTAGAAACTGCAAAGTAGATGTAAGGGAGCAAGTCACTGAACTAGTGAGTAAGCTTAGCATTTGTTTTGCACTCATCACTGCATTCAGTAGAGTCTTGCTAAGGTCCCATACTAGAACCATAAAATTCTTTGCTTTTTTCCCTTTATTTCCTGTTCATATGTAATTTTTGCAAGGCAAGTTTCTGGAGACCCAAAAATAAAGACATTGTAGTAGAGAAAGAAGAAACAACAAAAAAAGAAGAAACAAACACACTGAAGTCAGGGAAATCAAAATTCAAGGTTCAAATCCTACACTTAGCCTTTATTCACTGGTATAATCATAACTAATCAATTTAAAATTTCTGATCCCTTATTTCTACTTGTGTGGAATGAAGACAATAGTATCTACCTGGCAAAATTTGGAGATGATTAGAGGTGACATATTTAAAATCTTTCATAGATCACAGGTAATCAAAAACTGATGTAACTGCCATTAGGATTATTTATCCTCTTAGTAAAAAATGTTTGGGGGGTGGGTTCTGCCCATATCTCTTTCGTAATTCCAAGTGTAGCCATGAAAATGTTTTAATTTGGTGCTAATATTACCTTTAACAGCTCTCTTTAATAGTGGGTAGCTTCTGATCTTCCCCAACAAGGAAAGACCTCTGAGTTCCATTTTTTTGAGAAGGACATGGTCTTTCTTAACTCAAGATATTTACCTTACCCACTAAGAAAATACCAGGGAAAAGGCTGGCAAAGGACACAGAATATTTTAAACCAAAACAATCAAACATGCAAGTCAAGAAGATTTCTTCTTTAATATTTCTGCTGTCTGGATGACTATACATTTTGGATACAGGAAAAGGCTAATATATTCTATCTGTATGCCTTCTGTTGCTTTTAAAGAGCACCAATCACTTGGTCAAGGAGCTGAGATTGTTTGGAAATCTTGGAAATCACTGAAAATGGTAACTAGATAGTTCAAATTTCTTCTGTCCAAAGCAGCTCTGGGTAGGCCAGCTTGTGAACGATTAACCTACAGAATTTTCTGCAGCTGTTAATAGAAGCTGAATTGTTCAAACAACTGGATATTAAACATATTCCCAAAAGAGTGTTTATTTTATGTATCTTATATGAATATTTTGCTGCTAAATCAGCACTCTGATGGGCACATCGAGTGAGAAATTACAGTGAAATCTCATTTTTTAAACATCTTTATTGGAGTATAATTCTTTACAGTGGTGTGTTATTTTCTGCTTTATAACAAAGTGAATCAGCTATACATATACATATAACCCCATATCTCCTCCCTCCTGAATCTCCCTCCCACCCTCCCTATCCAACCCCTCTAGGTGAACACAAAGCTCTGAGCTGATCTCCCTGTGCTATGTGGCTGCTTCCCACTAGCTATCTGTTTTACACTGGGTAGTGTGTATATGTCCATGACACTCTCACTTCATCCCAGCTCACCCTTCCCCCTCCCCGTGTCCTCAAGTCCAATCTCTATACCTGCATCTTTATTCCTGTCCTGACCCTAGGTTCTTCAGAACCATTTTTATTTTTTTTAGATACCATATATATATGTGTTGGCATATGGTGTTTGTTTTTCTCTTTCTAATTTACTTCACTCTGTATGACAGTCTCTAGGTCCATCCACCTCACTACAAATTACTCAGTTTCATTTCTTTTTATGGCTGAGTTATATTCCGTTGTATATATGTGCCACATCTTCTTTCTCCATTCATCAGTCAATGGACACTTAGGTTGTTTCCATGTCCTGGCTATTGTAAATAGTGCTGCAGTGAACATTGTGGTACATGACTCTTTTTGAATTATGGTTTTCTCAGGGTATATGCCCACAACGGGGACTGCTGGGTCATATGATAGTTCTATTTTTAGTTTTTTAAGGAACCTCCATACTGTTCTCCATAGTGGCTGAATCAATTTACATTCCCACCAACACTGCAAGAAGGTTCCCTTTTCTCCACACCCTCTCCAGCATTTATTGTTTGTAGATTTCTTGATGATGGTCATTCTGACTGGTCTGCATGTAGCTGTCCAGTTTTCCCAGCACCACTTATTAAAGAGACTATCTTTTCTCCATTGTATATTCTTGACTCCTTTATTAAAAATAAGGTGACCATATGTGCATGGGTTTATCTCTGGGCTTTCTGTCCTGTTCCATTGATCTATATTTCTGTTTTTGTGCCAGTACCATACTGTCTTGATTACTGTAGCTTTGTAGTATAGTCTGAAGTCCAGGAGCCTGATACCTTCAGCTCCATTTTTCTTTCACAAGATTGCCTTGGCTATTGAGGACCTTTCGTGTTTCCTTACAAATTGTGAAAATTTTTTTCTCGTTCTGTGAAAAATGCCATTGGTAATTTGATAGGGATTGTTTTGAATCTGTAGATTGCTTTGGGTAGTATAGTCATTTCCACAATGTTGATTCTTCCAATCCAAGAACATGGTAGATCTCTCCATCTGTTTGTATCATCTTTAATTTCTTTCATCACTGATGAAAATGTATAGTGTTCTGCATACAGGTCTTTTATCTCCTTAGGTAGGTTGATTCCTAGGTATTTTATTATTTTTGTTACAATGGTAATGGGAGTGTTTCCTTAATTTCTCTTTCAGATATTTCATCATTAGTGTATAGGAATGCAAGAGATTTATGTGCATTAGTTTTCTATCCTGCTACTTTACCAAATTCATTGATTAGTTCTAGTGGTTTTCTGGTAGCATCTTTAGGATTCTCTATGTATAGTATCATGTCACTGCAAACAGGGACAGTTTTACTTCTTCTGTTGTGATTTAGATTCGTTTTATTTCTTTTCCTTCTCATTGCTGTGGCTAAAACTTTCAAAATTATGCTGAATAATAGTGGTGAGAGTGTGCAACCTTGTCTTGTTCCTGATCTTAGTGGAAATGGTATCAGTTCTTCACCATCGAGAATGATGTTGGCTTAGGGTTTGTCATATATGGACTTTATTATGTTGATGTACGTTCCCTCTATGCATACTTTCAGGAGGGTTTTTATCATAAATCGGTGTTGAATTTTGTCAAAAGCTTTTCTGCATCTATTGAGATGATCATATGGTTTTTCTCCTTCAGTATGTTAATATGGTGCATCACATTGATTGATTTGCATATATTGAAGAATCCTTGATTCCTGGGATAAACCTCACTTGATCATGGTGAACGATCCTTTTAACGTGCTGTTGGATTCTGTTTGCTAGTATTTTGTTGAGGATTTCTGTATCTATGTTCATCAGTGATATTGGCCTGTAGTTTTCTTTTTTTGTGATATCTTTATCTGGTTTTGGTATCAGGGTGATGGTGGTCTTGCAGAATGAGTTTGGGAGAGTTCCTCCCTCTGCTATATTTTGGAAGAGTTTGAGAAGGATAGGTGTTAGCTCTTCTCTAAATGTTTGATACGCTTTGCCTGTGAATCCATCTGATCCTGGGATCTGTTTCTTGGAACATTTTTAATCACAGTCTCAATTTCAGTGCTTCCATTTGGTCTGTTTATATTTTCTATTTCTTCCTGGTTCAGTCTCAGAAGGTTGTGCTTTTCTAAGAATTTGTCCATTTATTCCAAGTTGTCCATTTTATTGGCATATACTTGCTTACAGTAATCCCTCATGACCCTTTGTATTTCTGGAGTGTCAGTTCTTACTTCTCTATTTTCATTTCCAATTCTACTGATTTGAGTCTTCTCCCTTTTTTTCTTGATGAGTCTGGCTAATGGTTTATCAATTTTGTTTATCTTCTCAATGAACCAGTTTCTAGTTATATTGATCTCTGTTATAATTTCCTTCATTTCTTTTTCATTTATTTCTGATCTGATCTTTATGATTTCTTTCCTTCTGCTATCTTTAGGGTTTTTTTGTTCTTCTTTCTCTGATTGCTTTAGGTGTAAGCTTGTTTATTTGAGATGTTTCTTGTTTTCTGAGGTAGGATTTTATTGCTATAAACTTCCCTCTTAGAACTGCATCCCATAGGTTTTGGGTCATTGTGTGTTCATTGTCATTTGTTTCTGGGTAATTTTTGATTTCCTCTTTGATTTCTTCAGTGATCTCTTGATTATTTAGTAGTGTTGTTTAGCCTCCATGTGTTTTTAATTTTTATAGATTATTTCCTGTAATTGATATCTAGTCTCATAGCCTTGTGTTTGGAAAAGATACTTGATGTGATTGCAATTTTCTTAAATTTACCAAGGCTTGATTTGTGACCCAAGATATGATCTGTCCTGGAGAATGTTCCATGAGCACCTGAGAAGAAAATGTATTCTGGTTTTTTTGGTTGGCATGTCTTATAAATATCAATTAAGTCCATCTTGCTTATTGTATAATTTAAAGCTTGTGTTTCCTTATTTATTTTCATTTGGAATGATCTGTACATTGGTGAAAGAGGGGTGTTAAAGTCCCCTACTATTATTGTGTTAGTGTCAATTTTCCCTTTTATGGCTGTTAACATTTGCCTTATGTATTGAGGTTCTCCTTTGTTGGGTGCATATTTACAAGTGTTATATCTTCTTCTTGAATTAATCCCTGGATCATTATGTAGTATCCTTCTTTGTCTCTTGTAATAGTCTTTATTTTAAAGTCAATATTTTCCAATATGAAAATTGCTACTTCAGCTTTCTTTTGATTACCATTTTCATGGAATATCTTTTTCCAACCCCTTACTTTCAGTCTGTATGTGTCCCTTGGTCTGAAGTGGGTCTCTTGTAGACAGTATATATATGGGTCTTGTTTTTGTATCCAGTCAGCCAGTCTATGTCTTTTGGTTGGTGCATTTAATCCATTTACATTTCAGGTAGTTATCGATATGTGTGTTCCTATTACCATTTTCTTAATTGTTTTGGGTTTGTTATTGCACGTCCTTTCCTTCACCTGTGGTTACTACCTAGAGAAGTTCCTTTAGCATTTGTTGTAAAGCTGGTATGGTGGTACTGAATTCTCTTAGCTTTTGCTTGTCGGTAAAGGTTTTAATTTCTCTGACTAATCTGAATGAGATCCTTGAGTGGTAGAGTAATCTTGGCTATACGTTTTTCCCTTTCATCATTTTAAATATGTCCTGCCACTCCCTTCTGGCTTGCAGAGTTTCTGCTGAAAGATCAGCTGTTAATCTTATGGGGATTCCCTTGTATGTTATTAGTTGCTTTTCCCTTGCTGCTTTTAATATTTTTTCTTTGTATTTAATTTTTGATAGTTTGATTAACATGTGTCTTGGCATGTTTCTCCTTGGATTTATCCTGTTTGGGACTCTCTGCACTTCCTGGACTTGATTGACTATTTCCTTTCCCATATTAGGGAAGTCTTCAATTATAATCCCTACAAATATTTTCTCAGTCTTTTCTTTTTTTTCCCTCTTCTTCTTCTGGGACCCCTATAATTCGAATGTTGGTGCATTTAATGTTGTCCCAGAGGTTTCTGGAACTGTCCTCAATTCTTTTCATTCTTTTTTCTTTATTCTGCTCTGTGGTAGTTATTTCCGCTATTTTATATTTCAGGTCACTTATCCGTTCTTCTGCCTCAGTTATTCTGCTATTGATCCATTCTAGAGAATTTTTAATTTCATTTATTGTATTGTTCATCATTGTTTGTTTGCCATTTATTTATTCTAGGTCCTTGTTAAACATTTCTTGTATTTACTCCATTCTATTTCCAAGATTTTTGATCATCTTTACTGTCATTACTCTGAATTCTTTTTCAGGTAGACTGCCTATATCCTCTTCATTTGTTTGGTCTGATGGGTTTTTTCCTTGCTCCTTCATCTGCTGTGTATTTCTTTGTCTTCTCATTTTGCTTAACTTACTGTGTTTGAGGTCTCTTTTTCACAGGCTACAGGTTTGTAGTTCCCTTTGTTTTTTGTGTTTCCCCCCAGTGGCTAAGGTTGGTTCAGTGTGTTGTGTAGGGTTGCTGGTAGAAGGGACTGGTGCCTGTGTTCTGGTTGATGAGGCTGAATCTTTTCTTTCTGGTGGTTAGGGCTGCATCTGGTGGTGTGCTTTGGGGTGTCTGTGACCTTATTATGATTTTAGGCAGCCTCTCTGCTAATGGGTGGGGTTGTGTTCCTGTCTTGCTAGTTGTTTGGCATAGCGTGTCCAGCCCTGTAGCTTGCTGGTCATTGAGTGGAGCTGGATCTTAGCATTGAGATGGAGATCTCTGGGTGAGCTTTTGCCATGTGATATTACATGTAGCCTGGAGGTCTCTGGTGGACCAATGACCTGAACTCAGCTCTCCCACCTCAGAGGCTCAGGCCTGACACCCGGCCAGAGCACCAAGACTCTGTCAGCTGCACAACTCAGAAGAAAAGGGAGAAAAAAGAAAGAAAGAAAGAAAAATAAAAAGGTTTTAAAATAAAAAATAAAAAGATAATAAAAAAGAAGAAAGAAGAGAGCAACCAAACCAAAAAACAAATCCACCATGTGATAAAAGTGCTAAAAAGTATACTAAAAAAATTAAAAGGACAGATAGAACCCTTGGACACATTGTAAAAACAAAGCTATACAGACAAAATCACACAAAGAAACATACCCATACAAACAAAAAGAGAAAAAAGAAAAATAATTAAATATATATATTTTTTACAAAAGGAAGAGAGCAACCAAATGAATAAAGAAATCTACCAATGATAATAAGCTCTAAATACTAAACTGAGATAAACATAAAACCAGAAACAAATTAGATGCAGAAAGTAAACCCCAAGTCTACAGTTGCTCCCAAAGTCCACCACCTCAATTTTGGGATGATTCTTTGTCTATTCAGGTGTTCCACAGATGCAGGGTACATCAAGTTGATTGTGGAGATTTAATCCGCTGCTCCTGAGGCTGCTGGGAGAGATTTCCCTTTCTCTTCTTTGTCTGCACAGCTCCTGGGGTTCAGCTTTGGATTTGGCCCCGCCTCTGCTTGTAGGTCGCCTGTGGGCAACTGTTCCCCGCCCAGACAGGATGGGGTTAAAGGAGTGTCTGATTAGGGGGCTCAGGCTCACTCAGGCTGGGGGAGAGAGGGGCCCGGAATGTGGGGCAAATCTGTGGTGGCAGAGGCCAGCGTGATTTTGCAACAGCCTGAGGCGCACCGTGTGTTCTCCCTGGGAAGTTGTCCCTGTATCACGGGACCCTGGCAGTGGCAGGCTGCACAGTCTCCCGGAATGGGAGGTGTGGTTAGTGACCTGTGCTTGCACACAGGCTTCTTGATGTCTGCAGAAGCAGCCTTAACATTTCATGCCCGTCTTTGGTGTCCACGCTGATAGCCGTGGCTCGTGCCCGTCTCTGGAGCTCTTTTAGGTGGTGCTCTGAATTCCCTCTCCTCGTGCACCCCAAAACAATGGTCCGTTGCCTCTTTGGCAGCTCCAGACTTTTTCCCGGACTCCTTACCAGCTAGCCGTGGTGCACTAGCCCCCTTCAGGCTGTGTTCACGCCACCAAACCCAGTCCTCTCCCTGGGATCTGACCTCCGAAGCCAGTGCCTCAGCTCCCAGAGCCCGCCCGCCCTGGCAGGTGAGCAGACAAGCCTCTCGGGCTGGTGAGTGCTGGTCGGCTCCGATCCTCTGTGTGGGAATCTCTCCACTTTGCCCTCTGCACCCCTGGTGCTGCACTCTCCTCCATGGCTCTGAAGCTTCCCCCCTGTTACCTCCCGTCTCTGCCAGTGAAGGGGCTTCCTAGTGTGTGGAAACTTTTCCTCCTTCACAGCTCCCTCCCAGAGGTGCAGGTCCCATCCCTATTCTTTTGTCTCTTTTTTCTTTTCTCTTTTGCCCTATCCAGGTACGTGGGGAGTTTCTTGCCTTTTCGGAAATCTGAGGTCTTTTGCCAACGTTCAGTAGGTGTTCTGTAGCAGTTGTTCCACATGTAGATGTATTTCAGTTGTATTTATGGGGAGGAAGGTGATCTCCACATCTTACTCCTCTGCCGTCTTGAAGATCTCCCTCGAAATCTGATTTTTAAAATGAGATTATGGAGACTATATTGTGGGAGAAAATGAAGTATTGAATTACTTTTAAATTGTTGCTCCATTAAGATCAGAATGCATCAATGTAGATACCCTGACTAATTTTACAGGAATTTAATGCACTACTACATCATGGAAATCTGTGAAACAGCTTCACAAACTTGGTTTTTAAGTGAAACTTGTCTTATTTAAGCAAAGCAGTTTACTTTCTAAAGTTGCTATAATAGAGTAGGTAATGTAAGACTAATTATATAGATAATAGCAAATGCTCAGAAAATAGTCAAATAACATGAAGAAAGTTGGCATATTTAGCCCTTTATCTTTATTGCTCAAGTTTTTGGTTAACAGTAATCAGGCAAGGAAGGCACATATTTATAGAGCTCAAAATATCAAAAATTTGGCCTCTAGAGGGAACAAAAGCCAGAAACATCTCACTGATGTGCAGTTACTCTCTAATGAATTACAAAGCTGTTTCCTAAAGTCAATCCATGGGGAAGTCAGTGATGGAGGAGCAAATTCAAACAGTTAAATGTCTACATATGCTATGTAGCCTTTTGCCTACAGAGGGAAAATACTCAGTACTGCTAAAACTTAAGTAGACTATTTTAAAAATCTAATTTATATGATGGATTTATTGTATTATTGGAAAAAGAGTTACTATTTAGTGAGGTTTTTAAGGAGAGCAGCAAATGTAAGTTCATTTTGCTAATCAATTTATGACATGTCATGTTGCAAAAGGATGACCAGCATATGTATTAGATTCATCCCTTTTGAAGAAAAGTTTGCACACACTCGATTGTTTTATGTTCTGGAATCAGCACAGTCTGTTCACTGAGGAAATCAGAGGTGTTCAATAGCATTTATTACAAATATTAACAGTAATCAATTTTCCATCTGAAGGGTTCTGGGCAGAAATTTAGACCATATCATTTCCTGAAGGCTCTTACACTAAAATTCTATGTTGTCTCAATTTTGTTCTCCTATTCATGTATATATAGGATTCTTCCTCACAAAAAAAGCATATGGACATTTCAAAAACAAAAAGCAAACAAACAAAAAATGGTAATGGCCTAATGAAAAGAGCTTACTCTTTAGGGTCAGAAGAAAGATCAAAACTTAAATCCTGACTGCCACTTCCTACATATGTAACATTAGGGTTATCATCCAATCTTTGTGATCCTGGTTCCTTTTTCATAAGGTGATATTAAAGATAGAAATTACTTTCCCAATTTTGCATTAAAGTCTCTGAAAAAGAAATGGACTGGCAATTTATTTATGGCTGTTTTACATTAGAAGCAACATTGGATTTCTCATTTTAAGAGAAATTTTATTTCAGTCATGCTTTGCAACTTCCTACTCTGGGAGTATCTTTGCATAATCCTTCCCCATCTACAAATCTACTTTAATATTAGCTGTATTTCTGTAAATTCAGATTACTTTTCATTATTACTTTAGTGAAACAAAATACCATGATATAATTACATGTGTGCATGTGTGTGAGTGTAAATATAAATATATTTTTCTCCTCATTCTTTTCTGTCAGATTGCAATGTTAATGCATTTGGCTAAAGACTGTGCATGATCTCCATATATTACATCTGATTCTTTTCACTCTGCTGTCATAATTTTTGTCCAAAAAAGCATTGCACCAACAATGCCTACATCCAGAACGTATAGTCAATGAGACAGAGATGCTAAATCATAAGAGACAGAATAAATTAACCCTTTTCTATCATTCTGATAAGATTAAATATCAGAAATCTGGTTGCTGTATTGTGTGGGTGGCTGAGTTTGAAGATCATATTCATCAGTGGGTGGGCTGCACATCTCTGCCATGGACTTAACTGTGAGTTGTAAACTGCACAAGAAAAAGTCTGCATTGTTCCATGTTGCTTACATCAGAGGGAGAAAGGCATGCATCATATTTATTTAAAACTTGGGAAAAGAGTGACACTTAAATTATAGAAGTCTACCTTGAATTATTTAATCAAATTTAAGGACATTTCTACTACCCAGTTTGTTCATATCAGAGAGCAATAGAGGGGTTCTTATATGAGGTATTTAGGCTCTAAGACTGATACTGAAAAATGTACAATGGCTACAGTATTATTATTATTATTTGACTTGTGATGGGTGTTAAAAATGAGAGTCTAAGAAATGGATTTCATTATTCAAATTATACTTTGTACTTGCCTCTCTGTTTAAGTGAAAACATCAAGCAATTTAAAAAGAACCTTCAATTTGGGGATTTTCCAATGAGGCAAAACACACATTTATGTGAGATGTATACATATATTCTCAAAACTTTCTTGATATAACTGCCCAGTCTTCCCTTTTTATATACATCTTAATATTCTTTAATCTGAGACTTTATTTAGATCATTGGGCCAAGGAGAAGTTCATTAAAAAAAACAGTAGCAATTTAAAGAGGTAGATGGTAGACATTCTCTCAGGCTTATTCATACTAGCTTTGGCAATCATTTTTCTATGACTTTTGGTTTAAAACAAGACCAGTATGTAAGCAGTTGGTGGCATTTCATTCAGTCACTGAAAAATAATAATCCGAAGAACTGCATACTACATTGGAGAAGATTTTAAGATATAATAGTAAATTGAATAAAAGGATATGTAATATATCTCAAACATGAATGGAGCTTTGTTTATAAAAAATGTGAAACATTTAAAAAATAAGAAAATATACCAAAATAGTAACAGTTTCTTTTCCTTTGTGTCATAAAATTCTGATCCTTTTTTTTCTTTCTACTTTTTTTCCTATTTACAGTATTCTTTTTATTTTGAATTTTATTTTATTTTATTTTTTATACAGCAGGTTCTTATTACTTATCCATTTTATACATATTAGTGTATATATGTCAATCCCAATCTCCCAGTTCATCCCACCACCAGCACCCCCCAACCACTTTCCCCCCTTGGTGTCCATACCTTTCTTCTCTAAATCTGTGTCTCAATTTCTAACCTGCAAACTTGTTCATCTGTATAATTTTTCTAGGTTCCACGTATATGCGTTAATATACAATATTTGTTTTTCTCTTTCTGACTTACTTCACTCTGTATGACAGTCTCTAGATTCATCCACGTCTCTACAAAAGACCTAATTGCTTTACTTTTAACAGCTGAGTAATATTCCATTGTATATATGTACCAGTTCTTCTTTATCCATTCATCTGTCGATGGACATTTAGGTTGCTTCCATGACCTGGCTATTGTAAATAGTGCTGCACAAAACATTGGGGTGCATGTGTCTTTTTGAATTATGCTTTTCTCTGGGTATATGCCCAGTTGTAGGATTGCTGGATAATATGGCAATTCTATTTTTAGTGTTCTGAGGAACCTCCATACTGTTCTCCATAGTGCCTGTATCAATTTACATTCTCACCAACAGTGCAAGAGGGTTCCTTTTTCTCCACACCCTCTCCAGCATGTATTGTTTGTAGATTTTTTGATGATGGCTATTCTGACCAGTGTGAGGTAATACCTCATTGTAGTTTTGATTTGCATTTCTCTAATAATTAATGATGCTGAGTTTCTTGGCCATCTGTATGTCTTCCTTGGAGAAATGTCTATTTAGGTCTTCTTCCCATTTTTGGAGTGGGTTGTTTCTTTTTTTAATATTGAGTTGCATGAGCTTTTTATACATTTTGGAAATTAATCCTTTGTCCATTGATTCATTTGCAAATATTTTCTCCCATTCTGAGGATTGTCTTTTCGTCTTGTTTGTAATTTCCTTTGCTTTGCAAAAGCTTTTAAGATTCATTAGGTCCCATTTGTTTATTTTTGTTTTTATTTCCATTACTCCAGGAGGTGGATCAAAAAAGATCTTGCTGTGATTCATGTCAGAGTGTTCTTCCTAGGTTTTCCTCTAAGAGTTTTATAGTGTCTGGTCTTACATTTAGGTCTCTAATGTATTCTGAGTTTATTTTTGTGTATGGTATTAAGGAGTGTTCTAATTTCATTCTTTTACATGTAGCTGTTCAGTTTTCCCAGAACCACTTATTGAAGAGACTGTCTTTTCTCCATTGTATATCCTTGCCTCCTTTGTCATAAATTAGTTGACCATAGGTGTGTGGGTTTATTTCTGGGCTTTCTATCCTGTTCCATTGATCTATATTTCTGTTTTGGGGCCAGTACCATATTGTCTTCATTACTGTAGCTTTGTAGTATAGTCTGAAGTCAGGGAGTCTGATTCCTCCAGCTCCGTTTTTTTCCCTCAAGATTACTTTGGCTATTCAGGGTCTTCTGTGTCTCCATACAAATTTTAAGATTTTTCGTTGTAGTTCTGTAAAATATGCTGTTGGTAATTTGATAGGGATTACATTGAATCTGTAGCTGGCTTTGGGTAATATAGTCATTTTCACAATGTTGATCCTTCCAATCCAAGAACATGGTATATCTCTCTATCTGTTGGTATCATATTTAATTTCTTTCATCAGTGTCTTAAAATTTTCTACATACAGGTCTTTTGTCTCCTTAGGTAGGTTGATTCCTAGGTATTTTATTCTTTTTGTTGCGATGGTAAATGGGAGTGTTTCCTTAATTTCTCTTCCAGATTTTTCATCATAAGTGTATAGGAATGCAAGAGATTACTGTGCATTAATTTTGTATCCTGCAACTTTACCAAATTCATTGATTAGCTCTAGTAGTTTTCTGGTGGCATCTTTAGGATTCTCCATGTATAGTATCATGTCATCTGCAAACAGTGAGAGTTTTACTTCTTCTTTTCCAATTTGGATTCCTTTTATTTCTTTTTCTTCTCTGATTGCCATGGCTAGGACTTCCACAACTATGTTGAATAATAGTGATGAGAGTGGGCATCCTTGTCTTGTTCCTAATCTTAGAGGAATGCTTTCAGTTTTTCACCATTGAGTATAATGTTTGTTGTGGGTTTGTCATATATGGCCTTTATTATTTGAGGTAGGTTCCCTCTGTGCCCACTTTCTGGAGAGTTTTTATCATAAATGGGTGTTGAATTTTGTCAAGAGCTTTTTCTGCATCTATTGAGATGATTATATGGTTTTTCTTCTTCAATTTTTTAATAAGGTATCACATTGATTGATTTGCATATATTGAAGAATCCTTGCATCCCTGAAATAAAGCCCACTTGATCATGGTGTATGATCCTTTTAATATGTTGTTGGACTCTGTTTGCTTATTTTGTTGAGGATTTTTGCATCTATATTCATCAATGATATTGGTCTATAATTTTATTTCTTTTTTTTCTTTTTTTTTTTTTTTTTGTAGTATCTTTGTCTGGTTTTGGTATCAGGGTGATGGTGGCCTCATAGAATGAGTTTGGGAGTCTTCCTTCCTCTGAAATTTTTTGGAAGAGTTTGAGAAGGATTGGTGTTTGCTCTTCCATTTACCATCGCAACAAAAAGAATAAAATACCTAGGAATCAACCTACCTAAGGAGACAAAAGACCTGTATGTAGAAAATTTTAAGACACTGATGAAAGAAATTAAAGATGATACCAATGTTTGATAGAATTCACCTGTGAAGCCATCTTGTCCTGGACTTTTGTTTGTTGGAAGATTTTTAATCACAGTTTCAATTCCATTACTTGTGATTGATCTGTTCATATTTTCTATTTCTTCCTGGTTCAGTCTTGGAAGGTTATACCTTTCTAAGAATTTGTCCATTTCTTCAAGGTTATCTTTTTTATTGGCATAGAGTTGCTTGTAGTAGTCTCTTAGGATGCTTTGTATTTCTGCGGTGTCTGTTGTAAGCTCTCCTTTTTCATTTCTAATTTTATTGATTTGTGTCCTCTCCCTCTTTTTCTTGATGAGTCTAGCTAATGGTTTATTAATTTTGTTTATCTTCTCAAAGAACTAGCTTTTAGTTTTATTGATCTTTGCTATTGTTTTCTTTGTTTCTATTTCATTTATTTCTGCTCTGATATTTAACTCATCTTTCCTTCTGCTAATGTTGGGTTTTGTTTGCTCTTCTTTCTCTAGTTCCTTTATGTTTAACCTTAGGTTGTTTATTTGAGGTTTTTCTTGTTTCTTGAGATAGGATTGTATTGCTATAAACTTACCCCTTGGAACTGTTTTTGCTGCATCCCATAGGTTTTGGATCGCCATGTTTTCAATGTCATTTGTCTCTAGGTATTTTTTGATTTCCTCTTTGATTTCTTCAGTGATCTCTTGGTTATTTAGTAATGTATTGTTTAGCCTCCATGTGTTTGTAGTTTTTTTACCTTTTTCCCTGTAATTGATTTCTAATCTCATAGCATTGTGGTCAGAAAAGATGGTTGATATCATTTCAATTTTCTTAAATTTACTGAGCCTTGATTTGTCAACCAAGATGTGATCTCTTCTGGAGAATGTTTCATGCACACTTGAGAAGAAAGTGTAATCTGCTGTTTTTGGATGGAATGTCCTATAAATATCACTTAAATTTACCTGTTCTATTGTGTCAGTTAAAGCTTTTGTTTCCTTATTAATTTTCTGTTTGGATCATCTGTCCATTGGCATAAGTGAGGTGTTAAAGTCCCCCACTATTATTGTGTTACTGTTGATTTCCTGTTTTATAGCTGTTATTTGTTGCCTTATGTATTGAGGTGCTCCTCTTTTGGGTGCATATATATTTATAATTGTTATATCTTCTCCTTGGATTGATCCCTTGACCATTATGTAGTGTCCTTCCTTGTGTCTTGTAACATTCTTTTTTTAAAAGCTATTTTATCTGATATGAGTATTGCTATTCCAGCTTTCTTTTGATTTCCATTTACATGGAATATCTTTTTCTACCCCCTCACTTTCAGTCTTTATATATCCCTAGGTCTGAAGTGGGTCTCTTTTAGATAGCATATATATGGGTCTTATTTTTGTATCTATTCAACAAACCTGTGTCTTTTGGTTGGAGCATTTAATCCATTCACGGTTAAGGTAATTATCGATAAGTATGTTCCTATTACCATTTTGCTAATTGTTTTGGGTTTGTTTCTGTATGTCCTTTTCTTCTCTTGTGTTTCCCACTTAGAGAAGTTCCTTTAGCATTTGTTGTAGAGCTGGATTGGTGTGCTGAATTCTCTTAGCTTTTGCTTGTCTGTGAAGCTTTTGATTTCTCCTTCAAATCTGAATGAGATCCTTGCTGGCTAGAGTAATCTTGGTTGTAGGTTCTTCCCTTTCATCACATTAAATATGTCATGCCACTCCCTTCTGGCTTGTAGAGTTTCTGCTGAGAAATCAGCTGCTAACCTTATGGGAGTTCCCTTGTATGTTATTTGTCATTTTCCTTTGCTGCTTTCAATAATTTTTCTTTGTCTTTAATTTTTGCCAATTTGATTACTATGTGTGTCAGTGTGTTTCTCCTTGGGTTTATCCTGTATGGGACTCTCTGCACTTCCTGGACTTGGGTGGCTATTTCCTTTCCCATGTTAGGGAAATTTTCAACTATAATCTCTTCAAGTATTTTCTTGGGTCCTTACTCTCTCTCTTCTCCTTCTGGGACCCCTATAATGCTAACATTTTTGCGTTTAATATTGTCCCAGAGGTCTCTTAGGCTGTCTTCATTTCTTTGCATTCTTTTTTCTTTATTCTATTCCACAGCATTGAATTCTTCCATTCTGTCTTCCATGTCACTTATCCATTCTTCTGCCTCAGTTATCCTGCTATTGATTCATTCTAATGTATTTTTCATTTCAGTTATTGTATTGTCCATCACTGTTTGTTTGTTCTTTAATTCTTCTAGGTCTTTGTTAAACATTTCTTGCACCTTCTCGATCTTTGCCTCCATTCTTTTTCCAAAGTCCTGGATCATCTTCACTATCATTATTCTGAATTCTTCTCTGGAAGGTTACCTATCTCCATTTCATTTAGGTTTTTTTCCTGAGGTTTTAACTTGTTCCTTCATCTGGTACATAGCCCTCTGCCTTTTCATCTGTGTATCTTTCTGTGAATGTGGTTTTTGTCCCACAGGCTGCAGGATTTAATTCTTCTTGCTTCTGCTCTATAGTTTTCTTTAATGAACACAGATTTCATTCTTAAAGGAAAATAACATATATGTTAGATGAACATATATTAATATGATGTTACATAGTATAGCAAAGTGGTTAAGCATGTAGATTCTGGATCCAGACTGACTGAGCTTGAGAGATGATTCCTCTTCAGCAAGTTGTCTCAACTTTCTCTACCTCTGTTTCTTCATCTATGAAATGTGCATACTTAAGTGTTTTCACTCATCTGTCTTTTGTGAGCAGTCATGTTAATGTATATAAAGCAATTAAAATAGTGCCTGGCACATTGGAGGTAGTCCATATATATTAACTATGATGGTTAAATTCATAATTTAAAGAACGTTGCAAATTGAGGACAACCTAACATTCAGTGTTCTTTGAAAACACAGTTATAATCTAGAATTGGATTTATAATATTCAGTAGCATCCCATATTTTGAGGTCACTTACTTAAAACTTGTAACATAACTAGCTGTTTGGAACATAGTTAAAATATGGATATTTAAGTCTTTGAATATTTAAAAGATAGATGTAAGAAAGTTCATATATAGTGCTTGTGTAATTCATCCTTTAAAAACTTTCAAACTCTCAGAGTAATTGTTCTTATTTTGCAACCAGTGCTAATACCCTGATCTCAATTTTTTCCCTTCTAACCACAGCAAATAAGGCAGGTGAAAAATGCTGGCCATAGTAACAGGGTTTCTGACAAGAATACGGAGAGTTAGCCAGTAGCCAGATTGTTAGGACAGGGACATTATAGCCATGTATTATGAAAAATAACAAGAACAAAGCGTCCAAGAATCATTCATTCTTTGGAGGACAGTTTCTGGGAGAAAAAAATATAATTTTGTATTTTGCAGTACAATGAATACAAAAAGATGATGCTTCTGCTAAATTGTTAGTAAGTTACAATTCAAATTCACTACCTCATAAAACAGAAACATTTTTTCACACATTTTAGAAGGTTTTATTTTTTTAATTTAGTACTTTTGTGTGGGAAGGGATATGGGAAGAAATAATTACATGAAAAAACTGATCACCTAATTTCAGATAACTGAGTACTAATACAGAAATTCCAAATCACAGTTTTTTAAAGTTCTCTCCTTTTGAGTTTCTCATATATTTTTCTAGGATTTTACAGGCACTTAAATTACAGCTACAGTCAATTTATTTAACTAACATACATTCCTGAAGATTTATTAATGAGTAGATTACAATAAAAATCTGTGTATCTTCTCATAGCCCCTTCTCTCTAGGTTTTACTTAAAACAAAAACAACATACTCTTTTCCACTCTTTGAAAAGATGGTATGGAGTGAAAAATGGGGATGGGGGAGGGGGAGTCAAAAGAAACTGAACATATAAATCATATACTTGTATTCTTTGTTCTTGAAGAACATGTAAATTATATTCTTATATTCTTTGTTCAGGAGAACCCAGATAACTGAAATAAGGGTGAGGTTATGGTTGGGTTTATCAATATTCAAAAGTAAAGAGTGATTAGAAAGGATTATCTGGTCTAAATAGAGAGTGATGTCAACCTGTTAATAACTTCTCTGAGAAAATACTTTTCCTGACATTTAATGCTCCAAATTCTTCCTATAATCTTTGTTTCACTCTTATATGCCACAAAAGCCAATTCTTCTATAATTCAATCATGATTCATGTTTTTACACTAGAATGATGAGCTTTAGTCTTGATAGCTTGCTAAAGTTGACTTTAAATATTTAAACTGTGTGAACTAACTCTTTTTAAAAAACCTAATAGGAAGACAATTGTAATTCTTCTTTTTTTAATCAAAACTAAGACTATATTTCCTCAATTATAAAATATCTTTGATTGTAAGAATTATCACCAAGTTAGAAACAATCCTTGAAAGAAAAACAGCACTATCATATTTAAAACATATGTTGCTAGATGGTTGTGAAATGCAATCCAGTTTCATAAAAGCTACAATTATAAAAATATAAAAATTATTTCTTAAAATTTGCACCTTAGGAATGGATAGGTGGTACATATGTGATAAAGCAAATGTGATAAAATGTTAGGTATAGTTGTTATATGAATGCTTACTATATTCTTTTGACTTTGCTGTATATTTGAAATTTTTCCAAAGCAAATGTTTGGGAAAATATGCTTCTTAGAATGGGACAATTAAAACCTCCTGATTGAAATTAAGAAAATAGCATTTATTAGGCCTTCAGTTGCTTCACTGAAGTATCTTTCTATTATCACTCATTTATGAATATGCTTTCATGAAGTTGTATTCTCATAAATCAAGTGTGAATCAAGTCATTTCCTTGGCAATATAGTTCCTGTAAGTGATTTCACTCTTATCCAGTGGGTCTTGTTCAAATTTCCTTCTTCCGTTACTCAAAACTTCATGCTGAAGAATTTTCATAACACATAGCTCTTCCTCTTAAGCTACCTCCCACCTTCTAATTGTATTGTAGTCACTGTGTGTGATTCTTAACATTTTGAGGGAAGATCCTTTGTATTTTTTTCCTTCACAGCAGAGGATTACAGAGTGGGAAAGGAGACCCTGAGGAAGAGGGGAAAGAAGACATTTTTTAATTCAAATTAAAAATCTAATTGGTAAAATTCTAATTTTTATCTATTGTTAAATAGTTTATTGAAAGTGAAATAGCTAGTATACCCAGTTTATTGTCAGCAAACAGATTTTTTAAAATATTGGAATCTAAGTTCAAATTTTTTTAGTGAATTTATTTATTCTATAGTTTTTAACAAATAGTATTTGAGCTCTTACCATGGTCAAGAAAAGTCTTTGAATAAAAGTCTTCTAATTTCCATTGCAAAAAAGATTGTCAATTGATTTTCAAGTAAATGAATGCATTTTTGGATCAAATCATTAATATTCATCTGTGATTTTTAAAAAGTCAAATAGTACAAAAAATATGTAGTGTAAAGTTATTCTTCTCTGACCGAATGTACCAAATATCTCACCAACTTCTTATGTCAACCACAATCAATTTGTCCTTTCATAAATATTTGATGAAGCATGTATATATATGTATATATATTTTTATGTGTATATATACAATTTTGGATTTAATGTGACTGTTAAACAAGTCATTTTTAACTTTTTTTCCTGATCTTGAGACATTAATTCAATTATTAATAACTTTAATATGTACTCTTAGAGGAAAAAAGTCATATATGTAAAAATGGTAATTACAGCCTTTGAAACGTTAGTATAAAAAGCTTCGGTAGAAATACAGAGAAGTAGGACTTTCCTGGTGGTCCAGGGGGTAAGACTCCGTGCTCCCAATGCAGGAGGCCTGGGTTCGATCTCTGGTCAAGGAACAAGATCCCGCATGCATGTCGCAACTAAGAGTTTGCATACCGCAACTAAGACCCAGCGCAGCCTCAATAAATAAATTAATATATTTAAAAAAAAAGAAATATAGAGAAGTGAATGCAGGATAATGTTAAGTTCAGAAAACAGTACAAATTTTATAACTTGATGTAAGCACTATATAAATCATATACTTGTTTAAAATGATTGGGAGGGAAAACTCAAAAATTTTAATAGCCTTTGTGTCTCTGTGGTAAAATTCATGAAAGTTTTTCCTCTTATTTCTTAAAACAATCTCAAAACCTTCAAAATATTCAAAGTATTACTTTATTTGAAATAAATATTTGAAAAATGCTATATTAGATAATATATAATACAGGAATCTATTTTTTCTTATTATAAATCAAAAGATTATCGCAGAATCTCTATAAAGTTGTTTGTATTGTATTGTTGTTTTAATTTTTTTCTAGTTGTGCATCTCCAAAGACAAATTCAGAATCTTTTTTAACATCCAAAATGCAATTAATCTGGGGACATAATGTAAAATCTTTTCTGAAGGATATTATCATTTTTTCATAGACAAACCATTACTTTTTTTTTTTTTAACAAGCAGGTAAGAGTTTGTTTCAAGCACTCATCTCCTTAGAGCCATTTTGTTTTATATTTGTTACAGTAAGAACAAGCTGATCAACTTTTCTATAATAGTTAAGTGTAAAATTACAAAGCTTACCAATGCATACATAAATTGCTAAAGGTATAAAATGCCTTTATTATCTTGAGCCACAAAGATAGTGTGGAAGAAAAAAAATGTATACTGTTGCCAAGTTTTAAGTGATTTAACTAACAAGTATGCCCTACTCTCTCACTCTCAAATCTAGATCCAAATATGAGGTTTAGATCTTTGCATAGACTCATTCTCTGGGATTTTTCATGACTCTATATCCTGGCCTTTAAACGTGGTGTAAAGTTGTATGACACAGCTATACCTGTGGACACTACAAAATTACTTTTAGCATGTTTATGTTTGTCCATGTTCTTATGATACTCTTCATAATTGACCATAAAGATCCATTGCCCCATGGTTTTCTCATTTGGATAGTTATGAGTGAGAACTGTTGTGATGTATGGAATTCTCTTAATCCCAAGCTACATTACAGAGAAAGAAAGCAAATGAGTTCTCAATCTCAGGAAGGATTTTTTATTGTCATATTTTGCTTTGTGTTCCTGCAGTGTGGCACCATTTGCTGCTCAAGGCAGAGACTTTTAAATCATTATGAATGCAAACAAAATTTTAATAGGTTTTACTACATGATACATATTTAGCATTCATTTCATTTTGTGTTTTTCTCTGGGATGTCATGATGTAAAATAAAGTAATATCATAGAGTGATGGGAAAAAATCCATTTTGTTTCAAGATTTACTTTGCATTGACTTTAATAGCCTAAGTTAAAGGTTAATTTGTAGAAGTGTAAACAATTCATTCTAGGGGCCAACAAAGTTCAGGTACCTTCCTTCAGGAGAGAAGGCAGTAAGATTCAGAGGCAAGTGAAAATTTCAAAAGTGACCAGAAAGGAAAATAGATTACTTAGGAGCCTTGAGAGAATACAAAAATAAAAACCACATGAAAAGTGCCCATTTTGCAACCTCTATTGTCACAGTTGAGGCCTTGTTTATCAAACTGTCGAAAGAAGGGAGAAAAGAAAAATCATCAACCAAAAGAAAATGATTTTTTATTCTTTAAAATTAAACAAGTATTCAAATTTTTCAAGACAGAGTAAAAAAGGTGCCTAAAATGCATTACCAAGTGCTGGACCATCTGCAGTAAGGACCCATTTTATGACAGATTTCAAATAGAAATTGAGGATACCAGAGAATAGAACTACAGTCTCTTTTTAAAAAGTCATTAGCTTTTAAAATCCCAAACGCTTTCACAGCTGAGATTAATAAAGACCAAGAATCCATCCTGAACACACACGATGACTTCTAATACAAAAGGAAAAATGAAAACACTGCTGTTACTGACACAGTCAATAGATCCCACCACAGTGTATACTGTACTTTCTATATTTTTAATTTAAATGTATATAGTTCCAGGGACTGGAGAATGATCAGAATTCTTTCACTGCAGAGTATAATAGAAGATGAGAAGTTTGTCCCATAAATAAGCATATAACCTGCCTTGGGTACCATTTTGCTTAAACTATTTTCCCTAGAAACTTATCTAGCCATTCTCAGTATGTGGTTCTTCCTCTAACCTGCTCTTTATTACTGCTTTCCTTCTTTCAACTAGAACTTGAGCAGAATATTATGAAATTGTGGCTTTTGCCTCAGGCTTGTGTACATGTAGTCCAGAGTCCACAAAAACAGAAGCCTTGTTCAAAAAGAAGAGAAGACATTAAAATATTTACATTCAAAGTTTCACAAGCTTAAAGAAATGCACAATTTACAGGCACATAGTTTTTCCCAAGGACCTGGAAGTATTTCTTACCCTTTGTGTTTATAAGTCCTTGGGGTAAAAGGGACCTCTACTTAAAAAATTAAAAAGTAATTAATAAATACTAATCTAAAACATCTTTCAGCAGCACTTTTATTCTTACTGTAAAGGGTTAGGTTACCAATAAATCATCCAGGAGAGCTCTGCAGTATTCATGTGAAGTGTACAACAGGTCCATTTTATCCAATTATGTTCAGGAAGTTATTCCTTCACTGATAGGCATCCAAAATTTCTATGGCCAATTCACAAATGTATCCAGAAAGCAAAATATACTACATAATATTTGCCTTAGAGACTGCATAAACAGACCATTTTTTCTTTCAAGGTAACATGTGGTAGACCCAGGTTTTTGTGGTGGTACGTTTACTGTATCTAGATTTATCATTTTTCTTTAATCCATTAAATCTTTATCAGCCTAAAAGCAGTTCAATAGAGATTTGCTTTTCATTAAGGATCTGCCACCATTTGTCTCATAACGTAGGCATCCACTCAATGCATTAATTTCTAAATTGAGGAATAAAGAAAAAACTTTCAATGAATATAAGACAGACCAGGGCTGTACAAGTAGAGAGAAATCAACCTGCATGTTGTAAAGAAGAACATGCATCCCTATGTGTAATATTTGGTTTCTGTGTAAGAATCAACAAAATGTTCTATATATAATGCAAATTACTTCGCATTAGAATTTTAAATGGAAAAAATAAACAAAATAGAGAGTGCCTTAAGAAGGAATGGTTTATTGCTCTAGAAGGCTTCACAAAGATATTTCAAAGGGAAAGAACACTTGGATCAATTCATACAGGGTGAGTTGGCTATTTGAGAACCAAACTAAAAGGGACTCTCTGTGACCAAACCAGTAGAACTCAGGTTGAATACAAAGGCACATAAGGATCAAAAACCCGAGGACTGGCAATATTTGTACATGATCCATACTGAAATTAAAGAAAACAAAAATTTTTGCAGGAAACCATAACAATTTTCCAGAAAACCCAGGGATTTCTAGTTGCTTGTGGTTTAAAGTGTGGTCCTCAGAACAGCAGCATAGACATCATCGGGGAGCTGGTTAGAAATGTTGATCTCCGGCCCTAGTCTGACCCACCTAGGTGATTTTTACTCACTTTAGAGTAGTAATGTCTCACTTTCAAGCTGCCTTCTCCAGATTTTCACAATTGTAAATCACGTTGCAACCTTGATGCATTGCTAGACCATAATCTGTGTAGCCTGAGGAAACATAGTGCTGAAACTATGAGGCAGAATTTCTCTTTTCCAGACAGCTCTGACCTACCGAGAGCATTGATTGATCTTAGATGACCTGGTGCCTGAAGGAAATTAACCTGGTTTTGTGAAACCAAGATGAAAATTGTAGTTATCTCTAATCAATCTGGCAAATGGATTATTTGAGGGCTTCAATGCTGGTCATCTGTAGTTAAACATTTTAGAACAGCTATTTGTTTTCATAGTTTCTATTTTGATTGCCAGTGCTTCATGCAGTTTCTCTATTTATTCAACAAGTATAGAATGTATTTCCATTCTGGGAATTTTTTTTTAATTTCTTAAGTTGATTTATGAATTAGACCAAATGATAGGAAATATTTTGCAATCACTTACAAGGAAAATCCAAATTAATAATAAGCTTGCCTTTAACCTTTGCCTGTTGCAGAAATATTTTCTTTAGCTAGTATAGTATAGTATCTAGCCAGGGGCCATACTAGATCCAAAACTATTGTTTGATCTTTAACAGTGTTTTCTTCTTTAAAACTAAAAAGGAGATCATGCTGTGTTTACTATCATTTTTAATCCATAAATATCATTCTTTAAGATAGTTTGATAAATTATTTATTTCTCCTTTCTTTAGATACTGGAAAACATATTTGTAAAACCAAGTGTTAAACTTTGGTTTTCTAAAAGTAATAACATTTGTTTTGGGGAATTTTCTTTTGCATTTAAGATATATTATAAAACCTTATAAAGTCTACCTAATTCCAGTTAAATTTATAAATACGTTTAAAAGGCAATTTATAATTCATTAATTACTAACCAATAGTTCCCCTCTTTCTGTCATCTAAACTTTGATTTATCACTACTATTATAAGTCTCCTCAAATATGGCCAAGTCCCAAAGTGAAGAGCAAATGAAGTAGTTGAATCTACTCTACAAATACTGTGCTAAAGAAATCCTACAATAAATGACTTAAAAAATGAATCTCTGACTGCCTCTAAGCTTTTGGATCTCCTCTATATATGAAAGAATAGACAAATGTGTCTAAATTATAATTACAAATAAAAATACATTGAATTTTTAAAAGTATGAAGAAAGAGAAAAAATATGTTTTTTGAAAAGCATCCCTCAAGTACCTCATAGCCACATGACTATGGCTATAAAGTGAAGGAGTTATTCTGAGAAGGTACCAAAAACAGGTGACTCTTTAGAACTTTTAAGACAGTAGTGCACCGGCAAATGCAAGGAGCCAACTATGAGCTGGAAAAAACACATAAGAAAAACCAGAGGAAAGAGGGTATGCAGAGGATAATATACAAGTATAATAGAAAAAAGAGAAAGAATAATCTCATTTTTAAAAATGGACAGCAGTTACCATTGGTATGACAGATAAGATTTGTTGTTTTTTTAGCAATTATAAGAGAAAATATTGTGGAAGGTAACATGAGAATTTTGGTATATCAGAAGGTTTCATTTATCCATAGGTACACTGAGCTGTGTTTATGTCATTAAAAACTGTTTTCAAAATTAGTTGCCATTTGGTAATTTAGAAAAAAATAAATGAAAGTGATACCAATGACAGGATCCTGCATTTCACATTTTTGAGACAAACCAAAAAGTGATATTATTCATTACATTTCTCTCTCTCTCTCTCTTTCACTTCAGAGGGGAAAGTGGGTCTCTGGAGCACTTTGGTACATGTTGGTATATGTCAGTTCTGGTCATCTCATGAAGATATAGTTAGTCCAATCATAATATTCCTAAAGAAAACATGAACATTCAGCTTTATGGTTATTCAAAAGTTAATGGACAATTGCCTTCACATGGGGCCCATGGATTCTAACTTCAAATCGGTCCTCTATCTCCCTTCCCCCTATCTTTAATCCATCGAGTCTTTACATTTTCTAGGCCATTATCAAAATGAACTGGATCTGTACCAGGACTCTGGAAGGGAGCAGCCCCGTAGTTCATTGTTATTCCTCTGAGCTAGTCAGTTCCAAGGGCCATACCTAAAACAGTAAATACAAAAAAATAAATCAAACTCTGGGATGGCTTTATTTTTTTTTTTATTGGAGTAAAATTGCTTTACAATGTTGCGTTAGCTTCTGCTGTACAATCAAGTGAATCAGCTATATGTATACCTATATCCCCTCCCTCTTGGACCTCCCTCCCACCTCTCCCCATCCCAACCATCTAGGTGGTCACAGACCACCGAGCTGAGCTCCCTATGCTGTACAGCATGTTCCCACTAGCTATCTGTTTTACACATGGTAGCGTATTTATGTCAAACCTAATCTCCCAATTCATCCCACCCTCCACTTCCCCCTCTGTGTCCACATGTGGGATGGCTTTAAAAAGCTTAGTTTTCTTATAAGAATGAAGCTTTAGCTTTGCCTGGCACATCAGGATCTAAGGGAATACAATCTTCCATTTATTTGCATTAACTAGAAAGGCATTGTGACAAGACGGAACCTTATTTCCTGCAAACACAATTTTGCAGGAGAGAAGGAAAAGGAAGAATTGAGATACCTATCTGAAGTAACTTTAACCAGATACAAGGATGCAGTTATGGCTAAATAAGTGCAAGCAATAAAGATACATGTTTTCAGAATAGTGCTTTCTTTAATAAGATCCCACATAGCCTGTTAGAAGATGAGGGCATTTTAGAGGCACAGCTTCCAGCTAAGCCACTCTAATACATACCCCCGCTGTCTGTGAGATATTGGTTAGAGGAAGGAAAGAAAGGCAGATTACAGTGTAGTTAAGAAAACAAATTAAAACAGTAGCTTGTCTCTCTGAAGCGAACTGATTAATAGTTACACACAAACTCATCAATAATGCTAATACCTAGCAACAGATTAATGCAGCACTTTAGCTTACTTGATATAAATGAAACCCCAGAAAACATTTAATAAAGGTGTGAATTTGATTGTGATTGCCTCTTTCCCAAGTTTGAGCTTATAAATAAATTGTTCAAACCTTGTATATAATTTTTTCTGCTAGCTTGTATACCTTTAATATTTAGACAATCCTTTTAGCCAATGCCACAATAATTTAGTTAATATCTATTTGTTACAATACAAAGATTGAGCCTCTTTCCTGCTTCTTTGCATCCCAACACATACTCATTCTAAAGTGTTTCATAAATCTCCTTTTCTTTTTCTCCCTCTCTAATGGTCTTCTCTGTATTCTTATATATCTAAAGGGGAAAATATAATAAAATTTAATATTATGGTTTTGGAATATAAGGAAAGGAAATTATATAAGGAAATTCTATTTTCCATGGAAATTGAGGAAATTTGTCTTTATTACTTGGATGTACAAATCTGAACATTATCCAAGAAAGTAAAAATCTATGTTCTAGTGTTCTATATAGTATAGACTATACAATTGTAGTACAGTGACCCTAATCCAAATCTAGGGTAGCAAGGCAATTTTGCATATTTTCTTTTTTGTTTTATTTTAATTTTTAATGTTTATTTTATATTGGAGTATAGTTGATTTACAATATTGTGTTAGTTTCAGGTGTACAGCAAAGTAATTCAGTTATTCATATGCATATATCTATTCTTTTTCAGATTCTCATACCATATAAGTTATTACAGAATATTTACATATTTTCTTAAATTTTTAAATAATTTTACCTTTTTTTTTTTTTTTTTTTTTTTTGCGGTACACGAGCCTCTCACTGTTGTGGCCTCTCCTGTTGTGGAGCACAGGCTCCGGACACGCAGGCTTAGCAGCTATGGCTCACGGGCCCAGCCGCTCTGCGGCATGTGGGATCTTCCTGGACCGGGGCACAAACCCGTGTCCCCTACATCGGCAGGCGCACTCTCAACCACGGCACCACCAAGGAAGCCCAATAATTTTATCTTTTACTAATAGTCTAAAAAGCAATTTATGGATTTTACATCCTCAAAATAGCATAGTGTAGAAAAAAAAATGAAAAGGTGGTTTCTACCTTTTGTTTTACATCTATTATGTTTAAACATTTGTATTTTAAGGATTCAATATCTCTTACAGGAAATGGTAGCTACAAGGTGACGTCACCACCTTGCAGCTTGACTGAAGTTTGTATGGCTTGAAGCTCAGGTCCTTTCATGTCACTTTGCCTCAGTGTCCCCATATGTGAAATGGGACTTATTATCACACTATACGCTATTAAGATTTAATAGGTGTCCTTTGGGTTTTATTTTGGTTGGACTCATATTTGAAGGTTACAATTTCCATTAATCTACGCTAAATCTCTGTGAAAAATTCTACTTGAAACATTCATTGTGAAGCATAATTATCTCATGGAATAAACGTGGGATTTTAGGAATGTCTGGGCTTTAACTATCCGCAAGTATAATGCCCTAGGCAATTTTCTTCTCTCTGAGCTTCAATTTCTTCCTTAATAAAATAATAATAATAATAATAACAACATTTGTCTCACTAGATTATTGTAAGAAATATTCGATAAGTGGATGTGTAAAAATCTTTTTATAAATTGTGAAATTGGACTACATATATATTGATATCAATCAGTAATATCACTCTCAAAATTGCCATTGCCAGTTTTTTTTGTGTGTTTTGAAAAGCAAACAAAATTTTGCATTCACATTTGAAATAACAGATTTTAAAAATGTGCATTCCATGTTAGATGGTATTTATAAACACATGGCTTTCCTCTTCTCAACCATAACAAAAGTTCACATGGACTTCACCTTCCCTGTCTCATAGCACAGACCCATAATGATTAAAGATCACTCCTGCATTTTCTTCATTGAATTCCTGCTCTGCTTCATTTCAATGAGATGCTTCAAAATGGGGGAAGGAGTGATGTCAATTAAATAGAAATCAGAAAAATGTTTATCTTTTCAAAGGAGTCCTTTGTTCTTAGTAAACATTCTTCCTCCTTCTGGTCACTGGCAAAACTGGCTTCTTATCTGACGCATACTTTACATCTCCACTTAGAAGTCTCCATCATTGCAAACTTAACTTGCCCACCCATTTCATAGCACAGTACAATGTTCTTGAATTCCTAAATTGACAAGATCTTATGGGTCTCAGGATCTATATACATGTTGTTCTTTTTGCCTAAAATAATCTCATCTTTTGAGTCTTAGGTTAGATGTCTCCTCATCCGAAAGGATGTCTCTGGCTACCAAATCCACAACACATTCCACCTATACTACCCTTTCCTTTTCCTTCATAACATTGATCTCACTGTGTAATTATGTATCTGTTTATCTACTTACTTGTTGTTTGCCTCCTCCAGTTTACTGTGAACTCCATACAAGAGGGTTACCATATCTGTTTTGTTCCTCTCCATGTATCTAACAAAGTACCTGATACCTAGAAGGCATTCAATAAATGTTTATTGACTAATGAATAAATTAATAAAAGGAAGAGAGAAAATATAATTTTTAGTGTCTTGTGAAATTAGAATTTGTCCAGAGGCACCATCTCAGAAGGCTGGATTACGTCGTTGTAATTGTTGGGTGAACATCTCCTTGTGCATTTTTTGCCAACATTTTAGCTTAGTATGCCTTAAGCTTAATTCATTATTATTTCTCTATTCGCTGTACTCGCCTGCTCATCCTTATGCACTGCCCAGCTCTTAAAATGGCTCCATCCACTCCCTAGTCTAAAAGTAAACTTGGGGATCATACTTAGGTCCTTCATCTTCTTCACTCTATACATCCAAATAGATTTCTTTCTCTGAAAGTTTCTTCTTCATTCTTATCTTACATTCATGTGTCTCTTATCTGAAAATCTTCATTAACTCCTGACTAGTCCATGTCTCCAGTTCCTCCATCCTTATTTATATGCTGATATCTCCTATTAAATTATAAAAATCTTAAGGGCAGGGATTCTCTTAGTTATCACAGTTCATAACATAGTGACATACAAATGGTCAATTCCTGCTTAGTGCTTATTTACTTACCCTAAGGCTCAGTAGTTCCTATAAGTCTTTGTAGAGCCAAGCTATAATATGTAATAATGATGAGTTATGTTTGTAAAGTTGTTTATAACACATCTTCAAACACTTTGTCTCATAATTTAGCTTTAATTTGGTAATCATTCAAACATCATTTAAAACCTACATTGCTGATTCTTCTGTCTCTTTCAGGCAGTCTGCCCTGAGGGTATAAATAATACTATCTATTATTTACTTTTGAGGATTTCCATGTTATACCCTATTAAACCTTGATAAATATTCTCCCTGTGTGTTTCTAGAGAAAATAAATTGCTTTTCTGCTCAGCATTCTTTGGCCTTACACACAAAAAAGAGTTAAGCATATATTTTCAGGTAGAAAAGGGAAACCTGGTGACCCAGTCCCAAAGACTAACTTTTTTCATCTCAGCAGCTGTGGGACTTGGCCAGCAGCCGTCCCACCTTTTGAAAAGTAATAGCTTAATTAGAGTGGAAAGAGGCAGAGGCATCAGGTTGATCAGAGGAGGCTTGTCTGTAGCATCTAACTATTTCTCTCTGCCCCAGCAAGGGGCAATGAGAGTTCATCAGGCATGCAGCCCTCATATCAAATGTTATGGACACTTTCTAGGGGGCATTTGTGGATTTATGACTGGACAAGCCTTTTTCTGCCTCAACACCCTTGTCATGTTGTTTCTTCATGGTCAACGTGACTGAGTTAAATGTATGAGGGTAACTTGACAGGGTCTGAAAAATAGATAAGCAGACCTTGAACCTGCTGAAGAAGTTTCAAAAGTTAAAGTTATAAAGATGCTTTATCAAAAAAAAAGTAAGACAGGTATGGAGCTGGATTTAGTTCAAGAAGAAAAATCTAATTTTAGTAACAAATAGGTAGCCTGAAAATTAATGAAATTAATTTAATGAAAATTAAATTAAGGGCAGTTGTCACACATCTTGCAGGTTACCTGGAAAGTCACTAGCAATAGCAATGATGTGTGCTAAATTAGATTGCTAAAAAACATGATAAGGGAGTCACTGTCTTGTGTAAGAGCCCATATATACATACATATTATATGTGTAACATTTTACAGACATTATTATAAATATCACATTCAAGGAGTGAATTTTCAAACATGTTTAGCAGTAGAATAGTTTTTCATATGACATTTTTAATGGACACTGAGTGTATAAAATAGATTAAAATGGAACTACTGTGGTTAAAACAATTATGGGGAAGAATCGGAAACCCCACACACTTGGCCTTCCCACCTGTATCCCATGGTGACCCCTAAAGTTCTTCTAAACAACTTGGGCTGATTTAATCAGGTACCAATACAATCTATATACTTTAATAGTGTAAAACTTTCTAAAATGCACTTAATATAATCATGGAAACCTTATTTCATAGAGCATTAGTTACGTGTGTAAGTTATATGTCTTACCTTATTTTTGTAGCAACAAATCAGAAAGTAAATAAATATTTCACAAATGTTACTGAATGCAGAAAGGCTTTGAGGGAAATTTGACAAATGATTTTGAAGAAAATGAGACTCATAGTGGTTTTATTCTCATAACTTTTCCTAGGAAGGCATGGGCAGTAAAGAGCAACTGACCTCTCTGCATTTGACATTAGAATTCCATTTCCTGGAACTTGCATAGCAAACATATTCATCCATGTGTTAGTCATCATAAGGGTCGTGAAGAATATCAGATGTAATGATAGAGATCAGTACATTCACAACGACCTCAGATCAGAGTAGCCTGAAATTAGAAGATCAAAGAAGACCAGATCATACAATAAGACAATGCTCTTTTTCTCAAGCTGCTCAATATATTTAACTGTGTTAAAGCAATTTGCAAATATCCAAGTATACAGTTCTTTGAAAATTTTAACAAAGTAGACTTCTATTAATATTCAGGTGTCTGAATGGCAAAGTTGGTCATATACTTTGGACTCTAGAAGGAGGTCAGAAATCATTCTCATCACCTCCACTCCCAAAGAGAAAGAGTAAAATGAATTCCTTCTATTCATCATGCCCCAGGCATAGAAGGATTCGTGGCCTCAGAAATCAATGTGGTACTAGGGGAAAGGAGTCACAAGGTGGACTACTCAAGTCGATCTCCAGTCCAGACTAGCTTTCTGCTTAAAGATTCCCAGGATCACACTTACTTTGTTTTGGCACAAAGTCATGATAGAAGATTATATTCATATTTAGAAATGAAGTAGGCAATAGGTAGAGATTTCCAAGTGTAGATTAATTGCTAATCTTTGAGAGATGCATGCTGGGTGTAAGTGGACTAGCTTCTGGCCCCAGAAACCTGGGAGAAGTAAGTGATCTGTTTAAGGTTTGCTCCTCATTTCTTTTCTCAATCACTACTATCAGTATGCTCTTTCAGGTTCCCAATAATGACAACTGCTGTATGAAATCCATGAACATTTTTGTAGACATCATGAAAATAAGAAGTAAATCCAAAAATAAGAATGTGCCAGAGTAATTACATTATTAATTATCATCATAATCCTTAATAAAAATTACAAATGTGAGTTTTCAAAATCAGTATTGAAAAGGACATGAACATTGATGATTATTTTTTGTTGAGGTAGAGTTGATATACACTATTATATTAGTTTCAGGTGTACAACACAGTGATGAAATATTTTTATAGATTGTACTCCATTTAAAGTTATTACAAAATAATGGCTATATTTCCCTGTGCTGTACAATATATCCCTGTTACTTATTTATTTTATACATAATAGTTTGTGTTTCTTAAACCCATACCCCTATCTCACCACTTCCCCTTTCCTTTCTTCACTGCTAACCACTAGTTTGTTCTCTATATCTGTGAGTCTGTTTCTGTTTTGTTATATACATTGGTTTGTTTTATCTTTTACATTCCACATATAAGTGATAACATAGAGTAATTGTCTTTCTCTGTCTGATTTATTTCACTAAGGATAAAACTCTCTAGGTCCATCCACGTTGTTGCAAATGGCAAAATTTCATTCTTTTTTAAGCCTGAATAAATTCTACTGTAGAACTTGGATAATATTCTACTGTAGGCACTTAGATTGTTTCCCTATCTTGGCTATTGTAAATAATGCTTCTATGAGCATTGAGGTGCATGTATCTTTTCAAATTAGTGGGTTTTTTTTCCTTCGGATTTATACCCAGGAGTGGAATTGCTGGATCATATGGTAGCTCTATTTTTGATTTTTTGAGGAACCTCTATACTGTTTTCCACAGTGACTGCACCAATTTACATTCCCACCAACAGTTTATGAGGGTTCTGTTTTCTCTACATTCTCACTAACACTTGTTGCTTGTGCTCTTTTTGATGACAGCCATTTTCACAGGTGTGAGGTGATATCTCATTGTGATTTTGTTTTGCATTTCTCTGATGATTAATGATGCTGAGCATCTTTCCATGTACCTGTTAGCCATCTGTATGTCTTCTTTGGAAAAATTTCTATTCAGTTCTTCTGCCCATTTTTTTTAAGTGGGGTTTTTGTTTCTCTGATATTGAGTTGTATGCATTGCTTATATATTTTGGATATTAACCCCTTATCGGTCATATCATTTGTAAATATTTTCTCCCATTCAGTAGGTTGTATTTTTGTTTTTTGAATAGTTCTCTTTGTTGTGCAAAAGTTTTTAAGTTTAATGAGGTCCCTTTTGTTTACTTTTTCTTTTGTTTCCTTTGTCTTAGGCAGCAGATCCAAAAAAATTATTGCTATGATCTATGTCATATAAATGTTCTGCCTGTGTTCTGCCTATGTTCTTTTCTAGGGGTTGTATGGGTTCACGTTTTACATTTAGTTCTTTAATCCATTTTGAGGTTATTTTTGTATATGGTGCAAGGAAATTTTCTAATCTCATTCTTTTATGTGTCATTAGTTGTCCAGTGCTCTCAGCACCACTTATTGAAGAGACTGTCTTTTGTCCATTATATATTCTTGTCTCCTTTATAATAGAATAATTGACCACAGATATGTGGATTTATTTCTGGGATCTCTATTCTGTTTCACTGATCTATGTGTCTGTTTTCTGTGTGTGTGTGTGTGTGTGTGTGTGTGTGCCAGTACTATGCTCTTTTGATTACTATAGCTTTGTAGTATAGCCTGAAGTCAAGGAGAGTGATACCTTCAACTTTGTTCTTTTTTCCCAAGATTGCTTTGGCAATTCAGGGATCTTTGTGGTTCTATACAAATTTTAGGATTATTTGTTCTAGTTCTGTGAAAAATGTCATGGGTATTTTGATAGGAATTGTATTGAATCTCTAGATTGCCTTGTGTAGTATGGTCATTTTACAGTATTAATTCTTCCAATCTACAAACACAGTATACCTTTCCATCTGTTTGTGTTGTCATCAATTTCTTTCATCAGTGCCTTATAGTTTTCCAAGTACAGAGCTTTTACCTTCTTTGTGAGATTTATTCCTAGGTATTTTATTGTTTTTGATGGGATTGTTTCCTTAATTTCTCTTTTTCATAATCTTAGAGGAAATATTTTTAGGTTTTCACTGTTGAGTATGATGTTAGCTGTGGGCTTATTATATATGGCATTTATTATGTTGAGATATATTCCCTCTATACACACTCTGTGGAGAGTTTTTAACATAAATGGATGCTCAATTTTGTCAAAAGGTTTTCTTCATTTATTGAGATGATGCTATGATTTTTATTCCTCAATTTGTTAATGTAGTGCACCACTTTGATTGATTTTTGGATATTAAACCATCCTTGCATCCCTGGGATAAATCGCACTTGATCATGGTGTATGATTCTTTTAATGTATTGTTGGATTCAGTTTGCTAATATTTTGTTGAGGATTTTTGCACCTATGTTTATTAGTGATATTGGCCTGTAATTTCCTTTTTTGTGTGTGATGTCTCTGTCTGGTTTTGTTATCAAGGTGATGCTAACCTCATAGAATGAGTTCAGAAGCTGAACATTGATGATTCTTTTTGCTTCATAGCACTTGCTGTGAGTTTCTATTATGTGGAAACTGTTCATTTTGGGAAACACAATTGAAGTAAGTTTTTTAAAGTGAAAATAAACCTCTCCTCAAAATGATAAGCATTTGCTCTATTTTCTCTTGACATATTATTAACCTCTTGTTCTGGCATGGTTCCAGCGAGTGGCTGGTTGCAACTTCATTAAGTTGACTGAAATTTTTCTTGTAACTTGTTCACAGAAGCTTGTCATCAGTCAGTTAGTGTCAGTGCTGCCTTCTTTCTTTTTCTGTGTGGATGAGAATTAAGTGAAAATTAGGACACCTGACATAGAATATTAAAGAACCATCTGAGATTTAGGAACTCTTGGTTTCATATTCTTTCTCCTGCTTTGCTGAGAAATGGCAAAGCAATTGTAGTTAAGTATTGAAATCTCATCTGAACACACTAATACAAGGTGCCCTTCCTCTGACTCCCTTTTTCAACTGAATTTAACTCTCTAATTCCCCCAGGCTGGGCTAGCTACCTCTTTTTTCTATTCCTTTATCCCCTAAGACTCCATCATAATGCTTTTCACATGGTCCAGGAGGTACGTGAGTGTTTTTGTGGATGGTAAATGAACCACAGATTCTGTGAAGACAGAGACCATGTAATTTTGTCACTATAGCCACAGTATCTATCACAGCCCCTGGTCCTTTGGAGACTCTCAATTTTACATTAATATAGAAACATTAATATTATGAATGGATAAACTCAAGTCATGCCAACAAATAGCACTCTCGATAAATAAGAATGTAGATAAATTCTTTTTGGAACGAGATAGCATGACTCCTTTATGCTTCTGCTTTTAATTAGGTAACACCCTAAAATACTGATAGGAGAGTAGGAACAGATGACACAGCTCCCCAGTTCTGTCCCTGAGAACCACTCATAAGAAAGCCAGTTCTCCTATCATTGATACTTCCTACCATCACACTCATTTATACAGATTCATTTTTTTCTTTTACAATCTGGATTTCCATATGAGAGTCAGCTCATCTAGTAAACTAATTCACAATTAATTTATGATTAATAAGTATGTGGTATTACGATTAATAAATATGTGTTATTAACAGAATAGCTTAATACCTAGGTCTCCTTTACTCTTGCAGAGAATACATGCATTTAAAATGACCTATAAGGCTTAATCAGAGGGAATAATCCTAACTGGAGTGTTAGGGATACAATGGCAAGAGGTTATGACTATACCTCTACTGCTAGATTACAAATGTAGAGAGGAGTTCAGTTTGAAAATGGATAAAATTTAAGTGTAGAAAACCCCCCTAAATATGTAAATTATTATGTTTGACTGAGATGGGATTTCTACTAATATTTTGTGATTTTTTTGAATAACAGAACTTATAACAATGAAAAACCACTGGTTTCTTTTATATTATTTAGGTTTTTGTTAGGAGTAATAATTTTTGAGAAAACCTACTAAATTATGTTATTTTAGTGGGAACTCTCAACACTGCTCTTCTTAATTAAGAATATTTGTTAATTTTTTTTTAAATGTGATTGACTTTGTAGAACCCATGTTAGTGGTATTTACAAACTCTCTGAGACTTTCATAGGTGACCTTAAAAGGTAAAATGACATCTTTCTGGGAATAACATCCTGGAGTAAATGAAGTAATTAAGTAAACAAACACACAAACAAATGTGTGTGTGTTTATGTGCATATGTGTTTGTATGTGTGTAATTTTTTAACTAATAACTTGTGTTTTTCGCCACCACTGTATATTCAAAGGGCTTCCATTTTTCCACTCTGGCAATGATTTGAGGGTTAATGAGACAATGGGTCTATGAGTACCACTGTAGAAAGATGCTAGCTACATATAAATGATTATAATTATCCAATTTTCTGAATGTTTTCTTAATAAGCAGATGGGAAATTTTCGTTCATGGCAAGGAATTTCAAAGGCTTAATCATTTCATTTTTGTAACTATTCAAAGTTTCAAGTATAGCTCTGCTTAGAACTCAAATCACTTTTAGAAACCATTCATATTTATTCTTCAGAGCAAAAATTAGTGAATGAATGGGAATAACTTTGGACGGTCTACACATCAAACAGCTAAGTGAAAACTTGGCAGCTGTTCAATTTATTTGATCAGTGTAGATTGTCAAATGGAATATTCACGGCCCCAAAGGGAGCCTTTAAAATTGTTTGGATTTAGATCTGCAAAGAATTGTTTTTATGTATTAATATAATGTATGTGAGTCCATTCTGTCAAGCCTGTGTTAAAAACAGATAATTCCTCTAGTCATTCACTCAGCCTTTTGAATAGTCAATCATTAAATCCAAAATTATTTCAATTGATATGAATATAGGGTACAATTATGTAGTGTTTTGGAGTCATTGTATCCAGCTGTGAATAAAAACACAGTGTGTAATGGAACATCTCTGCTCTAAGTTTACAAAGAAAGCAGTTATAAAGAGTAACTGAAATAGCTCCTGGAGTTTCATAGAGAGATCAAGTCCTGACAGAAGTAGTCAGAGGTGTGGCACAGCCTCTAATTAATGACAAAGATACCCGCTCATTATCACTCTACACCAGCTCCCCCTAATGCAGTGATTCATTGTCAGTGAGTGAGTGGTATGTACCTACGATAACTGCCCACAGTTTAATTAATGTAGCTCCAAACTTATGTCTGGATTAGCTGTTTTATCTGTCTTTCTTCTCCAAGTACTTTCTCTGCAGCATATCACTGAGGTGGTATTAACATTCATCTGATAAAATCAAAGCATTTCCCCATAAATGTTGGACCAAAGCAAACGCGATTCACAGGAAAAACAAAAAGGAAATTTAAATACAAATCTCATGCATAATGCTGCTAATTTGTTACAACTTGCAGTAAAGCTCTTAATGAGATTTTACAGGATTGGACCTGTTTCCACTGAGAGTTTCATTAACCTCCCTGAACAAAAATGTTTCCTCTGTTTAAGGCTATATACTTAGTATATTTGATTATCTATATTTCACATCTTGTAATTCAGTCTTTGAATATTTATTTTATCGTAAAAGTAGAAAATTCAGATGTGAATGATAAAACTGTTCTTTGTGTAATATATATATGTCTATGTCCATCTGCCTATATACCCACTTAGAAAATTATTTGGTAAAGGTAAGAGGAGGAGAACATTTTTATCAATAGCAGGGAATTTGCTGCTTCAAAGGTTGTTTCAAGTGTGGAAGACAATAAGAAAATATGTAAAAAGTTGGGTGTCTGGTAGTCACAGTTTTCTGCAGTCCTATTCAGAAGTGATACACTAAATAGAGTGTAAAATAGTACTTTTCAGACTTTCATATGCATCTGAGTCACTTAGGCATCTTGTTTAAATTAGGATTTTGATTAGTTCAGTGTGAGCCCTGAATCTCTGCATTTCTAACCAAATCCCATAAAGGCGGCTGCTCCATAAATCAGTAGTACTTTGAGTAGTAAAAGGATTGTCTATTAAATTACTAATAGGTAGAATCACTTCCAGTTTAAAGAACATAACATAAAGCAAATGAGTGTTATAACCAAAAATCAAAAAGTGAACAATGTCTTAAAAATACATAAGCCATTAGAAAATCCATTACGTAAAAACCTGGTTATGCATTTATCAGGAATCTTAGCTTTGTTTATTTAAATAAGATCTCATTAATAGAATGAAAACGCCACAAAATGAAGGTATCAACTAAGTTGGGCTCCCTGATGTGAAATTCTGATAGTTACTCATATTAAAGATAAATTGCTTTATTAAAACTGGACATTTCTATTAAAACCAAAAGCAGTCCTTGAAACAACTGTATAAATCAAAAAGCAAACGTTCAAGGGAAAACAGTAGGAGGTATGAAGCAGACATTTTAGTCCAGGTTCTGCCGTGGAACCAGCTTTCTTTTTCTATAAATTGAAGATGATAAACATCTGATCCAAATCTCATCAATGTGTTGTGAGATCTGAATATGAAAATCCACATGTATGCATTTTGAAATAATTTATAACTTATACCTAAAACCTTTTTTAAATTGCAAATATTATTTTCTGCTGTAGATACCAGGCCATGATATAGGCCATGCTGGTATATGTGCTAATTTACAGTGTTTAATTTTGTTTATGATCTCCAGGTTTTAACATATGTGAGGGAGAGAGCGGTCAATTTTATTTGGTAGTACACTTTCAGAAAGGCCCGGTTTCATCTGAAAATATGCTAGAGATTCTCTTGGCACAGATTCCATTTAAATGTGTGGTAACATTATTCATTCTCATTGAAGGCTGTCCCTAGAGTTCTGGGATTAAAGGAGAGACTACAGTTCCGTATCTGGATAAACAGTTACAGAAAGTGATTAAAACTTATTAGTGGTAGGTATCAGTGATTATGTTAACTGGCAATATATATGCCATCATTTTAACCATTTAGTTAAACATGGTAAGGAAATTGAGAAGGAAGCCTTAATTTAATTAATCTCAGAAATAAAAAGTTCAAAAGAATTTGCTAGCATGAAATAGGCGCCCCTGTGAAAAGAAAACTTACTGTTAGTCAATGCAGAGACTCAAAGAGAGATAAACTGTGAAAAAATCTGTGGAGTTAATTCTGTCAGGCAATGAACTTTTGTTCCAAAAGCTGCAGTGTTTCTCGATGCTCACTTCTGGCTGGGATGCAGTGCTGATGTGATTTGCTGAGTCAGGGATTCCTCATGGCAGCTGTCAACGTTGATGCATCCTCTTTAAAGATGTTCCCTAAAACTTTGCTATGACCCATGGCGACTCTTAGAGCTTTCTGTGGATCACAGAAGGCATGATTAATTTAGTTTATTCAGGTTTTGCATTAATTGAGTATAGAGTTTGTGTTTCTTGTTGAACAAAATAATGGGAAGAAAAATCTTCCTTGAGTTTTCCAATATTTTACTTAAAATGAAAACCCACAATGCAATCATATGCTCTTATTGCTGCTCCCATTTTGCTAAGCCAGACTCTAGACAACATAGGAATCTTACAACATGGGTTAAATTTTGCATGACTCAGCACATCTTTATGTTAAAAGTGTTTACCCACAGTTGTTTTTTAATGTCCACCACGAAGTAAATTATTTTTATGAATTTAACATGCTTATATTAAAGCTCTGCCTCACTGCTGAAATCATCTTTTAAAAGTGCATGGCTAATCTTGTCTCTTAGTTTGAAGTCCTGAAGTGGCTCTTCTTCCCAAAGCTTTTGAATAAAGTCAAACCTCTTTAGTGCAGCAAACAAGGTTCCTTGTCATCTGGTAGGCATTCCATGCCTACCCTGATTTACAATCCAATTTCTTCCTTCTCACATCCTGGCTTCCAGTCATATTAACTTCTAAGGGTTGTTCCCCCAATGGCCCATTGGAGGAACCACTGTCTCAAGCCACCAGGCTTTTACACAGGCTGTAGTTTATATCTAAAAAGTTACTTTGTGTTCTTTCTCCCAAATCCCTCAAATTCAGTTTACAAGTCATCCCTGCCAGAAGCTTTCTAAAGTCCTTGTAAAGGGTAAGGAAGGTACCTCTCTGGGTAGAGTGTACATTTTTCTAGGTTTTATAGGGACAATCCCAATTTGTCTATTTTCAGCATTCTATTTGGTTAGTACCCCCTTTCCCTCTCAATATAGTATTTATATTGTCCTGGGTTTGGTGATATGTTGTGTGGCCATCCTGCTTCTAAGGCCTCAACATTCCCTTGTGCAGCAAGAAAGATGCCAAGAACATGACTGTTTTGAAGTTGGCCAGGTCTGATTTCAAAGGCTTCCACCTCTATCAACTGTGTGATGTGAACATAGGCAGTTAACTGACTCTTTTTGGCCTCAATTTCCTCATCCATAAAATTGGGACAATGATAACTAAGTTTTGGTGGTTTATGATTTAAATCCAATTAGGCATGCAAAGCACAGAGTTTAGCGCTTACTACATTGTAAGCTCTCAGTAAATTACAGTTGATTTTTAACTTAGTAATGACAGTGTGTTTTAATTACATAGTACCTCCTTCACTGGACCGTGAGCCTCCTAAAGACAGACTTGTGTTTATCTTTTATCTAATTTTCCTTGATGCCTAGCACAATAGCTACCACATTATAGATTTGTAATAAATGTTTATCAAGTGAATAAATGACTAGAAGAATGAATGACCAACTGACTGAGTGAATGAATGAATGAAGACTTATTACCTGTCCTCAAGGGAAGAAAAGTGCTTTTACTATAAGCCATGCTATGTCAGAAGTGCCCTAATAAATCAAAGACAATGGGAGCAGTGAAGAAATTGCAGTTGTTTTCATAGGGGTGATCAGGGAGTACTCACAGAGAAAAGGGTACTTGAATAGAGCTTCAACATGTAGAGAAGACATGACATGTCAGACAAAGGGCATGATCACTATATTTTCATTGTACAATGAATATCTTTGTAAATAATATATACTATAACTTTAAAAAATAAAGAGTATTTCTAAAATTGAATGCAAAATTTCAGACTTTCGACCCTCTGAAGAGGCCTTTGTGGTCGCCATTTTTTCAATGACACAGGTATTGCTGAATGTGAATCCTCCTATGTTGATACACACTTTAAAGAAATCACAGTCAGGTTTTCTTTTTCCTCTTGGTTTAACTGTTGAACATTCATGTGTATGTGTGGTGGTGGAGTGAGGTGTTCATTTTTTTCCCCTTTGCTTTTTAATGTAATCGTCTCTTAAAACTAGCGTTAAAATTAATAAAGATCTTTTTTCTAAAATTAGATGGAGCTATTTGCTTTGACAAGTTCTAACTGTTTATAGTGTCAGATTATTTTCAAAATATTACAGATGTGGAAAAAGGGTAGAATTAGTTTTGAGTAAAATTATGGCTTGTCGGCAGATAACACAATCAACCTTTCACAAGCAAACACCTCTTTCCAAGTATAGTTGTTACGAAATGAAAACCTTATTCAAATGCTAAATAAGAAAAATGAGGATAGGAATATAAACTCCTCTAGAGAAAAAAATAACAAAGAAGAGTATTTTAGGCATGGTTTTCAAAGAGATTCCCAACTGCAGGTGCTACCTAGTTGTTGATTCGTTCATTGGATGGCCTTGATGGTGTTGACAGCCCATTAAAGTGGGGAATTCAAGTTAATGGACAGTTAATAACATGATTGAATGGTGCCTGATCTATTTGAGGGTGGAAAATCAATAGTGTATTAGATTCCTCAGGAGAAGATGGGGAAGGGAAAGCAAGCTGTATTTGCCTTCATCACCATGGCCACACTAATTAAGCACTGCCTTAAGATGGAGAGGAGCCTGGAGAAATGAACTGGTAATGAGATTGAGGCTTGAAATAAATGAAGCAACTTCACCATAAGGCACACTGACAGACAATTAAACCTCTTTATCAATGCAGCTTTCATCCAAAAATAAAATCTCATATGGCTGCTATAAAATAAATGGGGGACTGGGAGGAACTGTAAATCTTTTTCTCAGCTTGCAATTGTTCTTATAACTTCCACATTGTTTTGACATTTGGGTTTATTTGCACTAGAAGTTAGTCATAGTGAGTAACATTTCATTTTGCTACATAGAATTTCCTGGTGTGTCACATTTGTTGAAATGTTTCAGGAAAGGTTTTGATTAAGCATAAAACTGATTATAGATAAAAAGCAATTTCCTCAAAAATTTTTGGACTGGAAAGAGGGAATATTCTAAAGAGTAATAATTGCTGTTAGCATATCAAAAATCCTTTCAAAAATATTTCAAAGTAGTTAATTTTATAGATAAAGGCTCATTTTTGCTTATCCAAATATCACCTTTTCCTCCAGTTAAAAATTCTCTGTTGAGAAACACCATCACAAATAGCCAGAGAATCTTCTCATCTAAATTTTTGGAACTGGAGTAGATTTTATTTTAAGCACAGTGATGGGAGAATGGGTTTTTATTGGCAGGTAAATGTTCTGGAGATGGACACATATCAAATATACTAAATATAAAAAAAAATAATATAACCCATCAGCATTTTACAAAAAAAGTATGTCTTTGAATCAGAGGTCTTTTGTTGTGTTGCAGTGTATTAGTGTTATGGTGAACTGCTGTACATAACATAAAAATATTATTACCTATTAGAATCACACCAAAATCCCTCATCACAAATATTCTTGAATATAATTTGTACTGTGTGGCATAGCCGTGCATTTACCTATTAAGTTTCTATACACATGTAAGATTTTGAGGGGAAATGGCTAGAGCATAACAACATCTTTCCTTTTTTTTTTTTCTTTCATGTCTCCCTGATACCTAACACTGTGTACTTCACACAACTGATATTTATCATTTTCCTTTTGCTATATATTGGTTTTTAGTAACATTTCCTACCTTAGCTTCTGTGTAAAGGCAGAAAAATAAAAACAACTGGCTGTTTCCTCTCATCTCATAGAGTCATGATATTTCACTTTATCTTTTGTTAACTCTTACATATTTAATACAATTTTCCATTTCCAAGTCTTTCACAATGGCTTCTCATTTCATCTTTCAGCATTACAAACTATCCATTCTTTAAGCTTTTGTTATTTCCTTATTTCTTCCACAGTTTTTTATTTGTCCTTCTATCTACATTCTATGGCTTGGCTATTTAAGCTTCAAAAATATTATAGTGATGCTTCACTCAAATTGACTGTGTGAGTTCTAGAAATATAATAATATTTCACTAGAGCTATTTTACTCAAATAGCTTTTACTGAGTATTTACTAGATATATTGCACTGCGGTATATTCATCCAGGGATACAGATGTGTGCAGTCATTCCTTCATTTACTCAAAAAATATCTGTTGAATGTTTAGAACTCAGTGTATTGTGTGTGGCGAATACCAAGGAGCATAGCATACTGGGGATTCAAAGATAGTCTTACTAGGCATAGATTCGGCCTTTGAGTATTTATAACATTATTTTTTAATTCAACATACAATATAACGTACAATCCAAGTTAGATATATTAAAATTAAATATAATCTAAATAAAACTCAAAGAAATAATATAATAAACATATTTGATGAGTTGTAGTGCTACAGAAAAAGTTGAGTTTTTTTCTGTTTACTTTCGTTGTTCTTAGGAATTAAAAGGGGTTTCAGGGAGGAAGTAGGATTTGAGTTCAATCTTGCAGATGAGTAGGATTTTTGTAAGTGATGGAGAAGTGGAGAGATTCCCATATTCATGAAGATGTGCAAGTCAGCAGGATTAGAGTTAGTTTCTTTTGACAGGATCATAGTTTGTGTTGAGATGGGTGGCATGAAATCGGGGTCAGATCACAGAGGATATTAAGTGCCATGCTGAGGAGTTCAGACATTATGCTGGAGCTAATGGAAATCTACCAAAGATTTCTTCTGACCAGGAAATTACATGACATTGTGAGTTTTCAGGATATGGCTAGTGGTAATCATTGGAAAGAATGCACAGCATAACTGTGTGTTCTCAAATTGTAACTAGCAGCAAGAAAAGAATGAGGATTCAGAGTTCAGTGAGGAGGCTATTGCACATATATAGGTGAAAAATAATATGCACTTGTGTCTTGGCAAGTAGGGTAGAGCTAAGGAAGAAGAGCAACCAAGAGGTAGGTTAGAAAGTTTAATTCGTGGAACTTACGTTCTCGCTGGATGTGGAATGTGCCAGAGGGGGAGGAATTGAGACTGATTGAGTTTCTAGCTTGACTGAATCAAAGGGTTTTGTTGTTGACTTAACTCAGTGATCCCAGATTATTTTCATTCTGGGAAAGTGTCTTCACCATATTGAAAGGATTGTTTTCTTTCTTGGGTATATACAACTCTTTATGACTCTTCTGGTATTTCCACCTTTTTAAATTTTAGCTAGTGAATTCCTGCCACTTCTCCATTAGAAAATAATAATACATAGGACACGTAGGGACCCTTGGAAATGTATGTTATCAGTGGTGCTGGTTTTGGAGCCATTGTATGAATGGTTACAATATCCCACGGCCATGAAGTGTGTGCTGGGCACACGGGTAAACTGCTCAAGAAGGTGGAGGCTCGGTCTTTGCCTCAAATGCTTGAACCCCTGAAAACAGTGTAATAACTACCATTGATTGGATATCTATACTGCACCTGACCCAGAGATAAGATCTTTACACAAAATATCTCATTCAATCTTTGGTAGGAACCATTAGTCTTTTACAAATGAGTAAAATGAAGTTCAAAAAGATTAAATTATGTGACCAAAGTCTCATTACCAGAGTCACGGAGGAACGATTTTAACTGATGTTCGAATCTAGTCCTAGTTTTAAGTTTATAAGACATTGTTAACTTTTTGAGATTAAGGAGCTCTTTCATATACACTTTTTTCTCCAAGAACTTAGCGTTATTCTTTGTATATAATACTTTCTCAAAAATTCAAGAATGGTTACATTTTTCCATTATAAACTGAAGCTAGATTTTTTCTATCTGATTTTTCACTCAATATTCCTGGATATAGAAGCAAATTATAAAATTCTCTCAGACATCTATGTTCAGGCTTCCTCAATAAAATATTCTCTTCTTGTCTTTTATAATGGTTTTTAGAATTATTTTACTTCATTTCATTTATTCAAAGTGATTAATAGCCATGCATTTCTGTAACACCATAATTTTTAATTGAACATTTTATTTGAGATAATTGTAGATATACATACAGTTGTAAGAAATAATACAGAGAGGTCCCATGTTGCCTTTACCCAGTTTCCCACAATGGTAATATTTTGCAAAACTATGGTACAATATCACAACCAGGATATTGATACTGACACGGCAAGATAAATAATAACTCCATCACCACAAGGATCTCTCATGCTTCTTTTTATAGCCACACCTACTTTCCTCCAGCTTCACCCCATCCTTAATCCTTGGCAACCACTTCATTTCAATAATTTCATCATTTCAAAAATACTGTGTAAATGTAATCATCTGAGTATGATTGGGGATTGGCATTTTTCACTAGGCCTAAGTCTCTGGAGATTCATCCAGGTGATATCATATATATTTATATCTGTATTTTTCCATACTAAAATATAAGCAATGTCTTTAATATTGAGTGAATCTATGTATTTTATAAATGTGAGTGTTTGATATGTTTATAGCAAAAAATGCTCTGTAAATTTTAATAGAACTGTGTGTAGAGTTGCATACTGAATATTTTAAATAACTTTTATGCTGAATTGTCTTATTGTTTTATTTTGTTGCTAAGCTTTTAGAATTAATTGGCTTACTTGGAAAAAGAAATGGAAAACAATTAATGGTATAATATAATCTGAAACAAGTGTCTTCTAATAATTTTAAGGTAACATTATTGTACTTTGTGGGTGATTTGTCCTTCTGGGGAAACTTGTAAAAATAATAAGCTCCCTTATCTAAAGTTTCAAAAGTACTTTTCCCCTATGTCTATTTGCAGCCCCCTATTGAGTGGGCACTTTTCTTGTTCATCATTTTCTAGTTTGGATTTAACTAGCTTTGAAGTCATTGTTAGGTGCTACTGAATGGCCATTACAGCTTTTTGGAGTTGCTTCTCAATTTTTATTCTCTATGCCTAACTTACAAGGACTCCTTCCTCTTGTTTGACCATGCACATTTTAGTAAGCCACTTAATTTTCATAAACATTTTATTTGACCTACACTGTCAAAAAGGTTCTCTTTCTTTTTCTTTGATAGTATTTTTCTTTATTGCTGAACTTATGTCTTCATAAAGAAACTAACATATTAAAAAAAAATTTATCCTTTGTATTTTAGCTCAGTTGAATTTTTATCCAGGGTGGAAAAAAGTATTAGCCATTAATATGTTGTACCTTATTGGAATATTTATGATAAGCAAAGTTGTGAAGATATTTTAAGCATCTAAAGATTCCTTTCAAGGTTGCATTTGATGTTACTCTCCAGGAACAAATCCTTTGAAATTTAAATGTGAATTCGTGTCTGCTGATTCTGTAGCATTCATGTCTGAAGTAAAATCAGATGCTGTCCATAAGTTCCTAAACCATTTCTTGCTTGGCCAACTGAAAAGGGAGACAATGCAAAGGGCTTTTTGTGAATTAGAGCATGTTAAAGAACTGCAAAAATCTAAAACACTGCCTTCGCTGAATTCTATGAAGTGTTCCACATTTTTTGGTTTTCAGAGTGGTATACACTTGATATGTCATTTTTAGAAGTGAACATTCTACCAGTACATACTTCCCCAGACTTGTTAAAACTTGAAACTACAGATGTTCACTTGGGTGGCTCTTCCTCAGGAAACATTTCCCTGATTTGTAGTTATTTAATTCCCTATTCCATCAGGTCCTGTGCTGCATTTCCTTGTAGATTTGTACTTTCTTTTCCACATCTCTACATCCCAAATGAACTAATCACAGCATTTAGTTTGGCTGTGTCTGGGTTTTATTTCTATCTAACTATTTTAAAGGGATGTTTATTTCCTGATATTTTTTTCAGGTAAGGTTAGATATTATTCTTCTTGCTGTTTGTATCTAACATCCAGAAGAAATGCATAAAAACCTGAAATCAAAAGAAAACAAAAGTTTTTGTTTTTTACTAATTGGCTTTTCAAGTATTTTTTCTTTGGGTTTAAGTACATTGTGGCAATGAATGAATGTTATCAAAAGAGAGCTATTATGAAATAAACCTCAAGGACAATGCCTAGCACATAGTAAGTACTCAAAAAATATTCCAGTGTATGAACAAATGAATAAGAGATAAAGAATGTTTGCTTGAAGTAGACTGCCAAAAAATGTCATTTTGACCAACGATCCTAGTCAAGGATATTATTTTCCTAACATCATGACTCTTTGCTTAAATTATCTGGATGAATGTTTCAATTTCTCAATATATTTTGACTATATAAACACAGAACCTTAGAATATTTTCTTTTAATAAATGACCCAGGGTAAAATGTAGATGGGTTAAACAAATTTAAAGCAGTAAACAAGAAATATATTATTCCAGACCTTTTCTGGCTTTTGGTAAATAGTTACTGCTGCTTTTTAAAGGTCACATTCAGAAAGACCTAAGGCAAGTGTTGAGAAATATTTATTGTCAGTCCTTCTTACACACGCTTGGGTACCACCTGGTACTGAGCAGCAGTAAATTTGTCCTCATGAATCATCCGGAGTAGATTATTTTTAAATTTTCATTTTATTTTTTTTAAAATAAAGCATTTTAAAGAGTTGAGATTCTGTGATTTTCTTAACTATTAGCTATTACTTTTATTAATTACTAATCGGCCAGTTTAAGAACGGAGGTACCAACTCATATTCCACAATATGGCCAGGTGAGGTAGTGAAGTTGGCAGGGGTGGGACTGTAAAGCATGCACACTCCCCAGGGAAAGCAGTAGCTGCTTCTAAGCTCTGATAGGTCATGTTTAAGACTGCAGACCAAATAGCTCCAGATCATACAATTGTTTCAGAGAAGCTGGAACTTTGAATTTTTATGTAAACTCTCCTCTCCCAATCCATAGATGTGGACAAATATTTCATGTGTTTTTTAACCGACTGTGATTAAAACAAATGAACTGCAGGAAGATGCAAAACACAGATGAAGCTTAACAATATATTAAATAAAAAATAGAATCCCAAAATATTTCATAGAGCCTTTTTAAATTTTTGTAAAGTTAAAGTTATAAAATCTACTTTTAATGAATATATGCATGTGCAATAAAACTCTAGAAAAAGGAAAGCAATGAAATGATGAACACAAGTGATACAGAATGGTAATTATATTGGCTGGAGGAAGGAAAGGAATGAATTATTAGATACATGTTATCATTAAGTTCCTGTCTTATGGATTGAATGGAAGGTTCTTGGATGCCATTACATTATTAAAAATAAAATACAAACTAAATAAATGAACACATGAACTTACTCATGAACTTAAAAGGAAAGTATGTCATAAGACAAGGGTCAAATTCTGTGCATATTAAGTCTAATTAAAAAATGTATTAGACCTAGCTAAATACATGTGCTGTTAGATCTACCAGCGAACCTAGTCCTGGAACCACCAATTTTCAACCTAAGAGAAAAACCCAGCTAACAAGATTATTATGTAGGTGAGAAGTTGATATGTAAGATCAACAACAGTTTAATAGAATGACTAAAGAAAGGTCACAAAGTAATATCTAAATAATTGCCAAATTAATATATAGGCAGTTGACACTAAATCATGAATTAGGGAAATCTCTAATTGCTTAGGAAGATGTATGTATGAGGTATAAGAACCAAGTCTTAATGTATAGGTGGTTTATATGTAGGAACTTCACAAGGTCAAACTATCCAGTTAAAAAATAAAGTCACCTAGATATTGAAGTAGATAAATAGATAGATATTAATTTAAACTTTCTCTTACTCCATTGCCATATGTATAAATTAAAAAAAACAAAAACAAAAAAACTCCCTATACTTCAGAAGGCTGTTATGAATATAAGAACTAATTCCCAAAATAGAGTTTGAAGTTCATGGATACAGTCAGTAAAGTAAATGTAGGAGAAATCAGTGTCATTATTGTTATTATACTGAATTAATCACTGAAATTCCTATTTCTCTCTCTCTCTCTCTCTTTTTTTTTTTTGACTCAGTGCTATTTCAATGATGTTTTGCTAATACCACTCTCTTCTGCTCATTGTTCAATAGATCCAGGACACAGATTAATTGACCAGGTTGGATGCAAAATGTACTGTGTATCTCCAGTTGTATTGAAAAGTCATTCTAAAATGTCACTCATTACTCCTGCTTCTCTATTAAAATGATGAATTCAAACACTAGGAGACCAAAGTAAATTGATTTAAAAGTCTTTATTTATAAGTCAATACTATCACATTTTTAAGATATGTTACACTAAAATCCAAATATAATTTATTCTTTATTTGGGGCTCATTATTAATTAGTAACAATAACAGGCACAGTGATTAGCATTTAAGTAGGTATTCAGCAGTCAGTGAACAAATAAATTAATGGTTTGGCTTTATTTCATTTTTGTTTTTGTTTTTGTTTTTTGCGGTATGAGGGCCTCTCACTGTTGTGGCCTCTTCCGTTGCGGAGCACAGGCTCTGGACACGCAGGCTCAGCAGCCATGGCTCACGGGCCCAGCCACTCCACGGCATGTGGGATCTTCCCGGACCGGGGCATGAACCCGTGTCCCCTGTATCGGCAGGCGGACTCTCAACCACTGCGCCACCAGGGAAGCCCTTTTTTCTTTTTTTAATTGATCCTCAGAACAATGATACAAACCACAAACCTTTATGGCTAAACACAAGCATGTATGTTATTCCTGTAGATAATGTATATAAGCATATATGCCTACATGCACATGGTATCCTCTATAATTTTTGCTTTTTCATTTTCAAGGAATATTAACATTATCATAGAACAGATACATTAGTAAGGATAGGAAAATGAGAAAAGTCAAAATAGAAGTAATCCCACTACTCATACCAGATATTTAATGTTTTTTTAATGTTCTATACCATGAGTGAATGCTTTGACATTTTTCTTCATTTGAAGGCATCACTCCTAAGAGCATCCACTTATCAATGCTCTATAAGCTCCAAAAGACACATTTTCACATGCAAGTAGATTAGGGTATTAATTTCATATACATTCAAAAAATTGATCTTCAAACAATAACATACAGAGATTTTGAGCTCCTAATGTTTCTGAGGAAAAATGGTAAAGTGAAAGCAATGCATAAAGGATGTTTTATTTCCAAAGTAAGACAAAGTTTTCTGACACATATTCTTTACTATTTAAATATATTCTATTCTAGTGTTAATTAGGGGAAAGTGTCAGTAAAAAGTGATTTAAGACTTTGATTTAAAACTATGAGTTTCTTTTCATTCTTGCATCCCTTAGCTAAATGAATTTAAATCCCCTTTTGTCTTGAGAACTTTGCAACAATTATTGCCATAAAAACAACTGGAGATGGATGCTCTGTGTTGTTTTAGATCTGGTAATAGGAACTAATGAGCTTAACTTCTACACAATTAAATAATTGGAGCTAAGATCAACCTCTCTAGGTTTGCATCCTGGCTTTGCCATTTGTTAGCTGTGTGGCCTTGGAATAATCACTTAAACTACTCTGAGACTCATTTTAATTATTTAAAATGTGGATACAAATAGCACTTGTGTCATAGAGCTGTCATATAGATTTAGTAAAATGATTCTTGCATAGGTCTTAGGTGCCTAATATTTAGAAATATATTAATACTTTAAAATACTTCCGATATTTGATAAGCCTACTGTTAAATTTTTATATATCAGTAATTGTACATGGATGAATGAACTTAAATCTTAAGTCCTGAAAATTTGAAGGCTCTATATCAGCCCTTTTTTATAATCACACTATAAATCTTTGGAAAACAGGATTTATAACACCAGCTCAGACAGAACTTAACTACAGCACAGCAGAGGTAGGTGACACTCTAATAAAGGTAATTTTTCACTTTGCCAGAAGCTCTTTTCTCTACCTTTATCTCCCCCTCCTTCTCTATTTTTAGATTGAGTGGTACAAAGATTAGCTAGAAATTTTCAACATGTTAAGTGAAACTACTCTTGTGTAACAGAAATATATTTCTGCATCATATTTATTTAGGCTAAGGTACCAGTTTTTTCAGTGTTGTACATGAACAAGCTTTGGTTTTTATGCCAGCTGATCCAACCTTCTTGTATTTCCTTGTTGTTTTCACCTTTGTGGCTATTAAAGTATTAGAAATATTTAAGCATTTAAGTTCTTAGAAACACAGCTTGCAGGAACAAACATACATCATAAACATTAAGAAGGAGACTTTATATAGCTCATTAAAATACCAATCTATGAATATCAACTTAAAGCCCCCAGTAATATGACTGAAGTTGTAAAAATGATCTCTTCTCTCATTTTGCATAATCCTCTATTTTAAAATGGCATATAAAGAGTTTCAAAACTCCCAGGAGTGCTCTAAATATTGTAAAGTGGATGCTTCACACCGGTTTATCTGATGCCTCACTCAATGAGGCTTTCAGTTTCAACTAGATCAAGTCACAAAAATAATTACTCTGTCAAAAACAACCCCAAAAATATAAATATGCTTTCTTTCCTTCAAAATCTGTTTCCTCTTAAATTACAAATTTGGTAAACATGATTTTATTCACATACTTTCTAGTTATGTTTGTCACATTTATATTATGCTGCATAGTTTACATGTATTTCTACGTTATTTGTAAGGTGCTATTATCATTGTCTACCTCACAGATGTACCCAGCAAACACATCTTTCTGTCGAATACTCATTTTTACCTTGGCTCGAAGGTTCCAACAATGCTTTTAGGTCTCCTCTCTCAGCGACTAGGGCCTTCCAATTTACAATCATCTCTCACTCTCCAGATCTTGATCTCAGACCTCTACTACAAATTAGTAGGCATAATTATTCATCTGTTAAAGGCAAGGAAACTGCAGTTCAGAGTGATTTGCTCAAGATTATAAAGCCAATAAAGAGCAAAAGTTGGACAAGAACCTAGGTTTTCCAAACATTGATAGAGACATCAATGTTGCCTGGTTAGCAAAAGACTATTGACTACTCTGGCATATAAAGTTGTTCCATGATTGTAGACTGTCTCTGTCAAAATTTATTATGATTTTTGGTTTCTCCTATTTGTAAATTAAAAATTAAAATCAGCAGAGTATGGTTAATGGAATAGTACATTGAAGTTAGATTTGGTTCAAATCCTGTATGGCTGCTTGCTAACACTATGACCTTGGAAAGTGATACAATCATCCTGAGTTTACTTCTTTGCCAATGAGAAGATTAAATGAGATAACTAAAGTGCTTAGTTAAGACGGTGCTTTTCACTTAAACTCAATAAATAATAGCCATTATTTTGTAAAAATTAAAATGTGGGAAAAGAGGATTAGATATCAGACAATTCCTAGCCCTGACTAGGTATCACTAACTGCTGAGTGACCTTGAACAAATATTACTGTCTGGATATTGTTTTCCTCATCTGTTAAACAGATATAAAACCATATTACAGAATCCATGTAAAGATAAATGATTCATGGAGAGGTCCTTTAAGCAGAGAGCCTGGAAGTCATGGAGATACCTTTTGAATTCCTGATCCAAGAAATTAAAGGTATAAAAATGTCTAAGAATAGGGGAGAAGGGAAAGGTGGAAGGATTAACTTAGACACTGGGCAGAGATAAAGGAAGCCTGGGGCTATTCTTCCATCTTAGAAGATATAATAAAAAACACCAAGCCCTAGGGTTTAAAAGCTTGGTCTGTAATTTCTCCTCTACCACTAATTTACTATGGAGCCTTAAAACTGTCATTTAACTCCTCTGATCTTCAAAACCCTATCGGCTTAATTAAGATGTGGAACTGGATGACATGTGACTGTGGTCACCTCCAGCACTAAGGTTTTATGTGTCTATACATTAGATGACAGCATCATAAAATATATTCCACTAAATACTTAATATTTTCAATATTCTACTGATGTTTTAGGGTGAGAGAATGAAATGTTCCCATGGGGAGTTCTGTATATGCCATCTACCTCCTAAAAGTTCATAAAAGAAAAATTTCTTGGAATATTAAACATCTAGGAAATCAGCATAGAAGGAAAACAATTAACCCCTCAATTTACAAGCTTAGTAGCCTCCGTGGAACTTGTATCATCACTTTTATAAATGTTGCACTAGGTAATATATGAGCTTTAGAAAATACAGAGGTTTAGCCAAATGGAAGAGATTTTTATCATTATCATCCTCCTCCTCCTCATCACTACCACCATCGTTGGCAACAGCATCAACATTACTACCTTACATTTATGAACACCAGTTCTATATACTGCAAAATGGATTGTGACATGAACAATTTTGGTTACTCACAGGCTAAAATAACATTTGGAAACTGTATGCTCACATTTCAGAAAGCTGAATGTTGATTTTGAACTTCAGTATTAAGTTGGTGCATGTTTAGAATTCAAATATTCTTAGATAACGGCAATTGAAATAGAACACATAGGAGCCATATTCCAGTTAAATTTCATTTCAGTCCTGAATGACTTTCACTTATAATATTTTCTCATTTCTTAGAAGAAATAACAGAATGATGCATGTAAAGAGAGTTCTATTCCATAGAGGGAGAAAGTATAAGCTGGCATTGACAGCCAGCCTTATAATTTAATAATACACAGTGTCCAAAGCACTTTTACATCCACTATTTTATTTGGTATTTGTAACAATCATATAATAGTAAGATTAGAAGGTATTATTTCATCCATTTTATGAACAAGGTAAGAATAAAAGGTGAAGTCACTTCTTCAAGGGTAGAAACAATTTTGAATTTTAATGATCATTATTGTTTAACTTTATTTTGTTTTGCTTCCATTCCCTTCAATTATATTACCATTTGTACTAGACATTTATCCAAAAAGCTGGTTCATGTGAAAGAATGAAGATTGCACATAACAGATCAATGTTTCTCAAGTTGTTTCGTCATAGCACACAAAGAAAATGACTGGAAAAACTGAACCAGCCTGTTTATGGCTGGTGAGGAATGGGCCATGAGGGTTGCTAGAGGCAATATCTAATACACCTGCAACCTCTGCAACACCCCATTGTGAGGCTGCCCCCCAGCTGGGAAGCTCTGAAACCCATAAAAATATATGATTGATTTATCCAAAGAATAGAAGGGAACTCTGTTACTTTCATTTTCCTAAGTCATTTTTGTCTGTTGCCCATTACAAATCCTTTATTAAACATATAATCTTGGGACTTCCCTGGTGGTGCAGTGGTTAAGAATCCACCTGCCAATGCAGGGGACACGAGTTCGAGCCCTGGCAGGGAAAATCCCACATGCCGTGGAGCAACTAAGCCCGTGCTCCATAACTACTGAGCCTGTGCTCTAGAGCCTGCAAGCCACAACTACTGAGCCCGCGTGCTGAAACTACTGAAGCCCGCACACCTAGAGCCCATGCTCAGAAACAAGAGAAGCCACTGCAATGAGAAGCCCGCGCACCACAACTAAGAGTAGTCCCTGCTCACTGCAACTAGAGAAAGACCGCGTGCAGCAACAAAGACCCAACACAGCCAAGAATAAATAAATAAATAAATAAATTAATTAATTTAAAAAAACATATAATCTTAACAGACACTCAAGTTCAATACTCTGTTTCAGGATCTGAATCTAATTTGTTTTCAAAGAGAACAAAGAAATGTTATAGGTAGGGGATAAATTTGCATAACAAGGAGGTTTTTTTTTTTTTTCTGCTAATTAGGGTCATGTCATGAAAACTTATTTTTTGTTGATTTTCATCTACCTTTAAAATTGCTAATTGTTCTTTTTTAAATTATTTTTATTTTTAAAATTCATAAATTGTTTGAGCCACTACCATTTAGCACTGCTGAGGGTTGTTTTTACAGGGAAGAAGGGAATAGCATACATTTTCTCCAAATTTCTCTCATGACCCTAATCACTTTCTTAGTATTATACTTATTTGTAGGCATTTAACCTGTTTTCCTAGAGGGAGCATACATGCCTGCTTCAGTTTCAGAGCCCTCAGAGAGCTTACTGTAATATCTTGCACGTAGCATCCTAACACCACAACAAAAGCCATCCATTTTCTATACACTTAATTGGGCACCTACTATGAACCCTATTGTATGCAGACACTAGGAATTAAAAATAAATAAATGAAGATGTATTTAGGGAGTACATAATTTAGCGATAAAAGCTAAAGTTATACAGCAGTTTCATTCAGTACATTATAATAATGCTAAGGTTTACATTTTTAAAAGCATCCTTTATTCACTTGTAGTGGACAAGGAGCTAAGTCAGGAAACATTTCATGAAATAGTAAAATCCTAAAGTTATCCTTGGTGGATTCTTAGATGTTCAGTGAGACCATGGAGGTGAGATGGGAGTAGAAAGAAGGATCTCTCTAACATTTGCCTGCCAATGTGATCAAAAAGAGACACAAAAAAATCTAAGCATTTGGCAGGATCTGGAAAGAAGTTATGTACAAGTGGAGTGTAAAGTAAGGTACCAGTGGGTTTGTGTTCCATACTAAAGGCAATAGTGTGCCTTTTCCTGTTAACACCCCTAGCTTATATAGCTTGCATAGTTGGATGTGAGCTCTACCTAATGTTGTCCATAATCTATAGTAAATAACCCTATGTACTCTCAATATTCTTCTCTGTAATCTTTTTAAAGGTAATAATAATTGATAGTCCAACTCTAGCTAAGGCAGAGGAACTAGTGGGAAAAAATCACTGGAATATCTTATTTGTTCATGGTTAGAATATGTGTGATTCAATTAAAATAAAATTCATACAAAAGTAATACATGTCTGTTATGAAATGTCAAATAATATTAAGGCTTTTAGAGTAAAAACTGAATATCTTTCTTCATCCACAACTCATCATCCCACAGAAATAAGCCACCATTGAGTGTTCTGTATTTCCAGACCCATTTCTATTCTTTTCTAAATGTGCATGCTTCTTAACATTATAAGTGCAATCATTATGTAATGTGCTTTCTTCATTTTGTTTCTTTTTCATTTAATAATATGCCATAGACAACTTTTCCTACAATACATATAAGTTCCCTTAATTCTTTTTAATCACTCCAAAGTACTCTATAGATTGGATTTACTGTAATGTTTTTTAAATCCCCCATCTTAAAATTTTGTGCAAACTCATTAAACTAGACAATGTTGTATTTCACATAGATCTATGAAAGCTTTGTCATATACCCAATTATTCTGTGGACTTATATCAGGACCCTCTTGTTCCATACCACATGCTCTTGCTAGGGGCTCTAAAATTGCTTCAACACCATTGTTTCTTCCTGGAATGACTACAGGATTACAATATGACTTACTTAGACGCCAAACCCTCAGGTGGTAGCAGGCTTTTTTTGACTAAGAATGTGTTCCAGGAATATTTGCCAAGGACTCATCACTCTAAGATTACTTTATCTAGATCAGAATTTCCCGAACTGTGTTCTATGGAATACCAGTGTATCTCCAATAGGCATTCAACCAAAAGGAATTGCTTTGTCATATAATACAGTATTACAATAGTTTCCCATGGATATTCACAATGCACCAAATTATATTAAAGGTCAGTAAGTTCCTATAGTAAAGAAACACTTATATTTGCTTAATTTAGGATTTCTTAGTATGAATGCTTTTTAAAGTAATAGCTGTATCTCATGAAATACTGGTATGCACAGTTTGAGAACCACTGGTCCAGATGCCTAGGTACTTCACAAAATGTCCATTAACATTAAAAATAACAACTATTAACAAACTAAATATCAAATATCATAAAATAATAAAGCTAGAAATATCTTTAGAAATAGGTGTTAGGTTGTTGTGAGGATTAAATGAGATGATAATATGAAACATCAGGGCATCAAGCATATAGCAAGCGTTCAAAAAATGCTAAGTCTTGTCATTATTAGTTCCCTCTATCTAGTCATCCCATTGGTTCAATTATTAATTTAACTCTCTAGAAAATATTTACCAGAGATCCACTTTGCCTTCCTAAGGAATTCAAATTTTACCCTGTGGCACTGAGTAACAATTAGAGATTTTAAAGCAAGATATGACACGGTCATATTTGAGTTTTAGAAAAATCTCTCTCTTTGCACTGTGGAGGTTACATTGACAAAGGAGAGTTAAACCCCCAAAAGGTAAAGTTTTAATCCTCAAAAATATAAAGTTTCTTGGGCAAGTTATCACAACTTAAAAGTGCTAGAACAAAGACTAGAACTCAGATCTACTTCAATCCAAATCCAGGCTTCACTCAGCACTACTCTGCTGGCTGTGTTCCCAGATATCAGTAAAATAAGGCCCAGCAGTCATTATTTGACCCGCAGTATATCTGAATCTGCAGGGCAATAGGCTTTGTTGTTAACGATTCACTTCTGTGACTTAATAGCTTGCAGTTTTCAAGTCTCTGTAACTTATACGCTAGGAAGTACCTTAGAGCCATAGAAATTCAAGTTCAACTTGAATGATACCTTTAGAGTCAACTGGATAGCCTTGAGTGTGAACTATAGTTGGTAAAACATGGAGGGTTCAGGCCAAGTACATATGCTCATTATTTCTGCTGCTCTGGAGCAGTGACTAGCAACAGCATTTGAAAGAACAAAAGCAGTGAGTTCTGTCTGAGAGCCACTTGACCTTTTCAACTCTACTTGACCTCCACTCTGCCCACAGTTCCAAAGTGGAATGAGTGTGCCTGAGAGTGCTATTGTCTATGGCAGCATGTTATTTTGAGATCACTGACCATACACATTCCCATCCAATAGGATGACCTGTGCTTTATGTGAAAAGATTGTCTGTAGAGCACAGGACAACATTGCCACATTGGTCCACATATGTATTCTGGACAAGTTGGCAAGTGTATGAAATTAACTAATTCAATCAGCAATTGGGTCTTAAGCTTCCAGTCACCACGTAAACTAGTTCTAAAGTAAGCTTTCAGAAGTCTACTGAGAAGATGACAGAGTAGAAGGATATGTCCTCACTCCCTCTTGCGAGAGCACTGGAATTACAACCAACTGCTGAACAATCATTGACAAGAAGACGCTGGGACTCACATCCAAAGACAAAGGAGAAGTCACAGTGAGATGGTATGAGGGACACAATCACAATAAAATCAAATCCCATAATTACTGGGTGGGTGACTCACAAACTGGAGAACAATTATACCACAGAAGTCCACCCACTGGAGCAAAGACTCTGAGCCCCACATCAGGCTTCCCAAGCTGCGGGTCCAGCAATGAGAGGGGGAATCCCCAGAGAATCAGACTTTGAAGGCTAGAGGGATTTCATTACAGGACTTCAACAGGACTGGGGGAAAGAGAGAGTCCACTCTTGGAGGGCACAAACAAAGTAGTGTGAGCATCAGGATCCTGGGGGAAGGAACAGTAAGCCAATAAAAGACTGAACCAGACCTACCTGCTAGTGTTGAACAGTTTCCTGCAGCGGCGGCGGGTGGCTGTGGCTCACCGTGGGGACAAGGACACTGGCAGCAGAAGTTCTGGGAAGTACTCCTTGACCTGAGCCCTCCCAGAGTCCACCATAAGCCCCAACAAAGATCCTGTAGCCTCCAGCGCTGGGTCGCCTCAGGCCAAACAACCAACATGGAGGAAACTCAGCCCCACCCATTAGCAGAGAAGCAGATTAAAGATTTACTGAGCTCTGCCCACCAGAGCAACACACAACTCTACCCACCACCAGTCCCTCCCATCAGGAAGCTTGCACAAGCCTCTTAGATAGCCTCATCCACCAGAGGGCAGGCAGCAGAAGCAAGAAGAGCTATAACCCAGCAGCCTGTGGAAAGAAAATCACACTCACAGAAAGATAGACAAAATGAAAAGGAAGACGTCTCTGTACCAGAGGAAGGAACAAGATAAACCCCAGAAAAACAACTAAATGAAGTGCAGATAGGCAACCTTCCAGAAAAAGAATTCAGAATAATGATAGTAAAGATGACACAGGACCTCGGAAAAAGAATGGAAGCAAAGATCAAGAACATGCAAGAAATGTTTAACAGAGACCTAGAAGAATTAAGGAACAAACACCTATGCTTCCTCTTGGAAGAGCGGTTGCAGCAGTGATGCTTCAGGCCTGATTCAGCCATTCTCTAAGCTGCTCCAAGCACTCAGGGCTTACCAGCCCATCATAGCTGGACCCGAGCTGAGTCCACTGATACACTTGAGCTGCCATACGTGAGCTGCCCTATGGAGAGGTCTCTATGGCAAAGAATTGAAGGGGGCTGCACATTCACAGTCTTTGAGGAACTGACGCTGTCAGTCCAATGCCCTCAAAGAACTGAATCCTGCCTGCAAACATATAGCAGCTTGCAAGCAGATCCTCCCCCAGTGGAGCCTTAAGCCATGTGGCTGACAGGTCTTGGTGCTCTGGCCGAGTGTCAGGCCTGTGCCTCTGAAGAGGGAGAGCCGAGTTCAAGACATTGGTCCACCAGAGACCTCGCGGCTCCATGTAATATCAAACAGCAAAACCTCACCCAGAGATCTCCAACACAATGTTAAGATGCAGCTCCACTCAATGACCAGAAACATACAGTGCTGGACACCCTATGCCAAACAACTAGCAAGACAAAAACAGAGCCCCACCCATTAGCACAGAGGCTGCCTAAAATCATAATAAGGTCACAGACACCAGAAAACACACCATCAGATGCGGTCCTGCCCACCAGAAAGACAAGATCCAGCCTCATCCACCAGAACACAGGCACCAGTCCCGTCCACTAGCAACCCTACACAGCCCACTGAACCAACCTCAGCCACTGAGGGTAGACACCAAAAACAATGGGAACTACAAACTTGCAGCCTGCGAAAAGAGCACCCCAAACACAGTAAGTTAAACAAAATGAGAAGACAGAGAAATATGCAGCAGATAAAGGAGCAAGGTAAAAACCAAGCAGACCAAACACATGAAGAGGAAATAGGCAGTCTACCTGAAAAAGAATTCAGAGTAATAATAGTAAAGACAATCCAAAATCTTGGAAATAGAATGGAGAAATTACAAGCAACATTTAACAAGGACCTAGAAGAACTAAAGAGCAAACAAACAATGATAAACAACACAATAAATGAAATTTAAAATTCTCTAGAGGAATCAATAACAGAATAACTGAGGCAGAAGAATGTATAATGACCTGGAAGACAAAATAGTGAAAATAACTACCACAGAGCAGAATAAAGAAAAAAGAAGGAAAAGAATTAAGGACAGTCTCAGAGACCTCTGGGACAACATTAAACACACCAATATTTGAATATAAGGGTCGCAGAAGAAGAAGAGAAAAAGAAAGGGACTGAGAAAATATTTGAAGAGATTATAGTTGAAAATTTCCCTAATATGGGAAAGGATATAGTTAATCAAGTCCAGGAAGCACAGAGAGTCCCATACAGGGTAAATCCAAGAAGAAACACACCAAGACACATATTAACCAAACTGTCAAAAATAAATTACAAAGAAAATGTATTAAAAGCAGCAAGGGAAAAGCAACAAATAACACACAAGGGAATCCCCATAAGGTTAACAGTTGATCTTTCAGCAGAAACTCTGCAAGCCAGATGGAGTGGCAGGACACTTTTAAAATGATGAAAGGGAAAAACCTACAAACAAGATTACTCTACCCAGCAAGGATCTCATTCAGATTCAAAGGAGAAATTAAAACCTTTACAGACAAGCAAAAGCTAAGAGAATTCAGCACAACCAAACCAGCTTTACAACAAATTCTAAAGCTACTTCTCTAGGCAGAAAACACAAGAGAAGGAAAAGAACTACAGTAACAAACCCAAAACAATTAAGAAAATTGTAATAGGAACATACATATCCATAACTACCTTAAATGTAAATGGATTAAATGCTCCAACCAAAAGACATAGACTGGCTGAATGGATACAAAAACAAAACCCATATATATGCTGCCTACAAGAGACCCACTTCAGACCTAGGGACACATACAGACTGAAAGGGAGGGGTTGGAAAAAGATATTCCATGAAAATGGAAACCAAAAGAAAGCTGGAGTAGCAATACTCATATCAGACAAAATAGACTTTAAAATAAAGACTATTACAAGAGACAAAGAAGGACACTACATAATGATCAAGGGATCAATCCAAGAAGATGATATAACAATTGTAAATATTTAACGATTGTAAAGATATAACAATTGTAAATATTTATTTAAAATTGTAAATATTTATTATAAATATTTATGTAAATATTTATACTTCAATACATAAGGCAAATGCTAACAGCCATAAAAGGGGAAATTGACAGTAACACATTCATTGTAGGGGACTTTTACACCTCACTTTCACCAATGGACAGAACATCCAAAATGAAAATAAATAAGGAAACACAAGCTTTCAATGATACATTAAAGAAGATGGACTTAATTGATATTTTTAGGACATTCCATCCAAAAGCAGCAGAATACACGTTCTTCTCAAGTGCTTACGGAACATTCTCCAGGAAGGATCATACCTTGGGTCACAAATCAAGCCTTGGTAAATTTAAGAACATTGAATTCATATCAAGTATCTTTTCTGACAACAAGGCTATGAGACTAGATATCAATTACAGGAAAAAATCTGTAAAAAATACAAATCTATGGAGACTAAACAATACACTAATAAATGACCAAGAGATCACTGAAGAAATCAAACAGGAAATCAAAAAATACCTAGAAACAAATGAAAAAGAAAACACGATGCCCCCAAATCTATGGGATGAAAGAAAAGCAGTTCTAAGAGGGGCGTTTATAGCAATACAATCCTACCTCAAGAAACAAGAAACATCTCAAATAAACCTAATCTTACACCTAAAGCAATTAGAGAAAGAAGAACAAAAAAACCTTAAAGTTAGCAGAAGGAAAGAAATCATAAAGATCAGATCAGAAATAAATGAAAAAGAAATGAAGGAAACAATAGCAAAGATCAATAAAACTAAAAGCTGGTTCTTTGAGAAGATAAACAAAATTGATAAACCATTAACCAGACTCATCAAGAAAAAGAGACTCAAATCAATAAAATTAGAAATGAAAAAGGAGAAGTAACAACTGACACTGTAGAAATACAAAGGAGCATGAGAGTTTACTACAAGCAGCTATATGCCAGTAAAATGGACAACCTGGAAGAAATGGACAGATTCTTAGAAAAGCACAATCTTCTGAGACTGAACCAGGAAGAAGTAGAAAATATAAACAGACCAATCACAAGCACTGAAATTGAGACTGTGATTAAAAATTTTGCAACAAAGAAAAGTCCAGGACCAGATGGCTTCACAGATGAATTCTATCAAACATTTAGAGAAGAGATAACACCCACCCTTCTCAAACTCTTCCAGAAAATTGTGGAGGACGGAACACTCCCAAACTCATTTTACGAGGCCATCATCGCCCTGATACCAGAACCAGACAAAGATACTGCCAAAAAAGAAAATTACAGACCAATATCACTGATGAATATAGATGCAGAAATCCTCAACAAAATACTAGCAAACAGAATCCAACAACACATTAAAAAGATCATACACCATGATCAAGTGGGATTTATCCCAGAGATGCAAGGATTCTTCAATATATGCAAATCAATCAATGTGATATACCATATTAACAAACTGAAGTATAAAAATCGTATGATCATCTCAATAGATGCAGAAAAAGCTTCTGACAAAATTCTAAACCCATTTATAATAAAAACTCTCCAGAAAGTGGGCATAGAGGTAACCTACCTCAATATAATAAAGGCCATATATGACAAACCCACAGCAAACATCATTCTCAGTGGTGAAAAACTAGAAAGCATTTCCTCTAAGATCAGGAATAAGACAGGGTTGTCCACTCTCACAACTATTATTCAACATAGTTCTGGAAGTCCTAGCCACAGGCAATCAGAGAAGAAAAAGAAATAAAGGGAATCCAAATTGGAAAAGAAGAACTAAAAGTGTCACTCTTTGCAGATGACGTGATACTAGACGTAGAAAATCCTAAGGATTCCACCAGAAAACTACTAGAGCTAATCAATGAATTTGGTAAATTTGCAGGATACAAAATTAATGCACAGAAATCTCTTGCATTCCTATACACTAACAATGAAAGATCTGAAAGAGAATTTAAGGAAACAATCCCATTCACCATTGCAACAAAAATAATAAAATACTTAGGAATCAACCTACCTAAGGAGGTAAAAGACCTGTACTCAGAAAACTATAAGACACTGATGAAAGCAATCAAAGATGACACAAACACATGGAGAGATATACTCTGTTCTTGGAAGAATCAATAGTGTGAAAATGACTATACTACCCAAAGGAATCCACAGATTCAATGCAATCCCTATGAAACTACCATTGACATTTTTTACAGAACTAGAACCAAAAATTGTAAAATCTGTATGGAGACACAGAAGACCCTGAAGAGCTAAAGCAATCTTGAGGGAGAAAAACGGAGCTGGAGGAATCAGACTCCCTGACTTCCGACTATACTACAAAGCTACAATAATCAAGACAATATGGTACTGGCACAAAAACATAAATATAGATCAGTGGAACAGGATAGAAAGGCCAGAGATAAACCCACACACCTATGGTTACCTTATCTTTCACAAAGGAGGCAAGAATATACAATGTAGAAAATACAGCCTCTTCAGTAAGTGGTGCTGGGAAAACTGGACAGCTATATGTAAAAAGAATGAAATTAGAGCACTCCCTAATACCATACACAAAAATAAACTCAAAATGAATTAAAGATGTAAATGTAAGGCAAGACACTGTAGAACTCTTAGAGGAAAACATAGGAAGAACACTCTTTGACATAAATCACAGCAAGATCTTTTCTGACTCACCTCCTACAATAATGGAAATAAAAACAAAAATAAACAAATGGGACCTAATGAAAATTCAAAGCTTTTGCACAGCAAAGGAAACTATAAACAAGGTGAAAAGACAGCCCTCAGAATGGGAGAAAATATTTGGAACAAATCAACAGACAAAGCATTAATCTCTAAAATATATTAACAGCTCATGCAGCTCAATATCAAGAAAACAAACAACCCAATCCAAAAATGGGCAGAAGATGTAAATAGACATTTCTCCAAAGAACACATACAGATGGCCAAGAGGCAGATGAAAAGCTGCTCAACATCACTAATTATTAGAGAAATGCAAGTCAAAACTTCAGTGAGATATCACCTCCCAACAGTTAGAATGGGCATCATCAGAAAATCTAGAAACAACAAATGCTGGAGAGGGTGTGGAGAAAAGGGAACCCTCTTTCACTGTTGGTGGGAATGTAAATTGATGCAGCCACTATGGAAAACAGTATGGAGATTCCTTAAAAAACTAAAAATAGAACTACCATATGATCCAGCCATCCCACTACTGGGCATATACCCAGAGAAAAGCATAACTCGAAAAGACACATGCACCCCAGTGTTCATTGTAGCACTATTTACAATAGCCAGGTCATGGAAGCCACCTAAATGCCCACTGACAGATGAATGGGTAAAGAAGTTGTGGTACATATATACAATGGAATATTACTCAGCCATAAAAAGGAACAAAATTGAGTCATTTGTAGAGACGTGGATGGACCTAGAAACTGTCATACAGAATGAAGTAAGTCAGAAAGAGAAAAACAAATATCATATATTAACTCATATATGTGGAATTTAGAAAAATGGTACAGATGAACCAGTTTGCAAGGCAGAAATAGAGACAAAGATTTAGAGAACAAATGCATGGACACCAAGCAGGGAAAGCAGAAGTGGTGGTAGTGGTGGTGGGATGAATTGGGAAATTGTGATTGACATATATACACTAATAGGTATAAAATAGATAACTAATAAGAACCTGTTGTATTAAATAAATTAAATTAAATTAAAAAAAATAAAGTAGGCTTTCAGCACAGGAAAATTAAAAAAAAAATTTTTTTAAGCTTTGCTTCATAGCTATGGTAATAAAATTTAGTCTAATAGATTCATTTCTGGATGTTCAAATCTCCAATCTTACCATGGAATTTTTCATCAAATATAAACAACTAGTTTTCACTTTTTTTTTTTTTTTTTTTTTTTGTGGTACGCAGGCCTCTCACTCTTGTAGCCTCTCCCTTTGTGGAGCACAGGCTCTGGACGTGCAGGTTCAGTGGCCATGGCTCATGGGCCCAGCCACTCTGTGGCATGTGGGATCCTCCCAGACTGGGGCACGAACCAGTGTCCCCCCATATCGGCAGGTGGACTCTCAACCACTGCGCCACCAGGGAAGCCTTAGTTTTCACTTTTGAACTTCAACACCTTCAGGATCTTACACAATGAGAACTATACACCCATCTGTTAAAGCACCCATCATTTCAGGTACATGGAATTTTATGGGGACAAAATCATAGCTTTGGATATACTACTAGATCATGTTTCTAATTTCTTTACTTTGTAGAACTGAACTTACATGAGCATATAAATATGAAAAACTGAACTCACTATTCTTACACTTGTCAGTTTCTTTTTTAAATCAAGCAGACTTTACTGCTTCTAATTTACACCCACACTCTCCTCCATCTATTCTTTTACCTTATTTCATATATGTGGAAAATGTTCCCATCTTTCACAAGTAAAGACTTCTCTTTTTCCTCTTCGAAATCCCTTTACCTGTGGTCTGGCTCTTAATCATGCTGCTTTGAAGTGTCCTGTGTAATAAAGGAAATAGATGAAAAGAAAAATGGGTAAGCATTTTTCCCAAGCCCAGTCAAACTGTCCATTTTCAGTATTCATAAAAACATAGCAAGCTGTGTAATGCTGCCTGCATCTAATTGTTTTTTCTCTTCCCGGAGGTAACCTTCTTGAGAGAAAAATTTTTTCCCCTAAAATTTTAACCCATTTTGAAAACTGTCTTTCTGCATGTTCTATAAGAGCTTGAGCATGAAGGAAAGGCTTGATAACCATAAAATAAAAATAGCAGGGTTGTACAAAAGAGATGTAACCTTGCTGCATTCTTTCTTGCTTTAACTGAAAGAAAGTTGTGCCCTCTGTTAGCTGAAAATCCACCAGGATCCCTTAGTCTTTTATTATCTTCTACCTAGAGGGGGAGATTATTTCTTTCCACCTCTCTGATGACATTTTCAAAATAATCCTTGTTCTATAATAACCTCTTCAGGGAGAAGGAAAGAATGCAATTTATGACATCCCCATGATTATTGTGTGGCAAATTTGCCCTTCAGATTCAGCAATGACATTGTTTTTAAGCCAAAACCTAGAGCTAGGTCTCCTAAAGTGAAGATTGCTTGCTCTGGCTTCTCCTTCACACGGAAAATCATGCCTAGCCTTGCTTAGTTTATGGTTTTTAAATAACAGAGAGGAGAGAGATTTCTCTTCTCTTTTTTTATAGCTGGATCTGCCATGCTTACACATGACATGTTTACGCATGTTGGTAGATTCTGTAGTCACAGATGTACCAAAAAATTTTGTTTCAGCAGCATGTTATTTAAAAACAAAGACAAAAATAAAAGATACACAAATCAATGGATACATATCCCATCCTTCAAATAAATAAGGAGGAACCTTTTTAAGATGGTAAGCATATATTCAAATATTAACTGATATTTGAGCATAATTTGGAGCCACCAAGAATGGGGATGCCAAATGCTACCAGTTATGCATTTAGGTAGTTGGTAAGTATAACAATAGATGTTTAATCTGAGATAAATTCACCTAACCTGTGGTGCTCTGGTGTTGACTCTAACTGTTAAGGGAAAACTAGATTTTTCTTCTTTTTTCTCAAGACACCAGATGTGTGGGGAATTTTCTACATCAAGCGATTCTTTATTTCTCAGCAGACAACAACTGGGTGTCCTACAGTTAATTCTGATACTGTCTACCTGCAGGTAGCATCAAATCCCTCAGATTAAGGGCTCAGTCCCATAAGACTGCCCCCACTGTGGATGCCAATTTCAAATTCAGGTTGTCATGGATAGTTCTGACCAATCAGCTGTAATTCTGAGTTCCCACAATCCACCTCCACACGTTTGATAATGTACTAGAATGGCTCACAGAACTCAGAGAAACATTTACTTTCATTAACTGATTTATTATAAAAGGAAACTACCTAGAAACAGCCAGATGGAAGATGTGCATATGGTAAGGCATGGGAGAGGAGGTGTGGAGCTTCCTTGCTATGTCTGGGTGCACACCCTCCCAGCACTTCCACATATTCACTAACCCAGAAGCTCATCAAATCTGCTTGTTCAAGAGTTTTTCTAGAGCTCAATCTCCAGCCTTCTCTGCCCTCCTCCCTTCCTGGAGGCGGTGGGTGGGGCTGAGAACCCCTCCAGTCACTTGGTCTTTCCCTTGACCAGCCCCATCCTGAGGCTATCTAGGGACCCTACCCTGTCACCTCATTAGCATAAATTCAGCTGTGTTCAACGGGCTCCTTATGAATAACAAAAGACACTCCTATCACTAAGGAAATTCCAAAGGTTTCAGAAGCTCTGTCCTAGGAATCAGAAACAAAGACCAAATATATTTCTTAATATACCACACCAGCTCACCAGGATTCATAACTGGGGACCCCAAGGCAAAGAGAAAGCCATTTTGCAGGTAGGTTTTGAAGATGAAAATCAGTGGCAAAGGCAGAAAAATTATGGTCACCTGAACATTGGGATTCGTTGCTGATGAATTACAGGACATAGAGAGCAGAGAGCTCCTGTACCTGGTGTGGTGGTCAGATTTCTGCCCATGGGCAATCAGTGCTGAGTTTGTTGTCAAGTGGCTGTGCTGTTTTGTTTGCAGGTCTACCTTGAGATCTCTACTCTAGTTTAATTTTTTTTCCTTCACAGCCTCCTCATTCTTATAGTGCTTTTTTCACCTTCTTGCCTCATAGAGTCATAAATATATATATATTTTTTTCTTCCAAGCTGTTATAAGTTTATTTTCTCTTTCTGTGAAAATTTTTCCTAGAATGACTCTCTTCCATCTATTCCCATTGTCATTACTGAAGCTCTTGCTTCCATGCCTTATGCATAGTTGAATATCATAGCCAGAACCCATCTGATCCATCCTGCCTATACCTGCTGTTATTTCCTAATGCCTCCTGCACTAATCAACACTTCTGCTTGGCTTTTAAAATCTGTAGTATATACTATGTACTTTAATTTCCTTCTCCTCCTATATACTTTGGCCCATCTTAAGTCTTACCTGTTTTATGAAACATTATGCTATGGACTGAATTGTATTCACCTAAAATTCATATGTTGAAATCCTAACCCTCAGTGTGATTATATCATGCTATGGACTGAATTGTATTCACCTAAAATTCATATGTTGAAATCCTAACCCTCAGTGTGATTATATCTGGAGATAGGGTCTTTAAAAGGTAATCAAGATTAAATGGCCTATATGGGAAAAGAATCTAAAAAAGAGTGGATATATGTATATGTATAAATGATTCACTTTCCATACACCTGAAACTAACATAACATCGTAAATCAACTATACTTCAATAAAAATTTTTAAAAAAAGATTAAATCAGGTCATAAGAATGCATCCTAATCCAATAGGATTGGAACCCTGTAAGAAGAGGAAGATCTCTCTCTCTCTCTCTCTCTCTCTGACATGTGGGGACAAAGCAACAAGGTGACCATCTTCAACCCAGGAACCCAATTGACCAGTACCTTGATCTTGAACTTCCTAGCTTCCAGAACCATGAAAAAATAAATTTCTGTTGTTCAAGGCAACCAGTTTGTGGTATTCGTTATAACAGTCTTAATAGATTAATATACATTGTAACTAGTATCATTGTTGCTCTATTAATAGCCACCATTTCTTGAATATTAATCCACTGGACATTGAACATTAATCCACTAAAAATGTTTCTTGAACTCCTATTTTGTATAAGGCCCTGTAGTGGGTAGGGGAGATACACTGGAACTGGTGAACAGTTGCTCCCCTATGAAGCAATCTTCAGGGGGAGATGGAAGTGAAATATATACATACATATATATATATATATATATATATATAAATGAATCCTCTAAGTATTAGGAAGGAGAAATACAGAGTTCTATGAAAGCATGTAATGAAAGAACCAAGCTTAGTCTGCTTAATTTGGAGGTTCCTGGAGGTTTCTCTGAAAAGTTTAAGCTAAAACCTGAAATTTGACAAAGAATTTACTAGGCAAATAAGTAGAAAGGACAATAGGTGCAAAACGTCTGACACAGGAAGGAACTTGGGGTATTTGAATAACTTAACAAAGGATAGTCTAGCTGAAAATTATTGAATGTGATGGTGAATAGCATGAGATGAAGCTGGAGAAATACTTACATGGCAAATTACAGTGTGGCAGTGTAGGCAAAGGCAAAATTTTTATTTTTACTCTAAGAGCAATGGAAAACCACTGAAGTGCTTCAAGTAAAAGTATGGTGTGAGTGGATTTTCAACTGGTTGGGAGAGTTGGTGTGATGCACAGAGTTCAGGTATGGACATAGTCCCCTTGGGAACTGGTCAAGTAGACTGTCAATGGAGGTATTGAATAGGCAATTGTATAATTCACTTTGGGACTCAAAAGCAACGTTGAATTCTGAAATACCTTTGGAGTTATCAGAATATACATGTATATGTCATGGTTGTATGTGAGATTCTATAGAAAGAGAGTATAGTGATAAAAGAAGCAAACTAATATACAACACTGAGCCCTGAAAAAACCCAAAAAGTATCCAAAGAGGTAGGAGGAAAGCTTTAAGACTGAAATCTCAGGTCATAAGGAATGAAGATGTTTCTAGAGAGTTGTCACCAGTCACTTTGTCAAAAATTATGTAGGTCATTTAATGTGAGGCAGAAAATGCCCGTTGAATTGAATAACACAGAGGTTCTACTTTGGGGCAGACATTATGCAAGGTGTTTTACATCTAGCTTTAATTCTCACAGTGCAGTACATATTATTGTCATGAGATAGATGAAGAAACTGAGCATCAGATTTCAAGGTCACAGAGTTAGAAGGGATGAGGGCAACTCTGGGCTTCAACCCAAGTCTATGATGTTGGAGACATAGAGCCCTATACTTCTATTCTGTCACTTAAGCCCTTCCCTAAACTGGTTTTGGTTTTGTTGTTGTTGCTACTTGTTTGTTTGTTTTGGTATTAAAATCAAGGCCACAGAACTAGATTCTGTTTATTCTCTTACTGCTTTATATGTATGTAGTAGCCTTGTCTCTCCCACTGGATTTATGAGTTCGCTAAGGGCAAGCACCAGAGCATAGTGTAGGGAAAGAAAATAGACTTTGCAACCTGACAGATGTCGGTCATAGTTTAAAAATTATAATCTTCATGAAGTGTCTAGCAGAGTGACAGGTACAGATGAGCCAAGTGTTGAATGCAACTTTCATTATTTCTTTGTATCCCTTTCAGCCTAGTGTGCTGCACAGAGTAAGGTTAAATAAATATCAAATTTAATTCTTAGGGTACTCTAAGTGATAATAAATTCTTTATCAGTTAATTGTACCCATCATAATTGCTAATATAGTTTAGGAGTCAATCCACTCCCAATAATGAAAACTTGCCTTACCCTGGGACTGAGAAGAGAATAGGTAATGAGATACTCTGCCTTTCCTTAAACTTGTGCAAATGCCACATTGGAAAACTAGACCCCTGAAAATCACGAGCTCATTGACAACAAGTTCTTTGATTTCTCCAAGCTACCATTTCCATTGTACCTAATCTAGCCCTAGGTGCATGGTATTTACACAGTCCTTACTAAAATAAAATAAACAAATTGCATGTTGATGAAGAAGAGATTCCTTGGCCCCTAAAGACATCAAAAGTTTTCTTTTCTGAACTACAAAATGTCAGGTGCTAGCATGGCATTCTAACTTCCTAACTACCACACTCACTTCTGTTTGTAATACAGTTTATAGGCATACACAATAGGGTATATCTTATCATCCTTTCCAAAAATGTCATGGAAATAATATGATTTCAGAGGTTATTTTTGACACACGAACAAGCTAAAAATGTTTCTTAGACTGAAGCCAAGACTTAATAAGTACTTTTACTATCATGACTCATCAAACTTAATATACTGGAATGCTGTGTGAGAACTCTTATCTGAATGGTTCAATCATGCCCAAGTATGAGGGAATTTACTTGGGACCAAATGTAGATGTTTAAAAACTCCTCAGTTGTCTGTTTTTCTCCCTTTCAAAGCTTTACAGGTATAGTAACAACCACATGATCCAAGTGTGTGCTCATTTTCTATTATATAGGTATTATAAGAACATAATATTTTAAAACCACTTGATTCTTTGTTATCCTGTTATTTTCTGGAGGATTTGTTTACCTGTGATTGCTAATTTTTTGGACAGAGTGGCAATAGTACCTTTTGGATCATGTGTAGGGCTATGAAATAGTGTTGTTCCCTCCCTCATCCCATGCTCCTGCCAAATTGGTCTCTTCAACATTTTCAAATGTGCTGGTTCTACTACCTTCCCCTGAAATGGCATATGCCTCCCATGCATCCTACCGTGGAAATTCCCCTCCTTCCAAGGTTCAATTCCCAGCTTACCCTCTCCAGGAATGTATATGTAACAGAGACTCAATAGAGGCTTGAGTTGAATTTAATAACAGACAGCAATTTTCTTCCTAACTTAATCCCTCATGTACTATTAAGAATGAATAACTTGGGTCCATTAAATGTCTCTTTCTACAACTTGAATAAATATGTGCAAACTGCAGATGTACTGCAGGCATCTGCAACACAAATGTTTATGAGGACCAGACAGTTAAAATAAATGAATATAGTGGGCTTGATTGTCAGAATGTAAAGTAGGTTTGGTATGGCTCTGATAAAACTAAAGAGCATATGCTTGTATGTAGTAGCAGCTCCTGCTACTTTTAGCTGATTTTTGTCCTACTTTGTTCTGTCATGTTCTTAATGTCTAGAAATGTGCCTGGCATATAGTAGAACCTCAATAAATATTTGTTGAATGAATGACTGAATGAATGAATGAATGCTAAATGAGAAATCAGGCTCCCAAATCTCCCACTTCCTCAATAAAGAAGAGAAGTTCACTTTTTTTTGGAAACATTCTGAATTTTAAATTTTGATGACTAGTCCATTGAAATGAAAAGTCTGCTCTGACCAAATACATCTACTGACCAAGCTTGACCTGAGAGCCAGCAGTTTGCTACCCATCCTATATCTGATTTTTAAGAGGGAATTCTCTTCTAACAATTTTGTAAAGAGTAATAATTCGGGTAATATTTCTAGCTTCTCTCTGGCTGGAACCATGAAAACTAGTTAAATACTTAGAAAGATAATGTGTTGGATAGATAGGAATTACACTTAACATTTGCTGAAACATTTTCATTTGGATTCTCACTTGATCCTTACAACAGCTCAGTTAAATGGAAAGAAAGTTACTCTCACCTCCATTTAACTGCCTTTGAATACATCCAGTCTCTTCGCTGCTGTTCTGATTGAATGGTGATTATTTATTGACAATTCTAAAAGCAGCCCCAAAGTCAGTGTAGTTCTTGTCTTTGTACATTTAGTCAAACTGACTGACCTTAGAGAACCCTGAGTGCAGTGCTTTTACCTACTCAGTTGGGAGCTTGTCACTTGTCCATTTTGGGGCAAGCTATTTCAGTGGCTTCATAAAGCAGCCACATGCGTGGACATTCAGGAAGGCTGGTTCCTTTAGATATGGTGCTGCGTAAAACAACCTGAAAAGAACATCATAAAACATGTCCTGATTCCTGCCTTCCTCACTGCTTCATCTGGAAAATGTGTCTGCCTGCCAAATACAGCAGGCTTAGGAAATCAAAATAGAAACAGGAAACAAAGGAAATTAGAGACAAATTTATTTTCAGAGTGTGTCCTTGTCCTGTGAAGAGCAAAAGAACAACTGCATCTGTTTGAGGCTATTACCTAGACATTATAGGGAACAATCCTCAATGCAGACATGTCCAAATACGTGTGGTTAAGCCTGTTGTCAAATCTGGAGATGAAAGACTTAATACAAGCAGATAAGTATCATATAAAAGTTGATGGGGGCTTCCCTGGTGTCGCAGTGGTTGAGAGTCCGCCTGCCGATGCAGGGGACATGGGTTCGTGCCCCAGTCTGGGAAGATCCCACATGCCGCGGAGCGGCTGGGCCTGTGAGCCATGGCCGATGAGCCTGCGCGTCCGGAGCAACGGGAGAGGCCACAACAGTGAGAGGCCCGTGTACCGCAAAAAAAAAAAAAAAGTGGGGATAAAAATACCCAAAGACCACAACGAGCATAAATTCTTAGGAAAAGCTGAGAACTTTCCTAAGCTCACAAAGGTGAATTTAGCAGTCAAGGTGCATATGACACTTGGGTTAAAATGGGTTTGTTAGGTTCCTTGAAGACTTCAACATTTTTTAAACTTGTGTTGGCCAGACGTCCACTGTGCTGCTTGGATGGATGAGGTACCCCAGCCAATGACTAGGAACTCTGTAAGGCTATATCACTAGGTATGTGAAGGAATATTTGTGGTTAATAATAATTTTTTTTAAAGCATGCAAAGGCAAAGTGACTTTATAAAATAAAATACATAAATATAAGTTAAATACATCATAAGTATAATTTTTTACTGTCTGCTTCAACACATTTGCCACTCAAAGTTCATGTGTGATTTTCAAGTAAACAATGTCTATAGATTTCACTGATCATACTTTGTTGGTCACTGAATCCACACTTCTCTCATGACCATCAGCATCTGTAGTTGTCTAGCGCTAGCCTAAAGACAGCAGCTGCAGTACATACCAGGTAAGAGATAGAACACCAGGGCAGAAGGCAGATAATACTACACTGAGGTCAAATCACTGTGTGGCAGGCCCACCCACGTGCCCACAAATCTTTTTCCAGTTTCCAAATCAAAATGTATTCCTTGCCTGGCAGCTCTAAATCTTGGGGAATCTAAATGGACCAGATATAATATAATGTAATAAGTTAAAATGAATATATGCATTCATGCACAATCTTGAGGACCTATGACATGTCAGGCGTGGTATGCAGGAGACACAAAGACAAAAGAAAAATTTGGGAAATGGTGGCTGGGAGAGAGCATGGAAGGGGTGTGCCAAGTGGAGCAGGCAATAAGGCTAAAGGCAAAGGGACAGGACAGCGCATCAGCAGAGGTGCAGTCATTCATGAAGGCAGAAAAGTAGGGTATAAGGGGGAAAACATGGGAAAGGATGATAAAAAATGGGTTTAGAAATTTGATTTTTATACTAAAAGTTAAAAGCATGAAGAACATCCTTCAGTCAATAGCAGAGAATACCTATTCTAAAAGTACTTGCTATAAATGGTGTTTTTGTAGTGTTTGGCATTCAGTTCCTGCCAAATGCTCACTGAGATAATATTTTTTGAAAAATTGTCATGAAGAAGATAGGCATGTATTGTATGTAGGCATGTATTGTGAAAGATCTTCATATTCTTATCCATCATACCCCCTTCGTAAAAAGAGAAGAAAATAGTATATTGGACATATTAATCATCCATTGTTAAGCTTCACCTCTATATGAAGCCAGGTCACTAGGAAGCTTTTAAGCACCATCATGCACTTTACCTCCTGATGTAGGTGTCATGACACCCTTGCCTTTCTCCAAGGCAAAGTAGGAAGTAGTAATACATTGGAACATCTTTGCATTGTTCAAACTATTAATAACAAGTGTGTTGTCATTTACATTATCCACAATGATTTATATAAATATCTTCACACATATCTGTTAGTCCTCTGTGTTCTCAGTTAACCATGAGGAAGCTACATAACCCACCGTGTTTACCTCTTTATTGTGGATGATAAAAGCCCAGAGCTGAGTTCTGATTTATAGCCATAAAGATTTTTTTCCATATTAGTTGTATGATTTGGAGCAAATTTTTAAAATTTTCTGAGATTCAGTTCTCTCTTCTGGAAAACGGGAATAATAATGATAATATTAATAGCAATAATAATAAATAACAACATCTGTTATATTATACAAAGATAATTTACTTTTAAAAACCTCTGGGGGGCTTCCCTGGTGGCGCAGTGGTTGAGAGTCCGCCTGCCGATGCAGGGGACATGGGTTCGTGCCCTGGTCCGGGAAGATCCCACATGCCGCGGAGCGGCTGGGCCCGTGAGCCATGGCCGCCGAGCCTGCGCGTCCGGAGCCTGTGCTCCGTGGCCGGAGGGACCACAACAGTGAGAGGCCCGCGTACCGCAAAAAAAAAAAAAAAAAAAAAAAAAAAAAAAAAAAAACCTCTGGTATAAGCCATATAATATGTGTTTAAATAAGCTATAATCTATTCCTTAGCATTTAAAGGGCCCTAAATAGGAATCTACATTCCAATGTAGCTATAAAAACACTACAAATATTAGTAATGAAACTACATGAGAGTTTGCCAATTAGTAAGAGGGATGTTAGAAAACTATATGGTAAAATGACAGGTGTTTAAAATGTGTCACTGCCTAGAAAGGTGGTAAGGACATCACTGTCCTTTCCTAAACAAGGCAGTAGGATATAAAAAGCTCAACAGCTCAATACCTTCAGAAATGTGTCCTAGGTCTGGACATCCATTTGTACCCATTCCATGAAGTACTTTGTTGACTTACCCATCACAAAGAATAACTGGCCCTGCCTTTGTTGCATCTGCCTATGAGGTTATAGAAAAGAATTTCCATTCATAGCCTTTTCCAGAGTTTCTCAGGACAGAGAGTGTGGGCTCCCTTGAATTTACAAGAAAATTATGTATGATAACATTTATGTCTACTTTCCAGTCGACATTTGTAAAAGAATTTGGTATAAGACTTGCTTTCATTGTAATATACCACCCTGTAGCCTGGGGATCTGTAGAACTTCTTGTACCTCTGATTACTAGAAGAGAGATTTACAAAACAAACAGACCATGGAAAGTGATGTCATAGCCAGCTTTCTTGTAAGATTGTAGAATTATATATATATATATATATATATATATATATATATATATATATATATAGAGAGAGAGAGAGAGAGAGAGAGAGAGAGAGAGAGAGAAAGTGTTCTAAAAACTAGATTATGCAAAATAAAATAAAACAGTCAGATTTAGACAAAACAAAATTAGCTAAACATGTAACAAAAGTAGATTAAACATGTATTGCAAGTACTTATTTTAAATGTATCTTTAAACTTAGCAATTCTACATCTGGGAATTTTGTATGAAGAAATCATAGGACAATGCACAAAAATTGAAATATAGGAATAATCACTGTTACACAGTTCACAACAGTGAAAATTGGTAGTGTTCTGTGTCTTTTGACAGATTATTATTTAATAAATTGTGGTACATCTATACAATGTAATAATTTCCATCATTACGATGATAGCACACAAAGATGACACAGAAAGATGTCCATAAAACACATTAGCTGAAAAAGCAAATTTCAAAAACAGTGTAATAGTCTTAAATTGTATTTTTTGTTAAAAAATATATGTATAGAAAAAAATCTTGAATGATATATACCAAAATATTAGAAAAGATTATGTCTGGAAGGCATAATTAAGAGTGATCCTTGTTTTTCTTTTTATAATTTCTGTTAATGGCATATCCAATTTTTATATTCAGAAAAAACAATAAAGGAAAACCTCATATTTCTATCTTAAATCATAAAACCATAAGATAAGCTTGCAAAATCACAGGGTGACTAAACCAGTTGGATAACTCTAACTCACAAACTCAGGTTTGCAGATGAACTGTGCTTCTTCACATGTCAAAGGCTCCCATCGCTTTGTACTCATTCAATCCTTGATTTTGGTAGTGTTAAAACGGTCTGAACTAGAGAAATTAAGGAATTCTTTCCATTCTTTTTTTTTTGTGTGTGGGGTACGCGGGCCTCTCACTGTTGTGGCCTCTCCCGTTGCGGAGCACAGGCACCGGACTCGCAGGCTCAGCGGCCATGGCTCACGGGCCCAGCCGCTCCGTGGCATGTGGGATCTTCCCGGACCGGGGCACGAACCCGTGTCCCCTGCATCCACAGGCGGACTCTCAACCACTGCGCCAACAGGGAAGCACAATTCTTTCCATTCTTGAAGATATCCTTTTGTCTTTCTTGTTTAAATTACTTTTATGATCTTATTATTCATACTTCAAAGGTGTTTGCTGTTTATGTGATTTTCCCCTCCTATGTTTATTCTTTCATGGGAGGTGATTCTAATATGCTTGCTATCAAACTGTTCCAGATTCTCATAGAATAAGTAACCAACAATTGATGAAGACTACCAAAGTTGTCATAATGACAAACTATAAATATTATCCTCTTCAAACTTCCCTAAATCTTCGAACTATTTTTCAAATATCTGTTCCATAGAAGCAAATATGTTCCACTATGTGGTTGACATATCCCATCTGCTATCTGTTTGTGTGTGCGTGTGTTTTTAGTGTTTTTTTATTGACCTATAGTTGATTTACGATGCTGTGCCAATCTCTGTTGTACAGCTAAGTGACTCAGTTATACACATATAGACTTTTTTTTAAATATTCTTTTCCATTATGGTTTATCCCAGGAGACTAGATATAGTTCCCTGTTCTGTATAGTAGGACCTTGCTGTTTATCTATCCTATGCTGATCTGGAGGCTTCCAAATGAGTTCAAGACAAAAACATTTTTTTTAATGGTTTGGCTTCCTCTTTACACTTCCTCTAGGATATCACTTGTGTCTATAGTAGTAATAAAAAGTGCTGAGTAATCCCCAGTGAAACAATTGACAGATCACCAATGGATGCTAAAGCCATTATGTGAAAGTTTGGGGTGGGAGTGGTGGTAACTCTCAACCACCATAATTGCAAGGTTTCAAGGTATTACTCTATAGATTACTTATTAATTGCACATGGGAAAACTTCATTTTACTATAGAGAAATCGGTGGGAACCACCTTAACCAAGAGATCAAATTTAATTTCATTAATAGTGGGATATGGGCTTACTGGTGGTGCAGTGGTTGAGAGTCTGCCTGCCAATGCAGGAGACACGGGTTCGTGCCCCGGTCCGGGAAGATCCCACATGCCGTGGAGCGGCTCGGCCCGTGAACCATGGCCGCTGAGCCTGCGCGTCCGGAGCCTGTGCTCCGCAATGGGAGAGGCCACAATGGTGAGAGGCCCACGTACCGCAAAAAAAAACCCAAAAAAGTGGGATAAGCTGACATTATGTGCCTTCTGATTTGAAGTAATGTGAAGTACGAAGTATTGCTTATAGGGTGTTCTTGCCAAGACTGTTTAACTTAAAACTAACCAAACCTTTAGATTATAACTTCCAGTTCACAGGAAGTGCAGAGGACAGAGGAACAGGTTAACTAAAACTAGGAGGAAACATAGAAATCCAGATTGTAAGCCCTTCTACAAGGCAGTTCGCATGGTCTTTTCTAAAAGTCAGTGTAATGGGAGAAAAAACTGGTGGGGGACTGCTCTAGACATAACAAACAAATGCAATATGGGAACCTTTATTGGATACTGGTTTAAAAAAATAGCTATAAAAGACATTTTAATGACAATTGGGAATATTTGAATTTGAATTGGATATTGAATGATATTATAGAATTGTACTTTTAAGTGTGATAGTGATATTATAGCTACATAAGAAAATATGCTTATTCTTAGAAGATGAAAACTGAATTATTTGAGAGAAAGACTTATGTATGAAATTTACTTTCAAATAGTCCCTCCCAGAATGAGAAAGAAAGTAAGAGAGCAAGAGAGAGGGCAAGTAAACATGGTAAAATATTAATTGTTGATTTTAGACAGTGGGCATATGCGCACTCATTTTATTACTCTTTCAACTTCCTGTTGTTGAAATTCTTCATAACAAAAAAGGAGAAAAGGGAAGATTAAACCAAAAAAATCAAGTCCTTTATAGTAATACTTGGCATTCTGATTGTATTTGAAAACCTGTATCATAAACATAGGATATTTAAAATTTTCCTTTCATGGAAAGGAAAATTTCTTTTTCTTTTAAAGAAAACTTTTCTTTTAAACCTGCTTCAGAGAAAATAAGATTGTAAGACTGACCCTGTCTTGAGGGATTTATGTTTTTTTTTTTTTTTTTTTTTCAGTCTGTTTGTAACCTCCTGTAAATCTTCTGGAACCTTTTGGATTGATCATCACTAAACATTTACTAAGCACTTCCCAGAGTTCAGGGCACTCTGCTAGTCACTGTGGGCTTAACAGTGTTCAGAGTAGACTCTGTCACTGCCTCCAGTGTCAGGAAAATGATTCTGTTCTTTATCCAGTAATAGATTATTTTAAGTGATCTCAATAAGGAAATTCAATCTGGCAAATGATTGTTATGTTCCAGGTATAAGACTCAGTGCTCTGTGCCAAGGGAGTAGATGAGAGAACCATAGGGAATGTTCACCAAGCATGGAATCCAAGAATCTGCTAGGGTCACTCTGTCCTTTGGCCACAGATAAGCTAGGCTCAAGCTGTAGTCCATGATTTGTGGAAAGTCCAGCACCCTCCCAAAACTCGCTGTGAATTCCTGGGTACCACAAAGTCTCATGGTCACCTCAGACTCTACTCAGCTTCTGCCAGTGAATCCATTCAATTCTCGTTCCATCCATGTCAGCTCAGCCCCACTTCTTGATTTTTATATGAAAATAAGGATTTTATGGAATTTTGAGAGGTCATGTGGTCAATAACATTAATTGTATGTTGGAAGGGGAGAAATGTAAAACCAAAGAAAAAGCAGCCAAGGAATTAAAACCTTCACAGATCATAAAAGATTCCAGAGCCTATCCTGTTTTCTTATCTTTAGGTTAAGCCTCACTGGAAAAATGTCTTTCTATCCTTTGCCATCTAAATTTCCAACTACTTTTTAGGCAATTCCATCTATTTAATCTCTCCTTCAGGATCCATCTCTCTTTCTCCCAACAGTACAAGTCTCACGTCTAAAAAATTCAGTGTGAATTAATCCCTGGGTGACCTGCCAGTTAGTTCTTGGAGGGATATTGCCCTTTGAATCGAGCACAGTTTTGACTTTTGTTAGGAGGTGGGTGGAAGTTTGGGTACCAATGAGATGGAGGATGGGGGAAGAGGTTTTGGCACACCCAGTCAGGCGAAATAGTCTACGGTGGACAAGACCTCCCAGCCTAGTCCCCTTGAAGGTCTTCCCTCTAGCGAAGACCTTAATTACTCCTCTGACTGTAGGAGCAATTTCACACACTTCCCAAAGATAAACAATAACTTTTTGGAAGCAGATTGTCAATCTTATGAGAGAAAACTTTTTCCTACCTGCCTTCTTAATTAGCAAGGCCATCTTTCTCACAATGGAATGAATATTTCTTATCACACAAAATAGTGATTTTTAAAATATTTCCCCTACCATCTGCCCCATACAATACACCCCCCCCAATACTATTAGCACACACAACCTCACACCACAAGCCCGTACATACCCCCCACATACACAGCCACACACATATTTTATTTAAGCCTTTTTAAGAATTGGAAATAGACCTGGGTAACTCTTTTGGTTATTCCGATACCAGAAAATACTTTGCAGCTACAACTAATAAGGTCTTAAACTGTTAATAATTTCTTAGGCAAGGCATTCCTCATCCTCTGTTTTGATCTTGAAGGTGAAGGAAGAGGACAAATTATTTTATTGTAGCTCTAAGACCAAGAAGGAATGGCTGTGATTCAAGAACAGAAAAAGGAGAGTAACCTGAAAAGTAGTCAACAGACTAAGGAGAGAATCAAAAGGACCATTTTAGAAAGTGATGAATGGGAAAGCAAGTTTGCAAAACATTAAGGAATGAATAGATTATGGGGAATTGGTGAGGTAAAAATGAACACTTTTTACACAGTCTACGAGAGAAAAAGAGAGAAATGGGAAAGCAACATGACCCATCTTGTTTGGTTATCAACTCAGTACTTTCATGTACATGAAGCCATTTACTTAGCCAAAAAAATTAATTAAATCATTTTGGGAATCTTTATAATTTAAATTATATCAGCATTTAAGGCTTTGGAATAGAAAAGCTATATTTCTTTGTGAACCTGAATGAGATGTCCTGTCCCCTTCCTGACTTTGTACTAAGAAGCTAAGTAACCGGCCCCATGGTGGGTACCCAATATGACACTACATAAAGAGACTGAGGTGTGTGAAGTACTAAGAGAAACCTGATTTATCCTCATATTTCTGGACAGCCCAAAGGAGCCTGCAGCTTCTGAGTAAATGACTTGAAGCTGGAGAGTGTGGGCCGCAGAAATTTTGAAGAAACTCTCTTATGCTACCATGGGGGTGAAGACTGGATCAATTTATCATACACAGTGAAATGCTACCTGAGCAGTGGCAGTACAGCTGGGTGCCCAGTTGCAAGCAGAGGCCAGGGTCTAATCCTGTCTTCCCAGATATCAAGCAAATTCTCCAAAGGGTATGCAAGAGAGATCCAGGGCTGTGCCCTCTTGACTTCCTGGAGGGGCTGGCACTCTCCCTGCAAGAACCTGCTATTTATTCTTTCCTTTCAGAAACAATTGTAGCTACTTCTGATATAGAAAAAGGCAATTTAACATTCTGCCAAAGTTCTGAGATTATTCAAACCATTTTCCTAATATCTTTATTATAATAGCTATCATTCTGATCATCCCACTTGTAACATTATTGTTTCTTAAGATTTCTAATGCATCTTAATCAGACATTTGATTTCCTAAGTTAACCACTTTTGAGGCAATTTCATGAAGATTATATTACTCAGAGCCCTTATTTTAAATCATGTGTTAGGTAAATGTCTAAAATTACTGAGTAAGTGGATAGGGTACAACTTTTACTGTTTTTTTTTTTTTTTTTTTTTTTTTTTTTTGCAGTACGTGGGCCTTTCACTGTTGTGGCCTCTCCCACCGCAGAGCACAGGCTCCGGACGTGCAGGCTCAGCAGCCATGACTCACGGGCCCAGCCGCTCCGCGGCATGTGGGATCCTCCCTGACCGGGGCACGAACCCATGTCCCCTGCATCGGCAGGCGGACTCTCAACCACTGCGCCACCAGGGAAGCCCCCAAATATATTTTTAAAATAGCAAGCTTTACTGTTTACTCTAGTTCTAGGTAAATGGGTTTAAAGTTCTAACAGTTTTGACGTTTAAAAGTATATTCTGTTATCTCCAGATCTTTCTCAGAACAAAATGTACACACCTATAGGGTTCAAAATATGGCCTGTTAAATACTAGGGGCTACAGGGTCCAGTGCTGAAATTATCACTGAGATCATCTGATGCTTTAGCTTAATTTAAAATAAAAATTGAAGTTTATCTATTACTAAGTATGTAGCATAAAATTTACAGAACTATCTTGACTAAGTAATTCTTATTTTAAACTAGTAGCTTCTGGAAAAGCCATTTTTAAGATACAGACCTAGATCAAATCTGGTGAAGTAAAGAAACAGAAATTACTATTAGTGTATCATTGGAAATTAAAATTCAGTAAAGTGAAAAATGACTATTATTTGCAGACTATTTTTTTTAAATTTTAAAATTCTACCTTCCCTTTTTTTTCTCAACAAACATGGCTTAGTTTCTGTTCTAATGTGTTTAAAGCTACGCACATACATAGGGGGCTTTGATCTTTGCTTAATCTGCAAATAATTCCAAAATCATAAGATTGAAACAGTCCTCGATTACTGAATACTTTGTATCTCACAGGATATGACAGATGTCTGTAAGCTGTGAAAATATGTGTCTGATGTATTGGTGAGTTCACATTAATGTTCAGAACAGGAAAATAAAAGCCACATCGCAATACTTATATTATTGGCATTTGTTACCTCCACTTTTCAGATGCTATAGGAAGGAACCAAGTCAAATGAATACTCAAGACTGTTTTCATGAACCCTAATGCTAAACATATGTGTCTCACTATTATTAAATTTGGACTTAGGTCACTGAATTCCGAGGCTACAGAGGCAGGTAAAATATAAGGAAAACTTTATACTTACGGGGTAGACCAAGCAACATTTTTCTGACAGTGAAAATTATCTAACTATATTTTTTTTTTTTAGGAAAAGTGTACCTAGTACAGACCACCTGATTATTAAGAGGAAGTTGGGGGAAGGGATTCTACTAGAAGCAAGGGAGAAATACTGTTTTCTTGACATCTTTCACTAGGTTCAAGTGAAACAACTCAGTTTACTATGAATAAACTAGCTCTTTTCCATTTGAAAATGTCTGCTCTAGGCAGGTCAGCTTTGCATGAGACTTTGGGACAGGGAGTTGGATTCCTGTGTTAGGCAAAACCCTCTAGATTCCTTAAATATCTCTAGAGTCAGATATGATGAAAGAGGAGCCATCACTCAGAATTGTAATAGGACCTAAAGGCCATTTTGGCCCTGGCCCAGACTTACTAACATAGCTTGCAGTGATCTAACCCTGCAATTATCTTGCTGTGCAACTCCATGCCTGAGGATTTAATCAGATACACAATACTGTGTATTATATCACTGCTTTTCACCTCTTGGTTAGAGAGTGTTTTCCTGAAAAATTATTTAGTGAAAAAAACTCTGAGAAGAAAATAGTAGGAGTTTTCAACTGAAGCTACTCTTAACTCTCTGGCCCAGTGAGAAAACTAATCAAATGATACTGAAAAGGGAAGGATTGATGATACACTCATTCATTCATCCATTCATACAACAAGTGTCTACCATATGTCAGCCAAGTTCCACGTACTGTGTGATGAAGGAAATACAGTCTCTGCCTTCATGGGAGTTAGAGTTTAGCCATAACATTCTGCTAAAGATGTTAAAGTGTTACACTCAAAGTTTGAAGATACACACACTTCCTTTCATGAAAGTAAGTGTTCAGTCAATGCACTGCCCCTCCCCACAGTGCTATATTGTATTTATCTTACTTTAAAAATGTGTGTGTGATTGTGTAATTCTAGTTTATCTTGTCAATAGTGGACCCAATTTTCCCCTGTTCAAGTGGGGATTTTGCAAGAGAAATATGATTTCTGCCTCTTCTTTTGGTCTCTTGCAGAGTAGGATGCATTTGTATTCTCATCTGAAAAGAGGAGAAAGATCTCAAGGTTAGAGCTCTCATCTTTTTTCCTTGTCACTTATTTATTCAATTCAAGGAAAAATATTACAAATTGGTTATAATTTGTTTTTAACTTCTAATGCAGTAGCATGTTCCTCATAGTAACTCCATAAATGTCTGATCATTGTATTCATATATGGAATCTAAAAAAAAAATGGTACTTATGAACCTAGTGGCAGGGCAGGAATAAAGACAGACATAAAGAATGGACTTGAGGACATGGGTAGGGGATGGGGAAGCTGGAGCAAAGTGAGAGTAGCATCGAGAAATATATACTATGTAAAATAGCTAGTGGGAAGAAGCTGCATGGCACAGGGAGATCAGCTTGGTGCTTTGTGACCACCTAGAGGGGTGGGATAGGGAGGGTGGGAGGGAGGCTCAAGAGGGAGGGGATATATGTATGAATATAGCTGATTTACTCTGTTGTACAACAGAAACTAACACAACATTGTAAAGCAATTATACTCCAATAGAGGTGCATTAAAAAAAAAAAAAAACTTACCATTGTGTGCCCAGCAATTTTTAGTTAGTAGGAAAGAAGAGGATGAGCAACATCTAGTATCTGCCCTCTAAGTGCTTAAAATGATGATAATTTAATCATTATAACTAGTGACAAGTCAAGGCTTTTTTACTAGAAAAAGTAAAGACTACAAATAATTTATTTTGCATGACATTTTCTCTAAAGAAGTATTTCACAAACTGTTCTAAAGTCAATTATACTCTAATTCAGTCCATAAGAAAATCAATTTAAGTTATATCATCGGTGCACGAGGGATATGTAACAAAGTTAAACAGGCAGCTTTACTGCAGGACTTAGTACACTGACTGTTCAAAAGGTACTAATATGCTAGATTTCCTAAACTAATTTGACTGTAGAATCTGTTTTTTTTCTGGAATGCTTATTAACTTCAGTCTCACAGACCATGTGTCCCACTGAACAGTTTGGGAAACATTGCTGTAAATTTTATTGCATTGAATAATATCTCCTGGAATATGTTTCTACATGACTTAAAAGAAAATGAAATACACCAACAAGCACAACACAAAAAAATCACAAACAAATATGAATTATGCAGTTTCTTAACACTGTTTAAATATTGCACTTGAACATTAAGAATGTAAACAACGTCATTTTGCAGCTAAGAGGATTTGTTTAGGATTCACTAGCCTAGGTTTTCATATAGACTTCACCTAACTTACTAGTGAAATGATCATGGGAAAGCAATGTCAACTCTCTGAACCTCAGTTTTTTTCATCTGTTCTATGCGAATACTAATATCTATTTTGACAACCTTTCTGGAACATTGAAAAAATCTCAGGCAAGGTCATAGATATGAAACAACTTTCAAAAATCTTGCATGGAAGGATTATTATGATGTACCACCAGAAATACTATCTGTCATTGAATGTCCTGGTATAACAAAAGCCTGTAAATATGTGTAATGAATCAGTACAGACATATTAATTTTGACATTTCTTTGGGTAAAAAAAAGAATAGTCTGTATTATTTCAGCTATTTTACATGTGGGGGAACTTAAATACTGAAAACTAAAGTCATTGTCTCTGGTTTTATTGGGCAGAATGGGGCAATAACATCTATTCCAGCTCCTGATTTCTAGAAAGAAACAAAAACAGGCTTTATTTACACATATGATGCTCAAACTATTCTGGAAACCATTTATCTGGTAATATTCAAGTGTCATTCTGCTTGTTAACACCATTAGCATAGAAGAAATTAATCATTCCAGTTGGACTGCTAATCCATTTGACTCAAAGTTAGAGTTGACACTGTTTTCCAACCATTCTATCCGTTAATCTATAGGCATCATTCCAAACACTAGGAAATTTCAGGTCCCCTAAAATCTAATAAAATGCTTAATATAAAATACAAATAACTTGACACTGGGGTAAATAAAATAGTGTAACAGATAGCAAGTTTGGTCTCAGTAGAATTTGCCTGTTCATATATATATATATATATATAAATGTAAATTACTTGAAATTTGGCATAAAAATTTAGTCTCCAAGGAATAGGGTCTCTTGTTAAGTTAATTCAAGCTACTAGAAAGAAATGTTGGCTGCCAAAATTTATGCAGATTATTTTTAATTAGGTTATTTTTTACCTCTTCAAGGCTTAACTCAAAGTTGCAATTCAGAATGATATAATTATTATTTTTTTTATTAGTTTCTGCTTTATAACAAAGTGAATCAGTCATACATATACATCTGTTCCCACATCCCTTCCCTCATGCATCTCCCTCCCTCCCACCCTCCCCATCCCACCCCTCCAGGCGGTCACAAAGCACCGAGATGATCTCCCTGTGCTCTGCGGCTGCTTCCCACTATCTATCTACCTTACATTTGGTAGTGTATATATGTCCATGCCTCTCTTTCGCTTTGTCACAGCTTACCCTTCCCCCTCCCCATATCCTCAAGTCCATTCTCAAGTAGGTCTGTGTCTTTATTCCCGTTTTACCCCTAGGTTCTTCATGACATTTTTTTTTTTTAATTCCATATATATGTGTTAGCATACGGTATTTGTCTTTCTCTTTCTGACTTACTTCACTCTGTATGACAGAATTGAAGTATAGTTGGTTTACAAATTGTGTTAGTTGCAAATGTACAGCATAGTGATTCATTTCTTTTTCAGATTATATTCCATTATAGGTTATTGATATCATTATTCTTAAATTATAATTTATTCTACATTCACTACTATTACTAATTTATACAACACTTGGCTTAATATTTAGTTTGTTCTGAATAACTGTATAATTCTAAATGTTTTTATAAGATGAGTATATCACTTCAATGTTCAATCTTTATTATTTCCTCAATTTTGGGTATTCACAAAAATATAAAGAAGGAGGGCCAGGTATTTAAGGTAAAAAAATTAAATCATCTAGCTGATTACTTTTGGGCAGTAAACTTACAACTTTTTTGTTTGTCTATTTGAAGTTAATTTTCTAGTTGTTTTATAATCATGGCTAAAGCGTATATAAGCCAAACATACTTTCAATACCTGGTTTCAAATTCTTATGCAGAAAAATTAGATTCTATATTCTGCTAACATTACTGTATTATTGCTTAGTCAATATCTACAAGCCAGATACTTTTTTTTACTGAATAGTCTTTATTTTTTCAGAACAGTTTTAGGCTCACAACAAAATTAAAGGGAAAGTACAAAGAGTTTCCATTAACTTCTGTTACCACATATATACTACCTCCCTCACTATGGACATCCCCTACCAGAGTGGTACATTTGTTACAAATGATGAACCTACATTGACACATCATTATCTCCCAAAGTCCATAGCTTATATTAGGGTTCACGCTTGGTGATGTGCATTCCATGGGTTTGGACAAATATATGACATGTATCCACCATTGTAGTATCACACAGAATAGGTTCACTGCCCCAAAAATACTGTGCTCTGTCCCCCTAAGCCCTGGCAACTACTAATCGTTTTACCGTGTCCATAATTTTGTCTTTTTCAGACTATCACATAGTTAGAATCATACAGTATGTAGCTTTTTCAGATTGGCTTCTTTCACTTAGTAATATGCATTTAAGTTTCTTCCATGTTGTTTCATGGCTCAATAGCTCATTTATTTATTTATTTATTTTTTGCGGGATGCGGACCTCTCACTGTTGTGGCCTCTTCCGTTGTGGAGCACAGGCTCCGGACGCACAGGCCCAGCGGTCACGGCTCACGGGCCTAGCCGCTCCGCGGCATGTGGGATCTTCCCGGACCGGGGCACGAACACGTGTCCCCTGCATCGGCAGGTGGACTCTCAACCACTGCGCCATCAAGGAAGCCCAGCTCATTTATTTTTAACACTGAATAATATTTCATTGTCTGGATGTACCAGAGTTTACTTATCTATTTACCTCCTGAAGGACATCTTGGTTGCCTCCACGGTTTGGCAATTAAGAATAAAGCTGCTCTTGGGCTTCAAGAATAAAGCTGCTCTTGAGCTTCCCTGGTGGCGCAGTTGTTGAGAGTCTGCTTGCCGATGCAGGGCACACGGGTTTGTGCCCTGGTCCGGGAGGATCCCACGTGCTGCAGAGTGGCTGGGCTCGTGAGCCGTGGCCGCTGGGCCTGCGCGTCCAGAGCCTGTGATCCGCAATGGGAGAAGCCACAACAGAGAGAGGCCCGCGTACTGCAAAAAAATAAATAAAAAAATAAAAAAAATAATAAAGCTGCATTTGTGTGCAGATTTTTGTGTGGACATAAGTTTTCAGCTTATTTTGGTAAATATCAAGAAGCAAAATTATTCAATTGTGTGATAAGAATATTTTAGTTTTATAAGAAACTGTCAAACTGTGTTCCAAAGTGGGTACCATTTTGCATCAGCAGTGACTCAGAGTTCCTATTGCTTTAAGTCACTGTCAGCATTTGGTATTGTCAGCGTTTTAGATTTTGGCCATTCTAATAGATGTGTAATGCTATCTCATTGTTGTTTTTTTTTTTTTTTTTTTTTTTTTGTGGTACGCGGGCCTCTAACTTTTGTGACCTCTCCCATTGGGGAGCACAGGCTCCAGACGCGCAGGCTCAGCGGCCATGGCTCACAGGCTCAGCCGCTCTGCAGCATGTGGGATCCTCCCGGATCGGGGCCCGAACCCATATCCCCTGCATCTGCAGGCGGACTCTCAACCACTGCGCCACCAGGGAAGCCCTCAATGTTGTTTTAATTTGCAATTCCCTAATCTTTTCATAAGCTTACTTGTCATCTATATATCTTCCTTAATGAGGAGGCTGTTCAGGACTTTTGCCTATTTTTAATTGTGTTGTTTCTTTTCTTATTGTAGTGTTTTAAGAGTTCTTTTTTATGTTTTGGATAACAGTCCTTTATCATTTGTGTCTATTGTAAACAATTTCTCTTAGTCCGTGGCTTGTCTCCTCCTTCTGTTGACCAGATACTTTTCTTCTGTAGAAATATTAGCTATACCTTTCAGGTGATTTGTGATATATTATTTATTTTATCCAACTTTAAAGACATCCTGTATTTTAGACAAGCAAAAAACATTTATAAGACTTTAAACATAGAGTTGATCCATGGTTTCTTGCCAGATAAATTTATATGCTAACTTGACTATTTCTAATATATTTTCTCAGTATTTTTTAGACATGTTCATTGTCTTGTTAGGCTTCAAGAGATATTTTGTAAGACACCCATCATTTCTTTCACACAGAACTTAAGAGTCAAATACATTAATTTTGACATTTAAAGTTTTTTATTTCAGATAACCAATGGTAAAACATATACTATATGCTGGGGGTATTCCAAGTATTTTATATGTCTTATTTCATTCAACCTTCAAAACTCTATGAGACAAGGACTGTTATTATTATCCCTATATTATGGATGAGGAAACCAGACAAAGAGAAAGTAACTTTCTGAAGGTTAGTGCCTGGGCAGCAAAAGTAATGTTCAGACTCCAGCACTATAGTCCAGAAACCTGGGCTGAGCTATTACATCCCATTATGGTAGGTCATGTTTCTCCTCTCTGCAACATTAAATCTGTGATTGTTCTTTGTTGGTAGTATCTCCTTCAGTTTCCTATCTTGTGGATTATTATTATTTTTTTAATCAGCAATTTTTTACAGTGATTAAATTTTGAGGAAAGAGCTGAGAAGGAAGATTAGGTTACTTCATAAATTGTAGAGCCAAAAGTTGAATGGATTTTTTTATAACTCTGTGATTGGAAAAAAAAACTATATTAGCTAATGACTCAGTTCTTGGGAATGATGTTAGGAATTTATTTTTAATCTCTACATTAAAGTATTATCATTTATTATTTCTGAAATAATTAAACAGCCAAAGAGTACAATTTGAGTAAAAGCAAAATTTTAAAATACATATGCTAAATGTTCTTTAATGGCTTCTTGGCTCATTTTATAATTGTTGTTACACTTCACTTAACATTTTTCTGGTCTTCCTTTAGTAATTAAGTACTTCTGGCTTTTCCATGCCATTTAAGTAATAGTTTTCACACCGTTTTTCATTAAGAAATTAACAAGAAAAAGTCATTCCTTTAATACAAGCAAATTATTTTTCAGACAGTTAACAGGAGTAGGATTACATCCTTCAGGAAATTTACGAGTAATTTTCCTATCCAGTGATAGAATAGATGAGAGGAGGGTTGCTGAAGTGTTTCCTAATCTTTCATCTTGTCACATTAGGATTCATTAGATGTCAAAATTCAAAATGCCTCCCATGAAGAAAATAAAATCACACGTTTCGATGGTCAGCTATTCAAGGAAGAGCAATGGGTGCAGAAACAGGAAACTCAGTTTGATGAGAAAATGGTTTGATTCACTGAAGTATAAATAAATCCAATGAAAATCTAAGGCCCCTACAGGATCGATATATAAATACCTAAAATTGTCTCCCTCACAGTACTCTGTAGTTAATATATCTGTAATACATATCCACTAGTGATTCATTAAATCAACAGATTAGTATATTCAGTGCTTACTAAGTGCAAGGTACTCTCTTATTTTGAGCCCAGAGAGACCAGGTACCAGTTTTATCCTGCAGTCTGGTGGGGAAAAGGAGAGAGACAAACAATAAGCAGATCATCAGTAAATGAATATAGTAATTTCAGTTAGTGATAAGTATGAGAAAATAAAACATGATGAATACAGAGGGACAGATGGCCAATTTAATACATAAAAATATTATTATTTATATTATTTATTCCATGTCTATACACATATATAGAACTAAAATACACAAATGTGTAAAATCTAGCTTAAGAAATAAAACATTTGAAGCCTCCATATACCTGCTGATCTCAACTTCTCCATTATCACCACCTCCGGAATTTGCCACCATTTTTAATTTTGTGTTTGTCGTTTGCTTAGTTTTCCTAATGATTTTACCACACACATATATACGATTGTCTAGTTTTCCATGCTTAAAGTGTTACAAAAATTAAATCATAGCTTTTTCTGTTTGTCTGCAACTAGCTTTTTTAGGTCTACATTTTGTTTCTGATATTCATCCATGCTGGTGCATATTTATGCATATTCAGTGCTATGTATAATATTCCAGTGTGTGAATTCATGACAGTGTATTTATCCATCCTGCTCTCTATTGACATTTGGATTTTTTTCAAGTTGTTTGTTCTCTTCTTGTTTGCTATTACAGCTAACATAGCTCTGATCACTTTTTTTAAAATCACTTTTTATCTGATGCATATGTGTTTCTCTATGGGTATGTACCTAGATATGGAATTTCTGTGTCACAGGGTAAGTTTGTGTTCACATTTTCTAGATACATTTTCTGTTCTTTCAAGTAGTACCTATGCACACTAGAAATGTGACTGTTTGAACACAGAATGTTCCACCCAAAGAGAATACAAGCAAAGGCCATAAGGTGGGATGAGCCTTGTTGTTCTAAGAAGAGAAAGAAAGGCCAAAAAGCTAAAACATAGCAAGAGGTCTAAAAGCTGGGAAACGGCTAGATCAGATGGAGCCTTTATGACCTTTGAAATAGTGATCAGGATAAGAACATGATTGTATGTACTACACTTAATTGTCAATAACCTTCAAATACATATACATTAATTTATATCAATAATATATGTTGATAATAAATATTAATGCATTATAATACACAGTTATGTATTACAAAATGTATAATACATGTCATTATGTAGAATAGAGATATAAAATAATTTATAATTTATAAGATAATAAAATTATATATATATATATATATATATATTATTTATAGACTGCTACAGACTACATAGAACAGGGAGACAATTGAAGCCACGGTTAGCCACTGGGAAATTTGTGTTTTACAAATACTCCAAGATCTGAAACCAAAGTGAAGAGAACCACAGAAGCTAAGGTGCGATGATTGATGTTTGGCCATAACTTTACAATTATACCTGCATCATAAGATGCAATTGCTTTCCCCCAAGATGTCACCTCTAATCATCTCTCTGCTCCAAATGGCCTCAGTGGTTGTGTAGCCTGGCTAAGAAGTAGCCAGCAGAGACTTGTATTAAGTTAAAATCTAGATTTCTTTATTCAGGGTGAACTTTGTGGCACTGATGGAGATGATTGGGGTCGAAAGCCTCTCTCCACAACACACCTGTCGGTGCAACCACAGAGAAATAGTTTAAGTATGAATTTATGGTCAGCTATCTGTTCACAAACAGGCCCTCTTACACGGAGGGTAGGGAGAAACTGAAGAAAAAGGCAGACCACTTCAGATTGGTAGATGGCAGATTTAATTAGCAAGGGAACTTCCTTACAAGGCTTGTCTTGGGCGGCCACAAGAAGAGTAGATCTTTATACCCCTCCTACCAGCATCTTAAAAGTGTATATAGATGCCTTACCTAGGTTCAGTCACGAATACCGTCCAGATGGTCTCAGTGACACATCACTGTCTCAAGGCTGCGCCCTTGAAAATGGCTCCCGCTGTGGGAACAGTGGGCAGGATGTACATTCCAAGGACAGGGAGGGGGTGAGGAGCCTCTAATTGCCCAGGTCCAGTTCTCAGGACAGGGCGGTCACATCCTCTCAATTACCTCCTCCAACAGTTATTTAAAGCTCCAGTGTGTTTATTTTTCTCCATCAGACACGAATTTAGGATCTGTTAACAAACCCTTCATAGCAGAAATTAATTACTGATTAAACAACATCTACAGAGCTGAATAAAGCAATGTTGCTTGATTAATTAATGTGTCTACCTTGTATTCATAGAAGATAGAAGGCGTGTAAGATAAAATAGACAAAATAGCTAAACAAAAAGACATTGAAGAAACATATTGCACTTTTTTTTAAATAAGGCATCAGTCTTAAATCTCTGACATTGCTGCTTGCATTTTGCAGCACATTGATTTTATTCTAATAACATTCTCTGTTTTAAAGTACAAAAAAATTCCCTGAAATCTAAGATACTACCATTATTTTTAGTTTGTAAAATTATAATACATTTTAGTAATTGTTTTGCCCTATAAAGCTAAAGGAACATAATGTATTTAAAAAGATGTTTAAATCTAAACTCCGTATCTACCTAAACTAGTAACACAATTTCATTAAATATTATCAGCTCTAACAGGTGGAGACAATATGCTCTAGTGCAGTGACTGTAAACTTTTTGACCAAATTTCCAGTAAGAGAATATTTTACATTATTCCTAGCATGTACACACATGTGTTTACACATGTATATACACACACACACAAATCTTATAACTGCATCAAAAGTTCTAGAATCAAAATTTACCACTAATATATACAGGTGCCAAAATATAACCTCTTCTATTAATCTATTCTATTCTATTCTATTCTACTCTCCTCTATTCTTTTTTTCCTTCTTTCCTTCTTCTTTCCAGTCTTTCTTTTTAAATTTTTTTTTCTTTCTTGTCTTTCTTTCACACTGTTGTAGTGGTTAAGAAACATGACTCTGAAATCAAACAAAAGTGGCCTCAAGACGACTTCACCACTTTCAGACCTTAGGGAAGTTATTTAATCTGTAGCTGTAAAATTTGGGTATACTTCATATGGATTTTGTGAGATTAAATGAAATAATGCATATAAAGGTATCAGTACTATTTTATAACCGGTAGTAATTGCTCAATAAATGTTAGGTATCAATAAAAGTGTTAATAGTTTGAATTTTAAATCAAACAAAATACTTTCAAATATTTGATGATAATTCAAATAAAATTTGTTGTTATACAATAGCTGACGTGAATCTGAATTACAAAAAGTGGGCCTTTAAAAAAGTAATCCGAAATCTATGGTATACTCTTTTCCTTAGTAGGGTTTACATAGAACAGGTTTATGAGAGAAAGAAAATCGGTTCATGGACACTGTGCTTTTACAAGGGTGAAAAACACCTTTTTAAGCAGAATTGAAAACTTTGTTTCTTCAAGACGTTTTATGGATATAGATACCCAGTGAACCTCCCTAATAGTTGACATTAGCTTTACCATTCATCCCCAGTTACAGAAACAGCATTCCAAATGTAGCCAGTATTTTTTATTCACACCAAACTACAACTAACACCATAGACTATTAAGTTGAACTGGGCTGCATGTAAGGACGTCATGAGTTGCTGTAAGTGTTCCCAGAGCCTGGAGAAGTCCTCTTTAGACCTAAGGAAGACAAGTCACGTGCAGTGGGACATGTGTGGAATCAGAGCGCAAGGGTGTCCCCTACAGGCCTACCGAGCTACAACAAGTCGTTGGCATAAGAAGTGTAGGCTCCCGGGCTTCCCTGGTGGCGCAGTGGTTGAGAGTCCGCCTGCCGATGCAGGGGACACGGGTTCGTGTCCCGGTCTGGGAGGATCCCACATGCCGCGGAGTGGCTGGGTCCGTGAGCCATGGCCGCTGAGCCTTGTGCGTCCGGAGCCTGTGCTCCGCAGCGGGAGAGGTCACGGCGGTGAGAGGCCCGCGTACCACAAAAAAAAAAAAAAGAAGTGTAGGCTCCCTGTTGCCAGCTCTTCTGATTCTTTTACAAAAGTGACTGAAAATCTAGATTTTTGTGTAATAGCTTCCTATTTCTAGATTCTGGCAAATACTCTTTAAAATATTACACACCGTGTGGGCAAAACAAAACACACTGCTAGCTGGATCTGGCCCATGAGGTACCAGTTTAGAGGCTGTGATATAATTCATCTTGAAGATTTATACTTGCTGAAACCAGAGGAAGGGAGGGTGTGGGAATTAATTAGACTATTGTGAATAAGAGTTTCTTAATATATTTGGAAAGACCTCCATTTCAAACACTGCATATGAATAATACATGATAATGACATGAATATTATTGTACTTTAAACATAAATGTACTACCACGTTAAAATAGCTTCTAAGTCCTCCTCTTGTTCTTAGCTGCAGAACAAATTTGCATGCCCCAATTACCAACATTCTGGTGTGCATTTAGCAGAAGAACACTTCTACAAAAGAATGTGTGTCATTCAGTGAAGAATGTGACATAACAGTGTTTCAAACTACTGAACTGTACAATGAATTTTTAATTTTGTCAGTGACAAACATCAACTATTCTCCAATTTGATTAAGGGGTATGGGTGTTTTCCCACTTTTGCACCCTTTTTTTAATTAACAAAAAAAGCCTTAGGAAAATGTGTCACTTATGCATATACTGTTTTTCTATTCAGTTTCACTAATTTAGATTTCAAAGTGACATAATATGTTCTGGACAATCTTACAGAAGCCATACATTAACTATAGAAGTTGTAGGGTAAAAGTAATGATTCCTAGATGGGAGGTATTTCCCCATTACTTACATATGCATAAATAAATAAATATAAATTTATGAAATTGTCCCCTAGTTAATTTGGAAATATATGACAAATTACCATGATCCAATAGCTACACTTACATGTTTTTCTCTACTTCCCACTCTCTTGTATATATTCCTTTAAATTCATTTTCAGTAAAATATAATTAATACTCAGCAGCATAACTGAATTTACTAGCAGTTAATTGTGTCCTCCCACTTATGTATATAGATCTTGATAATTCAGATACCATCTACACGTATACATGTATTCTAAGAAATCTTACATGTTATAAACCCAAGTAGGATTATTAAATAAGGGTCAAAGATATTAAGCTATTAAGAATTATTGAAGACTCTATAATAACTATTTGTGTGGTTTCAACCCTTCATTTATTCATCAAATATTTACTTAGCACCTGCTGTATGCTTGACTGAAGTATAAGTGTGAACAATACAGCAGTAAAGTTTTTATTACTTACACTACACATTTCCACAATTATATTATTCTGCTATTATAGACCTACCAAATGAAGTACAGGTTGCCATAGTATACCATCTGAAACATGTTGTAACAGTACATAAGCTCTTTCTGACATTTTTCCCTACTCATCTTGTATGTACACTAATAGAATACTTGTATTTGCAAGGACCTGGTGAATAATGACATTCTTAAGGTGTGATTTCATCCAGCAGTCATGACCTCATCTAGCTCTCATATTTTTATGTTTAATAAGAAGGAACACTTTTCAGATAACATTAAACCCTTCCCTAATTTCCACTAGGATTCAATTGGCCAGAAATGGATCACAGTGATGCCCTAGCCAGAACTATTGAGCAATCACCAGTAGCATCTGCCACAAACACTTATTGTAACCCAAATTTAACATCCTCTCTTAAATCTTCATCTTCCCTCATATGACTCCTCTGAAATATCTTCTTCTTCTGACATCTTCACCTGTTAAAAACCTACGTTTCAGTAGCCAACTGAAACTTATCCTGAAGTTTGCATACACCTCTCCTTCTCAAAGAGAAGAACTTCTGTATTTTGAACATTTAGTCTATCCCTATCTTCTTCTCTAATTTTTCTGCTTTGTTTAATAGTTATTAGCCTGTATATCTTCATTTGCATATCAAATAAACATCCTTGAATGTAAAGACAGTTAGGTTTTTATGGCTTTCAAACCTTTCATTACTTTCTTTAAATGATATAGGCGCTGAACAAATATTTGATAAACTGAATAAAATTCAAAAATTTTAACCCAAGAAATTCTAAAAATATTTGAAGTGATTTATATGTCAAAACCAGAACAACATATGATAGATAACAGGTCATTTGTCTTTAACAGCATTTTCCACATTGCAGGTACTCTCCTCTGCCTTTGAATACCCTGGGCCGTAGACATGTTTTCCCCAAGTCTGGAAACATTTCTACTGCTCACATAATTCCCTCTTTCTTTTCTAAGTGTACATCTAACAGAGCAGGGCTGTGATATCATATATTGGCAAGTGGTGGCCTTTACACATAGAAATCAACAAAAGCAATCTTCATTTTGAAACAGTGAGTTACATAAAAGAAGTTAATTCCTCACTTTCACTTATACAAGATTAGAAAAAGCTGTTTTTTATTTTATATATATATATAACGTTTTGCTGTCTATCTATTGATTATCAATTGATCTCTATGTGCTAATATTTAAAAATTTTACTTTTTACCTTCAGTACCTCCTGACAACCTCCACAGGTGTTTGAAATAGTTTCTCATGTTGAACACGCTGATTGTGTGCACAACCTTTCAAACATTCTTCTGACATCTCAGCCATAGTATGTGTGTGTTTGCATTTCTCTGGAATGTTGAATTGTCCTCAGGCCTCTAAGGTAGAACATATTTATGTTCCCAAATAAATTTCTCATAAGAACTGATCACAGACAGTTTAAGTTCCCATGAATCTCTAGAACATTTGTTCTTTGTAAACCTTTACATAGCCTTCAGAAAACAAGCACAACTTGGTACAAACCTATTCAGATCATTGTGTTCTGTTGATGGATTTCTTTGTGAGATCTAGTGCTAAAAAGTTTTTGCATCAAGGACTGAGTGGCTGATTTAGATGAAATATGCTGCCTGAAGCATTGTGTATTAAACGAGATCCAGATATTCCTAAAGTCTTTGAACAGAGTTCCTCTTATTCTCTTTAGCTGATTCCCACACTGCAAATGGACAAAAGATTTATTTCAAAAACCCATTTCCTAGTTAAAAGTTAGCTGAGAAAAAGAATATCTCATGAACATTTATTAGCATTTTTTGGACCTCATAATGTGAATAGAAAAAAAAATGGCTATGAAGGAAAGAATACACATACAAAAACATCTCTGTATATCAGTTCTCATATCAAAACTTTAAGAAAAGGCTTCAATCACAAACCATGTGCAAAAGCAGCCAACCAAAATAGGTCTGATTTTTTTTTTAATAAATTTATTTTATTTTATTTATTTATTTTTGGCTGCATTGGGTCTTCGTTGCTGCACGCGGACTTTCTATAGTTACGGTGAGAGTAGACGTGCGGGCTTCAGTAGTTGTGGCACGTGGGCTCAGCAGTTGTGGCTCATGGGCTCCAGAGTGCAGGCTCAGTAGTTGTGGCACACGGGCTTAGTTGCTCCGTGGCATGTGGAATCTTCCCGGCCCAGGGCTCAGACCCATGTCCCCTGCACTGGCAGGAGGATTCTTAACCACTGCACCACCAGGGAAGTCAGAAGTCTGATTTTTTTATTCTTGTGAATTGCAAAATACAATGGTGGGAAATAAAACTTATTAACTAAAATGCTAAACTACTTGAAGAAAAGTAGAACTAAACTTTTCATCTAGGCCTGCCCCAAATGTACCATATACTATTCAGATAGCAGAATGTACTTATAATATCTATCTATCTACCTACCTACCTACCTACCTACTTATCTATATTTCTATATATATAAATATATCATCTGAACCATATTTAGCATACTTAGGATTCTTCACCAGAAGGAAAGAACAGATGTTCTCAATTTCAATGAAACAATAAAATAATTTAAAGATGAATAGTATTTTGCTTACCAAATATTAGTTTTAAAGGACATATCATTTAGGCCTTCATATGTAGTATTCATTGAGGATCCAGAGAGTTCTCTCATATTATGGGAAAACTTTAAACAATTCTATAAACTATGAAATCCAGATAATTAATGTAACATGATGATCATAAACCATCTATTCCTATGTACCACCTGCTGTGAACACTGTCTATTATCGCTGGCATTAGCCAGTATTATCATTTTTAAAAGTTTATAAAATAATTTTACTCATCTGCTTATAAGTCTACTATAGTTTTTCATGCATTTAGAATAAAATGCAAATTCCTTGCCAGTCTCTATTAGTTTCTGTATGATCTAGCCCTTGCCTACCTTTCCAACTTTACCTCATTCTTTCATCTCTCTGTCTCACTACACTCCAGGCAGCCTGAAAACACCAGCTCACGTGTTTGTCTTCCACATGGGTAGCTAGGTTCTTCTGTTGGTGACTTCTCTATCTTCAAGTCTTAGTTTAAGTGGTCCTCCCTTGAAGAGGTTTATCTATAAAACGTTACTCTCTTACGTCTTCCCCAGCATGTCCTAGAACTTACCACAATTTATAATTTTGACAAATTATGACAGTTGTATTTTATAGGCCAGTGGTCAATGTAATGTGTGTACTTAATATAAGCAAGGTAACATTTCAAGAACAATTTTAAACTCAATTTCCCTCAGGTTTGAAAAAAATGTATAGGTAGACATGGTGATATTCACTTTCCCAAATGTATTTAAATTACCCATAGGGATAGATATATGTAGCATTTTGCTTACAGAGCAAATTATACTAAAACAGCATATAGTCTGGCTAGTCTTATCTTTTATCTTAGTTCCCCAACCAGGGATTGAACCCAGGCCCCCTACATCAGAAACGTTGAGTCCTAACTACTGAACAGCCAGGGAATTCCCATCTTTATCTACAATGTCAACTGTACAACTTAATAATTATATTCATATTTATACTTAATTTTTCATGATTTTAAAATAGCAAACATCTTTGAAATGCTTATGATTTTATTAAATTTAAATTGCATTGAAGTTGGCACATTATCACAGAACAAAACTACAATGTGTTGTATGATATATATATATTTTTAAATCAGCTGGTTTTAAATCAGCTGGTTAAATCAGCTGGTTCAAATCCTTTGAATCATAAGGATTTAAAATTTTTAAGTGAGTGCTGTTTATATTTTTACATTTATATGTTTATATATTTTTTATGGACTAGCATTTTCAATTACCAAATTTCAATTGACAAATGGTTATTTTTAAAGTTTTTTTTTTCTTAAACAGTACTAGATTATAATAGCTTACAATATTTGGGTCCAATCAAATTATCAATATAATTTGGATAAGAAATAATGGATGAATATGAATTTAATCACTTCATTTATAAATGCAGATAATGTGAGTGAATTCATCTGAATTTTGTCCCCTTAAAGCATCACCATTTTTCCAAACACTAGCCAATTCAAAATGGCTGTCCAGGGTTTTCTCTATTTGAGAAAACCCTGGATATCTTTGGCATTTATAGAAGAGTCACAACGTAGCCAAAATAAATGTAACTGTGATTCATTTCCATATGTGGTTAATGGCTTATGGCAAAATCTTGAAGGTCTTCACTGAATTCTATTAGGTTATCAGAGAATTAAGAAGGAGTCTAAAACTATCATTATTCTTTAAGATGGCATATTTTTCTGCTCAAAGCAGAAGTTAGCAGAAGGATCCTGGACAGAAAATGGATCTCAAAAGAGATAGTTTACACTTCATTTTATAAAGAACTTCAATATTAAACTGATTTTAAATAAATTTCTCTATTAGAGTGATAGTATAATACACTTTAAGATTCTACAAAGGAAAAATGAGATTGCACTTCTGTGGAATAAGTGGTGACTTTTCCAATTTAATTTAGAGCTCTCTGTCCTCAAGTAAATTGTTCTGTAGATGACATAAAGAAAGCTGTTTGATACTTTCTACACAGGAATTTTCAGATCTTTTATGAAGAAATATTACTACAAGGAATTTTACTGAACCAGAAAGTGTAAATGAAGGATCACTTATGAAATGTGTTGAGAGGAGGGCAAAATGTGAAATGCTGCTGAACTAAAATGAACCTTGTTTTGTCTTCAGGGCAGCCCTGACTTAATGAAATGCAGCTATGAGCAGAATAAATCAGACTTTGCACAGAAAATTGACAGTGAAAGCACTTAAAAAGAAACCACAATGTTCCCAAAATGGAATCTATATGTGTGTATATATTTGTGTATATATGCTTGTGTGTGTATATAAAAGATTTTCATTTTCCTTCCTGAATACATCTGATATATTTGAAACACTTTTGTTCCTCAGTTATTGAGAGATCAAAAGCCCATCATTTTAACATCAACTAGTGTAACTTGAATTTCTTTTTTTATTAAAAAAAACCCTTGCCCTTACGATGTCTTTTTTCAAAGACAAGACATTGGTGCTCTAGGTGGAGGCTGTTTACGTTTCTTTCTTTCAAGAGATGCTTGACAGCTGCTCCCTGGAGAGGCGTTTGGACTTTTTAAATTTTTATTAGACTATGGTATTTGAAATTTGGACAGTAGACATTAGCCTTTGAGTTGAGTGTTTGATGGTATGAATCTTTTAAGCCGTAGTACTGTGAGAGAAGATTTTAGAGATTTGCTACAGACCATTTCTCAGGGGACAATGAAGCATTTGTGAACAATATACTGTGAAAAAATGCTTGCAAAGTTTTCACTAGACAATATGGGAAAATTTTACAGGTATGTTTTCAGGTTTCAATGAGATGTCAAATAGCATAGCTACTAAGGGTGTAATGGATTTTTTTTTACCATTTAGTTCTGATTTTCAGACAAAAGAAATGTCTCCTTGGCTAGAGTTGTTTTATGTTACAGAAGTAGTATTGCAAATGAAAGTAAGCAAGAACATGCAAAGTGAATAATGAATTATCAAAATGAATTAAAAAAATAAGGGTGGCAAGAGCTGGAGTGTGTGTGTGTTCACATTTTTTTGTAATGTAAAGGAAACCTTGCATGGTTCTCAGAGAGCAAAGTAGATCTTAGTGAAATCCATTTTATGAACTTACAGAAAGAATGTTATTCCTTTAATTTTTTTCCTTACAATTGTTTCCATCTTCATTTGTAATCTAGCCTTTCCATGGTAACATAAAATGGCAGGAGGCCAAATTCAAGGCACATGTTGATTATTTTAAGTAGCATGGTACACAGGCTGTGAGAAGAAAATTCATCAGCTTTAACCAGCCAAGGCATAAAGAGCAATGGTAGAGGCTTTGGTAAAAAAAAAAAAAAAAAAAGTTGTGTTTCTTTAATAAAAACATCATGCTCTGCTTCTCTTCTCCTCGAAGGCCTATATGGGGTAAAGGCAGCTGAAGCATGCTGTGTGCTGGATAGTGGCTTTAGGAATACCATTTAAGCCAGTCAGCTGCCGTAATACTACAGTAAGCCTTTTTAACTAACAGCTATTTCCAGAATAGTTCATTTCTCTGGGCAATCTGTCCAGGAGATATTTCAATTAGGGTCAGCTGGACTTCCAAAAATATGTTCACCGTCTTGTGTGGTATCTTAGTCAGCTCAGACTGCCATAAGCAAATACCATGGACTGGGTGGATTAAACAACAGACGTTTATTTCTCATAGTTCTGGAGGCTGGGAAGTTCAAGATCAAGTTGCCAGCTGATTTGGTTCCCTGATGAGGGCCCCTTGTCAGCCACCTTCTCACTGGGTCACATTGTAGGGTGGGGGTGGGCAAAGTGTGAGGGAGAGAGAGAGAGAGAGACTGAGAGGGAGAGAGAGAGAGGAGGTATTTTGTATCTCTTCCTTAAAAGACACTACTTCCATCATGAGGGTCCGACCTTCACAACCTCATCTTACCTAATTATCTCCCAAAGGCCCCCATCTCCAAAGACCATCACCTTTGGGTTACGTCTTCAACACATGATTTGGGAGAAGGAACAACACAACTTAGTCCATAGCACCTGGTTTTCTTTTTGACCTATTTTGTTTTGTTTTGTTTTGTTTTGTTTTTGCGGTATGTGGGCCTCTCACTGTTGTGGCCTCTCCCGTTGCGGAGCACAGGCTCTGGACGCGCAGGCTCAGTGGCCATGGCTCATGGGCCCAGCCACTCCGCGGCATATGGGATCTTCCCGGACTGGGGCACGAACCCATGTCCCCTGCATCGGCAGGCGGACTCTCAACAACTGCACCACCAGGGAAGCCCTTGTTTTGTTTTTTTTAATGCTCCTAGTTTTCTGAATAAAAATGAGATGATCAAATTTGAATGGAATATTTAGAAATCCTTTTCATTCAATGGCTTCATATAATTAGTCATCTGTCAATGGGAAGAGTGAGTTTTTCCTATAAAATTATGTTATGTTAACATATAATGTATATGTTAAAATGATATACATTAAAGGTAATCATTTTAAGAATGATGTTAAGATATCATCTAACATAAAACATAAGAGGGTATCTCACTTAAGGAGGTCCTCATATTTAAGAGGTAAATATAACTTGTAATGTGCAGATTTAAAAATATGAAATTAATAATACTAACAAAGTCTGATTTTTGCACAAAATTTACAATTAATGCCAAAATTTAAAACAAGCATGTTGAGAAACACTCATGCGGAACAGTGTTTTTTGTATGGGTGTATATGTATCTCATAAGGTCAGGGGCTGGGGAGGTGGGAAGGGGGTGAGGGGAGCCAGGGCAGGATATATGTACTACAGTTTGAAAAAGCCATTAATCAAACTATCAAGGCTTACTTAATACAGACGTCAGGCTCATCATGTCTGAGCTCCTGAATTCCACCTTATAAGTCAATTTTCTTCATTCTTCAGGCCTTTCCTGTCACCTTCTATGTTAATCTAGACCATAGTAACAGCTGCTCACAACTCCTGGATGCCCTTATCTTTTTTTAGTCTTCCTTTCTAAAATCTTGTTTCTGAAGTCTTCACAACGTACATGAAAGATATAAAAATTTCCTTTCTGAGGGGTAGAGAAGAATTCCCTCCTGAGTAACCACTGGATCAACTCAGGTTAATAATAATAGCCAGGTTAATATTCATCCAGTATGCACTGGACACCATTTTATGTGTAGTAAAATATCTTGACTAGCTCCCTAGGGAACGGCCACAACAACAAAAGTAAGACTTCCTATTCTTTATCCACAGTTCTCTGAATTTATAACACTCTGAAAACCAGTATGAAATAAGATACTTGAGAGATTTTCATCCTTGGTGTCTGTACCTACCTGACTACAGTTAAATTTTGATCCATTTTTAGAACTGATAAGTATCACTCAACCACCAACCAACAAAAAACAAAACAAAAAAGGGCCAAATCCAAGGAAATAGCAATTTGAGGGTAGTTTTTAATTGAGAGAAACATTTTTAAAAATTCAGTTCTAAATATGCTAAGGCTCACATTGTATTCACTAAATACACCAACTCAATTTTATAAAGGCCAATTTATTCTGATTATACAGACAGGAAAGATAAGAAAGAGAAACAGGATCTAATGAACATCTGGGAGAGGAAAAGAGAAAGAAAGCTCAGTAGGGAAAGAGATTTTCTAAAAGAGGTGGAGAGGGAAGAAATATTTACAAAGAGAAGGTCACACAGAAGAGAAAAAATTTAGAGAGGCAGCAAGAGACAAGTTCTCTAGGCTATGAGGTTGCTGTGTTAATCAAGTTAGGCTTCCAGTCTGACTCTAGTTTATTTGTACTATAACCATCAAAGGAAGTGCTCACCTGTTATCCCTCTCCTTTGAAATTCCAATGAGCTTTTCAGCCGTTATCCACTAGACATTGCTCTTCAACTATTCTTATTATGCTTAACCTTAAGAAGGCATTTAACAAGATGCCATGACAGCCTCCACAGGGGATTGATTTCATTCTCTTAGATGCAGTGTTACAACCATAGCAATATCATTTCATAAGTACTTAGAATGGAACAGATGAAATCAATTTCTTGTGGGATTTTCTTTTTCATGCAAAGCATATATTCTGTTTATTCCCTGATTGTTAGCATGGATTCTTTTCCTTTCACCTAGCTCCAGAACCCCCAAATAGATACATGCACACACAAGCACAGGCTCTACAAACAGAATCCATTACTTGTTTTTCTTTTTCAACTTCTCTTCATAAATAATTTCAAACTTACAGAAGCGTCATAAGAATTATACAAAAAACTTCATCAAGATTTTTCAAATGTTAGTATTTTATCACATTGGCATTCTCTCTCTCATTTTTTATCTGAGCCATTTGTGAGAACATTGTAGACCTGTAGATCCTGATTGTCTCTTTCTCCCAAGTACTTCAGTATTTCCATCCCTCCAAAAAAAAAGGAAAGACAGAAGGAAAAATATTTTTTTTACATTTAATTATAGTAATCAGTTATTTAAATATTGTTTCTACTGGTAAAATTGTTTGGCCTCCTCCACCACTGTATACCTTATTTATAATAAAATCGAGGTTGAAGAACATCTTTTTAATATAACATTTGTTTTTCCACAAGAGGTTTACTTGATTTGCTGATATCTCATTTCTCCATATTCATTCTTATACTTTTGTGAAGTATTTTGGAGGAGATGACTGCAAAGCATAATACCTTAAGTGAACTTTTTTTTTTGCTTTTTTCTCTAAATATTTATCCCCATCTCCTTCCTAAACTTCATGCTTGACCCTACAAGTAGTGTGATGCTATCTCACTTCCAAACAGATCAATATAATATACACCTTTAACAATGGCATCTGAAGAACTGAAAATGGTTTATTTTGGGCAGTCAGTGTCAAATTCCAGAACAACAATTTTTGCACTTCTAACTTCACTGAAATCATGTCAACTTGGCTGTCTGTACATAAAGTTTTAGAGGATTAAGTTTGCTAATAAATGTAAAGCACTTAAGAAAAATGTTTGGCAGGTAGTAAGTTTTGTATGAGAGCTGCTATTATTACTTTTTAATATCAAATAATTCTTCAAAACTATTTTCGCTTCCTGTTATTTTCCTACTACTCTCCGTGATTATGTCATATTCTTAGCCACATAGGTTCAATTTCTTAGAGTGATCCTCAACTTTCTCTCTTGTTCTCCTGTCACTTCATTCCTACTTCTACCTCTAGGCAAACACATCTGATTATTTCTACTTTTGTAATTACATTTGTTCCTGATGTTACTGCCACCAGTCTGGGCCAAACCTCACCACATCATATGTCTGCTGTAGCATTAGTATCCCAGTTCCAACTCTTCCTCCCATCCAGTCTTTCTATACAACATTATCAGATTACCTTCTCCAGGTGATCTTCTTCCAAGGTCTTGGAAACACAACATCCTACCTCAGCCTCTTCACACCAAATACTCCTGCTCACTGCAATGTATTTCTCTTTTTATCTAGCCACTAAATGAGAATATTTGTGAATGTACTTTGTAGAATATAAAGTCCTATGTGGAATTTTATTGTTATGCTACATTTTAACTGAAATATCTCTGGGTTTTAATCAGTTGTTAGGAGAAAATTCTATTTAGTGTTATCTATAGTTCCATTCTTGAATCAATGTGACAACACGAGAAAACTGAAGATTAGTGTGTCTTTAAAGGGTTAACATAACTAAATGTCAATTGTAGTACTTCCTTTACATATATATTTTGTCACTTCTATTTTTATGGAACAAATAGTGACCAATTTTTAAACAACCTGATAATGTAGATTTTTGTGTTTTCTTTATCTTTCCCTTTTCCTATTCAGTTGAGTAAAGCACTGTGAAAGCAATTCCAAATCTGTGATGGAAAACTGTATGAATAATATTCATGCTCATGGATCATAGTTTAGAAATTCAATAACAACTAAAACAATTCACCTGAAAACTGTTACTCACTGGCAGATTTTCATATGTCAGAAGTAAAATATTTACTTAGGAAGGAAAATATTATCTTTTGGCTTCCACATAGTTTTAGGCAGTGTCTACCAGAAGCTTCTGGAGGAAATCAAAAAAGGGAAATATTTATTGAATATCTACTATGTGCTCAATAAATGTGTGTTTATGTGTGCTTGTATAAAAGTCATTTCAGAAAGAAGAGGTGTTACAACTGATACCACAGAAATGCAAAGGATCATAATAGACTACTATGAACAATTATATGCCAACAAATTGGACAATCTATAAGAAGTGGATAAATTCCTAGAAACATACAAGCTACCAGATTAAATCATGATGAAATAGAAAAGCTGAACAGACAAATTACTAGTAAGGAGATTGAATCAGTAATCAAAAACCTCCCAACAAACAAAAGTCCAGGACCATATGACTTCACTGGTGATTTCTAACAAACATTCAAAGAATAATTAATACAAATCCTTCTCAAGGTCTTCCAAAAAGTAGAAGAAGAGGGAAGTTCATTTTATGAGGCCAGTATTACCCTGATACCAAAATCAGACAAGTATATGACAGGAAAAGAAAATTATAGGTCACTATCCCTGATGAGCATAGATGCAAAAATCCTTAACAAAATATTAACAAGCTGAATTCAACAATATTTTAAAAGGATCATACATCATGATCAACTAAGATTTATTTGAGGGATGCAAGAATGATTCAACATCCACAAATTAGTCAATGTTATATACCATATAAACAAAATGAAGGATAAAAACACATATGATCATCTCAATACATGCAGAAAAAGAATTTGACAAAAACATCTATTTATAATAAAAACTCTCAATAAAGCAGGTATAGAGGGGACATACCTCAACATAAGAAAAGCCATTTATAACCAGCCCACCACATGACAGCATGCTCTACAATGAAAAGCATGTAGAGAGGAAAAACTCTTAGAACTAATAAAGGCATTCATAACGTTACAGGATACAAAACCAAAACCAAAAAATCTGTTGTGTTTCTATACACTGAAATAAAAAGAAATATCAGAAAGAGAAATTAAGAAAATAGTTCCATTTACAATTGCTTCAAAAATAATAAAATATCTTGGAATAAATTTAACCAAGGATGTGAAAGACCTGTATATTGAAAACTATAAGACATTGATGAAAGAAATTGAAGAATAAAAATATTCAAAAATAAATGAAAAAAATATTCCATGTTCATGGGATAGAAAATTTAATATTGTTAAAATGTCCATACTACCCAGAGCAATGTACAGAGTCAGTTCAATCCCTATCAAAATTTCAATTGCATTTTTCATAGAAATAGAACAAATAATCCTAAAATTTGTATGGAACTTCTAAAGACCTCAAATAGCCAAAGAAATCTTGAGAAAGAAAAATAAAGCTGAAAGCATTACACTTCCTGATTTCAAGCTATATTACAAAACTGTAGTAATCAAAGCAGTATGGTATCAGTGTAAAAACAGACACATAGATCAATGAAACAGAATAGAGACCCCAGAAATAAACCCACACATATATGGTCAATTAATATATGACAGAGGAGCCAAGAATATCCAACAGAGAAAGGACAGTCTCAAATAAATGGTGTTGGAAAAACTGGACAATGACATGCAAAATAATGAAACTTGACCATTGCCTTACACCATACACAAAAATTAACTCAAAATGGATTAAAAACTTGTACAGAGACTTGAAACCACAAACCTCCTAGAAGAAAACATAAGTGGTAATCTCCTTGACATAGGTCTTGGTGACAATTTTTTTTAATAGGATACCAAAAGCAGAAGCAAGAAAAGCAAAACTGTTAACCAACTGGGGATAATGCAAACTAAAAAGCTTCTGCACAACAAAGGAAACTATCAACAGAAAGAAAAAGCAACCTACTGAATGGGAGAAGTATTTGCAAAATATATATCAACAGATATCCAAATGGCTGATTTAAATATCCAAAAAATATAAAAATATATATAAATATCCAAAATATATAATAAAACTCAATAGCCAAAAAATAAAAAAAATGACAATCCAATTAAAAAGTTGACAGAATATCTGAATAGACATTTTTCCAAACAAGATATACAGGTGGCTAACAGGTAGACAGAAAGATGCTCAGCATCATTAATCATTAGGGAAATGCAAGTCAAAACCCTGATGAGATATCACCTCACACCTGTTAGAATAGCTATTATCTAAAAGATAAGAAATAACAAGTGTTGGTGAGGATGCGGAGAAAAGGATACCCTTGTGCACTATTAGTGGGAATGTAAATTGGTGCAGCCACTAGAGAAAATACTATAGGGGTTCCTCAAAAAATTAAAAACAGAACTACCATATGATCCAGCAATTCAACTTCTGGGTATTTATCTGAAGAAAACAGAAATATTAACTTGAAAAGATATATGCACCTATGCACCTCTATGTTCATTGCAGCAATCAAGATACAGAAACAACCTAAGTATCCATCAATAAATGAATGGATAAAGAAATTGTGAGATATATAATATATATATATATATATATATATATATATATTATTCAGCCATAAAAAGGAATGAAATCTTGTCATTTGCAACAACATGGTTGGCCCTCAAAAGCATTATGCTAAGTGAAGTAAGTCAGAAGACAGAAAAACAAATACCACATACCATATGATCTCTCCTACAATTAAATGTAAAAAACAAAAACAAGATCATAGATACAGAGAAAGGATTGCTTGTTGCCAGTAGTAAGGGGTGGGGAGTAGAAGAAATGAGTGAACTGTTCCTTATTTGTTTGTTTGTTAGTTTAAATCAACTGAAAAAAAGCGCTAAACTTAATTTTACCCCAAAGTTCTTTGGTGGAAAAATATGAGAGAACAATGCCAAAAATAAGGTTCAATTAAATGTTTCACTTCATTGACAAATTTCTGCAGTGAATATAATCAATATATTAGTTACAGGTTGATTAAGAAGTAATATTAACTTCTAACAAGTATTAGCCAATTTTTATTATAGTCACCATTTAATTGGTAAATACTTAGCAACTACTCCTCTCTGTACATAATTAAGTTTTAATATAATTTTTAAAGTAAAGTATTATAAGGTAAGTTTTTGTTATTGAATTGACATTATTTAGAATCCAGAAAACTTGTGGGAAAAGAGCATAGTATCTACTGAAGTTACTTTTTTTCTACTTAGGAACTTTGTGCAAAAAACTGAAGAGCTAAATAATAAAGAAATATAATATTAATTTCAGCACTGTGCATACTGCTTAGAAATTTCAACTATCTTGATTGTAGTAAGATCTTAAGTAAATAGGCCTAATTTTCTGATGAACAGATTTCTAAACCACAGAAAGAGATTTTCATTTTGAATTTTAAAAAATAAGCTTATACATTTTAATTGTTTTTATTTTTATTATAGTATATTTTTCTTTGCATTGATCAAGTGCTTGGCTTTAAAATAACAATCTATTAAGAAGAGTTGATTGCCATTGAATATATGTACCTTTACATAAAATAGTTTGAGGCACATGAGGAATATGCCAGGCTCAATTTCCCTCCATATGTCACATTTCAACAATACAAAGACACGTTTCCCCCTATATTTTGACTCATTTCTAAGAGTTGATGTCACCTTACAATCACTATGAGCCAGACAGCAGTTTTGACGTGATTGTCATTGACTGGGATGTGATTACTTGGCCATAACTGTTTATACTGTTGTAATTTCAGTTGAGTTATATGTGTTATAGCAGATACACAAGTGGACTTTAATTATTATTTAAAGTCTTCCACAATAAAAAATGAAAGCATATTACTAGTATTTAAAAATAAATGAAGAAACACCAGAGGCATCAAAAAATGGTGAATTCTTATTAAGTTATAATGAAAAACAGTGATATCCTATGCTACCCAATAGTACTTTTAAGGGAAATTAAGGAATGACTGATTTATCACTTCCCCTCTGACTATATGCACAGGATGTCAAGTATTCCTTCTACTGTTGAGAAGTTCAGGATGTTTACTAGCCACTGACCAAGATTCACTATGTGTTTAGGGAGACTTTGAGTGTTAAATACGGGAAGTTTCCAAATTTTCTTCATTTCTGTTCTCCATAAAATTTCTTGAGCCTGTTGATTAATATTAGCACAAATACAAACCTGAGATATTTTCATTTCTATGGGCTCTTTTGTGTTACAGTTTCAAATAAAAGAAAGTAATGCTATACTGTACCAATTATTAAAAAGCACTGGAGCTCTAATTGTCTTTTTTAATTTTCCTTAATTTTCCTTCTTTAATTTTCCTTGTTTCCTAATAAACAAGGCCTACAGATTAGACCAGAAGTTCTCAATTTTTTTCTGCCACATTATAAACCGCGGAAAACACTCCCACAAATATTGCCGATTTTGACAAAACACCAAAAATATTTCGTAAAATAAAAGGCTGTGTCAGTGTGACTCAAGATTTTCATCATTATGAGCCTCAGCTTCCATCTGCTTCCACAAAATCAAGAATTCCAGGGTTGGAAGGGCTTAGAGGACTGATCCAAATCTACATCCAATACAGGAATCTTCCAGCATGTAGTTCAACAATTACCTCGGTAGTCCTGTAAAAAAGCAGCAGAACCTATTTCAGGACAATGTAGTATCTAAATTGAGGAAAAATCTGTCCCCCCAGTATCTCATACTATGTGTTCTAGCTATGACTTTTGAGAAATATAAACATGATTACCCTGTACCCCTCACCCACAAATAGAAATTAGAACTCTCATGTTCTTTTTAGAGCTTTTTCCCCCCCATTCTCCTGGCTCTATGTAGTCAATTTTTCTGTGCCTTACTAACATGAGATGGCTTCCAGACTCTGACATCATTCTTTAGTTTGTCAAAATGAAACATCCAGATCCACACCAAGTAATCCAGGTATGGATTGAGTTTGACAGGACTATAAACTCTAATCAAAAGCTGTTCCCATTTCGTTAACTTCCAGAGCAGCTGCTTCATAGTTTTTCATTCATTAAGAAAGTAATCTATAAGACAAATATTTTTGTTCTGCTTTTTAATATCAACTGTTATCAACTGAATTATGTCCAGTTCTGTATCGCATGATTGGTTTATTGAATTTACTCAAGATTTTGTATGCATTCTTCTAAATTTTACTTCATTATTTTCCAAATAAACAATTGGATTGTCCTCAATGATAAAATTGCTATGGATCCTGATTAGGGATTTGCACTAAGAAACATGACGAGTTTAAAGCATTCTAATGGCTCTTCTGCCATCTTGTGAATATGCAAACTCTCCATGGGTTAACATTGAGGATGTTACAATAGCCTATAATTCAAGGCAGAGGCATCTGATTACATGAGGATGAGGGAAAGGAAAGAAAATAAATCACTTTAATTCTTCACCTGTTCTTTGTCAGGCACAGGATTAGGTATATGAATTATCACTTTTTATTGACACCCAATCCTAAGAGGAAGATATATACAGATCTATTCTCTTTGTACTCTACCACACTGGTTTTAAAATCCAGAGACTTAGATTTACATCTTTTCCCCACCATTTGCTAGCCATGTGTTTTAAGAAAGTTCCTTGAATCTACATTTTATAGTGGAGAACAGATGAGATTAAACCTTACAAAGAGAATTCTCATTAAGTGCTATTTGTATTAAGATTATTACTAACTACAGGACACTACTATCTACTAGACTAGAATATTTTCTAGATAGGACTGGGGATAATACCAACCTTCTTCCGAAGGTTAGGAAGTTAATTTTTTTCTTTTTCCTTCTTTCACGAGATCATCATTCACTACCCATAGTTATTTCTAAGCTCTCTAATCAAACTTATGTTGTTTCTTTAATATATAACGTGAATTTCCATATGAATCAGAACCTAGAAAACTTTGTTTTCTTTTTTGTGATAACTTTAAGTTTTGTTCAATTTGTCCATCAACATTTCTCACCTCCTATAACCTTTAATAATATCTTTTGAGATTGAAAAATAAAATCCAAACGGTGCTTTTCCTGGAATCTTTACTTCTTTCAAAGCTACTTTGCTTTTGTGCCCCAGTAATGGTGTATTACAGAGCAGAGCGGCAGGTGGATGATCCACTGCTGTAATCCATCAGCAGGGCTCCCTGGCTCCATGATGGATTATTGTATTACATCATCAGCCCAGAGGCTGACAGAAAAGAAAGTGCTTCAGACAGGCCTCTTTCATAAATTGTTTTAGTCCTAATGAAAGAAATAATGGTTTGAAAGGGTATAGATGAGTAGGAAAATTCACTATACCTTCCAGCTCTAGTTTGAATTATATCCACGTGAGAGTAGCCACCAAAGTTTTCTAGCTCGCAAGATGGAATTTTCTTTTTGTTTTAAAATGATGATACCAGATAATGTGCATAACAGTGACCACCATATTCAGCAACATCTTGAAGAGACTTTGGATCATCTGAATTAAGGAAAAGATTTAAGTAATATCAGAATAGGTTTTATAATACGTGAACTTTGGTTCTTCAGTAATGTATTATATATGTATGCTATTGCTCTATTAACCCAAATGTTTAATTAACTACTTTCTGCATTTTGGATCCTTATTGGGTAACAGATTTGTCACTAAACTTAAATATATCTGTTTACATATTTATCCATGAAAAACGTGAAACAAAAATTTGCATTCTTATTAAGGAAAAGCAATCATGAGTCCTGTTATCCATTTACTTGACACTTGACATTTAGTAGCTTTTAATAAGTTTGTTGGAAGAATAGGTAGACAATTATATGATTAAATCTCTAAGTTAATTTCTTTCTTTTTCTAAAGAAATCAGTTTGAAAAATATAGTAACATCATGTTTTTTAGAATAATAAAGTCAAATGTTTTTGCAAGCAAATTCAATAAATATACAACTCTATGAAAAATAATTTAAAATCAGATGTCTCTTATTGATTGTCATTAGAGAGTTGTATGAAAAACATGAACTTTGCAAGAGTTAATGTGTATTTTAATTTGCCTACGCTGCTCTATTTTGTTCCTAAATTAAATAGCATCATGAACAAAATGAGTTTTAGGACAAAGTCTGTTATATCTCTTATCCTGAATATGCCCCCCTCTGCATCATTTTCCAACTGTAGGATTTGCTCATTAAAAATAAATAGCGGCACACTATGCTATGGGCAAAGAGAACACTGATTTGGAATATAAGCTTGTAAACTAGTTTTGACCCTTTTCTAATAACTCATTTAATATTTTAAAGAGATCTTTTATGTTGAAAAACTAAAGTCTTTAATTTTCTTCTAAGGCCACTAATAAAATTGGGTAAAGTGAATTCATAAGCATTTTTCAGAGCTCTCATAATACCACTACCTCAAATCATATTTTACTTCACGATTTTGAATTTTCAGGTATGACATTACTACCAATCTTGAAACATTTAGTTACATCAATTGACTTCTTCTTTCATAGTCCCAGGACTCTCCTTGTCACCAATTTGCTCACCTCTCATTCCAAGTTTTGTGGCCTTGAGAAGCTCACATTCCACATGTCAGGGTCACCAGCTTGGGTGACAGTAAGTCAAATCTGTCATTCTTCTCCCAAACTTTTATTTCTATGCCAAATTATTCATCAATCTGATCAATATAATAACATCTTCCTAATTTACTTTCTAGACTCCAAATTCTAATGTAATCCTTAGATAGGGTTTAAACTTGGATATTTGGATCTTTGGATGTCAAGAGTTTTCCCAAGGCTTTCTCTATTATGCCAAATATCTCTTTTCAAAGCTCTTCTGATCTTTAAAATACCCACCCACTACTTTAGTGACATGGATATTGCATGGAAGATTATCATTAAAATTCCACTCCCAGAACCCTGTGGTATCTACTAACCCCTCTACCTCACATGTGCAGAAGGTATTAGCGTTTATAAAGTGCTTCAATACTTAATTATCTTAAATTATTTGTGAGGGACTACAAATCTTCTTCACCATTTTCAGAGTGAGGAAAACGAGACTCAGAGGAGGTTAAAAGACTTGCCCAAAGTAATGCAATCCTAGTACAATAAAGAGCTGCACCAATCATGGGTGGCTCCATGCTAGAGATATTATAATGCATTCTGAACAACTCTGCCATGCTTATCACTGGAGTGATTGCCAATGAAAAATCTTTGTAATATTTCTCTTTTCCCACCTGTGGTGAAAATATTAGATTTGTCTTTCCCATTCACCACACTCAGCATATGTTTTCTGTATTAAAACCACATCCACATCCACAAACAGGTCAAGGAATACATTATCAAGAGGGTTTTGTACTTAACACACATCCATGAGCTCTGTTTTGGGGTCAAATTTCTGGCTCTGAAATCAGTTTTGTTGAATATTGTATTTTACGATGTAGTTTACAAGTCATGTTAGGAAATAGGAAAATGAAATTGTATATTTTTAAGTGCAAAATACCCTTCACCTTTTATCTTACAGTACCCTAGTAAAGACTCATTAAATATATTTATATCAAGTAAATATAGAAAACAGTCAAATAGGAATTTTCCTAATTCTGTTACCTACACAAACCATTCAGAATTTTTACAATAAAATTTTTCAAACTATGTTTAAAACTGTCTTAAGTTAACTCTAGTTGTACACAGATATAAATAAGATAAATCACTAGAGGCATTTTAAAATTTCCAACTATGGTGTATGGAAAAACAGGACTTTGCGTTTATAGTAAACAGCTTTTCTGCAGGCCATCAGCTTTAAGATCCCTTTCTTTACTGAACAGACTGCCTCCTTGGGAAGGAGAAAGCCATAGCAGCTTAGTATTCTGAATTTTTTTTTTTTTAGAAAGATTGTAAATTGTTTTGCCTGTTCAAGTACAAAATAGTGAAGGAACAGTGAATAATGACTTTGTGATATAGATTGGCTATCCAAAGGGAAAAGAACAGAGGTCAGTAACATCATTTTAATTGGACCTAAAAATCAAAAGCATACATCTTTAAATGCGAGTGTGCACATGCAATTATTCAGACACTCATGCACACTCACAGTTAATATCATTTGGCCATAATTTATATGCATAACATACAGACAGAAAGGAGAGTTCCTAATAATGTGTATGTCTTGCCTCAACTGAAAGTTGCCTTAGTTTTGATGACTCAAAATTAATCCATGCAATCTTTTAACTGCTCAGTGCTAAATTTTATGGAACACATCAAATAAAGAGTTATCTAGTCAACCCTAGAGTAGGAGGTTTTTACAACTTGACAAGCTATAAATATTTAATTTGAAATGATGCTATTGGACATCATAGAAATAATTTAGAAAAGTATACTCTTGTAATTTAACTGTGCGCTATAACGAAAATTTGGAAATTATTTCAGAATTTTTGGTTATATAGACACTCTACTTCAATAACAAAAATATTCATGGAAAAGATTTGGAAGGAAATGTATCAATTCATTATTTTTCTCCAACTGAGGGTATTGTGGGTGATTTTTTCCTACTTTTTACATTTCATTTCTCCCCAGTTTCCTACAGTACATATTTTATAGTTTTTGGTTTTAAAAAGCTACTTTAAAAATAAATGAGTATACAATTTTAATATCTACTGAGAAACATTTATTTATATTATGATTAGGAGTGGCCATATTGACTGGTGATAAATTCTCTTTGACTCTTTTGTTCATAAGCTCCATTATTGATTTTATATATATATATATATATATATATATATATATATATATATATATACACACTATATGTGATAAATATGAAGAAATAACTAAGTACAAGGCACTGTCTTCAGCAAGGGAAAACATTACTGAAATTTATGGAACACAATTCTTTTCAGTTTTATAGTTAAGGACTAATCATTTGGATATCAAGTAAGAGATGGTTCTTTTATTAACAAGTCTCAATATTTTAAAAGTGCAAGATTTTTAATTTAATATACTTCCATACAGTCAAAATATCATTTACTCATAACTTTTCATTGTGTTATATTCCTGAGAAATATTAGTCTAGAGAGTAGAAGTAAAAGCATAGTCACAATTAATAAACTTTTGCTTTATTCTTTATGTTGCAATCAGTCTTTAACTGTGACATAATGACATTTCAGACAACAACACTACTCGGTGAGGTATTTGGCTCATCCTGGGAAAGTAGAAGAGTAAAGTGAGGAGAACACAGGCTCCAGAGTCAGGCCCAAGATGAATTCTATGCTCTGGCACACACTAGTTTCATGAATTCGGGCAAGTTCTTTAATCTCCCTCTGCCTCAGTTTTCTCATCTGAAAAATAGGTATAAAAGAAGGTAATGGGCTTAATAGTGCCTGACGTGGTAGGAAATTCATGATGAAGATTAACAATTATTATAGTCATTAGTGACTTCTACCAATTATGGTTGTTGATAAAGGAAGCTCTACATACTATGTAAGGTATTAACAAATTATTTATAAAGCAGGCAGTACATTATTTGTTTTATATTTGCCACTTAAAGTGCTATCTCTGTACTCACAAGAATAAGTGGAAAGAAGAATAAACTACCTAGCTAATCTAGGGCAAAAGATTTTTCCCTTGGTTTATTCAGATAACTGACCCCTGAAGTATACTTTCTTTTTTTACTTGAATTATAGTTATAATATTCTCCATTCTCCACACAATGTGTGTAGTCAGCCTAGCTGTTATTCAGTAGACCTGTTCCAATGTCTACTATGATTGATTTATTTAGAAATACCACCAGGCCAAAATGAGAATGAAAATAAATGGAACAGATCACAACATTGTAAAACAATTATACTCCAATAAAGATGTAAAAAAATAAATAAATACATAAAATTTATTATTTTTAATCCTAAAAGAAGAAAAGAAATGAAATGGAACAGGTGAAAGTGCCCTGATGCAAGCAAGAGCTACAAATTGAGGTTAAGAGTAATTGCTTTGGCTTAATCGTTATTTGTAATCTTAGAACAAATGCAAATCTTCCATTGAGAGCAATAAATCCGGTGCTTAAAGTAGAAGATGAGTATTTCACTGCCTAGCAATGGGAAGCCATAGCTGAATGATAAATGCAGCTACGTAAAAATTTCCTCAGTTCCTTCAACTGAACTGATAATGCAGGGGATATGGTGGACACAGAAATACCTCAGAAAATGAATATCGAGGTATGATTTATTTGCTCTATGTATTTTCTTTTTCCAAGACACTTTATAAAAACTTTATTTTTGTACTTACAAACTCTTCATGTGCTCTTTCTCAAAAATACTTTATATTTATCCTGAGTCTGGCTTTCATAAAGCCTGATGTGCTTTTTGTGGTTATGAGTCTTCACACCTTCACCACTGAAGTAGATGATAAGGTGAAGTTATTATCTTTATTTTAAAGAGATGAGAATAGAAATATTGAGAAGTTCAGTGACTTTCCCAAGGTTATAAAACAATTCTGTAATAGATCTGGGGAGAGTATAAAGTATATGCAATTCAAACTCATTTCAACTACCATATCATTGTTTTTCAGATTATTTTTTAAAGTCAGTAGGTTATTATTAGTAGTGAAATTATGATAACCATAGTGATAAACTAAAGGTTGTCATAGATTCCTCAAATATTCAACAAATACAGGGCCAAGATTATGATATAAGAAATACCGTATTTATTTTAAAATAAATTGCTTGCCTCATAAGAGAATAGTATTTTAAACTATTAAAGCTTAGATAGGATGATATTGAGTTTTTGGCTATATATCAGTTACCTTGTTGTCTTCATTATGAAGAATAAATGAGATTCTAAGGTTTATGTGTACCTACAAGATTATTTAGAAACATAAGTTGCAGAAAAGACTTGGGTAGGTAAAGTTGAATATGGGTATTTGAGAAAGTGATGGGTGCAGTGGGAGAGAAAATATATTGCAGTGTTGCAATAGAATAATGAAAAACATCAGTATTCAGACAGTTTCTGCTGTATACATAGTCAGGGTCAAGTATCAAGTAGATTGTTTTAGTCTCCTCGACTGAGATCATGCCACCTTAAGATTATTTGTTAGATGTTGGCAAGAAGAAAGGTTAGTATGGTATAAATGTACTTTAAACTTAAAACATTTATTTTGTTGATTTTTAAAGAATACCGTGTCAACCCTTGAAAGGAAGGAGGGCAATGCAGAGTCTGTGGCAAAAGCAGAGTAGTTACACTGCTTTAGACAAATGGGTATGTTTCAACTCTAGTGAGATGGAACAATTCTGGGGGTTATTACCCGAAGACTGCTATCCAAAAGTGATCTCAGCTTTCTCACAAGATCCTTAATAGTTTAAGAAGAGAATTTTAATTTGAAATCCATTTCTAAGGGGCAACACCCACAAGGCCACCCTCTGACACCTTCTTATAATGTGTGACCTCCTCCTGTAGAAGTCACCTAGTGAAGTTTTTATCTGCACTCATAGTTAATCACTTATGATGTTCTGGATTGGGAGGGACATTCTTTCCAAAACAGTGACAGAATTATAACAATATAATCCCAAGTTGATTCAGTGAGATCATCTATTTTCCTTTAATAAAATAAAATAAAAGAGCTGTCAAGAACCATTTATGCCCCCTGCCACCATTTCTATATGAAAAGAACGCAGCCCCTTTCTTTCAATTTAAGTAAGGAGGCAAAAAAGTCAAAGAAGAGTTAGAGATGAAAGAAAAATTAATCACAATGCAAAAGTGAGAGTGCCTTTTACCATACATTAGGGAGATGAGAGTAAAATATCAAGGACACTAGTATCGCGGGCAATCATTCCCTCACAAGAAGAAACCACCAGTAACTGAAGGAAAGTTTGCAGCTTTATCACTCTTTCTTTCTCTTTCCTTACAATGTGTTGTCCAATTTTCGTGAGAATTTGACCTAGCTGAATGGTTGCATTTAGCTAACAAAGAAAATTAACAAGTGCAAGTTTATTTTTGAACTGTTTATAGAGAAATGTCATGCCATTATAGCAAAAGCAGATGTGGCGGTCAGAAATATTTTACAGGGTACAAATGGCTTTAATGAAGGGGCAAAGGTGTTAGTCCTTTGCCCCTTAAAGCCTATTGTTAAGTTACTGATGATTTATACATATAAAGCAAATGTGGGAAAAGCTCACTTTTAATTTTATTCCTGTAAAGATGGTAAATCTCACCTTCATCAATTATCTGCCTCATTCAATAATTAAGAATCTAGTTAATTTGTCTGAGATAATACATCTACTCTCTGAGTGCCTACTCTGTACCAAGCATGATGTCAATGACTGTGATGTTTATAAAAATAAATAAGAAAATATTCCTTACTTCCTGGAGATCATAAGCAAGTAGAAGATTCAGACTATAAGAAAGAGAAAGCCTATGAATTTTGAGGTACAAAAAACTTGGGAACTATGGAAAAGGGAGAAAGAATATGATTTAACTTCTTTTTTTAAAAAAAGAGGTATTTAAATGGTTTTGAAAGATCAGCAAGAGTCTAACAAGAGATTGGCTTGCAGAGAAAACAAATTTATATTTGATTTATTTCCTTGCAGATGAGGAGCAAGGATATCACTAAGTTGCCGTGTTTTTCATGTGAGAGACATGGTTTGCAAGAAATTACTGTGTACCTTGATCTGTAATAACCAGATGAGTGATACTTCATAACATTATTTACCTGTATTTTTCAATATAGCAAACCTCCTCTTGACACAGCATACTGCTGCCACATGGAACAACATAAATTTACTGAATAAACCCTCTGTGCTCACTCTCTCGCAGCCCTTCTCTGCATGGTTTCCTTTGTGTTCTGGGAGTCCACACCACCCTCCCATCTTATCCACTGAACATATGCACATATACCTGGCTATTTATTAGGTCTTGATGGCTCATTGGGGAAGTCCCCTCTTCTGAGAAGCATTTTCTGAAATCATGCATCCCAAATCGAGATTAAATATTCCTCCTCAGGGCCACCAGCCCATTGCTGTTACCTTTATCATAGCGCTTACTTCATTCTATTTCAGTTGTCAGTTTGTTTTTCTGTCTCCTCCGCTGGACTGTAAATTCCTTGAGGGCAAAGACCAAATAATATAGGATAAGCCTTTTTATCTACAACACCTAGAAAAGAACCTGCCTTCTGGAAGGCACCGACTCAATAACTATTTGTTGACTGGGAAAAATACAAATAGAAAAATGTAGAAAGAATGGCTCTGAATAAACTTGGGATCTCATCCAGTCTTCAGTTGGCCAATAAAATCAGCAAGTGATTATATTCACCTCACCATAGGTCTTGTACTTCCTCTCACCTTCACTTTTCATATCTGTAATTAGCAGAACCTACCAATGTTTCCTTCAAAATATTTCTTTTCCCTTATCTCTATTAACATTGCCCTAATTCAGTACCTCATTTTTCACCTGGACAATATTGCAATAACCTCTTAACTGGTCTCCCAGTTGCAATAAATGTCTATTAAATAGAAATGGCTGAATTGTTTAAAGTAACCCTCTTATTCTGAAAATAAATCAACCAGCAAATACCTGCTACCCACCAACAATATGCCCTGTTATGTGCTCTGGGGGAGTCAGAAGAAGCAGAGCATAGAAACTGCCACTCTACTCCCAAAACACTGTCATGTGGGCATGGAGAACCGTAAGAAAGTGCTTCTTAAAGTGCGTCATGCATGCAAATCACTTGGAGGTCTTACTGAAATACAGATTCGGTAGGTCTTGGGTGATGCCTGAGATTTTGCATTTCCAATAAGTTGCCAGGTGATGCTGGTGTCGCTGACCTGTGCACCATCCTTTCAGTAGAAAGACAGTAAAACCCATTAAGTGACTTAGGGTGGCCTTACAATGAAGATTCTAAGGGCAGGCAGAGTTCAGAGGCAGCAGGAGATAGAATGAGAAAGTCTCCAGGTTGAGAGAAGAATGTAAGCTGATAAGATGCAAGTCTGTGCCCTATTCCAATCTTTTTTTTTTTTTTTTTTTTTTTTTTTTTTTTTTTTTGCGGTACGCAGGCCCCTCACTGTTGTGGCCTCTCCCGTTGCGGAGCACAGGCCCTGGACGCGCAGGCTCAATGGCCATGGCTCACGGACCCAGCCGCTCCGCGGCATGTGGGATCTTCCCGGGCCGGGGCACGAACCCGCGTCCCCTGCATCAGCAGGCGGACTCTCAACCACTGCGCCAACAGGGAAGTCCTCCAATCAGTTTTTGACTTGGCTCACTTCTCATCTCCTCTTTAAAGCCAGTGAATATGCGCAGCACGCCTTCTCTTCTTCCCAACTCCATTCTTATCTGTCCTCTAAAGTACACTCAGAAAGATCTTTATAAAATCCAAATCTGATGTTGCCACTTGTAGGCTTAAAGCCCTGTAGTGTCTTCCCATCACCTGCCATATAAATTCCAGACTTGAAGATCTGTCCCCCAGGAGCAGTGCCCAGCTCTCTAGCCTCACTTTCCACCACACCACACGTAACCTGTGTTTGCCAGCCTTTACCTCATGCTTTCTTACCTCTGCTTTTCACAGGCTGCTGCCTTTGTCCGGAAAGCCCTGCCCCATTGTCTATCCTGTCTGTCTTGCAAGGCAGAATTAGGTATCTCAGTGCCCCTTTTAGTTCCACAGCACAGAACACATGATTGCATTCTGTTTATTTCCACTGATGCCATTGCTCCCATATGAGCCTCTATTTGGAAGGATCTGAATCTCATCTTTCTTTGCATTTTCTACCTATAAGACTTTGTTCAAAATAACGAAGGTGCTTCAATAACCATTGACTAAGAGAATGAATGAATGAATAAATCCCAACTAGTTATTTATTTAAATACCTTCACTTACTAAAAAATAATTTATAACAGCACTAATAAACAAAACCAATACATACTGAGATGAGTTTTCAATATATGGAGGAAGAAAATGTTGGGGTGAAAGGGGAGGAGAAAGAAGGTAGAGGAGGGAAATTCTAGGACACCCTGCAACAGGAGACGGAGGACAGATATTTGTCACTTACACTTGTCTCTGCTCTCCTGCACATGCACACACACACTCACACATGCACAGGACATTCGTAATTTAAGCTGCCCTAAAAAACCCTACCAAATCTGAGCTCATCTCCAGAAATCAGTAGAAAAGGCAGGAAAGTGTGTAAATACTCCTTATTTTCAGGTCACTTATTATTTGCCTAAGTCCTGGAAGTCGTGTCTCAGATATTGGATTGAACTGAAATGAGGGTCTCATGGTGAGAACAGTCAATGTTCCCCTTATTTACAGAAGACATGGCTGGGCTTATAGACAACATATATGAATTATTATTTTTCAGTTGAAAGCGAAGCTCAACCTTGAATGTTAGGGAGCAATTCAAAGAGGATCCTGAATAAAAATAAATCATGCCTCATAGCAACGCCTGAGAAAGCCACATAAATGATCACGTTTAGACCACCTCTCAATAGAAAAATATAAAAGTCAAAAATATTAGATATAGTGATAAGCAGTCAAACAGATGAAAAGATTACTTGCCATTTACACTGAATAAATTATATTATCAGAATTATTGTTACTCAGAAATCTTACATCATTAATATGAAAGGAACTTGACAATAAGTAAAATGACTTAAAAGTATTCTGTACATCTCACTCCAAACAAAAAGCACTAAATCAAAATTAATGTAAATAGAAACATCAATGGGCAGTTATAGTGTAAAGAATAGAGTCACATTATGTAAGTGTTAACCTCAAGGTTACTTCAGATAATTCTTCTATAACAATTAAATATATGTAATTTATTTCCCCCCAAAATTATAATATTACTTTTCTATATTATCCTTCATTTTAATCTTTTTTACCCCCAATACTTTAGAGTGCTTTACCAGGTTATAAATGCAATACTTTTTGAAGTCGAACAAAAATGATTTATGATTAGTTACCGTATCAGTCAATCAGAGCATCTACCTATATGCTGAGCACTACACTGAAGGAAATAGAAGAAACAGACACGTGGGCACTGCCTACCTTCCTGGGCATTAAAATGTAGACAAAAGACAATACAAACAGTGAGAACAGTGAGGAACTGTGGAAGCTAGTACATACGCTCTATCCTGTAGCTCAGAATGAAAGTGCTGTTGGGATTCAATGTTGCAAAGTTCTACAGTTCAGGCTTGGTTTTATGGGTTGGGAATGGAAAGATGAAAAAGACTTACAGGAGGAGCTAGGTATGAAGTGAAGTCCAGAGTGAAGAGACATGAGGAGATGTAAAGCTCTTCGGAGTCAAGGAAACGTGTGATCATAGATCTAGAGACAGGAATGAGTATAATACACAGCCAGGTGCCTGTAGCACAACTAAGATTTAAGTGGGACCTTTTAGAATTGCTACATGCACAACCTGCCCAGCTGTATTCAGAGGCCCTGCTGTACAGCTCCCTGAACACATTGTGCTGTTCTAAGCCTCCTTGAACTTACTTGATTCTGTCCTTTGAGACCCAAACATTTCTGCCTCTGTGAAGCCTTTCCAGATCCTCAACCTTGCGTCCAACTCTGTACATCTATTAACAATTCTCTCCATAGGCCATGATTCTATATAATCAACCTACCAACTCCTCTACTAACCTCCCCACATATTCTAAACCAGCACTGTTCAGTAGAACTTTCTGTGATGATGAAACTATTTCTGTATTTTTCAATACAAGAGCCTCTAGCCACATTGGCTACTGAGCACTTGAAACGTGGCTGTTACAGCAGAAATGAATTTTTTATGTTATTGAATTTTGATAGATTAAAATTAAAATTTAACCAGCCACATGTGGCTGGTGGCTACTGTATCAGACAGTGCAGTTTTAGACTATGAGCTTCCTGAGGGAAAGAATTGTGTACTATCATCCTTATACCTCAGCTCGTTCAATCACGGTGCATATTCAACAAAGTAATCAAGAAAGTTTTGTTGAATGAAAAAATGAGTGAATGCTCAAATCTGAGTGGATCCCAGTGTGTATGACAAAGTAATGAACATAAATATTAGATACATGAAAAAGTTACAAATCTTAATGACACAAAATAAGTATTAAAAGATGAAAATGGAAAGTAATGAGCCATGTAAGCATACTTTCAAATAATTACTGGCAATGGTGGCCTAGAATAGAAATTAACAAAAAAAAAATCTGCCATTTACTGAAATACTGATGCTCCATACAGCTTATATACATAAGTTTAAACTGCATTTATCCCCTTATATTGTACTTTCCTCATTATATTTAAGTCTTCACATGCTAAGCTATGACCTCCTTGAGAACAGGGACTTTTAATCTCACTGTATCTCCAGATACTAACATAAAGCCTAGAACATAGTAGGCACTCAATAAATATTTATTGGATAAATGAAACAAATGATAAAACAGGAAATATACTATATTAATAAAACTAGCAGAGTCAATGTTCAGAAGGGAAAGATAGCTATTTCAAAGGCCCTAAGTGACTTTCAGCAATAAAGCATCCTGAAGCATCTACTTTATGTGCACATTTACACCTTGTGCTTGAGAAAGTTGTGTTATTTCAAGTAACTTTTCCTAAAACAAAATCTCAATTATCTTTTTCTCCCTGTCCCCCACCCGTTGTTCTATAGAGTCCCATTGCTTTTAGTTTTACATTTGGTGTCAGCCTTTTCAGCCCTTTCACTATTTTCTTTTAGTATTTTTGTGACCTTAAGGAATTGGAATGGAGTTTCTTTCACTTTCTCGTAGTAGAGAAAAACATCACCATAGACTAATCAGAACAAATTGCAGGAGTTTTGCCTAATGCTTGTGCATCAGACCTAACACATAGACTAGCATATCCAATTTATCATTTCTGATAGACTAGAGTCTAGCTTATATTTGCCAGCCAGTCCTGCTTCTCAAAGCATAGTTTTCCACCCTGTCATGTCAGAAGGGATTATTTTTACTTCTCCTTTGAGAAGTGCCAAGTTTGGCTACCATCTTTACTTTTTTCCACCCTCCAAGGGGCTCAGGAATCAATATGAAAGCAGGTCTTTGATTGTCAATGCTTAAATGAAACAGTAATTCCAAAGATATTTATTGAGCACTTACTACGCAAGACCACGTTCTAAGTGCTTTGAGGGATGTAGAGGTAAATCATGCATGAACCTGAACTCAAAGAACATGGTCTCTTCTGGAACTTCAGGTAAATATATATTAGTTACAAAGCAGGAATGAATAAATTTCGTACAGTGGTTTAGAGCACAGACCTGGGAAAGCAGCCTTGGATTTGTATCTTGCCTCCCATATTAGGAGTTGTGTGACATCAGACAAGATACATTAACCTCTCTGAGCTTTATTTTCCTCATCTGTGAAATGAAGAATACTGATTTCTGTTTCTGGATTCTTGAGCTATAATTTGAATAAAGCCAAACCTTCTGGTGGAGTATGAAAGAGACAAAACATGTGCTACCTTAACATTGTTCTGTTCCTGGCACACATATGAAACATTTAGCCAGTACCTGGCACAAAGCAAAGTGCTTTCTAAGTTTAGAGAAATGATGTTTTTGCTGTATGGATTACCTGAATTTTATCTGAGACAGAAAGACCGATAAGATTTAGATATAGAAAACGCAAAGGCAAGGTGTAAGAAGAAGGGTGTTAACATTGTACACAATTCCAAAGGCCGGGAGATTTGGGTAGGTTATTAATTTTATTAATAGTTGTATTTATCTAAATATTAAATGTCTACAGTGTATGAAGTGCCATGCTTGGTGCCGTGGGGAGGGATGGCTCAAATATAAAAGGTCTCTGCTCTCACAGGAGTAATTAAATAGTAGAGGAAAATATGTACAAACATCATGGTGAGGGATAAAAAAGAAAGGGGCCACAGGACAAGGACTCAGTGAGGGGTAAGTGTGAAAGTAGCCATTCTTTATATATCAAATCAGGTCAATTCCTTCATGATGTATCCTGTCTTAAACATGGTTCCAGACCCATGGAAATAATGGCTGATTATTTTATCCTCATCTAGTAACTAGATCAGGGGCCAGAGAGAAGAAAAACTTCAAATCCCATCCTAGTGGGACTTCCCTGGTGGCACAGTGGATGAGAATATGCCTGCCAATGTAGGGGACACGGGTTTGAGCCCTGGTCCGGGAAGATCCCACATGCCGCGGAGCAACTAAGCCCGTGCACCACAACTACTGAGCCTGCTCTCTAGAGCCCGTGAGCCACAACTACTGAGCCGTGTGCCACAACTACTGAAGCCCACGTGCCTAGAGACTGTGCTCTGCAGCAAGAGAAGACACCGCAATGAGAAACCTGCGCACCGCAACAAAGAGTAGTCCCCGCTCGCCTCAACTAGAGAAAGCCTGTACACAACAACAAAGACCCAACACAGCCAAAAAAATAAAAATAAAAATAAACCCAACCTAGTGACATTCTTACTAACTCATATCAGAAGGTTGGGGATTTGTAAGCAGAGAGCTGCCTAGGAAATTTGGCAACCATGATAGGGAGTCAACCAAATCTGACAGGGTCCCAAAAAAACCTGAAGACCTGAGGATGAGGCCTGTAACTGGAGAGCTTCTTAGAAGTCATGAATGATGACATTAACTATTCCTAGCTCCACCTTGACTTGATGGGCTCCTGGGAGAAACATTTCCTAATCACTAACCTCTACTCATGATTTTTTCATTGGTAAACGTTAATATTATGTGTTTGCCAGGATGGTGGGCTCCTAGATGCCAAGGACAATGCTTAAGTTACCTTTGTATCCTCTAAGCTCAGCTCTTAGAGCACAATAGATACTTGTGGCATATTTATGGAATGAATGAATCAAATCACATATTACTGAATGAATATATTCTAGTGTTTATTCAATAGTAAAATTTAAAATCTTGTAAAACAGTTTTTAAAAATAGCTATTTGAGTTCCAGAAAGTAAATACTTAAATGATGTTTATCAAAGAGAACAAAGTTGTTTTTTTTTTTTAATTTTTATTTATTTATTTTTTTGCGGTAAGCGGGCCTCTCACTGTTGTGGCCTCTCCCGTTGAGGAGCACAGGCTCTGGATGCGCAGGCTCAGCGGCCATGGCTCACGGGCCCAGCCGCTCCGCGGCATGTGGGATCTTCCCAGACCGGGGCACGAACCCGTGTCACCTGCATCGGCAGGTGGACTCTCAACCACTGTACCACCAGGGAAGCCCGAAGAGAACGAAGTTTTGAAGGCAGAACTAACAGCTGCTGAATGATTTTAATAATAAAAATAGTATTTATGATAACATCATCACATGTTTTTATTGCACTTTATGCTTTTCTAAAGTTCTTTTGGTTTTTAGCTTTATATTTTGTGTTTTTATGAAATATGGTCATCTGAATTTGTTTAAGATAAGTATCTTTTCACCCAGAAAGTTTTGAGAAATGAAAAGGCATAAAATAATAGCCAATTATAGTAAAAATAATAACAGCAATAAGGTCAAAAACATGAGCTACCATTCACTGAGTAGTTGCTATGTTCCAGCTAGTGTAATAAGTACCTTTCATGTGCCATCTTATTAATCCTCAGAACAATCCTACGAAATAGGAGCTATTGCAAGCTCCCTGCCACCATGGAGGAAACTGAGTTAGAAATCTTAGAAAGAACGTCAAAGATCATACAGCAGGGATATAGCAAGACCAGGATAGGACCCCAAGTCTATCTGCCCCCAAAGCCCTTGCTCTTAACCACCCCACTAAACTGCCTCCCCAGTGCTAAATAACAAGAACAACTAATACTATTTATAAACCCATCATGTGCTCCATGTATTGGATCTTCATTGTATTATTTATCTTCAAAACAATAAGAAGTTGTAGGTTTGATTATCCCATATTCCAGATGAGAGAACCGAGGCTTAGATAATCTTGGCTCCTTGCCCGTGTTTACAGAGCTAGTCAGTGGTAGAGTAGAGAATGGACTCAAGTTCACTTCAAAGAGCCAGCAGGGTTCTTAATCACCACCTGATGTTAATGGAAATTAAGTGTTCTGGTTAGGAGGAAATTATTATATTTAGAATATATGAATTTTTACTATAGCTAGAATAAAATAACATACCTACGCTTAATATTAAAGTCATACCAAGTGTAATTTCCTCTTTCTACAATGATTAGAAAGGCACTTCAGAATATTGAAATGCCTCATCATCATGCCCATAATTAGCATATAATAATATTTTTTACGTGCTGGTATTTGAACCTTTGGGTCATTTAGCTTCTGAGGATGTGGGAGTTTGCTTGAAACATTTTCCTTTACTGCAACTGTGTCTGAGTAAATTTGTTTTGAAATCAAGTATGAATGGAAGGCGCAGAGCACAGAGTACTTTTAATCCAAGCCGTGCACCCTCACATGAGAGTAAAACTATCACCCTTCCCTAGTGGAATGGAAGCATTATGGGAGAAGGGTAGCATAGCTCCAGTGTCCTCAATTTTTTAAATTACTCTTTAACATCTACCTCATTTCATTAATAGTGCATTCAACTACCACCCTAGTTACGTAATTGTTAATAATCTGGAAAACTTTCCCCATCCTTCAAATCTATTTCATGAAAGTGAAATTTTCCTAACACCATAAGAAAGGAAAAAAAAATCAAGTTATGTGAAAGAACTTGCCATTCCATTTGAGGTAGTGGGATTTAAATTATGTATATGTCCATCATTCTTCAGCAGGTTTCAAAATCTGCTATGTATTATCTTTTTTACAACTAATAAAACTCATTACACTAATAGTCTAGTATTATGTAAATGTATTTTATCCAAATATCTAGTATCCATAAGTAGATTATTCTCTATATTCCTAAAGTAATATATCAAACAATAACTCATTTGTCAAAGGGAGACAGTTCATTAAAATTCAACAACCATTTGGCCAGGATAAAACAGCAACAGTATAAAAATTGATGTTGCGAAACTTAACAAATGAAGGAATAAGGAAATTGTGAATCAGGAAATTACAGGCCTGCCCCCTAGGACCATTTTTGGGTCACTTGTCTGAATTTTAATATTACAATTGTTTTACAAAAAGTTTCCAAGTTATTAGGCTGGGAGGGAAGCCAATTTACAGCTAGGTGACTTGAATATCAGGGGCATTCAATAAATGAGAACATAATACCACTTGGGATTTAAGAGTAGAAAAGGTACAACACTTGAGCGCTGTACTACAATTCAGTTTCTAAAAGTGAATTATGATGTAATTTAGAAAGTATGTTTTCTACTTTGTTGAGTCGTATTTAAATAGCACAGTGAATAAGAGTTTTAGACTTTTTTGTTTATGATTTCAAATGCAATTTTTGCTCCGTATTTTTTAAAAGAAAGGAAATATCAAGTGAAAAAAATAGCACCTACCAGAATTTTGGACTGTTAAAAAAGCCAAAAAAAAAAAAAAATCCCTCATACTATTGTGAAACTTACAGTATTATAAAAGGTAACTGCTTTTAGAAAAAAAATGAAAACATGCAACTCTTTAAGGCACTTGGAGAAGTACAATTAGTTTTAAATTAACAATAAAAGATTATAATTATATATAATTATATATATTATATAATATGTATATATAATTATATATGAATTATAAAAGATTATAAAAACATCAGATATTTTTAATGTAGGTTATGTTCACCAAGATTATTTTATTCTAATCATTAGTATGTTCATTTGTGCATTTGTACACATTTAAGGAAGAAATTTCATTATGTTTACATACAGTTACTGGTTTGCACATGATTTATTAGTTGGCTGTGTATAATTGTTACCTAAATACCTTAGGCTCACATCACTTTAGTGGTATCTGCACATTTCCAAAATCCTTTCCCTTGTGCCCAAACAGGCTCTGATCTACATACAGTCATCAGGGAATGTCACATTTAACTCTTTACATAGCCAAAGCAACAGATTTTCCAGAAATCTGTCTTTCCAAAAGCAAATATTAAGGATTTGATTGGGAGCAGAGATATCTGATACTTGCTATGATTTTATTCTATTCTCTCCTCTTTCTGTTGACAGTAATATATTATATAAATTATATATATATTAACTTATTTAGGTATCAGTTATATACAGCCAACTAATAAATCATATATGTATATAACTGTATATTTATAAAACTGTATATACTTATATGATATTTATGTATATCATGTATTATATATAATATGTAATACATACTTATATATAAAACATATGGATTTTATATAAATATATTTACATATTTTATATTTATATATTTAATGTCAATATGTATTTATGTTTAAATAACAGATGTATTTATAAAACTTATTTTCCTACATAAACCCAATATATTACACTTGTTTTTTCTGTTAACAGAAGCTTTTGCATGTGATAAAAATGGCATGCATTGTGAAAGAAAGCCAAAGTTGCCAGACTTGTTTGGCCCTTCATAGATCAAGTCTTCCTTAGAAATCCACTTTCTGTTCTCCATAAGTTTATTGTGGGGAGATTTTCTTATGCAAATAACCAGACCTATACAGTGATCTCCCTAACATATTTCTGCCCTATCGGAGTTCCACCTGCTATTAGAAAGGAGCATTTGCTGTCACAATTACTGCTTTGCTATGCACATGAGAAGAAGTAATCAAAGTACAGTATGTAGTTATTTATTAGTACATAGTGAGTGGTACAGCTATGCTTCTTTTTAAGCTGTTAATCAAATTATGCAGCTAATAAGCAAAAGACAAATGAGCAAAGCTATTTTTGCTTCCCAGTTTTTCTCTTGACAGAGATCAAAAAGGGGGCTGGCTTGCAACTCTATGACCTGTCATTATATGAAATGGTGTTCCCTGCCAAAAATGAAACTACAAATCACATGTTGTTTGATAGTGTTCATGTACTTGTTTGAACAGACGACCTCGCTGAAACTATGAAGAAAGTTCTGACAGGCTCTGTCTGCTTAGCAAAATTACAACTGCAATAACTCATCAAGTGGAATCATTGAGAATACTTAGAAGCTGTATTCCAGGCATTGGGGCTTGAACCTAGACTTTCAGATTTCTGGTTTTTGTTTTTTTTCAGTTTCAAAGGTCTGCCTTCAAATAATATAACCTGAGTGAGCATTGTACCTATCTCTAAAATTTACTTCAGGTGGGTTCCTTATTCAATCCTGCAAATGACATCTATTAGAACTACTTGTCTATACAGTTTAATAGAGGTTTATTAAAACAAACAAACAAACATGATTGTGGCTTATAATACTTATACTTCAATTTTTCTACTGTGCCCAAACCCCTGAAATTTCACTGTGTGTTGGCCATGTAGCAGAATATCCAGAGCAGATATATGTTTTATTTTTTACAGTGTCAGATTGTAAAAAAAACATTTCATCTGAAGAGATCATAGAAGATATACTGTAATAGGATTTTTGAAACACATTAGAGAAATTTTATCTTGAAAAATTCAGTCTTAAACAGAAACCTTATTTACTCTCAATTTAATTTTTGAAAAATGATTGAATTCACTCAAGTAACCAGGGTTTTTTGCCTACTTGATGACTAGTAATTTCTTCGGGGAACATTACCTTTTCAACTAGGTGCCTAGGTGTCCTATCTAAGATGCAATTTAAGAGAAGATTAAATTCTTATAGAAATCAGTGATACTGTGCAGATGTTATAACTCATGAATTTTTTTCTCAACAAGTTAACAGAGGAAATATATTTATTTAAGTATGCATTCAATATTTATTTATTAAGTGGCTGCTCTGGGCTTAGCATTGAACTGGGCTCCCAGAGAAACATATAATACAATGTAGTTCCTGCCATGATTACTGTTGCTTAGTTTTTCTGTGTTTTTGTCTTGTCTTTCTCACTGGCCTGTAAGCTCTTGGGGAAAGCTGTATAGTCTTGTGTGTTCTCCAAAATGCTTTCCACAAAGAACTATTGATAGATTAGTAAACTTTTTTTTTTTTTTTTTTTGGCCAATAAAGAGCATGTTTTATGAGCTTCCTTCCTTCACATTCATTTCCTGCCACTCTCTTTCCCCCAAGGAACTCTGACCATACAGACTATTCACTATTCCCCAGAATGACTTGTGTTTCCACATCTCAAGGACTTTGGTATTGCTAATCTCCTGCTAAAAAACTGAAAAAAAGCCCTATGCCCTTTGTCCTTAAACTTAACTCCTCCTTTGAAACTTGCCACTATTAAAATACTTATCTCATTGGTATGTAATTAATTGTCTCCCCCCCTCACTAAGCTACTAGAAGTTTGGTATCATTTTGTTGTTGCTGTTGTCTTTGCATTCACAATGCCCAGGAGAATGCCTAATGCCCAGGAGAGATTCAAAAAGCGTTAGCTGAATTCAATCTAATCAGTGAGACACACATAGTTATTCTTCCATATTTTTGAAAAACATATACTAAGCTTTTATTATTTGCCAGCAACTGTAGGACACATGCTGTTTTGCTGCCAGGGTTATTTTGAAACAATCTAAAAAATAAATAAATAAATATCAGCCTTTTAAATTTACCAGGTAGTCTATAAACAGACTTCACATATGAACCCTGGTCCACATGTCTCGTGCCAGATAGGATGAGAAATGGAATAAGATTCAAATATAGGGTGAGAACTAGTGATAGGTTAGGGGTTAGTGAGAAAGTGAGACTGAGGGATAGGATGACCATAAAAGATATCTATTGATAAATTGGCAGGTTTACATTTTGGTATAGCCTTATCAAAATTACCATATCAAATACCCAGCCACATATGAACATCTATAAGGTGACACAGAACAGTTGGCACAGTGGAAAAAAGAAGATGACCATATTATAGTAAAATGGAGTTGGGGACATTTCAGACTTTGTCCAAGAATTAATCATTGCCAGCATTGGCTAAACTATTAAATGGGATAATTCTGTCTTGTGGTTGCTTCCAACTTTCTCCCTTTCCTTTAGACTTCTTTGCTCTTCAGATTCCCTAGCGTACCTTACCCACATATACTCTGCTTCAAAAGCCTCTCACCTTAAAGTCTTCCACACCACAGTTTGGAAAGGGATCATTGGTTTAATGATGATACTCTTTCCAGGGGTATTTATATTTCAATGAGAGATAAATGAGCTTAAGCCAAAGAAGTAGGTTTTGAACTGTGAGGTCTCAGGCAGCAGCAGAAATAAAGGGAGGAACAGTTTTCTCAGAGGCCTACACAACCCAAAAACTTCTTCCCACTCCACCAATATCAGTCCTATGTCTCCGGATGAGGTTTTCATGAGAGATGGACATCTTGCTATTATATGGGAAATGAGTTATGATTAAGATTATTCCATCCTGCCATGGAAAAATAGTGTAAATGGGCATATGGGAAGAGTGAATGAATAAGTGCTTTTATGAAGAGAAAGCCAAAAAGATGATCCATCTCTCATTTCTAAAAGCACCACACTGTGTTATCTGGTATAACATTACTATTTTTAAGTGTTGCTTCAGAAAATATACATTAAAAAATTCTTCTCTGGTATTATATCATAAGGTTTTCCATTTGTTGTTTAATTTATTTTTAAAATTAATTTAAAAACCAAGAGTCACCCAGAGCTTAGAATAAATTTGGTTTTTTTAAATTATTTTTCTTCATTTATATTTACCCATGGAATTCCATACCACACCATTGTTAAATGGTGCTTCTATTCACTGGATCATGATGCTCCTCTATTTATTTATACTAAAGGAACACCATATTTCTTAATTGGATTTCAGATTCACTTTCTAAAACTTTCCCCCCAATAACAAAAGTGCAAAATCTTACTCTAAATTTGAGAAATAATCTCTATTATTCTCTTTTATACATATTTCACCTATCCGTTTTCAATGCTTTCAACTAAATCAAATTATTTAGTTTATATCCAGAACTAAAGCTGACTGCGATGTAAAAACACTATTTATAGAGAAATAATTAAATTCTTTGAAAAGAAATTAGATTGATAGGTATAGATGATATAGACATAGATATAGATATAAACATAAATAGATTTAGCACTACCTTTTATAACTAAGAAGAATCTTGTTGATAATAAAGTACAATCTCTTCACTCAAAAAATAAAGGAAAAAAGGCCCAGAAAGATTCAGTAACCTACTCAGGGTCATATTTTTTATTCCATGCAGAGCTGGATGTGAACACAGAAGTCTTAACACTTAGACTACTTTCTTTCCATAATATATAATAATTATTGGAATTTTACGTTCAAAATAGAGTAAACAAGCAAGTATATGATCTCACCTGTTTGGAAAATGGAGCTGTTTTTTTTTTTTTAACTTGTTTATTGAGGTATAATTGCTTTACATTTTTGTGTTAGTTGCTGTTGTATAACAAAGTGAATCAGCTATATGTATACATATATCCCCATATTCCCCGCTCTTGCATCTCCCTCCCAACCTCCCTACCTCACCCCCTAGGTGAACACAAAGCACCGAGCTGATCTCCCTGTGCTATGTGGCTGTTTCCCACTAGCTACCTAGTTTACATTTGGTAGTGTATATATGTCCATGCCACTCTCTCACTTCGTCCCGGCTTACCCTTCCCCGTCCCCATGGCCTCAAGTCCATTCTCTACGTCTGCGTCTTTATTCCTGTTCTGCCCCTAGGTTCTTCAGAACCCTTTTTTTTTTTTTTAATTTTTAGATTCCTTATATATGTGTTAGCATACAGTATTTGTTTTTCTCTTTCTGACTTACTTCACTCTGTATGACAGACTCTAGGTCCATCCACCTCACTACAAATAACTCAATTTTGTTTCCTTATGTGGCTGAGTAATATTCCACTGTATATATGTGCCACATCTTCTTTATCCATTCATCTGTCGATGGACACTTAGGTTGCTTCCATGTCCTGGCTATTGTAAATAGTGCTGCAATGAACATTGTGGTACATGACTCTTTTTGAATTATGGTTTTCTCAGGGTATATGCCCACTAGTGGGATTGCTGGGTCATATTGTAGTTCTATTTTAATTTTTTTTAAGGAACTTCCATACTGTTCTCCATAGTGGCTGTATCAATTTACATTCTCACCAACAGGGCAAGAAGGTTCCCTTTTCTCCACACCGCCTCCAGCATTTATTGTTTGTAGATTTTTTGATGATGGCCATTCTGACTGGTGTGAATTGATACCTCACTGTAGTTTGATTTGCATTTCTCTAATGATTAGTGATGTTGAACATCCTTTCATGTGTTTGTTGGAAATCTGTATATCTTCTTTGGAGAAATGTCTATCTAGACCTTCTGCCCATTTTTGGATTGGGTTGTTTGTTTTCTTCATATTCAGCTGCATGAACTGCTTGTATATTTTGGAGATTAATCCTTTGTCAGTTGCTTCGTTTGCAAATATTTTCTCCCATTCTGAGGGTTGTCTTTTCATCTCGTTTATGGTTTCCTTTGCTGTGCAAAAGCTTTTATGTTTCATTAGGTCCCATTCATTTATTTATGTTTTTATTTCTACTCTCTAGGAGTTAGGTCAAAAAGGATCTTGCAGTGATTTATGTCACAGAGTGTTCTGCCTATGTTTTCCTCTAAGAGTTTTATAATGTCTGGCCTTACATTTAGGTCCTTATTCTATTTTGAGTTAATTTTTGTGTATGGTGTTAGGGAGTGTTCTAATTTCATTCTTTTGCTTGCAGTTGTCCAGTTTTCCCAGCACCACTTATTGAAGAGGCTGTCTTTTCTCCATTGTATATACTTGCCTCCTTTGTCAAAGATAAGGTGACCATATGTGTGTGGGTTTATCTCTGGGCTTCCTATCTTTTTCCACTGATCTATATTTCTGTTTTTGTGCCAGTACCATATTGTCTTGTTTACTGTAGCTTTGTAGTATAGTCTGAAGTCAGGGTGCCTGATTCCTACAGCTCCTTTTTTCTTTCTCAAGAATGTTTTGACTATTCATGGTCTTTTGTGTTTCCATACAAAGTGTGAAATTTTTTGTTCTAGCTCTGTGGAAAATGCCACTGGTAGTTTGATAAGGATTGCTTTGAATCTGTAGATTGCATTGGGTAGTATAGTTGTTCTCACAGTGTTGATTCTTCCACTGCAAGAACATGGTATATCTCTCCATCAGTTTGTATCATCTTTGATTTCTTTCATCAGTGTCTCATAGTTTTCTGCATACAGGTATTTTGTCTCCATAGGTAGGTTTATCTCTAGGTATTTTATTCTTTTTGTTGCAATGGTAAATGGGAGTGTTTCCTTAATTTCTCTTTCAGATTTTTTGTCATTACTGTATAGCAATGCAAGAGACTTCTGTACATTGATTTTGTATCCTGCTACTTTACCAAATTCATTGATTAGCTCTAGTACTTTTCTGGTAGCATCTTTAGTATTCTCTGTTTATAGTATCATGTCATCTACAAACAGTGACAATTTTACTTCTTCTTTTCTGATTTGGATTCCTTTTATTTCTTTTTCGTCTCTTATTGCTGTGGCTAAAACTTCCAAAACTATGTTGAATAAAAGTGGTGAGAGTGGGCAACCTTGTCTTGTTCCTGATCTTAGAGGAAATGTTTTCAGTTTTTCACGATTGACAATGATGTTGGCTGTGGGTTTGCCATATATGGCCTTTATTATGTTGAGGTACGTTCCCTCTATGCCTACTTTCTGGAGAGTTTTTATCATAAATGGGTGTTGAATTTTGTCCAAAGGTTTTTCTGCATCTGTTGAGATTATCACATGGTTTCTATCCTTCAATTTGTTAATATGGTTGATTTGATTGATTTGCATATATTGGAGAATTCTTGCATTCCTGTGATAAACCCACTTGATCATGGTGTATGATCCTTTTAATGTGCTGCTGGATTCTCTTTGCTAGTATTTTGCTGAGGATTTTTGCATCTATGTTCATCAGTGATATTGGTCTGAAGTTTTCTTTCTTTGTAACATCATTGTCTGGTTTTGGTATCAGGGTGATGGTGGCCTCGTAGAATGAGTTTGGGAGTGCTCCTCCCTCTGCTATATTTTGGAAGAGTTTGAGAAGGATAGGTGTTAGCTCTTCTCTAAATGTTTGATATAATTTACCTGCGAATCCATCTGTTCCTGGGTTTTGTTTGTTAGAAGACTTTTAATCACAGTCTCAATTTCAGTGCTTGTGATTGGTCTGTTTATACTTTCTGTTTCTTTCTGGTTCAGTCTCAGAAGCTTGTGCTTTTCTAAGAATTTGTCTATTTCTTCCAGGTTGTCCATTTTATTGGCATAGTGTGCTTGTAGTTATGTCTCATGATCCTTTGTATTTCTGCAGTGTCAGTTGTTACATCTCCTTTTTCATTTCTAATTCTGTTGATTTCAGTCTTCTCCCTTTTTTTCATGGTGAGTCTGGCTAAAGTTTTATCAATTTTTTTATCTTCTCAAAGAACCATATTTTAGTTTTATTGATCTTTGCTGTCATTTCCTTCATATCTTTTTCTTTTATTTCTGATCTGATCTTTACGATTTCTTTCCTTCTGCTAACTTTGGGGTTCTTTTGTTCTTCTTTCTCTAGTTGCTTTAGGTGTAAGCTTAGGTTGTTTATTTGAGATGTTTCTTGTTTCTTGAGGTAAGATTGTATTGCTATAAGCGTCCCTCTTAGATTTGCTTTTCCTGCATCCCATAGGTTTTGGATCATCATGTTTTCATCATCATTTGTTTCTAGATTTTTTCGATTTCCTCTTTGATTTCTTCAGTGATCTCTTGGTTATTTAGTAGTGTAATATTTAGCCTCCATGTGTTTGTATTTTTTACATTTTTTTTCCTGTAATTGATATCTAGTCTCATAGTGTTGTTTTTGGAAAAGATACTTGGTATGATTTCAATTTTCTTAAATTTACCAAGGCTTGATTTGTGACCCAAGATATGATCTATCCTAGAGAATGTTTCATGAACACCTGAGAAGAAAGTGTAATCTGCTGTTTTTGGATGGAATGTCCTATAAATATCAGTTAAGTACATCTTGTTTAATGTATCACTGAAAGCTTGTGTTTCCTTATTTATTTTCATTTTGCATATCTGTCCTTTGGTGAAAGTGGGGTGTTAAAGTCCCCTACTATGATTGTCTTTCTGTCGATTTCCCCTTTCATGGCTGTTAGCATTTGCCTTATGTATTGAGGTGCTCCTATTTTGGGTGCCTAAATATTTACAATTGTTATATCTTCTTGGTTTGATCCCTTGATCATTATGTAGTGTCCTTCTCTGTCTCTTGTAATAGTCTTTATTTTAAAGTCTATTTTGTCTGATATGGGAATTGCTACTCCAGCTTTCTTTTGATTTCCATTTTCATGCAATATCTTTTTCCATCACATCATTTTCAGTCTGTATGTGTCCGTAGGTCTAAAGTAGGTCTCTTGTAGACAGCATATATATGGGTCTTGTTTCTCTATCCATTCAGCCAGTTTATGTCTTTTGATTGGATCATTTAATCCATTTACATTTAAGGTAATTAAATACCTTACTTAAAATACTTAATTAAAATGTATGTTCCTATTACCGTTTTCTTAATTGTTTTGGGTTTGTTATTGTAGGTCTTTTCCTTCCCTTGTGTTTCCTGCCTTTAGAAGTTCCTTTAAAATTTATTGTAAATCTGGTTTGTTGATGCTGAATCCTTTTAACTTTTGCTTGTCTGTGAATGTTTTAATTTCTCCATCAAATCTGAATGAGATCCTTGCTGGGTAGAGTAATATTGGTTGTAGATTTTTCCCTTTCAGCACTTTAAAAGTGTCCTGCCACTGCATTCTGGCTTGCAGAGTTTCTGCTGAAAGATCAGCTGTTAACCTTATGGGGAATCCCTTGTATGTTATTTGTTGCTTTCCCCTTTCTGCTTTTAATACTTTTTCTTTGTATTTAATTTTTGATAGTTTAATTAACGTGTCTTGATGTGTTTCTCCTTGGATTTGTCCTGTATGGAACTCTCTGTGCTTTCTGGACTTGACTGGCTATTTCCTTTCCCATATTAGGGAAGTTCTCAACTATAATCTCTTCAAATATTTTCTCAGTCCCTTTCTTTTTCTCTTCTTATTCTGGGACCCCTATAATTCGAATGTTGGTGTGTTTGATGTTGTCCCAGAGGTCTATGAGACTTCCTTAATTATTTTCATTCCTTTTTCTTTATTCTGCTCTGCAGCATTTTTTCCAATATTTTATCTTCCAGTTCACTTATCCATTCTTCTGCCTCAATTATTCTGCTATTGATTCCTTCTAGAGAATTTTTAATTTCATTTATTTTGTTGTTCCTCATTGTTTGTTTGCTCTTTAGTTCTTCTAGGGCCTTGTTAAATATTTCTTGTATTTTCTCCATTTTATTTCCATGATTTTCTATCATCTTTACTAACATTACTCTGAATTGTTTTTCAGGTAGACTCCCTATTTCCTCTTCATGTGTTTAGTCTGCTGTTTTTTAACCTTGCTCCTTTATCTGCTGCATATTTCTCTGTCTTTCCATTTTGCTTAACTTGCTGTGTTTGGGGTGTCCTTTTTGCTGGCTGCAGGTTCAGAGTTTCTGTTGTTTCTGGTGTGGGTAAGGTTGGTACAGTCAGTTGTGTAGGGTTGCTTGTGGAAGGGACTGGTGCCTGTGTTCTGGTGAATGAGGCTGGATATTGTCTTTCTGGTGGGCAGGACTGCATCCAGTCGTGTGTTTTGAGGTGTCTGTGAACTAACTTATTATGATTTTAGGCAGCCTCTCTGCTAATGGGTGGGGTTGCGTTCCTGTTTTGTTAGTTGTTTGGCATGGGGTGTCCAGCACTGTAGCTTGCTGGTCATTTAGTGGAGCTGGGTCTTAGCATTGAGACGAAGGTCACTGGGAGAGCTCTTGCTGATTGATATTATGTGGGGCCAGGAGGTCTCTGGTGGTCCAAAGTCCTGAACTCAGTTCTCCCACATTAGGGGCTCAGGTCTGACTCCTGACTGGAGCACCAAGACCCTGTCAGTCACACAGCATAGACAACTGTGACAGTAATCTGACTGGTGTCTTAGATTTTTCTTTTCTGGGCAATTTATCCAAGCCAGTTTCCCTTTGTCAGAAACACAGCAAACCAAAATGCTGAGATATATGAGGTTTGCAGTGAAGACAGGGCTTATTCACAAGGCAGCCAAGGAGAAGACAGGAAAACAAATATCCAATCTGGCTCCCAGAAGACAAGAGGCTGGGGTTATGAGATAAAGGATAACGCAGCAGGGTGGTCTCCCACTATGCATTTTTGTTCATCACAGCTCACACAATTACTTTTTATTTTGTTTGAATAGTGAGCATAATTCTTCCTCTCTTGACCAGGTACCACAGATAGAGACCTGAAGAGCTGACTTTGGTAAGAATTCTCACCCCTTGCTCACTTCTGCCAGTTTCCCCAGGATTCTGTGTCTGGAAAATGGAGCTTTAAAAGATATCATTGATGATATTTCAGAGGCATAATTCTTAACAGCAATTATCATTGTATCATTATAACATAAGTTAAAAAGCTGCAGTAAGTAAATGTATGAATAATTAAGAGTATATTATATTAACACTCAAAGAGACAATCTGAAGAAACAGATTAATAAACTAGGAAAAGACACTACAGATATTAGGGGGCCAATTAATCTATGAGATTGTACATCCAGCCAAATATCAGGTCTGAATTTGGACTTGGACTTAGTGGGGGTTTAGGGAAATCTCTAGGGTCAAACCCATTGACTGTACAAGACAGGCCAAGTGTCTGTGCACAAGCAATACCTCTCACCTGATGTACCACATCATCTTGATTCCACATGTTTCATCTAGATTAGAAGAGACGTCACTTAAGAACAGCAGGTGCAGAAAACATGGCCCAACTCTTGGAAACCACCAGTGATGCAGGCTACAGTTTAGAAAAAGTTGCCTGTTTCAGGGGAGATGAAGTATAATCAGAGGTTAAAGTGGAAATCTCCTAGTGGAGAATGGCCAAACATTCATACGGATTGGGGGTAGCCTGCAGTTCAGTGAGCTCATTTCAGGTTTGCCAGTTGCCAAGCCTGGAGAGTAAACCTAACTCCTAGACCCCAAATATTGAAGGTCATTGAGCTCCTAATCCTCTGCCAAGATTGATGAGGATTAACTAGAAAAGATGCAGCTCTAAATTTGTAAGTTGAATCTTCAGCAGTATATATAGGTAGACTATTCTAGAAGGCATAGACTGACAATAATAAACTTAAAAATTTGGTTCCTAAAAAGATTTTCATTAATGTAATGCATTCAGTTAAGTAGCATCATTGCATTCACAAGTGCCTATTGTGTACCTGGCGGTAGTTTCTAAACTTTCTATAATCTAGGATTTTGTCATACTCAGTTTTTATCTCCAGAACCTAACATAACTTTATAGCTATTGATAATTCAGAGGATAATTCTGTGTATCAACTTTTCTCTTATTTTATTCACATTATAGGTAATCTGAAAATCTCCCAAGTCATCCAAAATTATACTTACTTAGATTTTCATTAATATTCACTTATAAACTAAAGTAAAGCTGAAATTTATTTTCAAAAGTTCTCAATTTGAGTTTTATCATCTTGGATACACCTTGTATGCAAGACTATCAGTTAAAATACATATATGTTTAAAAAATTATTATAAACATCTACCATGACTACTGATCCTAACTTTTCATGCATAGAAGTTGCTATTTCTTTAGAGTTTTGGTGTGTTTTTATAGAATGGACTCTTTTCTGCAGCATTTTCATTGATCATAGATCAAAAAGCACCCTGAAATATTTTGGGGTTTATTTTCTATAACAAATACTCATATGGCACTTAAGTTATATGTGAAAAATAAATCAGTTACATTTTAAATAGTGGCCAATAATCAATGTTGTCAAGATCAACGGTGTGTAGAAAAAATTAACTAACACATGTAGAACTTTGTATATGCCAGGCTCTATCTTAAGTGCTTTAAATATGTTGACTTTATTAATCTTTACAACAACTCTATGAACAGGAACTCTTATTATCCCAGTTTTACAGGTGAAGAAAACTGAAGGTTAAGTAGCTTTCCCAAGGTCATTTAGCTTGGAAGTGGAGAAGTAGGAATTAATTAGACCACTCAGGTGGTGAAGCCCCTGAGTCCATGCTGTTAAAGAATATTTCATTTGATCTATTTGGAACAAAGTATTTTGTAGCATGTCTTGTTATTGCAGATCCATGAATGGCAAAAAAATCACTACCCTTTTCAGCCATCACCTTTGCTGAAATGTTGAGTAAGCCATACCCACAGAAAGTGAGAAAGTTTTATGTAAACAGTTTTAACAAAAAGAGCATAGGACTGAAAAAAACAAGGCTACATTTCAGCAATGTAGTGCATGTGTTGTGTTCTAATAATGAGTCAAAATTCTTGTATATCTTGAAGCCAACACTAATAATCTAATGAGCTTTTCTTTAGCCATTTCTTCAAGCCTATAGATTAAATACAAGTGAAGTGATCTCTGGTTGCAAGAAACAAGACAATTCTGACTACCTTAAGCAAAAGAAAATGTACTGAAATACATTGGGAGGCCACAGAATCACAGGAAGGTTGGAGAACCAAGCTTGGAAATGCAAGAACCAAGTCATGTTGCTGGAGAAGTAAGACAGAACTATAGGTACAGTTTGTATCAGGTACAGAGTGGTCAGGGGAGCCATACCAAGATGAGTGAATTCCAAATATTTACAACCTGTTTGCTGCTCTACTGAAATTCTAGATTCAAATTCTAATAAAGGAGGAACCGATTAGCTTGACTTTGAAAAAATGTTAGGAGAGGAAGGGAACTGGAATACAATCCTGCTAGGTTATGTTCAGTGAGGACAACATATGTTTCCTAAAGACATTTGAGCCTGCTATTAGAAAATGGAAATAGATATGGTCAGTCAAAATCCCACAAAATCCCTGGTTGCAACCTTCAAAATAATTACCATTATCTCATGTGTGAGTGTGTTTGTATGTTTATTAAAGCAATCTGTTGTGAAAACCGCTTTAAAATTATATTTTAGTATATTTTTCTGATTATAAAAGTAATACATATCCACTTTAGAAAATTTGGAAAATACACAAAGGTCACCTATAATCCCAAGAGCTCTCTAGCATTGACATACCAATGTTTTCCCTTTTTTCTTCCTACAAACAGTTATGCACACACACATATACACATCTGTCCAAAGCTCACATTATAGTCAAGTTAGTCTGCTATTTTTTCCCCTGCCAGTGACCTTTTTTCTGGACATCTAGGCATGAAGACCTCTCTCTGGAGACCAGATTTGACAGGGGAAGTTTGAGAGTTCCTGGTCTGGTCAGCAGGGGCCTGGGTTCCGTACTAAGGCACCAACAGCCCTGACTTTGAATTCTGCCTTCTGGCCTCTGCCCTTTACTCATTATGGCCCATTGGACAAAGTACTTAATTCCCTGTTTCCTCATCTGTAAGGTGGAGATAATAACAGCTACCTTTCAATGTCAATGCTGGGAGGAAATGTAACTTTGAAAGCTCCTAGCACATGATAGTAATTTATAGTTATTATTAATAATAACTGGCCACTCAACTTCTAAGGCTTGAATTCTGTGTTCTCAATTCAATTGTCTCAAAATCAGCACAGAGCTTAAGTCTTCATATCCTGGCCCAAAAACAGACCTCCTCTACTGCTTCTGTCATTTATACACCAAATGTAAGGTGAGTGCTTACTATGCACAGGCTCTATCTAGGTGCTGTGGAAGACATTAAGATTAATCAGACACAGATTCAGCATTGAACGTCCCTACAGTCTATCGGACGTGATGAGGTGTGAATTGGTACACATAGCAGAAAGTGGTAAATACTTCAGTAGAATAAGATTTCAGAGACAGTGCTATGAATGTTGAGGAAAGATTAATTTCAACTAATAAGGTCACAAGGTAATAATATTAACAACACTTTCCTCTTCTATGGGCTTTTATCTGGGACTAAAATCTCACTCCAGCCTCCCTCTCAGTCATTAAAGTGGGCAACTTTATCTTACTCGACCTTAAAAAGACCAGTTAGCCCTCCCCTCACTAGTTATTCTCCCTAGCCATCAGAAGAAATATTTCAATAGCGTGGGGGTCCAAAGTACTGATAACCTTTTTATCTCATCTAGAGAAGTAGTATCCTCAGAATCTGTAAATGCTTAGATCCCGAGGGTAGAAACTGGTTTGTTTGTTCTCACCTCTGCTAAGGTCTCTTTTCCTTAGTGGCTCTGCTAAGATTGATTCCAGGTCTCTCACTGCTTTACTCTTCTCCTTACTGCATGGCATCACCTCCCCTCAGCAATGGTGGGTCACTGACAGCTTTCTCACCCCGTGGACAGTTGGATTAAATTGCAGCCTGGAGATCCAGGGATTGTAAGTTTAGATGAATGAGGTCTAACAAGAAGTAGAGATCAAGATGTCAGAAAATCCTCAAGTTCTTCTCAGAGCTTAAATGTAAAAGGTGAGGGCAACCTTGAAGCAGATTTGTCACACATAAGTATGTCCCACCAGGATTGCCATCCACTCTCCACTAAAGTTTGTGCCCGTTACTGAACCAAACTTGGGTCCACTCACTTGCTTGCAGTAAGGCCAATCTACTGACACCAGGTTGTGGTGAAGGAAAGTGCAGCATTCATTGTAAGACACCAGACAAGAAGTCCAGGACAGCTAATGATCAAAAAACCCAAACTCCCTGCTAGGTTTCAGGAAAGCACCTTTAAAGGCCAGATAGGGAGGGGAGTCACTGGGTTTGTGATCAGCTTGTGAAAAATTCTCTGATAGATTGAAAGTGTGGTAACAGGATGGTGTCACAGGTGTTAACATTACCAATCCTCAGGCTCCAGTAGGTCTGAGGGCTATGAGATCATGATTATCAAGTAGTTAATCTCTCCCATTTTGTAGAGGTTTTAGTATCTGTAAAACAACTCAGGAAATGTTGCATCAGATATTGTTACAAGATCTGCTGGCCTGACTGTTCCTTGCGTCACTACATATTCACATCCTTTCAGTCATTCGTTCTTGAGCCAGGCTTTTTTGACTCAGCGGATGTCTGGGACACTATAGTTTTTCTACAAACAAGAGGCAGGCAGAGGACATGGGGGCAGGGGTCTGTCCCAGGAAGATGCCATAGTGTCTTGCTGGGTTACATGCTTAGAGTGTGAGGGATAGAAATCTCATTAAATGGACAAGATAATGAGTTTACGACAATGTTAACATGCACTGAACTTACTTCTTTCCGTGGTTCTCCTTTACCTAATTTTCCCAGACCTTTTAGGTGAAGTTTCTTGTTGAAGGCAGATTTTTTTCCCCTTTGTGTTCTCTTTTTCATTCATATTTCTTCCCATTCACTTCCTCTCTCTGCTCATTATTCTTTGATCATGCCTTCTTTTTCTCTTATGCATCTTTCTTTTCCCATTTCTGTTTCTTCCTTTTGCTTCTTACACTCTCAATCCATTTCTTTTTTCTCGTCTTACTATCTTGACACATCCTATCTCTTGATGTCTCTCATTTTTCTTATCTCTCTCTCTTGACATGTGTCTTGTATGCACAATGTCCATGGTACCTGAGGAATTTGGGATAAAATGACCTGGGTCCCACACAAACCTTCTTGCTCCACTAAGCTAAATACAGAGGATGGTTCCCGGCATCTCTTAGTCACGTCTATTTCTAACTGAAAAGATTGCTGATGATCTAGCAGGTTCACTGTGTAGATGGAATCCAATTATCGCTGTTTGCTGTACAATGGCCTTGTGTCTGCCAGCCATGCGCCAGCTGGTGAAAATAGTGAGCCTACTTTATTCCTAAACATGAGGATGTTTTTCTACTATTAAAAAAAAAAAAAACCCAAAAAGTAAAAGACAAAAAAATAAAAAAACCCTGAAAAATAGTTTTTAAACTCAAAGTATTTTATCTAAAAGGTCAAAGATTCAATGGAATTCTACTCTTTTTTCCTTGTTATACAAGTTGCCATTTTTCTGTAATATTAGCTGTGGTATGTATATGTTTTCAACCTGAGTTCTTTCTGTCCCCTACTTATTAGGCTTTGCCTTCAACTCATAATCCTGCCTGCTTTTCAGAATGTTCCTTTTTCCATGGCAACAGAGATGCAGATGAAATATTCTGATGTTACTATGGGGAAGAAGTAGAGGAGAACATGAGTGTGACTCATCTAAAAAAGCTGTTATTCGAGAATAAATATCTGGCCAGCCCTCACCAAAGTCAGTGAGTTGCACAGGAGTGGTGGAGGGTAGGATTTTAGCCCTCAGTGAGTATTAATACATGTCAGTCAAGTAAATTGCCCTTATTTTTTTGTTAGAACTTCTGGATTCTTTTTCTTATAAAAGAGAAAACACTTCCTTTACAATTTTTTTGCAGACAGATTTGAATGTGTCACTGAACAGATATGTCTGTATGAAGGACTTGCTTACTGAAACACACACTTAAGATCTCTTCTCCTATGATTATTAGAGTTCTTGGCATGGGTACCCACCATCTCACATCCCCCCTAGCAGAAATTCCCTGATGCTGCAGTGACCTAGACAAGAGAAGTAGTATTCTGCCCCTGTGCAGTCTGGCAAAGGTTACTATTCCAATTGCTACTGAGGATTTCCTTCATTGAGAGATGTTTAGAATTCTTGTTGGAGGGTCCTGGGGTGGGCAGAGAGTGACAGGAGGATGTAAGCATTCACCCGGCAGATTCGTTGGTTGCACATTTGTTCTGGGACAGCTCAAGGTGGAAGTTTCCTGTGGTGTTTTGTCTTAGGACTTTCTTCCCTTGCCCAGGGCACTGTTATTCCATCATCAACCATGCTCTTTCAGCTTCAGAAGGCAGATACAGCTCCGATTCATCCAGGGTACCCAGATATATGAAGAAACTGGATGAAAGACCAGAGGACACCCTTCCATCCCCTCTCCTCCAGCATCATCAACATAGGATGCCATCTGACATGAATATAGACTAGGAGTTGTGGAATTTCTCATGAAGCAATGTCTTGAAAGAGGCAGATTTTTTTATTAGGTCTACTTCTACAGAATTTCTAGATTTGAGTGATAAAGCTGTGGCTATTCTGTTATTATCAGAGACTTAATCAAATCATTCTTTATTTTAAAAAAAAACATTTCCATAGCAACATAGACATAAAACAGATTTTCTGGGTAGATACCATAATTTGATTCAGATAATACAGAACTTCTATTTTAAAATTATAATGACTGTACAGATATTTTTCTTGAAACAATGATATTAAGATTCTTAAGGAAAGGAACTCATGCCCAAAACACGTTTTATACTTTTCTATTAAACGTAAGAGAAAACAGACTTGTATCTCCATAAGTAAAATTAAATCAGATGATAATCATTAATTAAGTATGGTTTATTTCTCCAAATCTCTATTTTTTTTTACAGTAGTGGGGGGTTTTGTTTTGTTCTTTAAAAATTTTATAAAATTAGCATATCATTAGTTCAAGTCTTTAATAACTTCCAATGCCAGAGTAGTTTTGTTGTTCTTTAAGGACAATGAATCAGAATATATTTTAAGATTCTACAACACCCTATATGTGTTTCCAGAGGGCGAAGTAGTCTCTGCTTGTCAAAAAATTTTTTTAACTTAAAATTTAATTAAGCAAAAGCATGGATTAATTGTGTTTTCACTGATGTAAAGAAGTCTTTATTGGACATTTCAGCTGATCAGTCACTGGATTAATTCATAAGATAAACTCATTCATGAATGGTAACTGAAGTCCTTGTAGTTTCAATGGAGTGTGTCAGATTCTGTTGGTATTTTCTCCACTAAATATAGGGGTTTTTTTCTTTCCTAAATAATAAACCTTGGGGTGAAAGTTCTGAGACTGTATAAGCTCATGAGGAAGCAAAAAATGTATTCTGATTAGTTGGATTTGTATCTGTGCATGGTAAATTATAGAAGATTATGGTGTTTCTATGACTAACACCCTAGAAAATCTTCACAGATGAAGACTTTGTTGTTAACACAGATACTGTTTTATGTCTAGGACAGTTTAGTATATCATCTACCACAACTTTCCAACTTTTGAATTTGTAGGCAGGCAAAATATTAAAATGCATATTAACTAAACTTCAAACAGGTTTTTTTTTAGATGCCACCTGTAATTCCTTCTGGATTACCCACCTCCAGATAACATATCTTAGTCTGCAGGGGTTTATTAAAGAAGGATTTAAACGTGATTACCGGCAATGAGTTGACAGAAATGGAACTTAGAAAAGTAGTCACGTGATCATATGGCCACAAAGCCTCTTGATCCAGAAATTATTTAATTGTGCTTAGCACAAATAGCAAATTATTGTGGCACTTTTATTAATCTCAATATGATTCAAAATAAAAAAAATCATTCTTATATGTTCAACAAATATCTCAAGTGACATGAAAATATATTTGTGGTAATTTTACCCTTAGGAATCCACTGAATTTCCCTCTTAAGAAAACTAAGATATTGAAAACAAAGCCCTTGAAAATCTTAACATTGATTCTGTCATATTCCCTTTTCAGAATACAATTAGCCCGAGGTTAAAACTAAATATTATATCATTACAATTTTCAAATAGAAAATGGAGATGTTTAGAATTCCATTGTTCACTATTACTTAAACACTTCTTTTATAATTAGTCTGTACAACTCTCCAAACATAATAATAAATGAAAATTTTAACTTTAGTTAACATTGAAACATCAAAATAACTGTATTTTTGTTACTGAAAATATTTTAATGCTTATATTATAGCTGCCATATTTTTCTCTTCCCTTATGGTTTATCCCAGGATATTGAATATAGTTCCCTGTGCTATATAGTAGGACCTTGTTCATCTATTCTATATATAATAGTTTGCATCTGCTAATCCTAAACTCCCAGTCCATCTTTCCCCCCACTGACCTTGGCAACCACGAGTCTGTTCTCTATGTCTGTGAGTCTGTTTCTGTTTTGTAGATAAGTTCATTTGTGTCATATTTTAGATTCCACATATACGTGATATCCTATGGTATTTGCCTTTCTCTGTCTGACTTACTACGCTTAATATGATCATCTCTAGGTCCATCCATGTAGCTGCAAATGGCATTATTTTATTTCATTCTTTTCTATTAAAGCAGCCATTTTTAAAGTTTTCAACTCTTCAGGAGTTTTATATGTTTTTGTAGTCATAGTATCTATATATGTGCAGTTCTTTTGTATTTCTTTTTAAGTTGTATTAGCATAGGCATTTGGAAGTTAAGTTTTACAACAGTAAAATAATGAATTAAACCACCTGAAAGTATATTCCTCTTTCTAATTTCTATGATTTTGCATTTAAAAAGAAAATATTGAGACAGATGACTATACATTGTATATATTTTTAAATAAGAAATACAGTAGCACTTAAATTCTGACTAGTAAATGTGTGTTCTTTTAATTTTAATATGCTTCCACAATATATTGTAGATAAGGACTCTGTTTTAAAGACTATTTTTCAGAGCTTTTATTCAATAAGTTCAACCTTAGAAGGCTCTTGTGAAGGTTACTGAGATAACTACATGTAAAGTGCTTCAATATAATGCCTGGTATCCAGTGCTCAATAGCCAGTGGCTGTGATTATTTTTATTAAATATTTTAATCAACATAGTTGAAGTAAATATGGAAGTCATATGGTTAATTTGATTAGTCTAGAACCTAGAATAACAAATGGGGCAACTGGGCAAACACCTCAACTGTTAAAGTCCAAATGAGTCTACCAGAACTCTTTAGCTATGTTGACCATATTTGTTTCAAACCAAAAGTAAGAACAAATGAGTTGATTTCAAATCAAGAAAATGCAGCATGCATTCTCAGAATAATCCCAGGTCATCTCCTGAGCAGATGCTCCAAAGGCCTTGAGGAGGCATCGTGTTCCTTTCCTCCTTTGGTCTCCTCTGTGTCTGCGGTGGGAGGAGTGAACTCAGATGGTGTTCCCCAGGCTCATATCAGCTGTCAGCCACCAAGGTCAAGGAGGCAGGTCCAGATCGAGGAGGTAATATCAGGCACCACGGAAGCAGGGCCAATCCTTGACAAAATTATGAATTGCATTTTAGCTAAACACCCTTCCATCTTTCCGGAGAGAGCCCTTCTTTTACCTCACGCCACTTCCCTTGACTCACAGGCTTCCACTCAAACCCCTTATTTGCTCAAGACCTCTCATCACTGCTCTCTACTGAGGTCTGCCACTCCCAGACAAGGAAGGAGAGCCTTATGTTCTAGACTCATCCTCTCACTGCTCTTCATTCTGAACTGCTTTGGACAGTGCTCTGCTCTGTCAGTGCTCTAGAGAACTTGCCTCCTGGAGTTTCCCAGACCTTCTTTTCATCTCTTTTCATCTCCTGGTGAGATAATGCAGGCTAAGGTCTCTACTGAGAACTGCTTGCTGGGCTTCCCTTCTTAAGTAGCATTCTGAAGACCTGTGTGGAAAAGGGAAAAGAGCATTAGAACCCAGGCAGCACCAGATGTTCCTATTCTTGTGAAACTAATAGGCTTTAGAAGGCAGAGATATGCCTTTATTTACCCAGCAAGACCTAGTACAGGGCTGGAAAAAACTTGATACTCAGTTGGCATGAGCCTCCTAGATTATTCCATATTTCTTGTTGGGAGTGTGAAGTACAATTTCCTGCATATTTGCCTTATCCCCCCTTTCCCTAGACCCTGGACTACTTTCAGAGTTACACACATCAAAGACTCACAATGGGTAAAACAACACTGTCCAGCCCCAAGAGCTGCCAATTTAGCCTTCTGTGGGAAAAGTGAAAGGATATTAAAAATTCTTTTTTCTCTTTTCTCTTCTTCCAGCCTGATGAGATTTGAAAAATGAATGGTGCTTATGTTTTGAGGGTTTATACCTCTGGAGAACTAAGTAGGTCTGAAAAGAGCAGTAAGTAAAAACTATCTGGTTGCTCAGGCCTAGTAGATTGGCATTTAGAATTGTAGGGGTTACATGAGGACTCTACATTGTTTTGTACAGCTCATCTGTGATGAAGAGGGCAAGATTTACCAAAAAAACATGGTAATTATAAAGAAAGACAACATACTTGGCCAGTGTAACCTTTTATTCTATCTCCCAATATAATGGCAGTGCCCAGATCCTACATAGGATGACACCCCAAAAGATTCTTAGCCTCAGGCACAGGACCTGACATGTAGTAGGCAATCAATGCTTATCTGTCCAACAAATGCACCAGTACAAGGATACAGACAGAATGCATGCAGTACTGTTCTTAGCTCAGTTAGAAATGAAATAAGTATTTTTTATTACAAAGAAATTGATTCATATTGTCTTGCTAAGCTAAGTGTGTGAACTGAATGGATTTTATTTATAGTCCAAATGTATATGGCTCCTGTACATAGGTACCACAGATTATGAGAAATTTTTACTATAAGGACATTTTGTACTCCAGGATTATTTTCTTATCCTATTTTCCAAGGAAGACAGTCAGAAATAACTGTCCCCACAGACATTTGCTTGTACTTTTTATAACTATTAATTCTTTGTGTGTCTTGCTGCCTGGCCAAACTATAATCTCTTTTTCCTCTCTGAACCCCTCATGGTGCCAAGCATAGAAATTTACACATTCTAGACCTTCAGTAAAACTTGCATTAATATTCTTGTTAACGATGTATAAATGAATTTCTCTTAATGCGAATATATGCAAACTAGCAGTGCTTGCCAAATTCTAATTGGTAAATAATGCAAGCATCACATGTGTTTGCTTTGCTTTCTTTGAATACTGCCTATATTTTTCAAACCCCTTGACACGTTATAAAACAAAGCTTTAGCAAAAGGCAAACCAATTTATTTTAACAGAGACTTCTTAAGAATGCCTTTGGGGGACATGAATGAATGATATAAAAAAGGCATCCGCTCACCATTATTTCCAGATCATGAAAATATCATTCATTTCCAATTCTGTGCTTCCTGCCTGACCACCCAAAGGAAAGCAGCAGTCTGACTCTGTATCTTCATTTCAAATAGAGGGTAATCTGTGAGGTGGGAAGACGCAGTTGAATTCAATCAAGTCAAACTTTGTCTTAACAAAGTTTGTACTAAATCTATGAAGCAAAGAGCAGGGTGAGGGTGATCCAGTTTGCTACCACAGCTTAACAGTGAGTTTATTCAGACAAGAAGGGGAAATAAATGGTAGGCCAAGGCAGATGATTCACCATTACTGTAGCTGACATGACCCCCATTTCAAACACCTAATTTAAATCTGATCAGAACTATTTCAAAGAACTAAGACTGGGATCAGATATAGTCTAAGTCCTCACTGAAAGTTCCCCCATCCTCTGTAGTATTGCTGGCACATAGCTGGCCTTCGGTAACTTGTATTTATAAATCTGACTGCCTGTCTATATTTTGCCATCAAAGATGTACAATTATTACTAGATAATGCCATTACAGAGTAAAAAGAGAATGATAATTCATCAATATCAAGAGTTAAGAAAATAAGCACAGTGCCTAGAACCTCAATTCAATCAGCAAAGACCCAAAGGAAATTACCAACAGCCGTAAAAGAACTCAATACTCATTTTTCTTTCTTCTTCTGTGTTTGTGAAGGTCTTTAGTATATTTGTGGCAGCGCGCAATGTGTGTCTTACCCTAGTGATATAGGTAGGTAGTAATTCTATGTTTTTAACTGAGGTGCTGCTACTTTTGTTTTGATGATTTGTTAAATTCTTCCTTCATCCTTCCCTTTGACTATACCATTACTCTATTTCTTTCGTATTGCAATCTTTAGCCCTTTGCATTATACATACTTCAAATCAGGGTATGGAAGAACATCACAAAGTTTGTTGTTACTTAATTCTTGTCACCATTAATATAGTATTTATCCTGTATTTTCTAGTGTATCTCTCCATCACACAGGAGTAGACATTCCTGCAGGTAAATGCTTAATGAAGTGGTTAGATCAGATGGGATATGTGTTGATTTGAGTAGGCATGTTGTCACTCTGGAGAAGGATGTTGTTCACCACACTGGTACATCCCCACTGGCTACTCTGTCTACATTTCTACCCTTCATCTCCTCCTCTGCTCACCCAGGTCGCTATGCCTTAGGCACCCTGGCATTATCTCTCTTTCTAGACCCACTGAGGTCATCCCTATCTTAAGGACTTCCTGTGGCCTCTTCCTGGAATGTTCTTCCCTCAGATTGTCACATGACAGGCAGGCTTCCCCTTAACATTTCCTTCTGAGCTCATATGTTATTTCCATAAAATTCACATCGCCTATATTCCGTGACCCCTTTCTTACACATTAACACCAATTTTTATCTGTCACATCCCGTTGTTTGATATTCTTCATTTTACTTATCACTATCTGAACTTACATTTATTTTCATATCTGTTCCCTGTGTATTTCTCTCTTCTCCATTGTAATAAAAGATCTATGAGATTAAGGGCCTTGTCTATCTTGCCCACTGTTGTATCTCCAACACCTTGAGGAGTGCCTGGTACACAGTAGGTGTACAACAAATATTTCTGGAAAAATAATGTGCCCTTCAAAGAGAACTGTAGGCAGGATTAGTGAGGTGACTGATGTTAGCAAAGGTTGGAGAGAGGGGGAATCATTGCCTATTTTCCCCCATGACTAAATTTTCTGAGACCCTGAAATGTCATAGAATTTAGAAGCTGGAAAGCGCTTAAGGCTCAAAGGAAATGAGATTCTTAGTCTCTTGGCTGATAATTGGCAAAACTGAGGCTAAGTTCAAAGTATTTGTACTGCTTTCCCTCTCCTTACCAACACCCAGCTCAAGAACTTGAGGCTCTAAACTCTATTCCCCTACTAACTTTATTACAAATGGCATTTTTAAATGCAGAGAAGTTTGTTTTCCATACCTGCTATAACAAATTACCTCAAATGTAGTGGATTAAAACAGCCACAAAGTTATTATCTGACAATTGTGTACATCAGAAGTCTGACACAAGTCTCCCCAGGCTAAAATTAGAGTGTCAGAAGGACACCATTCCCTTCTGGAGAATCTAGTTGAGGAATCCATCTCCTTGCCTTTTTTGGTTTGTAGAAGCCAACCATGTTCCCTTCCTCCAACTTCAAGGCAGCAACAGCTGGTCAAGTCCTTCTCACATCTCATCACTCTGACCTTCTCTTCTGCCTCACTCTTCCACATTTAAGGACCCTTGTGATTACACTGGACCACCCTGCGTAATCTAAGATAATGTCCTAATTTTAAGGCTAGCAATTTAGCCATCTTAATTCCATCTGCAACCTCCCACTGTGTAGCAGATTCACACATTGTGTGGAATAGACTGTGAAAATTGGGGGGTGGGGGCTGCATTATTCATCCTCCAAGAAGCAATGTGAAAAAAAAATTGGTAACTCTCCCTCTTTCAAAATCCCTATGGTTTACCTTTTGTAATATGTGGCACCATTTGAGTTGTAGATAATTTTTAATGTTAATAAAATTCTGATGAAATAGTTGCCCACAGACGTAGTTAATTTTTGTGTTAAAGTATAATTTTGCAAAAGTTAAAAATAGGACTCTCATATATGTTTAAGATAAACACATGTTATATTGAGTTTCTAAATTATGCAATTATTTACCTGTATTTATATTAGCTATTCTGAAATGCTTAGTAAATTTATGTGAAACTAGCTTATAGAAACAGACAATTATTAGTGAACTTAGTCCTTTTTGCCATGCAACAACAATGGTCCTTATTAAAAGTGTTAATAAGTACTTAACACATTTATGGGCATATATTGTAATGTTATCTTTTGAGATAACGCTTATATCTTTAAGAATGGAGCCATACTCACAAGACCCTTTGGTACCCCTTTTGGTTATCCAAGATTGCAGATTCCTAAACATTCAATTACTGAGAGTTTTTAGAAAGCTTTCAGTTGTTTTTGTTGTTGTTGTTGTTTTATTTTTATTTTTTAAGTATAGAATAAGCTAGTGAGCAGTTAGATTAGTCTTGACTATATGTAATATTATAGAAAACCCAAAATATAGTGGCTCATAAAAAGTTGATCATTTGTTCTCAAGTAAAAGAAGTTCACAGATGATCTGTAGGGTAGATCTATGATTATCAGCAACCCAGGATTCTATAGTCCTAGCCTGAGTTCCTTCTTAAAGGTCATTTTACAACCCAAGATGGCAGCTTCTTAGAAATTGCACCAAATCCTTACACTTAAATGTTATTGTCTAAAATGTATTGGGAAATGCAGTGTTTTGATTGGATGCATGGATGCCCCGAATAAAATCAGAAAAAGAAGGGAAAAATTAATATTTGGTGGCAATGAGTAGTTTTTGCCATGTTTAATTAATTATTTAAACTGTTAGAATATGATGGAATTGACAGGGAGGTCTAATCAAAGTCAAGACTTCAGAATTTCAGGTCCAGCATTATTAATTAGGAGTTTTCCCTGGTTAATGACCTAAGACTTTGAACCTCAAATCGTCATCTGACTTAACAGTGAACATATCTTGGGTTTCTTCCAGTTCAAAAATCCAGTGATTTTATAATATTTATTTATAATAAAATACAAATTATAAAATTTATATTTTCCTATTTTTATAATATTTCTTTCTTGACCTAAGAAACAAATTATGGTTGGATTTAACTATTATTATATAGGCTTCTGGAATGCTCAAGACAGAAACTAAAAATATTTTGGAGAAATTTTTAAGCATATGAGTGCCACTTGCTGTCGCACTAATAAAAATGTGATACTTCCAGAAGCCTGTGCATAAGACTCAAAGTAAAAACACTATTTAAAATTATATCTCCTGCCTATGTTTGAACCAACACACTGAATACTTTCCTTCATATAAAAATTTGAGAACTATTTGCATTTTAGGAGTATACATTTTAGCTAACCTCGCAGGAGGGAATGTATTTATTTTGTATTGAGAAGATTTTGTTTCAGGAAGAGTGAAGATATATGACTGATGATTGTCATCTTTTATATGCCTTGTAACTGTAATAGATGGTCTCGAGCTTCAGTGATTCATAATGGCATTTGAAGGCATGTAAAAAAAGCAGCTAATTCAAATGAAGGAGTCAGTAAAACATTACAGCAAATGTAGGTCACAGAAAACCATGGAAATCTAACAGAAGGGCAGTGTGTTGCCAGTGAATATACTTGAGGACAGTAAAAGAAAACTATTTCTACACTCATCATTGGCTCCAAATAAAATGGTGTTTTTATCTTGTCTACTCCAGCTTCCCAACATGACAACCTTCCTCCCTCCATTCCTTTCACTCTTGCAGACCCCTTTACCCCACAGAACCAAATGGTTTTATGCTTTCCTCTTAAATATTCAAATCTCCTTAATATTCAGAGGAGAAAACTGTGACCCAGAGGAGATTCATGAAAACCCCACGGGTGAAGTTTTGTCAGTACAGAGATTAGAAACCCAATTTTCCTGGATTTCCAATTCACTTTCAATTGCAGTGTGGTGTTCATTAATAATTCCTGTTAAATTGTGCCCTGTCCAGGTTTGGGGATCTGTTTAGTAGCTGAGCTGAGGCCAGTATCTGGACTCCTCCCATTGACTCCTTATATCTCCCTCTATACATCCTGTCATCAGCAAATGGGTTTCCATGCCAAGATTTTTAAAAAGGCTTCATGGAACCAGTGAGAGAGATAAACAGAGAGACATAGGGCTCCCCCAGTACAGGTGACAGGTGACCCCTATCAGGAGGATAAGTCAGTTCAGGTTTTCCAGGCTGATCATTATCTCATTCATTCTCTCAAACAGTTTTCGAACACATGCTCTTTACCATGCTCTATGCAAGGTGCTGAGAATTCAAGGGGAACAAAAATTTCTCTTCCTCCATCTGTCAGTTATGTTGACCTTGGACAAATGGGTAGAGGGAAGTGCCCCTTCCTGAAATGGAAAAAACTGTCTGAGGAGCAAAATTGCAGGAGAAGACCAAGGATCTACAAGAGTGCCTGATACTTTAGGCTTTCAACCAATGATAACTACCTCCCTGGCCATTTTCCCCTCTGTATTTGCAGTATTTAGGATAGTTTAGATGTCAGATTGTGAGGTTGGGTAAGCTCAGAGAACCCTGATACCAGGATCTGTCATGTATGGTTGATGGATGCCACACATCCCTTTCCATCTCAAAATACCTTTCCCCTTGACCTGTCCGGTACCTGAGTCACATCATTAGTAGGATTGCTTCTGCTATGTCTACTGAAGGCCTTATTGTAATAGACATATGCAAGTTATTCAGAAATAACATTTTAACAAATTAGTCTCTGTATTGGTGTTCTAGGGCTGCCACAAAGTACCACAAACTTGGTTGTTTTTGTTTTTTTTACTGTTTTAAGTGCTTTATTTGTTTTTAATTTTTAAATTTTCTGTACAATTTGTAGAGGTTGCTTTCCATTTACAGTTAATACAAAATATTGGCTATATTTCTTGTGTTGTACAATACATCCTTGAGCCTGTCTTATACCCAATAGTTTGTGCCTTCCCCACACTGGTAAGCACTAGGTTCTTCTCTAAATCCATGAGTCTGCTTCTTTTCTGTTATATTCACTAGTTTGTTGTATTTCTTAGATTTCACATATAAGTGATATCATACAGTATTCATCTTTCTCCATCTGACTTATTTCTCTTAGCATAATGCCCTCCAGGTCCATCCATGTTGCTGCAAAAGGCAAAATTTCATTCTTTTTCATGCCTAAATAGTATTCCATTGTGGTTGTTTAAAGTAACAGAAATTTATTCTCTCACGGTTCTGGAGGTTAGGACTCTGAAATCAGGTATTAGCAAGGTGTAATTAGTTAATAGGAGGTCACACTCTATTAGGGTGGGCCATAAGTTCAATATGACTGGGGTCCTATAAGAAGCAGACGCATGAAAAGAAAACACCATGAGACGTCAGAGATTGGAGTATGCTGCCACAAGCTGAGGAATACCTAAGGCTACCAGACGTTGGAAAATGCAAGGGAAGACCTCATGTTAACTAATTACACCTGTAACTAATTATACCTGTTTCTAAATAAGGTCATATTCTGAGGTAATGAGAGTTAGAATTTCAACATATCTTTTGGGGGGACACAATTCAATCCATAGCAGTTTCCATTAACACATAAAGTTGTTTAAAAGATTAGTTAGACCTTACCCCAGCAGAAAGCAAGAACGCCGGAAGAATGGTAAAGAGGGCTGAAAAGTTTTTATGAAGTGAAGGGGGAGGGTGAGAGGGCAGGGAGAAAATATGAAGGAGAATGGAATGAAGCCAGTATGGCAACCCCAAGTAAGATGCAATGATGAAACATCCTTGGTCAACCAGAAGACCACAGAAAAATATCAGGCATCAAAGGGGGCAGGGGGGGCCACACAAAGATTATGCCAGTGAAAAGAGTGAGGGTGATGAGGAAGACAAACTTTACCTACTTCATAAGTTTGCCTGTACCAGAAGATAAATGAACGTTAGAAGCAGCGTTTTGCAATTTAAAGTAAATTAAGTCAATGAATAATTTCCTCAGAAAATTGTCTTTGGCCATCTCACAGTACTTTTATGGCTTATACTATTTTTTTCATGGGAAAAATTAAAGTTTTAGACAAGTTGAATCCATACCACTTAAGTTCCCTTTAAATAATCAAGCAAGGTTAAAATGAGAATATTCATGGTAATAGAATCTGCCACCAGGGGAATATCTCTTACCAAGTAAACTATGACTAATACCATTCTTTGACCACCTCTTACCTTCCTGAGATTAATAAGGTAAAATCGCAGTAGGGAGAATTTAAGACAGATAATAAAAATGCTCCCAATACAGGTTTTTTGTTTTTTTGTGCTTTTTTCCAGTATTGCTGCATCATTTTTCATTGAGGGAGATTAAGGAATAGGAAGGAGATTTTCAGAAATGGTTTAAGTACAATGCTGCATTACTTCACTCAGTCTTATAAATTTTTCTTAGTTTAACCAAAATATTTCCTAGCACAAATACTCTTTTTCTTTGTCCCTTGGCACAGAGAGTTGCTTTTTCAATAAACAGCACTTATGTCCTTGAGAACCTCACCTCATGTAGTATTGCAGCCAAGGTCCATGTTGTAGACCTCCTTCAAAAAAGGCATTCTCATCTTTGGAAAACTCTTGGATGGAGGCTAATGTGTCCCTTCAAAAATAAGACCACTCTGAAGAGAAGTGTATCAGAACAGTGTAATTGAGGCATTGGTCATTAAGCCTTTGATCAGGTAGGTAACCAACATTTCCCAAGCTTTATTTTCCCCCATAGAATTCACTGTAATTGTAGTTTCTTGGTTCTTGACATTCCCTAAGTTTCCTACTCTGTGCAGGGATCCAGATGATAGTAGCCCTTTTTCTGTTGTTTGGAAGCATTTCATCAGTTCCCTAAAGTGGGAGGATTGCCTCTGGCTGTTGTTGCCATTTATCGAGATTGGGATGGCGCTCTAGTTCTGACTGAACAATTCTGGTTTATGTCAGCTGGTGACTCATTCTGACCTAGATCATTTTCTGCCATATTTGTTCATACTCAGTCTTCCCTCTTTCAAATAAGTACGAGATACCCAACTTTATTTCAGGTAACTTGTCAAGATATCCAAAAGGTGGTTCCCTATTTTCTAAAATGCTGCCAAATGCTTTTGTATTAGTCAGAGTTCCACAGAGGAACAGAGCCAATAAAAGAATATATATATATATATACACACACACACAGTATATATATAGTATTGGTTCATGCAATTATGGAGGCTGAGAAGTCCCAAGATTTGCAATCTGTATGCTGGAGACCCAGGAAAGCTGACAGTAGTTCCAGTCCAAAACGCATCAGGCACAAGACACAAAAGAACCAGTGTTTCAGTCCAAAGTCCAAAGACCAGAAAAGACCAATATCCAGTTCAACAGTCAAGCCTTCTTTCTCAGTTTTTTTGTTCTATTCAAGTCTTCAGTTGATTGGACAAGGTCTACCCACATTAGGGAGGGGAATGTGCTGTACTCAGTCTACTGATTCAAATGTTAATCTCATCCAGAAAGTATTGTTAAAAAACACATATAGAATAATGTTTGGCCAAATGTCTGGGTACCCCATGACCCAGTCAAATGGACACATAAAATAAATGATTGCAGCTGTTAAAGTGCCAGCTAGTGCCATAATCACACAGATTGTTTGGGAGAACACTCTGAAATGGAAACCAGGACCCATGGAAGAGACGGGTAAGAGACTTTGTGAAGGAGTAGAGTGGAAATGCCAAGGATTTTAAAACCAAATAGACTAGGTTTTGACCCTGCCTCTTCCACCCTTCAGTTGGGAAAGTTACATAACTTTCCACTTCTTGGTATCTCTATCTGTAAACAGGGGATTAATAAACCTACTCCATAGACTTATTCTGAAAGTACTTCTCAAGATAGGGTCCTCAGATCATCCATTCCATAATCACATAATCATAGTGGTTGCTTGTTTAGGCAGATTCCTAGACCCCATCCTTAAAGCTTCTGGTTCAATAAATTTGGAATGCAACCCAGATCTCTTGACATTTTAGCAAACATCTCAGATCTTACCAAGCCTGCCAAGCCTAGAAAACCACAGCTGTGAGATTTAAGTGTAAACCATGTGATATGTAGTAGGAGTACAACAAAACAGATCTGTCCTGGACAAATCATCAGCTCCTGGAAAACAGGGATGCTGTCTGTTCACCCTTGTATCACCATTAGTCCAATACCCTGGCACATGACAGATGCTCTGTAAATGTTTGTTGATGTGGATGGTTAGAAATCACTAGTCAGAGTTGGAAGCAAAGACCAGGAGAGTCAGAGAACGTTTGGTTCAAGTGCAACAGCATAAAAACAAGACATCCCATCAGAAAATAAGCGGGATTGCTCACTGCAGTTCAGTTTTCCTGATGTCAGCATTCGTGGGGAAAAGCAGCCACCAGGTATCAGGTAGAAACCATCAGGAAGAGAGTGGAAGGAAGAAGTTAGAAATATCATGGATACTGTAGCAGGAAGGAACCAGGCAGAGAGATGATGCAGAACCCATTGGCAATCAGGATTAAGGTGTCCACAAAATCTGAAGGACAAGACACCACAAGATGAAGAGCAGAGACTTTGCCCTGAGAGTGTGAAGCAGAAAATTTGGGCACCCAGCTAAGTGTGGGAATTTTTAGGGAGATCTGGTGGGCAAATCACCAGAGGTTGGCAGTTTCAGGAGTGGTACCAGACTAAATCAAAATTAAAGTCATACTGAAGAAAACTAGAAGCATCGCTAGCTATATGATAATATCAGACAAATTAAGCAGGCCCAGTTAATCAAAAATTTGGTTGTAAATTTGTATGGTGATCTCCTGCAGAGATGCACCTGTTGGGACCCTATTTCACACACTCTCCACCTCTGATCTAGACCTAGGAATATATATAATTAATGTTTTATAACTGGAGCAAACATGGTTGTTATTGGAATCATAACGAAGCAGTGATTTGATCTTTAAGTACAGAATATCCTGACAAAAGTACGCTTTGCCTACACACACACTTGAAGACAAATTTAGAGGAAGATAGCATTATTCCAAAAATAATAGCGAATTGACCATGTGAGAATGACCTCACGGATTTGAGAAATATACCTGACATATGTGTACCTAAAGCTTTATTCCTCTTTCATTTTACAGTTGATTACCTCAGACATTGTCCATAATGATGTATGGATCTATTTTCCTAGTCATATCATAATACAGTTTTCTAAGGCATCACTTTACACATGATTGTGAGTTATAGTCTTATATCTTATTATGCATATGAAATATTTAGGCAGCAATTAGTCCAGCAATTCAGTGTATTAATTACTTGACTTTTAGAAAGTAACTTGCCAGCAATCTGCAAAGAAAACCACAAAATAATTCTATGGTAGTACAAGCACTTGTGTGCTTTTACACATAAATCCATTACAGCGAGTCATTCATGGGGAATAAATGGCAAGCAAAAATAGGATTTATTAGGGTAAAGCCCTAAGGGTTGTAGGAAACATAGGAAAATCCAATTAGAACTGCAGGGAGTTGGTTCAATCTCTTAATCTGCAGCACAGCAGATTAATATTATTGTCTACTATTTAAACTTTATTACTCGATTTTTCTGTCTGTGGTCCTCTGCTTTGCCAGCCCACCTTGAAAAGATGGCAGGCAGAACCATGTAATACTTTTTATGGCCTTGGCATCAGTACTGTTTTGTGGCTTGAAAGATAAGTACCATTCTAGAAATGATGAGGTAAGGAAGAAGGCGACACTTTAGCTTGTTTATAAGCCAGAGTGTGGGCCTGTTTGCACTGCATTCTAATCACGAAAGCCATCAGCATGGGCACTTTGCCAGTTCCTACTGACTGACAAGAGAATTTACAGGAGTCATTTTTCTATAGCATTATCCTCATAAAGTCAGAGGCATCAAGCGACAGTGACTACAGCAAAGACTCCAAATGGGTGGTGGTCTTGGGTTCCAATTATAATAATGACACAGATTTACCAAATGACCTCGGACAAGTCACTCAACTTCTTGGTGTCATGAACAGTCCTTGAAGTTTATTTAAAACCAGTTTCCTGGAACAGCAGTACTTACACAGACATACATAAACATTTTCTTTTCTGAAAAACTCATGCAGATTGCATAATTCCTTCTTGTACTTTACTTTGCAAGCACTTCAACTAACAAAAGACTTCTAGGCTTAAGAGCACATTCTTCTGTTCTGTATAGAAACTTGGTAGGCAAATGCTAATCTGATTCAAAGTTTAGAAAACTGATAAATCAGGCCTTCTCCCTGCCCCAAATCAATGCACACATTATTTCATATAGTAAACTGAAGTAGTATGTGGCTTGCAAAGTAAGTAACTTATTATTTCACAATCAACATGGTTCTGTCTCACTTAATCATATTTTTGGATAAAAGGTTCCTAGGTTAGGTTTGGGGTCCATTTTGCATTGGCACAAGAACTCATTAGATTCAGCTCAGTCAATATATCTGGCCAAATAAGATTCCTGTTTGGACAAGCAAAGTTTTCTTTTCTCTGAGTTTGCAATTCTCTTCCATTTTTCAGGTTCACAAGACGCATGTAAATGTAATCTCCCTTATGCACACCACTGATCCATTTCTTTCTTCCATTTCTTCCCAGGTGTTGATTAGACAATCCCAGTTGCTGTTTGTATCTATTGTACCATACAGAGTTGTTGAATTGATATAAATGGAAGTGTTTATTTGAAAATATCACTTTTCCCCTTATCCTTTTACTATTCTAAGGTCGTACTTTACTGTATAAAATGTACCACTAATAATTTTTTCACATTTTCAAAATCAATTCTCACGTTTCATGGAACTTATTTGCCGGGATTCTTACATGGTTTGTGCCACCAGAGAGGGGAGTAGCCAATCTCGACTCCCTCGGAGGTTTTATATTTCTTCCATATATTACTGAGAATATTTTACCTTCTCCTAACAGGGTTCTCACATGGATCAGAGGAGAGCTGACAACTTCACATTGTTCTCACCCCCAGAACCTCCCACATCTACCCTTGTCTTCCTAACTAAATATGTGGTTTATTCTCCCTTTGTGCCAAATCAGTGTGCGCTTCTGCTTTTTATATTTATTGTTAATCTGGTGAATGCCTTTTTTGGTCCTTGATGATAAAGGGAAGATTCAAATCTATGTAATTTTCTGGCACTAAACCAAACAAAGTATCACACGCAATTAAGTTCCTAACAAGCTTGGTCTTCTTCCTTCGCTTTCACTTTCTTTCCCTGTCTCCTTTTCTACTGTCAGTCCCTTAATATTGTTATTCTACAGGGTTTCTTCCTTCTCACTTTGCCTTTTCCTAATCTCACCCACTCACCTGCCTTCAACTAACCTGCCCGCTGGCAACTCTCAAATCAGTGTGTGCAGCCAGATGTCTTTTGCTGACTTCTAAATATATATCCTAGATCCAGAACAAGTACTTTGTTGACAACTGAATATCTCATGTGTACTTTTCCAAGAAATGTTTTTCAAACTTTGTTGACTTCTTTCCACAGAAATAAATGCATTTTGCATTTCAAATCACAAAGTATACCCAGAGACACAAAAGGGCTGCATGACTTGGCGTTCCCAGTAACAAGACCATAATGTAACAAATCATCACTGCTTTCCAAATTGCTCTTCCTTCTGTATTTTCTCTCCTGGTTTATGAGACCCTAATACAGAAATCCAAAAGTTATTTTGGACTCTCCTACATCTCTTACCAAGTTGGCCACCAAGTCATTAGCATCCAACTTCTTAAATATCTCTTGAGTTTAACCCCAACTCTCTATCCCACCGCATTGACTATTATTGCATGATAATTCCAATAGTGCTGCTTGTTTCTTATCTGTCTCATGACGTTTAACCCATCTTCCATATTGTTGCATACATTATTTTCTTTTAATGATGTTTGCTTATCTTTCTCCTTCCATATATCAACCACTTTCTAGGTTCTAGATATGAGCAAGAAATAATGCCTCTCCTGAGTTACTTACAATCCAACAGAGGAAACAGAATTGTAAACTAATAAATATAAGATATAAAATATAGATCTAGATATAAAATATTAATAAAATTATAAATATAAAATATTTTTGAAGTTTGAACAATTTCAACATCTCAAAAAAGGGATGACATGGAAATCCAAAAGAACTACCTAACATAACTTAAAGCTGTTGTCTTCAGGAAGCAAGGGTATACACATACACTCATCTGGTATCTACCACCTCTACCTTTCCCTTTAGGAGATGTGTGAAGCTAACTGAACTTTGTTTGCGCTAGTCTTTCATCTTTGGAGAGTCACTCAAATACTTTTCCAGAACTCCCAGGATTTTTCACAGAACATGCGTTGAACATTGCTGATATAGCCCAGCACACTCTGTTTAGAGATAAGGGACCTGAGGCCAAGAGGGGACAATTGATGTGTCCAAATTCAGAGAGCTTCTCAGAGTTTGAATCAAAAGGAAAACCTAAACCTTCCAAGTAGTAGCCCTTATTTTTATTTTAGGTTTGATGCAGGTTCTTTCCTCATCTCTGCTGCCCTTTTCCCTTCTCCCAGAACAGAAAATGACAACAGTCCTAAGTATCTCATTAATTCAATACCTGAGTTGGGAAGGGCTGTCTGTGCAGTCTGAGATGTTAGTTACAATATAATACTCTGAAAAAAAAATCCAAAGACAGGAGTTTTGAGTCTTGTTTGAAATTTTAATGAAAAATATAGCCTTCTTCTCCAGACAAACAAAAGTATGCCCAGAATTTTAAGGGTTTTCAGATGCCACTAAACCCTTCCAGGGATCCCATGGACTTTCAATTTGTGTAATGGGCAAGGGGAGAAGAAATTCAACAACCTGCATTTGGTCCAACCAACTTGCAACATAAACAACCAAAGTGATGCAATATGCCTTGTACTGTTGGTCTATCCCTGTATTATTATTATTAGATTATTCTTGCAAGTCAGAAAGATAAGGGAGGAGACTTACCTGGTGGTGCAGTGGTTAAGAATCTGCCTGCCAATGCAGGGGACACGAGTCCGATCCCTGGTCTGGGAAGATCTCACATGCTGTGCAGCAGCTAAACCCGTGCACCACAACTACTGGGCCTGCGCTCTAGAGCCCGCAAGCCACAACTACTGAGCCCGTGTGCCACAACTACTGAAGCCTGCGTGCCTAGAGCCCATGCTCCACAACAAGAGAAGTCACCGCAATGAGAAGCCTGCTCACCACCACGAAGAGTAACCCCCACTCGCCGCAACTAGAGAAAGCCTGCGCACAGCAATGAGGACACAGCACAGCCAAAAAATTAATTAATTAATTATTTTTAAAAAAGAATGGGTATTTTTAAAAAAACAAACGAAATGTAAGGGTGCAGAAATACAAGGTTTATAGTTAGGACCATGAAGTACCTTCATTTTTGGGGGTATTTTGGGTCCTTTTTGTGTTTGTTTTTTTGTGTGTGTCACTATAATTAAACTCTAGAATAGCAAGATATATTACGCACATCAAGGAAAAGATTTCTAGAGCAGAAATACCAGTATGAAATATAGCAAAAAAGCATAAGGATATTATTTTATTAGAAGTTGTGTAGACATCATCACAAAATTCCATATAGTTTTCTCCTTTATACTGAATGTCATGTTTCCTATATGAAATAAAATTGAAACTCACTAATGGCCGCCAAGACTTAATTATCCCCTGGATCATCAAAATCTGTTCAAAGAGGTGATTAAGAGACAGATGGCTGGAATTGTCTCTGTCATGAAGAAAGCGTGGAAGTTCTTTATAAGCACAACTAGGAAATGATCGTGGATGCTAATAAAGTACATGGTTTCTAATTAAAGGCATATACTATCTAGAGGGAAGAGATGGACTGTTAGCTGCTCCCCCCTCATTATTGAGGTGTATTTGTGACCATCCATTTCTCATATAATGCAAGACCTTGGCCTAGCTCAGTATGAAGAGCTAAGCAGGCCATGCTGTGAGAGGGGTTTTCTCCAGAGTTGTGTTTTGTCTTTTTTTGTTTTTGTTTATTTTTTCCAGGTTCAGTTAGCATGACACAGAAGTGGTAATTTTAAGTTCTAATTTGTATGTGACTTTCCATATTGCTGTAACATTGGGATACTATTAAAGACAATATATAAGATGCTTTTAGGCTAGTTTTTGTTGAGCTCAGTTTTTACTAAACTCATGATGCATTGAATTTTATTGTTACTTCCTCTACTTTTTAAGTATCTTACAACATAAGGACCAGGTGCTCTATGTCTGTTACTCAATTAAAAAGGGCTATATACCATCCACTAAAATTTAAAACAACACTAAAATGAAGAAGTGACTTGCTGAAATGTTCCTTTGTGAATATTCCCCCCATTTCTTGGGCTGCCTGATTATGGCCTTTCTATCCAAATTGGCAGTTCAGGGAATTATTCACTTCTGGAGGTGATGACTTTTTCCATTTGTCCCAGCTGCAAAGGAGTGCATGTGTTTTAATGAAGTTACATCTTAAAGACCCGGTTATTTATTACTGGTATACAAAAATTAAAAGCAAATAGAGATAGGATCCTTGACTTTAAGTGACTCAAATTTTGAAAATAATTCCAGGCTAGGTCTAGTAAGGTTTATAATAGGCAAGTTAAGCATAATAAGGATTAATTTCATAAGCTTTACTTAAATTTGTTAATGGGAACGAGCAATTGTTATACTTACCTGCCAGGTTCACATAGACATTATATGAAAAACATAAGGCAGTGTTTATTACCTGTACAATTAGCTAATTGAACACTTAGGTAATTTTAAACACAATGAATTCATTACATCAACCAAATTCCTTGAAATTGTGACTAAAACATAGCCAACCAAGGGAATACCCACTCTTGCTACTTACTGGGGAAAAAAAAAATAAGATTTTTACTATCATCTCCACTTTAGTAAGGAGGAATCTAAAGATTAGAAAAGTCAGTGGAAGTTCACAAAACTCATTTGAATGTTTTCAGTTCCTTAATCTCCTCTTGATTTGTCTACAGCACACAGTAGTCTTAACACTTAACATAATTATTTTATTTTTACTTACAATTATTTCATAATTTATCAGTGTAGTCATATTTTTTGAGTATAATTTTTATAACAGAAAAAGAGTTTCAGAACTCATCTAGTTCAACCTGTTTATTTTACAGATGAGAAAACTGTGACCAAAAACGGCAAAGAAAATTTCTTAAAGACTAATAGATGTCTGGTGGTAAATATGTCAAGTGTTGGAACCTAGATTTCCAAGTCTTTTTAAAATATTTATTAAATAGTGTTATTTAATTAATTCAAGTGGATTTATATTTAAAGTACAGAGATGTAAAAAGAAATTAATGCTATCACAATCTAATATTTATTTGTCATAAAAATATACCAAGTGTATTAAAAATATAATTTTGTTTGTTGCCATTAAATTTGGCCAGCATATGAGCACAAATAACAGAATCAAATCTGATATTATTTGCACATTATATATACTTAAATGATTTTTAATATATATTTGTATGTATACTTACAAAAGTTCTTACATCATATTTGATAGTAGTGAGAAAGTTTGATATTAGTTCAGAATTGTGTTTTTTCTCTTTCTATTTCCTTATATTGAAATCATTTCTCAGTTGGCTTTTCCAAAGGGAATTCCTCAGTTAATTATGTAGGTATTTATTAAGATAATTGATTCATGAACTTAAGATTACCTTTGTTCATTTGATTTTGGAGGAGCACTGCTGTAACAAATAAACAACCTTGTCATTTCCTACTTTTTTCCAGTGAGTGCTCAGGAGAGAAATTAAAATGATACATCATCAGTGTATCTTCCTGGAAAGTCAGATGGAACAACTTTTGTAAATCAAATGTCATGCACTTCCACATAATAGAGATTTGGCTCAATTATGAGTCTAATCATTGTTCTATTAGCGTAGATCATTTACCTTCATCCCCAAAGGCATATACTTGTAGGATACCTACTATATAGTAGGGACTAAGGAAACAAAACTAAAGACATCAATGTATTTTCTTCACCATGTATATAAGAGGACATAAAATACCTTTTATTTTTTATTTTTTAACATCTTTATTGGAGTATAATTGCTTTACAATGGTGTGTTAATTTCTGCTTTATAACAAAGTGAATCAGCTATATGTATACATATATCCCCATATCTCCTCCATCTTGCGTCTCCCTCCCTATCACACCTCTCTAGGTGGTCACAAAGCACCGAGCTGATCTCCCTGTGCTATGTGGCTGCTTCCCACTAGCTATCTAGTTTACATTTGGTAGTGTATACATGTCCATGCCACTCTCTCACTTCGTCCCAGCTTACCCTTCCCCCTCCTGATGTCCTCAAGTAAATTCTCTATGTCTGCGTCTTTATTCCTGTCCTGCCACTAGGTTCTTCAAAACCATTTTTATTATTTTTTTGATTCCGTATATATGTGTTAGCATACAGTATTTGTTTTTCTCTTTCTGACTTACTTCACTCTGTGTGACAGACACTAGGTCCATCTACCTCACTACAGATAACTCAGTTTCATTTCTTTATATGGCTGAGTTATATTCCATTATATATAGGTGCCACATCTTCTTTATCCATTCATCTGTCGATGGGCACTTAGGTAGTTTCCATGTCCTGGCTATTGTAAGTAGAGCTGCAGTGAACATTGCGGTACATGAATCTTTTTGAATTATGGTTTTCTCAGGGTATATGCCCACTAGTGGGATTGCTGGGTTATATTGTAGTTCTATTTTTAGTTTTTTAAGGAAGCTCCATACTGTTCTCCATAGTGGCTGTATCAATTTATATTCCCACCAACAGTGCAAGAGGGCTCCTTTTTCTCCAAACCCTCTCCAGCATTTATTGTTTATAGATATTTTGATGATGGCCATTCTGACTGGTGTGAAGTGATACCTCACTGTAGTTTGATTTGCATTTCTCTAATGATTAGTGATGTTGAGCATCCTTTCATGTGTTTGTTGGCAATCTGTATATCTTCTTGGAAGAAATGTCTATTTAGGTCTTCTGCCCATTTTTGGATTAGGTTGTTTGTTTTTTTGATATTGAGCTGCATGAGCTGCTTGTAAATTTTGGAGATTAATCCTTTGTCAGTTGCTTCACTTGCAAATATTTTCTCCCATTCTGAGGTTGTCTTTTCATCTTGTTTATGGTTTCCTTTGCTGGGCAAAAAAGCTTTTAGGTTTCATTAGGTCCCATTTGTTTATTTTTGTTTTTATTTCTAGGAGGTAGGTCAAAAATGATCTTGCTGTGATTTATGTCATAGAATTTTCTGCCTATGTTTTCTTCCAAGAGTTTTATAGTTAGTGCTCTATAGTTTTATAGGTAGTGCTCTAATTTCATTCTTTTACATGTAGCTGTCCAGTTTTCCCAGCACCACTTATTGAAGAAAATAAGTGTGACATAGATGCTATTCAGCATGTGATAACTACATAGTTGCTATTTTAATTCCACAATGATATGCTCCTGCAAATAAAATTCCATTTGCCCTTTATCTACATCAGGTGAAAAAAAAGTTCATTTCAAACTATAGCATGAAATATGCCCATCCTTTCCACAGCTCTTCTTCAGAGTATGCCTGCCCCCAATAAGTATGCTTATACAAATCTAGTGATGAAATAATAACATGGTTTTTCTAGTCTGTGAGGTTTCTGTGGGAACCAAGAAATAGCACAAATATTCATCATGTAGGTAGACTATTGTATTATATAAATTATAAAGCACACATTGATAATTTCCTGGAGGGTGTTACCACGTAGAAATTAGTCTGTAGTGTCCTCTTCCCACTGAAGGTCAGCAATTCCATTTGTTTCCATAACACATTGTGGTTCGTTGCACAGACTCTAGCATCAGACTGTTTGGATTTTAATTCTTAGCTCTGCTACTTACTAGCTGTGTGTCCTTGGGTAAGTTCTTTACCTCTCTGTGTTTTAACTTTGCCACAGTAAACTAGGGTTAATTATCGTTCCCACCATATAGAATTAAGAAAATTAAATGAGCTACTATTTCTAAAGGACTTATAAGAGTCCTGAAAGACAGAAAGAAAATGTGCTTTGTTGCCAGACAGAAGTAGATTTTAATTATGAGTCTACCATGTATTAACTGTGTAATCTTGGGCACATTTCTTAAAATTTGTGTTTCAAATGGGACTAAAATGGGACTGAGATCTCCATCAAGCCTGGCTCATGATATACACCCACCCAATTCCTTTCCCCTTCTTCTCAAATTCTCAGTTTACAAATTTGTAACAAAATCAAACTATATAATTTCCAAATCGATAAAATTGAAATGATGTTTGTTTTAGTTGCTTGATTTGAGGTATAATACACTTTCTTTCAGATCTTTGTCCTAGGCAAAGTTCTCCCACCAATGAACGCTGAAAAAACAAAAAACAAAAAAAAACAGAAAAACTAGCAGATATATGTATTGTATCTATAGGATTTGCTAATTAATTCAAGGACGTTTTCAATAAGAACAAAACAAAAGGATATAATAAATTTTCATGTTTTTATAATTGTGATGTTGTGATACCACTTTTAGAAGGATTTCTTTCAGTAGGAAGGTGACTACTGATTCTTAGACCTGGTTTCCCTAAGCCTGTTATTGTTGTTTATATTGCCTGCATATGGGAACATATCTCTCCACTCCTGTCTGAGCAGAATATACTTGAGCCTCCAGTTCTTGTCTGATATTAATTTGACAGGAAACACACTCATCCTAAATTGATGAATTAAAAGAAGTTCAGAAAAGTGCTTAAATTCCTTCTCATTAAAAAAAATTTCCCCATTTCATTATAGTCTTCAGATACACTTTTTCCAGAAGATTTTCTTTCACATGAAGGCCTCCCATGTTCCTAAGTGAAGGTGTAGCAAGGTTCAAATAAGGCTCTCACCCTGATATATTTTGAACACCCACTGTGTGCAGAGCAACTTCCTCTGTGCCTCATGAGCCCCCATCATTGGAGAAGTGTAAAATTGAAAAAACACTGCATTCAATCTCAAAAGCTGACTGAGAATTGAGATGAATATTTTCCTGGAAAATTTCAATCAAGAAAATTTAAATGTGTTCATGAACAACATGAGAAAATTTTCAGCCTCACTAAAAAATCAAAGAAATACAAATTAAAAGAAAATGAGATGCCATTTCCCCCCATGAAGTTATCAGAGATGATTACAAAAATTATAATATCCAGTGCTAAGATTAATATAGTGATATGGAGCTAACATTCTTGGTGTGTAAAGTGATATAAACTTTCTTGAAAGAAATTTTATAATATATATCTGCCTTAAAATATGAATAGAGTTCTTCCCAGTGTTTTCACTACTAAAAATCTAAAGATGATCAGAATATAGAAAAAAATGATTTATGTACAAAGCTGTTTACTTCAGCATTATTTGCTTTAGTGAAATACTGTCATCAATTTAAATGTTTAAGTATAAAGATATAACTAATAGATTATAAAGATATAACTAATAGATTATAGATTATATAACTAATAGATTATAATATATAATAGATTATATATTATTATTACATATTATACTTAGAAGTGACTTTAATGGTAATGAAATTATTTCTGATACAATTTTAAATGAAAAAGCCAAATGAAAGTTGTACATATTGTGTAATAAATGTAAGAAATTCTCTTATCATTTAACAGTACGTACTTGGATGAAGAAATGATGGATAATTATTTTCATTTTCATAGTTTTCTTTTTCCTAATTCTCCAACAATGGCATGTACTGCTATCACTGTCACTTAAATGCCTTTTAAAACTATGGAAATGTGATTACAAATGACATTATGAAACACAGCAAAGTATTCAAAAATATTAACATATGATTGGCTTATGGAAATTAATTTAATCCCTAATCCACATGGCAGGAAGTTTTCTAATGAATTCAAAGGGGAAGAAATTCCATCCATTGGTGCAGAGTGTTTCCTGATATTTTCTCCTCTCATCTCAGTGTCAACTTGCTGTCCAGCAGCAGCTCAAAAGCACATCTGACTTGTTGCTAAAGTTTATGCTGCTCAAACTCTACGCAGTTTTTTGAAAGCTTCTGCTGTATCAGTTACAGTCCAGTTGGGTTAATGGAATATTCTGCCCTTCAGCTTTGTCCCTCTGAGGAGCTCAGAGAGAACTAAGGGATGTCCCAAGGAAGAGTATACTAGAGCCAGGGGGAAGTGTGTGGTATTGAGAAATCACCCCAGTGAAAAGTTAGTGGCTACAGTAAGTCTGGAAGCTTCTAAATGTTGGGTAGCTTTATACCTGATAGTCATAGATGAAGAAGTATGCACATCTACCTTCTGCTTTCCAAAAATCACATTGAGTTAGGTTTCAGCAGGGCAGTCCTTCAGAGCTGACCACTTGTATCTTAGGTATTCTGAGGTGTTTCTTTCCTTTCCACCCCTAAGTGACCTCTGTCAGTTTACTACTAGTTTCTTAAAACGAATTTAAACAGGTTACCTAGAATAGTCCTTCTTGCTTTATACCTCCTGTCTAGATACAATTGTTAATAGTGTCCCCTTTCATTCTCAAAATGCCCTACTTTAGTGAAGGTGTAACCCCTGAAACTATGCAAATATTCCTCTAAGAGTAGCAGATTAAACTGCTGTTTATTTGCAACAAACCGTCTACTATTTTCCCTTCTCATTATTATGGCTTTAGTTTTAGGTGACATCATACCACACTAAAAGTAATCCAATAGCCTTTGAAATAAATTCCCTCTCTCTAGCCTTACATTTCTCCAATATACCTTCCATGTGGATGCCAAATTGACAGAAGATCCATATAACCTCCTATTTCCCCTGCTTATTAAAACCCTTCTTCAAATCCTCATGGTGTAAGTTTAAAAGATAAACTTTTTAAGATGGCACATATGATCCTTCTTAATATGGCTTCTACCAACAGCATAGAAAATACTCAGTGAATGCTAGCTTTTGTTTTTATTATGCTGCCCAAACCAGCTATATCAGCTCCTCAAGGAATCTTTCCCTAGTTTTTTTGTGCTACCTCACTGTTTTTTACACCTTTTATTGTTACACTTTTCATACTATATTTTACTGTAGTTCTGTGTTCCTTATTGACCTGTAAAGACTGGATCATATTTGTCTCTGTATTCCCAGAGTACCTAGGAATTGGTGCTCAAAAATGAATATTTAATTAAATGAAATTTAATTTTTGATTGATGTTTATCAGTCTTTCCAATGAGCCAGCTTGTTAATGATGGATTTACAAAGGGGAATGGAGGAAATTAGGGCCTTAGGAGTCTAAATGTGGGTGACTAGCTTATGACAAAAAAGAAATACTTATGGTAGAAGTGAGGGGAGATAAGTAGTCTGGATAACAGACTCTTCCACAGTTTCCCAAAAGCAATGTGCCTTCAATGTTCAAGACTGCAGGCTGCCAACAAGATGGCATTGAGGAGTGGCATTGAAGGAGAGGATTTTGCCTTTGGTATTTCCCGTCTTCTCTGCACAGTATCACTCTTCCCTAATTTGGGGTCTCCACACTCATTATTCCTGATATCCAGGGCTCTCATACTTTTCTGTCACCCCAGAACCCCAAACTGGGATATCGCTTCTAAGTCAAGCTGGCCTCGCCAGTGCTGGCACGCTCCACACTTGCCTCTTTCCTTATCTTGACTCCACCCCCAACGTTCCTTTTCCTGGCAGTTATGTAGAGAAATGGGTTTGCCTTTCTAAGACTGGGTTGATCTTCTATAAAATTATGGAGTTGCACATTCCTTGGTTTTATGCATAGTGATAGCTGAACCTTTAGATGAGTGTCCTCTTGAGCCAAAGTAATGATTTGCAAGTATGGGAATTTCAGTCGCGAGAGAGTCCGGCACTGAAGATGGCATTTAGTGAATACAAATCTCTGAAGAGTGGTCACCATTACCACCCCAGCCTTTTACTTCTTTGGTAATAATGCAAATTCAGTATTTATTACAATCTGTATTATATGCTAATTTCTAGCTTATTTTTGGTTGTGCCTATGACATGTTGACATATAGTTTCTCTTTCCTTTTATTCTTTATGTGGGCATTTAAACTTTAATTTTCTGTATTTCTTTTCAGTAATTTACTTTAAGTTCCATGTGAATAAAAGAATATGAAACTTAGTCCTGCCCCACTAAATCAATCAGTTATGCTTTTAGCACCAAATTAATGTAAAATAAAATTGTTCAGTTTATAACTGCAATTTTTAAATGTATAAGAAAACCTTCTCTTCCTAAAATTATCTTGTATCTTGAATTTTTAAAAAATTTCCCTTCACATTTCTTCCTTTGATGCATGTTTTATACCCCATCCTGCTGGACTTTGTAAAAAAAAAAAAGGCAATCATTACTCTCATCGTTCTAATGATGGCTAGTTTGTTGTTTGTTTGTAGCATTAACACATCATCAAACAAACAGGAAGAGCATTAGATCTGAATTTTATCAACCTTGTCACTGACTTGGGCTGGGAACTCATAATTCATATGTTCTGACGTTTAAGGATGTCTCCCCTAAATTCATTTAGAAATCTACTCTTGAGAACATTTAACCCAATGAAACCGGGAACTAAACAAGAATTGTCCACCTCCTTACCCCTCCTTGGTATATTCAAAATCTGTAACTCCCATCCTTTCCAGCTCCTTCCCCTGAACTTTTCTTCTTGGCTGAGACCTCAGTTCTAGGCAGTGATAATAATTAACTTCAGTGAAACTGGTGTGAGGAAAAAGGAACAGTGGAGAGCACATACTTCTTAATTCAGTTACTTCTTCACACTCCAGCACTTCTCTGTATCTGTGTGAGATAATGTCACTCCAGCTCAGTGGTTTAACAAACCTTTTTTAGTACATGTTACCCTATTACCTCTTATAATATCCTTGTCAGATACATCATAACTTCAGATTCTTAAGACCCAGAGAAAGTAAAATAGGGGATGTGTTTTAATTAAAAATGGAAAATCCTCCTTAATAGGCTTGCTATTTTATTGATTTATGTCCTTTGTGATTAAAAATACGATTTATGGTTGCTACTTGAATATTAAAAGTGTGGATTTGTTAAGTTATCCTCTGTATGATGGTCAGATAGCTTATACAAAATTATAAAAGGCTTCATTTCAAAGAGAATAGTGTTTTCTTAAAGAGAAGAGCTAAGAATAGATTTGAGAAAAATGACCCAAACAGACAAGGAATAAATTAAACTCTTCCAAAATTATCACCCCCTGTTCCCCTCTACCCTCCTTTTATTTATCTCTGTAGAACTTTTCACCTTCTGATATTCAATATATTTACTGGCTTATTAGTTTATTGCTGTCTCCCTCACCTAAAATTAAAATGCAAGAAGGCAGGAGTTGGTCTGTGTTGTTCATGGCTGTATCCCCAATGCTTGGAAGATTGCTGGTACATAGTAGACCCTCAATAAATAGTAATAAATAAATGATGGAATGAATATTATTGATATGCTTTTTGAAATCTACAAAGGTTTGGGGCCTAGCATATGATCAATTTTGGTAAATATGACATAGGTGGTTGAACTTGTGTTCTCTGTAGGGTGCTTATGGTATAATACAGGCAAATTAATTCAACCTGTAATCCAAACATCATAAAATTCAAATCATGTAATTCAAATTCTCTGTGGCCATTTATATTTACTGCATAGTCTGTCAAATGCTCAAAGAGTTACATAAAATTCTTCTAAAATAATTGTTCTTCTACCAGGTTTCCCTATTAATTTTTAAAATTGTTATATTTCTAGGAGGCTTATTTTTATACATTTTAATGTTATGCTCTTTGTCATGTAAATATTCGTGACAACTATTTTCAATGTAGGTTATAACTCTGATCCAAAATGTGGATTTTTCTTTAGGAAAGAAATATGTTATTTAATATTTTCTTTCTTGACTTTTACTTTATCTAAATTTAATACTGCCCTCAATGCTTGCTTTTAGTTTCTTAACCTTGTAATGTTTTTCAATCCACTGACTTTTATATTTTTTACATGCTACTTATAATCAGCATGTATTTGGATTTTGTTTCTTAACCAGTCAGAAATTCTTCATCATTTAAAAGTAGAATTTATCCCATTTATATGTATTATCATCGCCACTCTCTTGGCTGTATGTATTTTAGCTTTACTGTTTTCTATTCTTTATCTCGGTTATAATTCCTGATAGTTATCTTTATTTTAGTAGTTTTTATTGTATGGATTCTGTGGGTTTACTTTTAGTTTTCCAGTGAGTACAGCTGTTTCCAAATCTACAGAAGTAAATGCACATACACACTGTGCTTCTAACTCTAAAAGTTCATTAATTCATTCAACTAATATTTATTGAGCACCTACTATATGCTAGGAAATATTCTAGGCAGTTGAGGTACATCAGTAATCAAAACACAAAAAAAATGCACCTTGGATCCTAGGGAGTTGCTTTTTTTTTTTTAACCTCTTTATTAGAATATAATTGCTTTACAATGTTGTGTTAGTTTCTGCTGTATAACAAAGTGAATCAGCTATATGTATACATATATCCCTATATCCCCACCCTGTTGTGTCTCCCTCCCACCCTCCCTATCCCACCCCTCTAGGTGGTCACAAAGCATGGAGCTGATCTCCCCGTGCAATGCAGCTGCTTCCCACTAGCTATCTATTTTACATTTGGTAGTGTATATATGTCAATGCTACTCTCTCACTTCCTCCCAGCTTACCCTTTCCCCTCCCCTTGTCCTCAAGTCCATTCTCTGCATCTGTGTCTTTATTACTGTCCTGCCCCAAGTTTATCAGAACCATTTTTTCTTTTTTCTTTTTTTTTAGACTCTATATATATGTGTTAGCATTCAGTATTTATTTTTCTCTTTCTGACTTACTTCACTCTGCATGACAGACTCTAGGTCCATCCACCTCACTACAAATAACTCAGTTTCATTTCTTTTTATGGCTGAGTAATATTCCACTGTATATATGTGCCACATCTCTTTATCCATTCACCTGTGGATGGATGCTTAGGTTGCTTCCATGTCCTGGCTATTGTAAATAGTGCTGCAATGAACATTGTGGTACATGACTCTTTTTGAATTATGGCTTTCTCAGAGTATATGCCCAGTAGTGGGATTGCCGGGTCATATGGTAGTTCTATTTTTAGTTTTTTAAGGAACCTCCATACTGTGGAATGGTATAGAAAGACCAGAGATAAACCCACGTACCTATGGTTACCTTATCTTTGATAAAGGAGACAAGAATATACAATGGAGAAAATACAGCCTCTTCAATAAGTGGTACTGGGAAAACTGGACAGCTACATGTAAAAGAGTGAAATTAGAACACTCCCTAATACCATATACAAAAATAAACTCAAAATACATCAAAGACCTAAATGTAAGTCCAGACACTATAAAACTCTTAGAGGAAAACATAGGCAGAACACTTTTTAACATAAATCACAGCAATATCCTTTTTGACCCACCTCCTAGAGAAATGGAAATAAAAACAAAAATGAACAAATGGGACCTAATGAAACTTAAAAGCTTTTGCACAGCAAAGGAAACCATAAACAAGATGAAAAGACAACCCTCAGAATGGGAGAAAATATTTACAAATGAAGCAACTGACAAAGGATTAATCTCCAAAATATACAAGCAGCTCATGCAGCTCAATATCAAAAAAACAAACAACCCAATCCAAAAATGGGCAGAAGATCTAAATAGTGAGTTACTTTTAAGAAATTAGAAACAATAGTTATATTATAGTTAATTCATGGGTAAAGTCAAAAATTAAATAAAGTCTTTTTTGCTTTCCTAATTTAATGTGAAGAATTTCAAATATGTTATCTTCACCTTTATTTGCTGCCCTCCATTCAAAGGCCTTATTAATATTATCTACTTGTTTAGACCTCAACTTTTACATTAATTTTTATTTACAGCTTAAACAGCTTCTATTCCAGTAATGTTTTATGTTTTATTCATTTGTCTATCCAAAGCCACAATTACTTAGAGTATTAACTATGTTTTATAATTTTACACCACACCAGTCCTTTAATGATACATTTTTCCAATTTTTAAATTATGAGTTTTAATTCATCATTCAGTCAGCTGGAATGCATCTTTAAGTAATATCTGCAAAATGGACACAATTTCTGAGCCAAGCATATCTGAAATTATCATTCTTTTACTTTCATGTGTGAATAAATATTTAGTTAGGATAAAAATTTTTAACCATCGGTTGATATCCTGCCCTCGAAACTCTGTAGCACCCTTTTAGTTGTCTCCAGATAGTTCATGTCTCAAAGTAGTCAGCTGCTAGTCAGACTTTCATTCCTTGCTGGGAAACATTTTTACCTGTATATTTGAAAGTAGGATGTATTAATTATACTTGTGATTCAAAAATTTTGTTCTAGTAGGTGTTTATATTTGTATCTTTTTATTCTAGGCCATTATAATACTGATGTTTAAACTCAGGGAAATATCATCATTGTACTTAAATTTTTGCCTTGCTAATTTGCACTTGCTAATTGCCTTCTTTGAAATTGCCCTGATGATGTTTTCCTCTAAAATGTATATCTATAACTCTCGGGTTACATAGCCATTTTCTCAAACTTTAATTTCTTTCCTTTCTTTGTTTTTGTATTGTTGTCTTTTATTCTTTATTGTAGGGGAAATTCTTAAGTTTTTCTTCCTCCTTACAGATTGCATTTTCAGTTCAGACTTATTTTATCTTTATAAATTCCTAATCTAACTTCATATACTATATATTTTTGTACCACACAAAGAATGCAAAATAGTATTGTCCATATTTGTTTTCCAATCCCCATAGTAAAATATTTTAGAGATAAGCACTTGCTCTCAGTCATGCAGATATTTTCTCTCTCTGTCTCTTTCTCTCAGTGCCTCTAATTTTCTTTTCTTATTCTCAAATGGAACGTCATCTACACTGACTGAATATTTACTACTCAATAGGGTGGGTGAAATATCCTGGCTCTGATTTTTGATAACCTACCAGGGAGCTACTTACATACCCATTTCATACCTATAGCTAAAAGGCAGAATGTGTTGCCCAAATCCGAGAATTTGTATCTTGGCATCTAGCATATTTGTACTATACTGATATCCTCTTGGCTGCTTGTATCTAGAATTTATGCAAGAGAGGTTCCTGATGGTAGAGATTAAACCTTTGGATTAACCCATGCATGATGTCAATTACTTTTTAGTTATTTTATTATATGACCCAATAAATTCCTTTTATTATTGTTGCCTTTTTTGCTTGATTCCTTTAAACATTTTCCCTTCTTATAAATTAAAAGAACCTTAGCTAATACAATAGTTATTATTTCTTTATGTGTTTTAGCATGTTAGAGACTGAGGCAGTCTGTAAAATTGTAACTGCTGAAAACCAGGTCAAGGACCATGTTCATCAACCAGCTATTCAGTCTTAGATCTAAGAAGGGAATTTTGCCAGTTGAAAAGTTGACTGTGTAGGACTAAGAACAAGTCAAAACTCATAATTTGACAGATTCCAGGTCTGGATACCATGCTCAAGGGGAAAAAAAGGAGAAAACATCAAAAATAAAAAAATATATTTTCCTATTTAAAAACATTATCAAGCAAAAGAAAGGTATCACCATACTAAAAGAAAAGCAGACCTTTGAAAATGATACAGAAACCAGAATATAATTTTAGAAATTTGACATTCTTCCTAGAATGTATAATATATTACCTCTGCAACAGAGGTATAAATCAACTTGGAAAAAATAAATTGAAATAAAAGACATCAGTCTGATATTTAAAAATGGGTGGTGAGATAAGGAAGGATATCAAGAGAATTAAAGTGGCAGATTTTAAGTCAACAATGATTGATGGTAACAAAGAGTAGAATCAATACAGTAGAAAACTGATTCATTGATGTGGAGGTTATACTTAAAAAGCCCACTTATAATCTAGGAAAAAAAGAGACTAGAGTTGCAGTGAGGAGGGAGAAAATGAGAGGTATGATGTTAAAAATATAGAAAACTAACTTTAGAATAGTAGAGTTTTCTAAGGAAGATATAAAAATTGGAACAGAAGCATAAAGAAATGTATTATGGAAGAATTTTCTTGAGTTGAAAAAAATGAGTAACCAAATTGAGAGAGCTTTTCTTATTACAAGCAAAGGCTAAAAAGAGATACCCACATTTAGACAAGTCCTAAAACTTTTTTTTAATTACAAAGACTGAAAAATGCATGCTCTCACGCCCTGCCCAAATAAAGTATATAAAGAAAACCAACACACAATAGGATACCTAGAAAGGAACAAAAATAATCAAGCCCTATATCCAACTTCATTCCAGAAGACAACAGAGCAGCACACATAGAGTTTTAGGCAAAAACATTGTGACCCAAGGATATTACACTCAAAAAAATTCCTGTTCTCAGATATTCAAGGGCTCAGAATTAATACCACACTTGCATTCATCTTGAAACAAAGTAAGAACTCAAGTACATGATATATGTAAGAGAGTTTATGGTTCTTTCCCTACTTTGGTCCCAACTCAGGAATCCAGGTGGAAAATGTCAGGGGAATTCTGCAACCTAGGGGAGATACTAGGTTCTACATTTTTCCTCAGCTCTTTTTCTTCTGCTTCCACACTTCACCAATTTCCAAGATGTGTGCTTTGTGCCACACCTTCCACTTTACAATTAAGATGACCTCGCGTGACTTATCTGGTGTCTATTTAAAATAACAGGTGCTATCCTATCCTAACAGTTGCTAACAGTGACAAAACTTAGTGTTGAGAGTTACACAATGCTTTGAACACCACATCTTTTTTCTCCTTTATTTTCCTCCTAGAAAAGCAGAGGTGAATAAAGTTCTGTTATAATCATTTTAATTACTAGAAAATGTAATTGCAGCCCTCCGTATCTTTTGAAAATTCTTATTTCATAACCTAAGTCAGTTTTTCTTTCTAGTAATAACTGAGTGATTTATTTTCTCCATTTTATGTTTTTATTGTTTTCTTTTTCAGGTTTCAAGTTTTCTTTAATGTACTGCTTTTTTCATAAAAAAAAAAAAAAACAGAGACAATTCAACATATTTAAAGTAGTTCTCATGCAGTAGAGAGATGAATGCCCTACCAGATGTTGACCTTGGACTTCTGAGACAGGAGTCCTTGGAAACAGTTTTCTAAGTAACCAACATTCAGGGATACACTTATTTGCCAATACAAAAAAAAAATTTTTTTTGAACAACTTCCTGGTACTTAACTTACATAAGAGAACAAACTCAGCATAGTTCTTGTCCTCAAGCATCTTACAGTCTTTTGGGGAGACAGGTTCTAAACCAATAAACCTACCTACACACACATCCTTGCCAATTTGGCTGTGTGTGCAGCACTGCAACTCTGCTCCAAAAAGTAGTCTTTTATCTGGTTTTCACAGTAGTAGAGTATGTTGGTTTTGAACATGGACTTTGGAGTCAGAGCATCTGAGTTCAAATCCAGGCTCTACTACTTATCAACTGTGTGAGTTTGAGCTGATAATAATAATTATCAGTTAATAATACTGACCTAATAAGATTAACCAGGATTGAATGAGTCAACATTTATAAGTTGCTTAGACTGCTAGCTATATTGTAAATGATCTATAGGTGTTAAGTATATAAAATCCAGTTTGATCAACTTTATGATCAGTTCCAAGTTCTCCAAGATGCTTGTCATAGTCTAACTTTCAGACTTGATTTTTATTGTCATTTAAAGTGTTTTATTTCTCTATGTCTTTTTCATTATTTGAGGGAAAGTTGAGAGAGGGTATGTTGGGCCTGTTTAATCACACACCATTTTTAATCACAAATCTTGCAAAGCTGAATAGAATATCTAAACAGACCCAGGGCACTGAGGTATTTAAATGTTCACTTACAAACATTTTTAATTTCTTAAACAAGTATGCCTTTTGCCTACTGCTTTGATAACCCTTTGCTTCAAGGAAGACAAATATCATACTTAAATTCCTCCTTTTAAACATGTCTGTGTTCCCAGGTCCAGGGCTCACAGAATGACTTAACTGGCTTTTCAGGCTTGTGGGTGGGCAGGCTGGAGACCACAGTCACTATGGCAATGACAGGTTTAAATTAACAGTCAGTAATATAAATAAGCTGCTGCCACAAAGCAAGACTTCAAACTCAGAACCATATTTTTATGACTGTAAACTCAGAAATTTTTACCTAACATTAGATTAGCCGGGTCCCTACCCCTGGGTCTTTTCTTCCTCGAAATCTCTTTCAAATCCCCCTCTGTATAATTTTTTCTGTCCCAACTTCTTTTTAAACTTTCCTAATATGTTCTCTGAAGGTCATGTTAGGTTGGTGATATTTCAGGCTCTCACTAATTACAGTATATATAATTCCTTATTCCTAAAAAAAGAACCACAAAATACTTGTTACAGATAGAAATAAACATTTAAAAGTTTTTCTGGGATCCTATTTGAAAAGTACCCTACAAAAATGACAACTGCCCTTAGCACACGTGATCAACATGTTAATGCATTTAGTCAACACAACAACCTAGTGAGGTGTTGTCCCTGTCTGCAGAGAACACTGTTTCACAAAAGGCAATATATTCACTGAAATTCACACCTCTAATAAGTGGGAGAACTCACCTTAGTACCCAGATTTTCTGACTTGTTAAGTCCAGGCCTTCTGACACTTCCATTATCACAGAGAAACAGGGAAAGTCAACTTGTTTCACTTGTGTTTAATTGTGGTCTTTCACCTCTTAGAAGAAATTACTAACAACTGAAAGTAGACCATTTTCTTTCCTAATAAAATAAGTGCAGGTTTTCTTTATGTTTTAGTTTGTTTTTCTTCAGATAATCACTGAAGAGGGAAAGGGAGTAATGATTTCAATAAAGCTATTTTTTAGGGTTTTTTTTTCTTCATTTAATGTTTCTTAGCCATGTCTTTAGACACTTAAAGAAGATAGTACTGATTTGAGAGCTGATAATCAAGGGATAATCCTCCTGTTTAATTTGTGGAGAGTTTAAAAAGGTCAAATATTATGCACAAAACTATCTACATGATAATCATCATCAACTAAGACTTAAAATTCTAGTTTGGAGAAAGCAGTAATTAAGAATCTGGTCTCTACTATGAACACCACATTTCCTCATTGAGAGTTATTTATGTATGCTTATTGAGGTGGAAATACAATACAGAACATTTGAATAACAACATTATTCCCCCCCAAATGTCTTTTTATTGTCACTTTATTGAAGAAAATGCTAAGTAAAACTGGAAGAATTGAAATTTTAAAAAAGTGTAGGGAAAACAATAGAAATATAAGAGGAGATTAAAATTGATTATTACTGCAAAACAGTGTGGTTTAGAGAATTTTTAAAAGGTGAAGTCATAGATGTGCAAAACAGGTATATTGAATCTTTTAAAAGGCAGATTTAGAGTATTCCTAGTTTCTGACCAGATATTAGGACAAGAGGTGACAGAGAGACCCCCATTAAAATGCTTGGTGAGCACTCCAGAGGCCACCTTTGAGTTAATTGGTAATTTTTCACAGACATCTAATCTATGAGTATAAATTACTTTGCACTTTTATTATTCTTTAATTGAAGTGCACCAATGTGAAATTGCCATAGATATCACAGGAATGATTCTAGCCTCAATTAACTTGGGTGGAATTGAAGCCCTTTTTTCCCTGAACTGGGACTATTGTCTGACATCTTGTATTTATTTAAATTGTTGATAGAAAATTAGAGGGAGACTGTGTGTGACTAGGTGTTTTATAAGGATGTTCTAGAGGCAAAAGAGCATCTACACAATCTATTTCTATTTTAATCCATACCCTCTGATGCAGCTGTTTTGTGTAACAGATGTGCAGCCAGCAGTAGCTTAATCTCCCCAGATTCCATTTGGAAAGCGTAGATTCATAGCACTCATTTTTTTTCAAAGTGGCATTTAGAGTCCCCGTGATATTTAATTCAAAAGACAACCACCCTTATTTTTTTAAACTAATTCTCCTACATAGCTGTTGTTGTTTAATATATGAAACATGACTTAAGCTTTCTGTCGAGATTGTGGGGAAGGGCAACAAGAGTGAACTCAATATTAGGCATTCCATTCTATCAATTCTAAAAACTTGGAAGAATATATTGCCAATAACTGATGAATATTAATAGGCAACTGATTTAAAACTATGGTCTTCTGTTTTTTCTAGCCAGTATCACTTGAGAAAATATTCTTGTTTGAATAGTTTTTACCTAGAATTAAAAACCATGAGGAAAATAAATCTGGTCTCTAAACACACAGGAACTGAACAGATATAGATACAAACTCTACAAAGCCTGTAAAGTAATGATGAAATTATTCCCTAATTCTCCATATTACTAGTAAATATTATTTATATCAAGGATTATACCTCTAGGTGTTTTCTAAAAGTAAGTTTCATAAGTTCTCTAAATGGAAAAATTGATCAATTTATGTTTTGAGTCAAATATTCTGCCCAATTTCTTTTCACATTCTTAAGACTCATAACCAGCTCTGAATGTTATCTCCAAAAGTCTCCTTTTACATGAATCTGTTATCTAGTATGGTAACCTAATATGTTATCTAATATGGAACATAATTGGCATTACTTGGAGATTAACGTCAAAGGTGATTTTCTAGCCTTGACAAAATTGTGTCCATTTTTTATTCAATTCAATGTATATTTATTGAGTACTTATTATGTGATAAGCCCAAGGGATATACACCTAGTGGCTCTTAGACATTCAATAGTCATTCATCAGATTATTTAGCTAGTCCCAAAACAAGTATTTCAGAAATGAGAGTGGTAGTGCTGACCCTGGTTAAGGCCTGCTGAGATTAAAAGAAAGCAAAAAGATCTAAAAGAAATGCAGAAATGGCGAGATTCCCACCACACGCTTACTTATCTATTTTGCCTAGTCAAATTTAATGAAAATGAAGTCATTGATCTTTCAGTTGTATTGGTTGCTGTATATATGATTTTATCTCTTAATCCAACTGGTTATAATTGCAAATCCAGCTTTCCACACACAGACAAAATTTTGTGGGAAGAACAGGCAAGGCTATGCTTTAGTAAAAATCTCACTGGGATGGCCCTAGTTTCACTTTTAATAAGACATTTTCTTGATTCTAGAGGAATTATACTCATGAATGAATGGGTGGTTAAGTTTCTCGCAGTGAAGAAAAATGGCTCTTGATAATCAGCAGGGCCACACTGCTGGATGGAATCAGTAGGAACCAAAGAGAGCATGGTTAGACTACCTTAGGAAAGTGACAAGTAAATTGAGCTAATTCAACTTAAATGCCCATTGATCCTTAACAGTATTATGTTATGGGCCAGGTAGGCATATGGGCTAGAATAATCCTCAAGAACCAATAGCTCAAAAGCCTATTTAATTGGAGCATTTCCAAGTCTGAAGATTGATACATCTTAAGCATTCTCTAAATTACTGTAAATCAATCATGCATTAGGGAAGATTGTCTATGCTTCTTTATAATGCCACTAAAATTTATGAATCGTCCATGTTTTTAGGCATTACTTAGAGACCAGCATCAAATATGATTCTGTAGTCTTGACAGTACTGTGTCCATTTTCAGTTCAAGTCCATGGACTTTTATTGAGAGCCTATTTTATGGTAAGCCCTAGGAATACACAATTCCTGGAAATTGTACAAATAATCCTTCACTTCAACAGGCTCACCAACCATTGAGTTTCTTCTTAACATGGGTTCTTCATCCTTATCTGGCAGAAGGTATATTCAATGTCTTTGAGAGAAAAGCCCATCTCCATTTCTCTCTTAAGAGTCTGTTTCTCAAAACCTGTACGAAGGGCCTTGTGATGGGTCTCTCTTGTCCCAGCTCTCTCTCACATCTCTACCTCTTATTCAGACTTCTTATCTAAATAATTTTATCAGTTCAACAGGGAAGTCTCTCCAATCTTGTAACTTTACTCACTGTTATCTATAATCTAGCTGTCAGCTAGACCAACTTGCATTCATCATTCACCAATAAAGAAGATGAGATAGCAAGCCTGCGCCAACAGTCCATCACAGCTATGGCAGGAAGTCACTAACAGCTATCTCAGCTGGAAACCTCCCGGCTGTGAAAGACTAGTTGTTTCAGGTTCCACAGCGATGGCTACTCCTCTGTTTTGCTCCAATGTCTGACCTCATCTGAATAAGGACTGAGAATGTCTATAAATTTGCCTGAAAATTTGCCAATTTGTGATGTATGTATATTACAGATTCTTGAAAACATAATCATCCATAGGACATGTTTTTAGCCTGTGTCTGTACACAAGAAATAAACAGACCAGGAATGCCTCAATCATTCACATTGGCTGTGTTAGCAAGCAACGTGGATCACTGCACAGTCAGTTCAGCTTCGGATCTGGTAGGGGCCAGGCTTCCAGCTCCACCTTCAGATTTGCAAGTGGAGCTCAGCCAGATCATTAGCAAGTGAGGGGATGCACAGAGGGAACAGCAAAGCCAAGCCCTCAAATTGGCTAGGAGAAATGATACTCAAATTCATTTATACGTTCTATCATTATATAAATCATGGCCTACTGTGTGCTAAAGGCTGGCAGGGGATACAAAGCTGAAATTTTTTTCTCTCCCCTCAATCTCATTCAAATGTTTTTAGTCTAATATGGAAGAGTCATGTACATAATTATTTATAAATATTATCCACAATTAATATGTATAGTCACCAATTCAACACACATTTATTGAGTACTTATGGTTTGTTAGCAAGTGTACTGGGGACATACTGCAAAATAAAGAATTCTAACATAAAGATTGCATTTCAGATTATAGCGTGGGAGGTTAGAACCAAAAATGGACACTATAATCCCATATACAGCCTTGATATTAGAGTTCTTTATATTACTTCCATAATGTCATTTTCCCCACCCTTGCTTCTCTGCCCTCTACTCTGTGGCTTTTCCATGTCCAAAAGATTTGTGAGGGCTCTCCATACAATGGAAAGTTTCAGATTACATTATAAGGAGCCCTCAAGGGACTATAACAATTGTATTAGTGCACATATATTTGTCTCTTAATGGTACAGCCTTAGACTCTGAATAAAATGTTGTACACCTGAAGTTCTAGTTTCTAGATGTTAAAAACATACCTGTTATGGATAGTGCCCTTCCCCCACCTTTAATATTTTGTCACTGCTTCATTTAAGAACATCAATAAGCTGAGAATTGCATTTCGTCCTTCGTTTTTATCATAATGTGATTGTTCTAATGTATGTGTTGCTTATTTCCCATGTCTCTCTAAACTTGGTGCCTAGTGTTGTGCCTGCACATGCTCTAGTGCATTTTCCCTTAAGCTGAACTATAAGGTATGTTCTGAAAATAATTAAGAGAGCCCTCTCCCGCCAGAACCGTATGGTCCTATATAGAATATACGAAGAATGGAGCACTCAGGGAAAGATCCAATGCCAGTCTCTTTAAGTTATGTGACCAGGGAACATAGTCCCTCCTTGAAATAAGACTAGACAGTTCTGTCCCCAGGAGCTCTGACTGACAGCTGGCTTTCTCTGAGATGAGTGCTGATTTCAAGTGAAGCTATTTCACATTCCCTTTAAAATTAATGTAGAAATGAATAAGTACTTTATCCACTTACCTACTTTATGAAAAGTGAGTCCTCCTATTCTACTTAAATGAAGGCTGAAGAAACCACAAGTCATTAGCCCGGAAATACTTTTGATGAAAGACAAATTTTCTATTGAGTTATGTTTAAAACCAGAGGAGTTTCCCTCACTTTCCTTTTTTGCTTCGTTATTTTTCTCTCCTCTGATTGTGCCTTTTGTATCATAAGAAGGAGGCTGCTGTGTTTCATTGTTCACAAATGGATCATGCGTTTGTTCCAATGTGTGACCTATAGAAAGGAGAAGATTATATTATCAAGGAAGAAAAGGAGGTTATGTAAGTTGGATGATTTGTTAAGGGAGAAAAAAGTTAAGTGTTCAGAAGAGAAATGCTTAGAAGCCCAGGAAAAGTCATCCTTTGGTTGCTACAGCAGATGAATATTTGGTTTAAAAAAAGATCATACATAAAGGCAAACTTCTTTATCAAAATATTAAATGCATATTTTTTTAGGACAAAACCTTTGTCTTACTCTGTCAATAACTCACTAGGTGACCTCAAACTCTTATCTACTATTCAGGGTCATTATCTAGATTAAATGAAACATGGTATGCAAAGTACTTAGCCAAGAGCCTAGAATAGTATAAGGTTCTCAATAAATTCTAGTTATATTACATAGGACAAGAATTATTATTAATTTCTACATAATATTAGAATTGGTATTACTAAAAATCATGTAATTCATCCATATTCTGGAAAGACCATATATATATGTGATTTATTATAATTATATATGTACTAAAATAAAAACACATAATTTATTATAATATATATTAAAATATTTTAAATTTTATTTATTTGGTTTAAATTAAGGGGTTTATTTGTGTACAGGGGAAAGGGTTTTGTTAAAAGAAAAAATGGCGGCTTGAGGAGTGAGAATCTAATGCAGAGAAACTTTCAGATGGTAAAGGAAACACAAGTAGAAGGACATTGACTTAACTGAAAGCCTGGAGGAAGACTCTGGGGGAAAAAAAGGAATAGAAGTCTGACCTGGTTTAATCAAAGAGGCTGAAAAAAAGAGAAGGAGAAGGAGGTCATACTAGTGGAACAGACTTGGTGCTGGGTCTGGAAGTTTGAGAGGTTAACATTCTTTACTTCTGATCACAAATAATTTAAGAGGAGCTGTGGCCCAACTCAGGAAAGGAGCAGCTGTGACCTGGGATATATATAATCAAACATTGATCACCCCTTCTTACCCTCAAAGCTGTACTTATTCCTCTGAGTGAAGTTTCTCTGGGCAGGATCTGACATGCTGTTTTTAATAAGGAAAGGGCTTTTTTGTTTTACCACTGTATAACTATACCAGCTCAGCTGAGGAGGAAATCAAGGTTTGCTCTATTGCCAAACTTGCACCTGTAACCGGGGCTGACTATTTTTTATGAGTCAGCCCACCACGTGTTCTTTGGTGGAATTTTTTATCTTTGATGCTAGTAATATTAACCAACTCTAATTTTAAGAAACACAAGGAAACTATGTATAAAATAGGAAACTGCTATTTTTATAACCCTAAAATATTCACAGAAATGATTACTAAGCAATGAAAACTTTACAAATAATGTGCATTTAATATTGGAACAGTTTGAAGTGTATAATTTTTTTTTTCTTTGTAAGAATGGTGGGATAGGGAAAGTCTAAGCCTGTTTACACACAAATATAATCCTAAACAATTGGAGGAAGCTTGTTATGGACCTCTTGGACCAGCTACCACTAACCCATAATGCACTTATGTGCAAATTAGAAAAAGGTGCCCCCTGCAGGCCAACTCCCTTGTGCAGCGACAATTTCCTCACACAGGTGGCCCTGTTTATGCACAACGCTATGGTCCCAGGGCAGAGCTGGTCAAATGCAGTATGCCAGCGGCCTTTCCTCTTAGATAAGCTGAAAAAAATCCTTATATGCTGCATGATGATTTTTCTCTTGGCATGGATAAGAGGTGAAAAACCTAAAGAGCAAATTATTTTCTGTAGAATTTATAACATTACTTTTGTTATAATTAACTTTATTCAAATAAATTGCAAATTAAACTATTATAACTTGGCTCTGATCAACAAATATTCATCTATATTATGTATTTATCCATTTGTATAAGAGCCGGGGAATATCTTCATACAATGTAGACCAAAAAGAATTGGATTATTTTACCTGAAGAGTAAAGATTTTCCTTGAATATCCTGCCAGAAGAACCCACCAGATGTTTATCATCTCAGAGTGCAGAACAAAAGGAAACTGGCTTGAACTACATAGATATTTCAACTCTGAAAAGAATTTCCTAGCAAAGAGAATAATAAAATTAGTTGATAAGAAAACCTTTCTTCTCAAGGTAGCTAGAACTTTAAAAGTAAGATTAAGGATTTTATTGCCCCACATTTTAAAATCCAGTTTTTCCTTTCCTTTGGAAATATAAGGATAATTTGTAGATAATAATCAGCATTCTTAACTGCAAGAAAAATTAATAAAGGTACATAGAATAGGCTTCACACATTCATTTTTCATTGTGGGAGAACTGATTTTTGCATGAGCAAATACCCCTGCTTGTCTAGAATAAAGGGCAGATGAAAGGTAGTCTGGAGAATAGGCCAACAGAGTACATAGCTTCATATAGCAAACTTTTGCCATCATAGTCCTATAACACAAAACACTATTACATGGAAATAGTTGATTAGTGAAGCAAAAAGAAGAGGAAACAGACAATGTAGTGAATAAGTTTGAGTAAAGAAATCCACAACCTATTTCTTACCCTTCGCAAGCATGGGGCTTAGAAGATAGGAAACCTGGAGTCTTAAACAGCTGTGTGACATCATGCAATTTACATTCACTCTCTGATCCTCAGCTTCTCGTCTTTACAATTTTGTGATTACACTAGTTACTAACATTCCTGCCAGCCCTAATATTTTTGGTAGGAATTCCTTATACTCTTTACCTCTAAGACATCAGAATTCTCAAATTTTACTGTACATGGAGATTCTGGGCTCCTTCTCTGGACATTCTGATTTCCCAGACATAGATTCCAAAGAATCTTTTTCACATACTTTCTCAATGTTGAGATTGCAGGAAAGCCAAGAAATATATTCAAGAGACATTTGAATAAAACCTAACTTTCTGAATAACAGAGGACATGTCTTATTAGACTTTGTACACTGAGTAACAAGCAGAGTGTCTGGGGAAAAGTAGGTACCTAATGAATGTTGATTCAGTGAACTAATTTTCATTAAAAGATTCATATTTGTGATATTAATTGTTCTCCACTATTATCTGATTCTCTAAGAGGAAGAAGGGGTATTTCTAACAGAGGGAAGATAGGCTATATATAGGTTTCTCAGAAACTACAAATTGATGCAGAAGTACTTTGTAAGTTAGCATTTTTTTTAAATCATACTTTCTCTGAATGTAGCTCCCTTACAAACCTCAAAGTAAAAAAAAAAAAAAAAAAAAAAAAACTTGAATTCTGCCCTTGTATGCTTTTTGCTAAGTGGCATAATAACAGGATGCTCTTTTTACTCTGAAAGGAGGACTAACTCTTTACATTTAAGTGCAAGAAAATCAAGCTGTCACTTCAACCCACAGCAACTGTCTCTTGCAGCATCTCTGCCAAATGTCACCCTTCCTCGCTGGGGTTTGATTCTGCCACCGGATCTGGGGGAGTATGCCTCGCTGCACAGCTTGTAACATCAGTCTCTGTGCCTCCAAGTCTCAGATTCTTTCTCATTTCACCTCATGTACATTAATACGGTGATTAGTTTCACTTTTTTCTTGAATAGCTAATCACTTGGCAGCCAACAGCCTACTGTAGCATTGCAGGTCAAAATCAGCTGAAAAGGACAGTGACTTCAAGGTGGAAAATATAATGCTTCGTGAAAACTGCACCCGGGACAGGACCTCAGACTTGTCACCCAGACATCAAAGATTTATTTTCAATTACAAATCCAAGCTTAATGTGAGGGCACCCTGGGGGAGATTCAGATCACTGCTTCTTCTCAATTGACCTTCTACTTGTTTCAATATTTCCTTCACTATTAAACAGTATTCCGTGACCCTCTAAGCTGAAGATCCATATTAGCTACTGTAAGAATTGCTGGGCTAGGAAAACTTTTGAAGAATTTCTCAGCTGAAGGCCAAGTTACACGAATAATTTCCTCTATGAGCCTTCACTGGTTAACACAGCAATAGATTTGGGGCTTCAGGCAATATTTCTGATGCATTGCAGGGGCCAATATCACCATGCTACTTAGGCTTCAGTAGAATCCAAAAGCAAAGTTTTATTCCAGTTTTCAATATTAGGTGGATTTACTGTCAACATCTAATCAAGACCTATTGTATATCCTTTTGGCATCAGTAAATGAGATTACCCTAGGGTGTCTGTTGGTGCTGCTACATTGGACTCTGGAATTAGTGATTTGCCTCAGGATATTTTGGGTCTCTGTTCTAGTGTCTTTATGTACACTTAGCAGCTGCTCCAAAATGCATGCCATATGGCCCTAATCTAGGGTTCACAAGCTTGTCTTTTAAGAACCACTAATTGAAACTTCCTAGGAAAAGGTAGGTTTTAAAAAAAAATTAAAATTTGCAGGAGTGAGACATTTGGATTATCATTCAAGTTTAATCAGAGATCTGATTTTTGGGAAGCAACTTAGTGTAATTTTCTTTATATTGAAGATTTCACTACTTTTAACCTGAGACTTCTCTTTTCACATATGTTTCTAGATTATTTATTGTAGAATACTTACACCATTCTTGGTTTTTGCCTTTGAATCTAACTATTATGCCTATAATCATGGATAATTGTATTAGAGGAAAGTAAACATATTACCTTCACTAGGTTTATCTTGTGAATGTTCAGTTTTTACTTAGTGATTGTGTTTATGTAACATCAGGAATGGTGCTAGATTTTTCTGGTATTTGTAAACCAGGATACTCCAACTATATGCATATTTAGGCTTGCATAAAAAAATCATTAACTAATTCTCTCTTGCCATATGTATTTTAAACTATTTTTTTTTGTAGAATCAAAGGTACTTAGAAAGAGCCATCTTTAACTTCACAAACATTTACTGTACACCTACTATTTGTATGGCACTGTGCCCCATCTGGGGATAGGGACAAACAAATAATTACAATCCAGTGTTCGTTCATACTTACAAAAGAATGTCCAGAGTAAACTGGGCATTTAGAGGAAAGTGGACTACCTGTGTTTGAAGTTCTCCCAACAATAATATTTGAGCTGAGCCCTGGAGACTGAGTAGAAGTTGACCACTTAAGCAAGCCAAAGAACAGTGGTCCTCTGCAGAGAAGAATCAGTGGATGAGAGTGATGAAGTGATTCAATCAAAGCCAGGTTCTCTCTAACTGCAATGACTGTAGCATTTTGGTGACTTTTGAGATTTAAAGGGAATATTCAAGTTTATTATAGTGCTTAGGCTTTTTCTTAAAAGAAAGTTTTTATTCAAAATGGACAAAGGGGGTTCTAAATGTAGTAAATATAGTGTATATTAATATTATCACATTCCTAGGGTATTTTGACAATCAACTGAAGGCCCTATACAAATTTAGCTACATGCTCCATCAGGCAACAGAGCATAGTGATAAAAGTTCTACTAGGGAGTTCATTCATTTGTTATTTATGGATTGTTTCATGGAATATTTATTCAATGGTAATTAAGTGTTAGGAACAAAAAGATGGCTTCTGTTTACTCAGGGAGATAGACCTATACACCAGTGATAATACACTTTGGCAAGAGCTCAGGTAGAGATAACCCAGAGATTGGGTGCTAAACCATCTTGTATATATCTTTCCTGTCTTTTACAGTTTTCAAAGTACATTTGAAGTGTTCAAGGAATGAGTTGTTCTCCTGTTCTCCTTATTGCCTTTATTTTATTCTGTTGGCATCATCTAGGTTATTCAAACTACCATGCTATTTCCATAATCCTCAAACTTTAAGTTATTAAAATTATTTTTTGCTAGGGAGAGTTATAGATTTATTATCACTACCTGTTTTGTTTGATGTGTGCATGTGTGTGTGTGTGTAATGGGGTGTTGGTACTTCTATATGTGGTATTAGATTAGTGTTGCTCCAGATTAGCAGTTTTACCTCATTATATGCCATTTTTTCACAAGTGAGATATCCTATACTCCCAAATTCAGGATGCTTCAGTTTCTATTTTTTGAAAGTACTAAATTTTTTTGTAATCTTTGTAATTAATTTTTGTAATCTTAATTAATACACTTTACTAAATTACTTTGTAAGTTTACTTAATTTTGTAATTACTAAATATTTTTTATTGCTTTATATATGAAAACACTATTCAAAAATTTTAACCAAAAGGAAGTCAAAGACCCCAACTATTAGAGGTTTCTTGCAAAAAATGCTATTTTACTGCATCAAAGAGAAGTAAAAATGTGCTCAAAGGTGATGGATACGTGTCAAAATGACATAGGAACCAGTATGGAGAGACTCCCACTGGCCAAATATGGGACAACTTAAGCATCAAAATAAATAATAATAGTAAAAGATTATAACCCCCAGGATAAAATAAGAATCCATGAGGTATAATGATAGGAATGAATGAATGAATGTAAATTGGGGAGAAAGAAAAGCTTTTTCTTACAGCCAATTCCAACTAATAATAAAATGTGGTAAATTTAATATTTGTTTCAGATAAGAATCATGAATAGATACTAAAATTAGTGGATGAAAGTGTGATGAAAAACAGGATTTCACATAGTCTCAACATAATCTCTCTAATTGATACTTACTAACTGGAAAGGGAAAATAAGTTAGTAGTAGAGAAACCTGGCAAACAGTCACGGGACAAATCAACCAAGTTCTCCCTGTTATGATGCATTGAGATAAAAACAACATTACTTCTATGATTTTTCTGCAAAAATTCATAAGCTGAGGAAATATAATCATGAGGAAACATCAGATAAACCCTAATTGAGGGACATTCTACACAATAACTGACCTGTATTTCTCAAAAAATTTTCAAAGTCAAGAAAAACAAAGACAGACCAAAGAACTGTTTGAAGTTAAAGAGATTAAATGGAAAACTAAATTCAACATGTGATTCCAGATTTGATAGGAAAGAGAGAGAGAAGGAGGGAAGGAAAGATGGAGGAAGAAAAGGAAGGGAGGAAGGAAGGGAGGGAGGGAGAGAGGAAGGGAGGGAAAAAGGAAGGTTTTAGGATGTGAGAAATCTACGTGAAGGGATACATAGTCGTTTTTTATTCTATTTCTTGAAATGTTCCTGTAACACTGAAAGTTTTCAAAAATAAAGAGTATTAAAATCATTAAATCAGTCAGATTAGCGCTTTTTTTTTGGGGGGGGGGCTGTCTTGGGTCTTCGTTTCTGTGCGAGGGCTTTCTCCAGTTGTGGCAAGCGGGGGCCACTCTTCATTGCAGTGCGCGGGACTCTCACTATCGCAGACTCTCTTGTTGCAGAGCACAGACTCCAGACGCGCAGGCTCAGTAGTTGTGGCTCATGGGCCTAGTCACTCCGTGGCATGTGGGATCTTCCCAGAACAGGGCTCGAACCCATGTCCCCTGCATTAGCAGGCAGATTCCCAACCACTGCGCCACCAGGGAAGCCCCAGATTAGCTTTTAATAGAGAAGAATATAATAAAAACAGCTGGTCTTTTAATAAAGACCAGACCTTACTTGTCATACCTTCTACTGATGTTTATCTTCTCAAAAAATCCTATGATGGTAGAAATAAAATAAAAGAATCTTGTTTGGATTGCCAACAAACACATGAAAGAATGCTCAACATCATTAATCATTAGAGAGATGCAAATCAAAACTACAATGAGATATCATCTCACACCAGTCAGAATGGCCATCATCAAAAAATCTAGAAACAATAAATGCTGGAGAGGGTGTGGAGAAAAGGGAACCCTCTTGCACTGTTGGTGGGAATGTAAATTGATACAGCCACTATGGAGAACAGTATGGAGGTTCCTTAAAAAACTAAAAATAGAACTACCATATAACCCAGCAATCCCACCAGTGGACATATACCCTAAGAAAACCATAATTCAAAAAGAGTCATGTACCACAATGTTCACTGCAGCACTATTTACAATAGCCAGGACATGGAAGCAACCTAAGTGTCCATAGACAGATGAATGGATAAAGAAGATGTGGCACATATATACAATGGAATATTACTCAGCCACAAAAAGAAACAAAACTGAGTTATTTGTAGTGAGGTGGATGGACCTAGAGTCTGTCATACAGAGTGAAGTAAGTCAGAAAGAGAAAAACAAATACCATATGCTAACACATATATATCGAATTTAAAAAAAAAAAAAAAGGTCACGAAGAACCTAGGGACAGGCCAGGAATAAAGATGCAGACCTACTACAGAATGGACTTGAGGACACGGGGACGGAGAAGGGTAAGCTGGGACAAAGTGAGAGAGGGGCATGGACATATATACACTACCAAATGTAAAACCGATAGCTAATGGGAAGCAGCTGCATAACACAGGGAGATCAGCTCGGTGCTTTGTGACCACCTAGAGGGTGGGATAGGGTGGGAGGGATGGAGACAGAAGAGGAAAGAGATATGGGGATATATTTTTTTATGTATAGTTGATTCACTTTGTTATAAAGCAGAAACCACCACATCACTGTAAAGCAATTATACTCCAATAAAGATGTTAAAAATAATAATAATAAAATAATAAAATAGGTAAACAACAAGGTCCTACTGTATATCACAGAGAACTATATTCAATAGACTGTAATAAACCATAATGGAAGAGAATATGAGAAAGAATATGTGTATATATATATATATATATATATATATATAAGTGGATCACTTTGCTGTACACCGGAAACTAACACAACATTGTAAATCAACTATACTTCAATTAAAAAAAAAATATCTCAGGAAAAAAAAAAAGAATCTGGTTTGGTCAATATTAGTATGAAATTAATTAAGTTGTCTTGTCAGCTTTCTTCATTGCCCAGACTTTATGTCCTGTTCTTCCCTTTTTATTATTTGTGTCCTTCTCAGGGGTCAGCTAGTGTGGGATTGAGGAACACAGCCTGTCTCCTTCCCACTCAGGTCCAAGCTCTGTGCAGTTGACTACTGCTGCTTGTTTCATAATTGTCAAAATTACTCAAATATCACTTGTCTTCTTTTTTTCTCTATTTCCTCCTACAGTCTAAGATACGTGCAACTAGCATGTGTTAACAATTTTGCTAACTATTCTAAAATAATGAGCCATCAGCAAATCAAGACAGAGTCTTTACTGAACCAAGTTCCTATGCCCAATGCACAGCGAGGCCAAACAAATGAAAACACTGAAGTTTGGAGCAGAGAAAGCTTTATTGCAGGGCCAAGCAAGAAGAACATGTGACTCATGCTCAAAAAACTCAAATTCCCTGAAAAGTTTTTACAGGGAAAATTTTAGTGTGAGGGCTGCAGGGTGTGTGACTTTCTTTTGATTGGTTGGTGATGAGGTAACAGGACAGTGCTCCAGGAATCTTGGGCTCAGCCTGAAGTTACCATCTTCCACCTGAGTGTGGGCCTTAGTTCCAGCAGAAGAACTCAAAGTGTTATATATATCCTTTAAGCAAGAATCAGGATACCGCTTTAATCGCTGCACTACTGTTTCTTGACTGCTCGTCCTTTGCTTCCGCATTCCCTCACTTCCCTGATTAGCAACTGTTTGAATCTGCCCTTTGGAACTCGGGGAAGGTCTCAGAGGCTGAATGAAGCCTGTTTTCTACAAAGAGGAAACAGGTGACAGGGAAAGGATTTGTACCAGGGAGGACCCTGGGTTTCACAATGTCTTCTATTTAATCAACATCATAGTATTTTGGTTCACAAAACTGTTCTCATTACAAGAAACCCAATTAAATGTTTGACTTGAAATTCTAAGGCACTACCTGCAGTGAATACAAACATATCTTTTACCCTTAGTGGGATTCCTTAAGTGGGCTTATATCATAACAAATACCCTTACTACCTGAATAAGACTTAGAGAGCAGCATAGGTATTTTCAATTGCCTCACCAACTGCAGTCTGTAGAACAATTAAAAAAACCTCTGTGGTAAATTTAACCTTGTTGTCTATATATATATATATATATATATATATATATATATATATATATACACACATATATACATATATATGTCTATATATATATATACACACATATATACATATATATGTCTATATATATATATGTTGTCTATATATATCTCTATATATATATATATTCAACTATTTTATAATTTTCAAACATTTTTTCTTTTAATTTTTTTGAAATTTGTATTGATTTTCAATAAAAATGGAATAATGGTTTATTTTTTTAATGAAATAAGTGATAAAGAAAATGTCAAATTTAGTTGATTAAAGCCTAAGCATTTTTACCCAACATATACTAAGCCCTCCTTTGCACCAAAAACATTATCTCCTTTAATAATGATAACTGTGCAGGGTAGAACTGTGATTGTTAACACTGTCTACTCGGAAATAGTCTCAGATGAGCTAACAAAAGTGCTCACACTGTAACTTTCTTATATACCCAAGTTGTCCTACTACGTCCAGATGCTCTTTTCACAACACCAACTACTGAGAAAAGCTCAAATGCCTTTCAAATTCTGTGTCCCTGGGCAATAATCTGGGCCAATATTCTGGGCTAGCCTGCCGGTCCATGTGTTCTCTTCTTCTTTCATGTAGGCCTTACCCAGTACTGTCCTATTTTTCTCCCTTACTGCCACCCACTTTATGTCTAAGAGCATTTTCCCCAGAGATTGGTTGCTTGAGAGGATTTGCTCCTAAATTTTCACTCTGCTGCTGCCATCAAAGAAAGACACACAGACCTCTTTCATTTGGAAAGTTTAGTTGTTTGTCTCCATGTGGTAACAGATTGTAATATATTAATGCCTGTTCAGCAAACAGGTATAGCATGGCCATTTGGGGCAGATATAGTGGAACACCCAATCCAGAAAAAATAAAGATGGGCAAATTATGAATACAAATTATAATTTACAAAGTACACACACATACACACACACATTGCAATGGAGTGCATGAGAGAGACCAAAATATATGTTAGATGGTTAGATATTTACAAAAATTTGTATAGTCCTTATTGTTCCTAAGGCAATATAGCATAGTTCTAAACTACATAGTTTGTGAAAAATTTTCTTTATATGGCAACCACTTTGGGTCCCTCATTGCAAAGCAAAGTATGCATTTAAATTGCTAGATGCATTCCTGCATAATCAAAACAATTAGAAATGAACAATGTGATTTCTTTTCTCTCAGTAGGCCTTTTAAAAGGGAGACTTCTCTTTTTTCACTTCTTTGTGAGAAAAGCTTATTCAGAAAGCACAGAATTTTTTTTCAATTTTGGTACAGGTTTGTTGTCCAGATTCAAATAAACAAGAAATACACAATAGCCTAATTCAGTGGATGTTGGATAAGTTTTCTTGACATGCAGACCAAGAAGTGTGAACATTAACAACCTTAGGTTGGGGTGGAGAATAGAGGAGAAGGTGTTGGAGCTGGGGATGGGGCTGACTTTTTCCCCAGCATCTTGAGCCCTTCTTGTAATGGAAATAGCATGCATGTCAGGGCTAAACAAATCATGGCCTTTTCCTCTCTATTACTATCTATATTCAGAAGAAATTGGTTAAAATAAATATTTTAGTCCTGTTTGGGGAAAGGAATCACAAAATGTTAAAATTAAATTATAATATAGAAGGATCAATCTCACCTACCGACCTTGAAAATATTGAAAATACTGAGAATTTGGGGACTTAGAAATATCTACAGGTGTTTTCTCTCCAGGCATCTGTTAGCAGTCACCTTCTTTCCCAATGTATTCCTTCATGTTCAGCTATCAGGAATAAAAGCCTTGGCCAGTAACTCAATCTGCTCTTCCCAAAGATGGGTCATTAAAAAGCAAACTATCTCACAAGACACAAATAAATAAATGCACAACATATAAAAGTTTAGAAATACCACCAAGTTATATGATATTAAGATATCAGCTTCATTTCAGAGCAGCTTTTTTCCAGAGTATACATACAAAAAGGAAATTATTTTGACCTTATCCTTTGTCACTTTCCAAGAAGAATTTGGACAGTAGCTCTCAAGAGAACACAACACCAAGGAAGCTAGCTAGAGATGATGGGTAATTAAATGGTGCTGTGTGTTCTTTTTCCCTACACAGACCCCAAGTTATCCAATTTGAGGAATTTTAAGCCATCGTATTTTAAACAGTCTTGACTCAAAAATATAAAGGGAAACTATCCAATTATGTATTAATATGAGGGTTTTCCCATATCTTTTTTTGGCCATGCCACGCTGAATGAGGGATCTTAGTTCCCCCACCAGTGATCAAACCCAGGCCCTCAGCAGTGAAAGCATGGAATCCTAACCACGGGACTGCCAGGGAATTCCCAGTGAGAGTTTTATTTAGATATAACAGTGTTCCCCATCAGAACAGAGTATTTTTCAAAAGTGAGTTTGCTGACAGATAAAATGGAATCTTGTTTGCTGGAAGACTGAAGGTTGAGTGACTAGTTAGAAGGATTTTATGGGTCTAAGAAGAAAAGAGGAGGATCCAGACTAAGTCAGTAACATGAGTAGAAAACAGAAGACAGAAACATAATGCAGAGGAAGAACTGACTTGACTTGGCAACTAAGAAGATAGGGAGAGTCAGCACGTGGGATTTCCAAGTGTATTTTTAGCCAGAGAAGTTGAGCTACTATTCCCACAGTTTTAAATTCAGTTATGTTAAAGGTGCAAAATTCTTAATGAGCTAATTTGCTGATCCATATTCCCAAGTCCCTAGAAGGATGCCTCACTACTATTCAAAGTCTCACGTCTGCAAGGCTGGCTTTTTACTAGTCATTATGGTCTCTTGAAGTGCCTATCAATTTGACTCAAGGAGTCAACCACAATCATCTGTATCCAGACAACAGCATTGATAAACACAAAAGATTTCTTTTCTACTCTGTATATCATGAATTACATACTATAGAATCTAAAATGTATATATATTCTAATTAACACATTTAGAAATTAAACACAATAAACATAGACATTCAAATTTTCCCCCTCCCAAAGAAAAGAAAGTATAGAATCCCTGATATCTTAAACTTCTGACATTCTAGATGTCATCTCAAATGTAAACATTCTGCATTTTTCCTAATCCCAGGTTTCTCCTCGAATATGTTTAGATATTTTTTTCTACTAAGAAACACGATTCTTTCCTTTCGTTTTACATTCTAAAGATGTTGCCTATATGGCTGTACTGTAAGAGATTTGAATACAGATTGGGTCAACCACTAAGTTGCAAGGCTGCTGCCAGACAATTTAACTTAGTTCTTCCCACACTCCTTAGGGTTTGCCTATCAGAGAGCTATCTGAGTTCACTGTACATCAGTAACCCAAGCCAATACCTTGGTCACAGTAATTATTTATTTTTTCCCCCTTTCCCAATTTATTTTAGGTATAAACTGATTTTTCTACTCCAAAGGCCTGTGGACTCATGATCAATTACATGGTTTCTCAATAATACCTAGAAAGTAATCTTAGTTGCTAAATCAGGTAATCATCAAATTGAAGCCAAATCTGCTCAGCAAATTAATCAGATTAGTAGTAGTTCCATGTAAGTAGGTACAACAATATTTGGAGATTTTTAAAAAATAGAATGAGGTTTTAGGTGGGAAGAATGACATTAAGTAAATTATATTTGAACACATAGTTGAATGGCAAATGTAGTGGATACATGAGTCAGTGACATAATCCTTGACAAAACTGTAACTTTGAATTTTGTAAGTTTGCCTTAAATTTAAAAGTAATAATTTTTTCATGGCCTTGTAGTCATGAGTCAAGTAAGTTAAAGAGTTGAATACAAATGTAACGTTACAGCTAGAGTGATCTGAAACGATTTTGCTGTTAAGGACATGACAGCTGAGTCGATATTAAAAAGAACTTTAAATGAATACTTCATTCAATAGCAAGGTATAAAGAATACTGCCAATGCACATAAGTTGGACAATTAGTAAACTGTGGCTCTTTCAAGGTAACAATTTATTTAACTTTCTTCATTTTGTGCCCTTAGCTGAGCCACAAAGTTTTGTTTGGATATAGAACCAAAAATCAAAGAATTCATGCAAGCATATAATATCACTTTAACAAGTCTAAAGAGATATGATTTTATTAGTTGGCTGGCCTTAATAAAGGCAGGGGTTATTTATTAAATTGGCCTAATATAAAACTCATAGTGGCTCTCTGAATTCACTCTAATGATCAGGTGTTTTTAGTTGGAGAGATAGATAGATAGATAGATGAGATAACTATAGCTTACACATGAAATAGAAATCAAGAGTGAGGGAAATTCAGTATTGAAGAATAGCTTGGACATTCCAAGCCTAGGACACAGTCTTTTACCCACTGATTTATTCCATATGACTTAGTGCAATTTTGGAATTAAATTGATTTTGTTTAAGTTTTAAGATGCTACAAGATTTCTTTAAACTATATATAAAGTATAGATTGCTCTATGTATAAAGAGATAATTGACATGATTTACAGTATTGTTATATAAATACAAAACTATTTGACCAATCTACCAGAGTGGTTTAAAATATGCTACTAAAACTGGAATTATGGAGGAGATACTACATTTAGTTATTGTAGAGGTAATTTATTACTATGGATTTTTTATATGCTATGTGTTGAAACATGGTTTTCAGTAAGTCAATTTTTGTGTGAATGTAGAGATTCATTTGAATGTAACTGGATTGATTCAATATTATTTCAAGAGGAATTAAATACAAATCCTGGATTTTGCACCAAGTGTCATAAGCTTTATTTAGAAATCAAATTTTGATCTGAATATATGTGTGATATAGAATTATAGGTAATAAACTCTCTAGGGTGTATTCTCATTCTCTCAATCTCTCTCTCTCTCTCTCTCTCTCTCTCTCACACACACACACACACACACACACACTCATATCTCCTTTATCCTTCAAGACTCCTTTCTATCTAATGCACAGTAATCCTTCCATAATGTTGTTTTCAGGGTTCATGCCATCAGCCTATCTTTATAGATCAAAACATTTGTAACATATTCCTTCAGGAATTTAAACTAATGGTTCTGTCTTATACCAAAATTCACTTAATAGCAAATAAAATTAAAAGGGTTCCTTGTCATGTTGTTTTGTATTTTAATATGCTTTCATTTATATGAATATTGCATATTTACAACATTCTTTTATGTAAGAAGATATCATGAAAATTTCTTTAAATGGTTATGTAGATTCAATAAAAAGTAATGAGTATAAAGAGAAAGATATGTTTATTTGGAATCTATTTTTAAAAACTCCCATCTCAAGAATGATTTCATATTTCCAGGATTATACACACACACACACACACACACACACGCACACGCACATGCACACGATAGACTAGACATTGTGCTTTTGTTTCCTAGCATTTTTGGTCTTGTAGGAAAAAAAGAACTAATCATATGCATTTATTAGTGTTTTTCAAAATTATTCAGGAAGGTTTGACTTCATCTATTGCTTCCCACAATGATCCTAAAGAATTTCTGGTTCAGGTATTCATTTTAAGTATAGATTGACTTATTCAATTGATAGAGATTATTATCACAGTATGTTTTTCACAAATGTAATTGACTTCCTGTTTTTTTTTAAATTAATTAGAGGTATATTTTAAATTGAATAAAATAATTTTTATCACAAACATTGACCTATTATGTTGAGTTTCTATAATGGGTCTTCAATAAGAGAATAAATCTAATTTTTAAAATTAATTAGTTCTGTAAACTTGTTGAGATTGAAAAATACATCCCTAAATATACTTAATCAATTATATGCAAAATATCTCTAAATATTTTCTACATGATAAATGAATAGTCTATAAAATAGAATATTTTATAAAATACTTTTTACTTTTTCATTTATACTTCAGGGAAGCAAAATTCGCCACCCCAAAATGTGTCTCTTTGGCATGAGGATTATTTTAGGCTGATTATTTTTAAGAAATAGAAGACTCAATAAGTCTTTTACCTCCCCCTTTAGCTTCCTAAAGAAATAGATAAAAGGACCCATAACAGGAAACAAGCTATCACCAGGGATAGCTATGAAGAATATGGGCTGAATGTGGTAGGGAGAACTCAGCAGGTCGTAGAAATCAAAGTCAACTCTGTGTCCCATTGTCTCTGCCTGACCCATCTTCGTGTGACTGTCCTTCATTCCCTTTGAGGTCCCAAACCACCACCTCCAACATCCTCTTTTGTCTTTAGCTGAAAAATTGCATTTAAGGTGAAGGCTTCAGTAATTTTGGCAAATTACTCAGTTTTCCTGGGTCTTTCCCATGTATACATGTTACTGAATTTTGTTTGTTTCTCTACAGTTAATCTGTCTCATATCAATTTATTCTTAGACCAGCCATAAGAACATAAATCATAGAGGAAATTTTTTTCCTCTCCCACAACACCAAATGTAGCAATATATTAGAGGGTAGATGTTTGTCTTTCAAGTTATAATGAACATATTATAAAAAGCTATTAAGTCAGTCAAATGAATGAATATGTTTAAAGTATTATTAAAGTAATATCTTTGACTCTTCTTTCTACAACAATTTCCATATATAAGAGACTTAGCTCTTACTTAGTTGTGGATCAAAAGAGGCAGAAGCCAAGTCCTTTGACTTGTGGCACCCTGTGACTATCTCAAAGGGTAAGAGTTTATGAGTTACAAAATAGGTGGATCTGAGATTTAGAAGGATCAACATCAAAGCTTTGGCCAAAATATTTAGAGGGCCTCAACAAATTTTGCCAATTGAGTATTAATAATGCCGTTAGTGTGTTCAACTAAACCAGAGGATTAAGTGTGGTATGCACAGTGAAAGTGTTGTAAAACTAGCCAAACAGTGCCGACTTGTCAAAGTACCTGGCCAGTAAAGTGGGTTCCTCAATCATTATGAAGCTGGAAAGGAGTTCCCAAGGTAGGAATAATCTTTTCCAAAAGGACTTTAGCCACAGAAGAGGCAGTAGCCTGTCACAAGGAAAGGCTTCAGTCAAGTATGAAACATACAGACCATGACTAAAACATATTTATACCCATGAGATGGAGGAAGTTGTATGAAATCCATTTGCCAGACCTCAAGTCATGAAGGCCACTATGCAGTCTAAAATGTCCAGGAACAGTAAGAACAGGTTTCCCTGGATTGTAGTTTGCACAAGTGGGATAAGTGAGGTAGGCACTTTTTGTAGCCTTGTTAATGTTTTCCCACCAATATTGATTCATGGATGCTGTCATTTTGTCAGTAGACCAATGTTTAATACATGTACAGTGGTTAGGAGTGAAAATTTTAGAGTCTCCAGTAGGACTGGGTTATTACTTGGTCCAAAGCAAAGTTTTCTCTTTTTATCAAATCTACACCTGTTGTATTTTCACAATACTATAATTGAATTTCCACACTTTGAATTTCAACAATTGTTGAGGATTTCGTTTTCTGAGGCCAATTGTTTGGGTCTTTCTAGCCACTTTTTCTAAATTATCATTTGGGGAAATATCCCTCCAGGCCATGCTAGCAGTTTGGCTGCTGTTGGTTCCTTTAAGGGCAGCATTCCTTGTGGAAAGGTCATCAAGGTGATTTCGCTTAGCTTCAAGAGAGTCAAAGTTAGAATGCCCCAGGATCTTAATAATAACTAAAGCAGCAGGTAAAAATATTTCATCCAATAATTCCTGAACATAGGGGCCATTTTTATTTCTGCTGGAAGTAAGGAAGTAAGGAAGCCACGTTGCTTTCACAACATTCCAAAATATGCTACTCTGAAAGCATATCTACTATCAGTATAAATATTATACTTGGCTAAAGTTTTGCCCTTGGCTAAAGTACAAGCCCACGTAAGAGTGTATAAATAAGCCTGTTGGGCTAAAGTAGCCATAAGTAAATGTGCTGTCTCAACACTATCAAAAGGAGTTGCAGTAGCACACCCAGAACAGCACATTGTTACCTTTTAAATAAGAAACATCAGTGAACCATGAGGAGTCAGTGTTACCCAAAAGAATTTCCTGTAGATCATCAGGAGTCAGGAGGTGGTACAACAGCATTAAGCAGTCGTGAGGGACCTCATTAGAGACAGAGGGGAGAAGAGTAGCAGGGTTAAGGTTGTTACAATGTAGAAGAGTTATGTGAGGAGCAGTTAACAAAATAATTTCATAAGAGATGAGGTGGCTGACAAAGAAATACTGAGTGTGATGAGAGTTTAGGAGGGCTTCCACTGTGTGGTGTACAAAAATAGTTAAAGGGGATCCCACAACAATTTTCTCAGTGGCTGTAACCAAACCAGCAGGGGCCATAATGCCTCTAAGGCAAGGGGGGTATCCCTGTGCCACAGGGTCCATTTGGTGGCTATAACACCCTATGAGTCAATGGTGGTCCCCATGTTTATGGGTGAGTACCCCAAGGCATTCCCTTTCTTTTTATATACAAAAAAAGAAAAAGAGAATCTGATAATTGGGATTCCCAAGAGCACTTGATTCATCAAACTCTTCTTTAAGGCCTCAAAGGCTATGTCATCCAGTTCTTCCAATAAAATTAGGTCAAGGTTGTTACCACTGAGTAAAACATACAGAGATTTGGCCATAATAGAGAAATTTGGAATCTAGTTTTGGCAGTAACTGACTAGCTTAAGAAAACCTCAGAATTGGTGCTTAGTTTTAGGTTTTGGGAAATTTAAGACACTGTGAAGTCTATCTGGATCTAGATATAGTCTTCCTTGGAGACCTTATGTCCCTTTAAGGCTAAAAGCTTTAACAAGTGGATGTTGCCTTCCTGTGAGGAAGCTTGAGGATAGCAAAAAAGCAAATCATCCACATATTGCAACAAAGTAGAACTTCTAAGGAACTTTATGTCATCCAGATCACGCTTCAGCACTGGTAAGAAATACGAAGAACTCTCAACAAAACGATCAGACATTATTGTCTAAGTGAATTGTTTTTCTTTCCACGTGAAGGCAAAATTTATTGGTTAGCTTCAACAACTGGAATACTAAAGAATGCACTGCATAAATCAATTAGAGGAAAGAATTTACTTTCAGTGGGAATGGAGGTCAGTAGAGCATAAAGGTTAAGAATAACAGCATGTCAAGGGATAACAGCTTGTTTATTACTCGGAGGTCCTGGACAAAATTCTACCTTCAGCCCTTAGGTTTTCTCATCATTAAAATGGGAGTGTTACATGGTCTAGTACAAGGGAAAATGAGGCCTTGAGCCTTGTAATCTTCTATTATGGGATTCATGCCTTCTTTACTTATAGGGTATTGATTAATCCTGGGAAAAGGTTTTGAGGGATCTATTTGAATCTTGATAACAGGTGTGCTATGGATTTGCCAACATCACTTGGAGATTTTGCCCATAAGGAAAATGGTAGCTGAGTTAATAGGACCAAAGATCAGTATTTCCAGAATCAGTTCTAGTATCATCAGAGATAGAACAAATAAAAGATGTCAAAGGGTAATTTAATTCTACTGGTAGGTTACTTTGGTGACTACTGTAAAGTTCTAGAATTTTCTCCCCCCTTTGGAGAGAGAGAAATTCTGGCATGATACTTCTCTAAGAAGTCTTGGGCTAATATATGGATAAGAGCAGAGGAACTAAGGATCAGGATATATATCTCTCAAGGGTCCTAAACAAAAAGGTATAGATTCAGAGACAGGAACCTCTTGAGGTTCAACCCCACTATTTGAACTTTTTAGAACTCCAAAGCAGAGCTGCTTTTTTTTTTTTTTTTTTTTTTGTGCTGTACGCGGGCCTCTCACTGTTGTGGTCTCTCCCGTTGCAGAGCACAGGCTCTGGACGCGCAGGCTCAGTGGCCATGGCTCACGGGCCCAGCCGCTCCGCGGCATGTTTGATCTTCCTGGACCGGGGCACGAACCCGTGTCCCCTGCATTGACTGGTGGACTCTCAACCACTGCGCCACCGGGGAAGCCCCAGAGCTGCTTTACAGTAGTGGGGTTGAGCATGGAGAGTGTGACTTTGGTGTCACTTAGGACTGGAAGAGATTCATCCCTAATTTGGAGAAACTTTTCTACAAGCTGATCAAGAGGGAGGGTAGGGAAGAGCCCCTGTAGTTCCTTGGAGCCCTGTCACTGAGAATTGGGGGGAACTTAGAAAGGGAGGCTGGAAGACTGAAGGCACCTACATCACTTAAATTTATAACAATCTCTTTTCCAATTTCCTGGCTCTTTTCAATAATAGCAGAAACCAGGACAGTTTTGGTTTTGTTTAGGGGCCTTCATTTGCTGGAATTGAAGATTAAGAATTTTGATGGTTTTGCTTTTAGTTGACCCACCTAAAGTGAGTGAGAACAGCCTTGTCAGATTAACTAAATTGGGAGTGGACATGGTTTCCCATTCCATCCTGATTCTTTTCACTAGAAGGGAAATATCTTTGTGCATCCTACTCATAAACATAGAGTTAAAAGCTATCAGGGTAGAATCACCATCTGAAGGAAGACCAGAATTTTCTCTAAAAATAATCTGAAGTCGATTGTAATAGTCATGAACAGTTTCATCATATTCTGTGTGCAAGCCTGAATTTTATCCAATCAACAAGCTTTGGAAAGTCCCTAGGAATTGCCTGATGAAGTCACCAGTGATTTCCTCAGCCTGATCAGATATAAATTAGCAGGCTGGTCTCTCAGTTGATTCTAGAATTCAGAATTTTCCCAATTAGCAGTTTTCATCCAGTACTGGGTCTGGCCTTCACCAACAAGCATGTGAACTAGCTGATATGAATCAGAGAAACCAGGCTGATAAGTCTGAATGACTATATTAAATTCCTCAGTAATTCTGCGAGGGTCTTTGGTTACTTTGGGAAAATCTTTGCCTATGGGTGGGTTGAGTTTCAGGGAAAAAGGGAAGTTTGGCAAGAGAATTATTATGGAGGAATTGAGGATATAGAGGAGGTGTAAGTGATATAGAGGGGAAGGAGGAAGATGGCACCAGAGGCAGCATGTGAGACAAAGACGCCAGAGAAGGAGAATGAAGCTTCAGAAGCAATTTTATCTTCCTTTAATTGTTTAAAAATACCAATTGAAATAGGTATTACATTTAGTTTTTGGAAATTTTAGAGCTATGGTTGCCCAGTTCAGTTTCAAGAAAAGTAAATTTGGGGATTTCAAAAGATTCTCATAATGGCCATTGATAGTCTAAATCACCTTTCGTTAGGTTGGTCCATTAGTTAGAAAGGTACGTGAATAAGGACCATAGTTTTTTGGGGTTTTTTTTAATTTTTAATTTTTATTTTTTTTCACACACACAGACACTGTATTTTATTTTTACAAGAGATAAATAAACTGACACCAAACATTGTAAATGGATGACCACAACAAAAGCAACAATGATTGCAATTACCAAACATGAAACACACTCATACTATGTCATAATGTTGACATTCAGTCCAGTAATCCTCCACTGTAACAGCTCCTTTACTTTGCAGTGAAAATTGATTTGTATATTTTTTGCCTCTGTTGTCAATTGCATTATTATGAACTTTCATCAAATCTTTAACTGTGGTCATTTTAAAGTCTTTTGTCATTTACAGAGAGTTCTGGGTGTACTCTGATGCTTTTGCAAATATTTTCCTATAAAAGGGTTTCATCTTCAAGGAATTAATGGAACAGACTCTGACAAGTACAGGTTTCTGGTAACTGACTATACTGCTGAACTGAATGAATAAGCATTTTCAGAATTCTAACGGAAAACTGATGAATTCATAAAAGTGCTAACAAAAGCTCAAGATGAAAAAAAAGTTAATTACATGGGACTGAGTGAACTGATGAGGATGATTATAATTTTTGTGACTTTCTGTTTGAATAAAAGGACCATAGTTTTTAAACATAAAATTGGTCAAGGTCCCTGTAAGTGGGGCATGCTCAAAATGTTTAGCTAACTGGGATCCCATTCTTCAGAGGTTTCAACCTAGAGTAAAGAATCATTTTCAAATAACCTAAACAGCTCAAGCAACTCAAAGAGCTTAAACAGACTTCAGGCCTAATACCAGCCAGTTCAAAAGGAACAGTCTAGTCCAGAGGGAGCCAAGCCAAAGTCTGCTAAGTACAGCTTTAATGAAGCAGCCCAGTTTAAAGGGAGTCAGGCTGAAGGCTTAATAGTGCAGTGCCAATAGAACACCCCTATTACAAAAGGAATTGGGTCAAAGGCTGAACTGGCACAGTTCTAAAGAAACAGCCCCTGTTCCTGAAGGATGGGCAAAAAGCTAGGCAATTCCAGGACAAACAGCCAGCCCCGTTCTAAAAGGAATCCCGCTGAAGGTGATCACAGTGCCAATTCAAAAAGCCCAATTTCAAAAATCAGGCATAAGTGCCAAACAAGTACTTGCATACAGAACAAAGTCTTAGCCAGAGGACAAAGCCTTAAAATAGATCCCCAATAAGATAGACCCATCCACCAGAGGGCAGACAGTAGAAGCAAGAAGAAATACAATCCTGCCTGTGGAAAAAAAAAACACATTCACAGAAAGATAGGAAAGATGAAAAGGCAGAGGGCTATGTACTAGATGAAGGAACAAGATAAAACCCCAGAAAAACAACTAAATGAAGTGGAGATAGGAAATCTTCCAGAAAAAGAATTCAGAATAATGATAGTAAAGATGATCCAGGACCTCAGAAAAACAATGGAGGCAGATCGAGAAGAGGTAGGAAGTGTTTAACAAAGATGTAGAAGAATTAAAGAACAAACAAACAGAGATGAACAACACAATAACTGAAATGAAAAATACACTAGAAGGAATCAAGCAGAATAACTGAGGCAGAAGAACAGATAAGTGGACCTGGAAGACAGAATGGTAGAATTCACTGCTGCAGAACAGAATAAAAAAAAAAAAGAATGAAAAGAAATGAAGACAGCCGAAGAGACCTCTGGACAACATTAAATGCAACAACATTCACGTTATAGGGGTCCCAGAAGGAGAAGAGAGAGAGAAAGGACCCGAGAAAATATTTGAAAAGATTATAGTCAAAAACTTCCCTAACATGGGAAAGGAATAGCCACCCAAGTCTAGGAAGTGCAGAGTGTCCCATACAGGATAAACCCAAGAAGAAACATGCCAAGACACATAGTAATCAAATTGGCAAAAGTTAAAGACAAAGAAAAATTCTTGAAAGCAGCAAGGGAAAAATGACAAATAACATACAAGGGAACTCCCATAAGGTTAACAGCTGATTTCTCACCAGAAAATCTATAAGCCAGAAGGGAGTGGCACAATATACTTAAAGTGATGAAAGGGAAGAAACTACAACCAAGTTTACCCTACCCGGCAAGGATCTCATTCAGATTCGATGGAGAAAGGAAAAGCTTTACAGACAAGCAGAGCTAAGAGAATTCAGCACGACCAAACTGGCCCTACAACAAATGCTAAAGGAACTTCTCTAAGTGGGAAACACAAGAGAAGAAAAGGACCTATGAAAACAAACCCAAAATAATTAAGAAAATGGTCATAGGAACATATATATCAATAATTACCTTAAACATGAATGGATTAAATGCTCCAACCAAAAGACAAAGATTTGCTCAATGGATATAAAAATAAGACCCATATATATGCTGCCTACAAGAGACCCACTTCAGACACAGGGACACATTCAGACTGAAAGTAAGGGGATGGAAAAAGATATTCCATGCAAATGGAAATCAAAAGAAAGCTGGAGTAGCAATACTCATATCAGATAAAATAGACTTTAAAATAAAGCATGTCACAAGAGACAAGGAAAGACACTACATAATGATCAAGGGATCAATCCAAGAAGAAGATATAACAATTATAAATATATATGCACCCAACATAGGAGCACCTCAAACATAAGGCAACTGCTAACACATATAAAAGAGGAAATAGACAGTAACACAATAATAGTGGGGGACTTTAACACCTCACTTACAGCAATGGACAGATCATCCAAACAGAAAATTAATAAGGAAACAGAAGCATTAAATGACACAATAGACCAGATAGGTTTAACTGATATTTGTAGGAAATTCCATCCAAAAACAGCAGATTACAATTTCTTCTCAAGTGCACATGAAATATTCTCCAGGATAGATCACATCTTGGGTCACAAATCAAGCCTCATTAAATTTAAGAAAATTGAAATCATATCAAGCATCTTTTCTGACCACAACTCTATGAGATTAGAAATCAACTACAGGGAAAAAAACATAAAAAACACAAACACATGGAGGCTAAACAATACATTACTAAATAATGAAGATATCACTGAAGAAATCAAAGAGGAAAGCAAAAAATACCTAGAGACAAATGACAATGAAAACACAATGATCCAAAACCTATGGGATTCAGCAAAAGCAGTTCTAAGAAGGAAGTTTATAGCTATACAAGTCTACCTCAAGAAACAAGAAAAATCTCAAATAAACAATCTAACATTACACCTAAAGGAACTAGAGAAAGAAGAACAAACAAAACCCAAAATTAGCAGAAGGAAAGAAATCATAAAGATCAGAGCAGAAATAAGTGAAATAGAAACAAAGAAAACAATAGCAAAGATCAATAAAACTAAAACCTGGTTCTTTGAGAAGATAAACAAAATTGATAACCCATTAGCCAGACTCATCAAGAAAATGAGGGGAGGACTTAAATCAATAAAATTAGAAATGAAAAAGGAGAAGTTACAACAGACACCGCAGAAATACAAAGCTTCCTAAGAGACTACTACAAGCAACTGTATGCCAATAAAATGGACAACTTGGAAGAAATGGACAAATTCGTAGAAAGGTATAAGCTTCCAAGACTGAACCAGGAAGAAACAGAAAATATGAACAGACCAATCACAAGTAATGAAATTGAAATTGTGATTAAAAATCTTCCAACAAACAAAAGTCCAGGACCAGATGGCTTCGCAGGTGAATTCTATCAAACATTTAGAGAATTAACACCCATCCTTCTCAAACTCTTCCAAAAAATTGCAGAGGAAGGAACACTCCCAAACTTATTCTATGAGGCCACCATCACACTGATACCAAAACAAGACAAAGATACTACAAAAAAAGAAAATTAGAGACCAATATCACAGATGAATATAGATGCAAAAATCCTCAACAAAATACTAGCAAACAGAATCCAACAACACATTAAAAGGATCATACAACATGACCAAGAGAGATTTATCCCAGGGATGCACGGACTCTTCAATATACACAAATCATTCAATGTGATACACCATATTAACAAATTGAAGAAGAAAAACAATATGATCATCTCAATAGATGCAGAAAAAGGTTTGACAAAATTCAACACCCATTTATGATAAAAAAAAGAAAACTCTCCAGAAAATGGGCATTGGGGGAACCTACCTCAACATAATAAAGACCATATATGACAAACCCACAGCAAACATCATTCTCAATGGTGAAAAACTAAAAGCACTTCCTCTAAGATCAGGAACAAGACAAGGATGTCCACTCTCACCATTATTATTCAGCATAGTTTTAGAAGTCCTAGCCACGACAATCAGAGAAGAAAAAGAAATAAGAGGAATCCAAATTGGAAGAGAAGAAAAAAAAACTGTCCCTGTTTGCAGATGACATGATACTGTGCATAGAGAATCCTAAAGATGCCACCAGAAAACTACTAGAGCTAATCAATGCATTTGGTAAATTTGCAGGATACAAAATTAATGCACAGAAATCTCTGGCATTCCTATACACTAATGATGAAAAATCTGAAAGAGAAATTAAGGAAACACTCCCATTTACCACTGCAACAAAAAGAATAAAATACCTAGGAATAAACCTACCTAGGGAGACAAAAGACCTGTATGTAGAAAACTATAAGATACTGTTGAAAGAAATTAAAGATGTTACCAACAGATGGAGAGATATACCATGTTGTTGGACTGGAAGAATCAATGTTGTGAAAATGACTATACTACCCAAAGCAATCTACAGATTCAGTGCAATCCCTATCAAATTACCAATGGCATTTTTTACAGAGCTAGAACAAAAAATCTTAAAATTTGTATGAAGACACAAAAGACCCCGAATAGCCAAAGCAGTCCTGAGTGAAAAAAGTGGAGCTGGAGAAATCAGACTCCCTGACTTCAGACTATACTACAAAGCTACAGTAATCAAGACAACATGGTACTGGCACAAAAACAGAAACATAGATCAATGGAACAAGATGCAAATCCTAGAGATAAATCCAGGCACCTATGGTCAACTAATCTATGACAAAGGAGGCAAGGATGTACAATGGAGAAAAGACAGTCTCTTCAATAAGTGGTGCTGGGAAAACTGGACAACTACATGTAAAAGAATGAAATTAGAACAGTCCTTAACACGATACACAAAAATAAACTCAAAATGGATTCGAGACCTAAATGTAAGACTGGACACTTTAAAACTCTTAGAGAAACACATAGGAAGAACACTCTTTGACATAAATCAAAGCAAGATCTTTTTAGATCCACCTCCTAGAGTTATGGAAATAGAAACAAAAATAAATGGGACCTAATAAAACTTCAAAGCTTTTGCACAGCAAAGGAAACCATAAGCAAGATGAAAAGACAATGGTCAGGATGAGAGAAAATATTTGCAAATGAATCAATGGACAAAGGATTAATCTCCGTTTATATAAACAGCTCATGCAGCTCAATATTAAAAAAACAAACAATGCAATCCAATCCAAAAATGGGCAGAAGACCTAAATAAACATTTCTCCAAAGAGGACATATGGATTGTCAAGTAGCACATGAAAAGCTGGTCAACATCACTAATTATTAGAGAAATGCAGATCAAAACTACAATGAGGTATCACCTCACACCAGTTAGAATGGGCATCACCAGAAAATCTATGAACAACAAATGCTGGTGAGGGTGTGGAGAAAAGGGAACCCTCTTGCACTGTTGGTGGGAATGTAAATTGACACAGCCACTATGGAGAACAGTATGGAGATTCCTTAAACAACTAAAAATAGAATTATCATATGACCCAGCAATCCCACTACTGGACATATACCCAGATAAAACCATAATTCGAAAAGACACATGCACCCCAATGTTCATTGCAGCACTATTTACAATAGCCAGGTCATGGAAACAACCTAAATGCCCACTGACAGACGAATGGTTAAAGAAGTTGTGGTATATATATAGAATGGAATATTACTCTGCCACAAAAAGGAATGAAATTGGGTCATTTGTAGAGATGTGGATGGATCTAGAGACTGTCATACAGAGTGAAGTAAGTCAGAAAGAGAAAAACAAATATTGTATATTAATGCTTATATGTGGAATCTAGAAAAATGGTACAGATGAACTGGTTTGCAGGGCAGAAATTAAGACACAGATGTAGAGAACAAACGTATGGACACCAATGGGGGAAAGCGGCAGGAGGGTGGGGGTGGGGGTGTGATGAATTTGGAGATTGGGATTGACATGTATACACTGATGTGTATAAAATGGATGACTAATATGGAGCTGCTGTATAAAAATATAAATTAAATTAAATTAAAAAAAAAAAACTCAACAGGTCCCCAGTAAAACCTGGAGGACTTCAAAATGCAAATAGGGCAGACACTTGAGTGGAGAAAGACTTAATCTTAAATTCCAGGGTTGGCGAGAAAAGCAGTGAGTAGCAACAGGCTCAATGAGGATATCACACTTGTTTGCCACCAACCTGGAAGTCATTAAGGGTCTTCTCTTGATCCCCATGCAGGCTATCAAAAGGTTGACCTAAAATAAATACACTGCCAGCTATTTCTGCAGTAAAAATGGGTTTGTTTGGGATCAACAGAGAATTGCTCTTTGGGTTTACAACCATGGCAAGCCACATGCAAGTCCCCTCACAGCAAGGAGAGGAGAACTTTTTTAAAAGGAAGCTGGGAGGGCTGTAGTAAACAAAGAGTCCATTGAAGGAATTGAGAGTTTGAAGTAGGGTGGCTTTTCACTAGCTGAGTTGTGAGAGTCCCTCATTGGCTGAGTTCTTGCCATGCAAGGAAAGTTTTCATTCTTTCTGCTGAGCTCTGCTATTGTCATAGGGCATGAGCGCTTCCCTTTCTGACCTCCTAATTCTTTTTTTTTTTTTTTTGCGGTACGCGGGCCTCTCACTGCTGTGGCCTCTCCCGCCGCGGAGCACAGGCTCCGGACGCGCAGGCTCAGTGGCCATGGCTCACAGGCCTAGCCGCTCCGCGGCATGTGGGATCCTCCCGGACCAGGGCATGAACCCGTGTCCCCTGCATCGGCAGGCGGACTCTCAACCACTGAGCCACCAGGGAAGCCCCCCAATTCTATTTTAATTGAGGTTTCTTTTCATTAATTTTAGACCGTTCTTCTCCTTTTTTCTTCAATTGTCTTTTCCACTCAGTCAGTTTAGATCTTTGTAACGTCTCACCACCTCCATTCTTTCTATTATTCAACATATATTTCTTTTCATTATTAAATTCACTATAAAATGGAGCTTTGAGTACTGGAGAAATATGAATCTCAACTTTTCAAAAATCTTCAAATATTCTACACTGTTTTCTAGTTGAGCAGATCTCCTCAGTTTAGCATTTAGGGCGTTCTAAAATGTGACCTCAAATTACGTCAGGTACAGTGATTCTTAACCATGGGGCATCATCAATACAAATGTGCATACACCTATATATGCAAAGAGTTGCATATAATTTTATACACGAGTCTTGGAAAAATATCCCTGCTCTATACCGTCATATCCTGCCACTCTGCCACACATACCTTAAATTCCAACCATATTAGACCACGAGCAACTTGAGGACTGACAGTATTTATGCAAAAACACATTCTCATACACCCCATGATACTATCCCAAATATCTCCACCAGGTAACTTGGCCCCTAGAATATCTCCCTTGAAGTCTTTCAGAATGTCTTCATTCTCTTTATCTGCCCCCTGTTACCTGTTACCTGGATAACTTGGGAACATTTGGGGAAGATAAATGTCATTTTTCAGATTTTAGTCTCTGCTATTCTTCCTAAAGTAAATTATGTTATTCTAGTGGGAAATAAAGTTTTGCTAAAGAACTTGGACTGTACTCATCTTGATGAACACAGGCTTCAATTTTATTTGAATTTGATGTCTATTTGATTCATGTCAACTCAAAAGAGTGTTTTTTTTTTTTTATTTCTGTTTTTTATTTCTGTTTTCCAGGTTTCTTGAGCACAGGGGATCAGGCTGCAAAAGGAAACTATGGACTCCTTGATCTCATACAGGCTTTAAGATGGACTAGTGAGAATATTGGATTCTTTGGTGGTGACCCCTTAAGAATCACTGTTTTTGGATCTGGTGCTGGGGGTTCATGTGTCAATCTGCTGACTTTATCCCATTATTCTGAAGGTAACCGTTGGAGCAATTCAACCAAAGGTATTATGCAGGTTGCAAATTTTGACAATTTTGGTGTCTGCATGCCACAACCATCAGTAGTATGTGATGCTCTGTATATATTTCTCTGTTTAAACTAAGTGTTAGGTTGAACTCAATAACTGTTTAAAACTTTGTTTCTTCAGCTCCTCTATGCATGTTTAAATTTTTGTCAAACTCTTTTCTTTGTCTCCTGTGGAGCTTGGTATGGATGCCCTTTCAAACACACTTCAGAATAATTAACATTACACTACTTTCCTCTCCTCCAAAGGGTGATTTTGGGGAAAATCAAAGATGTTCACAGTTCTGTTATCTCTGTTTATTCAGTAATCAAAATCAAAGACAAGGGTTTTTAAAATTATTTTTTAATGCAAGGCTTGTATATAATGTTTTCTAGATAGTAGATGTTTTAAACCCTTTACTAGTATGAAGAAAATACAGAAGCAGTTGTAAGCTGGTTTGTCTGGAAATGTGATTTTCACTTGTTGTCTGAGTAGAGAATGGATGTTTGATTATTTTGCATGTGTGATCCAAAATTGTCAAAGCATCAAGGTCACTAGTAGAGCTTTTGATTAAAAAGAAAAATATGTTTGAATTTGTGCTTTTTTTATTTTCAACTCCAAGAGTGTTAATTTTTTTTCCCCTGAAGCCTGGCAAAGCAACATGGAGCACTGAGGCTGCTTAAATCCATGAAATATTGTTCTTGTCTCCATTTTCTGGCCTTGACATCCTTTTTCCAAAATGCCTGCCCCAGGCTTATCATGCTGGTCTTGATGGACTCCCATTTTACCATGAGTTTAGTCACCCATTCTTATAGCATTATTAACTTGAAATATCCACAAGAACAGAGGTGTTTTGTTGGAGAAGTCTGTAAAACAAATACTTTCTCTCCATTATACATACACAATAGGCAGGAAAATAGAGAATATACATCAGCATAGACCTTCTTGTATTTTCTGGTTTTCCATCATCATTTTATATATATTAAGAAAGTATACACTGTCAATTGTAATTCATGAAGCTTCCTAATCTGTAAGACTGAGTTTTATGATATGAGCACCAGACATAGAATATTTGTTTTTGGTATCAAAGACACATTAATGTGGGATTTCAAAATAACAGTCATTAAATGAGTTTGTATATTTGGAGGATCATATATTATTATAGATTAATTTATAGACATAGTTTATGTAACATCTCATTTGTATTAGTAGAGTTCTGAACCAAGATGACAAAATGACACATGTGTGAGAACTCTTTCAATTGTATAGAGATTTTGGTCTGTAGTGAAATGACTTATTTTGAAATAACAAACTTCGTTGCTGTTGTTTTTCTTAATTGAACAGATTAGATTGTTCTAGCCTGAGGACTATACTAACGCCAATACTTATCTAGGATAACATTGGACAATCTGTTCAGACTTCTTAGGATCATTTGGTCTCACATGCTCTTTGCGCTGATTTTTTCTAAAACTTTTTCTAAATGTAAAGTGAACATGGGCACCAAAGCCATTTTCAGCCAGTATAACACTAGCATTGCATAAAGAGATGAATCAATTAGTTCATCAGCTAGCATTGCTATTCATCAACTCACAATGTGGTAAACAGTGGCAAATGGCTATGCAAACAATTGAAAATATAGCATTCCATCACACTCTTCAAGGAAATTTGTCTATGCCTGGCTAGATAAATGGACTTATGTTTGATCTAGTCATAAGTTTATCTCTATTAACGAAGCTGCCTGAATTGACCAGGAGATGCTCAGAAGAGGTCTTGAAATCATCAGGCTAATTTTATCTCCATTGCAGACATAGACTTTAAGGTCTGGGAACTTCCCAGAGCTGCAACAATGCTCAGGCCTGTATCTATCAGGAGTCAACCACACATAACAAGCACTCTCGCTGACAATAGAATATGTGTTTTTTCCCAGTATCATCTAGATGGCATATTTCAGACTATCTCAAATGTGATGTGTATTGTCCTTAAAACCTTTTTTGGTATATTTAATTTATGTCATTAAGTCCCTAAAATGGGAAAGAATCTTATAGAAATCTTATTTTAGCTATAAAATTTTTAAGCAGTACAATATTTCTCTGAGCAAATGTTGACAAACACATAACCTATATAATTTTTTAAAATTATTTGTATTTATATTATTTGCTCTAGCAAACTTTGCTCTAGCAAACTGCAAATATGTTCATAAAGATGTCAGAAACCAAAACAAATTTAAATTAGTATTGTTTGACTTTTTGAATATTTTTATAATTATCTAGGAACATATTACAGACATTTTGAATACATATATGTGTTTGGAGAAAAAATGAAAACTTTGCTTCTAATACAGTCATTACTTCAACACCTTTGTGAAAGAGTTCTTACACACTAACACATATGAATGATTGAGCGTGTGTTTGAATAACTGAACTATAAAGCTGTATTTGGAAATTGACAATAAATGTAAGTTTTTAAATAAAATAGATAAATTATATTTTTAAAACAAGAATTTTATTAGAGAATACCTTAATAAGTAAAGTTCATTTATAAATTTGAATGGTATGCAGCTCTTATCAAGCTGCATATGGGACCATGATTTATAATTCTTAAATGTAATTAAGTGAAAAGCAGTGGACCATGTACTTTTCATTTTTTATGATAAAATATAGCAGTGCACATTCAACAGTGGAAAAAGTTAAATCACCCCCCTACTAAATCCTTCTGCTGATGGCTTTTTCTTTAACTTAGTGAAAATACTTCAAATGTTATAACTTCTTCTGAAAGATGAATATTCAGCATACTATGTCTGACATAAAGAACTGGAAAGAATATGTCTAAAGTGATATTCTGTTTCGTGTGCCTTTAGGGCCATCCACAGGGTATTAGCAAATTCCCAGCCCCAGTAGTTATGTGAGGTCTGAACAATTATTTTTCAGATAAAATCTGATTAAAACAAACACACAGAGCCATTCTGAAGAAAGATGCTTGCAGCCAAATTGGAGGAAATATCCTCAAAAGACAATACAAAGTCTAATGATGAATTAAAGGGGAGAGAGTTAGCTGCATCTGGTTGGCTATGGTAACAGTGTAGGTGTTTACATGCTGAGCAAATAAATATTTGGGCCTTTTTGCCACAAGTATTTCCACACTCTCCTCTCCTTGCTTACTGCCTTTTTGAGGCATTGCACAATTTAGACCTCTTGATCCCAAAGTAGTTGCTACTCAAAGCAGATGACTAAGGTCCACCTCTCGAATTCATTATACCCTGGGGATGACTTTATGTACCTTCTCTTAAGCAAAACTGTCTCTATCTCCCTGTTTCTTGAGTCATATCTGGGACATGTCTCAAATATCAGATTTTATTGTTTTACCACAGCATTATTCAAAGGTCATCTGAAACTCTTTCTTGGTTTTTTCCTATAGGACTTTTTCAACGAGCAATAGCTCAAAGCGGAACTGCCCTTTCCAGCTGGGCTGTTAGTTTCCAACCTGCAAAATATGCTAGAATGTTGGCCACAAAAGTTGGTTGCAATGTTTCAGATACAGTAGAGTTAGTGGAATGCTTACAGAAGAAGCCTTACAAAGAACTTGTTGACCAAGATATTCAACCAGCACGATACCACATAGCCTTTGGACCTGTGATTGATGGTGATGTAATACCAGATGATCCTCAGATATTGATGGAGCAAGGAGAGTTTCTCAACTATGATATAATGTTAGGAGTTAACCAAGGGGAAGGGTTAAAATTTGTTGAAAATATAGTAGATAGCGATGATGGTATCTCCGCTAGTGATTTTGACTTTGCTGTTTCTAATTTTGTTGATAACTTATATGGATACCCTGAAGGCAAAGATGTTTTGAGAGAAACCATTAAATTCATGTATACTGACTGGGCTGACCGTCATAACCCTGAAACCAGAAGGAAGACATTATTAGCTTTGTTTACGGACCATCAGTGGGTGGCACCAGCTGTAGCTACAGCAGATCTTCACTCAAACTTTGGTTCACCCACATATTTCTATGCCTTTTACCATCATTGCCAAACAGATCAGGTTCCAGCTTGGGCTGATGCAGCTCATGGTGATGAGGTTCCCTACGTACTAGGAATCCCCATGATTGGACCTACAGAGTTATTTCCTTGCAATTTCTCTAAAAATGATGTGATGCTGAGTGCAGTCGTAATGACATACTGGACAAATTTTGCTAAAACTGGGTACGTACCTAAGGAATGAAGTTTGCTATAATTTAATTAAAATATCCTCTTAAGCACTTAAAAAATACATATTTTGTGTCCAAATGATTTAATTTAATAGATTAATACCAACAATACACTAAGTTCCTTTATTCAAAATTTATATTTGTGGTGTTTCAAAAAAATCACTGCTTTATTCTTCCTTTGTAAAGTTTAAGACAGTCATACCTTTACTGCATTACTCAGTAATTAAATTTATCTTGTTTTTTTAATTACACAGGACTTCTTATTATTGTTATTCAATAGTGACAAATATTTTATAAAGATTTTTCAATTTACAGTACTGTATGCCTTTTGATCCTCCCAGCTACCTTGTGAGGTGAGCGGCTCAGATACTATAATCCCATTTTATGGAAAAGGGACGTTAGGCTACAAGAGCTTTACCTAGATATTCATATGTTTAGTGTACAGCAGCATCAGGACTCAAATCCTCACCTGCCAATTCCAAATGCCAAGTTTTTTCCAATGCTGTCTCTGCTAGCTTGCTTATGAGACAACTCATATGTACATGAATTTTTAAATCTTTGGGTATATAGCAGCCCGTGGGTAGAGAGAACAAGAATGTGAGATTTACTTATACTACATTATTATCCAACAACCTGCCTGAGCTGGGATTGATATTTCTAAATTGACCCAAGTTATGTTAAAACACAGTCTAAAGCCTGGCTGAGTTCACCCTCTTCAATTAGATGTTAAACCAGTAGTATTTTGATTTTTAAAAGAATAAAACAATTTTTTTCTCATAATTTCTCTTTTCTAGCGACCCAAATCAACCAGTCCCTCAAGACACAAAATTCATCCATACCAAACCCAACCGCTTTGAAGAAGTAGCATGGACCAGATATTCCCAGAAAGACCAACTTTATCTCCATATTGGATTAAAACCAAGAGTTAAAGAACATTACAGAGCCAATAAAGTAAACCTCTGGTTGGAGCTGGTACCTCATCTGCATAATCTCAATGACATTTCTCAGTATACCTCGACAACAACTAAAGTGCCATCAACTGACATCACTTTCAGACCTACGAGAAAAAATTCTGTATCTGTCACATCAGCATTTCCCACTGCCAAGCAGGATGATCCCAAACAACAACCGAGTCCATTTTCAGTGGATCAAAGGGACTACTCAACAGAGCTGAGCGTCACTATTGCAGTTGGAGCATCACTGCTGTTTCTGAACATCTTGGCCTTTGCAGCCCTGTACTACAAAAAGGATAAGAGGAGACATGATGTTCACAGGAGATGCAGCCCTCAGCGCACGACTACGAATGATCTGACCCACGCACAAGAAGAGGAGATCATGTCCCTCCAAATGAAGCACACCGATTTGGATCATGAATGTGAGTCCATCCATCCACATGAGGTGGTTCTTCGGACCGCCTGCCCCCCAGATTACACACTAGCTATGAGGAGGTCACCTGATGATGTTCCCTTAATGACACCCAACACCATTACAATGATTCCCAACACTATACCAGGGATTCAACCCTTACACACATTCAATACATTTACCGGAGGACAGAACAATACTCTGCCCCATCCTCATCCCCACCCCCACTCACATTCAACAACCAGGGTATAGCCAGATAAGAGAAGCAAACTCTATTTTTTTGATGGATTGCAGTAAAAGATTACTGAAGATTCCTTGGCTTTCAATCTACAAGACGCTTACTATTTAAATAAGGAGGAATATTATGTGAATATACATATCAAGAACTTTGGGGGCTTTGAAAAAAACATGAATTGTACATATATACACAAATCAACTTTAAAAATGAATTTCAATTGCTTGAAGCAATTGTTCTGAATGATACTTTTTCATTCACATTCAAGAATTAATTTTTTGAAGATTTATGTTACATGATGGAATTAGGCATGTGGAACACCAAACAGGAAAGAACTATGTCTGAAATATAAAATATAAAAAATTAAAAAAACAACCATGAATATGCACAAGGGACACACCAATGGAATGTCAGATAATTTTCACCAGTTTTTATTTGGAGCTGTTTTATTGTGTAGACCATATTTACATATTTGGATAAGTACACAAAGCACCAGTGCTGTTAATGGCCTTAGCAGAGGCTCATGATGAAATTTGCCAGTAAAACAATGAAGTTTAAAGACTGGCAGGTACAACATTATCACATAAGTGCTGTCAGTATAAAGTTGTGGGGATAAAGGAAACTGGATATTTTTAGCACGATGTGCATGATAATTTATATGCTTGGTGGCTGTGCTGCTGATTAAGCCGTAATTAAAATTCTTCTCATCCCATTGGAGTTTTTAATAGAAGCTTCCTCCATCAATTGGCAGAACCTAAAGAAGATTTTAAGGGGCAAAAGTAATTACAATAAAATAATCCACAGTAGTTTTGATAATAGACGGAATTAGTTATGAAAGGTATTTGAAGAAACTATAGGTATAGTGGTGAATACTCGCTGATATGAATCCCAGAAAAAAAAATTCCTATGTTTTTAATATTCTTTTCATTCCCATCTAAGTACTTGATGGAAATATAACCCTAATTGGACCTGTGTTACAGGATCTATACTTTGCTGTGGTTTTTATTACTCTGTATTTTGTTCCTTTTGGTAAGGTGAAGTGTGTCCAAAGAGTTACTTACTAGTCTTTTATGATATAAGGATGCCCCAAATTACCACTCTGATTACAGTTCTCAGTTCATTGATTTACTCATGTTGCATGACAAAATGTTTACTAATAATAACACAATATAAAGTTATGTCCCTTCTCACGTCACTTATCTTTCTCACGGAGGTTCATTCACTGGAATTTATTCACGCAATCTCAGTAAAGTGCAACGTAGATGCAAAACCTAGAAGGAGAATCAACACCTGGAGGATTTTAGTCTTACACATGCGTGTGATTTTAAATGAATATTCTAAGACCACAGGAAACTCTTCATCCCCCTGTTGTTTACCAGTAACAGTATATCACAGACCTTTCCAAATGTTTGTATATGTAATCAGATGTACATTTGTATTAAAACAAATTGAGATGGACTTAAAGAGCACATCCTGAAAAATACTTTCTCTCTTACCTGTACTATATTTCTATTAGACTAAAGTTATGTGATTTTTTTTTACATTTTTTCAGATGACTAGAAATTTTGATAGTTTGTAAGATAATGCAAAGAACTTTCTCTGACAAACTAACTGCAGTAACAGAAACCTTTCTTTTCAGTTACTCTTTTTCAAGAATGAAAGCTTATTATACAAAAAAAATTGTATACTACTTGATGGAAACAACTTTGTACATCTTGGCCATGTCACTGGTCATTGCGTGAAATAAAGATAATAATGACTATTAGTCCAATGCTAAGAGACATGATCTTTGCTCATTAAAGAGCTAAAATGTTTATTGCTGTTTTGTCTTTTTTTAAAAAACAAGAACAACAACAACAACAGAAAAAGAAACATGACTGTCTCAGAGAGTCATTTTTCTAGACAAGTCAGGTTTTTGAAGACATATAGGTAACTTCTACAGAAAACACATCGTGTATTTAAAGGCAAGTCTCATCTAAGATGAAACTGATGAAACTTTAATATTTTGAATTTTTAAGCCCAGGAACTCATGAAAAAATATTAGCATTGTATTTTTAAATACCTCTTATGTGAAAGTAGTGTGGAAATAAAATGTGCCAATTGATTTCAGTTAGAAACACAGGTTCCAATTCTGATCATCAAGAAACAGGTCTATTGGAAATAAATGTGCAATATTCATGAAATAGAATAGCTAGGTTCACAATATAAAGGTGATTAAATTATCATAAAGTAGTGGTTAGAAAGTTATCCTTCTAAGAAAATTTTAAAGTGCTGAGCAAGACATTAAGCTAACACTAAAGATAAAAATCTTCTCTTTCAAGGAATTTGTTTACTTATAATTCCCCCTCCCAATTATTAACTATCAGTAAAATGTAGATATTGCTCCGTAACTTCAAATAAAAATCTTTTAGAAGCAAAAAGTCTTCAAAATCCAGAGCAGTCTACATGCAGTTTTTGCCTGATTGGTTATGCTTTTAGACTGTGAGCTGCCAATGTAAACAAATAAAAAGAATTGTTTAACATCTGAAATATTGTTTAATCAGAAAACTGTCTTTTACTGTATTGATTAAACAAGAGATAAAAACAGAAATAGAAATGACAACAAAATAAGATATAAATGAAATTTTTCATATGCATTACTTCACTGAGCAAAACCATTCTATTATATTTTAATGATGGCCATATTTATATCTATCTACCTATCTGTTGCTCTAAACTTATCTATTACTTGATCTACATAGCTATACCATAACAGACATCTATTTTATACTAATTTAGGGAAATGATTTAGGAAAACAAAACATAGACCTATTCTTTTTTTTTTTTTTTTAATTAATGTAGCATCAACCTTGTGGAAGATAAAGCAGCTCTAAGTTTTATTACTGTTTCAGGTTGTGATGAAGTCATTGTAAATGAGTGTTAGTTGCTAGTTTTACAATTACAACAACTAGTTTTCTTAATGTAAAATGATGTCTCACAATAAATAGAACATTAAGAACTGTTTTGAAAGCTAAAACATAAATTTTAAATGCAAGAAATATTTTGAATATTGCTATGAAATTTTACTCAATATGTTTAAAGTGTATTTATTAAGATGATAATTTTCTTTAGAAAAAAAGTTGCAAAATTAAAAGAATATTTCTGTCATCACTTATTACTTCAGATTTTCCTGCCTCTGATGAAACTGCAAATAGTCAAGGCTGCTTACAATTTATACAAGCATTAAGCCAAAATTGACTTTATTTCATTGTCTTGCTAGTATACAAAATTCTTGCCAAATGTTTACCAACAGATTAATGTTGTTTTAGAGGATGGCATTAGCAATATGAGTGACAGATCTCATAGTTTTAATTTTTATTGAATATGTTGACTGTGAACAAAATCTAGTTGACTGCTACAGATATATCATGAGTTTCATTATTAACTTTAGGAAATTGGAAAGTCATTTGCTAAAGCATTAAAAAGACCCAATTTGAATCTGGAGAGATCATGCTAATAGCTCAAAGTAGAAAATCTGAGTAAAGTATAGATTATTTCATTCTTCATTTCTAATTTAAAACTTGACCATAATAATTCTTTAATTCAATTTTTTTAATCTGTATAACATAAAAACAGCAACAAAATTTTTTAAAACAATCAACCATACATAATACTAAAGAAGAAAACAAGGATGGCACTAATCTTCTTACAGAAAAGAAATACCAAAACTCAATTGTTTTATCTATAACATATTATTCTCAGTTATTTCACCTGTTGGCATACTTATACTGACACATGTTAATGTAGTGAAAGGATTCAGAGAATGTGGTTTTGTGTTCCAGCTTTAAAGACACTACTACATAGAAATTACTGGGATTCTTTTCTTTGGCGAGTTTCACAGAAATATTCATAGGGCAAAATGATGAATGGAATTCTTAGGAAGCTGTCGAATATGGTGGCAGTCCTTTGATATTTGTTTTCTTCTGTGTTATTGGTTCAAAGTACTGGCCTTTCCCTTCATTTCTAGTAATTGATTGTTATAGACTATCACTTTTTAATATGAGTGAAAATTAGATAATTTAGTTATACATGTGAAACATGCTCCCAAATAAATTCAATTAATGGGCAGTTCCGTGATGAGATTTTGTTATCATTCACTTAGTTATCTTGTCAAGCTTTTTGTTACAACAATTGTTTTGGCTTTTTAGTCAAGAAACTAAGGGAATTTCTCCAACAGCCTTATACCTCTCCTGCACTTGATATAACAGCATACACTTCAAATTTCCATCAGAAGTCTCTAAAGAAATTTCCTACTGATGTGAAACATTTAGTAACAAACGACTATTTTTCATAAGCATTCTGATTTGATTTTATTCTGGCACTTTGCTGTATTTGTATGCAGGCCAGAAACCAGTTCCATTTGAAAAGGGTTGTAGCATCTACAGACTGGAATAACCATGTGCAGGGCATAAGTGCCTTTCTTTCTAGGATTTTATTTATGAACATTATTGTCTTTTTTTAATTTGCAGATCCTAATAATTCAATTTAAAAGTTATAATAGGGTGACCATGTTATAAGTTAACAATAAGAAAAATTTATTTAGAAAGGTCTTTTCTTGCATTTAGTTTGATTTTTGTATGTTATCAAATGGGTCCAAATGACTTCTGGAAAAGAGCAAGGTGAATTTTTGAAAAGCAACAATTATTTAGGCCTTTGATTTAATTGTACGTGTGGAAACTTAAATCTCTAGTAAACTTAAACTTTTTTTGCTAAATAAGTAATTTTAATGTAAAAGAAGTCTGAAGTTGTTAGGGACAATCAAATCAGACAGGTATGTAATTTTATCTAGTCAACCATCATATATACCTTGTGGTATATATAGCCTATGAACTATATGGTTTGTAGGATATTTATGATGGCCCTTTGAGGCTCATATATTTCCAAATGACATTGTATGCCTCCCTACATATGTAATAGTGTGATAGAATTTAGTCCTCTATGAAAAGTCAAGCCAAAGTGCTAGCAGTTTTGTGTTGAAATGAATGACAATTAGAGCTTTAAAGAAATTTGTAAAAGTACAGTAACAAAAAATCAGCAAGTGAAATTAAAGCAGAGGAACTATTTTTGAATGCCATTTCCAGAATTGATATCTATATTAGATGGTGTGTTTAAAAGGATTTTAGTGTTTTTGATTCATCCTTCTCTGCACTCGTATCATTTAGCAAATTAATGGGACATATGTCATGTTTTTTGTAACAAAAGGCCATTGGGTTGTCATGATTCAGTTTGTGTTTGGACATCCATGGATTTCATTAAAAACAGGTTTATTATCACGAATAAATATTGCCATGTTTTCCAAGTTGTGTTGACCATTTTTAAACTCAGAAATAATTTCATCTCTGTTTGACACACACAAAAACATTTCCAAGATAAATGTTCCCTTTCAACTTCTTTCTCTTGCCCACACATGTGCTGACAGTTCTGATTTGATGGAAATGATATTTTATGGTCTGTTCACCTCTTGGTGAAGGCAGGGAAAGAATTTAGAGAGTAAAGTTTGGGAACTTGGATACAGTTGTTACACAGCTTGTCAGAAAAGAGAGAGGAAAGCGGGAAGAGGAAGAGAAAATGAAAAAGGGAAGGAGTGAGGAAAGAGGGAGAAAGAAAGGAAGAAAAACTTCTCAATTTTTAATTAATGACTTCTTGCTTCCAAATAGTTTTTTTTTTTTAAAGCAGAGATATACGGACAGCTACTTAAAAAGAGCACAAAGGGATTTAAATAAATCCCTTTAAACCATAATCTATTGTCCTTAGAGAACAAGATTCATAATATTTAGGAAGAGGCACAAAAGTTAATCATTGATACAAGTCTTTGTCAAATTGTGTCGCTAGAAACAAACAAAAATAAAATCTAGAGATATGTATTTCTAGTCTTGTACAATCTAATCAATAATGATTTTTGTAGGGAAGACTAAATGAAGTGTGGACATCTCTCATCTGACTATCATCCAAGATAAGAGTACAGTAAACAATTAGAACATCATAGAATTTCCCCATGCATGGTCTAAAGACCAATATTTTCAAACTGCTAAATAGAATTGTCATTGCCTTGCTGGTCTCTGTGACCACATATAGCCATCAGTACCAAATAATCAAAACAGTTCAGAAACATATTCTAAGAGTTTCACTTTCCACTTTTTGATGTTTAGTAGTATTTCATGTTGTTTTATATGATTACATTTTTTCATTACATTTTTACATTTCCTTACTGGTTACAGAATGTTATTTTTGAGTTCAAAAGGAATGTCCCAAATATATTCTATAAATGTTCATATGAAAGCAATATTTTCTAGTGGAGTGCCATAATTTGAAGTACTTTCTCTACTGCCCCCATCCTGGAGAGTTGCCTTGAATCTCCCCTTAAACATTTCTATTTCTCTCCTGAAAACACTCAGCTTCACTCTCAGAGCTGACTTCCTCTGCATTGCCAGAGGTCTCCCCACCAGTTCCTGCAGCTTCCATTCCCATGCCTTCTCCCATTATTATTTATGCCCCCTTCTTCAAGATGTAGAATTTGTGGGGAAAGTCTTAAGGTGAATTAAATAAATGGTGCTTCGGGCAGGTTGGAAGCTAGTGATCACCAATCAAGCAATGAGAGGAGTTAGCCATCCCTTCACCCAACAAGTAGTGCCCAACGTGTGCCAGACAATGTACTGAGTGTTAGACACATGGACCAACTCTGTGATTTACCCAATAACAATTATTGCCACACTAGGAATAGTTTTAAACACTTAAACCTTTTGTGCTACCAACTATATCACATCATTATGCAACATCTTGTTTTATCTATTTGATAGGTCTAAAAATAATAAAGATAAAACAATATTTGTTGAGTTCCCACAATATTATATGAATTCTATTGAGCAAGTCCATCAACAGAGGCAGGTGTATAATAATCCTTCCTAATAATAAATATGGCCATATCTGAAGTCACCCTATATTAGGCCAAAATAGATCATGGAATATGAAATACTCAGCTTAAATCTCACCTGATCCAACCATGTAACTAATTCCTTAATCCTCCACTACAATCCTAACATGTGGTTGTGAACCCTATCATTGCACAATACCATGAGTCTGGAATTCTAAAGCAGCTGGCTACGTTTGGGACCATTTGGAATTTCTTCCTTATACTGATCTATTGTTCTTTTTTTTTCCCTAAAAGTCATAAAGTCTCCATCATCTGACTTCCTTTTAAATATTTAAAGACAGCTGTTATATCTTCCATGAGTCATTCTCTTCTCACAGGAAGAATTTCTATTTTCAATACACCATTCTGAACACTTTTTTGAATATCTTACCAAACTATGTTTCTCAGGAAGTATGATGTCAAAAGTTGAACATAACAAGTGTTTCAAGTATAGGTTGATCTTTGCTTCATAGAACACCACTATAAGTGTCCTCATTGTAGAAAATATTTTTAAAAATATAATCTATGACAGTATCATCTTCTTTAGTGGCCATAGCACACTAGTAATTCAGGCTGAGACATACTCCCTACTAAGACTCTTTAAAATCTTACACATACAGCCATTAAGGAAATTCTACCTTCACCCTGTCCTTGATAATTTGAGTTTTACCTCATCTTTAGGATACTGAATACTATTAAATGACACTTCATTAGATTCAGCACATTGTTCTAGCCTATGAAGTTCTTTCCATCCAAGAGGAGTGAAATCCATTAAAATGATGAACATCTTTCTATTTTTACCCAGATCATTAACAAAAAATACTGTCCAGAGTTAAGTTGAGGACAAAGCTCTGGAGTAATAGGAATAGGAGTAGTATGTACAGTACTGAGAACAGCAATAGATATATTTGCTGAGCACTTGCTATATTCTAGTTTCTGTATTTACACCCCACAACAAACCACCACACACCACCCTCAAAGTACCTATCAATCATTTTCTATGCACTTATTCATTAATTCATTCTTTAAAAGATACTTATTAAGGATCATTTACATACAAGTCACTGAGCTATTTGTGATAGAAAAGTGAATAAAATATAGCCTTTTTCACCCATTACTAGCAATCAAATGATTAATTCTTCATCTTGTTTACACACATAGCCTGAGACATTATCAGATAAATTTGAAGAATTGATTTTCTGCCATTTAAAATATTGGAATGACATCATAGTCACTTTAGTAAGAAAATTGGGGTAATTACCCTAGAACTTCTATTTAAAGATTTCTGAGTGGTTAGAGCTTTGTGGTAAATGGTAGAAGATATCACAGAAAAAGAATGTGGTTTTGCCACTTCAATATTTTCCCCAATTCTTACACTAATCATCTGTCATAATTAAGATACTGGCTTAGGCCAGACAACTGTACTCTTCAAATGGGATCATTTAATAGAAAAATTACCTCATGAACAAAGTAGAAAAATTGAAATAGTTTAACATATTTTACAGTGAAAAGTAAGCATCTGTCTCACTTCAGATCTCAATTCCTTCCCCAGAAACATTGGCAGTTACTAGTTTTTATATATATTTCTACAAATATTCCATTCACATATGAACAGGTACAAATGTGCATTGCCTATGTCTGGACGTGGAGGAGAATATGTATATATTCTTTTTTAACTTCTCTGGAAATGCTCCATGGGAGCACAGTATGTCTGCTTTATGAGATAACTGAAGTAAATAAAAATAAGTTTCAAATTTATCCATGAATCCAAACTACTCTAATCAAAATTGCAGCAGAGTATGTTTGTTTCTTTCCAGACCTTAGATGAGTAAATGTCAAGAATGTCCAAGATCATTTCGAAGCAAAAGAATAAGGAGCAACAAATTCACCTACCATATTTCAAGAGTTACTAATAAGCTGTGGTAATTAAAACAGTGTAGTATCAATTAGGAGAGACAGATGGAGAATAACATTGAACTCATAAATAGATCAATGAAAAAGGAGGAATTTGTTGTATGTCAGAGTAACATTACAAATCAAGGGGAAAGGCAAAATTCTTCAGCTAAAAGTAGCTACCTACATGACAGAAAATTATCTCTATGTCATACTACACACAAAAATTAATCCCACATAAATTAAAGATATAAATATGAAAAGCAAACTTTAAATGTTTTAGAAGAACATATAAGAAAATATTATGTCTTGAAGTAGGGAAGAAGTTATTAAACAAGAATTAAAATAGTATAAACTATAAAGGAAAGGATAAGAATTGAAATTAAAATCTCAATACCTCAGATAAGATTTTTTTAATAATGACAAGCACACACTGAAAGTACATATTTACAACATATGTAAGCAATGAAAGATTAATTAATGAGTTGAATAGAAATCTCCTGTAAATAATAGGAAAATAACCCACAAGAAAAATGGGGCTGATGAAATATTGTGGATTGGAAACATTTCTTTGTTTCTTCCCTCTCCCTAATCCTCACAAAAATATGAGAGATGAAAAATACATAAATCCATCAGAACAAGAAGAATAGAAGAGATTACAGATTGGGATTTCTATAAAGCTTTTGGATGATAAAAATTAGATAAGTTAAATGATATTAAGGAAATAATACAACCTATAAATAATAACATAAATCAGAATTAGGTTAAAAAGTGCTTTAATAGAATTCAAGAAATAATTGTAAATAAAAGAAACAATGATTTCAAATGTGAAGATTAAATTGAAAGAAACACAAGAGCAAAGAATGCTTTAAGAAACTTAAAAAATGCCTCAAGGGCCTCCCTGGTGGCGCGGTGGTTGAGGGTCCGCCTGCCGATGCAGGGGATATGGGTTCGTGCCCCGGTCTGGGAGGATCCCATGTGCCGCGGAGCGGCTGGGCCCGTGGGCCATGGCTGCTGGGCCTGCGCATCCGGGGCCTGTGCTCCGCAACGGGAGAGGCCACAACAGTGAGAGGCCCGCGTACCACCAAAAAAAAAAAAAAAAAAAAAAAAAAAAAAAAAAAAATGCCTCAAGACACATAGAGGTAAAAAGGAGAAAAAGTCCAAAAATAAAAAAGAAAAGAAAGAAGAAGAAAAAGGATTCAAGTATAAATGACAAATAAGGAGGTAGACAAACAAGACACAACATATGTGTATATGGAATCTTCCAAAAAGAAAACCAAAACAGAGAACAAAATAAATACAATAAAAGTATAATTACAGAAAATTTTCTCAATGTAATAGAAAAAGATTTGAAATTACATTTTGAAAGGATGTACTGAGTGTCTGAGAAAACTGATAAAAAATGACTAACATTAAGACATATTCTATTAAGATTATTGAATATCAAAGAAAAACATTCTTTGGGCATTTACAGCCAGGTAAAAAGATCAAGTCTCTTATGATGGATATTCTCATAACATAATTAGGTTATCATCAGAGTTTTCAAAAGCAACGCTTTATGCCAGAAGGAAATCGAGTAGCATAAGCAAGATGCTCAAGGAAAGAGAATGCGAGCCAATGATTTTTATATTGAGCCATAAACTAATTTTACTTAAGATACAAGTATGAAGGCCATAGACAAATCATTAATGACATTCAAGAGCTTAGGTAATATTGTTTCCATGAACATTTCTTGAGAAATTTAGCAGAAAGTGACCTCAGACAAACAGAAAGATGACACTGATGTAAGGACTTATGATGAACACTAAATATATATTCACTCAAAGAACTATGACTAAATGAGGGTTATAAGGTAGAGAGTACATTAGACAATGGCTATATACTTTGACAATGTAGACATAATACATTTATAAAAAATGTGAGGAGAATAGGAAAATCATATGCAAAAATTCTCATTACTTTCAGTAATCATATTGGTGTTGGTAATAGTGCTACTGCTACACTGAAACTGTTACCTGTGTTATGAGGGATACAGCAAGTGAGGAATATTGTGATATGCTAATTCTATCATCTTCACTGTTTTGAGAACCAACAATCTCTTTTTTTGGAATTTTTGTATTTTATTTTATTTATTTTTTTTATACAGCAGGTTCTTATTAGTTATCCATTTTATACATATTACTGTATACATGTCAACCCCAATGGCCCAATTCATCACACCATCACCACCCCCAACTGCTTTCCCCGCTTGGTGTCCATACTTTTGTTCTTTACATCTGTGTCTCAATTTCTGCCCTGCAAACTGGTTCATCCGTACAGAACCAGCAATCTTAATGTAGAAGAAAGGATATTCTGATGCAAGATAGAATAGGTTAAGTAAAAGCCCTGTGGTTTGGATTTTAAAGTGGAAGTGTCAGAATAAAAACTAAAAAAAAAGTTAAGCAAATAATGACCAAGCCAGAAGCAATGAGAATCTCCAGAGCTCACATGGTGGCCTTGAAATAACAGTCACTACTTTAAAAGCAAATCACAGGGAGAGAGAGAAAGAAGGAGAGAGGGAGAAACAGAGACAGACACCTGGGGAACAAACTGTCCGAGACGAATGTGGAACATCTTGTCAAAGACTTCTATAAATATATCAGAAGGACTCAGGAGCCACCTTGAAGGTCTCACTATCTAAAGATGGGACGATTTGAGTATCAATATGGATCATTTCAATTGATTGAAACAAATCAAATTGAAATCCATAAGTCAATAACAGCTAAAAAAAAAGTCTTCTGTCACTTATGGAGGATAACTGGAAATCAACTCATTGTTTTGAAAACTGATAAATAAAAGGAAGCATTAAAGAATTTGTCCTATCATTCTTCTCTGAACTATGTAATTAGGTAGCCAAATCATAGATGAAAGGAATTTACTCATTATAGAATTATTTCAGCTAATAAAAGAGGGATCATTGTATTAGAATTTCAGATTTTCTCACTTCCAATAAATTAATGGAGCTAACTATTGAGCATTGGTATCATTATAAAAATAGAAACAACCAGTCATGATGTGCCTCTGGATGGAAATTCACAGCACCAATTCTGAAGAGGTCTTGCACCCAAAAGTGAACCTCTATCTGATGAAGTCTCTATGTCCAACTACTAAGAAATACATAGGACAAAGGAGCAGCTTAAAATACACCATGGGGATAAAAACAACAAAATTCATACTATAGGATATTTTATCAATTAAATTTCCTGGCTTCTTCAATGAATAAATTGCAAGAAAAAAATATGGTGAGATATTCTGTAGATTAAAAGAAATTTACAATAACAAACAAACAAAAAAACTGCTTAGGGAAGTACCCCTGGGTGATAAAATTATAAAGAAAAGCAAGATGGGTAACAAGCACCCAAGATGGTGTTAATGTAAAGGAGTGGAAAGAAGTTGTGAACAGGACGGGGCATGTGGAGGACTTTTGAGGTGGTTTGCAAAGTTTTATTCCTTAATCTGGGTGGTTTTTTCCAGAGTATTTTTCTTACAATGATGTATTATTAAATAAACATTTATTTCATGAGGTTTTTCTGTACCTGTATCATAATTTACAATAAAATAAAAAGAATTGTAATAAAAGAGGTAATACATGAAAATGTTTCTGCATTAAAGGATATGAGGTTATTAAATGAAAGGGCCTACCAACTTTCTAGTATAATGGATGGAAAGAGCACCCCATCAAGGCACACAGTCATGAAATGTCAGGGCATCAGAAGAAAAGTTTCTACAGCTTCCGGAGAGAAAGAGAAGTGGTTCTCAACATCAGTTCTGGAAACAAATGCCTTCACATTTTTTTAGGGGAAATTATGATCTACTTAGAATTTTATATATAAACAAAATATTAGTCCAATGTATCAGTCCAAGAAGACATGGATCCAGGAGACAGAGGGAGGGAACAGCCAGGATGACTGCTCAGGGGGCTAGAGAACAACCAGTTCCGCTCAGAATGTGATGCTGGGGACCCCAATAGAGAGGTCTGTAGAATAAAATTAAAACTGATGGAGAATCTGATATGTTTCATCATGTAAAAAGAATGTCATTTGTATGGATTTTATAATTTTTTGCTGCATTTGAGAAGGATGTAGAAAACTAAGCAACAAATAAAATGATCATTGTTAATACAGAGAAAAACGAAAAGTGCTATAAGAAATGGAATGTAATCCTTGAACATATATTTGTGCACATGAATGGAAGTACACTTAAGGGATAATTCTTACAAGTAGAAAGGTTGGATCAAAGGATATTTTCTCTTTTTTGACTATTTCCTGATTGATTTTCAAAGATGTTATACAAATTTACACTCCCACCAACAGTGTATTAAAGTACCCATTTCCCTTCACTATGGCCAAAAATGTAATTATCACTTTTTTATCTTTTCCATTTTACTATAATTGGAATGTCATTATGGTATTAATTTGCATTTTTAAATTGAGGTAAAGTATCTTTTCTTATGCTTATAAGTCATTGTATTTCTTTTTATATTAAATGTCTTTATTTTGTATATTTTTTCTATTTCTTTATTAATTTCTTCATATGGAAGTATGAGAGCTCTCTATAGATAAATAAAATCAGTACTTTTTGTCATGTGTGTTGTAAATAATTTTGCTTAGTTTTCCTTTGAATTTTATGTTATTTTGTGCTAGGCAGAAATGTTTGTGCTTTGTTATTTAAGTGTATTAGTGTTTCCTTTATGTTTTCTGGACTTTGTGTCTTGCTTAGAAAGCATTTCCCATTCCAAGATTTTTTTTTAATTTGCTCATATTATCTTCTGTATTCACAGTCTCATTCTTTATAATTCAATTTTTTGATCCATGCACTAGTCTTTCTCACCTCGGCTTTACTCCTGAGTAAGTTTTCCTTATTGTTCTCTATAGCAATACATTCGTAGAGCCCACTTTTAGTGCCCTCCCAGTTAGACAGGTTTCTAAGGAATCTCCTTTCATGTATCTCATATCTATCTCATCTGTAATGTCTTTATTAATCCCCAGTGACATTTTATAGTTTTGACTCTCAATCACTCTAATCTGGAAGTTAAAACAGCCTCCTACATTGTCTCTAAAATCCTGTATGATCCAGCTGCTGCTTACCATCAATAAGCTTCTTCATCTTCCCCCAAAAGCCTAGACTTCAACCACAAAGAAACTTTCTGAAGTTCTTCAAATGCATTGTGCTCCTGGTCTCTCTGCTCTGGGTCTTTGCACAGACATCTCCATCTTCCTGCTCTTTGCTTGGCCAACTCAAAGTTATCCCTCAGGACTCAGCTCAGATGGCACCACATCCTCTGGGTAGCTCTCTCTGGTCTTGGTGACTTCTAAACTAGGCAAAAACTGGGCTCTCTGTTTTGTCTCTGCCACAACATAAATCACACTTTACTTGATTTTCTTTCTCTGTACATTCCTCAAGGCTATAAATTCATCAGTCAGGGACCATCTTCTTTGCAGTTGTACTCCCCACGATTACTGTTCAGTTCAGATTTGGGGAAAGAAAATGACATGTAAGTCCCTGAAAATGACTTGACTATTCTACCTCTGTGATTTTTCACCTGCAGCTCTATTTGCCTGAATTTCATCCCTACAAATTTACCCTCCCTCCAGCCCTCTGACCATGCCTTCATCTATTGTAACCCTATTTATTCTTCCAGGTCAGACTCAGGTGTTCTCTCTCTCATGAGCATTCCCAAATCAGACCCACTAGAATTGATCCGATTTATCTCCTAGCCATGTAACATGAATCATACATGGCTTTATCATGTACTCAATCTCTGTTTTTTCTCCCAAAATAGATGGATTAAAAATAGAAAATATATCTTAAAATATTTGTATTCCCCATATCATCTATCACAGTGTTTTGCAGAGTCCCAGTGCTTAATATGTACTAAATGATTTATTGTAAATAATTTTCCGAATTTTTCTGTTTCCTCTAGAAAACGTTCAGTAATAGTACTTTTCCCCCTTGTGAATTTCTTAATCTTTCCTTTTCTAACAAGGAAGTATGTGAGTTATTTCTATACATTTTCCTTACCAGACTGCAGCAGAAATCCTTCTGAAGATTTGGTGGGAGCAATAGAAATATGTGAATAATTCTGCTTGGTACAGGTGAAATTGTAATTAGAATTCACATCTGTTCAACTGATGTCTCAAAGACTCAAAGATATCTGACAGGAACGTTCCTCTCCTCTACTTAAGAGCCATGTGGAGCACATGACCTTTTTAATGTTTTCTCTCATCGCCAATGTGACCAAAGCCCAACCACCCACCCTTCAATACTCCAGCTCAAATCAGACATTATTTGCAAAGTCTTCCCTGCTTCCTCTAACTTGAAAGTACTCCCTTCCAGCCCTGTATACACACAATATTATATCTATATCTCTCTTATGATAGTCATCTCTTTCTGCCTCATATTTTTGTAAATATGTATGCCCATGTCTTTTATCCCTTCTGAATTGTGAGTTCCCGGACAGCAGAATTTGTGCCTGATTTGCTATTCCCCTTTGCCCATAGAAAACTGTCTTGCATTTATATATTGGTTGTATAGCTTATATTATCTGTTAAATGGCATGTTGCATATACATGAAGATTATGTGTATAAACATAGTATGTACATACAGTACGCATATTTGTATCTTTGCAGCAGAACTAATATCTATGTTAAGCCAGTCTGATGACCACTGTAAAAGTGAGAGAATCAGATTGATGTTATTAGAGTCTAAATTGGTATACCAAACTTATTTTGGTGCCATTATTCTCCCTCCTAAGATGTAACAAAAACCTCAAATCGAATTTTAATCATGTCTTAAGATATCACTTCATTCCAAAGTCTTCCCTGATTCCCAAAGAAATTCTAGAGTTTTTATTATAATTCCACAGCAGTAATTACAGAATATTGTAGCTTCCCACCCATCTAACTGCTTTGTCTTTCATCTCCTTGAGGGCAGGAACTACATCATCATGTTGACTTTTTGTTCACACTGCTTAGGAAGATAGCTGTGGTGGACAGAATAATGTTCACCTACCCACCTCTGCCCCCACCAAACACATCCATGTCCTAAACCCCAGAACCTGTTCATGTGTTACCTAATATGGCAAAAGTAACTTTGCAGACGTGACTAAGCTACAGATTTTGAAATGGAGAGATTATCCAGGTGTGACCTCAATGTAATCACAAGTGTCCTTATAAATGAAAGCCAGAGGCAGGAGAGTCAGAGTCAGAGAAGACGTGTCAACAGAAGCACAGGTTGGACCAACACCATTGGTAGCTTTGAAGATGGAAGTGACACAAACCAAGGAATGCAGGCAGCCTCTAGAAGCTGAAAAAGACAAGGAAATGGAGTCCTCCCTAGAGCCTCCTGAAGGAACACAGTTCTGCCTACACCTTGATCTTAACCCGGTAAGATCCATGTTGGACTTCTAACTTCTGGAAGTGTAAAATAATGTGTTGTTTTAAGCCACCAAATTTGTAGTAATATATTATAGCAACAATGTTAAACGTATACAGTAGCCAACACATGGCAGGTGATTCATAAATATTTGTTCACTAAAAGAACCACAGGATATTAGGCATGAAAAAAATGTCTGATAGAGTTAATGGATATGGGTAACATAGAGGGTGTGCCTATGAGAGAAGGACAGGTAAAGGAAAACTTCCCATCGCTCATTGACAGTGAGCTTGTGAGAGAGGTGTAGGTAAAAAACAAAACAACCCCCCCAAAACTTTCCCATTTTATGGCTTAGGCAACTAAATAGATAATAGGAAATATATAAGGAAAGGTTATGATCTTAGTTTTGGATGCTTTGGAATTACGATCACTGTGGAACAACCAGATGGAGATATCCAGGAGACAGTGGAAAATTTGGTCCAGGAACTCAGAGGAGATCAGATATAACCCAACAGCCTTGGAATATGAGGTTAGAACAGTAAAATGACTGGTGATAAGACTAGAAAGGTAGCATGAGGTTTCTTAAATGCCAAGGGAAGCCAAACCCAATTCATCAGAAGGAGGTTGGAATGGGCATCTGGAAGTATTTGGACTGGGAAATGATGACATCAAACTGATGATTTAAGAAGACTCCTGTGGTGGTCTTATGTAAAATAGATTGGTATAAGAGGAGAATTAAGGCAGAACTACTATTTAGACTTTATAGATCACTTTCAAAGACACTTTCCTATTTGATCCTCACAGCAACCTTGTGAGGCAGTTAAGACAATGCATTATCAAAGGCCAACCTTTTTGTTATATCATCATAAAAACACGTATTATATTGACAATTATTTCAACTTACTTTTAAATCTTTGCTTTTAACTTGCAATGTGCTCAATTTCTTACTACTCTAATCAGTGTATCAGGGTCCTTGGTCAAATTCTTAGTCTCTAATATTCAGGATCTATTTATCAATAGAAAATCAACAGAAGCAAATGATTATCATCCATATAAAATATTTCAATCCTTACATAAACCAAGTTGTCCTGAGGGGGAGTGGGGAGAATATTGTATTTTCATTAAAAGGAATAATAAAATATTGTTGTCAAACGAGTTAGATCAGGTGTTTTATCACAAATAACTTGTTATGAGAGAGTCATATTAGCCCAACCTTGTCAACCAAGTAAAAGCATTTGGATGAACCAACTGCAAACCTTCTCTAGAAAGTCTCTGACATGATATCTTGAGATTTCAATTTTGACTCTAACATCCACCTGACCAGGCTTTAAAATCACAGAGCTTAAAAATCATATACTTCAATGAAAGAGTCTCTGGGGCTATATTTAGGTTCTGCTAAATCACCAGGAATGATTAGGTCAGAACAAAAGAAAGATAACTGAGAGAGTGCCCAGGTAAATCAGGTTAGGAGCTCAAAATTTCTCACCATTACAATTCCCAATTCAATTCTCGCCATTTGATTTATAGGAGGCTGCTCTGAAGCATTCATATGAATAATTCAGCACTTACAGACATGAGAAACAATGTAGGCTTATCTTCATATGGATTAAGACAAGTTCTAAAGCTGATTTCACTATGACTGAAGCTCATCCTAGAGTTTACTTTTGACTCATGTTTTGGTTCTACACCATCATTAATCCAGATAAAACCACTATTTTCAAAATGCAACTATTAGCAATTATTTTAGGGGATCTCAGTGTTTCAGCAACCCAGAAATGGTCAACATGGTCTAGAGCCCTATTGCTCAAAGTATTGTCTGAGGACCAGCAACATCAGCACACATGGGAGCCTGTTAGAGAAGGGAAAACTAGTGACTTCCCAGGGCTTACTGAATCAGATTCTGCATTTTCACAAGATCCCCAGGTAATTCATATCCACCTCACAAATTTGAGAAGCTCTGATCTAAAGCATAGAAATTTCAGAAACTGCTCTGAATTTTATCTCCTAAAATCCTTCCAGCAAACATTTCTATGACATCACAGGAGCTCCAAGCCCATATAAATTTCTTATTTCTTTTACTTCTGATCACTTTCCATGAGATCATAAATAACCAATCATCCAAAGGGTTTCCAGGCTCCTTATACTGGAGCATAGTGGTTGAATGCATATGAGGGTTTATTTTTTTTTCACTAAACACATTTCTTGCTTTTTTCCAACTTAAGTTGTACAAACCTTAGTATGGGAAGAAGAGAGAGTGCAGTTGGCAGAAAGAATGTGTTGGCATGAAGTGGAATGCATTACAGGTCAATATCTATTTCTCCATAGTTCCACTTCATGGGTAATAATTTCAATTACTGGATGTATGATTTTAACCAATTTATGTTAACTAGATATTCACTCATGAGAAACAGATAAATCTCTGTAATTTAATAAATTACCTACAATTTTATTATCTGTATTTTCTTAATCGGCGATGTCTTGAGTGTGACATTTCCTCATGAGTAGAACAGGTGAGCAGAAGTCTTTCTTGCTGTGTTTCATTTTTGTTTTTCCTAAACAACCAGCAACTAAACAACTGGTTTAGAACAACTGGTTCTGCATGGGGTGTAGAGTATGTTGGCTGGCATGGAATCTCCCTGGGCCTACCCTGCCCTGTCTACCTCGATTATCCACTGGTCCTGATCCTGTTTGTTGTCTTCCATGTCCACCTCAGTGACTCTCCATCATCAGGCTACTCACTGTAATCATTCATCTCGTCCATATCTTGGATGACCTCATTGTCCTCTGAGTCTTCACTCTCCTCGTCTTAATTACCCTCCTCCTCCTTCTTATCATAGTGTTCTGAGGCTGGCTTGCCAAGAGATACCAAGTTGCTGTCTTTCTGTGTGATGCTCTGGAGCTAAGCTTAGTGCTGCTCTTCCTGCAGCTGAAGCTCTCTCCTTCACCCAGGGTCCATCCAGATTCAACCACAGTGTCTCAGTCACACAAGGCAAGAGCTAGGGCAATAAGGTAGACATGGCTCCTAAATAGCTGTTTGACCTTGGATGAGTCTCTTAACCTCTGAGAGCCTCAGATTCATCATCACACCAGGAAGCAGCAGGCTGCAGTGGTATCTTAGGTTATGGAGTTTACATGGTAGCAGGATGGTAGCAAAGGTGAGGAATTTCCAGCTTCCTGCAGGAATGTACAGTCTCAGTCCAGAGTTAAAGCACAAGGGAACAGGTATGTGCATACATTTTGATTCCACTCCTGGTTTTGTTACTGTTTGCAATCCTTTGCCAGCCATGTGGCCTTGGACAATCTTTTAGCCCATCTGAGGGTCTACTTCCTAGGCAGTGTTATAGGGAGAGGTAACTTCACTTATGTTCAGTGTCAAATATGTATCACATGTCTTTATACTCACATGTCACTCTTTCTTCCCAACAATTCTGTAAGACTAATTTTTAGCCTTAATATGAGAAAACTGAGGCTTAGAGAGATTAAAGAATTATCCCAAGATCCCATAGCTTACAGGTAGCTGAGAAGGAAGTCAAACTCAGGTCTGACTGACTCTAAGACCATGTAAAAGATCTTTTTTTTTCTTTACACCAATGCAGCCTACTGATATAGGATGTTGTGATATTCAAATGAATTTTTGTAAATTAAAGAACTCTTTAAAAAAGTAAAACACACAGAAAGATGTGATTGTAATATTTTAACCAACTTCATTTTTATTTTAGTAGGAAAGCAAAAAGTCTCAAGCCTTGTCCCAAAGATGCTGCCATTCTGGCTGTGACAAAGCCTCATAAAACAGATAATGGATATACTATATCATATACATTTAGTTCATTGACCTAAGTATGTAGTAAGAGTGGCTGAGTTTGATTTTGTAAGAGGTACAAAGATGAATAAAATAGGCTCCTTCTCACAAGGAAAGAATATTATACTATAGTGAAGGTGATATGTAAAGAGCTGTTGCAAAACAGGGCAGAATGAAATGAGTACAGAGAACAAAACACTGACTGAGCACACCAAGGAAGAGTCTACAGAGCATGTCGCTTTTAAGGGTCTTGAAAGATGGGCAGAGAATGTGAGAACACATTCCAGGCAGAGAAAAAAACGACTCCAAAGGCACAGAAGCATGAAGGCACACATGTGAAAAAGTTGAGTTGACGTAGTTACATCTGGGAAGGAAATGGTCCTGGAGAGGAAAAATAGAAAGACTTACCACTTTAACTATAACTATTTAGTATTATTTGAGTTCTTTTCAACATGCCTGCTCCCGTGGTTTTTCTTTTCAATTTAAGTGTTGTCATATCTGAAGAAAAAAAATGTGTTACATGGTACAATGGAAAAAAGTTGGAATAAAATTTTCTACTGCGTAATGTGCTAACTACAGGTACCAACAGTAAAACCAAACAGGTTAGAAAAAAGCAGAGGGTTCCCAAAGAAGAAAATTTGTACAAAAGAAGCAGGGTTTGAGGTGACCTTAAATAATAGGTTAGAGATGACTAGCTAGAGAGGAGGAAGAATTGAAAGAGAACTCGGATGATTTGTCATTTCAGTCATGCCTCTTTGCCTGACCCAGTTTGCCTGAGTGGAATTGTGCAAACAATTGTGGAACATCTCTGCCACCATGAGTATATATTGCTGTGGTTAAGTTTAAAAACCCATGAAATGAAGCATGCTACAATGAAATAGAGTGTTTTTCAGTTTGTCTTTAAAGTTCCTCCTTAGCAATTTATATCTTCTCTCCAAAGCTTAGAACAAATTTAAGTTCATGGCATTTAAGTTCATCTCTTCCTTTTCTTTGCTCTCACATTTCAGTGTGAATGGTGAACGTACAAGTAGAAAATCTGAGAACCTATATTTGAAGTTTTTAAAGGATATTATGACATCATTCGTTCTTTACAAACACACACAGGCACTTAATTAAAGTCTCTATTTTTCACTTCAATAATTACATTTGTGAACCTAAGTCCAAGTTTTTTGAGCATTGGCATAGTTCTATCCCTTTCCTAAGAAATGGGTCAGAGTCTGCATAAGGGTCTTACCATCTGCAAAAGGCAAACCACCTGGATGGAAGAGAGAGCCGACCTAAGAAAACCAACTTAGATGTTCCAAAGACAACTGTCTATATTACTGAGGTCTAGTTTTTGCCCTGGACACCAGGAGTCTGATTGTTCACTAGGAGAGAAACTCAGATTCAGATCCTTTTAATGAGTGAGTAAGAGGAAAGTTAGGTACTTTGAGGATTTCCCAAGTGCACCTACTCAAAATTGAGAGACCTACTCAAAACATGGCTAACAGGGTACAGAAAATGCACACTCCTTACTTAACAGCTCAAATGTGGGTACCCCATAAAAGACACCTTTCTCCCTCAGTGTCCCATTCTTCCAGGACTCTTTTCCAAATCTCCCTACACATCCAAAGGCATGACCCTCTGTCTTTCCCCCTATATCTAGAGTTCCATTCTGGTGCCTTATCCAACTCTGGGTCCTGGGACCTCAGCAAGGTCTACAGTCCAAGTCAGCCCGGTCCAATTAGCAAAACAGAGCTCCTGACATGTAGTTCAAAGGGACCTTAAATACAGGGAACTAGTTACAAATGTGTTGGAAAAGACACACAACCAGAATGGGTAATGAGAGAACCCTTAACATTAGCAACAGCAGAAAGCTACTATCACCCCTCAGGCTACAGGGATTTAAGAAAGAATATGAAATTACTAGAACCCTGGACTCAGGGATGCCTGATACGAACAAATACCACCGGGGGTACCACCGGGGGTAAACTGAATGGTAAGCTGGTACCACAAGAAAAAGCACAACCATTACCTTAAACATCTCCCAAGTCAGAGTGCAAGAGGGAGAATAGAACTCTGGCTTCTTGATTTTGCCGTCCAATTTTCTGCCATTTCCCTCCATTGGCCAAACCAAATGAAAACCAGCAGGGTTAATCCCTTGTGATACAGATCAGGAGAAGGCTGGCAATGGATCTGAGACCAAACACCAAATGACTGCCATAGTCCCCTTCTCATCCAGGACTGGAGATCAGGCAGGTATTTTATATCCCGTCTCCAGGAAGATGTCTGGGACCCACACAACCAAAATACCCTGGAGTAATATCTTTCATGAGCCTCTCTCTCTCCTTAAGTGACTGATTTTTTTCTCCCCAAGCAGCAACTGAGATTTGCTGCAGAGCCTGACTTGTGGCAGTTGCTGAAGTCTCCTACCCAATTCTGCCAGCCAGGAACCACGACCTAATCACAGATGTGGAATCTACTGTCTCACTGTAGAACTCAGCACCCTTATCTCCGGAGTAACTCTGAAGTCTTTGATGTCTTGTAGTGATTCACTGTGGAACTGGAGATATTCCACTTCTTTCTCCAAATCATATTTCATCTAATGAGGATAATCATCTTTAGCTGTCACAATAAAGATACCGAATTTTTAGTCATGATCTAACATAATAAATGTTTATTTCTCATTTGCACAAAGATTGATGTGGGTCAGGATCTCTCTTCCATCTTTAAGCCAAGTTGTTAGGATTGCATGGCCTCCAAGGCAGCTCAGCACTGAGTTGCAGCTTCTGACAATCTCTAAGGAGACAGCCACTAAGGTCATTTACCAGCTTTGACAGGAGGCAAGATCAGAAGTCCACAAAGCTTTGCAGTTCTGGCACCTCAGCCAGGAATAAGAATGGAATAACAGAGCAGAGACAGGGGACTGGCAGCCCAGATTCACTGGCATCAAGATTCAGAACTATCCAGCAGCATCAGGGTTCAAACCTTGGTCATGTCAGCCTAAATCTCTTGTCAAAATTGATGATTGTCCCCATTGATTCATATGTCGGGAGCATATCAACTACTTAGTCCTATGACTCACCCACCACCCAAGCTGCTCAATGGTCCAGTGTCCACCCTGGCTATCACCTATGACTGATACTTCCTTTTAGAGATCAAGACTGAGGCCATTTAAAAGTACATTGATACAACTTTTGGAACACAGATAAGTATATCATCAGGATTCCCCCTCTTCTTAGAGCACTTGGTGTTTTTGTTCAAGAGGTAACAACAAAATAAAAACATAAACAACCAGAATGGTGAGCTCTTTCTCAGTTACTATCATAAAATGTGAAGTAGCTCTCTGAGTTCCTCTACCCACAAATGATCTCTGACCTCTTGAGCAAGAAACAGTAGTTAGTAAATTAATTTTCTAGGGCACCTACAATGTGCCCATGAGGCTGAGGTATAAACGATGACCTATGTCACCTATGTCAGTAAAAGCATGTAATGATTTCATTTGATTTGGGAAATAGCCTAGCTCGGGTAATCCTTCATGAATAAATTATTTTGTATTATCTCTTAAGAAAGACTGAACTGAGTGGCCATAGGGAATGTTGTCCCCTCTCCTGACATGCAGACTTCCTGTATTTCATCTTTGACTTGCTCTCGCATATGGCTATCACCCTCTTCTGGAGTGATTCCATTCTTCATTGAGATGGTATACTTTTTTTTTCCTTATACACGTAGATAAAACTGCTCCAGGGCTTCCCTGGTGGCACAGTGGTTGAGAGTCCGCCTGCCGATGCAGGGGACACAGGTTCGTGCCCTGGTCCGGGAAGATCCCACATGCCGCAGAACAGCTAGGCCTGTGAACTATGGCCGCTGAGCCTGCGTGTCCGGAGCCTGTGCTCCGTAACGAGAGAGGCCACAACAGTGAGAGGTCCGTGTACCACACACACACAAAAAAAAAACCCAAAAACAAAAAAAAACTGCTCTAGCATATTTATCAATGGGTTTTCTGATTCCATGAAGCATCTGGCAATCTGATCTCTTAGTCTGCCTATTTGACTTTTTTTCATTTAAAGCCAGTGTTCAGTTTTTAGTCAAAGTGTTGCAATCATAGTGTTTAAAGACTCAAATAGTACTGAGTCATATAATGAAAACCAGCAGACAGCCACTATTATCAGGTTTTTCTCTCCAGAGAAAATTAATTTCAACTCTTTTGAATAGTTTTATGTGGTATTTACCTTCATATTTATAAATATGCTTGTATTATTTCTTTTACTCTCCAACATTCATTTTCAAAATTTTTGAAGCCCCAGAAGCATTTAAAGAATGATACCTTTCACTGAGATTCACCAATCGTTAACATTTTGCAACAGTTGTTTATGACTGTCTCTCTTTTGACTTAAGTATTTGGCTGTATGTTGCACATATTATGACACTTTACAACCAGATACTTAAGCACATATTTTCTAAAAAAAGGGTATGTTCCAAATGTCTTCCAGCTTTTGACAGTACTATTTAAGGAGTTCACAGACTCCATTAACACATCCGAAACTCAGAAATCAAACTGATGACCTAGTGGAACATATCCATTGATCATTAGAGAATTTTTAATCATATACTGCCTACTAGCACATACCTGGTACATCTACTTGACACCATAGAATTTGAATATAGTTCCCTGCATTCCTCTACCTATAATATTCTCTTCCATGGAAATTATAAGTTCCATTTACACTGCTTTCCTTCAACCTTCAGTGCCACATCTGCTTTTCACATCCACTAATAATTTCCAGCTGACTTGTACAACTGGGGACCAAGGAGGACCTCAAACATACTTGTAACTGTATAAGAATGACATTAAGCAGCCACAGGCTCTGGTGTGAGATGGTCTTTGCATCTTCTTGCAAATTCTACACTTATCTTCATCCTAAAAACAGGATGATTTTCATTTTCCTTTTGTAATTTTTGGTGACCACATATCTCTCCTTGTCAGACTTCCCTTTTTGGCCAATAGAGATCCAAATCCTTTATAATGAAGCTTTCTAAGAATGTTTTTCAATGTCTATTTAACTTTCTTGAACAAGGAAAGCTTTGTTTCTCTTTCTAGTGAGAACCCCTGCTTACTTACAATTAATAAAAGAGCAACCATTAGCTTTTCTTCACAATGATCCTTCTACTCCCAGAACTTTGGCCAAAGGTTTTTAGTTTGGCTTTTAAGTCTCCCCATTTATCTTTTATTTTTCTGCCTCTCTCTTCATGGGCCGAGTCAGAAAGACAAAGTAGATCATCCTAAGCATCTCTCTACCAGAATGATTTTCTAATTTTGCTTTAACTAATAAGAGGAATGACTTTTTGTATTGAACTACTATTTATTTTTTCTAATAGAAACCCAAATTTATCTCATCTTTCCTGAAGAGTGCTTCAGCTATGCAATTTATAAAGCTTCAGCTATGCAATTTATAAAGTTAAATATTTAATAATCCTTATAGCAAATATTGTAGACAGGATCAGAAAAGACTGCTTTCTAAAACAAATACCTCCTAAAAGAAGGGATAAATCCTCAATTTATTTAAAAGTATAACATATAGATCTCACTTACATGAAACTTGAAAGTTATTTAAACAAAGAACAGATGTAAAATTATCATAAGGGGAAATGGCAAATAGAACACTGATGAGTTCTAAATATTAATATTTACGATGAACATAGAGAAAGCAACTTTAAAAGTGGACTTCACATGAAATAGTTTACTTTTAACCTCACTAAATTACTTTGAAATTCTAGTATGAATTTCCAAAGTTATGTTTCTCGAAGTGTGTCCCACAGACCAACAGTATCAAAATTTCCAGAATGTGTGTTTAAAATACACATTCTTGATCTCTATCCTAGATGCTTTCCTGATGATTCTCACCCACTCTAATGTTTGAGAACTATTATGAGAGAGGAGAAAGTAGAGTAATTATTTGAGAGAAAGGATTTTACAAACATAAAACTTCAATGGTAACTATGAAAATGGCAATAAACATCCATGTCTTTGGAGATGAGTGTTAAAATATTATTTACTAATGAAATGATGTGGTGTCCAGGTTGAGAACAATTAATCCTGAGTTGATCATTATTGAAGCTGGGTGATGGAAACATGGAGTCATTATTATCTTAGTTTTGTATGTATTTTAAATTTCCCATACCACCAAGTCTTTTAACATGTTGTTTTGTAATGTTCCCCAAATAAGGAACAGACATTGGCCATAGGGTGACCTATCTTTTTTCACACGATGAACTAAAAAAGATTAATCCCACATGCCCTGAAATCAGTTAGTGTACATCTGGTATTTAATCTAATTTCAACTGAGCTATATCTGATTAAACACATGCAAGTTTGTCTTTGAAAGTATTTTTTCTTTTGAAAACAACATTCTAGATTATAATAGTAATTTAAAATTATGTATTTTTACTTTCTCGACATTTCTCATACTGTTTCCAGCAAGACTTATTAATTATAACTATTCTGATGTGACATCACCTTTCATTTTCTGATCTTTTTCTTTCCCTCATGACCCTGTCTCTCTTGAAGAATAAAACTCTTACTTTGGAAAGGCAACTTTAATATCTGGGATCAGTGGAAAGGTTCATGTCTCATTTATTAAAGTGTTGCAGTCTTTGTCCCTTTAGTCTTTTTTGATCTGAAGAAAAATAACTTCATTTTTTTCTACTAGCCCCAAATACTCTGAGGTATTGAACTCTTAGCCTCTCTATGCCCAGCAGCTGCTTTTTAAGGGACTAAACTCTTCTTAGATTGGTTTGTACAAGTAAAACAATTTCAAGTGCATCTATAAGTTTTACGAGATCAATAGACTAGCCTATACAGGAGATGGCAGAATGATACTGAGAGTTGTCCAAGCCACAGCTTTCTTTCAAACAGCTCAACAGTCTTTACAGACATGAGCAAGATTGAACTAATCAATACCTCCCAGCTTCTGCCAGTCGCACTGCTGTGTAGAGAAATAGCAATTGATTAGCTTAATCAAAGTCAAGGTTGGAACAGTCTACAGCCATGAATGTAGAAATAGCTCATGACTTTTTTTAGAAAAAAGCATTATTATGAAACTGTTTAACCTTTACATCCAGTGACTTTTCTTTTTTTTTTTTTTTTTTTTTTTTTTGCGGTACGCAGGCCTCTCACTGTTGTGGCCTCTCCCACTGTGGAGCACAGGCTCCGAACGTGCAGGCTCAGTGGCCATGGCTCACAGGTGTAGCCACTCCACGGCACGTGGGATCCTCCCGGACCTGGGCACGAACCCGTGTCCCCTGAATTGGCAGGCAGAATCTCAACCACTGCACTACCAGGGAAGCCCCAGTGACATTTTTAAAGAAGCAGAGAGATTAAAAAGAAGGAATCAAGAGGAAAAGAGTTTAAATGGTAGAAAATATTGCTTGAAAATCAATTAACTTCTTGTTAACAAAGACACAGCCAAGCTGTTTGGGGGGAACACACTGCCTCTCATGTTGTCAGTGGACATGTTGGCTGTGCTTAATCAGTACTGAACGGTGATGACCTGGGCTTCTGCAAATGCTAGATCATTTCTAGCCAAAAATATGTTTTCTTCATAAATAAGCAGAACTAAATGCTATTGTTTAGGAGTTCAATCTTTGGTGTGAAAATTATCAAATAAAACAAAGAAGTGATTACCATAGAAGCTGGATCTGTGGTTACTTCTAAGGGGGAGACAGAGAGTTGTCATTGGGAAAGGGGACACAGGGGTTCAGGGGTGCTGACAACATTCTCTTACTTGAACTGAGAGGTCACTACACAGATGTTGGTGTATACAATAATTCAACTACCTATATATTTATGTTTTATGCCTTTTTAAATGTATTTTGTATTTTACAATTTTTCTTAAATGTTTAAATAAAACAACTACCCAAGCTAGTGTGATTTATTATATGTCTGGTTGGCTAACAATGGTTCTGACCAATCTGGAACAGGAATCAACCAAAATTTTCAAGAGGAAATTCCACCATTTAAGAATATTATGTAGGGAATTCCCTGGTGGTGCAGTGATTAAGAATCTGCCTGCCAATACAGTGGACATGGGTTCGAGCCCTGGTCCAGGAAGATCCCACATGCTGTGGAGAAGCAAAGCCCATGCGCCACACCTTCTGAGCCTGTGCTCTAGAGCCCACGAGCCACAACTACTGAGCCCATGTGCCACACTACTGAAGTCTGCACACTGAGAGCCCATGCTCCACAACAAGAGAAGCCACCACAATGAGAAGCCGGCACACTGCCAAGAAGAGTAGACCCCACTTGTGGCAGTGAGAGAAAGCCTGTACACAGCAACAAAGACCCAATGCAGCCAAAAATTAAAATTTAATTAATTAAAAAAATAATAATATTATATACAGGGAGTTCCCTAGTGGAGAAGTATTAGGCCTAGTGGGGCCTAGTGGTTAGGATTCTGGGCTTTCACTGCCAAGACCCAGGTTCAATCCCTGGTTGGGGAACTGAGATCCCACAAGCCGGATGGTGTGGCCAAAAAAAAAAAAAAGAAAAGAAAAAGAATATTATATACTGAGAAATATTATGTGTTTATGTATGTATGTATGTACACATGCACATTTTTGTACATGGTTTTATTTCTTCAGTAAAGATGTACCTGCAGCAACATTTCTGACATCTTGTTAAATCTAGAGGAGTCCACTTTGGGCTAATATTTCAGACTGAACTTTTATGTTTTGAGTATGAATAGCTTCGAAATCTTTTCTCAGCTTTATATTCTTTCATAATACAACCTCACATTTCTTAATCTTCTCCTCTAGACTGTCTTCAATAAGTTCTCCTAGACAAAACACCTGTATGCAGAAAACTATAAGACACCGATAAAAGAAATTAAAGATGATACAAACAGATAGAGAGATATACCATGTTCCTGGATTTGGAAGAATCAACATTGTGAAAATGACTAAACTACCCAAAGCAATCTACAGATTCAATGCAATCCCTATCAAACTACCAATGGCATTTTCACAGAACTAGAACAAAAAATTTCAAAATTTGTATGGAAACACAAAAGACCCCAAATAGCCAAAGCAATCTTGAGAAAGAAAAATGGAGCTGGAGGAATCAGGCTCCCTGACTTCAGACTATACTACAAAGCTGCAGTAATCAAGACAATATGATACTGGCACAAAAACAGAAATATATATCAATGGAACAGGATAGAAAGCCCAGAAATAAACCCACACACCTATGGTCACCTTATTTTTGATAAAGGAGGCAAGAATATACAATGGAGAAAAGACAGCCTCTTCAATAAGTGGTGCTGGGAAAGCTGGACAGCTACATGTAAAAGAATGAAATTAGAACACTCCCTAACACCATGCAAAAAAATAAACTCAAAATTGATTACAGACCTAAATGTAAGTCCAGACACTATAAAACTCTTAGAGGAAAACATAGGCAGATCACTCTACGACATAAATCACAGCAAGATCCTTTTTGACCCACTGCCTAGAGAAAGGGAAATAAAAACAAAAATAAACAATGGGACCTAATGAAACTTCAAAGCTTTTGCACGGCAAAGGAAACCATAAACATGACCAAAAGACAACCCTCAGAATGGGAGAAAATACTTGCAAATGAAGCAACTGACAAAGGATTAATCTCCAAAATATACAAGCAGCTCATGCAGCTCAATATCAAAAAACAAACAACCCAATCCAAAAATGGGCAGAAGACCTAAATAGACATTTCTCCCAAGAAGATATACAGATTGCCAACAAACACATGAAAGGATGCTCAACATCACTAATCATTAGAGAAAAGCAGTGTACACTAGCTTTCATTCAGAGCTACTTCTGGAATAAAACAGAAGACCCTTCTGGAGCCTAGATTCAATTTACCAAAGGAAAATGAGGGAATTTTAGGGTATGGGCTGTGCCCAGGCAAAGGAGTAAATGTTACCACTCCAGTCCCTTTATGAAGGTGCTGCCTACTCTGTGCACTTGACTGTGTGAGCTGAACCAAACCTTGGCACAAGAGATCTAGAATTCTTGGAACCCAGACATCCATTACCAGCCACGGTAATCCTAACTTAAATATTTGAAAATTCCTTAGAGAAAAATTCTATTTTCCCAATATAAGACCAGAGTAAATTATTGTAAACAGTTTACTTGGAAGACAAAATATTTGTCTGAACCATCAGTGGAAAGACAAATTACAATAAGGGCTCTTGGTGGTGTAATGTTGGGAACTACTGCTCCAGGGAACAGAGATTTAGGCCATTTGTATACGGCTCAGAATCTAACATATACGAGAACTCTATAAATATTAACAACTACCTTTCAGAAGTGACATTGTGGTGAGTGGCTGATACTTTGAAAGCGATTAACTAGGATTCCAAAAATAAATTTTTGATCTTATGCTATTACAGAATGCTACTGCAAGGAGATTCCATACAACATCAACTGAAGCATCATAATACTACTCTGTTACAGGCCCTAAGAGATTTGGAAGAAACGGATGTACCAATTACCTTACTGCTGGCAATGAAATTTGTTTATGAATGGACGTACTTTGTTGTTGTTAGGGATTGGTTGGTTTGTTCTAGGAAATAGGGTACTTTTGCTTTTCTTCTCAAGGCTGAATGACATGTTTCATAAAACACACACTGAACAGATATGTTACTAACAGTTTGTCTGTAAAATATGCCCTTGGATGACATGAGTTCAACTGGCATATTTGCCACATCTTTGATATGAGAAATGTTGGGGACATTGCTTAACTTCTTTGAACTTATGACCCATGAGGATAATAATATGGAGTTAAAAAAAAAAAAAAAAGGACATGTGAAAGCATTTTGCAAACTGTAAGGGCGAAATTTTATAAAGCACCAAAAAAAAAAAAATTCTTTCATAATATGACCTCCCATTTCCTTCCATAAGGTTTCCCAGTCAAATTACTTAGGACACTTGGTGCTCTTGTTTTGGTACTCTATGGAACCATTGTTTTCCCCCACGAACTTCTGTTACATTATTAATTATGCTATTATTCTGGTCAGGTTCAAGAGAGAATTGCTGGCATGATTTGTCACTAAGACAACATATGTCAATTACATCTGAGTCAAAAATTTTTCAATTCCTTAAATACAGCTGGGAATCTCTATTTGTGATTAGTAGGAATAAAGGCTTGCCAAATCTAGACAAATAAAAATTAAACGTAAGGCAAAGAATATATAGGTATAGACAAAATTCTTTTCTGGTGACAGAAAAATCCTTTCATGTAAATAAATTTATGATTGTATGAGTATATAAATATTAGATGAAATATGGAAAACCTTAAAAATTAACATTAAAGCAAATTAACTTTGAAATCTGTCCAAAGCAAATTGAAAAATAATATCATATATTGGTTTTACAAGTTTAAAACTGCTTTGGTTGCTGTAGGCTGAGTTTTATGCAGTAAACAATTGATTTATATGAATTCTCTAGACTTATTCCTTTTATCTTTTCCTCTGGTGCACTGTCTGCTCCTAAACTTTTTCTAAAAATTTTCCCGTCTTTTATTTCACTGAGAGAAACAACAACAACAACAAATATAACATTCAGAAATTAAAGGGTCAGCTACCTGCTTTATTTGAACAGAGGCTTATGCTCAAATGTGTTGCTTCTCTAGAGCACTAAAATTACTAGAATCCATATTGCCCTTGAAGAGGAAAATAAAATAAAACAGTTGCAAATAGGTTGAAAACCGACAATTTCTGTGTTAGCTGCTCCAGGGATATGGTAAGAGATTGACTTTTTGTTTTTTTTGTTTTTTTTTGGTTGCGTTGGGTCTTTGTTGCTGCGTGCGGGCTTTCTCTAGTCGCAGTGAGTGGGGGCTACTCTTCATTGCAGTGCGTGGGCTTCTCATTGTGGTGGCTTCTCTTGTTGCAGAGCATGGGCTCTAGGCATTTGGGTTTCAGTAATTGGGGCACAAGGGCTCAGTAGTTGTGGCACGCAGGCTTAGTTGCTCCGCGGCATGTGGGATCTTCATGGACCAGGGCTCAAACCCGTGTCACCTGCATTGGCAGGCAGATTCTTAACCACTGCGTCACTAGCGAAGTCCCAGAATTTGACTTTTGTAATGAAGTGTTATTCATGCCTTCAAACACGGATTACTTGTTGCGCTTCCTAGGGTTAAGACATGGATGTCACTCTCTCCTTTCAAACCCTCATGCTTCTTAAAATTGTGCTGGCTTTCTGAATTCAACATTTATGGCATACAATTATTCCTGGCACATATGTTTATTGATTGGTGATGTTAGAACACACCTGACACCATTAATATTTAAATCCATTAACTTATTCACAGATTCAGCAAACATTCAGCTAACCATAAGCCACCAAAACACTGAGCTAGGCACTGTGAAGACTAGATGAGAATGTGCCTTCAATGTACTCCTAATCCAGGCTGCTGTGTGCAGTTGTATAAGCAACTATTAGAATGGAATGCGATATGTATATTATAGAGATGGGCATGGGATGCTACAGAGAAGAGAGAAGTTGCTAAATGTCCCATAGGCATACAAATTTAAAAAGCAATTATCAGGCTTTCCTGGTGGCGCAGTGGTTGAGAGTCCGCCTGCCGATACAGGGGACATGGGTTCGTTCCCCGGTCCGGGAAGATCCCACATGCCACGGAGCGGCTGGGCCCATGAGCCATGGCCGCTGAGCCTGCACGTCCAGAGCCTGTGCTCCGAAACGGGAGAGGCCACAACAGTGAGAGGCTCGCATACCACACACACACAAAAAAAAGCGATTATCATGAAAGCCATATACTAAAATATTCATTTAAAAGTCTATCACGAATAGGTGGAAATTAAACAGCATACCTTTGAACAATCAATGGATTAAAGAAAGAAATCAAAAGAGGAATTAGAAAATATCTTGAGACAAATAAAAATGAAAACACAACATACCAAAACTTATGGGATGCAGCAACAGTAGTATTAAAAGAGAAGTTTATAGCAATAAACATCTACATTAAAAAGAAGAAAGATCTCAAATAAAAAACCTAACTTTACACCTCAAGGAACTAGAAAAAGAAGAATAAACTAAGTCCCATGCTAGCAGAAGGAGGGAAACAATAAAAACTAGGGCAGAAATAAATGAAATAGAGAATAGAAAAACCGTAGAAAAAAATCAATAAAACTGAGTTGATTTTTTTAAAAGGTAAGCAAAATTGACAAATCTTTAATTAGACTTACTAAGTAAAAGGAATTTGTCTATCAAGGCATAAAATGACATGAAGGAAATTTTAATGCATATTGTTAAGTGAAAGAAGCCAGTCTGAAAAGGCTAAATACTGTATGATTCTGACTGTATGAAATTCTGAAAAAGGCAAAACTAAGGAGACAGTAAAAAAGATCAGTGGTTTCCAAGGGTTGAGGGGAAGGGAGGGATAAATAGATGCAACACAGGGGATTTTTATGGCAGAGAAACTATTCTGTGTGATACTGTAATAATGGATACATGACATTATGCATTCGTCAAAACCATAGACTGTACAACACAAAGAGTAAACCCTAATGTAAACCGTGGACTTTAGTTAATAATAATGCATCAATATTTGTTCATCGATGTTACAAATGTACCACACTAATGCAAGATATTCATAATAGGGGCAACTGGGAGTAGAGGAGGCATGAAAAACTGTCTGTACTTTCTGGGGAATTTTTCTGTAAACCTGAAACTACTAAAAAATAAAGTCTATTAAAAAAAAAGAAAGAAAATGGGTAAAATTAATTTTAATAATATACTCAATTTTACAGTTCCAAAGTATTATTTTGACATGTAATCAATATGTATTAAGTATCAAGAAAATTTTATACTTTTGTTCATACTAAATATTTGTAATCCACTAGACAAATTTCAAGTACTTAATAGTCACATCTGGCTAATAGCTACCATAGTTGACAGTGCAGGTGTAGACAAATTATGTCTTAATTGTTAGGATAGAGGTGTTTACATTTATAATTAAAGTGGAGGGGAGGGGTATTTAAGGCAACCTCTGTGGGACAAGAAAGGCTTCAGAGTGAGGAGAGGGCTGAGTTGGGAATTGAAGGAGTCAGAAATTATCTATTAAGAACAAAACACCAGGCAGAGCCAAGGTAAGGGTCAAGGGTAAGCCCTGACTGACTCAGTCAGTAAAGATATAATGAGCCACAGTTAGATCCAGGAAGCTTCTTACTTACACTGACAGTGAAAGAAAGAATAGCTAAAAATACCAATTCCCTGGGTCTTTGTCCTGCACACCAAAAAGGGTGACAGGAAAACAAAAAGGTGCTGGTTGACTGCATATGAGTTGTGGGATACCCTACTGCTGAGGACTCAGTTCTAGACTGTGGCTAAGTGGTGTTATACAGCCGTTCTCTGAAGGAGGTAGGACAGAAAGCCTCATACTTCATCAGAGGTGATGAGAAACTGTCTCCCAACAACCTCCCAGGGAAATAGGGAAGCAAGTGAGAGATGACCTCATAGCTTCTTCTCAAAAGCCTCTCATCCTTTCAAGTCCTGGAAAGAACAAAAGGCATTCTGCCAAGACTCAGATTAGCTGTGGCTCAAGCTTTTGCCTGCATGATCTATGTGGATATGTGCAAGGTTGCCAGGGAGCCGTGGCAGAGATATTCTCCTACATTGCTGAGAAAGAGAAAGAAGAGAAGACATCTAAGAAAATATAACAGCATGCAGAAAGGCAAAAGGGTGCAGCCTCTGGCTAGAATTCGATGTCATGTGGCAGAAGTATGACAGAGGAGACTTGAAACTTAGGCACAGATTAACCTTGACAGGTCTTGTAAATCCTAATGAGAGTTTTCTACCTAACGGAGTTTCAGGAGAGAAGGATTGGATCACATTTAGATATTAGAAAGGACCCACTAACAGCAGTGTAAAGGAGGACTGAAATGGACCTGGACTGGAGGTGAAGCTGGGGTTACTAGAATAGATATCTTGGGAACCAGTGAGAGCAAAGCATCCTCAGTTTGCATAGTGTCCTTTTATGGTTGAAAAGAAACACTCACCAATCTATAGAACGCGGTCCCCATAAGTAGGGAAGGAAGGCAAAGGGCTCAATGCTATATGCCCCCTGTTCCATTTGTCAGTAATCCAATTCTGCCGCCTTCCTTTTCATGTTGTAAATGTTGACGTTATCAGGATTGCTTCCTCTCCGTTTTTTGCTAAATGGAATTCCATCACTTGGTCTTGAAAAATGAGAGTCTGAAAGACTGGTGAAAAAGCTTTCAGGAAGACAAGAAGGAAACACTGTTGTGTGTTCCCTTACCCTACAGAAAAGCTCGTACTATTATGTGTCATGAAAATGTTATTGCTAATAGAGTACTCTGGCAAACATCCAGACTCCAAATCTCGGTCTGCCTGTCCATGCCCTAGGCCTTTGCTAAAATGTCTCCTTCTCGCTGCAACCTTTTCTGACCACTTGATTTAAAATTATAATCTTCCCGGGCCCCCTGGCAACATACTCCAACTCCCTGCAATGCTTTATCATCATCTAACATATATTTTGCTTATTATTTTATTTTCTGTTTATTTCCACTAAAATATAAGCTCCATGAGCTCCTGAGTACTGTATTCCTAGTACTGTAATAACTGGCCACATGGTTATTAAATTTTCAAAAATATATATATATATCTTGTGATTCCATTTATATGAAGCTCCAAATCAGGAAAAAATATTTACTGATGAATAAATAATTATTTATAATAATTATTTAAAAATAATAATTATTTAAAAATTATTTAATGATTATTTAATGATGATAGACAATAGTGATGACCTTTGTGGAAGGGGATAATAACAGGTAGAGGGTATTAGAGGTGCTAATACTGGTGCTAATACTATCTTGATTCTGGTAGTGGTTACACAGATGTGTGCTGTGTTCTTATGACTTCGGTACTTTTCTATATCTGTTATATGTCAACTAAAAGTATATCTAAAGAAGTTGGGAAGAAGACACATCTGCCTAGCAGCTGCTTTTTCTGTCTTTCTGCTTTTTTGTGCTTGGGTTTTTTGTCTTTATTGCATCACCATTTCTAGATGGCTACTCCCCCTGAGGCATTACTTCTGTGTTCCCAGCAGGGAAAGGACTGAAAAGTGAAGGGGTGAAGGGCTTTCTCTTGGTGAGACTTTGCTTTTCATTATGAAAGAAAGCCTTCCTGGGGACTTATGCTTACCTGTCACTGGGTTACATGGTTACTCCTGTGGTAGGTGTTCAGCTTTGCAGCCTCTATACCAGAGAGATATTAGACGTGGGTTTTTCAGGAATCAACTTATATTATCTCTACATATTGAAAAGAAATTTGAGGACAATGTTAATATGAGTATTTGTAATGTAAATGTAATGCAAAAGGAAAATACCAGGACCCCAAACTCTTCAAAGCACACATCATTAACTAACCCCACATTTGTAGTATATATATTAGACCCCAAAGCTCCTTCATGCTCTTTACTTCCAACTGGTGCTTTGGATTTATATTTCAATAAGGTCTCCTCTGATCAAGAGAACTGGACCAGATGTAAGCATCCGTACTTTACATATAAGGCTTAAAGACAGGCAAGGGTGGCCCTCACTACTCTTTCCTCTGAACACATCCAGATTCTTGCATGACTTCTCATGTTCTCCCAGGCTTACCATATGCTACAAATGCTAGTGAAAGGAATCAAAGAGCACAGTGCAAGAAAGATTTAGGAGAGAGCCTACAGAGGGGTGTAAGAGAAAGATTAAATGAATCAATTTAATTTGTTTCTAGATTTGATACATTTGTTTCTTACTCAACTTGCTTCTGAAAGTGTTCAAGATGGATTCAATTTTACTTGTAATGTATATCTCTCCCACAACCAAATTAAGCCCGAAGCCATTGTCTTAAATTTTTATGTGATTGAGGGTTGCACTTTATATTTGTCTTATATCTAAATTCTTCTTCCCGAAGACTACTGTGGCAGAAGGAGGGGGAACACTTCAACTCCCCTTAGAGGTTAAATCTTGTGACCCACACTACCTGTCATGTATCCTTCCTGGAATTAACCCAGTGTATTTATAAATTTATATTCTTTTCTGTCTGTTGTTTTTCCCTTTTAGGATTATTCCTGAACACTTCCTGCACCTTCATGAGAATTATTTCAAGCCTCAAAGTCATTTAAAAATGCTGTTTGATATTGCTTAGAAGCCACTGAAATGTTTCAAGTGACCTTAGCCCACGTTATACACTAAATGTAGCAGTCACCCCTAGACTATTCCTAATTCTCAAAATATTACTGACTCTGTTGTCCTACTACATTAATGGCACCATGTTTATAGTTAACATCAATTAATTACTGTGTCAGGCAGTATGCTGAGTACTTTGACAGACATTAATCAATTTGATCCTCACATAACCCTATTTAGTAGATGCTACTACTATTCTCATTTTATAGATTAGAAAACACAGAGGTTAAGTAACTAGCTCCAGCTAATTCACCCAGAGGGGATTAGAATCCAAAAAGTCTGGCCCCACAGAGAGAGTACTTCCCTCTACCCCATCTTTGCCCCAAAGTAATATCATCTTAATCCAAATAATATATAATTATCTAATATTTACTCCATTTCATAAAATGTAAAGCTTCAAACCCTATCTAATGTTCAAGTCTGCTAAACCACCTATTGTATATTTTTTTAATTAGCTGACTATACATAAATAACTCCCCTCCTGATTTTCTTCATATTCTTCTCAGAGGGTCGCTGGTTGGAGTCTGGGTTTCTCATTCAGAGGCCACAGCTGGGATACTCTTCCACAACCTCCAAAATTCTGTGACTTCAGCTCCAAGATTTTCTTATCAACCTTCTGTTTCCTGAAGTTAGTGACATACGAATATGCTAGCTCTGGGACTTTCCTGGTGGTCCAGTGGTCAAGACTCTGTGGTTCCACAGCAGGGGGTACAGGTTCAATCCTTGATCAGAGAACTAAGATCCCTGCATGCCAAAACAAACAAACAAAACAAACAATGCTAGCCCCATACCCACAGATTTTTGAGAACACAATCAGCCTTATAAAAAATAGTAACAACTTTAACAGCTATTAATCTATGAATTGTTTCTCTTTGCAACTATATTTCCCATTCAAAAATTGAGTAACAGATTCCATTATAATTTTAATTTCTAGGACAATAATCCTGAAACAATTTTTCATCAACAGCACACCCAAAAGATAGTATCTACTTCTACCATTAAGGTGGTTCATTACAGTGATTTGAGGGAATGGAGATGAGTGTGAGGTAAGCAAAAATCTTTCTTAGGATGTGTAACCCCATAGAAAAGGTAGGGGGAAAAAAGAAAAAGAATTATTTAAAAATGTGTCCTAGTTGAAATCTGTACTCCTTTTCAAACTGAGAATCATCACTGAATACTAAATCAGAGAATTAGTGATTAAATGAATTAGAGGCGCACACAGATCACTATAGAGATGGATGAGAGTTCTGAGTTTCAAGTTCTGAGTTTCACCTTGTGCCAGGCATCTTGTGGAGTTCTTCAGAAACTACCACAAGTACACTTCATAACACTTAGAAGATACATCCTCAAAAGAGATAAATTGTGAAACTAAGATTTCCATATACTTGGATTAAAAACAACAACTCTACTTAAGAAGACATCCTTCTTTCTCAGAGACCAGTACCTGTAAGATTTCTTCCTGTAAGAAAAATTGGAAATTTTCTGAAATGGACTCTAATCTTCAGCCTTTTCTTCACGTCTCCTTCCACAACTTCTGTATGTGTAGAGAATACCTGGAGCACGATAAAATAAACTGACTTTCAGGAAGTTACATTAAAAATGGATATAACTTCCAGTCCTGGGTATATATCCAAAGAAAATGAAAACATTAATTCGAAAAGATACATGCACTCCAATGTTCATAGCAGCATTAGCTACAATAGACAAGATATGGAAGCAACCTAAGTGTCCATCAACAGATGAATGGATAAAAGAGATGTAGTATATACATGCAATGGAATATTACTCAGCCACAGAAAAGAATGAAATTTTGCTATTGGCAACAACATGGATGGACTTGGAGGGTATTACGCTTAGTAAAATAAGCCAGATAGAGAAATGCAAATATTGTATTTTATCACTTATATGTGGAATCTAAAAAATAAAGCAAACTAGTGAATATAACAAAAAAGAAACAGATTCACAGATGTAGAAAACTAGTGGTTACCAGTAAGGAAAGGAAAGGGGGGAGAGGCATTATAGGGATAGGGGATTAGGAGGTACAAACTACTATGTATAAAATAAATAAGCTATGAGGATACATTGTACAGCACAGGAAATATAGCCAATATTTTATAATAACTATAAATGGATTATAATCTTTATATAATCTTTATATACTCAATAAATATTATGAGTGTAGTAGACTGAATAAGAAGATGGACCCAAAGATTCCCTTCTTTCATGTACACCCTGTATAATCACCTCCCCTTGAGTGTGGCAAGAACCAGTGAATATGATGAAGTAATCACTTCCATGATTAAGATTCCTAATCAGTTGACTGTAAGTTAACCAAAATGGAGATTATCCTCAATAGGCCAGGCACAATCAGGTGAGTCCTTTAAAATTAGGAAGATTCTCCTGCTGGTTTCAAAGACTAAACAAACTGCCATTTTATGAGAGGAGGTGGCGATAGGCAAGAACCTGAGGGTAAGCTCTAGTTGCTGAGAGTGGTCCTCGGCTGAAAACCAGCAAGAAAATGCGGACCTAACAGACCTACACGGAAATAAATTCTGCCAATAGTCAGTGAGATTGGAAGAGGACCTCAGACCTCAGGTGAGACTATAGCCCTGGCTGATATCTTAATTTCATCATAGTGAGGTCCTGACCAGTTGACCCAGTTAAACCATAATCACACTCCTGACTTGTGGCAATAGTAAGAATAGATGTGTATTGTTTTGAGCCACTAAGTTTGTGTCAATTTGTTATGCAACTATAGAAGATTAATACAAGTAGTGTCTGTTGTTGTGATATTGTTACTATTACTATAAGTAAAGTCATATAACTATATTCCTGTTTCTGAATCTAGGCTCACCTCAACTTTCTGATAATGTTGGCATCTCCTATGGCTTGTTCATAAGCAGAGTGTGCTGGTCAAGCTAACAATTACAGAATATATTTGGTATTTACATTTCAAATCAGTTTATTAGTAAAACCTGGGAGGTCACAGTTACTTACAGTAAGGAATAATTGAACTAATAAATACTCCACTTTTTAAAAACTCTTTTCCATCCCAGCTAGTGCAATCTCATTTGTATACTGATTAGAGCCGGAGGGCCACCAAGGAAGACTAGTTTTTTTGTTTGTTTTTTGGCCACACCGTGGGGGCATGCAGGATCTTAGTTCCCCAACCAGACATCGAACCCGAGCCCCCTGCAGTGGAAGTGCAGAGTCTTAACCACTGGACCGCCAGGGAATTTCCAAAGAGGATTAGTTTTAATCTTTGTGGTAGACAGCAATGGTCAACAAATATCCCACTTGCTATTCTAAAGGGTCTTACTTTCTATTGCAATGAAGTGTGATTGAAATGACACTAATCACTTCTAGACTGAGGCAATAAAAAGCCCGTGAGCAACCTCCATTCTTTATCTTCTTGGGAAAGCCATCCAAGGAGACCACATGTGCCAGATGATGCAGGTACAAGATGGTGAAGCCATCAGCCTAGGTCCCTGAGTAACTAAGTGAAGCAATATCCATATCAATTCTCACTGAAAATGCAGCATATACAAGAAACAAATTTTTATTACTTGAGTATCTAAGCTTTCAGAGTTAATTTGTCACAACAGCAAAGCCTAGACTATACTAACAGATAGGTTAAATAAGTAAAAATGGATTAAGAAGGATCACTCATTTAGAGTTCTTTTTCTCTGGCCTCTGTGTATCTCTCTTCTCTTCTTTATCTAATGTGGATGATTTAATAATATTAAGACCCATGGGACTTCCTGCTTGACTGACTCCTTTCTCACTAGTAGGTACACCATATAACAGGCTAAAGTTTGATCCTTCAGATTCATTCATCCTCCATGATAACATGGTTGAAGCCATAACATACAAGAAAAGGTATCAGTTTGGCTATCACATTTCATGTGTCAAAACTAAGGGTAGGCAGTAGCACCTATATCAGCAACTGATGACTGGAAGACATTAGAAGACTTAGGGATCCTGGCTGTATTTCCTTTAGAAGTGACAACCAGAAGCCATCCTTATCTTGTTCATGACTTTTAAAGGCAATTTTCTAAATGTTTCACCATTAAACATGACATGAGCTACTGATCAAAGTAGATATTATGATTTTTAAGTAAGCATTTTTCTTTCTGAATTTCCTTACAAATATTCTCAGGAAATAACTTTTTTTGGACTCAATGAGAAGGATGATAAGACTCTTCTCCAGGGCTTCCCTGGTTGTGCAGTGGTTAGGAATCCCCCTGTCAATGCAGGGGACACGAGTTTGAGCCCTGGTCCGAGAAGATCCCACATGCCGCAGAGCAACTAAGCCCGTGCGCCACAACTACTGAGCCTGCACTCTAGAGTCCGTGTGCCACAACTACTGAAGGCCACGTGCCACAACTACTGAAGCCCGTGCGCCTAGAGCCTGTGCTCTGCAACAAGAGAAGCCATGGCAATGAGAAGCCCACCCACCGCAAGGAAAAGTAGCCCCCGCTCACGGCAACTAGAGAAAGCCTGCACACAGAAACGAAGACCAAACACAGCCAAAAATAAATAAATAAAATAAATAAATTAAAAAAAAAGAAGACAGTTCTAACTTGACAGTTTGAAGTGATAAAGATCTCCTAAGCTTCAATCATCTATATTTCCTGGAATAAACCCTACTTGGTCATGATAGCTGATAATTTTTAATGCAGAGTTGAATTCAACATGCTAATATTTTGCTTATAATCTATACATATATATTTCTAAATGATACTGACCTAGAGTTTGTTTTGGGTTTATTTTGTCAAGTTTTAGTATCAAGGTTTTCCAGTTTCAAAAATAAATTTGGATAGTTTTCTCCTTTTTGCTACACCATGTAATATATTATGTAGTATAAGCATTATATGTCTTTTTAAGTTTTAAATAATTGGCTAACAAGCCATCTTACTCCAAATATATGCTAGAATAATTATTTTATTATATTATCAAGTTCCCTGTATTTTTCTAATTATATTTTTTAAATTATTCCTGATTCAAATTTGGCAATTTATACTTTTCCAGAAAATTATCCTTCTCATTAAGGTTTTCCACTGTATTAAAACTTTTAGTCTTTTTATTATCTTTCTTAATTTTAATTTTGGTGATGTTTTAAATGACAGTTGTTAAATAACTCACCTTAGTAGTTTCTAAATCTATCAAGTCAGATTTATAACATGTAAACTGTTGTGTCTGTGGTAATACAAGAAATGCCCGTTAATGTTGCATGAACTTGATTTGCAACATTATCTATTCATAACATTTCTAATCCAAACTTTCTGCACAAGACTGCAGATAACAGCAAGGTGATAACTTAAACTATTAAATGATGTTTAGTGATAATAACTCGTAACTTCACATAATGTAAAAAGGGAATTATCTCTGGGTTGCTTTGTAACACGTGGGACATCAAAAGTCATGCAAATTATAATCAGAATATGGGGGAGAGTTCAAGGAACATATTCTGCTTATTGACAAAGGAATCCTATGAGAATGAAATGTAATAGATGTAAACAGAAACATGGCTCTAAATCACGATGTTCATTTTATAACATTTTTTTCTTTCAAAACACAGATCTAGAGCATAAAGCAAGATCAACATGCATCATATAGTTACAAAGCTAATCACTTTATAGTAATATAATGCAAAGAGTAAAATGAGAAATAAAGTCTTGCTAACCTGATTAAATTTTAACATAAATGGATTGGCAACTCAAATGCAGGAAATAATTTATTTTTCCCAAGAGAGCTATTCATAAGAACACAGTCCTCTACAATGTCTGGCAGTATCATTTATGGAATATAATCTTCTCAATATATTAAGTGAATAACTTGTAATTTGATTAAAATTGAGCTTCCTGACCCCATCCCATTCTTTATCAGAAAGAAAGAGACACAGTTCTGTGGGTATTCAGTTTGTTTTCATGGAACCAAAGGATTATGAAAGCTTATATAGGCTATGAAAGCTATTTTTTGATATTAGGTGAAACCCTCTTAAAATACATTGGACAAACTAAAAGATACAGAGATACCTCAACAAAGTCCTGTATACTTTCAACAAGCTAAAATATATTCAAGAGTTTCTGGAAGGTTGATACAGTGAGCTAGAAATTGTGATATTTGATGTAGAGAATCATATACATAAATACTGTTGTACTCTCAGTGATGGAAAAATTTGAAATGGAAAAGAAAAATGAGTTTTCTGCATCTCTATCTTGGAAAGATGTTTGGAAATAACCAGGAGTTTGATAAATGATCACTATGAGTCAGGATAAAGAGTGGCATATACTTCAGAGAAGTAAGAATTTGTATACCAAGATAGATACCAAGAATAACCAGGAGTTTGGTAAATGATCACTATGAGTCAGGATAAAGAGTGGCATATACTTCAGAGAAGTAAGAATTTGTATACCAAGATAGAAGAGGAGAAGTTTGTAAGTGACCATGACATGCATGATGGATTAGGGAAATAACTGGGTACAGAGAGTTCAGATGGAAGTCTATTGTAATAGTCCCTGCAAAACAAAAACAAAAAACAAAGCAGATAAAAAACAGCAACAACAACAACAAAAAATGAGCCCTTCATTCAATCCAACTCAACAAATATTTATTGAACAATGACTATATACCAAGTACTCTTCTAGGTGGTTAGGTTAAAATTGTGAACAAAACAGTCTAACATTCCTACCCTCTAGTGACTCACATTTTAGCAATTGAGGGCAAAAGCAATAGAAAGAAAGACTATGACACCAAGAGATATTGAAAGGCTTGAGTTGACAAGACTCTCTTGATATTGATGGTCAAGAAAAGGAAGAATTTGAAGAAAATTCTATGGCCTTAACCTAAGTCACAAGTAAAATAGAAAGACTATTGATAGAGAGGGAGCAACTTATTCAGCATATGTTGAATCCTTCCCAAGTACTAGGGACATAAAGATGAAGAGGAAGGAGCACCATTCTGGAAATGTGACTACTGGGATGAGAGTGGCAGTTCTGGACAAGTTGAAATTCTGATTCAGGCAGGACATCCTTGTGAAATATTCAACAAAACAATTGAAAAGGTGATTTTGAAATTCAAGAGAGAGGTTAGGCTAAGAGAAATCTGATTAGGAAGTGATTTTTCTGGTTATCATCATATATGAAATCACCGAGAGAAAGAGAATAGAATAAAAGGCAACAGCCAGAGACAAAAACTAGAACCCTGATATTTATAGTTATACATTGTAAGAGGAAACAAAGAAGACTAAGTTAGAATAGCGATAGAGATGGATATAAAATAATAGAAAAAGAAAAATGGTGGAATATTATCCAAGTGATATTAATCTATATGAATGTTTCCAAAAGGATGGAGTCATCAATATCAAAATGAGCAGAGACTGAATAGAAAGAGAAAAGACTGGAAGATTAAAGTTTCAGAAGGAAAGTGGGAGTTCATGAGAGGAAAAGCCAGGCTGCAAGAGATTGTTGATTAATGATCAGAAATGGAGAGAGTTCATGTAGACTATGCTTTTAAGAAAACTTGGTGGTCTACAGAGGTAATCTTGGTTCTTTGTGGGAAAATTGATTAATAGAGATTTGAGTATGTTTATAAGCTGAGGGGTAGCAGAATGTGCCACTCCAAAATATGCTCCTTTGGCATAAGGATTATTTTGAGCTGACTATTTTGAAAAAGTTCAGACACAAAAGAAGCTCTGAAAACAGTAGAAGTTTCCCTTTTGTAAGGGAAATTTACATTAGAAAGGGGGCCATACCAGGAGTTAAAATTGTTTGTTTGTTTTTTTCTCCTGTTAATCTGTTTTTTATTATATGGGGGTCTCAGCCAAGAACCTAATAGGATAGAGGGAAAATTATTTTCCGTACCCTACACAACTAAAGAGAAAAAGTTAGTGGTCAAATTGAAGATCCAAAAGCAAGAGATTGAACAGTTCTCAGAAGAGACATGATCATTTGGAATCTGGACCATAGTCAAAGGGATTAGCATTAATATGACAAGACATTTCTTCTGTCAAGCAAGCAGGACATGCTATATGAATATACTTTGAGTTACAGAGAAGAAGAAATCAGAGGGAGTCTATGTATGAGAGCTTAGGTTTTACTCAATAAAGGAGGAGGAAGTTCATATGCCTCGTCTTCAATTGATAAGGGTGATGAGAAAGGTAATGAAGATTATGGAAATTTTTTTAATTACCACTTTTACTTTCCAGCAACTTAGTGAAAATTCAAGACTCTAGGAACTTAAACCAAGAAGAAAAAGAGGGAAGTGTATAGAAAAGAAAGGAACATGTGCCTAAGGAAGATATTGAAGAAAGATCTGAACTCGAGGAAAAAAATCTGCCTTTCAATTCGTTGAGGGATGACTTGGGAAAATGTAAATCAAAAAAAGAAGGAAAAAAAGGGAAAAAATTTTTTCCTGGGAAAAAATTCATATGGAAATGCAATGGTAAAAAAATTAGCACCCTGATATATGCTACATTTTCAATCATACTAGCCAAATTAATATGTTCTAGAATTCACTTTGTTAATCATCATATATTATCACATATATTTTGAAATTAATAAATTTCAGTAACAATATCATATACAATGTTTAGATATTGAATGGAACTCTGTTATTAAAAATCCAAGATTTTTATCTAATAGTAGAATTAGCAGGCATGAAAATTTGATAAATTAATCTTATACTGGTTTCTATGAATGGGTAAGTAAAAGTGAAGCTGGATATTCATATTTATTTATTACCACAATCATTGGTACTAATGGCAATTGAAAAATTTTATTTGCATTTTATCAGGTGAAACAGAGTAAGTATTTTATATGGATTGCAATTCTTAAAGAGAGTATCTGAATTTGTATCTATTACCTTGTTTTTCAAAAAGTGGCATAATCATGAGGGAGTTACCACATGCCTGATTGCAAATATCTTAGGTGAAATGCACACATTTCTTGTTTAAAGAGTTTAATACTTTCCAGAGACAAACAAGGTTTAATCAAATGATGGGGTGAAAGGTCTTGAAAATAAAATATGAATAAAACTTAAGTCACTAGAGTTAAGAAAAGATGAAACAATCCTATATTTAGTGTAACTCTAAAAAATTGTCCAAAAAAAGCATTCTTTTTTTTTTTGCAGTATGCGGGCCTCTCACTGTTGTGGCCTCTCCCATTGCAGAGCACAGGCTCCGGATGAGCAGGCTCAGCGACCACGGCTCACGGGCCCAGCCACTCCGCGGCATGTGGGATCTTCCCGGACCAGGGCACGAACCCGTGTCCCCTGCATCAGCAGGTGGACGCTCAACCACTGTGCCACCAGGGAAGCCCAAAGAATTCCTTTTGAATGTGTTTCTTCTTATAGTGCTATTTTTTATTTTTCATTTCTCATTTCTATCCATAAATCAAGACTTTGCCTCTGTATTTAGGTTTTAACTGATGATCCCAAAGTACAATGTCTATTTTAGCATGAGTGCAGAGTCTACAACATTTTTTTCTTGTTTTGTTCCATGATCATCATTATGTATGAATAAAAGCAAAATGCAGTCAATATTCATGACAATTAATCTCAATGAAGAATGCCTTACATTGCCTAATGTAAATCTAACAAGACATAGCACAGATAAAAAAGATAACATTTTTTTTGTTTTTTTAAAGATACCATTTTTAATAATGGCACTTAGAGAAACAACATTAAAATTCTTTAAAAAGTAATTCCTCTATTACATATATATATATATATATATATATATATATATATATATATATATACACATATATATGTATAGTTTTTATTTTAAGTTTCTCATCCAAAGTTGCTTTACATTAAAGTAATTTGTCATTTTCAGGACTAGATAGAGAAGATCTCAAATTTAGCCCTCAAATATTTTCAGAAATTCCAGTTTTCAAGTTTGAACAATGCTATGTATGCCAGGCTATGAGGAGCATGTGTGGCCAGACTGCCAAGATCACTGCACAGATGCTGAAGCCATAGTGTTTCATGAATTTTGTACTGCTGAATGTACACATCAGAATCACTATTAAAACGTGTATTCCTGGGCTGTCTCTGAGCCAGAATTTCTTAGGATTGGTAGCCAGCAATCAGCAAATTTAATATTTTCCTGGAGATTCATGCATACTTAAATTTGGAAACCACTACCTAAAGTTGTGTCATAGCTTGGCAATTTTCACAGCTGTGGGGAGGGAGGGCAGTGATAGATAAGTAGAAACAGGTTGAAAACTGGAGTGAAAATACTTTGCTTGAAATATAGACCATTATAGAGTTAGCCACCTACATTTGGGTCAAAGAAAGATATATTCTGGTAGGCAGAATTCCAAGATGATTCCCAAGATGCCCCCTCCCTTGGGTACATAGCCTGTATAATCCCTGACACTGTGAATATGATGGATTTTACTCCCATTATTAGGTTATATTAGATGGGACAGTTGATTTTAAGAAAGAGAGATTATCCTGGGTAAGCCTGACCTAATCAGGTGAGCTCTTGAAAGAGACTGGGCTCTTCCTGAAGTGTGTGATTCAGTGTATAAGAGAGGCTTAACAAGATTCCCCATTGTTGGATTTGCAGTTAAAAGGAGCCATGTGGCAAGGTATTCTGGCAGTCTCTAGGAGCAAAGAGAAGGCCCCACATGACAGCCAGCAAAGAAACAGGGACTGCAGTCTTACAACCACAAGGAGCTGAATTCAGCCAACAAGCTTAATGAACATGGAAACAAATTTTCTCCCAGAGTCTCCAAATGAAAATACAGCTGGCCAACACATCAGTTTCAACTTTGCAAGACCCTGAACAGAGAACTCAGTCATTCCACATCTGAACTTCTGACCTAAAAAACTGTGGGGTAACAAATGGATGTTAAGCTGTTACATGTATGATTATTTGTTTCACAGCAATAGAAAACTACTAATCCATACCCAACTGCACAAAAGTGGCCTGGCCTGTGGTGATAGGTGCCTAACTGAACCTAGCCACTGCTATGCACACTTTGACTTCCTTGAACCTCAGCTATAAATGAGATTGGTGTAATGAACCAGCAGATTTTACATATCAAAGTTAGGTTTATAAAACCACCAAGATCTCTTGTGTCTAAGTTAAAAAAAATTCATTAAGAAATTATTGGTGGGGCTTCCCTGGTGGCGCAGTGGTTGAGAGTCCGCCTGCCGATGCAGGGGACATGGGTTCGTGCCCCGGTCCGGGAAGATCCCACATGCAGCGGAGCAGCTGGGCCCGTGAGCCATGGCCGCTGAGCCTGCGCGTCCGGAGCCTGTGCTCCGCAACGGGAGAGGCCACAACAGTGAAAGGCCCGCGTACCGGAAAAAAAAAAAAAAAGAAATTATTGGTAGGAAAAGCAGAATCCCAAATACAGTAGTTCAAAACTCCCCTATCAGAAATGATTTTTAAAAACTATGTTCAAGTTTATATGTTACAATCAACATTATAAGGTAGATTAATATTTTAATCGCCATTACCAAAGAGGCATAAGAACTTAATTGGAGTAGATGGTCCAAGATTGTGCACTAAAGCTGCCAGCATAAGACCTCGTTTTCAGAACAATTATTTTCCTTCACCAAAGAGCATCTCATGAGTTCATCTATTCAGCCAAGATAAATCATTTTTTTTTCTCTTAATGTGTCCACGAACAACATCTACTTTCCATTATTTCTTGTGGTCACAAAAGCCTTTCACTGAATATTTCTACAAATAGCTCTCACATGCCCATGCCTCCTTTGATGACTTTGCAATTTTAATAAAGTGATTAAAACTCCTTATCCCTGCTGTGGCCTCTGCTAAACAATGTGAAAGTACCTCTCCTGCTGGGGTTATCCTGCCAGCAAAATTCAAATGGCCCACCAACAAGTACATCTGTTGTAATTTGACTTTTTTGCCCTTGTTAGTTACTTTTTTCTACTATTCTATAAGATCTTGAATTTTCCCCTTGAAGCTCTAACTTCCTTTTTAATTATTTATTTGTGGAGAATCTCTTCTACAGATAAAATCAAGTTGATTAGTCTTCTAGTTTTCCTTTAACTATTGGAGTTTTAACAAGTCACTTACTCTCTGAAACCTCACAGCTTCCTAATTAATAGGTGTTTGAACCTGACAGGGTCATCCGATTTGTCTTATGTATTCATTGTGTTCGATTATGGGTCCCAAATACCCTGATTAACACATGTACAGTTGTGATCTTGCTGGGGAAGAACATGGCAGTGAATCTGAAATACAGAGTCAATGAGATTTTGACAAGTAGTTTTGCTAAATACAGGAGGTAATTTAGAGTGGCAGAACATTTAGGCACAGACTGTTAAATGTTTCATCAATCTTCAAGAAATGTTAAAAACAAAACTGGCTTTGGGGACTTCCCTGGTGGCACAGTGGATAAGACTCCATGCTCCCAATGCAGGGGGGCCTGGGTTCAATCCCCGGTCAGGGAACTAGATCCCACGTGCATGCTGCAACTAAGAGTTCACATGCCACAACAAAGGAGCCCACATGCCACAACCAAGGATCCTGCCTGCTGCAACTAAGACCCGGTGCAACCAAATAAATAAATTAAATAAATAAATATTAAAAAAAAAAAACTGGGTTTGGTGGAAGAATTTTTTTGGGGGACTTTCTGATTTATACGTTTCACACTGATGAAAGAAAACTTGGTCCTTTGCTGAGTTTTCCTTTAGTCTCATCCTCTGGTAGCAGCACCTGCTCTTCCTTTGGGCAGAGAGCCCTTTCCCATTCACTCTATGGATCAGACAATGCTGAAACTATTGACTCCTGGATCCACTGGCGGCCCAGCCCTGGCTAACGGAGTCACATCACACTGACCACAGTGGGGAATGCATCACCACTGTGAGCCAAAGCAGTCTGGGGATTTTCATAAAACTGTTGGGAGAGATAAGCTGTTGTTTTCTCTGGGGTTTCCACATGGGTTAAAAAAGCTCTGAAGCTACTATTGACCCAGTTTGCTCTTACATAGGAGAACTTGCCTGAAAATGGCAATAACCTAGGAGGAAGCAGGACTGAGAACAGACAGACGAGTGGAGTGTGGCCATTTCATTGTTCCATCCTCTGGTACCCAGCCAGACCTGTAGTTATACTACCCGCAGCCTTTTCAATTACTTGAGCCAATCAATTCCCTATGATAGTTAAGCCCCTTTGGGCTGGGTTTTCAGACTTGCCACTGAAGAATCTTGCTGCATAGAAAAGGTGTCTCTCACAAAAGTTAAATTAATCCAAGACTCTACCCTTTGCATTTAGTAAAAATGACATTATAAAGCTAATTTATTGACAATAATTTTTGAATGGAATACAATCAAACTCCCAAAATATACCTTTGGTGATTATTTTACAGTCATAACCATTACATCATTTGAATTTTTCCAGTATTTAAAGGTACTTCAATGATATAATCTCATTAATTCTTACAATGTCCTTTTGAGCTAGCCAGGGGACAGGTATGCTTATCTAATGGTATAATAGTCCCGTTCTCTCTTGCACTTCATGACATATTTCAGTGAAGGCTGAATAACAAAGCACAAGGTCACCTATATAAGCACCTACTGAAAACAGTAATTACTTCCCTTATGATGTAGGTAGGATATAACTGTGGAAATCAGCATAAAGATTCCAGCACAAATTAATCACCTGTGAGGAACTGTGTGGCCAAAAGAATTTTTAATAATGTAGGTAGATGAATATAAAATATACATAATGTATATTATATGCACTGTGTAGATATTTAATCAACACATTTTAATGAAAGTCCTTCTACTTGTATTTCATTATATGTATATTATATGTAAGATAATTACATAATTTATAAATACAATAATATATTTATTAAATGGTTACTGTATGTGTGTTCTTGTAAAATGTATATTTAAAGTATATGAAAATATACTTTATTTGAAATATGCTGAAAGTAAATTTAAGTGTTCCCCATTATATTTTTCCTCACCATAAAAAATTGTGCTTTTTTCCTCTCAAAAAAATAGCAGCGGGCTTCCCTGGTGGCGCAGTGGTTGAGAGTCCGCCTGCCGATGCAGGGGACACGGGTTCGTGCCCCGGTCTGGGAAGATCCCACATGCCGCGTAGCGGCTGGGTCCGTGAGCCATGGCCTCTGAGCCTGCGCGTCCGGAGCCTGTGCTCCACAACGGGAGAGGAGGCCACAACAGTGAGAGGCCCGCGTACCACACACACACAAAAAAAGTAGCAGCTATTTCAACTCCTGAGTAAAGTAAAATTGGGGTAGAAGATATTCCCACATTGCTAAATATTTTCCTTATTAAGATTCAGATTATATTTTAATCTTTTAATAGAAAATTTCCTAAAATATATTACATGACCCTGACAATTTAATCTGCTCTTGATGACTGAGTGGCCTCCTCATAAACATCCTTCTGGGTTATAAAATTTTAAGTGCTTCTGGATCTATTAAAATATGTAGTGTGGTTTAAACACAAATGCTGAGCTTTATGAATTTATATGTCTGCTTTTAGTAATTTTCTATTTTTTTGAATTCTGTGGAATTTGTTTAGCTTGCAATAAAATCCTTTTTACTTTAGTGAATTTGAGTTTCTATTACTCATTAGATGTTTTAGGAGTGTTTACAGGAGGTATTTTAATACATAGCCTTAAAAAAACAGCTATATAACCCAGCAATTCTACTCCTGGATATAATCCAACATAAGACACATACAAAAATGTTCAGAGAAACACTATTCACAGTAGCCAAACCTGGAGATAAAGCTAATGTCTATCAAAAGTAGAACTGATTCCTAAATTTTAGTATATTTGTTTCAGGAAAATGGGGCAAGAGAGAATGGTCATGTCCCAGGTCTCAGGCAAGTTCCTGGGACAGGCCACCAAGTAAGATTTGTTGGCTTCGTGCAGGAAAGAATTCAAGAGCAAGCCATAGTAAATTGAAAGCAGGTTTATTGAGAGAGGTACACATTCCATAGGCAGAATGCAGTCCATCTCAGAAGATGACAGCGTCCCGGGGCTGTGGAGGTGGTTAGTTTTTATGGGCTGGGTAATTTCATAGGCTAAACAGTGGGAGGATTATTCCAACTATTTTGGGGAAGGGGTGGGGATTTCCAGGAATAGGACCACCGCCCATTCTTTGGCCTTTTATGGTCAGCTTCAGAACTGTCATGGCGTCTGTGGGTGTGTCACTTAGCATATGCTAATGTGTTACAGTGAGCTCATAAGGAGGCTCAAGGTCTACTGGGAATCAAATCTTCTGCCATCTTGGGCCTCATCAGTCCTAACCAGTTTTTGTCATATCCAGTTTTTCTCAACAGCTGTGTCATTCTTTAAGGGTTGTGCCCTGCCCCCCCTCCTTTCCTGTCACCTATCCATACAATGAAATATTGCATAGCCATGAGAATAGATAACTTCACAGAATAATATGCATGAAATTCCCAAGCAAAAAGTCTCATCAGTGAAGCTGGATACAAGAGAGATTGGTATGAGGAGGGTCTGGAAGGGAACAAGGTGGGGAAGGCTGGGGTTCTGGATGTCACTAATATTCTGTTCCTTGATTTTGGTCCTGGCTCCACAAGCATGAATACTTTCTGAAAAGTCATTGAGCTATGCTGTGTTATGTGCATGTTTCTGCATGTACTTTATAGTTCAGCAAAAGTTTACTCAAAAAAGAAGATAAAAGTTAATTATGCTATATGTCTTTCTACTTATATTGAACACCACTTTCAAAGCACATGTATTATCTCATTTTATTCATCCATTTCATAACTCTTCATTTGTCTGTTTGCTTATGTATTTCCTGTCATGATCCAGGTAACAGGCAAGGGGCTGGAGATGCTGTACCGATTAAGCAGACCTAATCCCCACTTGCATGGAGTTTACACTAATGTCCCCCCATGACATTCCTGTGAAGTAGGTAGAGAAGGTATGGTCTTTTGAGTTTTTGTTTGTTTATGTGGTAGGATTACAGTTTTGATAGAAAATAGTTTTGTTTGTTTATGTGTTTGTTTGTTTATATGTTTGTTTGTTTCGATGGGAGATAATTAAGCATGCTTATGTGCTTCACAGAAGAACCCATTTGAGAGGTAACAGATGCAGGATGTGAGAAGGAAGGAAGAAAAATTTTAAAGTGAGACCCCTGAGAAGGACACAAGAAAGGACCCCAGAAGCAGAAGAAAGGAAAGAAAACTGCAAACTGAGAATTATCAGGGGTCATGTGCTGTTTGCTAGCAGAGCATGGACTTGAAGGAAACTGGCACTTCAGCCACATCCAACCAAATTTCTCTTCATCATTGCCATTTCTAGGATGCCAACAAATCCCATTTATACACATGTGTTTGCATGCATGCACACGCATATATACTCTAAACAATAAGCCTGCTTCCTATGTACATAGTTCACCATCATCTGCTGGTGATGTGTTGTATTCCCTTCAAAAAAAAGGAGGCCTGCAGGCCAAGTTTCATGGCTTAAAACTGGTGGAGGTCTTTGCTTTCTCTGGCAGTGGAGAGAACTAGAATGGAAAGGAGGGAAATATGACAAGTGTGAAAGAAGGGTCAGAAAATAGAATAATGACACTAATGGAAAATATGGGAGAAACTCCTCTTTGGAAGTTATTGATTTGGGGAGTGAATTTGTAAATACCTTGGGATTTGTCATCAAAATGCTTTCTAGGAAAGCAAAGGCCTGAGCAAGAGGCAATGCTGTGTGCCTTGAGCCCTGGGGAGAAATTTCCTTTATGTGTTATTCCAGTTTCTGCAAGCAGCAGACAGGGAGACAGAGTTAAATGTGGAAAAGATTGACAAGGATGAGTGCCTATGAGGGAAAGTGAGGAGGAAGCTAGGGAAGCTTGGAAGAGCCAAAAGACTAAATGTAAGCCTGGTTCTCATAAAAGACAGAGAAGGAATGAAGTTCGGATAGAAGAATCTTAGACTAGGGTGCACTTCTAAAATAATTCAGCAATGTCAATGGGAGTCCTCAAAGCAAAGTTGTCCATCAGACAAGTCCCACATCCCACAAGACTGGGCCTGCCTTAGTATTCCTGCTGCACTCAGTCACGGGCTGGGAGCAGCCCCCAGAAAGTGCTGTGTTGTCATGAATGTGTTGTTGAATTTCAGAGCACAGCAGCTAGGGCCATACAGGAATTATATTCTCCCCAGTTAGAGATCCTAGAGAGGCATTTTTGTGGCCACCACACCTTGTATATTTTGAAGGATAAAAATGGGACAATACTCATTTTGAGGATAAGAGAATCTGGGGATTTTTTAATATTGTGAATCTTCATCTAGACTCTGCAGATGTGATGCTTGGAGATATATATTGCTATTTTAGAGAGTGCAGGCGTTACAATTGTCTCTGATAGGTAACATCAAGCAATGGCTTGAATCAAGTGAGGAAGTAATCTACTTTAATGTCTGCAGGAGAACATTCTAGGCAGAGGGATGAGTAAATGCAGAGGTTATGAGGTGGGAATATGCATGTCTTGCTCAAGGAAGAACAAGGAAGCTAGTTGAGAAAATAAGAAGGAGAGTAGAAGGCTACTGTAGAGTGAGCAAGATGGAGTGTAAAAAAAAAAAAACGAGGTCAGGGAGTTAGTTGGGGACCAGATCATATAAGCCTTGGATGTCATGGGAAAAGCTGCAGATTCACTCTGACTAACATGGGAAGTCCCTGTAAGCTCAGGGTAGAGAATCAATGTTATTAAAGAGATCACTCTGGTGCCTGTGTGAAGGATTGACTATAAGTAGAAAGAGATTCCAAAAATCATGTTTTCTCAACTTCTCTGGATTTATCTACATATATCAATTATTGTCTCAATCCTTATGTACTGCCTTTTTCATGGGCTTCTTTCCAATAGGTGAACATTCAAATGGAGTAACTGAAACAGGTAAGAAAGGGATTGCATATGAGAATAGGGGAAGGGTAAAGGGAAACCAACAAAAGAAAGTGATATTCTCTGGTTTCCACCCACAGGCCTGAAGGGGGAAGAAGAAGGAGCAGTTACCAGAAGGTGGGGAGAGAACCATTACTGTGGGAGAGTATCATCAGACAAAAGCTGTGGAGAACTTAGCCACTGCTAACCCATGACACCAGTAGGGAGGAAGGCTGGGTAATAAATACCTTGATCTCACTTTTGGAGAATGCTTCCACTTCAGCTGGTGCCTCCCATTGACCAAAACTAACCAGCAGTCAGAGTGCACGAGCGCTCCTAATGCGATTCATACAGGTCGACTTTCTGATAGAGCAGCTGGAGAAGGGTGCTGAGTGGATCTGTAGGCACATTCAGCAATTAGTCACTACAGATATGCAAAGTATTTATCTTTTTTAAAAAGTTATGTTTGCTCCTTAAGTTCTACGTGCCTCAATTATCCTGTTGCTCTCATCTCCTTCCAAGAGAAGCTTCTTGAATCTACTTACTGTCACCATCTTTTGAATTCATTCCTCTGCCCACCTCCCTCTGGCTTCCACTCACTCCCATCACTCACTTGAAAGGGATCCTCCCAGCCTCATCACTAAACTCCTACTTGTCACTTCTACCAATCTCAGTCTATTTTATTTGACCACTTTTCAACATTTGATCATAATAATGACACACTTTTCCTTGAACTGGCTTTTCTGTTGATCTCCTCTTTTCTTCATCTTACCCTTATTAGATTCCTAGGGTTTCTATCACAAAGTACCACAAAATAGGTGGCTTAAAACAAAAGAAATTTCTTCTCCCACAGTTCTGGGGTCTGCAAGTCCAAAATCAAGGTGTCAGCAGGGCCATACCCTTGCTGAAGTCTCTAAGGAGGATCCTTCCTTGCCGCTGCCTAACTTCTAGTGGCTGCTGGAAATCCTTGGTTCTCCCTGGCTTGTAGATGCATCTCTCTGATCCCTGCCTCTCTCATCACATAGTGTTTTGTGTGTGTGTGCATGTGTGTGCATGCATGTGTATGTGCGTATGTGTCCTCTTATATGGATTTTAGTCATACTGAATTTAGGGTCCACTCTAACTCAATATTACCTCATCTTAACTTGATTACATCTACAAAGAGCTTATTTCCAAATATGGTCACATTCATGGGTTCTCAGTGAGCATGAATTTTGACAGGAAACTATTCAACTCAGCACAAGCTCCTTTCTTGGACCTTATTTCAAAGCACCCACCCCTTAAAATATAACCTTGTCCAGGTTTTTCTTCATTCTCCACTCTCTTATTTTGCACAGGTTTCAAACACAAATGCCTACAAGGAAGCAAACATATGACAAAAATGAGTGATATGTTTCTTTTATAAAGAAAACTAAAAAACGCCTGCCTTGTAAATAACAATCGACCCTTGGTCTAAAGGCAGGAGGAATGGCCTGTGGTCAACTGAAGAAAGAGTGTCGTATTCTAAAGGTAACAAGCTGTTCAGACCCATCTGAGTGTTGTCATTCAGAAATGCAAGCTTAGTGACGTTAAGCTGATTTTGTTTTTAAGAAAAACTAGAAATCTTGATTTTCATATAAAATCACAGAAAATGATTCAAAAATAAATAAAACAAAAACAAACAAAAAAATACCAATATGTGGGGAAACACTATGCAGACCAAACAAAAGCCATTTATGTGAATGGCCCACAGGTCCAGTTGGTAACCTCTGTTCAAGTGATGTTGAGGGTCACTTAGGATCAGTGGTAACTTGGTTTTTATACTACCCATCTTTCTAGTCATAGAGATGTAGAAAGAACATCATAATGGACAGTCACACTTGTCTACTCACAAGAATATCAAGCTTCATACGTCAGATATTAAACTCGGCATTTGCCACCACTAAACCCGCCTCTCTCTCTCACAGTCACTTCCTCAAAGACTGTCAAAGTCATCTCAGATTTCCCACTATCCCTTAGCATATTTAACCATATATTTTACCCATGCAGTATCTTTTAAATCTCTCAGATGAATACCCCAAATCTCTCAAATGAATCTCCTTCTCTCCAACCATATAAACATTAGCTCGTTCTGTGTCCTGTTCTAATAGCAGCCTTTATCTACTAAGCATTAAACCTCTTTTAAATAAATATGTATCTCACTTAATCTTCATAGCAACAGTGTGATAATGTTGTAGTTTAGGTTCTAAAATAGAGCATGAGAAAGGTCTTAGGTGAGAAAAGCAGAAGTGAGGGAGGGAAGAAGAGCCAATATAAGGTGCATTGCTATGATTGCTTCTATAGGCAACAGGAGCTGGAATATCTGAGAAATGAACAGAAGGCCTCCAAGAAATGGCCATCCAAAAGACAAGAGTTTGAGCCATTTACCACATCTGCCATCCCCCTTTGTTAGAGAACTGGCCCTGGGCCATTTTTGCATTGATTGAGAGGCTCCTACAGCTCAGGGACAAAAAGAGAAAAGATACACAGCATACACTTGAGTTGGACTACTACCAGGGCAAAGTGAGCCTGAGTTCACATGGAACTATTAAGTACGGCTGCAGCTAAACCCAAGGTAAGCTAAGGGGAGGTGACACAGAGCACAAAAGGCATCTGCTTCTGATGAAGAAAGTAAAGGTTTGAGAGGTAACACAGATTGAAAAGTAATCAAACGCGGATTTATATTCAAGTGTGACTCCAAAGCTTCTACTTTTAACTCTTATGTGTAAGAAGTTTCAGCCAACCTCAAAGTTAGATGGCGCAGTTCCCAAAACTAACCTCAATTTTTATACCAACTGCGAGTTTGGCAGTGTGTGTGTGGTGGGGAGGGGAGGTGGGTAGGGGAAGAGTGGTGTCCCAAAGCCATCATCAGTTTCAATAATTCATAAAAAAGACTCATAAAACTTACTGTCTAGGAGAGTTCTGAATGTGGGTTTCCTTGGTCTGCTCCCCATGGAGTCAGGATGCATTACTCTCCCATAATCAACATGTGGCAAAACTCATGGAGCATTGTCACCAGAGAGGCTCACCCAAACATCACAATTCATCATTTTTATTGGAGTTCCATTACACAGGTTTGATTTTTTTTTTCTTTCTTTCTTTTTTTCTTGGCCACACCACGCTGAATGCACGATCTTAGTTCCCTGACCAGGGATCGAACCTGTGCCCCCTACAGTGGAAGCACAGAGTCCTAACCACTGGACCACCAGAGAAGTCCCTACATAGGATTGACTGATTACCCATGTCATTGATCTCAGCCACCAGTCTGACTGATACCACATGACCCCACCCAAATCACAAGGTTGTTCTCTCTGTCATAACCAATCTCGACCCTAAGATTATCAGATGTGACTGACCCCACCCTAAAATCTGGTATGGCCACCCCCCACTCTGAACAAAGATAATTCTATCAGGTATGACATGGATTACCTCCAAGAAGCTGAGGACAAAATCCAGACTTCTCTTTGGTCAATGCCAAATTCTTGACTACATACTATGAAATATGATTCACGATTCAGAATAAATCATGGCCATTATAGAATATAGGTCTGATTGTGTCTTTCCCTCCTTGAATAGCTTCAGTGGCTCTCATCACCTTCAGAGTAAGATCCATTCTCTTTAGAATGGCATACTAAGCACCTCATCATCTGACCTCTATCTACCTTTCCAACCTCATACTATGCACTCTTTTTTTGTACCCTATAGCCCTTCCAAACCACTGGAACTTCCCTTAATGACCCTGTCCTGTTCTCATCAGCAGCCTGACTAGTAAAAATGAGTAATAGCACATACACTCTACAACAACAAGAAAGTTACTTTTTTTGTTGTTGCTGTTGAGCAGTGCAAATAGATTAAGACAAGGTCCTGAGACCTGTGAGTGTGTATGTAGGAGGTGTTCCTTGATGAAATGTCAATTGAAGAGAAGAGAAGATGTGAGAGAATAGGAGAGAAGATGTGAGAGAATAGGAGAGAAGAATGGATACACTCTAGTTTGGCAGGTGAGTTGTTGAAGTAGGATTGAAATTCAACTTTCTTCCACCATTTGGAGCAGAAACAAAATGTTCAGGCCTCTATCAAATTCTACCACATGCGGCACTTTCTTGCCTCAGATTTTCTGAAGATGCAAAGCATATGCATATGCACATATTCACACACAGCTATGTTTCAAGACTCCATTCAGAACGTCTTCCCTCACCATTATCCCTGCCCTCTTTCCTCTTTATGTGGATCACTCCTCTTTCTCTTTGTTGCACAATACTGCCTGAGTAGTTATCAAGGTGTATTCCTACTGTTTATTTGTATATTCTTCCTCTATGAGCTTTATGAGAAAAAGACCATACTTTTTATCTCTACATCTTTATAACCTAGCACAGGCCCAATAACATTGGGATGAAAATTTATAGAGTACATGAACAAATAAAGCAGGAAGAGAGAGAGAGAGAATGGCAGGAAAGAAGACAGGGAAGAAAAGAGAGAGGGAGGGTGAGAGTGTTGAAAATTCATTTGGTTTGCAGAGAAGCAGAGGATGAGTTAGTGTCAAGTTTAATAGAATACTATCCCTTGAAACCCCCAACCCTTAGCCCCCAGGCAGCAACCCTGCTTCTGATAGCAGAGTTTGGTTAGCACAAGGATAATACAAGGCTTAAGCTGAATGTCATTAAACTGCTCATGGGTTCATGCCCAAACCAATTCCCTCTGCAGGGAGGTAACATTTCTGTAGTCTTCTGTGGTACTTTCAGAATCTCTCCAGGCTATGGTGGCAACAGATTTAGTAGACAAGAGGGAACTAGCAGCACATCACATGAATTGAACTGGAAAATGTCCTGGCCAATTAACAGCAAATGTCTGTGGCAATTAACAAACAGCCTGGGAACAAAGACCATCTACCCTGTTATGCTCAGTCCTGGAATGTTCATAGTCTGTTCCTGTCTTGGTTTTATAGTTTCAACATTTGAAAGATGGATATTCCACTCTTTAACTAGTTTGTAAGCTCCCTTGAGGACCTAAACCCATCTAATACATCTTTTTATTCACACAACACCTAGCACAGTGTTTGACTCAAAGTAGGTATGTCATAAATATTTTTGAAATAAATAAAAAATTCTACCCCAAACTTGAAGCTATAGTTTGTCTCCTGCTACCAGGTGACCACAGAAGGACATGGGCATATAAATTAAATAGTGTGGTTTAAACATTTCTCCACCCTTTTTAGTTGCCCTAATCAAAATCAAAACAGATAAAGTTAGATTTGTATGAGGAAGGACATTTAGAGGTTATTTAGTTCAATTCTCCCCTTTTAGAGGAGAAACCTCTTAAATTGGCTCCTCTAATATAATGGAGCTAGAACTATTACCAGACTATAGTCAGAAGCCGGCCTCCAGACCTTCAGTCTAGTGCTACTTTTTTTACAGCAGATTTTTTCTCATAACTTCTTTTTAGTAATCAAGACAACAGGGTGTTTTTTTAACAATACTTAAGAAAACATAAGGCACTTTGGTACATTTCAGTAGTTTTCTCACTAACACACATCAAACAGCCTTGTATCTTTGTTAGTTTGCATTCAAGAGCTCTTTTGATGGTTTGTCATCAACATTCCCCCCATTTCTCTGAAAGAATAGAGGCCAACAGCCAAGGTCACTTTTTCCTTCTGATTCCTCTTGATCTATTTCTGATTACTTCTGATCTACAAATTTATCCTACTTTCCTCTCAGTTAACCTTAGAGAAAGAGATGTTCCTTCTCTTTCTCAGGGCTAAATCTACCATCCTGGCACTTGATCTAATTCTTGTCAATATCCAAGAGATTTGTTCTATAGTCTAGCCTCTCTCTCTCTCTCCTGAGGCTTAGACCTCTCTCTAGCTCCTGGCACCACAAAAAGGCTTAAGTTTCCTCCATCTTAAAGCCTCCTGATCCTACCTACTTGAATAACTACCTGCAAATCCTACCCTCCCCTTCTCATTCAAACATTTTGAAAGAATACACTCAGTTTCACTTTGTTAACTTCATTCGTTTCTCAGCTCACTACAATACCCTCCACCCACAGAATATTACTAAAATGCCTCTAACCAAGACCACAAACTGCTTCCTAATAATCAAACACGGGAAATTTCGAGTCTTATGTTACCGTCTCGCTTTTTTCTTCTCAAAACCTTTTCCTATTTTTTCAGTTCCCATGACTCTGTATTCATTGGATCCCCTGAAATGTTTCATTCCTGTTTTCTGTGTGGGTTCTTCTTCCATCTACTCTTAAAATGTCAGTTTCCCACAAAAAATATAATCATGATTTCAAGTACCAATGTATACTGATGGCCACCAAATCTATATTTCCATCTAAAACAGTTTTGATATTCAGATATAGGTGTTCATATACCTATTTAATGAATTCCATGTTCATGCATGATAAGCACCACAAAAACTCAATTCAACCTCTTTGATCCTATCCCCTACTGATACATACTGCAGAACCCCACCAAAATGCTATATGTGGAGTCGAAAAAATTGCTTTGGCTAAAATTCAAGGTCACATTATTGTAAGGTTAATTTAAAAGTCATGCTATAAAATTGTAATAAGCACAAAAGTAGACAGTGAAGCATATATTGAGTACAGATGGCCATACACTGACTGAAAAAGGCTCAAATGATCAAAAGGCACTCACTTCCCAAATATTCTTTGTTCCATATTCCTCCCGCCTGTTTTTTTTCCTCATGTTCCTCTTTCCCTGGGGCTGGGAGGAGGATTGGAACCAATCATAAATCCCATTATATCCAAATTCATGTTATAAAGCAATTTTACTGAATTTTCTCTCTATCTTACTTAGTGGTATCACCATCAACCTAAGTGACATCACTTAGAATAAAAACTTGGGGCTGATTCTTGTACCCTCTTTTCATTACCCTCTAGATTCAATTAATCAACAATTCTTGAAAATTGTACTTCTTTAAAATTGTACCTCTTTAAAAGTCCTTGAATTGGCATAGTGTGGCCATGTTCCCTAATCCATACCGTAATCTTTTTCTGGACTACCCAAACAGCCTTCTATCAGGTCACTCTGCCTCCAGGTTTGTCCCACTCATTTTTCAGAACTGAGATTGTAGAGAAAATGTAAGATACTAAGGCCCTCTCCCTGCCCTACATCTCACAATCTCACTTGTGATTTCAAAATATACCAAGATTTTTCACACGTCAGGAGTTTGCAGTTTCTCTGCTTAGAGTCCTATACCAACGCATTGTTCACCCAGCAATAGCCTATTGGTCTATTAAGACTCACCTCTAATTTAATCTATGAAGTCATCCCTGTTCTTCCTTCCTCTTTCCAAAGAATGCAATTGACCACGCCCTATTTTTGGTGTCCACTCTTTATATGCATGCGTCTGTTAAAATATCTATATCATTTCATTATTCTCGGTCACTTACTTTTTTCTTTTTCCCACTAAAATTTTAAACTTATTGAGGAATGGGGCTAGATGTGATTCAGCACTGGGTGTAGATGGTGGATACAGGGTATGCATAATTATTTTTTAAATTACATTATGTTCTATGCATTGTATAATATATCTCACAGTTTAAAAAAAAAGGGAAAATAAAAGAGATTACACAGAGCCACTAAGGTCATGTGAAAGGCAGAAGTCAAATTAGAAACAAACAATAGGTAGGAAAAGGGAAATTATGACAGACCATCCTTGATAAGGAATGGAGTCTGTGTTTGCTATCTATCACTTTCCAAACTGTGACTCCTCATTTGAAGTGAATCTTTTGCCTATTTCCTATTCTTTTTTCCCATCTAATGAGCAAGCGAAAGCCGCCATTGGCTGAAATCATACACAAACACTGATCACTCTAACTCAACATACAGATAAGAAACTAGTAAAAGCATGAAGCGTGAAGTAAAGAGAGAATTTCCTCTCAAAATAAGTTTATAAAACCCTACAAAATTACTTCAAGCAAGTATTATATATCACACATTAATGACCTTACCTATCCTTCTATGCTTTTTCAATAGTTTTTATCCCAGACCTCTTCTGTCATAATTTATATCATAAATTAGTATAAATAATAAATATCCAGATATTATTTTTCTCATATGCTGCAAATATCTATTTGAAGAAGTGGGAAGTTTTTAATGAGAGCCAAGTGTTCTAATGAAAATTATGTAAACAGTGGCAACTTGAAAATTTCTATATAGAAAGGACTTGTAGACAGTAATTTGGCTGGAATCAGAGGCTGAGAGACTTATTAGAGAGAAGTGTCAGCCATGCATGCTCTCTGTTTTATTGGCACATATGTTTGTTTGGGGAAAGCTTAAGGAGAAGAGCGTGGCTGATGAAGATTGTGAACAGGATAAATCTTCTCAAGCCATCCATGTGCGCCGACACTAAACACCATGCATACCTGGGTTCTTGGGATTTGGGTTTTGTTTTTCACTTTATGAACACACCAAAAATAACAAAGCAACATATTTAGAATGAAAATATCTGAGAATAAATGAGTGGTCATCTTTTTTACAATTTCTGAACTGAAAAAATTAAAAATATATAAAACAACCATGGTGGGAATCAGTGTAAAAGTTTTCTTCATGCTATTTGTAAAGGCATAGAAAGATTAATAAAAGAGCCCTGCCTCTACCTCCCTCTATGTTCAATGATTAGGTAGTATCTCTCATTTCATATCACTTGACTTGAGTGAAGGATACTATTACATGCATTACCTGAGGAAACATTATGAAATTGTGGGATTGTGTCCTAAATTTCACTGAAGTCACAATAGAATGGATGGGATCTCTCACTTGTCTTAGCTTTTATTTGAACAGAATTTGAAGTGTGTGCCATCAGGAAACTGCACATTTCCCCTAAACAATAGTTTTTATCCCCTAAACTCTTTTTAGTTGTAGGGTGGCATAATGTTACAGTAAGTGTCTCCAAGTACGAGTCAAACCAAATTACACTCTTGAGCCTGTGCGTGCTCTGCCTGTTGATGGCAATGCCCCTGTTCTGTCATCCTTCCTCATCAGCTGTCTTGCTAAAGTGTGCAGTGAGTAATGATTACAAGGTGATGTTTAATGAAAATGCTACCCATGACTCTGAGCCAAATGTGACCCCTACTATTCTTCTCCTATTAAAGTATAATTACCCATTCCCCATGCAATTGCAATTGCGTGTGCCAGAGACCTTGAGTTGCCAAAATATGCCAGTAAAGTACTCAACTTCTGAAAAGTTCTCAACATACAAGGTGCTAATATTGATATAGGAATGCATAGGAAGTAAAAAGTCTGGCTCTTGGGAAAATTAAATGTAAATAACCCCTGTTTTAAAAAAAAGAGCAGAAACTAACACACAATTGTAGAGCAATTATACTCCAATAAAGATGTTAAAAAATATATATATATATATAACCTTGCTTCTACTAATTTGGGTGAGAGTTGCAACATGCTTTTTAACTAGCTTTTATATAGGAGATGAAATGAAGATGCCAAAGATTAATGCTGTCAATTTCAATGGCCAGCATGTATCCAAAAGGCAAACATATAAATCTAAAGCAAATAGAAGTGCATAGCTTAACTTCTGCTTATCATTCATTACACAGCTGCCAGGAAGTTAGCCATTACATTTTGCAAATCCATCACATCTCAAATTCATCTTGGAAAAGTTCCTTCCTCCATTACTATATTGGGCTTTTATGGACCTTTGATGGCTCTCACAGTAATCAGCACTGGAAGATCTACAAGATTAACATGGACTAAAGTTTTGAGAGAAAGAAGATGAATGTATTCCACATTATTCTCTAATTTTTTTTTACTGCCTCAAAACTAAGAGTATGGGCACTTATTAATGTAGGCTAAGACACTTTACTTACAATGACCATAATTCTAGCAAAAAGAAAATAAGTTTAGGGTTTCTAGTCACCTGTTTCTCAATATAGACAAAGTAGTATGCAACTTGTAATTTTTCAAAATGCCTAAAGCCTAATGTTCTTAGCTTTGGAAAATTCTTTAATATCATTTTGGAAAGCAAATCTGGCTTGTAATAAATAAATTTTCTAGTATTCATAAGCTTCACATATACTCTCATATGTCTTATTCAACACATGTAATCATACATGTAGTAATAACAGCAGGTATAATGAGTAGAGGTACAATGGAACAAATGATCAATTTGAAAAAGGGAAAGGAATAAGGTAGGACATGAACATGGTCCAAAGGCTTCATAGTGGAGATGACTGTCTTGAAAGATAACAGGTATCTGCTATATACGTATAGTGGTCTGAAAGCATATCCCCACATTCTTTGACACTCTTTCTACCAAGAGGTGGAATCTAATAACCCTTCTCTTGAACATTGTTTTTCCTTAGTGACTCACTTCTAAAGCATAGAATGCAACAGAAATTACACTGTATGACTACTGTAAGGCTAGTCCTAAAAGATGATATAGCTTCCACCTCTCTTGCTCACTTGAGACATGTATGTTTGAAGGCCCAAGACACCATATAAAAAGTCTGACTCTCCCGAAGCTGCCATTCTGGAGAGACCAATTCAAAAGACCACATAGAGAGATGCCCAAGGAGCCAACGGTTCCAGATACCAGCTGCTTGGGTCCTTTGATCCCAGGAACAAGACATGTGAATTAACAAGTCTCAGACAATTCCAGTTCCAGCCACCATCTTATTGTATCCACAGGATAGACCTCACTGAGCAAGAACCACCTAACTAAGCACCACCAACTCTCCTGACCACTGCTAGTGTTGGCATGATTTATTACACAGCAGTAGATAACTAGAATGGTAGCCAAAGGGAGCAGCCTGTGAAAAACTGTGGAGGCTTAAAACATCCTGGTGGACTCGAGGAAGATGGCTGAAGAGTAAGACGTGGAGGTCACCTTCCTCCCCACAGATACACCAGAAATTCATCTGCATGTGGAACAACTCCTACAGAACACCTACTGAACGCTGGCAGAAGACCTCAGACCTCCCAAAAGTCAAGAAACTCCCCACGTACCTCGGTAGGGCAAAAGAAAAAAGAAAAAACAGAGACAAAAGAATAGGGACGGGACCTGCACCAGTGGGAGGGAGTCGTGAAGGAGGAAAGGTTTCCACACACTAGGAGCCCCTTCGCGGGCGGAGACTGCGGGTCGCGGAGGGGGAGAGCTTCAGAGCGGCGGAGGAGAGTGCAGCAACAGGGGTGCGGAGGGCAAAGCGGAGAGATTCCCACACAGAGGATCACTGCCGACCGGCACTCACCAGCCCGAGAGGCTTGTCTGCTCACCCGATGGGGTGGGCGGGGCTGGGAGCTGAGGCTCGGGTTTCGGTCGGAGCACAGGAAGAGGACTGGGGTTGGCGGCGTTAACACAGCCTGAAGGGGTTAGTGCACCACGGCTAGCCTGGAGGGAGTTCGGGGAAAAGTCTGGACCTGCCGAAGAGGCAAGAGACTTTTTCTTGCCTCTTTGTTTCCTGGTGCGCGAGGAGAGGGGATTAAGAGCGCTGCTTAAAGGAGCTCCAGAGACGGGCGCGAGCCACGGCTAAAAGCGCGAACCCCAGAGACGGGCGTGGGATGCTGGGGCTGCTGCTGCCGCTGCCAAGAGGCCTGTGTGCGAGCGCAGGTCACTGTCCATGCCCCCTTTCCGGGGAGCCTGTGCAGCCCGCCACTGCCGGGGTCCCGGGATCCAGGGACAACTTCCCCGAGAGAGCGCACAGCGCGCCGTGGGCTGGTGCAACGTCATGCCGGCCTCTGCCGCCGCAGGCTCGCCCCGCACTCCATACCCCTCCCTCCCCCGGCCTGAGTGAGCCAGAGTCCCCTAAGCAGCTGCTCCTTTAACCCCGTCCTATCTGTCTGAGCAAAGAACAGACGCCCTCCGGCGACCTACACGCAGAGGCAGGGCCAAATCCAAAGCTGAGACCCGGGAACTGTGAGAATAAAGAAGGGAAAGGGCAATCTCGCCCAGCAGTATCAGAAGCAGCGGATTAAAGCTCCACAATCAACTTGATGTACCCTGCATCTGTGGAATACATGAATAGACAACGAATCATCCCAAATTGAGGAGGTGGAGTTTGAGAGCAAGATTTACGATTTTTTCCCCTTTTCCTCTTTTTCTGAATGTGTATGTGTATGCTTCTGTGTGAGATTTTGTCTGTATAGCTTTGCTTCCACCATTTGTCGCAGGGTTCTACCGTCCGGTTTTTTGTTTGTTTGTTTGTTTTCAATTTTTCTTTAATAATTATTTTTATTTTAATAACGCTATTATATTTTATTATACTTTATTCTATTTTACTTTATCTTCTCTCTTTCTCTTTTTCCTACCTTCACTCCTTCCTCCCTCACTCCCTCCCTCCTTTCTTTCTTTCCTTCTTTCTTTCTTTCTTACTTCTTTCTTTCTTTCCTTCTACTTCTACTAATTCTTTCTTTCTACTTTTTCTCCCTTTTATTCTAAGCTGGGTGGATGAAAGGCTCTTGGTGCTGCAGCCAGGAGTCAGTGCTGTGCCCCTGAGGTGGGAGAGCCAACTTCAGGACACTGGTACACAAGAGACCTCCAAGCTCCACATAATATCAAATGGTGAAGATCTCCCAGAGATCTCCATCTCAACACCAGCACCCAGCTTCATTCAACGACCAGTGAGCTACAGTGCTGGACACCCTATGCCAAGCAACTAGCAAGACAGGAACACAACCCCACCCATTAAAAGAGAGGCTGCCTAAAAACATAATAAGACCACAGACACCAAAAAACACACCACCAGACGTGGACCTGTCCACCAAAGAGACAAGATCGAGCCTCATCCACCAGAACACAGGCACCAGTCCCCTCCAACAGGAAGCTGACACAACCCACTGAAACAACCTTAGCCACTGGGGACAGTCACCAAAAACAACGGGAACTACGAACCTGCATCCTGTAAAAAGGAGACCCCAAACACAGTAAGATAAGCAAAATGAGAAGACAGAAGAACACACAGCAGGTGAAGGAGCAAGATAAAAACCCACCAGACCTAACGAATGAAGAGGAAATAGGCAGTCTACCTGAAAACGAATTCAGAATAATGATAGTAAAGACGATCCAAAATCTTGGAAATAGAATAGACAAAATGCAAGAAACAGTTAACAAGGACTTAGAAGAATCAAAGATGAATCAAGCAATGATTAGAAACACAATAAATGAAATTAAAAATACTCTAGATGGGATCAATAGCAGAATAACTGAGGCAGAAGAACGGATAAGTGACGTGGAAGACTAAATAGTGGAAATAAATGCTGCAGAGCAGAATAAAGAAAAAAGAATTAAAAGAACAGAGGACAGTCTCAGAGACCTCTGGGACAACATTAAATGCACCAACATTTGAATTATAGGGGTTCCAGAAGAAGAAGAGAAAAAGAAAGGGACTGAGAAAATATTTGAAGAGATTATAGTTGAAAACTTCCCTAATATGGGAAAGGAAATAGTTAATCAAGTCCAGGAGGCACAGAGAGTCCCATACAGAATAAATCTAAGGAGAAATATGCCAAGACACATATTAATCAAACTGTCAAAAATTAAACACAAGAAATCATATTAAAAGCAGCAAGGCAAAAACAACAAATAACACACAAGGGAATCCCCATCAGGTTAACAGCTGATCTCTCAGCAGAAACTCAACAAGCCAGAAGGAAGTGGCAGGACATAATTAAAGTGATGAAGGAGAGAAACCTGCAACCAAGATTACTCTACACAGCAAGGATCTCATTCAGTTTTGATGGAGAAATTAAAACGTTTACAGACAAGCAAAACCTGAGAGAGTTCAGCACCACCAAACCAGCTTTACAACAAATGCTAAAGGAACTTCTCTAGGCAAGAAACACAACAGAAGGAATACACCTACAATAACGAACCCAAAGCAATTAAGGAAATGGGAATAGGAACATACATATCAATAATTACCTTAAATGTAAATGGACTAAATGCTCCCACCAAAAGACACAGATTGGCTGAATGGATACAAAAACAAGACCCATATATATGCTGTCTACACTTCAGACCTAGAGACACATACAGATTGAAAGTAAGGGGATGGAAAAAGATATTCCATGCAAATGGAAATCAAAAGAAAGCTGGAGTAGCAATTCTTATATCAGACAAAATAGACTTTAAAATAAAGACTATTAGAAGAGACAAAGAAGGACACTACATAACGATAAAGGGATTGATCCAAGAAGAAGATATAACAATTGTAAATACTTATGCACCCAACATAGGAGCACCTCAATACATAAGGCAAATACTAACAGCCATAAAAGGGGAAATCGACAGTAAGACATTCATAGTAGGAGACTTTAACACCCCACTTTCACCAATGGACAGATCATCCAAAATGAAAATAAATAAGGAAACACAAGCTTTAAATGATACATTAAACAAGATGGACTTAGTTGATATTTATAGGACATTCCATCCAAAAACAACAGAATACACATTTTTCTCAAGTGCTCATGGAACATTCTCCAGGATAGATCATATCTTGGGTCACAAATCAAGCCTTGGTAAATTTAAGAAAATTGAAATTGTATCAAGTATCTTTTCTGACCACAATGCTATGAGACTAGACATCAATTACAGGAAAAGATCTGTAAAAAATACAAACACATGGAGGCTAAACAATACACTACTCAATAACGAACTGATCACTGAAGAAATCAAAGAGGAAATTAAAAAGTACCTAGAAACAAATGACGATGGAGACACGACGACCCAAAACCTATGGGACGCAGCAAAAGCAGTTCTAAGGGGGAAGTTTATAGCAATACAATCCCACCTTAAGAAACAGGAAACATTTCAAGTAAACAACCTGACCCTGCACCTAAAGCAATTAGAGAAAGAAGAAGAAAAAAAAAAAAACCAAAGTTAGCAGAAGGAAAGAAATCATAAAGATCAGATCAGAAATAAATGAAAAAGAAATGAAGGAAACGATAGCAAAGGTCAATAAAACTAAAAGTTGGTTCTTTGAGAGGATAAATAAAAATGATAAACCATTATCCAGACTCATCAAGAAAAAAAGGGAGAAGACTCAAATCAATAGAATTAGAAATGAAAAAAGAGAAGTAACAACTGACACTGCAGAAATACAAAAGATCATGAGAGATTACTACAAGCAAATCTATGCCAATAAAATGGACAACCTGGAAGAAATGGACAAATTCTTAGAAATGCACAACCTGCCAAGACTGAATCAGGAAGAAATAGAAAATATGAACAGACCAATCACAAGCACTGAAATTGAAACTGTGATTAAAAATCTTCCAACAAACAAAAGCCCAGGACCAGATGGCTTCACAGGCGAATTCTATCAAACATTTAGAGAAGAGCTAACACCTATCCTTCTCAAACTCTTCCAAAGTATAGCAGAGGGAGGAACACTCCCAAACTCATTCTACGAGGCCACCATCACCTTGATACCAAAACCAGGCAAGGATGTCACAAAGAAAGAAAACTACAGGCCAATATCACTGATGAACATAGATGCAAAAATCCTCAACAAAATACTAGCAAACAGAATCCAACAGCACATTAAAAGGATCATACACCATGATCAAGTGGGGTTTATTCCAGAATGCAAGGTTTCTTCAATATACGCAAATCAATCAACGTGATATACCATATTAACAAATTGAAGGAGAAAAACCATATGATCATCTCAATAGAAGCAGAGAAAACTTTCAACAAAATTCAACACCCATTAATGATAAAAACCCTGCAGAAAGTAGGTATAGAGGGAACTTTCCTCAACATAACAAAGGCCATATATGACAAACCCACAGCCAACATCTTCCTCAATGGTGAAAAACTGAAACTATTTCCACTAAGATCAGGAACAAGAGAAGGCTGCCCACTCTCAACACTCTTATTCAACATAGTTTTGGAAGTTTTAGCCACAGCAATCAGAGAAGAAAAGGAAATAAAAGGAATCCAAACTGGAAAAGAAGAAGTAAAGCTGTCACTGTTTGCAGATGACATGATACTATACATAGAGAATCCTAAAGATGGTACCAGAAAACTACTAGAGCTAATCAATGAATTTGGTAAAGTTGCAGGATACAAAATTAATGCACAGATATCTCTGTCATTACTGTACACTAATGATGCAAAATCTGAAAGTGAAATCAAGAAAACACTCCCATTTACCACTGCAAGAACAAAAAATAAAATATCTAGGAATAAACCTATCTAAGGAGACAAAAGATCTGTATGCAGAAAATGATAAGACACTGATGAAAGAAATTAAAGATGATACAAATAGATGGAGAGATACACCATGTTTTTGTATTGGAAGAATCAACACTGTGAAAATGACTCTACTACCCAAAGCAATGTACAGATTCAATGCAATTCCTATCAAACTACCACTGGCATTTTTCACAGAACTAGAACAAAAAATTTCACAATTTGTTTGGAAAAACAAAAGACCCTGAATACCCAAAGCAGTCTTGAGAACGAAAAGCGGAGCTGGAGGAATCAGGCTCCCTGACTTCAGACTATACTACAAAGCTACAGTAATCAAGACAGTATGGTACTGGCACAAAAACAGAAAGATAGATCAATGGAAGAGGATAGAAAGCCCAGAGATAAACCCACACATATATGGTCACCTCATCTTTGAAAAAGGAAGCAGGAATATACAGTGGAGAAAGGACAGCCTCTTCAATAAGTGGTGCTGGGAAAACTGGACAGGGACTTGTAAAATTATGAGATTAGATCACTCCCTAACACCATACACAAAAATAAGCTCAAAATGGATTAAATACATAAATGTAAGGCCAAAAACTCTCAAACTCTTAGAGGAAAACATAGGCAGAATGCTCTATGACATAAATCACAGCAAGATCCTTTTGGACCCACCTCCTAGAGAAATGGAAATAAAAACAAAAATAAACAAATGGGACCTAATGAAACTTCAAAGCTTTTGCACAGCAAAGGAAACCATAAACAAGACCAAAAGACAACCCTCAGAATGGGAGAAAATATTTGCAAAAGGAGCAACTGACAAAGGATTATCTCCAAAATTTATAAGCAGCTCATGCAGCTCAATAACAAAAAAGCAAACAACCCAATCCAAAAATGGGCAGAAGACTTAAATAGACATTTCTCCAAAGAAGATATACAGACTGCCAACAAACACATGAAAGAATGCTCAACATCATTAATCATTAGAGAAATGCAAATCAAAACTACAATGAGATATCATCTCACACCAGTCAGAATGGCCATCATCAAAAAATCTAGAAACAATAAATGCTGGAGAGGGTGTGGAGAAAAGGGAACACTCTTGCACTGCTGGTGGGAATGTGAATTGGTAGAGCCACTATGGAGAACAGTATGGAGGTTCCTTAAAAAACTACAAATAGAACTACCATATGACCCAGCAATCCCACTACTGGGCATATATCCTGAGAAAATCGTAATTCAAAAATAGTCATGTACCAAAATGGTCATTGCAGCTCTATTCACAATAGCCCGGAGATGGAAACAACCTAAATGTCCATCATCTGATGAATGGATAAAGAAGATGTGGCACATATATACAATGGAACATTACTCAGCCATAGAAAGAAATGAAATTGAGCTATTTGTAATGAGGTGGATGGACCTAGAGTCTGTCATACAGAGTGAAGTAAGTCAGAAAGAGAAAGACAAATGCTGTATGCTAACACATATATATGGAATTTAAGAAAAAAAAATGTCATGAAGAACCTAGGGGTAAACCAGGAATAAAGACACAGACCTACTTGAGAATGGACTTGAGGATATGGGGAGGGGGAAGGGTAAGGTGTGACAAAGCGAGAGAGAGGCATGGACATATATACACTACCAAACGTAAGGTTTATAGCTAGTGGGAAACAGCTGCATAGCACAGGGAGATCAGCTCGGTGCTTTGTGACCACCTGGAGGGGTGGGATAGGGAGGGTGGGAAGGAGGGAGATGCAAGAGGGAAGGGATATGGGAACAGATGTATATGTATAACTGATTCACTTTGTTATAAAGCAGAAACTAATAAAAAAAAATAAAATAAAATAAAATTACTTATCAAAAAAACATCCTGGTGTTTTCAAGCAAGAACAAGTAGCTGAGCATGGCCAAAGGACAGAGTCTGAGTCAGGGCAAGGCGAGATACAAGACTGAAAGGGATTAGCAGAGGTCAAGTTATGGAGGTCAGAGTAATTCATGCCATGGAGTTTTGTCCTGGAACCAGTGGTTATTCATCCTTTTTTTTTTTTCTTTTGAGGTACGCCGGCCTCTCACATTTGTGACCTCTCCCTTTGCGGAGCACAGGCTCCAGACGTGCAGGCCCAGTGGCCATGGCCCATGGACCCAGCCGCTCCATGGCACGCGGGATCCTCCGGACCGGGGCACGAACCTGTGTCTCCTACATCAGCAGGCGGACTCTCAACCACTGTGCCACCAGGGAAGCCCTCATCCATATTTTGAAACATGTCTATCTAGAAAGATTAGTCCAGTACTTGTGAAAATGTTTCAGAATATTATTAATAATATTCTGTGAATACTAGTGAACACACACACTGCATTGTCAGTTTAAGAAATAACATGTTCTGGGGGCTTCCCTGGTGGCGCAGTGGTTGAGAGTCCGCCTGCCGAAGCAGGGGACACGGGTTCGTGACCCGGTCCGGGAAGATCCCACATTCCGCGGAGTGGCTGGGCCCGTGAGACATGGCCGCTGAGCCTGCGCGTCCGGAGCCTGTGCTCTGTAGCGGGAGAGGCCACAACAGTGAGAGGCCCGCATATCGCAAAAAAAAAAAAAAAGAAAGAAAAGAAATAACATGTTCTGTAAGTGTGCTTGTTTGTTGGTATACATCTTTTAGTCTCTGGAAACTTTGAAGAACTAACTGCTTAGATTAACACTTAACTTTACTGAAATCAAAGCAACCCATCCTGGATAATGACTTGTTGAGACTTATTATCAGTCAGGGGTTATTTTCTAGTTAGCAGCTTCAATGGCTCTGGTTTTATTAGAAGGATTTCAGTGCTTCGCTGAAATGGTTCATCTGAACACTCTGTGCATGGTTAATATTTTGTGGCTATAAAGATTACTTAGAGTCTTTAATAAGAACCCTGAGTGGAAGAGAGGTTAACATATTTGCTAAGCTCACACATCTATGTAGTTCTAAGGCCAAAAATAAGACCTACACGTTTTTTCAATAAGTGGTTCTTTGCAGAACACTATTTACTGGCCAACTAGTGGCCATGTTGGAAAGAAACTAGAATAAAGTGGTGAAGTCCTTAATGCTTGATTGCAACTATTTCCATAGAAATATTGCTGGGTTTGGCAAACCCTGACATTTTGACGATCTATAGTTGTAATTCAATATTATATTTGTAGCAGAAAATATGTATCTCATGTTCATAAAAGACAAGAGAGGTAGAAAAGAGCTTCACAATGTAAGGCCTGCTCATTTTATATATTATATATACATTTATTTTCATATTGAACTCATAGATTACAGGGCATTTGAAAAATAGGAGTAGATCTGACTTTTTTTCTTTTTTTCACACTAAAAATTGTTTATTGAAACACAAAGCAATGGACAGTGAAAACATCCTGTGTTTTGTTTTTGGTTTTGGTTTTTGTCATTGTTGTTGTTTTACTTTCTGGTAGGGGTAAGGTGGGGCATACAAGGGTTAGGGACAGATGGAGACAGCCCAGAAGGAAAGACAGCTTTACCTCCTCCTACAGCTTTCCTGGGGCCAGCCATGTTCAGTGCCTCTCAAATTTTGGGAAACAGCATGTTATAGTGAAAAGAATATTAACTCTAAAAACAATATAACAAGGTGTTAGCTAGGGCTTGTCCTATTGCCTCTAAATTTCAGCTGAAGCCCCAAGTCTGAGAAAAATGGATGATAGGTACTTCCTACATTCTAAAGAAAAGTGCTAGATACATCCATGTGAGACTAACTTAAGACGGCAAAACCAGTGCAGCAATGAACCCCTACTTCCTACCTATATAAAAGAACACTAGTCCATCAGAGAGGTAACCAAGGTAAAAAGAGTCATCAGCCTTATTGAAGTATTCCCCCCTCCACACCAAGACACGTAGAATAAGAGAATTACATAAATATTAGGAGTGTCTAAAAGGGGTACACTGGGGATCTCACTCCCCAGTTGGCTGTTTGGGGAACCTGACATATATTCCCCGGACCTATACAAACATGGAAATTGGTTGCTACCTCTCACCTGGAGACTGTTAAAGGTGGGAGGATGGTGGAACTGATTTGATTTGCAAGGCAAGTAGAGAGGGCAGTAGTGGGAAGCAGACGGCACTTATATTGTTTTGTGAAGAAAGGAGGTTTGAGTTCCCTCATGCCAAATGGATTCCTTGGAAGGTAGGGTTCAAAACATATTGATGGGGCTTCCCTGGTGGCACAGTGGTTGAGAGTCCGCCTGCCGATGCAGGGGACACGGGTTCGTGCCCCAGTCCAGGAAGATCCCACATGCCGCGGAGCGGCTGGGCCCGTGAGCCATGGCCGCTGTCCCTGTGTGTCCGGAGCCTGTGCTCCGCAACGGGAGAGCCCACAACAGTGAGAGGCCCGCGTACCGCCCCCCACCCCCCCAAAAAAGAAAACATCTGGATGGACCCCAGCCAAAAGGGCATCCACAGGAAGAAGCTGGAAATGTTCCTCGCTGTAAGGCAAGTGAAGTTTCAAGGAGTCAGCCAGAACATGAATCCCCTGTGTCAGCCAGCATTTGGAAGTGTGCCATCAGAGAGGACACCGAGAGATGAATTGTAGAGCTTACTGCAAGAGAGACATTGCTTTGTCCTCCTACCTCAACGCCCTCCAGCCCCCACTTGGGCCGCCCCCCACCGCCACACACACACTGAATACGCTGGAGCAACCAAGTGCCGAGTAAATGGAGAGGGGTAAAAAGCCTACAGCAGCTTTCTCACTTCCAATCTCTGATGCCCAGCTCTGACCTTAGCTAGGGCAGGGGAAGAACTTTGAATCAGATGGATGTTTGAAGATTTGTTTTAAGAAGGATCAGACTTGGTAACACCTCATTATCAAAAGTATTCTTAAGCTGAAAGTGACTTGAAAGTTGTGCCATCTCCTGATCAGGTGAGGGGGAGATGCAAAAGACCTTTTAGAATGCAAACATGGATGAAAAAAAGCTGTGTCCTGGTTATAACCTATCAGAATTTCACTTGTGCAATAAAGTAGTTACATACAGAGAAGTCTGAGTATCAATATCGTCACGTCGGATTTGTTTGAAGTCAGCTTCATTTATAAAAATGGGGTGATAAGACCTATGTCACAGGCTGATGGGAGAAATAACTGAGGTAATGCATGTGTAACACGTAGCACATAATTTACAATAATATCCTGTTTCTTCTGCCTTCTTTTCTTAGTTGCCATATTTTTTTTTAAAAAAAAGAGTTCAAGCAGCTTATACTTAGGTTGCCTAATTAGAAGTTGAAAATCAAAATAATAAAAAGGAATGAGTGACATATAAGCCAATAACATATTAAGAACCAGGTTTATTAATATGATTAGGGCTCAAACTTGAATTTATTAGAGACTGGAATAAAAATTATCTGATTAAAAGAAAACTTTCCAGTTCTTCAAGAGAGAGACACTCTTTTGGGGTGCTAAACCCTAAAGATAATCTTATTATATAAAACATCCAGGAGACTCTCCTTTTATTTATGGTGTCTAGAGATTCTAAAATGTATAATCCAATTATATTGAAAATGTTCTTTCTTTTTTTTTTTTTTTTGTCTGTACTTTGAAATTCAGAAAGGTGTTAAAAGTCCAGTCCATAAAAGCTGTTTAAGCCACAATATAGCTAATTTTCATGGTGCTGCTGTTATTCCCTGAGTTCTATTTCCTGACAGAGCAGAGATCTTGAATATAGCCTCTGTGTGTGTATGTGTGTGTGTGTGTGTGTGTGTGTATGTGCATACAAGCTTCTGCACAGAAAACAGAGGATACTTTTTTAAGAAATCTATTTTCTTGTAATTCATTAAAATTAATTTCAATATTCTTCCTGTACCACAGTATTGCCCACCCAGGCCTGGCCCACAGCAACCAAAGTGTTTCATGCTTTCAAATTATTTGCTTTCCTTTCTCCAAACAAAATCTCATATTGCCAAGGGCCAGCTGAGTTTAGGAGGAAAGCAACCTGATTAAATGAATTCATACTAACATGTAAACACCTAAAAGCCATTTACCATTCACATAAATGTTTGCAATTTTATCAGTGTTCATTTTTGAGCCCAAATATTCTAAGAATTTCAGATAGCATAACAAAAATGAAATAAAAATCAATACCTAAACTCAATCAACATGGCCTATCCTTTAAAGCTCCAAGTCTTTGTACAGCACCCATGAAGTGATTTCCTGTGCTGGGAGGATGGAGTTACAGAGAGAGCAGTCAATTTTTTGTTGTTGTTGTTGTTTGTTTTTTGGCCACACAGCACAGCTTGTGGGATTTTAGTTCCCCGACCAGGGATTGAACCAGGGATCATGGCAGTGAAAGCTCAGAGTCCTAACCACTGGAAGGCCAGGGAATTCCCAAGAGCAGTCAATTTATGCAAGGGCTGTGTATGAAGTGGGCTTTTCTCCTTCAAAGATTGACTTCTTTTATTACAAAATCTCATTCAATATATACCTCTCATCTATATTGCATTTTTTTTTTTTTTTCCGTATGCAGGCCTCTCACTGTTGGGGCCTCTCCCGTTGCGGAGCACAGGCTTCGGACGCGCAGGCTCAGTGGCCATGACTCACGGGCCCAGCCGCTCCGCGGCATGTGGGATCTTCCCGGACCAGGGCACGAACCCGTGTCCCCTGCATCGGCAGGCGGACGTTCAACCACTGCACCATCAGGGAAGCCCTATATTGCATTTTTAATTACATTGGATCATTTACAACATTTGTAAGTGTTTCTAAGTTATTAATAATCAAGCTAAATAAGAAAGGAAAGTCTGCAAAACAATAATCTCACTGAAAAAAGAAAAAAATCTACATGATTTGTCAAATGAGAATGCACTATGAGTTATCTAGAATGAAGAGCCTCTTAAAATGGAGAGGCCCACAAAGCAAAGGCACTACATTCTTCAAGGAAAGTTTGTGTTCCTGTTTTTCCCAAGATTTTCAGTGTTTTGGAATGGACAATCAGTCTATTCATTTACATGTGATGAATGATTTTCTGAGCATCTCAGCTGTAAATTTAGAGAATTTTAAAAGGAGTGAATTGTTCCTGCAGCCAACAATGCTGAAGAGGCTCCAGGGAGCAGAACAGTAGAAGGAGCAATAAGACATTTGTCAGCCACCCTTGATAACTTAGCATTTTCCCTGTGAATTAAGGCATTTTGTTTAATAAATGTTGATGTTTACTTGGTTGGGGCAAACTATTGTTAAAGTGGTTTTGAAACAGAAAGAACTTCCTTAAGATACTCTAATTCCTCCTCATTTTTTAGAAGCTGCCTGGTATGATGGCCCACAAGACAGAAGTCTGGATTCTAATACTATCTGTTAGTAAACCCTTGCTATGACTTTATTTAATCAGAGAAGTTCTTTTTTCCCTTTACCTTTTAAGCATGAATAGTACACTGTACTCTCTATGGCCCCCATCCTGTAAACCTGGTTATCTTCTGAAGCAGCACTGACTGTCCAGTGTGCTACTGCTGGCTCACAAAACCCACTTCTGACTCAGGCAATTTTTTCAGGCTTTGCTTTCAACATTGAAGCATATACTTCTCAATAAATCATCAATGAAGTCCTGGACCCTTTGTCTTACTGTCTTAACTGATCTGCCTACTCATCTTATTTTACCACTTCGAGATGTAGTAAGAGCATATTTTATGGGTGATTTAGAAATACTGATGTTTGTTATTTTCTAGGTTCTTCTCCCTATCCCACAAGCTTCATAACTTGTAATCATAGCAAAAAAAAAAAAATCCATATCATGACATTTTTCTATCGTTTAGTACACGCCACCTAGAATATAGGCCAAGAGATTCCTGCTCTATCCAGAGAGGGGGAGGGAGCATCTCAGAGCTCAAAAATACTATGATGACTCTTTGATCTTAATTTAAATAATTCTATTATCTTCTACATCCTCTGAATTCAATGCCTTGGGTTAATTTTCTTTTTTTTTTTTTTAATAACTAGGGCCTATAAATTTACTTTGTAGTTAACTGTATTGAGTGTTATTTTATAATCTGTCTACAATTATCCTTCCACTTTTATTACCCAGAATGTCCACTTTTCCTTCTTAAAGTAGTCCCACTTTCCTTTGTCTGATCCATTTAGATTTTGTATTCATCACCACAGTAATGGGAGCTGCAGCCCTGGTAATAGATGAGATCACTTAGCATTAGTACAGATGGAGAAGGCTGGGGAGAGCAAACCAATACTTTAGAACCAGGCAATAGAGGAGACTTCAAAGAAAGAGATTTTAAAAGCATTACAGTTAAAAGAAAAAAAAAGTAAGGAAAAATATATACAGTGTTATCCAGGAAGCCAAGAGAGAGAAGACATTTCATGTGGGAAGTAAGGATGGGGTGCATACAGGGAACACAGTTCATGTCAAACAATAACTTAAAGAGATCTTACAATATGAAGATAATTAATAATGAATCAAATACAGTTGAAAATGACAGTTTTCAAAGGATTGAAACATGAATGGTAAATAAGTTTCACCATGTTTACAGGTCAATGAAAAAGTTATAATGCAATACACAGAAGGGAACAGGATCAAAGGAAGTTGTTTTCTGACCTGAGATTATTTTAGAATGTTTATAGAAGTAGCTAGCAGAGAGGAAGAGATAGAAGATATTAAAAAGAAGATAAGGCAGGCAAACTTGCTAAAAGTGGCAAGAGAGAATGGGATATGGAATCTGATAACAATTTAAGTAAAAGTGAATCTTAGTAGAGGAGACTCTATTTTTTCCTGATGATTTTTAAAATTATTTTTAAAAATTATTTACTTTTCCTAAATAACTTTTCAAAGTTATGTAACAATTGTTTTCCTTCCACTCATTGACTACTTTTATATTTGAATTCTGGTCTACCTAATCTGTATCTTACCATTCTAGTGTATCTTAATGTTTACTCTTATCCATCAATAAAAACCTTAGAAGAGCCTACTTTAAATGGAAATATTTAGGTTTTACAAAAGTACTCTGCTGATTGTTATTTTTATCTTGTTCTCTTCACGTTCCTAGGTAAAAAAATAAGAAAAAATGTCCCCAAGTGATACTGCACTTTAAAAAGCACAATTACATTAGAAGAAATGTTTTCCCTGTGGAAATAAAACACACCATAACAGAGGTTTGATGTAGGGAAGGACATACTTTGAAAAATTCATTTCTCAGTTAAAGTATCTGCTCAAGCTTTGAAAGGGGAATTGCTAAATCTATCTTAAATTAAATAATACCCTACTGACAAACACCAAGAGGGTAATGTTCATTTCAACTGGAGTTTACTTGATACCTGACAAAATGATTGGATCTAAGACAATTATTAAAATCATAGGCTACTAAATTATACAGTGAAGAGCGTATAGGTCTTGGTCTTTTAACACAAGGAAAGGGAACCTCAGTCAATTTGCCAATCACTTCCTTAGATGGAGCCTCTGATTTTGGATAAAATGTTACAAGTAATGTAAGTATTGCAAGTTAAGCAGCAGCTCTGTTTACAGAAATGTATTTGAGCAACTAAAACATAATGTAATTTAAATGTGATATCTGATGTGACAAAGTGAGAGAGTGGCATGGACATATATACACTACCAAACGTAAAATAGATAGCTAGTGGGAAGCAGCCGCATAGCACAGGGAGATCAGCTTGGTGCTTTGTGTCCACCTAGAGGGGTGGGATAGGGAGGGTGGGAGGGAGACGCAAGAGGGAGGGGATATGGGGATATATGTATATGTATAGCTGATTCACTTTGTAATAAAGCAGAAACTAGACGCCATTGTAAAGCAATTATACTCCAATAAAGATGTTTAAAAAAATGTGATATCTTATGGAAGCAGTTACGCAGAGTACCGTCACAAGCATCTGTCTCTGTAATCTCACTCCAGAATAATTCCAGGTCAGCGTCTGTGGGACGCACCATGATGAGTTAAATGATAAGAACCCACACAGCCTAGAGCAGGGAGTCTGTAGTGCTTCTTCCCCACTTGGAACAAATGAGCCCTCCCAGTATCAATCCTCAATGGGGGTGAATATAGATTGGTTTTCTCCTTAAACCTAATGCTTGTGAGCCACCCCACCAGAGCTCCTAGCTCTTCCTCTGGAAGTGGGCCCTGTGGGACACCCATTGACCATTTCCAGTGCGATCTCACAGCCTTGCTTTACAACTCCAGTAGATTAGGAAAGACAAGCCAATCTTACTTAGAAAGTTCAGAATAATGCTGGCAGTTGATGAAAACCCCTGCCTTTCAATGTGTAAGCAACCTATTCTAAATAATTCTGGAACAATTTGGCTTATAGATAAAGTCGTGCAAGCAGCTGAAGATAGGCAGAGGTTTGTAGCCAGAATAGGATGCAATAGTATTAAAAGGAAGGATTAATGTCAGTAGCTGGGGTCTTAACCATTTCTTAAATGCATGTATATGAAACCCAGGATTGAAATGGGAAATATGTGTTTTTAACAAGTCAATTTCTTAATAATCAGGAGAAAGTCTGGATTGTAAAACTAAATAAAATTTCAAGTAATGTTTAAATATTTTACTCTTTGCCAGTTTCTGCCACCTATGATTTCAAGACTTCAACTAAATCAAAACCTCCTCTTTCAGAAAGTAATGGTTTTAGATTTTAGATTAGTACAGATTATGTAGTCCCCATAAACACTATCTTGTAAATATGCCATAATAAATTAAACAAATTTATTATTAATTAGTCTATGGTAAAAGATCTTATTAAAACTCCTTATTATATTTATTGCAAGGATGTTGTAAGAACCCAAGAAAGAAATGTCTCCTGAATCTCACTTTCAAGAGAAACTGGCCTCCTCCTGAACAAGTAATTTGGTTTTGTTTGTTTGTTTGTTTTTGGTTTTTTAAATAAATTTATTTATTTAATTTATCATTTTATTTTTGGCTGCGTTGGGTCTCCATTGTTGCATGCTGGCTTTCTCTCTAGTTGCAGCAAGCAGGGGCTACTTCTCCTTGTGGTGCAAGGGCTTCTCATGTGGTGGCTTCTCTTGCTGTGGAGCATGGGCTCTAGATGCACCGGCTTCAGTAGTTGTGGCCCGTGGGCTCAGTAGTTGTGGCCCACGGGCTCTAGAGTGCAAGTTCTGTAGTTTTGGCACACGGGCTTAGTTGTTCCACGGCATGTGGGATCTTCTCAGGCCAGGGCTTGAACCCATGTCCCCTGCATTGGCAGGCAGATTCTTAACCACTGCACCACCAGGGAAGCCCCTGAACAAGTAATTTGATTTTTTACATATGCTTGTATTTTCTAGGAGTCCTGTAACTTACTTTATTCTCTGCTTTGACTGTTTAGAAACTCAGAAGAAATATGCAGTCCATCTATAGGAGAATAGAGAATAAGATGGAATTTTTGTACTAACCCTACCCTGGGCTTTATCTTAGTTATTCTTCCATGTCAAACTCTTCATCAACTTACTTTTTGAAAATTTATATCTGTGTGGTCTTATGGATAATTATTTTATACTTTGGGCTATAATCCAATGCTACTTTGTGTATTTCGGTGCTCAAATTTTTTTTAGTTTTAGCCATCGAGAGCTATTTCAGTTGGTTCTTTTGTCCAATGGACATACCCCTATTATTAGTTTTTTATTGTTATTTTTAAACACTTCCTTACTTTCTGGCACTAGTAGATTCTCTAGGATCATCTTGAGTGTTTCCTCTCTATTCCTAGAATCAACCATTTCTCCAAGCAGCCCTGGATACGTTTATTGGAGAATGGTGTTAGAAACCAAGATCTGAGCTCTAAGTGTGCCATTGTTTCTAGTTCCTCTTACCTGACAGAACAAGGAAATATATGCATGTACACTAACACGTCTGTGAACACATAGCTATAAATATTTCTACATGTAACCATATAAATCACTTTCTAAGTGTTTAACACATTATACCTTTAATCCTTACAGCAGCTCCGTGGTATAAGTTCCATGTGTGTCCCTATTTTATAGATGAGGAAACAGATGTAGAAGCCATAGGAACTCACCGTAGGCTACACAACTTATGAAAGCAAAGATGTAGTTGTTTTTGTCCCATGCTTGTATAAATTAAAAACCAAGTTATAAAGTAAACAATGTGACAGTTTCATGAAAAAGTAAACATAAGTTTACCATACAACCCAGTAATTCCACTTTTAAGATCTTACCCAAGGAAAATGAAATTATTTGTTTACACAAATACCTGCATGTGAATGTTTATAGAAGAATTATTCATAATAGGCAAAATATAGAAATAACTCAAGTGTTCATGAGTGAAACAAAATATGATTTATCCATACAATGAAATACTATTGAGGAAAGAAAAAAAAAGGAATGAAACACTGATACTTGATACGACTGATACTTACTATGACAGGGATAAACCTCAAAAATATTATGTAAAGTGAAAGAGGCCAAAACAAAAGATTACGTTAGGTGTAATTCTATATATGTGAAATGTCTAAAAAAGGCAAATCTAAGAAGACAGAGAGTTGATTAGTATTTGCATGAAGCTAGAAGTGAAAATGGGAGTAAAATCTAAATGTACACAAGAATCTTATTTGGGTGATGGAAATGATCTAAAACTGGATTTCAGTTTTGGTTGTATAGCTCTACATTTAAAAAACTCACTGACTTGTGTGTTTTAGATGGAGGAATTTTATAACATGCAAGTTATACCTCAAAAAAGATGTTTTTAAAAGTTATGGACAGAAGTGATAGTTGCACAACATTTGAATGTACGGAATACCACTGATTTGCATACTTTATGTTATGGGAAATTCACCTTCAAAACTTAAATAACTAAAAAGTTTGAACACTGTCAGAATGTGTTTTTTTGGTACTTATTTTAAGTTTTTTAATCATGTTCTTATTCACGTCTTTACTTTAAAATACACAATTCATATTTATTATATAAAAAGCAAGAAAGAAAAAAGAAAAAAACCTAATTGCCCATTATCCTACTGCGTAGTAATAATTTCATTTAATTTGTGCACATATATCCTTCCAGTCTTTTTTTCTGTATATTTTTATCAAAAATGTAATCCTCCCACATATACATAGTCCTATAATATGTTTTGTGGCTTAACAATATACATAAATGTTATATTATGCGAAGATGTCATGGTTTTGAAATTTGAAAACCAAATACACACCTCATTTAAAGGTTAAATCCACTCTGTGGGAGACACGATGGCCAATCCACCAAATACAACCTGAATCACCACTCTCTGTATGCCATGTGCTATGGACGGAATTATGTGCCCCCAAAATTCATACACTGAAACCTGATCCCCAATGTGACTGTATTTGAAGATAAAACCCACAAGGAGATACTTAAGGTTAAATAAGATCATAAGGGTGGACCCTGACCCAATATGATTAGTATCCTTATAAGAAGAGACAACAGAGCACTCTCTCCTTCTCCCTCTCTCTCTCTCTCCTTCTCTCTCTGTCTCTCTCCCTCTCTCTCTCTCTCTTATTCCACCATGTGAGGACATGGCCAGAAAGTGGCCATTTGCAAGCCAGGAAGAGAGACTTCACCAGAAACCAGACTGGCTAGCATCTTGATGGGTATCTCAACCTCCAGAACTGTGAGAAAATAAATTTCTGTTGTGTAAGACACCCAGTCTGTGATATATTGTTATGTCAGTGCAAGCTGACAAATATACCATGTTTTCCAGTCAATCCTAGCTCCTGGACTAATCAAGAAACTATGAAACAGGCTTTCTTGAGTGTGAACTATTATGTTTCAGGCACTGTACTAGGTATTTTAATATTATTATTTTTTATTTTGGTTGTGCTGGGTCTTAGTTGCAACAGGCAGCCGCCTTAGTTGTGGCATGTGAACTCTTAGTTGTGGCACGCATATGAGATCTAGTTCCCCAACCAGGAATCCCTGCACTGGAAGGCAGACTCTCAACCACTGTGCTACCAGGGAAGTCCCCTGTACTAGGTACTTTAAACGTGTTACTTCATTTTATTCTTAGAACCCCTTGAAGTCATTTTATAAATAAGGAAACCAGGATTCAGAAAAGAAAACTAACTTAGTCAAAGTCACACAGCTACTGAATGCCAAAGTTTGAACTTGAACCTAGGCATGTTGGAATGCACAGGCTATGTACATGCCCTGACAATTCACTGTATGCTGTCTCCCCATAGGACAGGAGACTGCTGAAGCTAAGAGACTGAGCTAGGAATTAATAGTGCAGGATTTATTTCCAACATAAAATTTTACATATATTATACTTTTATTGATCACCCACTATGCACTAACTACCATTTACAGAAGGCCATAAATGCCAGGCTATAGAGTTTTTCTTTTGTCCTGTAGTTCAAAGGTCAGCTAACTTTTTTCTTTAATTCTGTAAAGGGCAAGACAGTAGAAATTTTAGGTTTCGTGAGGGATACCGTCTCTGTGGCAACCGCTCAACTCAGCTACTATAACGCAAAAGCAGCCATAGGCAATAAGAAAATAAATAAACATGTCTGTGTTCTAATACATTTCATTTATAAAAACAGATAGTAGGTTGAATTTGGTCATCACACCATAGTTTATCAACCCTGATATAGCCAATAATAAATGATTGAAGGTGTTTGAGAGGGATTTTATCAAAGATGTGTTTTTTGAAGATACATTTAGTAGTAATGTACACGATGATTTAGGGGAGGGAGAAAATAGAAGCAGAGAAAGCTTGAGAAGACTAAGACTTAACAGACTTGGTATAAGGCATGAAGAGAAAGAAGCAACATTCATCAAGTATGAGTCAGTCAGGTTTTTAGAACATATGATCCCCTTTAGAACTCAAACCGAGAATTTTCCCTTTGACAACTCACAAGAATAGATTATATGCCAGTTTAAGTCAATAATTAATTTTTTTGGCAAAACCCAGAAATCCAATTTCCAAGGAGTCTGAAGATATTCAAAAGCAAATACCTCTGTCTCTCTCTTTCTCTTTGTGTGTGTGTGTATGTGTCTTATAGCCCAAGGAACCACAGGAACCGAGGAACCCCACGAACCAAGGAACCCCAGAATATCCATCAAATGTCTTTATTTGTAATCACATTATTTAGTAAATCAACCAAAGAGTCAGGATGTGACAATAAGGATGATGCTGAGGAGTTCATGCCACATAAATTGCCAAACTCTAACACAAAGCTGGGTTGATATATTAGAATAAAACAATTCATTTACACAATCTTCGTTGGAAAGAGATAGGAACTGGGCCACTTGTCCCTTTATTTCTCTCCATAAAACCCTCTTTTATAAAAATGTTGCTGTGGCTGGACTTCCCTCGTGGTGCAGTGGTTAAGAATCCGCCTGCCAATGCAGGGGACATGGGTTCAAGCACTGGTTTAGGAAGATCCCACATGCCATAAAGCAACTAAGCCCATGTACCACAATTACTGAGTTTGCAGTCTAGAGCCCATGAGCCACAACTACTGAGCCTGCATGCTGCAACTACTGAAGCCCACGTGCCTAGAGCCCATGATCCCCAACAAGAGAAGACACCACAGTGAGAAGCCCGCACACCACAACGAAGAGTAGCCACCGCTCGCCGCAACTAGAGAAAGGCTGCTCACAGCAACGAAGACCCAAAGCAGCCATTAATTAATTAATTAATTAATTAATTAAAAATGTTGGCATGGCAATTTCCTTGTGAGGCAATGAGAGGGTAGAATTGACTACACCGTTTAGTAGATGAAAAGGAGAAGACCCAAGGGGACTTTAATTTACATGGTCAAGACCACCCAATTAAACATTGCTTTATATGGGAAAAATGCAAAACACTATGAGCTTCTATCTTTTTGATCTCAAAGCCACAAACTAGAAAGTGTACAATCCAGTTAATGAGCCAGTTTTTGTCTCTGTGATGACAAAACATTGGTTTGACTCACATTACTTAAATTAACCAGCTGTTTAGGTAATGTGGTACAGAACAACAGGCATTCCAAACCATCCATTACTTCTTCCAGTTAAACTGTATTGCCTTATAACTGTTAGCAAAAGAGCATTCACTCATTTATTCATTCATTGTTTACTGGTTAAACATTTAGTGAGCCCCAGCTGTTTCTCAGGTCAGGATACTGTGCCTAATAATAAAGGAAATACAGAAATGAGGGAGACTCAACCTCTGCCTGTGAAGAGCTTCCAATCTCAGAATGGACATAAGACAACAAAACATGTATTGATAAATAAATGACAGAATGTGGTGTGTCCTATGTTGATAAAACTTCAGGTGCTTACAACCCACAGGGCTTCTCTCTTTGAGGAAACAGCACTTGATACAACTGTGATATATCGGATTCAGGTCTGAGCGCTGCTAATAGCTTTTGGCATTTGCTTAGTCACAACTTTTCTGGGCCTTAATATCCCCATCTATGAAATGATTGGCAGTATTAAGTGTTTGTTAATGCTTTTTTCTACCAGTACTATCCTAAGTTTCAATATTTTAAGTTGGGAAAAGACATGAATCAGAGTACTTTTCAAAGGATAAAGGAAACTTTGATGAAAAAGGTAGAAATACGGATGTTCTCAAAGACACAAGAATGGATCTTAATTGATGCAGCTGAGTTAGGCATACTCTGTTAGCAAAAGGAATAGCATAAACCAGCTACATATGTAAGAAAACATAATGATAACAATACCTACATTTGTGGGGTAAATATCTGCAAACAGAATCTGCTCAGAAAACTGGAAGGAGGCATGAGGCTGAAAGCAGATAGAAATATCAATGATTAGCATTTGGTGGGCAAAAAAAATTCTTTGGGTCACCCCCTTTTCTGCATAGACAGCTGCATGGGGAGAGGGAAAGTATGGATGTGGGAAAGGCTATCCAGTGTGGGAAGTGACATCCTGGAAGGTCAGTCCTGAGTACTGAGAAGCTGCAATAGTGCCAAAGCCAGAACAAAACATCCTTGCTCCCATGGCACAGGGCTACTAGGAAAAGGCAAAGGGAATTCTCAGGATTCAGTCTCCAGGCTGGATATGTTATGTGCAGCTCGGACCAACTTATGGAAATCTCTAGGTCAACCAAGTGAGTGAAAATTATAAGGGTGACAGGAATCTGTAAGTTTAATTCATGGCAATATCAAGATAGAGGAAAAAGATCTTCAACATTTGTGTTGGAGTTGTTAAGTTTTTTCCCCCCCAGCCACACCGTGTTGCTTGAGGGATCTTAGTTCCCCAACCAGTGATTGAACCCAGGCCCTCAGCAGTGAAAACGCAGAGTCCTAACCACTCTTCTGAGTTAAAATTAGCAAACCATGCTCATTTAGAGCAGCAAAAGCAGGAGCTTTCTAACTAATATGAGGTGTGGAAGTTTTGAAAATTTAATAGTATGTGAGACACTTGAACAGTAGTTCATCGACCCCTTTCATTGATTTCTCACTAATACTGAATTTTATCCCAGAGGAGAAGGAAAAAGCAACAATTTAGGAGCTTCTGGGACCAAGTGTAACGCTAGTAGCTGTGGCCTAACCTAGGCCTTGGCCGTGGACGTTGTTGCAGATATAGATCTATGTCTCGGGATCAAGTCTGTGGCATGGAGGCTTCTGTAAACATGAGAGGCCAGATATTCTTCAAAAAAAAAAAAAAACCCACAACCCCTTAGTCCCTCCTCCTTGGTCTTGTCTTAGAAATACCCATGGCCTGATCCCCAACATCTGAGCAGAAGGAGAGTTTGAGGTGAAAACTGAAGTCAGTCCCTACAGGCCTGGCTCGTGGGATGTGCCCAAGGGGAGCAGCCCAGCATCATGTTAGATGATTCAAGGGCATTTCGGGAACAATCTAGGAGGATTGCTTTGTAGGAGATTAATGACCTGAGGGATCATTTTAAAGAACTGTTGGTTAATAGGATCATTACTGCATCATAGCCCATATGCCTCTCCAATTATGATAGTGAGAAAGGAGTCTGGAAAGAAATGGAGAGAGTGTGAATTACTATACAGTTCATTGCTGAACCAAGAGTCATGAATAGACTGCTTGTAAAGAACGTGGAGAGTTCACCTGGTTAGATTTGCAGAATGGGTATTACTAGATAGATAGGTGGCTGAGGATAAAGAGAAGAGAGCTTTTATCTGAAGAGCAAGGTCTCAGCCATTTGAAATGATGCCTCAGGGCCTCTCAGGAGGCCCTACTGTCAACTCTCAATGGTTGTTGGTGACAGGAGCTAGCTTCAGGCAGTTTCTTCCCTTGATCAGAAACATCTGTTTCATGATGGTAATAGATGAAATACCTCTCACCTGTGTACTAGTGAAGAGCCCCTGCTGCTCAGGAAGCAGTGCTGTCCAGTCCCACCCACAACTTCTCAGTGCTCACCTCTAAGCTGAAGCCTGCTTATTGTGAATAAGTGTCACTCCTTAATGGAGGTCTGCCACCCCACCCCAGCCTGGTAGCCCAATAGACTTGCCATCAACGCTAGGCAAAAGTGATAGGAGTTAATGGCCCTAGAAGCAAGCCTCAACCAATGAAGAATACTCACCCCTCTCTTGAGGTAATTCTAAGGTATGGTCAGCACAGACCTCCAGAGTTCTTTAATGGGATTACCTTCCTGTTGCCCACAGTGGTAAATTGCTTGATAATTTATTCTCTATTGCCTTCCTTCTTTTTCTTGCCTACTTCCCTATTTCCCTACTGGTGTTTCCTGGAATCACCTCCCCACTGACTCTCAATCTTTGTCTCAGCGTTTGTTTCTGAGGGAATCCAAACAAAAACACTCAGGTAACACACCTTGTTACAAGTCAATCTCAAATATTTTTTTGCTTTTGGTTGTGCCTAAAGCATAGGAACACAAGCATATATACACTTCTAATTTAAATACAAAGGCTTCCACCTTTTTCTACCCTTTGGCCCAAAATAGGAAGAAAGGGCAGAAGAAGTGTATCATTCCAGGACATAACTTACATCTTACCTATCTGGTGGTCATCTGAGCATCCTCATTAAGAGAAAAGAGGGAGTAGGGGTCTCTAGGTCCTTTAAAAACTTACCACTCAAAGTTTAGTATCACTCTGGAACTTGTTAAAAATGTAAAATGTCAGATCCCATCCAAACCTACAGAAAGGACCTGTATATTTTTTAAACAAGATCTCCAGGTGATTCATATGCACATTATATTTTCAGTGTCACTGCCCTCAGATACCGGGCTGTGGTCTTTTGGAGGAAGAAGACACAATATTTCTAACAGCAGATCTTAGCAGCTGCAGCTCTCTGCTTAGGTGTATAGTGTATCACTGCTATGTCAAGTAACCCAAGAGGAGCCCTTGAATTTCACTTATATGGGGTTACCTGGGTATAGATGAGATTTTACCACTTGCAACCAGGTGTAACAAGCTGTCAGGGGCAACAGTGTCCTCCAGCCAAAGACCCAAGAACACAGGTAATTGAACAAGTTGTGTTTATTACCAGTTGCCTGAAGAGAGAACACACATCATGGGGAATCCTGGGGTGTCTCAGTAAGAGAGTATCAGAAAGAACTTATTAAAGGATTTGGATTTTGGTTGAGTGATTTTGGAGAGGGTCCAAGGAAGTAGGGTTTTGCTCTGAATTGGGTGCTGTCAGAAAACAAGGATAATTCTGTAATTGGGTATCTTAATAAATCTTATCTATGGGGAGGACAAGCTAAAATGAGGCTAAAGTTATAATTGGAAAAAACCACAGAGTGAGAGTGAAACAGAAGATATGAATCTGGTTTCTCGTTTGTAGGTTTCAAATCCGTTATGCCACAATATACCACTCTTAATTTGAATCTAGGGATTAAAGATGCATACTATTTGTACAACATGGTCTTTAAACAAACCAACTACTTTCTTTAATGCTCAACACAAGAAATGGTGATATGTTCTACAGTTTTAAAACACTGGTTGTGTTGAACTCATTGAAAAATAATATCATTCAATAATTTATTGAAAACAAAGTTGATACTCTGCAGTTACTGTGTACCACACAGTAATTTCTTGTTGCCTAAAGATACATGATAAAGAAAACAGATAATGTCCTTACTCTAATAGAGTATGTGAATAGTGGAGAGGGACAGACAATAACAAATAAATAAGATAAAAATTCCTATAGTGAAAGTGTTATAAATAAAATGAAACATAGTGGGATATTAAAACATGGAGAAGGGGACTGCTTGAGTTACTTTAGTCAGGGAAGGGTCCACTGAGGACATGACATTAGAACTGAGACCTGAATGCGGTGAAGAAGTTAGCCATGTATAAACTGGAGGGAAGAGTTTCTGGGACAGAGAGAACAGACAGTGGAAAGCCCCTGGGTTTGGTACAAGATTGGTGTTTTCACGTAAATAGAAGGCCAGTGTGGCAAAGTGCAATAAATCAGGAAGAGAATGATACAAAAAGAGCTAGAGGTAGAGAGGTGATGCTTACAATTTTGTCTGCAATTTCCGAACCTGTGAAGTTTAAGAGGCTTAATAAACAGTTGGTAGTTGGATATTTGAGCTTGGGATTTGAGGTAAGAGTTCAGAACTGGAGATATAAATTTGTGAACCATCAGGTATGCTGTATGCTCTGTTGTTCAACCTTGAGTTCTGCTTAGGATAGGTCTTCAGTATATAAGTTCTAGAAACCAGGTATAGTAACCGTTAGGTAAAGAAAGATAAAATAATGGGAAACTATGGCTATTGGTGTAAGCCAATATCCTTGGAATGGGGTGAAAAATTACAAGGTCTTTGAAAAGTTTTGGGTTTTTTTCTAGGTAGTATTGGAAGAAGATGCCTTCCAATTGACAAAATCCTGAAGAACAACACCCTTGAGTTGAATCTGCTTATTGATATAGAGTGATTAGAACAGAACATTACTCAAAGTAAGCTCCATAAAAACATTAGCTATTATTATTTGTAATAGTTGAAAAATACTATTTCATGGTATACATGTACCAAAATGTATTAAACCAGAAAACCTGATGAAATAATGGATCTAGGAAATAATGATCAATGGATGCTAAACCCTTTAGGTGAAGACTAGGTTGGTGATCATACCAATAACATGTGAACCCACTAATCAACGTTAACACTGAAAAGTGGGAAAATTAGACATTATATGCCTACAAATGTGTTGTAACAGGAAGTATTTAGCATCACCTATAAAATATTTCTATCTAAATAATTTAACTAAAATCTAGTAGACCCTTGGTATCTAATGGCTGACTAGTTTACAAGAAAAAAAACAATGAGGAATCAAGTAGTATGTTAAAGAAGACCACAAGGAAGCAAACAGCTAAATCTAGAATGTAGAAAATGCTACAAAACAAATAACCAAGTTTTCTCAACAAATAAATTGCATAAAACAGGAGGCAGGGAACTCTTACAGATGAAAAGAGACTTGAGAAATATACCAACAAGATGAAACGTCTTGTGTGGATTCTGATTCAAACAAATCAACTGTAAAAAGCATTTTTAAATCGAAGAGGAAATTTGAACAAGTGATGTTAGATATTAATGAATTACTATTAATTTTCCTAGGTATAGTGATATTGTGGTTTTATTAAGAATTCTTATTTGAAGTATTTATGGGTGAAATTATATCTTTTGATATTCCAGGAAGAAAAAAATTGGAGGGTAGACACATAAGATAAAATCAGAAAAAATGGTCATAATTTTCCATGTGATTTGATGAATTTATAGGGATTCATTGTGTTATGTCGTTCACTTTTATGTATGTTTAAATTTTCCATAATAGAAAGTTTTCTCTTTAAAAATGTATTCAAACATACCCATATCAAGAGGCATTTACTTGCATCTGGTTTTTTTAACATTAAGAAAGTTGCTGTAATAATACATATTAATGTTTCCCTTTAGTTCTACAGAATAGATTCCCAAGAGTAAAATTGCTAGACCGAAGGGGTGTGTGTGTGTGTATATATATATATATATATATATATATATATATATATATATATATATATATAAATTTAAAATCTATCATCACATTGCTTTCCAAAAAGATTGTAAGCTTTTACATTTCCATCAGCTGTATATAGCTTTACCCTCTCATGCTTACTAACATTTGGGGTTACTACTTTTAAAGTTTACCAATCTGATGAATGTAAAATGTATGTAGCTCATTTTTTTTAATTTGCATTTTCCTTACTACTAGGGAAGTTTAGCACACTTTTAGTGTTTAACAGTTATTTAGATGGGCTCCTTCATGAACTGCATTTTAATATTCTGATATTTTTTCTATTGGAATATTTGTTTTCTTGTTATCAATTTATATGAGTTCTTTGTGTAATAGACATTAAATTTTTATCTATCATATGCTTATTTGAAATATGTTTTATTATCTATAATTAGACTGTCAACTTTTTTTATGGTATGTTTTTCCAGGCAATATGTCTTATTTCCCTTAATATGTTTATATAGCTAAATATGTCTATCTTGTACCTTTGCTTGTTTTCAGGTTTTATTTACCTGGTATCTCTTCAACAATCTCTTTCTTTATCACCTTACACCTTCTTTATTACATTGTTTCTTTTTTTAATAAATTTATTTATTTTATTTATTTATTTTATTTTTGGCTGCATTTGATCTTTGTTGCTGTGCACGGGCTTTCTCTATTTGCAGCAAGCTGGGGGCTACTCTTCATTGTGGTGCACGGGTTTCTCATTGTGTTGGCTTCTCTTGTTGTGGAGCACAGACTCTAGGAATGCGGGCTTCAGTAGTTGTGGCTCGTGGGCTCTACAGTGCAGGCTCAGTAGTTGTGCCGCATGGGCTTAGTTGCTCCGCAGCATGTGAGATGTTCCTGGAGTAGGGGTCGAACCTGTGTCCCCTGTGTTAACAGGCAGATTCTTAACCACTGTGCCACCAGGGAAGCCCCTACATTGTTTCTTATAAACAACGTATACCTAGTATTTTTTAAACTGTAATTTCTGTTTTTTAGTGTCATTTCTGTTTTTAAATGAGAAAATTACTTTCATTCATATTTAGGTAACTGATATAATTGCTTTTATTCCTTTCATCTTACTTTGTTTCCTACTTACTTTAATATTTTCTCCCTTTCCCTGTCCTTCAACTTATTTTTTTCTGATTTTTAAGTTACTGCTCTTTCTTTACTTGTTCCCTCCTAATTTAGAGTTTTATTTCATTTTCTATATTTCTTTACCAACCATTGCCATATTTTTAAAGACACTCATAATAAAACATATATCACTTCCAAAATATAAAAACAAGAGAGGAGGAGCTTCAAGATGGCGGAAGAGTAAGACGCGGATATCACCTTCCTCCCCACAGGTACATCAAAAATACATCTACATGTGGAACAGCTCCTACAGAACACCTACTGAACGCTGACAGAAGACCTCAGACCTCCCATGTACCTGGGTAGGGCAAAAGAAAAGACAGAGACACAGAATAGGGACGGGACCTGCACCAGTGGGAGGGAGCTGTGAAGGAGGAAAGGTTTGCACACACTACAAAGCCCCTTTGAGGGCGGAGAATGTGGGTGGCAGAGGGGAGCAGCTTCGGAGCCATGGAGGAGAGCACAAAAACAGGGGTGTAGAGGGCAGAGCAGAGAGATTCCCACACAGAGGATCAGCGCCAACCAGCACTCACCAGCCCAAGAGGCTTGTCTGCTCACCCGCCGGGGCAGGAGGGGCTGCAAGCTGAGGCTCCGGCTTCGGAGGTCGGATCCCAGGAAGAGGACTGGGGTTGGCCGCGTGAACACAGCCTGAAGGGACTAGTGTGCCATGGCTAGCCGGGAGGGAGTCCGGGAAAAGATCTGGACCTGCGGAAGAGGTAAGAGACTTTTTCTTGCCTCTTTGTTTCCTGGTACACAAAGAGAGGGGATTAAGAGTTCCTCTTAAAGGAGCTCCAGAGACGGGCGCGAGCCGTGACTATCAGCACGGACCCCAGAGATGGGCATGAGACTCTAAGGCTGCTGCTGCCGCCACCAAGAAGCCTGTAAGCAAACACAGGTCACTATCCACACCTCCCCTCCTGGGAGCCTGTGCAGCCCGCCACTGTCAGGGTCACGTGATCCAGAGAAAACTTCCCCGGGAGAATGCACGGTGAGCCACAGGCTGTTGGAACATCACGCCAGCCTCTGTCATCACAGGCTCGCCCCGCATCTGTACCCCTCCCTGCCCCCGGCCTGAGTGAGCCACAGCCCCCGAATCAGCGGCTCCTTTAACCCTGTCCTGCCTGAGTGAAGAACAGATGCCCTCAGGCGGCCTACACACAGAGGCAGGGCCAAATCCAAAGCTGAACGCTGGGAGCTGTGCGAACAAAGAGGAGAAAGGGAAATCTCTCCCAGCAGCCTCAGGAGCAGTGGATTAAATCTCCACAATCAACCTGATGTACCTTGCACCTGTGGAATATCTGAATAGACACTGAATCACCCCAAATTGAGGAGGTGGATTTTGGGAGCAAAGATATATATATCTTTTTCCCTTTTTCTTTTTGTGAGTGTGTATGTGTAAGCTTCTGTGTGTGATTTTGTCTGTATAGCTTGGCCTTTACCATTTGTCCTAGGGTTCTGTCTGTCCTTTTTTTTTTTTTTTTTTTACTTAAAAATATTTTTCTTCTTCATAATTAATTTTTAATTTTAATAACTAGTTTATTTTACTTTATTTTATTTTATCTTCTACTTTCTTTCTTTTTTTTCCCCCTTTTATTCTGAGCCACATGAATGACAGGTTTTTGGTGCTCCAGCCGGGCATCAGGGCTGTGCCTCTGACGTGGGAGAGCCAAGTTCAGGACATTGGTCCACAAGAGACCTCCCAGCTCCACGTAATATCAAGCAGTGAAAATCTCCCACAGATCTCCATCTCAACACCAAAACGCAGGTCCACTCAATGGCCAGCAAGCTACAGTGCAGGACAGCCTATGCCAAACAACTAGCAAGAAATGAACACAACCCCACCCATTAACACAGAGGATGCCACAAATTATAATAAGGCCACAGACACCCCAAAATACACCACCAGACATGGATCTGCCCACCAGAAAGACAAGAAACAGCCTCATCCACCAAAACACAGGCACTAGTCCCTTCCACCAGGAAGTCTAGACTACCTACTGAACCAACATTAGCCACTAGGGACAGATACCAAAAGCAACAGAAACTACGAACCTGCAGCCTGCAAAAAGGAGATCCCAAAAACAGTAAGCTAAGCAAAATGAGAAGACAGAGAAATACACAGCAGATGAAGGAGCAAGGCAAAAACCCATCAGACCTAACAAATGAAGAAGAAATAGGCAGTCTACCTGAAAAAGAATTCAGAAAAATGATAGTAAAGATGCTCCAAAACCTTGGAAATAGAATGGCAAAAACACAAGAAACGTTTAACAAGGACCTAGAAGAACTAAAAAGCAAGCAAACAGAGATGAACAACACAATAAATGAAATTAAAAATTCGCTAGAAGGAATCAATAGCAGAATAACTGAGGAAGAAGAACGGATAAGTTACCTGGAAGATAAAATAGTGGAAATTACTACTGCAGAGCAGAATAAAGAAAAAAGAATGAAAACAATAGAGGACAGGATCAGAGACCTCTGGGACAACATTAAATGCACCAACATTCGAATTATAGTGGTGCCAGAAGAAGAAGATAAAAGAAAGGGACTCAGAAAATATTTGAAGACATTATAGTTGAAAACTTCCCTAATATGGGAAAGGAAAGAGTTAATCAAGTCCAGGAAGCACAGAGAGTCCCATACAGGATAAATCCAAGGAGAAACACGCCAAGACACATATTAATCAAACTATCAAAAATTAAATACAAAGAACAAATATTAAAAACAGCAAGGGGAAAACAACAAGTAACACATAAGGCAATCCCCATAAGGCCAACAGCTGATTTTTCAGCAGAAACTCTGCAAGCCAGAAGGGAGTGGCAGGACGTAATTAAAGTGATGAAAGAGAAAAACCTACAACCAACATTACTCCACCCAGCAAGGATATCATTCAGATTTGACGGAGAAATTAAAAGCTTTACAGACAAGCAAAAGCTAAGAGAATTCAGCACCACGAAACCAGGTTTACAACAAATGCTAAAGTAAATTCTCTAGGCAGGAAACACAAGGGAAGGAAAAGATCTACAATAATAAACCCCAAAAAATTAAGAAAATGGTAATAGGAACATACATATTGACAATTACCTTAAATGTAAATGGATTAAATGCTCCAACCAGAATACATAGACTGGCTGAATGGATACAAAAGCAAGACCCGTATATATGCAGTCTACAAGAGATCCTCTTCAGACCTAGCCACACATACACTCCAAAAGTGAAGGGATGGAAAAAAATATTCCATGCAAATGGAAATCAAAAGAATGCTGGAGTAGCAATTCTCATATGAGACAAAACAGACTTTAAAACAAAGACTATTACAAGAGACAAAGAAGGACACTACATAATGATCAAGGGATCAATCCAAGAAGAAGATATAACAATTGTAAATATTTATGCACCCAGCATAGGAGCACCTCAATACGTAAGACAAATGCTAACAGCCATAAAAAGGGAAATCTACAGTAACACGATCATAGTACGGGACTTAACACCCCACTTTCACCAATGGACAGATCATCCAACATGAAAATAAGTAAGGAAACAAAAGCTTTAAATGATACATTAAACAAGGTGGACTTAATTGATGTTTATAGGAAATTCCATCCAAAAACAACAGAATACACATTCTTCTCAAGTGCTCATGGAACATTCTCCAGGATAGATCATATCTTGGGTCACAAATCAAGCCTTGGTAAATTTAAGAAAACTGAAATCGTATCAAGTATCTTCTCCGACCACAGCGCTATGAGACTAGTATCAATTACAGGAAAACATCTGTAAAACATACAAACACATGGAGGCTAAACAATACACTACTTAATAACCAAGTGATCACTGAAGAAATAAAAGAGGAAATCAGAAAATACACAGAAACAAATGACAATGGAGACACGATGACCCAAAACCTATGGGATACAGCAAAAGCAGTTCTAAGAGGAAGTTTATAGCAATACAATCCTACCTTAAGAAACAAGAAACATCTCAAATAACCAACCTAATCTTTCACCTAAATCAATTAGAGAAAGAAGAACAAAAACCCCCAAAGTTTACAGAAGGAAAGAAATCATAAAGATCAGATCAGAAATAAATGAAAAAGAAATGAAGGAAATGATAACAAAGATCAATAAAACTAAAGGCTGGTTCTTTGAGAAGATAGACAAAATTGATAAACCATTAGCCAGCCTCATCAAGAAAAAAAGGGAGAAGACTCAAATCAATAGAATTAGAAATGAAAAAGGAGAAGTAACAACTGACACTGCAGAAATACAAAAGATCATGAGATTACTACAAGCAACTCTATGCCAAGAAAATGGACAACCTGGAAGAAATGGACAAATTCTTAGAAATGCACAACCTGCCAAGACTGAATCAGGAAGAAATAGAAAATAGGAACAGACCAATCACAAGCACTGAAATTGAAACTGTGATTAAAAATCTTCCAACAAACAAAAGCCCAGGACCAGATGGCTTCACAGGCGAATTCTATCAAACATTTAGAGAAGAGCTAACACCTATCCTTCTCAAACTCTTCCAAAATATAGCAGAGGGAGGAACACTCCCAAACTCATTCTACAAGGCCACCATCACCTTGATACCAAAACCAGGCAAGGATGTCACAAAGAAAGAAAACTAGAGGCCAATATCACTGATGAACATAGATGCAAAAATCCTCAACAAAATACTAGCAAACAGAATCCAACAGCACATTAAAAGGATCATACACCATGATCAAGTGAGGTTTATTCCAGGAATGCAAGGATTCTTCAATATATGCAAATCAATCAATGTGATACACCATATTATCAAATTGAAGGAGAAAAACCATATGATCCTCTCAATTGATGCAGAGAAAGTTTTGACAAAAGTCAACACCCATTTATGATTAAAAAAAAAACCCTGCAGATAGTAGGCATAGAGGGAACTTTCCTCAACATCATAGCCATATAATACAAACCCACAGCCAACATAATCATCAATGGTGAAAAACTGAAACCATTTCCACTAAGATCAAGAACAAGACAAGGTTGCCCATTCTCACCACTATTATTCAACATAGTTTTGGAAGTTTTAGCCACAGCAATCAGAGAAGAAAAAGAAATAAAAGGAATACAAATTGGAAAAGAAGAAGTAATGCTGTCACTGTTTGCAGATGACATGATACTATACATACAGAATACTAAAGATGCCACCAGAAAACTACTAGAGGTAATCAATGAATTTGGTAAAGTAGCAGGATACAAAATTAATGCACAGAAATCTCTCACATTCCTATACACTAATGATGAAAAATCTGAAAATGAAATCAAGAAAACACTCCCATTTACCATTGCAACAAAAAGAATAAAATATCTAGGAATAAACTTACCTAAGGAGACAAAAGACCTGTATGCAGAAAATGAAAAGACACTGATGAAAGAAATTAAAGATGATACAAATAGATGGAGAGGTATACCATGTTTCTGGATTGGAAGAATCAACATTGTGAAAATGACTCTACTACCCAAAGCAATCTACAGATTTAATGCAATCCCTATCAAACTACCACTGACATTTTTCACAGAACTAGAACAAGAAATTTCACAATTTGTATGGAAACACAAAAGACCCCAAAGAGCCAAAGCAATATTGAGAAAGAAAAATGGAGCTGGAGGAATCAGTCTCCGTGACTTCAGACTATACTACAAAGCTACATTAATCAAGACAGTATGGTACTGGCACAAAAACAGAAACTTAGCTCAATGGAACAAGATAGAAAGCCCAGAGATAAACTCACGCACATATGGTCACCTTATCTTTGATAAAGGAGGCAAGAGTATACAGTGGAGAAAAGATAGCCTTTTCAATAAGTGGTGCTGGGAAAACTGGACAGGTACATGTAAAAGTATGAAATTAGAACACTCCCTAACACCATACACAAAAATAAATCCATACTCAATTCCATACTCAAAATGGATTTAAAACCCTAAATGTAAGGGCAGACACTATCAAACTCTTAGAGGAAAACATAGGCAGAACACTCTATGACATAAATCACAGCAAGATCCTTTTGGACCCACCTCCTAGAGAAATGGAAATAAAAACAAAAATAAACAAATGGGACCTAATGAAACTTCAAAGCTTTTGCACAGCAAAGGAAACCATAAATAAGACCAAAAGACAACCCTCAGAATGGGAGAAAATATTTGCAAATGAAGCAACTGACAAAGCATTAATCTCCACAGTTTACAAGCAGCTCATGCAGCTCAAGATCAAAGAAAACAAACAACCCAATCCAAAAATGGGCAGAAGATCTAAATAGACATTTCTCCCAAGGAGATGTACAGATTACCAGCAAGCACATGAAAGAATGCTCAACGTCATTAATCATTAGAGAAATGCAAATCAAAACTACAATGAGATATCATCTCACACCAGTCAGAATGGCCATCATCAAAAAATCTAGAAACAATAAATGCTGGAGAGGGTGTGGAGAAAAGGGAACACTCTTGCACTGCTGGTGGGAATGTAAATTGATACAGCCACTGTGGAGAACAGTATGGAGGTTCCTTAAAAAACTAAAAATAGAACCACCATACGACCCAGCAATCCCACCAGTGGACATATACCCTGAGAAAACCATAATTCAAAAAGAGTCATGTACCAAAATGTTCATTGCAGCTCTATTTACAATAGCCAGGACATGGAAACAACCTAAGCGTCCATCAACAGATGAATGGATAAATTAGATGTGGCACATATATACAATGGAATATTTCTGAGCCATAAAAAGAAAAAAATTGAGTTATTTGTAGTGAGTTTGATGGACCTAGAGTCTGTCATACAGAGTGAAATAAGTCAGAAAGAGAAAAACAAATACTGTATGCTAACACGTATACATGGAATCTAAGGAAAAAAAAAAAAAGAAGGTCATGAAGAACCTGGCACAAGATGGGAATAAAGACACAGACCTACTAGAGAATGGACTTGAGGATATGGGGAAGGGGAAGGGGAAGCTGTGACAAAGTGAGAGAGTGGCATGGACATATATACACTACCAAAATTAAAATAGATAGCCAGTGGGAAGCAGCCGCATAGCACAGGGAGATCAGCTCTGTGCTTTGTGACCACCTAGAGGGGTGGGATATGGAGGGTGGGAGGGAGGGAGACGCAAGAGGGAAGAGATATGGGGATATATGTATATGTATAACTGATTCACTTTGTTATAAAACCGAAATTAGCACAGCATTGTAAAGCAATTATACTCCAATAAAGATGTTAAAAAAATATTGTTTAGCATAAATAAGGTCATACTACACATATTGTTCAGCTGCTTTTTTCTAATTTAATTTGGTTGTGGACAGGGAAAACGATTTCGAGACATTGAAATTTATTAATATTTGTTTTGTGGTTCAGCATATGATTTATCTTCGTGGATGTTCCATGCACTCTTGAAAGAAATATATATTCAGCAGTTGTTGGATATAGTGTTTTGTAAATTTCACTTGGATCGTGTTGAATTATAGTGTTGTTCAAATCTTATATGATGACCTGCGCTGATATTTTGTCTACTTATTCTACCAATTACTGAGAGAAGTATTAAAATCTTTAACTTTGGGGATTTATCTATTGCCCCCTTTAATTCTGGCCATTTTTGCTTTACGTATTTTGAAATATTATCATTATTTTTTAAATTAATTAATTAAATAATTTTTATTTTTGGCTGCTTTGGGTCTTCATTGTTGCACGTGGGCTTTCTCTAGTTGCGGCAGGCGGGGACTACTCTACTTTGTGTTGCGTGGCCTTCTCATTGTGGTAGTTTCTCTTGTTGTGGAGCATGGGCTCTAGGCATGCAGACTTCAGTAGTTGTGACCCACGGGCTCAGTAGTTGTGGCACACGGGCTTAGTTGCTCTGTGGCATGTGGTATCTTCCTGGACCAGGGCTCAAACCCATGTCCCCTGCAGTGACAGGCAGATTCTTAACCACCGTGCCACCAGGGGAGTCATTGTGTATTCACTTTAGGATTTTTATGTCTTCTTGATGAACTGATCTTTTCGTAATTATAAAATGACCCTCTTTAAGTCTGACGATGCTTCTTGTCTTGAAGTCAGTATTGTCTGACATTGCTATAGCATACCAGCTTTCATATGTTTACTGTTTGGTGTATTTCCATCTTTTTATGTTCACTCTGTCTTTATTATTATTCAGTGGATCTCTTGTAGGCAGCAAATAGTTAGGATTTGCTTTTTTTTTTTTTTTTTCTGGTACACGGGACTCTCACTGTTTTGGCCTCTCCCGTTGCTGAGCACAGGCTCCGGACATGCAGGCTCAGCAGCCATGGCTCACAGGCCTAGCCGCTCCGCGGCATGTGGGATCTTCCCGGACCAGGGCACGAGCCCGTGTCCCCTGCATCAGCAGGCGGACTCTCAACCGCTGCACCACCAGGGAAGCCCAGGATTTGCTTTTTTATGCATTTTATAAACTCTGAATTCACATTATTGATGTAATTGAGATGAAATCTACTATCATGCTATTTGCTTTCTATTTGTTATTTGTTTATTTGTTCTTCCCTATATGTCTTTTTTTCAGTTAATAAAATTTTTAGTATCTCGTACTGTCTGTTCTATGGGCTGTTTAGCTAATACAGCTTTGTGGAATTTTGCTTTGCTTTGCTTTTTGGACTTTGACATGTTTCCTCTAGGTGTTATAGTATGCATCCTTAATTAATCACAGTCTTCTTGAATTAATATTATGTCACTTCACACATTGTGTAAGAAATAGTGGTAAAATTCAGTTTGCACTGTCCCTCTCCTTTGTGATACTATGTCACATATTTATCTCTAAAAGTGTTATAAACCCCAAAATATACTGCTTTTACTTTTCTTTTAAGTATTCGATGACTTGAAGAATTTAAGAAAGTTAATATTTTGTGTTTACCTATATATAATATAATATAATATATAATATTTCCATTATTTCCCACTCCTTCCTATATACCTGAATTCCCATCTGGTATCAATTTCCTCAGTCTGAAGACATTCCTTTAGCATATCTTGTACTGTGGCAAATTCTTCTGGCAACAAGTTCTCTCAGCCTCCATTTATCTGAAAATGTATTATTTTTCTTTCATTTTCAAAAGATATTTTTGCTGGATCTAAAATTCTAGGTGAGACTTCTACTTACAGGCATGGGGATGTAAGATGGTCTAGAATTACCTCTTGCTGTCAACTAGAAAGTGGAAAAATTATAGAAAACAACTATTTTCAGATAGTGGGCAATAGGTAAGACAGATCTGTGATCCTTAAGAAAGGAAATCAAATGAGGTGAGTCCTGTCATGGCCCTGACCTCTGACTGGAAATTATTCCCAGATTTTGGAATAAGGAAGGCAAATGCAAAAAGAGTCCAACAGTCTCACTGAATTGAGGAAAGCTTGGAGACAAGTGCAGCCAGAATTTTCAGAAATCAGAATAAGGAGAAACACAGAGAATGAGTTTTGTCAATCTGTATGGGGTCTCCTTCTTCCAAGGTTCAAACTCCCTCCAGTTTCTGATTTTGGTTGCCTTTAAACAATCTTGTTTTTAATGTTTTCTCCAGAATTTTATCATTGTTATCAGCAGGAGGATGAGTCTGATACTCCAGAACTCCTATGATTTTTTTTTCACCTATTGATAGAAGCCAGGACTGCTATGAGTTATTTTCACCTATGTCTTAGAGATCTTTTGCATTAATGTCACATATCACATCTCATTCTTTTCAGAGCCAGCATAGCATTCCATAACAGAAGCAGCATGATATATTTCACCATTCTTCAGTGAAAGGCACTTAGGTTACTTACAGGATTTTACTATTAGAAATAATGTTATGATAAATAGCCTTACAAATATATCTTTTGCACTTGTTCTAACAATTTTTAAAGTTAGGATCCCAAAAGTGGAATTGCTGTGTCAAAGGGTCTAAACACTTAAAAATTTTAGAGATACTTATAAATAGGCTCTACCAAATTAAACTTTACAATGTATATGTTTCCCTTTTCATTTACTCCTCAAGAACAACTTTCAAATCAACCTATGAAATTCCACTTTTAAATATCATTAGAATCTTAATTTAGATTATCATTCTCTTATTTTATTTGTTTATTTGGTTCACATTTATTTTGATTTTATTTTATATTTTTAACCCACTAGGATTTTTGTTGGTGGTAGTGCTGTTGGTGGTTGGCTCTACTGTTAATAAACTTGGTTTTATATTTTGAGTAAAAATTAATAAATCACTAAATAGAGAAACTTTGAAAAACACAAAAGAAAATATTTTTAAATGAGGAAAAATGTATTATTTTTCTTTCTTCTTAGGACATTTTTTTCCAATCTTTTTTTCTTTTATTTTTAGTGCATAGGTTTTGGTTTTGAAAAATTTGATCATATTGTATATTTAATATTGCAAGATACATTTCTACTTAACATTACACAAGAAGAATTTCCTCTCTTGTTAAGTACTTGGATTCTTTTCAGTTTTGATTATTTTAAGTAACACTGAAATTATTTTGTACAATCCCTTTATAATAGTTTCCCAGAAGTGGAATTACCTGGTCAAAGTTTATTGATACATATTCAATAAATATTGTTACTTTCCAAAATGTTCCAATACTTTACATTCACATTTATTAAAGTGTCTATTTCATTACACCCTTGACAGTGATTTTTTAGAATTCTGATAATTTCATAGATAAAATATAAGGTTTCTCATTTTTTCTATTTACAGTCATTTTATTATTTGTAAGTTTGGACATTGTTTTATAGGTGTATTAATCAGTTAATTTTCTTCTATTGAAAATTATTAATTTTTTCATTTATTTACTTTTGGTCCTCACCAATACTACTTTCATCTACTAATATCCTGATCACTGTCCCTCATTTATTAAGGGCTTTGTTAAATTACTCAGATTTGCTTAAGTTCCGCAGCTATTCTGATTATCTACCAATGTCCATCTAATATCTTTGCCTCTCATTTTATTGACTTCCTCACTTCCAATGACTTCCATTTCCACTTCACATTTGTCACACTCTCCTGTCGCACTCATCACTGCAAATGTTTCATAAAGTCATCAGTTCACAATTTTCCTCTCACCTTAACCTCACTCGTCCTTCCACCTCTCCTATTTCATTATTACCATAATACTTTGTCTTCATCTAATTTCCAAGTACTGAAGAATCATCAAACTTCTCTTGATCCATCAAATCTATCTGTAATCTATCTGCAAAACACCCCTTATCTTCAGATCCCACATCGACTCCATGAAATATTTTCATAATTATCCTTTAGGCCCTTATCTCTCTAGCTCATTTATCTTTTATTATATATATTCTTAAAAAATTCAACCCAACCCAGCTCACCTATCCTCCTCCTCTCTGACCAAATTTTGCTTGATAAGCACTGCTGATAATTGGCACCATTACAAATTCAAGATCTTTTGCCTCAACTGGGTTTTCGGTGTTTTCAGGAATCCTTTATACTTCCTCTAGTTGCTCCTACTTTCTCCAGTTGTCAACAATTACTACCACAAACTTTCTTCACTTTCTCAAACTACCAAGATACCTCTTCCAACGTCACTTTCAGAATATGAACTCAATCATTACTTATAGAAAATAGTAACCAAATCTTCCTCAGCTTCCTGTCGCTCTACTTTTATCTTATACTCCTCCATTTTTGCTCTTCTGCCTTCTCTGCTCCATCCATCTCTCCAGCTCTCTCATGTGTCTTCAATATCTCCAGTAATCAATTTTTTTGTCAGCATTTAAATTTACTCATGTTTCTCTCACATTAAAGAGAGATAGAAGACAGGAAGAAAAGGATAGGAGGGTGTTCAGGAGGGCAGAGGGGAGAAAGAGGGAAGTTCATCTAGGACTCCACTAGCTAGTATGCTTGCAGATAAAAGGTTATAATAAATATTTGTGGAATAAATGTTAAAGAGCATTAAGTTTCAGTGTGATAAACCTTGATACATGAGTCTCATGGTGTAATGGAAAAAAAACGACCATCCTTCTAGAACTGTAGGCATAACCAAACAATGCTGTAAAGGATGTACGTGACCCATCCATCTATTTTGTAACAAAGATTACACAGAAACATAAAAGTAAAGTAGTATGCACTTGTATGTTTTCTAATCATATAACATATTTCTTTTTTTTTTTTTTTTTTTTTTTTTTTTGAGGTACGCAGGCCTCTCACTGTTGTGGCCTCTCCCGTTGCTCCGGACACGCAGGCTCAGTGGCCATGGCTCACGGGCCTAGCCGCTCCGCAGCATGTGGGATCTTCCCAGACCGGGGCACGAACCCATGTCCCCTGCATCAGCAGGCGGACTCTCAACCACTGCGCCACCAGGGAAGCCCTAGTTTTACATTTTAATTACCTTATAAGCATAGTATTCCTGTATATTTGTATTTTGTTTTGTTCAAGATTTTTTTAGTTTAGGTTAGAAAGAAAATTGCGTATTTTCACAGACCTTAAAGCCTTTCACTTTGTGGCAACATTAAGGATAGTGATTTGCATTTTAAAATGTTGTCATTAGTACACATCAAAATAGCATTTCTTCCATAAATCTGTTAATCTTACCTAATTACTTGACCTATCAATTATTTATGAGTTTATGAATTTTATTCTTAAATTCTTTGTGTTCAAAGTGAATACATTGTAGATTAATTTTAATATTGGATACAAGAACTATAAGCTCACTGTACATATGGATTCTTGTGACTTCATATCACCTTTAAGAATAGATTCTCTATAAAATTTCAAATATTTACTGAAACCTGAAATTCATTGTTTTATGCACCAGATGTCACTGTTTCTCCATGCTAGTAAAACGGGTCAACAAATTTTGGCAGTTAAAAAACCAACTTATCCTTTATTTCTATTCTTAAGTCTATATGCAATAGAAATATGTAAGTGTGTAAACCAAGGCAAAACCAAAGATGTTCATAGTGGTACTATGCATAATATTTAAAACTACAAATTACAAAAATGACAATCAAGAGTAGAATGGATATATAACCTGGGAGTGTATACACACAATGGAATACTATATAGCAATGAGAATAAAAAATCTGCAACCACGTACAACAAATCTCAACAACATGTTGAGTGGCAGAAGTCAGACAAAAAAGAGTACATTGTATAATTCCATATATTTTATAAAGTTCAAAAGCATGTAAAACTAACCTATGATTTAGAAGTCAGATTAATGGTCAACCTTGAGGGGAGACTTTCACTTGAAGAGGTCAAGAGGGGACTTCTGAGGGTGCTAGTAATATTCTGTCTTTTGACCTGGCTGGTGGTTATAGGGGTTTATTCAATTCATTGAGCTATAATTTTATGATTTAGGCAATTTTATTTATATATGTTATACTTTAAAAGTTCAATAAAAAAACAAGTATGAAGAATTAATTGAAACTAGGTTAATAAACCCTCTGAAGATTTACTCAAAATATAATCCACATTTAATTATTAAATATATTGAGTAAAATGCAAGAATTCCTGAGCTTTTCCCTTCAGTTGATTCCAAATCCCCAAATATTTTGCTTTGACTTCCACAGTTGCTCCCTGGGAAAGAGAAATCCCTTCACTGTGGCTTCCCGGTTCATCCTGTGGCGTGCACCCTTAATTGATCAGCTCCACTCTTCATTATCTCAACCATTTCCTCTCTACTGACATTTTCTCCATAGCAAATAAACCTGTTTAAGTTTCTCCCATCTTCAAAAACAAAAAAATCTCTGCTTCTCATCTCCTGCTAGTTAGTATGCCATTGTCAGGGTAGAACAATACTTTTTTGCTACCCTCTTATGTTCAGTGTTTGGGGGCCTGCAAATTACACTGACAAAAGGCAGATTAGTAAGAGAAAAGACATTTTTCTTTTTTTCACAGCCAGGCTTCTTTGTCTCCATATCCTTGTTTCCCAAGGATATCTCCTATGGCAACACAGAAGTCCATGAAGATTGTTCTCCCTTAGGTCACAAGTAGCCCCCATATTGCAGTTAGCTTTTGCAGTTAGCTTATTCCCTGAGGTATTAAAATACACTATTGACAACTATTTCTTGGGTACAGCTAAGCTGTCTGAAAAACCATAATTCCTCACCTAATGTATAATGGGGAAAAATTTAGTTCTATGTAATAATTTAAGCAACATCATTAGATCCTATTTTCTTCAGGCAAAAATTCCTAACTTCTCAGATATCTGTTGTCATCCCAGAAATCTCTCCAAGATGACAGTTAGGTACAGAGTAGCATGTCGCTTATTGTATCTTTCTAGCAATGAGAAAAAATGGAGATTCTTTAATCCATGTAATGTACTTAATGCTGTTTTGGCACTTTTCTCTCCTCTTAATATTATCCTCTAGGGGAGGTTTTGGAAATATTGGAGTGAGGGGGAAAGTAATGTTGTTTGTCGCAAAGATTAGTTGATGACACTGGTATTCATTTGGGTGGAAGCAGGGCTGTTAGATGTTCTGCACAATAAGCACTGCCCCACATCCCATAAGACCTTAAAATGTATCACCAAATCTTCCCATAGATTAAAACCCTTTTTATAACAATAGGACTCTGAAACCTAACTTCATTGTATATATTAAAAAAACTATATTTCTTGCAAGTTTAACATATATTGAATTTTCCAATAAAGCTATTACTGTGTAAACTGAGGGAAGATTTATCTAAGAGTGTTCACCATTGCTGAAATTCACAATGACAGTACTACTTATATACTTCATTTGTCATTAAAACATGTCTCATCAGTCCGAATTTGTGGTTATAGCATTCACAATTATTGTACAAATGGTACAAACAATTGTCCACTTTGTTATATAGTCTAGTAACTAAGGGGATGGAACATTCACATATTGAAGTACATACTATTTTATTGTAAACTGCATTTTTTTCTCCCTTATGTCAGGTTAAACATATTGATTCATTAATTTTGTTATTGTGTAGATAGGCTATATTAACTATGAATTTAACTTTCACATGATAAAGAGAATATTCAAAATATTTGTTAAAAGGGGAGCCATTGGATATAATAGGTTGACAATCATTGGTATAATTTCTATATCAGCCACTCTCTACTTAGTGACAGTCAAGTGATGCTCCCTGGCTGACCATGACCTTCTTCTAGTTTCTCAAATAATTCATGATGATGGCCAGAGGGCAGAAGAGAGACTTACTTACTCATAAAAGGTTCTCGTTTTAAAGTTGATTGTCTCTTCAGTACCCCAGGTACCTCAGTCTGTCCAGCACCTGAGATATGTCCTAAGTGGGTATTTGCAATAACTCCAATAATTTAGATGTCCTGCCCCATCTCTTGACTATCATTAACCACCATTCTCTTTTATGGGTAGAGGCTAAACTCAGTTTAAATCAGGCATTTAAACTATCCAACTATTAGGAAAAGGGATAAAGTGTTCTGGTGGATAAATAAATAAAATAAATAGCTCTCTTGGTGTTGGAGGGAGTGCAAAAATAATTATATGTACCAGGCACAGATCTAAAAACTTTGATGTATTCCCTCATTTTATCCCTGCTATGAGGGAACTACATATTATAATCTCCCTTTTACAGATAAGGTAATTTAGGCACAGAGAAATTAAGTAACTTGCACAGGATGACACAGATAATTTTTTTTTAAATGAAGAACATTGGAAATATGAATTACCAATGTCCTACTTATGTCTAGGGAAATTCAATCTTAACGTGAGAGTCAGCAATTTAAAACACAAAAACAAAAGAAACCACAAAAAAAACCCCAATATATAGACCTCTAACACAAACAGTAAATTAATGCAGGATGATGTGGTTGAGTCTATTGTTGCATGAAATAGGGAGATAAGATATAACTGGAGCTATCAAATTTGGTTTCTGTTTTTGCTTACTGATATTTTTCTTTACAGAATTTCAGTTTAACAGTCAGGAAGTAGGAGAGGAGAGAAATGTGATAGTAACCTAAGGTAGTGAAACTTTGTCAGAATGAACAGGGATGGTTAAAAGAGATATAACTGGCTTTAAGGAAAATCTTTTATATGGAACCTACATTCTCTTTCACAAAAAGCTTGTAATGTTTGTTCATACTCTGTCTTCAAGCAGTTCAGACAGGTCACATGGAAATTTACAGAGGCTGGTACACAAAGGCTTATAAATGCAAACTTCAAAAGAATATCTGCCAAGCTTGCATGCTATGAATCTATAAAGTAGGTATCTGGGTTAAGACTGTAAGCTTTTGGAACAACACAAAAAGCCATAAAAGAGGCTTTTAGCTGTTGCCTGGTGGTTTTGAATTTGGGAGGTACAGGTAGGGGGTGAAACTTATGGAGAGTCCTGGAATGATATTTTCCAAGTTTACATCTTAAGAACCGGGTACAAATATATGCAATTTTCAACTGCACACACCTCCCCCACTCCTCCCAGTAAAAAAAGATTTTGTAATTTCTGATGGGGCAGTTTCAATCCGGCATTTTAAGAACACAGACTAAGGAACCAGACTATCTGGGTTCAAATCCCAAATCCAAAATCATGGTAGGTCAAAAATGAATAAAAGTGGTTTACCTGTGTAAGAAAAGAGAGAATAGGAGAGACAGCTCAGGATGAAAGCTAGTTTTGAATACAGAATTATGTAAATGTCATACATATTTTTTGAAAAAATAATAAATCAGGATGACGGAACAAACTATACCCCAAATTTGAAAAAAAATTGAAACAACCTAAGTGACAAATTGTCAGCCTAAGTGTCTATCTGGTTGGTACCATAACTGAATGGACAAGAATTATTCCAAATAAGTTTAAAACACAATATTTTGACTCTACCTCCCTAGTGGACATATCCTAAGGGAAACAAAGAAACAATACCAAAAGCACACTGAAATTGTATTCAGTGCTCTTGTGAATAGTAATGTTGATATCATTATTCTGGTATTTCATATAATGGTATTATTATTTTGAAACTAATATATGTATTATAATGCACATTGATAAAGCAAATGAATAATTATATTTATATCATTAAGAAACAAGGCTTTTCAAAGTAACAGAAGAGATACAAATATAAAATCAAATAGATAAGTAAAACAAATAACAAACTTATGCTTTATTTATTTATTTCTAAAAAAAATATTTGTTTTCTAGCACCGTTTGCAAAAGGTGCAAGAAACTGTGCAATGAAAAGACAATGACTGCAATCATTATCAAAATGATATCAAAATATATCTCTCATATATATATTATTTATACATATATAAATCATATATATGATTTATATAAGGAAGGAAGGAGGCAGGGCACAACTTTTGAAAGAATGACATAGCCAGAGGACAAACTTATTAGAACAAAATGGGTCCAAGATGGTGGACAAGTTGACTTTTTCTACTAGACCTTGAGGCTCAGTATCAGCAAGCTCACATCAGCAAGCTAAATGACACACCCACAGGTGCCATGAGAGTCCCAAGACCTACCATAAGGATCAAAAAGTGGGCAGTGGCCCAATTCCTGGAAATCTCCACCCCTTCCTAAAATAGCTGGAATACTCCTCCCACTCATTAGCCTATGAAATTACCCACTCCCATAAGAACTAACAACCCCATATCCTGGTGCCTTTCTCACATTCTGAGATGGCCCACACTCTGTCTGTGGAGTGTGTTTCTCTCTAAATAAATCCACTTCTTACCTATCACTTTGTCTCTCACTGAATACTTTCTGCGATGAGACATCAAGAACCTGAGCTTCATTAAGTCCTGAAACCAAGTGTGTGATCTCAGTTGGAAGACTGTGGGTTTTGGCCGGGTTTGAGTCCCAGCCATGTGGGTTCAAGTCCCAATCTGGGTTTTGGCTGGGTTCAAGTCCAGACATGTGAGTTCAAGTCCCAATCTGAGGTGCACAGTTTCAAAAGTAGGACAATCATATTATGTTCTTCTTGATAAGATGTAATAGGTAGTACACATAATATCATCTTTCTGTGGTTTGTTACCCAAAAGAGAAAGAGAGAGAGAGAAAGCAAAGCTGAGCTAATCAAGTCTGTATCTACTGTCAGATTACTGTAAAGACGTGAGTGTGAAGGAACATGTTAATTAATACCACACTGATATAATCAGTCCAGTGGAAAATGTGAGAAATTCTGCAGTACAAATGAGCCGGTGCTTTAATGAGAAATGGCACAAAAGGATGGAAGCTGGGGGTGGGAGTGTTGTTAGCATGCTAAACAAAGATGCTCACACTGTATGCCTGTTGTCATAGCTCTAAACACAGGCCCCAGTCTTCCAACTGTGCTCCTTTCAGACTTCTGACCAAATGGCTAATCCATTCAGCACTGCCTAAGCATCCAGTTATACCCTTACTTTGGACCACTTCTCTCTCTACACAAAGTAAGTGACCAGATGCCCTGGCTGAAGCTCTGCCCTTTGAGAGGATTTCCCCTTACCTCTTTCAGGACCATTCTGAAGTAGGAGATGTAGGTTAAAAAAAAAAAAAAAGTTTATTTTCAGCTTGCAACCATATGCCAAGAAAATCCATTCATGAATCAAGTCCAAACTTACTTCCTCTATCAGCTGGTAATGGAGAACCCCTCCCAAGAAGCTGAAGGAGAGCTGTTAATGCAGCATTTGCAGCTGACATGGGAGTCTGGGTCATTTATTCTTATAGGTTACTTATGCTCTCTGGACCTATGTGAGCCTGAACATTGATAGACCACTTCCATCTTACAACAGATTGCTACAGGGCTCACCCAATTTTATGACTTGATAGGTCAAGATTGATAATTTTTACTACTTGGTTATCAGCAGCTCAGTTTCTATCTGTGTTCAGTAGTATGCCAGGAGCTGTTTTTGAATTCTGGATAACTTTCTCTTACAGATGGTATATCCATCTTAGTCCTATTGAAAGAGAGAAATGACAGAGTAATTTGAATAGGAAAAGTGTAATACAAAAAAATTATCAACTATAGGTCCTACAACTAGTGAGACGTGAACGAGGATTCTAATGCAGATATTTGTAGCTCCAGTACATACACTCTCTCCACCAGATCTTCCAACTTTTTTTTTTTTTTTGCGGTATGTGGTCCTCTCACTGTTGTGGCCTCTCCCGTTGCAAAGCACAGGCTCCGGAGGCGCAGGCTCAGCGGCCATGGCTCATGGGCCCAGCCACTCCACGGCATGTGGGATCTTCCCGGACTGGGGCATGAACCCATGTTCCCTGTATCGGCAGGCAGACTCTCAACCACTGCGTCACCAGGGAAGCCCCAGATCTTCCAACTTTTGACCCCTTATAATTCCTATTTGCAGGGCAGTTCAGGAAAATATTTCTGGAGACCTCAATACTAAGGATATAAAACAATTGCTGAAAATTTACCCTAACCAGGGGAATTATTTCCCCATGGACCACACTCTGGGGTGATTGTATGAGTCCAGGATTCATCCAGCAAATATGTCTGCAGTTAAAATTTCGTTCTGCAGAATGTTGGGGAATCCTACCTGCACCTCTAACTTAGACATTAGTGTTAGAAATGTCTTAATAGTGAGTTTCTCTTTGCATTTCATCATCTACTGGAAAGATATTTTAGAACAAGTTAAAAGCAAACACTTTTGTGTCACATTGACCCTCCATATACAAAGTCTTCTGGTTATACCCACACCTGAACTGATGACAGTGAGGTTTCCCCTCATAGGACCTGTCAATATGCTATGATTATTAACCAGATCTCCTATTCTAATTGAGGGAACCAAGATGGGACTCTGGGTCCAGCATAAATTCAGACCCTTTAGCCAAAATTCTTCAATATGTGCATTTCTCTTTCCCCAGAGTATGTTTATCTAAGTAAACAGCCATAGATACCTTTAAATAATGATGGAGGAATCATGGCTGTATACATTTGCTGTGATATTGTTGATTTATTCTTCTTGAGATGCCCCTTTCTCAGCCAATGAGTTGTGGGTCTAAGAACTAGCTAAGGACTAAAAATTGGGAATGAGATAGTAATTGCAGCAATTGTAGGGATGTAAAATTTTCCTACAAAGATAAGGAATGAATACCTAAATATAATAACTCAATGTATCACATCTACCTATACTACTAATACTAACATTAAAAATGTTATAATAGATAACATTCCCATTATGGAAATCTTCAGGATACATTTTATGTATTGTTTCATCTAATACTTACAAAAAGGGATAAAAAGACAACATAAGGAACATCATGACCTAACTGCCATTTTCCTCCCCTTCTTTTCTCATACTCTAAGTCTAGAGTAATTAATACAAATAAGCAAATGAATGTTGTTGAAGGCTCTGGCTCTGTTGAGATCTGCAGTAGATTCCTTGCTGTCTCTTATTTTCATTCTCTTCTTTCCATGTATTATAATAAAGTTTTAAGTGGCTATATATTTGCCCAACTAAAGATTATAGTTTCCAGATATCTTGTAGTTAAGGGTGACCACATGACAGAGTTTTGTCTAAAGAGATGTAAAAAAACAAGTACCATGTATCACTCTGAGTCTTATGCTAAATATAATTGGGGATAGGCTCCTCTTTCCACTGGTTGGGATATTGCAAGCACTGGAACATCTTCCTTGTGTTATATATAGAGGTCTAAGCCATGAGTTGAGCATGGCAGAGATAACTACAAGGCCAAGACTGCCTGCTTACCTTTGGACACATACATGAACAAGGAATAAACTTCTATCTCATTGGAGCTTTTTGGTTCCTTTGTCATAGTAGCCTAGTTTGCAACCTAAATAATACAGGGCCCTAGAGAAGAATACAAGTGTATTGTGTTTTCCCTTCCTGTGTTCCTTCTCACTCTGTTGGATAGGCGTTTCTGAAACAGAGCCTGGGGTGAGGACAGGAAATCTTTGAATCCTATTAGGAGACTGGTATTCAGAAATGAGCAGACCTATGAGAGAAAGGTTGTCATTGACCACGCATAAACATGTGAGGTCTCTAAATTAGTCCACAACCAGGCTCCTACTTCTCCTTATCCTGCTTTTTTTTTTTAATCTTTTATGTTAATTTATAAAAGTAAGAGAAACTGGTATTAATCCAGGCATGGGTTTAAGTTTTAGAAGTATTTAGAAATGTTTAAAAATATACAGTAGTATAATTTGTAAAAAAAGGCATCTGACTATAAATGAGACCCATTTAATCTTGGGAGAAAAACTGATAACAAAATTTTTCTTTTTAATTAGTTGCTTTAGACCCCAATGCTTATATTATCAGGAATCTCAAGATCTCCTTCATAAGGGCTTCTTCCCTCATGTATTGTCCAAAATTCCAGACAGAGTGAGAGAAATGGAAAGTGCAACCAGTCCCATAAGGGGACCATATTGGGTTTGCTATTGTTCCCACTGCCAATTAAACTGGTTCTTTAAACATTGTCCTGCCAAGATAGAAGCATCCCTGGCCCATATTGCTTCCCAGCACAGGCTTCAGGAAGGCACTATGCCCAAGCCCCCAAGGTGAGATTTCCAGGCTCAGTTATTGGGACCAATATGCATAAGCAAATGGGACTGTTCAATGTTATGGCAAGGCTCACAAACATCTACTCTAAGGAGATTTCCTGCATTTGCCTGGGCCAAGGAGAAACTGGCAGTGTCTTTTGATGCTGCGTAAATGAATTAGTGTTTTAAAAAACTTTTCAAAACTCCTGGAAGGATACGTGTCAAAATATATCATTTGTAGTGTTTGCATGTTGAAATTGTGCTTGATTTTTACTTTGTTTCTGTATTTTCTAAACATCTTCAATAAAAAAAAATTTTGTAATAAGATTTTTAATGTTATGAAATTTTTTTTTGAAGAATAATAAGAAATGACCTCTTTAAAAAAGTGGCTTGGTGGTTTGGACATATGACAGAATGTACAACACAGGCATATAGCCACTCTGTAAACTGTAAAGTCAGGCACATCCAGAGGATAAAACCACTAAGATTTGTTTCTTTGGAGCAGAAGCCACTAGACTCTATAAGGTGGTAAGAACATTTAAACAATATTTTTGACAAGTTGCTGGAGGCTTCTTGTACACTAGCTTGGGAGTGAAAGACTTCCATAGTCATAGGAGGGCCCCCACGTACTTGCAGGCTTTTTCTCAGGAGCCTTGCCAGGTTCTCAAAGGAGGAATCCAAGAAAGCTACCACGTGAAATTGCCAAGGAGAGAGAAAGAGTAGCAATGGTGAAAACCTCCCAAAGTTTTCTTCCTAACAAAGGACTATTCTGAAATTTTGTCCTATCTGGAGAAAGGAAACTCTGCCTTAATCCAGCTCTATCCAGCCTTCCTGTTTCATTTAAGCAGGAAGGGAAGAAGCCGGAGTCAAGATGGGAGAAAGCTTAGAGGAAACAGTCTGGGGATGTTACTCCTAGAGAAGGATGGAGTATTAGAGTGAGAGGGAACAGATAGGCAAGCAGGATGATTAGGATGAATCACAAAACAAATGGTACTGGATTAGAATCAGAACCCTGTAGGTTTCTCAGACCCGATGATGATTGGCCCCACCCTTTCTTATTCTGGAATTAATGAAAATATTCGGTCTTCTAGGTTTTTTGAGAAAGTCCATTTTGTATTGTTAATTGCTACATTTATTTTTGTGTTATTTTCTTTGCATTTTTAAATATTCTAAAGTATAAGTTAGGCCCTGAAGCAAGATGGTGGAGTAGAAGGACGAGCTCTCACTCCCTCTTGTGAGAACACCAGAATCACAACTACCTGCTGAACAGTCATCAACAGGAAGACACTGGAACTCACCAAAAAAAGATACCCCACATCCAAAGACAAAAGAGAAGCCACAATGAGCTGGTAGGAGGGGTGCAATCACAATAAAATCAAATCCCATAACTGCTGGGTGGGTGACTCACAAACTGGAGAACACTTATACCACAGAAGTCCACCCACTGGAGTGAAGGTTCTGAGCCCCATGTCAGGCTTCCCAAGCTGGGGGTCTGGCAACGGGAGGAGGAATTCCTAGAGAATCAGACTTTGAAGGCTAGCAGGATTTGATTGCAGGACTCTGACAGGACTGGAGGAAACAGAGACTCCACTCTTGGAGGGCACACACAAAGTAGTGTGTGCATTGGGACCAAGGGGAAGGAGCAGTGACCCCACGGGAGACTGAACCAGACTCCCTGCTAGTGTTGGAGGGTCTCCTGCAGAGGTAGGGGGTGGCTGTGGCTCACCATGGGGACAAGGACACTGGCAGCAGAAGTTCTACAAAGTACACCTTGGCGTGAGCCTTCCCAGAGTCTGCCATTAGTCCTGCCAAAGAGCCTGGGTAGGCTCCAGTGTTGGGTTGCCTCAGGCCAAACAAGCAACAGGGAGGGAACCCAGCCCAACCCATCAACAGACAAGCGGATTAAAGTTTTACTGAGCTCTGCCCACCAGAGCAACAGCCAGCTCTACCCACCAGGAGTTCCTCCCAACAAGAAATTTGCACAAGCCTGTTAGATAGCTGCATCCACCAGACAGTGGACAGCAGAAGCAATAAGAACAACAATGCTGCAGCCTGTGGAAAAAAATCCACATTCACAGAAAGATAGACAAGATGAAAAGGCAGAGGGCTATGTACCAGATGGAGGAACAAGATAAGACCACAGAAAAACAACTAAATGAAGAGGAGATAGGCAACCTTCCAGGAAAAGAATTCAGAATCATGATAGTGAAGATGATCCAGGACCTCAGAAAAAGAATGGAAGCAAAGATCGAGAAGATGCAAGAAATGTTTAACAAAGACCTAGAACAATTAAAGAACAAACAGAGATGAACAATACAATAACTGAAATGAAAACTACACCAGAAGGAATCAATAGCAGAATAACTGAGGCAGAAGAACGAATAAGTGACCTGGAAGACAGAGTGGAGGAATTCACTACTGCAAAACAGAATAAAGAAAAAAGAATGAAAAGAAATGAAGACAGCCTAAGAGACCTCTGGGACAACATTAAACGCAACAACATTCGCATTATGGGGGTCCCAAAAGGAGAAAAGAGAGAGAAAGGACCAGATAAAATATTTGAAGAAATTATAGTTGAAAACTTCCCTAACACGGGAAAGGAAATAGCCACCCAAGTCCAGGAAACACAGAGAGTCCCAGACATGAAAAACCCAAGGAGAAACATGCTGAGACACACAGTAATCAAATGGGCAAAAAATAAGACAAAGAAAAATTATTGAAAGCAGCAAGGGAAAAATGACAAATAACATACAAGGCAACTCCCATAAGGTTCACACCTCATTTCTCAGCAGAAACTCTACAAGCCAGAAGGGAGTGGCATGATATAATTAAAGTGATGAAAGAGAAGAACCTATAACCAAGATTACTCTAGCTGGCAAGGACCTCATTCAGATTTGAAGGAGAAATCAAAAGCTTTACAGACAAGCAAAAGCTAAGAGAATTCAGCACCACAAAACCAGCTCTACAACAAACGCTAAAGGAACTTCTCTAACTGGGAAACACAAGAGAAGAAAAGGACCTATGTAAACAAACCCAAAACAAATAAGAAAATGGTCATGGGAACATACATATCGATAATTACCTTAAATGTGAATGGATTAAATGCTCCAACCAAAAGACAAAGGCTTGCTGAATGGATACAAAAACAAGACCCATATATATGCTGTCTACAGAGACCCACTTGAGACCTAGGCACACATACAGACTAAAAATCAGGCGATGGAAAAAGATATTCCATGCAAATGGAAATCAAAGAAAGCTGGAGTAGCATTACTCATATCAGATAAAATAGACTTTAAAATAAAGAATGTTACAAGAGACAAAAAAGGACACTATATAATGATCAAGGGATCAATCCAAGAAGAAGATATAACACTTATAAATATATATGTACCCAACATAGGAGCACCTCAGTACATAAGGCAACTGCTAACAGCTATAAAAGAGGAAATCGACATTAACACAATTATAGTGGGGGACTTTAACACCTCACTCACACCAATGGACAGATCATCCAAAATGAAAATAAATAAGGAAACAGAAGCTTTAAATGACACAATAGACCAGATAGATTTAAGTGATATTTATAGGACATTCCATCCAAAAACAGCAGATTACACTTTCTTCTCAAGTGCAAACGAAATATTCTCCAGGATAGATCACAACATGGGTCACAACTCAAACCTCAGTAAATTTAAGAAAATTGAAATCATATCAAGCATCTTTTCTGACCACACCGCTATGAGATTAGAAATGAATTACAGGGAAGAAAACGTATAAAACACAAACACATGGAGGCTAAACCATACATTACTAAATAACCAAGAGATCACTGAAGAAATCAAAGAGGAAATCAAAAAATACCTAGAGACAAATCACAATAAAAACATGACGACCCAAAACTATGGGATGTGGCAAAAGCAGTTCTAAGAGAGAAATTTATAGCTATACAAGCCTACCTCAAGAAACAAGAAAAATGTCAAATAAACAATCTAACCTCACACCTAAAGGAACTAGAGAAAGAAGAACAAACAAAACCTAACGTTAGCAGAAGGAAAGAAATCATAAAAATCAGAGCAGAAATAAATGAAATAGAAACAAAGAAAACAATAGCAAAGATCAATAAAACTAAAACCTGGTTCTTTGAGAAGATAAACAAAATTGATAACCCATTAGCCAGACTCATGAAGAAAAAGGGGGAGAGGACTCAAATCAATAAATTTAGAAATGAAAACGGAGAAGTTACAACAGACACCGCAGAAACACAAAGCATCCTAAGAGACTACTACAAGCAACTCTATGCCAATAAAATGGATAACCTGGAAGAAATGGACAAATTCGTAGAAAGGTACAACCTTCCAAGATTGAACCAGGAAGAAATAGAAAATATGAACAGAGCAATCACAAGTAATGAAATTGAAACTTTGGGGCTTTCCTGGTGGTGCAGTGGTTGAGAGTCCGCCTGCCGATGCAGGGGACACGGGTTCATGCCCCAGTCCAGGAAAATCCCACATGCCATGGAGCAGCTGGGCCCGTGAGCCATGGCCACTGAGTCTGCGTGTCTGGAACTTGTGCTCTGCAACAAGAGAGGCCGCAACAGTGAGAGGCCTGCGCACCGCGATGAAGAGTGGCCCCAGCTTGCCGCAACTAGAGAAAGCCCTTGCACAGAAATGAAGACCCAACCCAGCCAAAAATAAATAAATAAATAGATAGATAAATAAATAAATAAATAAATAAAATTTAAAAAAGAAATCCTGAATGCTAAATATAACTTAAAAAAAAAAAAGAATTTGCCTCTGGTTGTGGAGTCAGGGCTCTTTTCTAGATAGTTCTATCAAATTCATCTGGGGTGGAGAAAACCATTTTCCCAAAGGCAAGGACATATGGCAGGGGAAAAAGAAGTTATGTCCATTGCATAAACTGGAATGCTAGTATGGAAGATATGAAAGTTACATCTATAGTTATATCGTATACTTAATGGAAAAATCATGAAAGTGATGAAACCTCAAATATATATATACTATACTAAGAAAGTTGGAGGGCAAGTGTTATGTAATATTTGGGATGGGTTATCTTGCCTCTACCTTTTGCAAGGTTTATTAAGTTATTAAAACCATTCTGTATTCTAGTAGACTTCTTTTTTCTTAATCATTAGATGATCATTTTATTCTATTTCAAAGAAGACTCTAAATTATATTAAGAGTGTTTTGCTTATAGCTATTTAAGACACATCCTAGTATGGAAAAGTCTCACAGGTATTCATGCTAGGCCGTCCATCCAATAAACAGAGCTTGGGCTGTACATACCATTTAATATTTTTTTCTGGATCACTTGGTATATTGACAGAGTAGGAAAAGAGAAGTTCTCAAGTCTTTTTTCCACCATATAGTCTAGCCATATATCAATAATTTTTGTAAAAAATGGATTTTCAAGATAGCATATTTTAAAGGCTATATAATGTGATAAAAAAGAAAACTGGCAATTATACAGTTATTCTTTTAGTTAATAAATCACTCTGGAATACCAAAAGTATAAAAAGGAAAGAAGCAAATTATACTGTGCATTAGAGGAGAAGAGGAATAGAGAAAACTTGAGTTTAATTTTTTTGAGTAATTAAAATTTTGATTTCATGAATAGTCCTTCATGGATTCTTTAATGAAACATATCCTTTAGATAGATAGAGAGAAAAAAATCCTTTGAACTACTTGGATATTGATATTTTGAAAAAAAATCAATCAATAGTAATAGTAATAATAATAGTAATAGTAATAATAAACAGTAGTAGTAATAAAATTTTTTAGAAATCCTCATTATTTCAGACATAGAAAATCATTTCTGAATGAAGATAGAAAACTTAATTCATAGATCAAACATAGAAAAATGTTTCTTAATATTATATATTAAAGAAAAGAATAAAGTTTTTGTGTATAATAACTAAGTCCTTAGGTCCTTCATGGATCTTTAGAATTCTTTTATTTCTCATTGAAGGGAAATTTGTTGCTTGAATTAGTCAAAATAGGCCAAAAGCCATTACAAACAACACCGAAATGTCAGTGTCTTAATGCAATAAAAGTTTATTTCTCACACACAAGGTCCAAAGTGGATGTTCTAGATTCAGTGGCTCTCTGGTAGCCCTCCTCTAAGCAGAAGGTCAAGGTCTCAGGCTCCTTTCATCTCCTGGCTCCTCTTCAGAGGGTACAGAGATTGGACATCACAAGAAGGCACATTTATTCTGGGTATGGATTTGCTTTACCTGCTAGCAATGCTTGGCCAACAGCACCATTCATGGACTTACAGAACACCTACATTCACCATCTTGAAATCCCACACAACATTGTTTCACAGCAAAATAACTGAGGCAGAATTATATTCACTGGTCCTTCCACATATGTCACTGACTGGGATGCAGCATACAGTATATGTTTTGAGCACATATGATGCTGTTTCTCCCAAAGTTGGAATGTATGGCTCCAGGAATCTAGAGGGAGAAATGTGGGTGGCTTCTCTCATGACTACACCTAGTTATCTGCTTACAAAAGTTTGCTTCCCATCCCTGAAACTTTGGATGCTTCTGATTTAGTGATCTCAACTTACAAGGAACTAAGGAATGTTATCACCAGGGGACATGACCACTGTTCCATTGAATTGGAAGTTTAGACTGCTCACTGGCCATTTTGAGGTTTTCATATCACTGAATTAACTGTCAATGAGGGGCATACTTAATTAGTTGAAGCGACTGATCCTGATTATCAAGGAGAAATTAGGCTGCTGCTATACAATGTCCAGAGAGGACTATATCTGGAACCCAGCAGCTTCTCTGGGTTACCACTTACCATGTACATATTTAATAGTAAAAATTAATGGAAAACTATAGGAACACAAAAAAGACAGAACTACTGAGGCATTAAATTCTTCGGGAATAAAGATCTGAGTCATTCTACCAGCTTAATAACCATAACCAGCAGAGATACCAGCTGAGGTACAATGGATAATGGAAGTTACCATTATCAACTTTCTCCTGACTGGTTACAAAAACAAGGACTCCAGCATTTTGTATATAGTATTTTCCCTCTTTCCTCCTTATGTCCTTATTATTTTAAATAAAGTTTGGTGATGATTGTTATTGCTTTTACTTTCATGCTCAGTTATAGAGTATCCAAGGTGGGTTTATGATTGAACCAATAGAGGAAATAACCTAACTAATAAATCAAAAGGGTGATGTTGCTGCTCTTGTCTGTGTCTCCTTTTTGGGGGGAGAGGGTGAGAGTGAGTATTGCTGTTTGAATAAATGCAGAAGCATGAAGTTATTGCTATAGAAGTGAAAAAAATGTGAGGAGAGATGTGCACAGATGCTGAGATGACAAAGGTGAGGAATGTGCCAGGTGTTTGCCCATGGACTCTGCTCCAAATCCACCCTTCCACAGTGTCTTCCATGATGCTGGGGCTAGGATAGGTTACATTTCTGAGACACTGATAAATTTCTACTCACAGGCAGCATGAAAGGGATTTTGGAAAGTAAAAGAGGAGAGAAGGGACTTTCTTTTTCCCTGTCAGCATGGTTTGAGCAGCAGCAGATAAGGTCTCAGTTGTCTCTTGCTGCTCCCCAAACTGGTCTTGTGTTGCTCTCTCAGAGGTATCAGCTGCAGCCAAACATGCCCCTTGTTAAGAGGTCAGAGTACCATTCTTCTGGGGACCCTGTTCTGAGCTCCTAAGGTACAAGCAATAGCTGGGAGACACCCTGTAACAAAGAGCTCTGACTTCACTTTTTGATCTTTGATTTCTGACTTTAAGCCTCACCTTCCCTTTCCTATTTGGCCCCATCTGTGAACAGGCTGATAAGAAAGCCCAGGGTGCCTCCTCCTTTCGCTCTGGTGGGTAATTTAACACCTTGCAAATCTCCAGCTCATGCACAGGAACTTTTTCCCCAGACCCACACCCCTAGAGCACCTATGAGTCACTCTAGAGGCCCAACCACTCCCTCTGCCTCCCCCCCAAGTCAGCGTGAACCTACTCTTCTTTCCCCAGGGCTCCCTTGGATGTGTCATCAACTTTTTCTCAAATTCTCATGGTGTGTGTAGTGTTATCAGCTTCTACATCCTACCCATAATTGGGAGGGAGTCCATTCCACCTTTATGAGGTAACCATAAAATACAGTTCCTCCTCAGAGGACTGAGAACCCAATCACACATGGTCATTCTCTGAGTTCCCAGGTTTTGGTAATCCATCGTTTCCCTTTTGTGTTCCTAGTGTATTTATTACTGCTGCATAACAAATTACCAAAAACTAGTGCCTTAAAGCATTTATTATTTCCCAGCTTCTACAGGTCAGGAATGGGGACACATTAACTTGGTGCCCCTGGATCAAAGTTTCTTATGAGGTTGCATTCAAACTGTTGGCAGGCACAGCAGTCACATCTGCAGTCTTGACTGGGAGGAAAAATCAGCTTCCACTCTCGCTCATATGGTTTTTGGCGGGCCTCACTTCCTTGACACAGGAGACTTTCTCTCCACAGGACTGCCTCATGGCTTGTCAGCTGGCTTTCCCCAGATGAGTAACCCAGGAGAGAGTGAAAGAAAGCATGCTTAGAGAGAAGCTATAGTCTTTTTATACCTTAATCTTGGAAGTGACATCTCATTACTTCTGCTTTATTCTGTTCAATAGAAGTATCACTAGATCCAGCCCATATTCAAAGGGAGGTTATTGTACAGAGCATGAATACCAGGAGGTGGTAGCTGTCTCCTGCAATTATCTCTGAATTACCTGTGTGTTCCCTTTCTACTTCGTCAGCTTCACAGATTACACTCTGTGTAATCATTGCCTTGATATTAAATTGCCTCTCTTTAAAGAGTGTGTTTATTTTTGCTGACTTGATATGGGGAGATACAGTACTTAGAATCTCTGCTAAAGTTTCTCTAACCATCTGGCTCAACAAATAAAGACAGCACGGCATACTGTCATCCACACTGCATTGGTCAGAACTCAGTCACATGACTAATATAACTGCATGGGAGGCTGAGAAATGTATGAGGCACACCAACATCAGTGAAACGAACAGCTTCTGCCACCCTGCTTAATATTCAAGAAGTCATACACACATTGTCAGCACCTCCTGGATGCCACTTTCTCAGCTAAGTAACTTTCTTTACGCAAAAAAATTTCTGCAAAGACTCAAAACACTCTGTAAGCAGAGTGATTTGAATTTATTTACTTATTTTTCATTGAGTTCCTCACATTGAGGTCATTAATTTCTCGAAAAGCATTGGAAATAGCAAGGACTTTATATAATTAACAATTACAGAGAGTCTGCAGACCAAAGGTACTTTAATGTAAGAAGTATTTTCTTTTAGTCATTACAGAATTAAAATATTAGTACTTGCTACTTACTATCCAGTATTTTCAGCAAAAGAAAATGGACAGTGTATTACCATAAAATACACTGTACTTTATGCATTAATTTCTCTATTACTGGGAACTTTAAAATCATTAGAGAGAAATGAATATGAATTTTATTTGTGTGTGAAGGTTTACCTGATATTTTCAAATAGTACAGACCTTTATAGTCAAAACATATGTAAATAGAATTCATAGTTTAGTTCGGAATTCTTAATAGTAAATTTCAGTGCTTTGGGATTATGACAGGGAGATTATTCAATTTCAAAATAACTTTTCCAGCTTTATCTTTTTACACATTATAGATACTATTTAGCATTTTTTTTAAACCTGATTTTTCAAACAGATAATATATTTACACAGCCCCCCAAAAGAAAACAAAAAGGTATGCAGTGAAAGTCTCTTTTCACCCCATCCTCAGTCCAGTCAGCACATTTGATCTCCCCTTTATATGAGTAACTATTGCTAGTTTCTTATGTTTCCTTCCAGAATTTCTTTATGCATGTGCAAGTAAATATAACCATATCTCCTCTTTATACAAAAGGTACTATATTTTACACACTGTTCTGTACCTTGTTTTTCTTTCACTTTATATATCTTGTTGTATTTCCCAAACCTGTTTACAGAAAAGTTCCTCATTCTGTTTCTTTATTTTTCCCCCAACAACTGCATATAGTACATTCTATTGAATGAATGTATTATAATTAATTTTACCAGTCTCCTATAGATGGACTTTTAGGTTATTTCCAAATTTTTGTTATTACAATGAATAATACTGTATATGCATTAGTTCTATAGCATCAACTCCCAAAAGCAATTTGGTGGTTCCAGGGGAATATAATCCTGGTGTTTGTAATTTTGATTGTAACTAAAGAGCTCTCGGTAGGGGGGTAAAATATTTTATACTCCAGTCAGAGATGTATGAGAATGCCTATTTCCTAAAGTTGTTCTTCCAATGAAAATTTTAATTACATGAGAATTTCTAGTTGTGACAGTGTCCAAAAACCAAACCCATAAAATGACCATTCTTCAACCTACCTCAATTGTCTCAAGTGACCAGAGTGGTGAGTTTTAGGTTTGAATAGTTTCATGTAGACCTATTCTAAAATATGTACAATGGATTCCATAAGTACATATGCGTTGTTGACAGGGCAGAACAGGGATCTGTATCTTTAAGATTGTCCTCCCCTACTGAGCTGGATTAACTAGCAATCTTGGAACACAGTGTTCTCAGGTAAAGTTCAAATTTGGCTGGAGAATCTCACTTCGGCTCTGATACAGTCTTTAGTATATGAAATTAGTTTAGAAAACTATGAATTTGTTAAAGCTGTCTACCTGTTTAACTAGTGCTTCTGTTACATGGTAATTTAGCAACAGATGATGTAACAGTGTTCAGAATGTGACATGAAATCCTTACTACACTGAAGTTTTAAGTTAGAAAGAACAATATGGTCTTTCCCAGTCAAAGCAATCAATCTTTCCCAATATAATCTTATATGAAATCTTAAATAAAAATCATATTAACACACTAAGGTTAAAGTCAGTTGTGTAAAAGGGACTTGTAATGTTATCAAATGGCTATAATTTAATTATAACTGTTCTATCTATAAAACGCCTTGAAAAGCAGATCACTCTATGCTTTACATTATTAACACTAATTAATGATGGATTTAAAAGTTTTAAAAGCAAATGCTTACTAGCCTAAATCTACTTTTGGATAAATTCACAAAATGCTCAAAAGCCCTTGAGTCAAGGTTTAGTTTACAGGATGCCAGAAGTCAAACTAAAAAGTGCGTTCAAGTGGATTCAGGTGATTGAGGTGTTTATGGGCACACAAAATCATGTGAGGAATTTTTGTCTCTACCTAAAATCAATGGAATTACCTCAGACCAAAACATTTCAGGCAAGGAAGGCTTTTTTATCTGAACTGACCAGATCGTCTTGGTTCTCAGCTTTAGTTTATATTGCCTATTTGTCTAAAGCAAGTCATAGGCATTCATATTGCAGAAAGTTCAAAGGTTCCCTTAGAAAATCTTCCTAATCTCTTTCTCTATTTTTGGGCTTTGGTTTTGTTTTCTTGCTCCTTTTAGTTTAAGGGCTTCACACCATTTGAGATTTTATCTCTGTTTCACTTTAATACAGGTTTAATGATAATCTGTTTGCCTCAGCCCCAAGGTTTAGCAAAACAGAAACAAAGAGAGTGGGATTCTTATCTTACTTAGGGTTTTGCCCAATTCTACAAAATTTAATCTCCTCAAATATTTTGCTTGTGCTTCTACACCGAAAGAGGCACCTACAAGTATTTTACCCTGTAGGAGATCTCCTAGGAAAATGCAAATCTGTAGAAATTCTTCTACAAGAATCTGATAGAGGTTTTTGTTTTGTTTTCTATGTTGTTTTTTCTTTTTTCTCCTCTCTTTTTTTCTTTCTTTTATTTTTATGTGAAAGGCTGGGTGGTAGAGAAAGGCACCCATTTTTCTTTATCTGATAGGGAAAAGTTTCCTCTAGCCTTTGGTGCTTACAGTTAATTACGGACTAGAACCTTTTCTGATTTCTTTTTGATTCTTCCACAACAGTTCTATTACTGTTTTCTTGTTTGTCTAAAACAACTTCTGATTTCACATCTGTCAATTTACCCTTACTCTCATTAAAACTTCAACTGAAAAAATCTTCCTTTCAAAAAGTTTGACCCCACTTACAGAGGCCTAGCTAAAATTCCTTCCATTCCTTAGTATTAATTAAAGCCACCTTTCCCCTAGGCAGTTCCATTGTACAAAAATAATATAACAAAAGTAGAAATACAGTGAAAGCAGAAACAAAGGGGAGGGAGAATGAAAGTGGGAGAAATGGTTACTTGTTTTGGAATCTTTAACTGCATGCTCATTGTGGGTGGATACTCATACATTAAGTAACTAGTTTGGCTTTTATTTTCAAGTTCACTCCTCAAATCTTTATTCAGATTCCTTTCTTCCAAAATTGACAATACAGAGGGAACATAATACAGTTATTAAAACTAAGCAGAATGCATCCATCTGGCATGCCTTTCAGGAATCCAGCCCACTAATTTTTGCTATGGTTTGATGACTCAACCCCCTAGGATGCAGCACGGGAAGAATTTCCTCATTTTGCAGAACTGCCAAATCTCATTCATTGGAGCAAAGGCTCCTCATTTGGGGCTCATTTTTAAACAGTTGTTTATCTGTTTAAATATTTTAAAAAATCTCCCTCAGTAGAGGGAGTTTGTCATGATTTTCTAAATAGCGAATAAACACACTCCTCCTCCCTTCCCCCCATGAAGCTTCAGCTTTCTGGCCACTGAGCCTAGTTTTCTTGGGTTTTTTCCTCCCGCTCCCCCCACCCCCTTTTTTCCCTCTCCCATCTCAGCTACATCTCTTGGCCTAATTTGTTTCTTGGAGGTTCCAGTTTCTTTTCTTCCACTGAGACATTTGTCTCATTTATCCATCGTGAAAAATAAAATCCTTGCTTTATTTTTCTGTCTTCTCCCTTTTAAAGCTGTTCACTTATCCCCCCTTTTATTTTTCAATCATAATTAAGCTTTAGTAAGTGCAAACTGCAAGCACAATGCCAAGTACCCTCTCAATATTCTCCCTCCCGAGGGACATGCCTTTATTACCCCGTTCAAGGGATGAAAGAAACAAAGGTACGAACTCAAGTAACTTGCAGAATAAGGTCCTGAAGCTGGAAGGGACGAGGCTCAGCACTATACCCAGCTAGCTACCTGTCCGGAGGCAATGCACTTAAAAAAGTAATCTTTAAGAAGTCTTATTAGATATAGAAAAGTACTTGTAAAATATATTCAAATTATAAAAGAAGCCCATCTCTCTCCTATCATGGGACAAGTTTTCCAGTTTTGCCCATTAAAAAAAAAAAAAAAACTTCCCTATTCTTGAACCTGTCGCCATTTAACAAGGCTCCTCGAGCCCCCTTCCCGAAGCTTCGCTCGGCAAACGTGTCTTTTATTATGACTCAGTCCAACCCGCTCCTTTGCCAAGCGGCTGACGCTCGCGGCGGAGGCGCCGGGGCAGCAGCTCGGCGGCGAGAGCTCGCGCGCTCCTCCCGCTTTACGGCTGCTGAAAACCCGGCCCGCGCCCGGCAGCCGTACCGCAGACTAGCCCGCGCCCGCGCCGCTCAGGTAATCCGAGTCCTTCTGTTTCCAAAGTTTTGCCTCAACCAGCTCGGCGCTCGGAGGCGGCGCGGCCTCGGCCCAGCCGTCCGGCTCTCCCTCCCGTCCCCACGACCGGACCGGCGAGGCTGAGGCGCGGGCCGCACCCCTGCGTGGGTCCCGGCGCGCCGATCGGGTGTCAGGTCCCCGGGCGGAGGGGCGCTCGGGAGGCGGCGGCGGGGCGGGAGCCACCTGGAGGGGCGGCGCGCGGGGCACCGGGCTCCGGCCGCTCCCGGGCACGCGCCGGCCGGAGCAGCCCGCGGCCCCGCCTCGCGGCCCCCGCCCATCTCCCGAAGCCGGTCGTCTAAGTGCAGAGACCCGCAGCTCCAGAGCGCCCGTTTCTGACACGTTCACACACGCACGCACGCACGCCGGCCGGGGTAGACAGCGGCGCTGCTGACCCTGCTTTAGGGATGGCTCGCCCGAGGGGCGCCCTCGCGTGTGGAACGCCTCTCTTGAGGACGCGCACCATCTCTTGCTCGAGGAAGTTTAGGAGAGAATGTTGAAGGAGCAGCCTGTGATTAGCGCCTGCGCTGCTTTCTACCCTAGTGTCTGGCTCTTACTACCACATCTTCCCCACGGTCTCACTCTCTCGTCCTCTTCATCCTTTAGTCCTCCCTTCCCCCTTTTTTATCCACACTTACTATTATTATTATTTTATTTTTATTTTTCCTCTTTATTGGGTGTCTCATCCTTTGGTGTCTTGTCTTCTTTTGCCCCGCACTGTTAGAATAACAAGTACACAGACAGTATCCTTTCCTGTTCTGTCGTCCTTAGCAAGACTTTGCTTACCATGGCTTGTGCATCTTGAGGAGCAGAGTATTGGATCCTGGACCTGTATGTGTGATTAAGTTATTGGACTGTGTGTTCTGTTGCCTCAGTTGGCCATGCTGAACAGAGGACAAGGGTTTGTTTGAAACCAACCTTAGGAACTTAGAGCATGGTATTGCTTCTGTTGATGGACTACATCTTGACAAACAAGCAGTTATATCATAGGTTCCTGTAGTATTCATTCCATTCAGTTCAATCCAGTAACATTTCTTTGAATGTCAATCATGGAGAGCTGGTGAAGGACTAAGAGAGAAAAGAGATCCAGTTCCTGTCGTCCAGAGAGTGCATATCTAGAAGGGACCATGGTGAGCACTGGGATAGTGGTACCAAGTGCTCTGGGTGAATGGGGGAGGAAAGGATTAATGAAAAGGTTAGGTTTGAAACTGGGCTTTGATATTTGAGTAGAATTTTCCTCATTTTCTTTATTTTCCCCTTTAAGAATTCTTAGTAGAAAGAAGAGATCTTTAAAAAATACGTTCACCTCAAACTACTCAGGTTTTTCATCTTTGCAACTGGCAGTAATCTCAGGACTTACAGGGAATGTAAAAGAAATTCCTCTTCACAAGAATGATCTAATGATTCCTGGTACCATACAAAGAGTATTATAGACTATTATAGGACCAACAAGAGTGAAATGGTACAATTATTGTTTACAAAAAGCATTATCAGATTCACATACAGAACTCAATACTCATTTATTAATTTAGTCAACAAATATTGATCGTGTTTACTGTGTGCCAAGCATTGTTTTTGGCACTGGAATAAAGTACTGCCTTTTTGGAATTTACGTTCTAGTGGAGAGAAACATTATATGTAATACATAGAAAAATATAAGGTGATACTGTACAGGAATACCTTGGAGATACTGCGGGCTTGGTTCCAGACCATCACAATGAAGGGAATGTCGCAATGAAGGAAGTCACGGAAATTTTTTGGTTTCCCAGTGCATATAAAAAGTTATGTTATGCTATACTGCAGTCTATTAAGGGTGCAATAACATTATATCTTAAAAATAAAACTTTAAGTAAAAAACGCTTTATTGCTTAAAAAAATGCCAACCATCATCTGATAATGCAGGGTTGCCACAAACCTTCAATTTGTAAAAAAAAAAAAAAAAAAAAAGCATTACCTGTGAAGTAATACGGGAAGCATAGTAAAATGAGGTATACCTGTACTAAGTGCTATGGAGAAACAAAAAGCAAGAAAAGGTGTGTGTGCATGTGTTTAGCAGTTTAAAATATGATTATAAGGGAAGGCCCCCAGAGTAGGTGACATTTCAGTAGACTTGAAGCAAATGAGGCAGTGAGCCAGGTGATATCTGGGGCATGGGTTTTCCAGTCACAGAGAAGAAAAAAATGCAGAGACCCTGCATTTTGGTGTGTTCAAAGAAGCCAGTGTGGTGGAGTGGTGTAGAGGAAGGAAGAAAGTAGGTTATGTGATCTTAAATGAAATAGAGGTTAGATAGTATTGCATGGTCTAGTAAGCTGTTGTAATGACTCTGGCATTTACTTGAAGTGATATGGAAGCTTTTGGAGTGTTTTGATCAGAACAGTCCAACAGAACTGTTGAATTCCATTACTCTTGCTACTGTGTTGAGAACAGATTGAAGGAAGGCCAGGTCAGAAGTAGGGGTGCCAGTTGGGCGATTATGATAATCCATGTGACAGAGATGGTGGCTTAGACCAGGATGGTAACCGTGGAGGTGGTGAAAAGTTCATATGCTGAATGTGCTTTGATAGTACGTTCCATAGGATTTGCTGACAGATTAGATATGGAGTGTGACAGCAAAGAAATTAGGGAGAACTCAATCACCTAAGCAACTGAAAAGATAGAATTTACATTTACTGAGATGGGGAAGATAGCAGGAGAAAGACATGGTGGTGAAGATTAATAATTTGGATTTGGACATATTAAGGGTTAGATGCATTTTAAATATCCAAGTGGGGATGTCAAGCAGATGGTCTGAAGGCCAGGCTAACGATATGCATTTAGGATTCTTCAACCTACAACTGGTTTTAAAAGCAAAGGGATAGGGTAGATTCATCGAAAATATGTGGGGTTAGAAAACTGAAGAGGACCGGGCTTCCTTGGTGGCGCAGTGGTTGAGAGTCCGCCTGCCGATGCAGGGGACACGGGTTTGTGCCCCGGTCCGGGAGGATCCCACCTGCCGCGGACCGGCTGGGCCCGTGAGCCATGGCCGCTGAGCCTGCGCGTCCGGAGCCTGTGCTCCGCAACGGGAGAGGCCACAGCAGTGAGAGGCCCACATACCGCAAAAAAAAAACCAAAAAAACAAAACAAACGAAGAGCACCAACAACTAAGCCTTGGGGGCCTTCAACATTAAGAGATGAGGAGCTACCAGCAAAAGATTCTGAAAAAGAGCTAGCTGTATGCTAGGTAAGGGGAAGAGCAGGAGAGTGTGGAATCACAGAAGCCAAATGAAGGAAATGTTTGGAAAAGTAGGGAGATTGTCAAAGATGAGGATTGAGAGTTGATTTAGCAAAGGAAATCATTGATGACCTTGATGATATCAGTTTCCTTGGAGTGGTGGGTGGTAAAGCCTTGTTTGGAATGTTTGGCAAAGCAGTAGAAGAAGAGGAGTTAGAGGGTAATGGTATACATCCCTTGAAGATTTTTATTGAAAAGGAAAGGAGAGAAATGGATCATTAGTTGGAGGGCTATGTGATATAAAGAGTTTTAAAGATGTGCAAAAAAAAAAAGTATGTTATGCTTCTGAGAAAGAGTCAGTAGAGATGGAAAATTGATGATGCAGGAGAGAGAGAGGGGAGCAGTATTCTAAGGATGGAACAGGAGAGGTTATCTGTTTCTAGGCTTATGGGCTATTTATACTAATAAGAGAGAAGGAAAACTGTGGACACAGGTGCAGGTGGAGGGGTGTGCATGTTCTCTTTGGATTCCTTCTCATTGTGATGAGTGGCACACAGTGCATAAGAAATTTGTAGGAAATGGTATCTTTTTCCCATTTGGTCACGGATGTATTTGATGAGAAAATACTTTGAGATTCTGAGAATTTCTCGAAGCAAAGAACTTTGTGTTTTGTTGAGGAAAGAAAAGGGAATTTCTACCTTGAGTTCTGCTTGAGAGAAGACTTAGAAAGAAAGTTGAGATTATAAAATAGAAGGTAGCTAGAGGTGAAGGAGGAAGTAAGGTAAGCAAGATTATATCATGAAATCTGAGAAAAACTATGGTGAGGACAGTAAAAACATTGAATCTTACCTCCGTTGCTGCTGGCTAACTACAGTAATGTTCTAAAAATATTATTACCATATCAAAGAGATGGCTTACTTTTTAAGTACCAAGTGTGATCTAATAGAGAACCGTGTTATTGCTGGTGGTGAATCTACTTATGGAGGGGTGGTATTAGACCTGGAAAGAGATGTTAGCTAGGAATAGATTTCAGCTGGATTTTGAAAATGATGTAATGAAGACTGGATTGGCAACAAATTGGGTGTAAGGAAAGAGCATTTTGACAACACTGCTCATGGATACTAAGCCCCTGGACAAGGTGGAGAGAATTTTGCAGTTGGCAATAGTACCTTGTTTGACATGACTTTCCTTCAGTTATTTAGGGACCATTTGTTTATTAAATCATAATTATAAAATAGGGTTTTGTGTGAGGTCTTGGCAAGAAATGGTGATACCAAGATGAAAATGACATGATCCTTGCCTTCAAATTACCATCTCTAGTAGAGTAGAAAAGAATGTACAAAAATATTCTGAGAGAATTGATAAATGCCATATGAAGAGAACTGAATGCTTTGAGGTTTGTTTTTTTTTTTTAATTTACTGTGGAAATTATCAGACACTCAAGAGTAGAGAGAATAGCATAATGAACTCCAGTGTACTTATCACTCTTCAAAATCTATCAGTTTTCTGCCAAACTTGTATGTTGTGTGAGAGTAGGGAAGGGAGCAATTGTTTCTGTTTGTAGATCGGGCTAGGGAGATTTCATGCAGCTTCTCCTATGTGGAGATGTAGAAAGTTCATTGAACTGAGCCAATTGTAGAATTCTTGCTTCTAGTTCTGTACCTGCCAGTGCTTCGCTGGCTGACTTTCTGTTACTCAACTGACCTCTCTGTCCTTTACTTTCTCAGTAGAGTGTGGCTGTTCTTCTACATCAGGAGGCTGCAAACATTGGCCCTCAGGCCAAATCCAGCCTGCTACCTGTTTTCATGAACAGTGAAGTCTTATTAGAACACAACTACATCCATCAGTTTATTGTCTGTGTCTGCATTTGTCATAGATTATAATTTTGTAGTTGAGGCAGAGATGGTGTGGCTGAGAAGCCTAAAATATTTACTCTCTCGCCCTTTACAAAATGCTTGCCAAGTCCTGGTCTATATGATCTCTGATATTCCTTTAGCTCCAATATGTTACTCTATTAGCTGACTAAAAGTAATTCTGTAGCATTTACTAAGAGCCAGCACTGTTGTTTTGGTTTGTATGCACTAACTCATTTAATCGTCACCAAAACCCTATTAGGTGGGTTCTGTTATTTCTACAAATGAAACTAAGGCATAAGGTGTGTACGTTAACTTGCCCAAGGTTACATAGTACTAAGTAGTGGAGACAGGCAGTCCTGTTACAGCATCTATATCCTTAATTATAATGTTGCATTTCCTTTAGATACATAGAAAAATATATATATATAAAATTTAGTCAATTAGAGAATGAAAATTCATAAATCAATGATTTGCACTTAAGTAAAGTTCTATATTGTGATTATAGATGTAAAGGCTTTAGGATGCTGACTAATCCTGAATGTACACTAGAGGTGAATAGTGTGTGAAATCCAAATATGCCTGGGTAGAAAATTCTAGTCTAGTACATCATAATTTTCTCATGAAGCCTTCGTGGATTTTTGAAAGTAGAACGCTGTACTTAAAAAGCAAATAAATATAAAATGATATACCAATAGGAGTCTATCATTGTTTCTTTTGACAATATTTACGAGTTTTCAGGAGTCCATGTCTTTAGGATATGACATGATTGTTTGGTGCGAAAGATTAGGAGTCAGGGGCCCAGAGTTCTAGTCCCAGCTCTGTCCCCAGCTCGCTTTTGTGTCCTTGTCTTCTCTGGCCTTTGGTTTTTTTAACTGAAAAATGAGCAGGTAGCCCAAGATCATTTTAGGGCTCCCTACAGCTCAAAAATATGATGCTGTAACTTTTTACATGGCACATTCAAAGAAATAGATGAGATAGCAATGTGGAAGAACTAGGCCTGTAAACACAAAACTTTAATCTCCCCTTTTTTCCTTTCTACACATACGAACACATATAAGATATGTATACATAAAAATTCATGCACGTATAACTATAAAATCAGTGTGATTCATTTTATATGTGATTTGTAGTCACATTTGATGTAGAAGCAGTTAAATATCTGTCCTTATGTTAGTGTATTTTTGTATTTATATGAGAGAATGGGTGATTTCTTTTCTTCCTTAGCCAAAAACATACGATTGTATAGAAAGCGAGTCTTGATGAATCCCTTGACCTCTGTGATCTGGCAGTGTGCCTCATGTTTTCTCTAGCAAAATTTGATTCATTGCTCAATTTGTTTGCCAGTTAAAAGCAAACAGTATGCCCGAAATCAGGGTTGTCTGTTTTGCACTGTTGCATGGGATATTGATGTCAGACAAAATTGTAATTTAATTGTTTTGATATTTTGATCTGAGCAATTCAGATAAGAAAGGTGATTTATCTTTCATAGAAACCTTGTATTTTGAGCTCAGCATAATTTTTCCCCAACTACTTGCTTATAAATGTGGTTTCAATTTTTAAAATGTTGGGTTTTATTCATAATGGGAATTTGCTCTCAGTATTAATTACCAGAGGTTGGTTAGGAGTATATTACAGATATTTTATGTTTTAGATGTTCAGTCATGAAAAACTTTAGAAGAGTTATGAATCCTTTAAGAACAGATAATGAAACTTCTATACCCTTTGACATTTCCATTTCTATACAATATCACATATGAATGTTTTCTATATTACAGATAGCTTTTTGCTTTTTTACAACCTTTGCATAGAAAATTATTCATGAACTTCTTCAGTTTTAGGGCTTTATTATATTGGTCCAGGCTCTGTTGGTAAATTTATAAGTCTACATAGGCTGTGCTCTCTTACTCCTGTGCATTGAGTCCAATTATCATTGGTGAAAAAATAACCTCAAATAATGTATTCCTAAATATACTTTGAGTCTCCTTATCTTTTTACACTTACTGGAGGAAAAAAATAAAACATGAAGCAGAAACACTTTTAAACAAATTATACTCTCTCTGTATATAGTAATGATTTAAAAATATATTTATTTTCAATTTAACACACCACTCAATGATTTGACAACCTCTTGGAGCATCTCCTGGTTCTAAGAAGCACTCACAGCCTAGTCAGCTTCCAGAGGGGACCATTCAGCTTTTCTGAACCAAACCTGAAACATATTCCCTGCTAGGCTTCAGAACTCTTAGAGAGTGCTCAAACCAAAGTAAACACCTTCTGGTGCACTGTAACGCTTTTCTGAAATGCTGGTTGTAGAAGTCAGCTTGAATTTTTAATTACATTTAGGTGATAAAAGCATCCTTTATCTGACCTTCTCAAGAGATGTGAATCTGTTTGGGAATGACTTAAGAAGGCTTGTAGCCTTGGACCCTTTCCTTAAATTTAATTTTGCCAAATTCCCAGAAAACTTTAAAAACCAGGTGTTTTCAAGCACAATAGCTGCTAATTATGCAGGAAGCCTACTCTTGTGTGTGTATGTTTGTGAAAATGCTTGCTTTATTGCTTCCTGTTGAGATGAGATAGTATTTGAGTTATATTTCCCAGGGAGGCTCTGTTTACAAGAGGTACTTGGTTCTTAGGATAAGCCCTTTTCCAGTAAATCACAGCTGAAATCATAGAGAGCTAGCAGTTATCCTTCTTCTAAGAATTTTCCCCAAGATAGCCTAATCACCAAGGGTCTAGTGTCTACCTCAGAGTAGGCCAGCCTAAATGATTTGTAAATCACCACTTTGGAGCTGTAAAATATGATGATGATTCTCCAACTGGGGTACTCTGAGCTGTGTTGGAAGGCTCCAAGCCACAGGTAAACATGACTATCTTCTTGGAATGTCAAATACACTAAACAGTTTTTTTGAAGGAAGTAGTTAAGTCACTTATATGGTAAATTAAATGTTTGAGATCATAAAAAGATTGTGAATATGACATCCAATGCAAAATACATAGTTTTTAAAATAAAATTTAAGACTTCAAAATAATTTCTTGCATATAGTAGGTCTTTATAGAATATATTTTCAGACCCCAAGAAAGGATATGGGTTGACGTACAGATAGTAGTTTGGTTGTCATATTCCCATCATGTTTAGTCCCATTAAGCTTATATTCAGAAGCTTATAATCAGTCCCATCAAATCTTCAGGTTATAACCATTGTCCACCTGCTTTGGTTTACTTGCTTTTCTGATGTTTACCCACACTGATCTTTTAAATTTGCGGGAATGATTTTCCTCTTTACTCTTTCTATGTTTTTCCTATACTCTTGGCATCGAGATATTATGATCTCTGTGAGAAGCTGCCCCTGCTTTTTTTTTTTTTTACGAAACTGTAGATAAATAGGAATTTGCAAAGATAGTACCAGAGAGGTCCTGTGTTCTCTTTACCCAGTTTCACCCATTGGTTATATCTTATACAACTATAGTATGATATCAAAACCCAGAAATGGACATTGGTACAGTCTGTGTATATAGTTCTGTCATTTTCTCTCATGTGTAGATTCATGCAGTTAACACCAAAATCAAGATATAAAACTATTTCATCACCACAGAGATCCCTCTTACAGTACCCTGCAAAAGAGATACTAAAAAAATCATAGGAATTTAATCTAGTAAAGGAATTATTCACTTTCTTATTTCTAATTTTTGAGATTTTTTACACAAATGCTACATTGTTTTGTATTTTGGGCCATGTAAGAGAAAGGTGAAATATTATCATTACACTGCAGGAGAGCTTAAATAGTCAAAATAGTTATAACGGGGCTTCCCTAGTGGCTCAGTGGTTAAGAATCTGCCTGCCAATACAGGGGATACGGGTTTGAGCCCTGGTCTGGGAAGATCCCACATGCCACGGAGCAACTAAGCCCGTGCGCCACAACTACTGAGCCTGCACTCTAGAACCCGCGAGCCACAACTTCTGAAGTCTGTGTACCTAGAGCCTGTGCTCCGCAGCAAGAGAAGCCACCACATGAGAAGCCCGCGCACCACAACGAAGAGTAGCCCCCGCTCACCGCAACTAGGGAAAGCCCGCACACAGCAATGAAGACCCAATGCAGCCAAAAATAAAATAAATTAAAAAAAATAGTTATAACAGATCAAGTCATCTGAGAAAGAAGTTTTTGAAGGCTTAATCTCAAGTTGTCTTCAAAAACCTTTGTTTTGGGACTTCCCTAGTGGCGCAGTGGTTAAGAATCTGCCTGCCAATTCAGGGGACCCGGGTTCGAGCCCTGGTTCGGGAAGATCCCACATGCCGCAGAGCAACTAAGCCCATGCGCCACAACTACTGAGCCTGCCCTCTAGAGCCCAAGAGCCACATCTACTGAGCCCGCATGCCACAACTACTGAAGCCCATGCACCTAAAGCCTGGACTCTGCAACAAGTAAAGCCACCGCAATGACAAGCCCACGCATCGCAACGAGTAGCCCCCACTCTTCGCAGCTAGAGAAAGCCTGCGCGCAGCAAAAAAGACCCCATGCAACCAAAAATAATTCAAACAAACAAACAAAACCTTTGTTTTGGAAGGTTAGACATTCGTATACCTGAAGGTAGGGACCATGTGGTCCCATCCATCTCTGTGACTAATCCTTATATGTGTGCTGGAATTGCCCGGACAAAAAAGAGAAAATGGGGGAGCAAATCGAAAGAGGGATCTTGTTTAAGGTCCTAAGTAGTCAAGCAGACTTGTCTCTTCCTGGGGAACCCAGAGTTGGAGAAAAAGAATATTTCAGTATTATCAAAAGTGCTATTAAATGACATTGTGCCATATTTGATTTTACAGGTGTTCATGTCTACAGCTTTGTCAGGATCACTCACTTTCTTATTTTGTTTAATCAGATTATGTGAGAATAATTATTCTATTACTAGGGCCTCAGAAATCCTTCCTGATAGGTTTTCTCAGAAGTATTTTCAGCAATCGTGATCTGGGATTTTATTCTCATTGTCATATGAACAGTGTAAATGTATTGTTAAATTACAGTTTGCATAGATCTTAGTTTTAGCAATTTACAAGATATTTTTGACTTCATTTATTTGAAACTTTGTGATTTTGAATATAAAAAATAGCTATCTTCTGTATGGTTTTCAGCTATACAAGCAATAAAGTATTTTTGGAGTTTTGGAGATACTATTGAAAATTTGTACTATAATTAGTAATAGCTGCTTGTCCATTAGTCCTTTCCCAGTCTTTTTAGGTTATCTGAATAAAGCAAAGAATTCCTGTTTCTCTTCTCAGTTTTTGCTTTGCTATTTCAATAATCTTCATAATAATATTATTATTATAGTGATAGTTAAACATTAGGTCCAGATTATTGTCATCTTCATTATGTTCCATATCAATTTCCCAAGGTGAAGACAGCATTATATATGTATAACTATAGATATTGTTTTCATTTGCTTTACTAAATTTGAGTTGGGTGCACAGGAAGGGCAAGGCAGAGAGTGAGCATGCTCATTTTGTCAAATATATTTTATTCTATTTCAGCAGTTGAAAATGATGTAATTTCCCCCCAAATCCTTAATTTCACTTAGAATGAAAAAAAATCTATTTTAATGGTTATTAAATGTCAAACACTTTTTAAAGTTAATTAAAAAAACTGACATTGTGTATGTATAGAAAGAAAGGGTGGCTTGGTTTTTACTTTTACCAGGATTAGCATGGTATGCTGCCATGTGTCTCTAACTTCTGTATCATCCTCAATTTGGGAATGTTGGTATGGATTCTGCTGGTATTGAGGGTTTAATTTATTGCCAATATTAGAGACAGTGACATTAGTGAGATTCAAGTGACTCATCATCACCAGTTCTTCCCTTGAGTGGAGAAAGTTGCTCTTGACTTCATTGCTGCCTGGTATATATCTATAAAAAAGCAACTGTTCTCTTACTTGTTCAGTATCAAATGTAAAAATCTAATTGTGTGCTTTTTCATATCATTGTTATTAAGAATTCAATTTTAAAGCAAGCAGAAAACTACATAATAGAAGCTTGGTGTGTTTGTATTATAATCTAAACATCTTATGTATCCAGTTTGAACACTTCTAAGCATTTTTATGACAAAAACAAAAACAAAAAACCCATCAGAGTGTGTTTAGGACAAAGTAGTTACAAAACTTTTAAATTAATGTTTGATAAAAACAGACTTACCATTATTACTAGTTTCTATCTCTGATTAGAATTACTCTATTTCTCATGTCTTCTTTTTGGTTTACATGTTTTTGGGGGGGTAGTGAAAAAAAATCTTTACCTATTTTCATAACATACATTTTTGTTTCTACATAGTTATTCCTTCACTTTAATATAGACAAAAATAACATTATAACCAATAAAACAATGTTCATTAATGCAGTGTTAAGGATAGTGGAGGGATTAAGGAAGAGTCTTGTCAAGTTTGGTATCTGTTTCAGTAGCTCACTTTTAAGCAGTTAAAAATGTCTTTAGGACATCTGCCTTGTCTTTCTCTTGCACCTCATCTCCTTGGCCCACTTATATGTATGACCACCTTTCAGAATTTTAATTTCTTTATTTATAAGGTGATACTAGTAACACTCTACTATGTAAGGATTATTGTAAGAATAAATTAAGATGGCATGTGAGGAAACTACATTATCCTACATACATGAGTACATTTGAAGTTAGTCAAGTCTGGGTTTAAATCCCAGTTTTTTACCTTGGTATTCTATTACTCTGTGATTTTTGACAACTTGTTGGCCTCTGCTTTCTCCTCTCTAAAATGGAAATGATTTTACCTACCTCAGAAGGTTGTTTTGGAGTTAAATTGATAATACTGTAGTGTATGTGAAGCACTTAGTACATTTCCTGGCACTTAATACTTAGTAAATTCTATTTCCCTTTTCTTTTCCCCATTTTTTCATTCTCCCCAGACATGGGGAAGGGGACATGGAAAAGATCAGATATGTGTTAGGATGAAATCATTTTGTTCTGTGTTCTTTGTCAAGCTGTAAGGGGCTTTTCTTTCCCAAAGGAAAGTTAGTGAGGGGCTTTCTTTGTGGGTGAAAGACCAGGAAGATTTTCCAAGTCGCCATCCACCAACAGTTGTTTGATATCTGATCATCTAATACTATCACTCCTCTGCTGAAACATCTTTGGTGGCTCCTCACTGCCTTTGGGATGAAGCTAAACTTCTTAGCCCACTGAACAAAGCCAATTATAATCTGGCCTCCATTAAAGGCTCCATCCTCATGTCCTGTCCTTTATCCTAAACACACTTTGTGATATAAGTAATCCTCCTTCTATGCTCCCATCTTTACACACATGTGGACACTCTGCCTGGAATGCCTTTCTCCTTTCCCTAAATGACAGATGCTCGTATATCCAGCCATATCTCTTTTTGTAAATGTCCCCACTCCTTTTCCCCAGAGCCAGTCACACTCCCTCTACTGTGGTCCTATATTCCTTGTATATATGGCTGCCTTTATTAGCAACATTTTCAATGTATCTTCATCCCCCACCCCTACCATGTTTTATTTGCCACATGGGCAGACACAACGTCTTTTATTCTTTGCCTCCTTATCTATCATTATATTGCCCAGAGTGTGCTTATTAAACTTTTTTTTTTTAATGTTTTTTTTTTGGCTGTGTTGGGTCTTTGTTGCTGTGAGCAGGCTTTCTCTAGTTGTGGCGAGTGGGGGCTATTCTTCGTTGCAGTGTGTGGGCTTCTCATTGCAGTGGCTTCTCTTGTTGAATGCGGGCTCTAGGCGTGAGGGCGTCAGTAGTTGCAGCACGTGGGCTCAGTAGTTGCAGCTCACGGATTCTGGAGCACAGGCTCAGTAGTTGTTGCGCACGGGCTTGTTTGCTCCGTGGCACGTGGGATCTTCCCAGACCAGGGCTTGAACCCATGTCTCCTGCATTGGCAGGTGGATTCTTAACCACTGTGCCACCATGGAAGTCCCCTTATTAAACTTTTTAAATAAATTTGTCTTCATGACAAAAGCTAAGTACCCTATAATGTGCTGTAACGTAACAGCCCAAACCAAAGCTGTTCCCGAATTCCTCCGCCACGTCCCTTGTGAAGATGTACTTCCCCAAATAGATTATAAACTCATAAGTATCCCTATACTTAGCTTTGCCAGGCACACAAAGGTTGCCTAAGCTCACATCAGGTGTGGTTGGGGGTTGAAGATACAACATCATCTTACAGCTTCACTGCCTTTTGCTGCTTAAGCAAAGCTGGTGCACTGAAAGGAGAAGATAGACTAATAGATAGGAAGTGAGGATTTCCTTACCTGAAACTGTTTGAGAATAGCCAATAGGGCCAAGTTTGGCCCCTTTTTGAGATACTGCATGCATTGTGTGTGTTTGTGTTGGGGGAAGGGTGGAGGGGGTGGGTAGGAGTGCTTGGGAGGATATGAATGGGTGGGTGGTTAAGTGGGGCAGGAATGAGGAGGACCATGACTCCTAGGGTCATACAAGGGAGGTCTGTTTTGAGGTAGTCCCCAAAGACACTTGATATAAGTAGATAAGGAGAACTTTGTGAGTAAAGAAGCAGGAAGCCTGAGGGTATAAAAGATGTTCAAGAGTTGTATTAAGCAGGAAGAGCTAAACAGGAATGAGGGAAGGTCAATAACAGAACTGGAGCTGAACTTAATTACAAATGGGTCACATGTAGGTCTCAGGAATGCCATCTGCTGGGCCCATGTTCACTTCTGGGGACACTTAAAGGCAACGAGTTACACTGCACGGTAGGGGTGGCATGGGGAAAAGCAGAGAAATAGAAAGATTAAATCAGCTTGGCTGTGTTTTTTTGCAAAATAAATATAGGGATATATGGCCTGAAACATGGTTTGGGGACGGATCTAGGAAATCGGGATTTTTTATTTTTATAGTGATAACAGATAACTGTAGACAATTTGGGCCTAGAATTCAGGTCATTTCAGTTAAATTCAGTAAACACTGAGAGCTATTCTTTGCTGAGAGAAAAAACGAATACCCTGATTTGCCTTTCTCAGAGCTTTTATTGTACTTGGAGGAATGAGAAAATAAAAGCCACTAAATGGTAAGATATTGTTTTGTCTTATTTTTTTTTAATTTACAAAACTGTGTTTTTATCTGAGACTCTGATTTATATTTTATTACATAGACGAGAGATGATGGTTTGATGCTAATATTATTAGATAGCAGTAGCTTATAACATATATTTAGGATTTGCTTTTTCAAAAGTTTATTTTGCCTGCTCCATTTTCAGCTCACTCTATTTCTTCTTCTACTGATATTGAACATGTTGAGTGTGAAAAATGAGGTTGGTAAACTTGAAAAAAGAAGTGTAATATTTTTAGAATGTCACTTTTTTGCTATAACAGTCTTATGTGTCCTTCATTAGAAGCCACATCACATCCTTTTTGGAAATATATAACTAATTAAAGTAAAACGAATAAATAAGCACAAGTGTTGGGATACAAAAATTGACACTGTTTTACATTTAATTAATTGTATTCTCTAGAGAACATTATTCCTATTCTTAGAGGTGTAGTTACTTTAAGAGGTCATCTAGTTTACCCCTTTTCATTTATAATGAAGTATTAAATGACCTGCTCAGACTCACATAGGTCTGACTCAAATGAGACCAAGCTGGGACTAGAAGTTGGTGTTCTGGCTTACAATCCAGGTCTTTTCCACTATCCAAATCCACATATTGGTGTTTAAAAATAAAAACACCAACTTTGTTACAAGTAATGACCTTCCCATTGTCCCATGTGCAGAAGCACTTTCAGTGCACTTTTATTCTTTATTTCACATTATTCTAGTGGAGCTACTAAGCGACTCAGGATTGCTTCCTAATTTCATTAATATTTTCTTCAAGCCTGTCTTATCTCTTAGGGGGCTATGAAGATAGACTAGCAAGCCATTATTCTTCCAGGGCAGAGGAAAACCTAAAGGAATGGGCAAGAGAGTGAGGGGAGAAGGGTTCTAAGGAAGGGATGGTCCAGAAGAGTGGTTCCCAAGGTTTTTAGGAAATTTCCACTGGTCTTTGACAAAATGAGGAAATAAGGATTATGCAGTGAGTTTTTCCACTCTCTTTTATTCTATAATCATATCTGTCCTACTCTTTCTAGTAACATTATTGAGAAAAAGTTGATAACCCTGTATCAATTCTCTCATATATATATATATATTTTTTGTTTTGTTTTGTTCTGCTTTGTTTTTAGCTTTATGGGTCCATGAAGTCCAAAAGGTGTAGGAGATGCTTATCCAGAATCTATAGTGCTGTTCAGGGAGAAAAGCCCAGAGGAGGCCTCTTATAATAGAACCACTGGGTGACATTTGGGGCTAGATGCCTGGAATGAAAGAGGTGTTAAGAGACAAGTGTGTTTTAAAGTGGAGGAGATGTCAGATTTGAGGATAGTGGGGAAATGGGGAAAATGAAGATGAAGACTGTTTATTTAGTTGGTTTTCTCAGGATTGGTGTTAAATAAGGTTTACATGTGAAGAACGTGCAGTGGACAGTGACTTGGAAGACTGCTTATTTGGAATTCTTGCTGTCTGCACAGGATTCATTTGGTACTCTTACCCCAATTATGGAATCACTGAGTGGTTTTACCCTCAAAATGGGAATTTAAAATGCTGATTTTTAAAGTGCTTCGTGATCTTCAAGTATACCACTCTAAGCTTCAAAGATAGTTTCTTCACTTGGATACAGTCTTTGAAATGGGATTCCACTGAAGCTTTACAAAGTGGTAGTACAGCACCTAATGACAGCAATCTTGCCTTTTGTTCATGTTTTCAAAACCACCTGCATGTTATATTGTACATGGTCTGTAATTATGAAGTGATGTGAAAAAGTTATTTAATTTTTTGGAAAGTTGCCTTAACATGTTAGTGGGATAATGGCAACATTACCCGGATTAAAAAAATGAAACCTGCTTTCCAGATAATCTGACTTTATGGGAACATAAACGCATGCTGCTAAAGCAAAATGAAAAAACAAGACAAAACCAAAAACAATTCCCCCTCTCCCTCCACCAATAACATCCATAAATAATCCCCCATAATAAGTGGATATGCTAGAGTGCATTGAATCATAGCATCTGGAATCAAACATACAGAATAAAGCATACTAAGAACTATTTTTGATTTTTTCTTCTCCATATCATATAAGCCCTAAATGTGTTTTCCTCTTGCATAAGGAAGAGAAATAACTCAAAGATCAGTTTTGTGTTTGGTTGGCTTTTTTGTTCATATTATAAAAGCAGTGTGGGAAAAATGGAAGCATTTAGCATTTACTTCTACTTGAAAAAGTTTGGTTAGAAAGATCCAGGTGATATAGATCATGTATATAAGACTTGTTTACTTGTGTTATTTTCTGAGAGCAAAGTACAGGTGAGCCTTGAACAACTTGAGGGTCAGGGGCACATATCCCTCCTCTTGACCCTGCCTCTGCCCCCCACCAATTGAAATTACACCTTTAACTTTACAGTTGGCCTTCCATGTCCATGGTACTGTATCCGTGGATTCAACCAACTGAGTATTGTGTAGTACTGTGGTATGTATTTAGTGAAAATAATCCAGGTATAAGTGGACCCACGTAGTTCAAACCCATGTTGTTCAAGTGTAGTGTCAACTGTACAACTATTTAAAAATAGAGTATTACTCTGATTTGTTACATTAGTTTCAAATTGACTTTCAGAGAATATTTTCTTTGAAAAATTTTGTTTATAAACTTTTTTCTAGTGACCAAAATAATATAGTCATTGCAGAACATTTAGAAAGCCTAGAAATATATAAAGAAATAGAAAAAAATGTCACCTATAATTCACTACCCAGAGATGCCCTGTTAAAATCTCAGCATTTTTTACTTCTGATTTTTTTTCTATTTTATTTTTTCCTTATATTTTTGAGATCATACCAGATATTTTAACATTCTGCTTTTTCAACATAACATGTATAGAGTATTTTTAAAATATTATTTTAAGTTTATAAGTGTAATTATTATTCTTTTCTTTTTTTTTGCGGTACGCGGGCCTCTCACTGTTGTGGCCTCTCCCGTTGCGGAGCACAGGCTCTGGACGCACAGGCTCAGTGGCCATGGCTCACGGGCCCAGCCGGTCCGTGGCATGTGGGATCCTCCCGGACCAGGGCACGAACCCATGTCCCCTGCATCGGCAGGCGGACTCTCAACCACTGCGCCACCAGGGAAGCCCTATAAGTGTAATTATTGATGACTGCATGGTGTATCATCTGACTTGGCCATAATAAATCTAACTATTTCTCTGTTGCTGGACATTCAAGTTGTTTGCATAAATATTCAATCTTTAAATTAATGGAAGTTTGTTTTCTTGAGGCTTTTCTCTTCAATTGAGTTAACTTATTGAAGAGATTCTTTTTAGGATTAGATTTTCCTTTTCTTCTCCCATCCCCTCAATTACATGCTGGCTAATTCCTGGAATTTTCCCCTCCCTATTCTTTGTAATCTGAAAAACTCCTTGTTCTCTATGACTGGTCTGGCAGCTTCAGCTTAGTTGTGATGGATGTATTGTGATTGTAAAAGGTAAGTACTTGTGGCTCCTTTTGTTAAGTTACCCTGAACCTTAACAGGAGGTCCTTATGCAACTTGAGAGCCATAAATATACTTTAGAAAATGTATGCAAAGATGCTAAATAGAATGTAAGGAATGAAATACTACTCGTTCACTATAGTTTTTTCACTAGTTACGGTTTTTCTAGTATGAAGCATTTTACCTCAGTTGTATACAAAATGAAGTGTTTTATGCCAGTATTAATACTGAAGGTTGCATGAATTAAGTATTGATTTTTTACTCATGCATTTTTTATTGATTTCAAGAGTACAGCAAGAGTTTGTCAGTATTATATTATAAACATTCTATTGGTTATATGGGACCTATCTGAGTTTATTATTCTTTTCAATAATATTTTTCATTTTGTAGGAAAAGATGGATAGTGTTGTGGACAAGATTATTGAGCAAAATGCTTGGTCCTTAGATCCCTTGATAAGGTTTTGTGGATTTTTCCCTGCTTTACGATCTTTTTATTCTTGTTGGAAGAAGTACTACTTTGTGCAAAAGTAGATTGCTATTCAAAATAATATATATTTCTTCGGGAAACTTTCTTCAACATCCCTTTTCCTAACCTTATGATAAATTTTATTACACAGGCTTATTTTGAAAATAAATTAATTAAATGTTAAGATTATTTCTGGATATAGTCACAATATATGATAATAAACTAGTTTACATTTTTATTTAACAAGATGCTTTTTGATAGCATTAGACTTTCTATACCACGATTCCCTCATGTACTTTGAAGAACTTCTAAGAGGGACTTCCCTGGCAGTCCAGTGGTTAGGACTCCACACTTCCATTTCAGGGCGCATGGGTTTGATCCCTGGTCGGGGTGGCGGGGGGGAACTTCTAAGACAATAACTGTGTGTGTGAGTTATTGTCCTTCTAATAACTATATGTGAAAATTACTTTAAAGAATAAATAGCTTATCTGGCATTATAGTCTATGAATTTTACATCTCATTAAAAGAATAATTTGAAATGGATATAAAGAACTGTGTATTCTATGGTTGTATTCCATTTAGACTATTTTAGGAATTCATCATGTAACAAGGCATGATTTATTGTTTCTCAGGGTTTTATTGTTAAAGCATCTTTAAGTTTTTTTTTTTTTTTTTTTGCGGTACGTGGGCCTCTCACTGTTGTGGCTTCTCCCATTGCGGAGCACAGGCTCCGGACGCGCAGGCCCAGTGGCCATGCTCACAGGCCCAGCTGCTCTGTGGCATGTGGGATCCTCCCGGACCAGAGCATGAACCTGTGTCCCCTGCATCAGCAGGCGGACTCTCAACCACTGCGCCACCAGGGAAGCCCAAGCATCTTTAATTTTTAATATTCTATTCACTTAATACCATTGTTTTACATGGAAGGCATGAGAAAAATATTAGTTTGCCCATAGAAAATCCTTGATTTTTGTTTTTAAATATTTTTTCTTTAAATATTTCTTCTTAAATGTTGTTCCTTACTTCCCTAAAGGAATGATTATTAGAGCATGTATCCTTGACTTGTGGAAAATTCTTCAGAACTCAACACAAAGACAGCACGATATTTCCAAATGGAAATCAAATCAGAATATATAATCATTTTATTTTCACACATCTACTGAAATCAGAAGGAAAAGTTCCTCTCTGTATGATTTGTTGGGCTATTTTAATAATGGAGCAGTTCTTAAAATATTTAACAAATATTTATTGAGGATACCATGGACTTTTAAAAAATATTTTTTAGGAATAAAAATATGGGAGTACTATGAAAACCAATGAAAAGTTGCTAAGATGAAATGGAAAAATCTTCAGTAATGTAGAAATCTCTTTAAAATGGCTGGTGCTCTGAAAAATAAAGATAAATCTGGATTCAAAATTGACAAGACTGAGATAGTTTAGAGAATTAAGTCAGTTGTTGGTAGAGAGGTGAGTGTCAGTGTATGTGCATCTTTGAATTAGGAGACAATAGCTCTCACTATGCTCTTGAAGTGAAAGTAGGGAAAGGTGAAGGGACCATTTAGAACAAGTATTAACACACAACAAAGTTAGTTAAAACAAGTCAATTCATATTGCAGAGTTAGAATAGGGAAGGGTCCCACAAAATTGAGGTTTATTTGTTTTCTTTCTTTCTTTCTTTCTTTTTTTGCGGTACGCGGGCCTCTCACTGTTGTGGCCTCTCCCGTTGAGGAGCACAGGCTCCGGACGCGCAGGCTCAGTGGCCATGGCTCACGGGCCCAGCCGGTCCGCGGCATGTGGGATCCTCCCGGACCAGGGCACGAACCCATGTCCCCTGCATCGGCAGGCGGACTCTCAACCACTGCGCCACCAGGGAAGCCCTATTTGTTTTCTTTTTAATTGATTGACTGATAACGTAGAGGTGCTAGTAGATTCTGGTTTATAAACATGGTAATTCAGTTATCCCATTTGCTTCATTGTCAGTGTTCTGTCGTATTACAAAGCTACTGTGAACAGTCTATATATTTCTGGGCTTTAATTAGCCCTGGAAACATGCAGAGTTTAAAAGTAAAAGTAATTGCTCAGCCTCTGATAGCTTGTGCACAGTGAATCGCCTTCTTTAGAAGAATGCTACATAAAACAAACAATTGTACAGAAGAGACAATTAGGAAAATATGGTTTTGTTGCTGGGTCTGCAAGGAGGGATTTGCAGATTTTGTGAGATCCTGCAGAGAGTCAGTGAAATCTGCATTATAGCACATTATCTCCTGTGGGGAAGAACCTGAAGGGCCGCTTAGAGGTCTCAACTATCTCTGCTATGTATGCTTTTGTCCTACTATGTAAAAAGCCTTCCATTTGCTGGAAACAGTAACAGTGTTGGAAAATTGAGAGAAAAGGATAAAAGAATAATGAAAAATTTCAGCTATCTGAGAAGGACCTTTATAGGCAAGCTTGACAGGAAGCCTGGGAGTGAAGTTGAAGGGTGATTAGATAAGCTGATATGATTTTACATACACTCTTTTATTTTGAGAAATAGCTATCATATTCAAAGGGGAGAAAGCCAATAGGTTGAGTGAAGAATACCTGATATGTAGGTATATCTGAAGTTCTTTTTGTGAGAATCCTAAAAACTAAATTTAATGCTATACACTAATGATTAATTATCTTCCAAGTTTTTCTTTTCGTAGTCAGATTTTGAAATTTACTCTCTCAGGTGCCTTTTTAAAAAGAAGTAGAAGTTGCTGAAGAATGAAAAGTTGAGAAAGAAATAAATTTAAAAGTAATCACTAGAGATTAGAAGGCATATTTGGAAATTAAGATGCTGATATATGTATTGGTGGGAAAAAATAAGGAATTCCAGAAAACCTCATATTTCTGAGCTATAATATTTCTTGGTTTTAACCTTTATTATTTTCTTGATTTAGATCTTATTGTTTTTAGTTTGTAGGCTTATTCCACAAACTAATGTTCAAGTTTTTAAAAAGTGTTTTATATTTAAAGAAATAATATTTATGAGATTGTAGTATCTTATTCTAACCTATATCTGTAACAATTTTTAGTTTAAAGTTACATAATAACAGGTTTCATAGTACAAAACTTCATATGTTAAACTCTAAAATGATCATTTTAAAGTTGGTTGTTAGTTTCATTTCTTTTTTTATATAGTTTTGCCTTAGTTTCTTATATTATTGTAATTTCTGGCACGTTTTTGGGGTGGGGGGGTTGTCATCAGTGAGCCATTTACATTGTCTTAAATAAGATAGACACTTGGGCTTCCCTGGTGGCGCAGTGGTTGGGAGTCTGCCTGCCGATGCAGGGGACACGGGTTCGTGCCCCAGTCCGGGAAGATCCCGCATGCCGCGGAGCGGCTGGGCCCGTGAGCCATGGCCGCTGAGCCTGCGCATCTGGAGCCTGTGCTCCGCAACGGGAGAGGCCACAGCAGTGAAAAAAAAAAAAAAAAAGAAGCTTATTTCTCCTTCACATAACAATGGTAGGATAGTTTGTAAGCTTCAGTTTTTTAAAATGAATAAAATTGTTACAATTATGTTTTCACTTGACAGATTTGTCTACTCCAGAATTTTAATGCATTAAAGTGAGTTAAAACAAATAAAATTTTTGATTTTGACAAATTACAAGTGAATGTTGTTAGATTAATTATAGATTATTTTTCATTAGATTAAATATTTGTCATTTTTAGGTAGATAACACTTTAAGATATCCTATTCTATGATTGACTTTTCAGGTGAAAATGTAAATGAAATAACAAGGTGTTTGCCAGTATTTTCCTTCTTGTAATAATTAGAATAAATTCATGTAGAATAGAAAGGAATAAGTTAGTACATGCTGTTATTTTTAACCATTTTACAGTCTTTATTGAGCAGATGGTTTATATATAAATGCCTAACAAACTTCAATATCTTACTTCTGGAATAATGCTTTAATGATGAAAAGGCATTAATAATTTTAAAGTATTTGTAATTTTCATTACATTTCAAAATAAATTTATTTTGTCTTGAAACTCATTTTTAAACACAGTGAAAACTTTTTCTTGAAGGATCATTGTATTAAAGAGATTGAGTGTGTATGTATAATTCTCTGTGTGTTTTTAAGAAATAATTGTTCAAAAAATTGATAATAAAGTAATTTTGACACAATTGAACTGAAGAATGTTTATCTTTATATATGAACACAATTAGTGACATTTGCTAGTGATCTTTTCCCAAATAGGGACTGTGTTTTATTCAGCTTTGTATCCCCAAATCCAGCACAAGTGTCTGTCTAGTACATATTCAATAATGTTTACTGGGTGAGTTTCAGTATCTTTTCTGCTAAATTCTTATTTGTCACTATTTAATCAAGCTAAGGTACCATATTTGTTTTATAATTCACTGAAAGTTTAAATGTATTTAAATATTTCCAAATACAGTTGTTAATTATATTTGAATTACTGTGCTTTTCTGCTTGTGAGAAATAATTATTTAAATATAAAACAAGGTGTCTGAACTACAGAGTATTTTTCTTTCTAATGCTTTTGCAATAACATCAGTTTTCTGAGCACAGAAAATATCTGTTTCTGATGTCATTCTTCTATTTGGGTCAGTTTTTTATTTTCTTTCTGTTTATTAATTTTTACTCATTTTTATTTCTTAGTTGTAGTCTTATATCCTGATGCCTAAACCTACACACCGTTTTTCTTTTATTTGTACTTAAAAAAGTTTTTACCTTTTTTTAATACCTCCCTTGGCCAATCTTTGTGTATGTGCGTATGTTTGTGTATATATTTGAGAGACAAAGTTACTGTAACAAAGATATCCATTGGGTTAAAAAAGATAGAAGCTTATTTCTCCTTGACATAGCAATAGTAGGGTAGTCAAGGTTGTCAAAGTGGTTAGTTTCACAAGGTTACCAGTCCCAAGTTTGTTACATTTTTTTACTTTGTAGTCTAGGAGGAAGTTGTCCTTGCCTGCAAAGTTAGATCTGAGTCACTACCATTTCTGCATTCTAGTTTGAGAAATAGAAGGCATAATTAGAAGGCAAACAATTTCCTTTTAAGAAAGTGCCTGAAATTTTTCACATTCCATTGGTTGGAACTTTGCCACATGGCTACACATGGCTGCAAGGAAGGCTGGGAAGTATAGTCTCTGTATGCTTGGCTACTGAGATAAAACTCTGTTACTATGAAGCAAGGGAAAATGGATTTAGGTGACTACTACTAGTTCCCCATTGAATTTAACTTGTATCATGTTGGCTGGTAATTGTGTTTCATTTGTGCTATTAAGGAAAGGATCAAGGGAAGGATACAGTATTCCTGTTTTTCTGGAATGTGTCTACTGTGACCTAGCAGCATGGTGTGTCAAGCATAATTAGTAGGACTCCCAATGAGAAAATCCTAGGAAGCAGTAGTTGTGTTTTAAGCCATATGACCCCACGTACAGACTGTCCCTTCAGGACCAACCTTAACAGAATTTGGGTTTGAGGGGTTTTATTAAGGGAGATTGGGTTTCACACACAGGATATCTGAGTGTCCATTGTTAAATACACTTCTTTAGGTTAGTGATTTTGTGATAATTTGCTTCATTTCTTCACAGCACTTTGGTGAAGTCTTAATTCCCAGTGCTGCTTTTAGTATATTGTTCACTGCACTCTCTTAGCTTAATACATGTTGGACCTACTAGAACATTTTTTTTGAATTTTATTTTATTCACATTTTTTATACAGCAGGTTCTTATTAGTAATCCATTTTATACATATTAGTGTGTATATGTCAATCCCAATCTCCCAAGTCATCACACCCCCCCCACCCCCCACCCCCGCCACTTTCCGCACTTGGTGTCCATACGTTTGTTTTCTACATTTGTGTCTCAATTTCTGCCCTGCAAACTGGTTCATCTGTACCATTTTTCTAGGTTCCACATATATGCGTTAATATACGATATTTGTTTTTCTCTTTCTGACTTACTTCACTCTGTATGACAGTCTCTAGATCCATCCACGTCTCTACAAATGACCCTATTTCGTTCCTTTTTATGGCTGAGTAATATTCCATTGCATATATGTACCACTTCTTCTTTATCCATTCATCTGTCGATGGGCATTTAGGTTACTTCCCTGTCCTGGCTATTGTAAATAGTGCTGCAATGAACATTGGGGTGCATGTGTCTTTTTGAATTATGGTTTTCTCTGGGTACATTCCCAGTACTGGGATTGCTGGATCATATGGTAATTCTACTTTTAGTTTTTTAAGGAACCTCCATTCTGTTCTCCATAGTTGCTGTATCAGTTTACATTCCCACCAACAATACGAGAGGGTTCCCTTTTCTCCACACCCTCTCCAGCATTTGTTGCTTGTACATTTTCTGATGATGCCCATTCTAAACAGTATGAGGTGATACCTCATTGTAGTTTTGATTTGCATTTCTCTAATAATTAGTGGCGTTGAGCAGCGTTTCATGTGCCTTTTGGCCATCTGTATGTCTTCTTTGCAGAAATGTCTATTTAGGTCTTCCGCCCATTTTTGGGTTGGGTTGTTTGTTTTTTAAATATTGAGTTGTATGAGCTATTTATATATTTTGGAGGTTAATCCTTTGTCCGTTGATTCATTTGCAAATGTTTTCTCCCATTCTGAGGGTTGTCTTTTCATCTTCTTTGTCGTTTCCTTTGCTGTGCAAAAGGATTTAAGTTTCATTAGGTCCCATTTGTTTATTTTTGTTTTTATTTCCATTACTCTAGGAGGTGTATCAAAAAATATCTTGCTGTGATTTATGTCAGAGAGCATTCTTCCTATGTTTTCCTCTAAGAGTTTTATACTGTCCAGTCTTACATTTAGGTCTCAAATCCATTTTGAGTTTATTTTTGTGTATGGTGTTAGGAAGTGTTCTAATTTCATTCTTTTACATGTAGCTGTCCAGTTTTCCCAGCACCACTTATTGAAGAGACTGTCTTTTCTCCATTGTATATCCTTGCCTCCTTTGTCATAGATTAGTTGACCGTAGGTGCACGGGTTTATCTCTGGGCTTTCTATCTTGTTCCATTGATCTATATTTTTGTTTTTGTGCCAGTACCATATTGTCTTGATTACTGTAGCATTGTAGTATAGTCTGAAGTCAGGGAGTCTGATTCCTCCAGCTCCGTTTTTTTCCCTCAAGACTGCTTTGGCTATTTGGGGTCTTTTGTGTCTCCATACAAATTTTAAGATTTTTTGTTCTAGTTCTGTAAAAAATGCCATTGGTAATTTGATAGGGATTGCATTGAATCTGTAGATTGCTTTGGGTAATATAGTCATTTTCACAATATCGATTCCTCCAATCCAAGAACATGGTATATCTGTCCATGTTTCATCTTTAATTTCTTTCATCAGTGTCTTATAGTTTTCTGCATACAGGTCTTTAGTCTCCCTAGGTAAGTTTGTTTCTAGGTACTTTATTCTTTCTGTTGCAGTGGTAAATGGGATTGTTTCCTTAATTTCTCTTTCAGATTTTTTATCATTAGTGTATAGGGATGCAAGAGATTTCTGTGCATTAATTTTGTATCCTGCAACTTTACAAAATTCATTGATTACCTCTAGTAGTTTTCTGGTGGCATCTTTAGGATTCTGTATGTATAGTATCATGTCATCTGCAAACAGTGACAGTTTTACTTCTTCTTTTCCAATTTGTATTCCTTTTATTTCTTTTTCTTCTCTGATTGCCGTGGCTAGGACTTCCAAAACTATGTTGAGTAATAGTGGTGAGAGTGTACATCCTTACCTTGTTCCTGATCTTAGAGGAAGTGCTTTCAGTTTTTCACCATTGAGAATCATGTTTGCTGTGGGTTTGTCATATATGGCCTTTATTATGTTGAGGTAGGTTCCCTCTGTGCCCACTTTCTGGAGAGTTTTTATCATAAATGGGTGTTGAATTTTGTCAAAAGCTTTTTTTGCAGCTATTGAGATGACCATATGGTTTTTATTCTTCAGTTTGTTAATATGGTGTATCACATTGATTGATTTGTGTATATTGAAGAATCCTTGCATCCCTGGGATAAATTCCACTTGGTCATGTCGTATGATCCTTTTTATGTGCTGTTGGATTCTAAAACATTTTTTCTTTATGGTTTATATATTCTATCTTGAAATGTAAGGCTTTTCACCTTAAAGCACTGTGGAATTGCAGTGTTGTTGAAGTGAGGGAAATCAGACCCTCCCATATTGTGGGTGGGATTCTAAAATGTCAGTCATTTGGAGAGCAATTTATTAATATTTATGAAAATTACCAATACATATTCCCTTTAATATAGTATTTATTATATATATATTTAATATATATATCTCTGCAGGTATACTTACACATGAGGCATGATGTGTTTATAAGGTTATTTGTTACAACATGGTTTGTAATAGCAAAAAACAGAAGCATCCTGAATAACTATCAATCATGGAGTGGTCAGATGAACAATGGTACTGCTATAAAATGGAGTACTATGTAGCTATATAAAATGTTGAAGCTATTTAAATACTGGAATGAAAAATTCTCTAAGATTTATCACTATGTGAAAAAAAAGTACACAACACTGTGTGTGTTAAGCCTCCTGTGTATAAAGAAGGGAATGAAATAATATATATTTATATATGCTTGTAAGCACATAAAATACCTCCCAGAGAATTACAAATGCATATGATAGAGCCAAAATATTTTTATTTAGAAATTACACTATAAACTCCCTCTTAGGAATCCTAATTTTATCCTTATGAAATTATGTCAATTTTAATGAGCAAAGGAGATTTTTCTCCATTAAATTAAAAATCTGTTTATTTTAGAAAATGTACTGATTGGCTAGTTCAGTTTCCTCTGATGTAGAAGTTCTGTTCTATAGTATCCCCACTTATTGGTTATCGTTTGTGTGTCTGAACACTGCCATTGATAGGCACTTGATTACCTTCCCAAGGGAGCTAGTTCTGTTCATTTACGTACAGTGAGAAAGCCCGATAAAGATCTGTCTAGGGTGGGACAGAGATCTGGGAACTGGATATATTACTAGCCTACAGGTACTAAAATTTTTAGATAAATTTTCTGAAATAAAGGGTCAGATTGTTGAGGAACATTGTAAAGAGCATAGTTCCTACTTGAGGCAGTGCATTCCATTGTTAAATAAATGTTAGAATTCCTCTTTATATGAAGTTAAAATCCACTCAGATTTACCTACCTAAGATGTATGCTATCTGAAAATATTTTATAAGCCTATTATGTTTTCATCCATTTCACTGATAACAATATTGTTAATAGTTTGTGTCCAAATATAGAATCACAAGGCATGATACTAGAAACATTCTACATTGATAAAGATCTACTGATCAGTCAGAGTCTTGGGCAAATGTTTAGCCAACTTTGAAACTACCTAATGGAAAGGTCATCCAGCCTAATATTTTCCATCTTTTCTATAATAATTTCATGAGAGCCTTAATCAAATTTTTTTCCACTTATATGAGGCCATATGCATAGTGGTTATAAGAACAAAACCTCTGCAGTGTTCTGGGTTTGAATACTACACCCATAATTGATTAACTCCATGACCTTGGGCAGGTTGCTTTACTGTCTATTTGACTCAATTTCCTCATCTTTTTTTTTTTTTCAATTTCTTTATCTTTAAAATGGCAATATTTTCCCTCATAGGATTATTGTGAGGATTAAATGAGATAATACTCAATTCTTGGCATAAAGTAAGTGTTCAATGAGTGTTGATATTACTGTTAGCAACTTTGATGTGTCTATAATTTTCCAGGTTAGTAATTCTAATTAAAAAATAAAAGAAAATTAAAATCTGGTATGACCTCTTAAAGAATTCATGACAGCTCTTGGTGATCAGTGCATCCATTTATAAGAGCTCACAAATCATCTTATTAAATAATTATTATTTTTTATTTATTTATTTATTTATTTAAATTTATTTATTTATTTATTTATGGCTGTGTTGGGTATCCGTTTCTGCACATGGGCTTTTTCGAGTTGCGGCGAGCAGGGGCTACTCTTCGTTGTGGTTTGTGGGCTTCTCCTTGTGGTGGCTTCTCTTGTGGAGCATGGGCTCTAGGCGTGCGAGCTTCAGTAGTTGCAGAATGTGGGCTCAGTAGTTGTGGCTCGTGGGCTCTAGAGCACGGGCTCAGTTGTTGTGGCTCGTGGGCTCTAGAGCACAGGCTCAGTAGTTGTGGCGCACAGGCTTAGTTGCTCCACGGCATGTGGGGTCCTCCTGGACCAGGGCTTGAACTTGTGTCCCCTGCATTGGCAGGAGTATTCTTAACCACTGTGCCACCAGGGAAGTCCCCTGAAATAATATTTAATAAATGACGTTTGGACTATTTCATAGAGATTAGGAAAATATTTAGATCCTCACCTAATAGTTCATAGCAAAATAAATTCCAACTTGTTAGTAGCAGAGTGAAAAAAATAATCAAGCCACTGTTGCATTAGAAAAAGTAAAATTGAATATCAAACATCTGGAAGGGACAGGAATTTCAAATTCTAAAAGTAAAGAAACACATCATTAGGGAAAAGATAAACTGATTTAATTAAAGTAAGATTTCTTAACATACAGTATTTAAAAGGGAAAGAAAGTGAACTATTTGCAGAAAAGAAAGTAGACAATATGTTGCTGCATATATAAAATACATTTTAGAGAAAATATTAAATTAGTGAATGAGTAAGTTATATAAGGGATGATCGTAAATATAATGAGTCTAATATTTTGTATAGTTTGTGAAATGTTTCTTTTAGTATCATAAAAAAAGTAGTTATAGGGGCTAAAGTTAGAACAGAAGAGAGTAATATTCTATGAAAGGATCAACTAAGTTTGTAATTAATGATACAAACTTACACTTGTAAGAATCACATGCTCAGTGAAATTCTAACATAAATCATGCACTCATTCATTTGGCAAACATTATTTGAAGATTTAATATATGCCAGATATCACACTTAACTGCTAAAATGATAAATATGAATAAGAATGAACTCTTTTCAAGGAATTCACAGCCTGGGGATGGAGCATTTCTTCCCCCCCTTTCCTCCTCCTCTTCCCTTTGTAAGCCTAGTCCATCAGTCCATTCACTCATCTGTTCATCCAAAAAACAGACTTAATGAGTCCTCTAGAATATATAGCTCCTTATGCTAAGTGCAGGGGTCTTAAGATAAAAAGTGAAACTCTGTTATGAGGGGATTTAGTCAGGGAGATGGGCCGAGGAAACTGGTTAAGAGATACCAGAGATGCCATTCCAGAGAATACATATCTCTAGCTCTGTTGAGGGGAAAACATACACTGGTGCAGATCTTACAAATCAACACCAACAGTATTAACACATCTTATTTATTCATTTGTACATTCTTAACACAAAAGTGTTATCATTCTTTTCAAATATAATACTTAATAAATGAAATAATCAAATCCTTATGAGACTAACATCATTACTTGTCAAAGACCCCATGCAAGTTTATTAAAATGTAAGCAGGTTTTGCCAAATATCTGTCCTTGTGATTTTTTAATGGTTATTTAAAGGCTAAAAATAGAACAGTCTTCTTTTGACATAAAAACCACAGTTATTACTGATAGAATGAAGTGGGAGCAGCAGGAGAGGTACCTAATATCTAAGAGCTTTATAGAGATCAGTTATGATATGTTTTTCCTGTGTTCGGCTATTTTCATTTAATGCTTTTATTTGTCCTGTGGTACTTTGCTCTTTTCATTTTCAGTCTTCCTCTCTTTTCTTTAGTTTTATATCTGTGGGTTTTTTTAAATTAATTAATTAATTTATTTTTGGCTGTGTTGGGTCTTCGTTTCTGTGTGAGGGCTTTCTCTAGTTGTGGCAAGCGGGGTCCACTCTTCATCGCAGTGCGCGGGCCTCTCACTATCGCAGCCTCTCTTGTTGCGGAGCACAGGCTCCAGACGTGCAGGCTCAGTAGTTGTCGCTCATGGGCCTAGTTGCTCCACGGCATGTGGGATCTTCCCAGACCAGGGCTCGAACCTGTGTCCCCTGCATTAGCAGGCAGATTCTCAACCACTGCGCCACCAGGGAAGCCCTCGAGTCACTTTTAAACAGTCACTTGCTACAGATGTGTGCTTAAACATTGACATCTTAGAATCACAAAACATCATGTTGGGTGAAAGTAAGGGGCAGTGATTTGTATTAAGATGCTGCCTAAATTGGTTAATTGGCTTTCTACAGAACTCCCTTGTTTAATTTGTTTCTGAAATAATAACAGCTATGGCATTAAGAAACATGCTACCAGAGCAGGAATTTGCATGCTGTAACTTAGCTGTTCAGTTCCTATTATCTGGAACAAATCTGCAAGTGCCCTAGAGCAAAACTTACCCACACATAGATTTCCTCTGGGGAAGGATTAAAACTGGAAAGGCAGTGAGCTAAAGAGACTTAATATTCTTGGTTTAGAAACATCATAGAATAAGTGAATAATTGTCCTAAGGAACTATACAAGTTATTTCACTGTTATCCATGAGTATTTCAATGGAAACTGTTAAGGAACAACTGTAGTATGAAGGTGGTAAAAAAGTAAAGAGGTTTCATAGATTTAATGGAGTTAGGTCATTGATTATATATATCTATGCAGGAAGAGTTTCATGAGGAATTGAGTGGTTTCTATATTTAGCTAAAGAGAAAAATACCCTAATTATTGGCTATTTAAAGTAAAATATGGCTTATTATTTTCCATTTTATATGTGAAAACTTTGTGATCTATTTATGACATAAAACAAAATTATCTTTAACATTATATTTTACAAATATTGATTGGCTGTGTTTTCAGAAACTTATGACTGAATTAGAAGGTGGAATTTTGTCTTGTGTTTTGAATTGTGTCTTCTGAGATATATTTATTCATAGAAATGTACAATTGTAAGATTTACGGTAATTTAAATTTAGCCTCTGGAAAAGAAGACTTCCCCCTGGTGACAGTCTCTAACAGTGTTTCCGAGAATTTAAGCATCAGAAAAGCAGTACTCTCTTACGTACTGTGGTTACACAAATACCTAGAGTCTATTAAGATTGACATTTAAACTATTCCTAATAGAGGTAGAAAAAATAATGTTTGTATTATTACTTGTTCAAACCGTGGTAAAAAATGAGTCAGTTTTAGAAATCAGATATAATTTGGGATATCTTTTTCCCCTCTAATTCTATAAAAATATATTGCTCATAGATAACCTCATTAAAATATATTAATAAATGTGTATTAGATATCAGTTGAAAAGATATTCAATGATAGTATTCATGGGTAATTAAAAATAAATATATATTTTTTAAAATAAATATATTTTTAACATTTAACATATATTTTACAGAAATGCCAGTTTTTGTTTTAAATGTCTTTTTTTTTTTTTTTTAGCATTTATCATAGCTATGTATGAGACTACACTTCTTGGCTCATCTACACTAATAATGGTTGTAATCTGTCTTTTAAGTGTTTGCCAGTCTGATAGATGTGAAATGACAGTTCATTGCTATTTTAATTTGCAAATCTCTGAGTTTGAGCTTCTGTTTAATGTTTTTTCCCCCTCAAATTTGAATTTTCTCTTATGTAAATAGCCCCTTAATTGCCCATTTTTCTATTGGGTTGTTCATATCTGCCTTACCAAGTTTTAAGAATTCTTTATAACATAGAGTTTACTCTCTTTATTTAATATTTTCCCTAAATTTATAGTTTGTTGATTGAGTTTGTTCATAATATCTTTTGACATACAAAAGTTTCAAAGCTTTGAATAAATATATGTTTACTTTGATAATTTTATAATAAATTCATTCTTGATCATGAAAGTCTTTCAAAACTCTTTATTATACATAGAATGTGCTCTATTTTCTTATGGGATTTTTATTGTTATATCCTTTTATATTCAATTCTTTAATCCTAAATTTTTTAAGATATGATGTAAAATTGTAATCTAATTTTGTTTTCCTGAAGACATATATTTAGTTTTGTCAGTACCATTTCTTAATCCATTGACCCCTTTCTCAAGTCCATTGGTCTCATTATTGGGGAGATTATCTATCTGATAATAATCATATTATCTGATGCACTTTGTTGTTAAGTCCATGATTTGATAATAGAGGCTTCCAGCAACATTTTTTTTGATGTTGTTTTTTGTTTGTTTGTTTGTTTTCTTGTACTGCAGGTTCTTATCAGTCATCAGTTTTATACACATCAGTGTATACATGTCAATCCCAATCGCCCAATTCAGCATCCCACCATCCCCACCCCAGCGCGGTGTTCCCCCCTTGGTGTCCATACGTTTGTTCTCTACATCTGTGTCTCAACTTCTGCCCTGCAAACTGGTTCACCTGTACCATTTTTCTAGGTTCCACATACATGTATTAATATACAATATTTGTTTTTCTCTTTCTGACTTACTTCACTCTGTATGACAGTCTCTAGATCCATCCATGTCTCAACAAATGACTCATTTTGTTCCTTTTTAAGGTTGAGTAATATTCCATTGTATATATGTACCACAACTTCTTTATCCATTTGTCTGTCGATGGGCATTTAGGTTTCTTCCATTACCTGGCTATTGTAAATAGTGTTGCAATGAACATTGGGGTGCATGTGTCTTTTTGAATTATGGTTTTCTCTGGGTACATGCCCAGTAGTGGGATTGCTGGATCATATGGTAATTCTATTTTTAGATTTTTAAGGAACCTCCTTACTGTTCTCCATAGTGGCTGTATCAATTTACATTCCCACCAACAGTGCAAGAGGGTTCCCTTTTCTCCACACCCTCTCCAGCATTTGTTGTTTGTAGATTTTCTGATGATGCCCGTTCTAACTGGTGTGAGGTGATACCTCATTGAAGTTTTGATTTGCATTTCTCTAATAATTAGTGATGTTGAGCAGCTTTTCATGTGCTTCTTGACCATCTGTATGTCTTCTTTGGAGAAATGTCTATTTAAGTCTTCTGCCCATTTTTGGATTGGGTTGTATGTTTTTTGATATTGAGTTGCATGAGCTGCTTGTAAATTTTGGAGATTAATCCTTTGTCAGTTGCTTCATTTGCAAATATTTTCTCCCATTGTGAGTGTTGTCTTTTCATCTTGTTTATGGTTTCCTTTGCTGTGCAAAAGCTTTGAAGTTTCATTAGGTCCCATTTTTTGTTGTTGTTTTTATTTCCATTACTCTAGGAGGTGGATCAAAAAAGATATTGCTTTGATTTATGTCAGAGAGTGTTCTTCTTATGTTTTCCTCTAAGAGTTTTATACTGTCTGGTCTTACATTTAGGTCTCTAATCCATTTTGAGTTTATTTTTGTGTATGGTGTTAGGAAGTGTTCTAATTTCATTCTTTTACATGTAGTTGTCCAGTTTTCCCAGCACCATGTATTGAAGAGACTATCTTTTCTCCATTGTATATCCTTGCCTCCTTTGTCATAGATTAGTTGACCATAGGTGTGTGGGTTTATCTCTGGGCTTTCTGTCTTGTTCCATTTATCTATGTTTCTGTTTTTGTGCCAGTACCATGTTGTCTTGATCACTGTAGCTTTGTAGTATAGTCTGAAGTCAGGGAGTCTGATTCCTCCAGCTCCGCTTTTTTCCCTCAAGACTGCTTTGGCTATTGGGGGTCTTTTGTGTCTCCATACAAATTTTAAGATGATTTGTTCTAGTTCCGTAAAAAATGCCATTGGTAATTTGATAGGGATTGCATTGAATCTGTAGATTGCTTTGGGTAGTATAGTCATTTTCACTATGTTGATTCTTCCAATCCAAGAACATGGTATATCTCTCCATCTCTTTGTATCATCTTTAATTTCTTTCATCAGTGTCTTAAAATTTTTTGCATACAGGTCTTTTGTCTAGTTAGGCAGGTTTATTTCTAGGTATTTTATTCTTTTTGTTGCAATGGTAAATGAGAGTGTTACCATAATTTCTCTTTCAGATTTTTCATCATTAGTGTATAGGATGCAAGAGATTTCTGTGCATTAATTTTGTATCCTTCAACTTTACCAAATTCGTTGATTAGCTCTAGTAGTTTTCTGGTGGCATTTTTAGGATTCTGTATGTATAGTATCATGTCATCTGCACACAGTGACAGTTTTACTTCTTCTTTTCCAATGTGTATTACTTTTATTTCTTCTTCTTCTCTGATTGCCGTGGCTAGGACTTCCAAAACTTTTTTTTCCTCAAATTTTGGACATCTATTCTTCCATATAAATTTAAGATAATTTTATTTGATAAAGGACAAAAACTGATATTCTAATTGGGATTTCATTAAATATACGTAGTAACATTGAGAAACTTACTTTAAAAATAATATTTAGAATTCTTATTCAAAAACATTAAATATCTTTCCATTTGGGGGAATTTATCCTCTAATAATTTATCCTCTAATAAGATTTTAGTGTTTCGTTCATAAAGGTTCTGTGACCATTCTTGCCAAAAATAGTTCTAAGTATTTTATACTCTTTTGAGTAATATGAGTGAAATTTTTGTATGTTTATATTGTTTTTCATCTCCTTACCCAATTCTCTTACTGCTAATTTCCTTTCAGTGGAACTTTCAAATAAGTGTTTTGTTTTAAGTAGTGTAACAAACAGGTTTTTAAGCTCCATTTTAAGTGTGGTCTGATAAGTTTGGCAATAGTAATGCTACTATTTAGAGGCAGTGCACATAAGTATTTACTTTACATGAAAGTATCACTCATTATCTACAGAAACTTTATGTCATGCTGAGTTTATACTCGTATTATCAGTCTCATTGATTCATTTTATTGGAAGATTTATTGACAGATTTTCTAAAAATAGAATCAATGGTAATAAATTATTTGACATCTCTCATTAAATTATTTTTCTTCACGCATACCAAATAACCTCCTTGGAATATTACTTAAAATAGGACATATACACCTTGTTACTTTAACATTAACTCCCACCCTCACCTCCCTACTAAACACACACACACACAATCTTGATTTGATTGTTTTGATAAGTACTGCAGAAGTACTTATACACTGAAGTATCCTTAGGGGAAAATAAAGAGGGATACATGGATTGCTTGAATTGCTACTCACAGTGGCTGTTTAAACTGGCAGAATGTGTATTGGCTTCTGCCTTGTATGTAATAAAGAATATAGGGATGATTAGACCTGTGGGCCAGTCATGGCTTTGTTACTTAACTAGATGATAACAATCAGTAATTCTCCAAAAAATATATTTTCCTCAGTTTTGTTTTTTCTTAACCATTTTGGGATTATGAACTTTTTTGACTCTGATGAGAATATATATAAAACCCTTTCCAAGAAGATGTTTACATACACATACACAAAATTTCGCAGCTATACATTTTGAGGGAGTTAGCGTATCTCTTGAAGCCTGACCATGGACCTGTCTGTTCCATTATCTCTAGCATACATGAGTTTTAGTCTTTGTTCTAACAGTATTTAATTTATCCTTGGCTAATCGCTTAAACTCTCTGGCCCTCAGTTTTTTCAGGTAAAAAAGAGTAGATTGGATCTGATGAACTTTAAAGCTTATTCCAACTCTGAAATTCTTTGAGCTAAAGGCAAAGGTTATTGCAGTATCATAGCCTAACCTGATGAAAGCAGTGCACCCTTGTTATTCCACCATTAAGAGCTATTCCTAGTGGGTATCTGCTGTTGATTTAACTCTTTTCATTCATAAATTGTCTGACTTAACAGATGTTTATTGAGAACTGCTGCAAAGTACAGCATAGTGCTTGTACAATTGAGTCCCTGCCCTTAAAGATCTTAAACATAAGTTAAGAAGATGAATAATATAATGAATGCTGCTTAAGAGAGATATGAAATGTGAGAATTTAAAGGAATAAAACTGGGATCAGAAAACTTTGCCTATAAAAGGCCAGATGGTAAATATGTGGTTTTGTGGGCCATACAGTCTTGTCATAAGTGCACAACTGTGCCGTTGTATCATGAAAGAGGCCATAGATAGACAATACATTCTAAATTCATGGATATGGCTGTGTTCCAGTAAAACTTCTACAAAAGCAGGCAGCAGGCCAGGCTGTAGTTTGCCCACTCCTGGAATGAAGGATTATGTTCATCAAGGAGCATTTTAGTAGAAGAGATGGCATTTGGGATGTGTTTTGAAGGAATCATAGGCATTTGGATGGAGCAAAAGAAGCCAGGGGCAAGAATTCCATCCTGGGGAGACAACATGATCAAAGACTTAAAGTAAGAACGTTTCAGAAACTGTTGTATCATTGATTCAGATGGAGAACTGGTTTTCATGTCATTCAATATTGGAGGGATTCCATGAGAAAGTCTGTCCATTATCATGAGTCAGAGGGCCTTTAGCCTTATTTTAACATTCTAAATGTTGTTTTACTACTGTTTGTGCTAGGAATTTTGATAGAGGATGGATGACTTGGAGAAAATTGTGGACTGTTACTTCGTTTTAGATTTGTCATTTGCTTTTGATTGTGGTAATCAAGAGAGAAAGCTCTTTCAAAATTTTTCTATCACGTGTTCTTAGATTGGTAAGAGATGCATCTCTCTCCCTCTTTTAACAGTTTGAGATACAATTGACACACAGTGTGCAATGCCTACTTAAAATATATAATTTGATAAGATTGGATTTGTTTATACATTGCCAAGCCTCATAACAATCAGGATAGTGGACATATGCATCATCCCCAGACATTTCCCCGTGCCTCTTTGTAATCCCTCCCTCCCACTTCTCTTGATCTCTTTCTTTGCATCACCAAGTAACAGCTGCTCTGCCTTCTATCACTCTGTATTGGTTTGCATTTTTGACAGTTTTATATAAATGGAATTTTATGGTATGAACTCTTTTATTCTTTCATCCAATGTAATTTTGAGATTCATCTGTGTTATTTGTTACAATAGTTACAATTCCATTCACATGCAGGTCTTTCTGTTTCTAGTTTCTTTGCTATCCTAAGTAAAGCCCTATGAACATTTGTGTACAAATCTTTGTATGGTTATATGCTTGCTTTTATTTTGGGTAAATACCTATGAGTTAAATGGCTGTATGTTATGGCAGATATATGTTTAACTTTTCAAGAACCTGTCAAACTGGTTTCCAAAGTTGACCATTTCACATTCCAATCAGCAATGTATGTAAGTTCCAGTCCTTCCACATTCTTGCCAACACTTAGTATGGTTAGTCTTTTAAACTTCAATCATTCTGATAGGTTTGTAGCGGTAATATCTTGACATTTTAATGTGTTTTCCCCTAATGATTAATGATTTTAGCATCTTTTCATTTGCTTATTTGCCATCCACATATCTTCTTTGGTGATGTTTCTGCTTAAATCTTTTGCTAAAATTTATTGGATTGTATGTTTTCCTATTAGTGAGTTTTCAAAGTACTCTGTATGTTCCATATACAAGTCCTTCATCAGTTATATGATTTCCAGCTATTTTCTTCTCTTTTGTGACTTGTCTTTTTGTTCTCCTAAACAGTGTCTTTTGAATAATAGAAGTTATTTTTTGATGATATCTAGTTTATCATTTTATTCTTTTATGAATCGTGCTTTTGGTGTCATATCTAACCTCATCTAAGGTCACTTTCTCTTTTCTTTAATTTTTAGTCCCAGATTTTATGCTGAGGCTGTGATCCACCTTGATTTAATTTTTATATATGTTATAAAGTATGGATTAGAATCCTTTTTTTTTTTTTTGCAAATAAATTTATAATTTTTCCAGCACCATTTGCTTAAAATCTTTTCTCTACTGCATTAATTACATTTTCCAGAATATTTTGTTCATGTATTTTGGATCTGTTTTTGGAATCTCTATTCTATTCCATTGATTCACTTATTTTTGTACCAATAGTATACTGTCTTGATTACTGTAGCTTTATAATAAGATTTGAAATCAGGTAGGATTGACTTTCAAATTTTTCAGAGTTGCTTTGGCTATTCTAAGTCCTTTGAGTTCACACATGAATTTTAGAATCAGTTTTTCAATTTTTTTAAGACAGCCTGATGGAATTTTGGTTAGAATTATGTTGAATCTATAGATTAATTTGGGGGAGAATTGATATCTTAACACTACTGAGTCGTCTGACCCACGAACAAAGTTTATCCCTTTGTTTATTTAGGTCATCTTTTATAAATAAAGTTTTCAATGTACAGGTCTTACCCGATTTTGCCAGATTTTCCCCAAGTACTTCATATTTTTAATATGATTGTAAATGGTATTGTCTTTATTTCAGTTTCTGTTGTTTATTTCTAGTATATACAAACAAAATTAATTTTTCCAATATTATATTAACGTGTATCCTGCAACTTCCTAAACTCATTTTTTGGTGCTAATGGCTTTTTTATAGACTCCAGCAGTTTTTCAACATAGATGATCATGTTACCTATAAACAAAGATATTGTTTTTGTGTTATCTAATTTTAAATGCCTTTTACTTATTTTTCTTATTTTATTGGCTAGAAGTTGCAGTACCATGTTGAATAGAGGTGGTAAGAGTGGACATTCTTGTTTTGTTGGTGATCATTCAGATTTTCATGTAGACTTATATGATGATAGATGTAGATTTTTCAGACTCCCTTTATCAGGTTGAGGAAGTTGACTTCTATTATTAGTTTTCTGAAAATTTTTATTAGAAAAGGATTTTGGATTTTGATAAATGCTTTTTCTTTGACTATTAAAATGGTTTATACACTTTTTTCTTTTTGTTAATATGATGAAATACATTGATTTTTACATGTTTAATTAACCTAGCATTCTTAGGATAATCCCCACTTTGTAATGATATATTCCCCTTCTTGTGCAATGTTGGATTAGATGTGCTAAATTTTTTTTTAAGATCCTTTTACCTGTGTTCATAAGGACTATTGTTCTGTAGTTTTATTTTAAGTCTTTGCCTGGTTTTGGTATCAGTGTAATGTTGGCCTCATAGAATCAGTTGGAAGGTATTCCCTTCTCTTCAATTTCTAGATGGATTTGTGTAGAATTGATATTATTTCATCCTTAAATGTGTGACAGAATTCACAAGTTAAGGTATCTAGGTGTGGAGTTTTCTTAGTTTCTTTGGTTTTCTCCTACGTTATCTTCTACAGTTCTTATAGTTCTGTGTTTTACATTTAGGTCTGTGATCCATTTTGTGTTAGCTTTTGTGAAGTGTGTAAGTTCTGTGTCTAGATTAATTTTTTTTTTTTTTTTGCATTTGGACGTTCAGCTGTTCCAACACTATTTGTTGAAAAGACTATCTTTTCTCCACTATATATTGCCTTTCACATATTTCAAAAATCAGTTGACTGTATTTATCTGGGTCTATTTATGGGCTCTCTGTTTTGTTCCATTGATCTACTTGTCTGTTCTTTTACCAGTACCACACTGTCTTTATTATTCTAGCTTTATAGTTAAATTTTGAAGTTGGGTAGTGTCAGTCCTCCAACTTTGTTCCTCTCCTTCAATATTGTGTTGGCTATTCTGGGTCTTTTTCCTCTCCATATAAACTTTAGAATCAGTTTGTTGATTTTGATTGGGATTGAGTCTGTAGATCAAGTAGGGAAAGAATGACCTCTTTACAATATTGAGTTGTCCTGTACATAAACATGGATTTTTCTCTCCATTTATTTAGATCTTTTTGATCTTATTTCTTTGTGAGAGAAGTTTGTAACTACAAATTCAATATCTTTAATAGCTATAAGTCTGTACAGGGTTTTCTATTTTTCTTGAATGAACTCTGGTAGTTGCTGTCTTCTTCTTAGGTTTTCCATCTTATCTAATGATACTGTTAATTTGTATTGTCTCCTTTTTTTGTCATCATTTTAGATGTTTATCAATTGTTTTGATTTTTCTCAGAGAATAATTGATTTTCATTATTGTTTTATATTTCTGTTTTGATGTTTTCTGCTCTGTGATTAATCTCTGACTGTAATTATGGATTTATTTATTTCTCCTCAAATTCTATTAATTTTTGTCTGGCATATGTTGATATTCCCTTATTAGATGTATAAATCTTTAGGATTATATGTTTTCTTGATTAGGGGTTAACCCCTTTATCATTATAAAACCCCTTAGCCTTAGTATTATTCTTTGCTCTGAAATCCAATTTTCTGGTATATAGCCACTCCAGTTTTCTTTCAACTAGAATTAGCATGGTGTATATTTGTTCATTCTACATTTAGCCTATTTGTTTCTTTAAATTTCAGATGTTTCACGTAAGCAGTGAACAGTTGGGTCTTGCTTTTTGCTTTAAATCCAATTATATAATTTTGCCTTCTTATTGTAGTGTTTATAAATGTTTTACATATTGTGTGATTATTGATGTGCTGAGGTCTATCATTTTGCTATTCGTTTTCTATTCATTCCATCCTTATTTTGATCTTCTTCCCTCATTTATTTTCCTTCTTTTAGATTGAGTACCTTTTAAATTATTATTTCATACTATCTCAATTGTTTATCATTATTAGCTGTAATTCTTCATTTTTTAAATTTTAGTGGTTGCTTTAAAATTTATGGCATATGTTTTTTAACTTATCAGAGTCTACCTTCAAGTGATATTATATCACTTCATACATAGTATAAGAATTCTACAGTAGTATTCTGCTGTTTTTCTCCTCCCGTTTTTATGCTCTTATTGTCATATATTTTACGTATACACATATTATATTCCCCACAATGCCTTCTTCTTTTCCCATTCCCTTCCCTTCTTTTTAGTTCTCTTCCTTTTTTGTTTCTTTTTGCATAGTTTTCATTGCTTTGTTTTCAAATTCAACAGTCTTTTTTTCTGATTCATGTAATTTGCTGATAAATTGATCTGATATACTTTTCACCTCAGACATTGCACTTTTCATCTTTATAGTGTGATTTAAAAAAAATCCTCTATTTCTCTTCTTAACTCTAAAAGTAGGTTTCTTTCCTTTTATTTTCTACAAAATACAGTATATTTCCATTTCCCTCATTTTATTTGGGCTTTTTTGTCATGGAGTTTATTTTTACATATGTATAGAACCCAGGTTATATTATTTTTTTTCTTTAAGCACGCCATTATATTTTATGTAGATTTTAAGTGATAAAGTAGCTTTTACCCACCTATCTTGGCATTTATTTTTATTCTTCTCTTCCTTTCTCCCAACATCTATTCATAGTAGGTTCTATTAGTACTGCCCTTCTGGTTCTCATATCTATATCCTTTTTTTAACAGGAGTTGACAGTTGACAGTTGCCTGGACAACTAAATGCCTGATTTTCTTCTGTTGTCTCTCTCTCACAGTTGACCACTGCTGAAGAGTTCTTGCTGAAGTACATAGCAGACCATTTACTCTCCTCTCCCAAAGTCCCACGATTAATGAATTTGAATCTGACTGGATCTCCTAATAACAAGTTTGTTGTTCTTTCCATTGCTTCACTGTATAGATATTTCACTTCTATTAGTCAAGAAACTCCTTGAAGCCTGGAAATATGATTAAATGACATACAACAAATAAGGGCTATAGAAATTCAAAGGAAGTGGTAACAGTTTGGCTGATAGCTGTTTTAAATGCCTTCTTGAAAAGGATGAAATTGAGCAGTTTAAACATTTAAACTTCTTGTTATTTAAGTAACAGGAAATAAACAAGAATGCCAATAAATGCTGGCTGTGTGATCCTTTTAATACCATATGAGAAGGAATCTATAAGAGTGAATCGATTATCCATTTGACTAACGTCTTCAGGGGTAATTTTTAACGTTAGATTTGCCTGTGTTTCCCATTAATAAAAGAAGAATGATTCTCATGTAAATGTTAAAATTTTAAGCAGTGTTTTAGTGGACTGAGGCCAACATTTTCTTCTGGAGAAAGTAGTCTCTACTATTGGAATGTAATTAATAGAAAACCATGATTTGATTTTCAACTCATTAGTTTTGTACATAAGCATTCATTCAATGAGTACTTGTTGAACATATCTACAGAAGATTACACTGGCAGGTCAGGTTTCACCTGCAGATTTGCTCTGTTTGGTCTGTAAAGCATTTGAAAAATCAGTTGGTGGCTCACAAATAAAAATCAAGGGGTTTCATGTATAACACTGACTTTCTAGAATTTTTTAATATAAGGAACCACCTGATTTAATAACACTCATCTGCCTTCCCTCAGTTGGCTGGAGCAGCATAGAAGCTGCCCATTTCAAGAGTAGACACTTTTCAGATCACCTTATTTCCTACTCATTTATGTTGTCTTGCTGGCCATTATAGTTATTTGAGACTATGATTCTTGATGTCCCGTGCATATGATACTCTGCAAGATACATGGTGGATCCTTCCAACAATAAAAGTAAGAGAGATAAATATGATGCAAGGAAGTAGAAAAAAAATAATCTACATGAGAAAGGCTGAAATTTATATTCAGTAACACTGTTTTAACCATCATGGAATACTGGATTCCCAAATAGTTATGATAAGCAGTGTTTTTCTTTTACATATTAATCTGGGAAATTTATCAACAGTTGTACATAGCCTTACTTCTACATAAACTATGCAAAATCTGAACCTGTCCACTTAGGAATGCTGGAGAAAGAACAGTAATATGAGAAGTGGGAAAACAAATGATACCATTTGTTCCAAAATTCTAGTTATATACTGATAGACTAAAATTTTCTTTTCCTTTTTTTTTTTTAAACTCAACTATGAAGCAGTAACTAGTTATTACCACTGAAACCTTTCACTACTTATAGTGGACATTAAATATTTGTCTATATAAACCCCTTCTCTCATTTTCTGAGAAAGCACTCTAAAAAACTCATACACACATGTATACCTTACTTTATCCATGAGGTCTTTAACAAGAGCTACTACCTTCTTATGCTCAACTTTGACGACTGTCAAAAGTTCAGTGAATCCGTGAATCAAGCTGGGCCAGTCAGAGACTTTTTTTCTGGTATTTTTTTAAACAGATGCAGGTGTAGAGGTGAGTGTTACAGAAGATTCCTTTTCTCTCTGGTCCTGAAGCTTAGAGGATGGAAATTGGGAAGCTGCTACTGGCCATGTCTCTGGCAAGGGAGACAAAGTCAGTCTTTAATAGGTAGGTATGAAACCAACCCGTAAGAGAAGAATAGCAACATGATACGAATTCCTGTATCTGTGATATTTGGAAGATAGCCCTATCATTCTTTTTCCATAGTTTGTTCATATGAGCCCCAAACAGTTCTCTTTTGGTCTAAGCTAGATGGAGCATATGTCGTTTGCAACCAAGATAGTTTTGATTAATACACCACTATATTTTTTTCAACTTTAATAATTTAATCCAATGATTTTTTAATGGCCATAATTTCAAAGCAACTACTAAGCATTTTGGAATTCAGACAAGAGTAATACACAGGCATTGCTTTCAGAGAACTTGAAGTCTAGAAAGGGAGATTAGGAAAATCCACAAAGATATAATAATTTAGAGTTATATGACCTATATAAGAAAAAATGTAATTAAAAGAGGAAGGAGTTATTATGTTGAGGGAATTGGGATAGTTTTCCTGGAAGAGGTGACATTTGAGATGGATTGGATTTCACTGGGCAGACGTGGGGAGGCATTCCATGCCCAGAGAAAAGAATAAATAAATGCATTAAGTTTGGAAGTGTGGAGTAGTTTTCAACAATAGTAAATGATACAGTTTAGCTGTAGGCAGCTAAAATATCTAGGCTGGAATGGGAAGTCATGGCTATATTGTGGAAGCCAGGAATGTGCAGGTCAGTAAGCTCTATTTGATTTGGTGAACATGAGGGGAGAGTATTGAGTATTTTTGAATGTAGATATACTATGATCTGAACTGCATTTCAGGATTAGTTTTGCAGTAGTGAATCACTTGGATTTGTATAAGGAAAGCTAACAGGTAGAAAGATTAGTTTGGAAGATACTACAATTATCAAGTTTAGGAGTGATGATTACTTGAAATAGATCCGTGAGAATGGAATGGAAAATGGATGTCAGATAGAAGTGACATGTTGGGAGAAGAAGAAATCAGAGATAGCTCAGAAGTTTCATATATAGATGATTAGTTTGATGGTAATACTAATAACCAATGAAGATTAGGAGCCCTATTAACCTCTAGCACCCAAGCCACATACCACTTTTTTATTACTTAAGTAAAAGACTAAGCTTGATCTGAATGCAGTTTTTCTTCATCTTCACCATTATAATCAAAAGACCACATAATTTGGGGTTAGCTAGATCTGGTTTTAAATCTAGTTTCAGCTGTTTTATAGCTGTGAGACTTAGGTAAGATGCTTAACCTTTTTAAATCTTAGTTTTGTCGACTCTTTTATTAATATAATAGGATTAACCTACTATGGTACTCATGAGAATCAGGTGAGTTAATATATGCAAAGCAACTGGAAGCATACCTGGGATACAGCAAGGATTTAGTAAGTGCTTCTTAGTTGTAGGCATTGATGTACTGCCTAAATCCCTACAAATTCATAAGCCAGTCCTTAATAAGAACACAGTATGTAAAAAGCCTCTTTCTAACCTAAGAGTAGAGACTGTTCTTAACTTCGCATTTAGAGTACCTGGGGTAAATTCTTAGTCTATTTCTTTACAATCTGATGGCATTCCCCAAACTTTTGTCATATTTGCCTTGTCTGCCTGGCTTGGTTTCCTCCTTCATTTCTTTTTATTTTTTTGAAAGTGTCATTTTTTTAACATTATTATTGGAGTATAATTGCTTTACAATGGTGTGTTAGTTTCTGCTTTATAACAAGGTGAATCAGCTATACATATACATATATCCCCATATCTCCTCCCTCTTGTGTCTCCCTCCCACTCTCCCTATCCCACCCCTCTAGGTGGTCACAAAGCACCGAGCTGATCTCCCTGTGCTATGCGGCTGCTTCTCACTAGCTAGCTATTTTACATTTGGTAGTATGTATAAGTCTATGCCACTCTCTCACTTCGTCCCAGCTTACCCTTCCACCTCCCCATGCCGTCAAGTCCATTCTCTACATCTGCATCTTTATTCCTGTCCTGCCCCTAGGTTCTTCATAACCAATATTTTTTTTTTTTTTTAGATTCCATATGTATGTGTTAGCGTATGGTATTTTTTTCTCTTTCTGACTTACTTCACTCTGTATAACAGACTCTAGGTCCATCCACCTCACTACAAATAACTCAATTTCATTTCTTTTCCCTCCTTCATTTCTTGATTCACAGCCTCTACTGGATCTAAACCCTATTCTGAGCCAGCCTACTGAGCAATTGGTTCTCAAATCCTGCTTAGTTCCTGCCATTCACACCTATAAACACCCCACCTCACCCTTTGAGGCTGCTCTTTATAACATCTTCAAACTAGATGAATCACATAAAATCACAGGCACCTACTTGACTTTGGTCGTGACATGTTGTAATAAACACATGATATTATTGCCTACCTGTGAGATTTCAGCCTTTCCCCCTCCTAACCCGTTATCAACTTTGTTACTGATGTGGATAGAGTCTGCATTGCCACATTGTATCTGTCATCTGGATGTTGACCAGCCATTTCTCCACCCCATTGCTGGTTACTGGCTAAATCTCACCAGATTATGATTTCAGAAATTTTCAGGTCATCTTTTTCCTTAAATTCTTTCTGTATTATTAAACACAAATTTTTGGTCAGTTGCTTTTTGACAAGAGTACCAAAACAATTCAAGGAGGAAAGAAAAGTTTTTCAGCTGGTACTGAGACAACTGTATATCCATATGCAGAGAATGAAGTTGCATAGCCCTACCTCATACCATACAAAAAAATTAATTTAAAATGTGTCAGAGACCTAAATGTAAGAGCTAACACTATAGAACTCTTAGGGAAAAAAATATGAAGAAAACTTCATGACCTGGGCTCTGCAGGGTTTTTTTGTTTTTTTTAAAGGTATGACACCAGAAGCACAAATGACAAAAGAAAGAATAGATTACATCAAAATTAAAACCTTTGTGTTACAAATTATATCACCAAAAAAGCGAAAAAATCCATATCATGGGAGAAAATATTTGCAAATCATATCTGAAAAGGGACTTGTATCTAAAAGATACAAAGAACTCTTAAACTCAATACTGAAAAGATAAGTAACCCAATTAAAAATGGGCAAAGAATCTGAATAGACCTTTCTCCAAAGAAGATATGCAAATGGCCAATAAGCACACGAAAGGATGCTTGACATCATTACACATTAGGAAAATGCAAATCATAACCATAATAACATACCACTTTATATCCACTAGTATGACTCAGATAATGGTATGTTGGTGAGGATGTAGAGAAATTGGAACCATCATATATTGAAGAGTGGAATGTAAACTGGTGCAGCTGTTTTGAAAAAGTTTGGCAGTTTCTTAAATTAAGCATAGACTTTCTGGGGCTTCCCTGGTGCCGCAGTGGTTGGGATTCCGCCTGCCGATGCAGGGGATGCAAGTTCATGCCCCGGTCCAGGAAGATCCCACATGCCGTGGAGCGGCTGGGCCCGTGAACCATGGCCCCTGGGCCTGTGCGTCCAGAGCCTGTGCTCCACGATGGGAGAGGCCACAACAGTGAGAGGCCAGTGTACCACAAAAAAACAAAAAAACAAAAAACCCCAAAAAACATAGACTTTCCGTATGACACAGAAATTTCACTGCTAGCTGTATATCCAGGAGAGATGAGATCCTGTCTGTCCACACAAAGACACGGACATGAATGTTCAGTATTTTTCATAATAGCCTAAATGTGGAAACAACCCAATTGTTCATCAGCTGATGCATGGATAAATAAAACGTGGTATATCTATACAGTGGAATATTATTTGGCAATAAAGAATGAAGTATTGATACATTCTACCACATGGTTGAACTTGGAAAATATATATGTGGTAAGTCAAAGAAACCAGTCACAAAAGACCACGTACTGTGTGACTCCTTTTATATGAAAGGTCCAGAATTGGTAAATCTATAGAGACAAAGTAGATCATTGGTTTCCTAGTGGTGAGAGAGGAGGGAATGGGAGTGACTGAAAATAAGTATGGGATTTCTTTTTGGAAGGATAAAAATGTTCTAAAATTGACTGTGGTGATTATTGCACAACTTTGTGAATATACTAAAAAAACGTTGAGTCAGGCATTTCAAATGGGTGAATTTTATTGTATGTGAATTATATCTCAAGGATGATTTTTTTAGAAAGTCAAGAACTCCTGGTTTCAAGTTTAGAGGAAAGCAGCAGTCTTATAATTTGCAAAGCCTCTGGAGAGTAAAAGGAGGGAAAGCTTAGGTGAATTGAAAATAATGGAATGAACTAATTAAGTAGGGGGGAATGTCAGCTCTCATCCTACAGGTGGGAAGAGCCCTTCTATTCAGAGAGCAGCCCTCTGAGAGCCTTTTTTTGAGTGTCTTATTAAGTGAAGTGGGAGTTGGTGGGTTTCTAATTCATGATTAGCAAAATAAGCTGGCCATTTAATCTCTTCATACTTTAGATTCACACATAAAATATTTAGTACCACTTCTACTCTTAATTAAAATTTGCAATGGGATTTACATCATGGGAGGAAAAGGAGAAATATTTATTTTTAAAATATTATATAGGTATATAAAGTAGTACCTATATTTTCTAGAGCTGTTGCCAGAAACAATGAGTAAATCATTTTCTGGGAGCACATAGCCATAAGAAGTGAATGAACCACATAAGAACATTGAGACACTCAGTATCTTGTAAGAAATTACTCGTAGAATGGGATATTGCTTCAATGGTAGAAATTACTTTATCAATTTTGGGTGATCAGTATACTCTCAGAAAGTACATTATGAATCTCAGATCACTGTAACATGCATTAATATTGCTTGTGTTCTTTTTTCAACCCTGTATCACTTTTCACCATTATATCAATTACTAAATCTTGTAACTGTAGGCCATGATTATATAGCCATCTGCCCCATGCTCTATAGTACCTTTTGGCTATCCAGAACAGCAGCAGTCGCAGTAAAATTTGTAAGTCTTAGAAGCTTCAGGTATTCAAAGCACCTTCTTAGACTCAAGCTGTTAATTATCATAGTTATAAAAAAAAAAAGCCCAAACACACTCTACTTTTCTTAAAAGTTTCATTTTGGTAGTACTCTTTAAACAATTTGTCATTATTATTATTGTCAAATATTGGATATTGAGACAGTTGATTTTCAATGTCAGCTCACTTGTTACTCTCTAACATCTATTATATGCTTAAATAAATTAATACCATTTTAATATATATCTGATATCTTCAAGAATTAGTTTCAGCTGATAATTTAAGTAGATGTCCCTTCTAAGGAGTCTTTTGTGTTCTAAACAATCTTCTGAAGTATGGGCTTTTATTTTTTTTCTTCTTCCAGCATTGATATTGCTTCAAATTGTCCTAACATATCCGATAGTTTTGTGTTGTAATATGCCATGATTATTTCTCAAAGGATGTATTCGTATGAGTCATTCTCTTTCAACAAAAAGAGTTTACCAAAACTTTTGATCATTATACTCTGTATGAAATTTATAAAAGTACTTTTATCAAAAGAAATGAATTCTTTTCCAAATGCATTCTTGTTTTTCCTGTGTCAGTACAGATCATTTCATTGTCTTGATTCTGTTGTCACTTGGAGTATTTAAAAAATATATACTTTTAAAATTTACTATTTCAGAGTACCTGGATACCATTTACTAAGTTGCTTTGAATTGTATCATAGAATCCAAGGTAATTTTTATAAATTAATATATAACTTAAATTCTGTAACCTGTTGTGATAAGTTCTATTTTTCTAGGACTAATTTTTGAGAAAATGAAGACAGCTGGAATACTCAACCTTGATGAAAATAACTTTGAAGTAGCTTAAGGCACTGCCATGAATGATACTTACTGTAGGTATTTTTTTGTGCTGAAAGAAACATCTGTGTGCATTTATAATTCCAAAAGCAGTTTGTCCTCAGAGAACGGATGGAATTTGTCTAAGAAGTCTTGGAAGGTTCATGGTCTTCAGCTGTGCAAACATTTCCAAACTCGACTGAATTTATATTAATCTCTTCATTTAAATAAGTACTCGTGTTATTTCTAGGTCACCTCCAGCAATGCCAGTTCCTGTGGCAAAATAAGACCAGGTAGAGTCAGAGTCTTTGGACTTGTGGGATTGCAGAGGGATTCAGCCCAGCCACTTCCTTTTCCAGGTGAAGAAATGAAGCACAGATTTTTTGTTTTTTGACAGACATCATATCATTTTATTAGTAAATAAGTTAGCACCTATCTATAAAAGATAAGGAATTCTTATTAAACCATAAGCACAATACCATCATCACTCCTAAAAAATTTATAATAATTTCTTAGTATCGTTAAATATCCAGTGAGTGTTCAGATTTCCCAATTGTCTCATGAATATTTTGATTCTCTTTGCTTAGATTAGTATCCTAACAAGATTCATAAATTATGATTAGTTGATAGACATCCAGTGTCCTTTCTATTTTATTTTATTTTTTAACATCTTTATTGGAGTATAATTGCTTTACAATGTTGTGTTAGTTTCTGCTGTATAACAAAGTGAATCAACTATGTGCATACGTGTATATATATCCCCATATCCCCTCCCTCTTGCGTCTCCCTCCCACCCTCCTTATCCCACCCTTCTAGATGATCGCAAAGCACTGAGGTGATCTCCCTGAAGCACGGATTATTTATGTTTTAAAGGTAATAGAAAATATTCTGAAAAATCTGGCTTATTATTTGGAAACATTCTGAAAAGACTGAAAAATATAACCATAACACGCCGTTTTTATATGAGTGAGGATATGTGTTATGGGTTGAATTGTGTTTCCCCAAAAAATCATGTTCAAGTCCTAACTGCCAGTATCTCAGAATGTGACCTTATTTGGAGATAGGGTCTTTAGAGAGGTGATTAGATTAAAATGAGGTCATTAAGGTGGGCCCTAAACCAAATCAATTGATATCCTTGTAAAAGGAGGAAATTTGGACATAGACATGGACAGAGGGAGAGGGAAGACCATGTAAAGACACAGAGAAGACAGCCATCAAAAGCCAAGGAGAGATGCCTTGTAAAGATTCTTCTACACAGCCCTCAGAAGGAACCAACCCTGCTCGTTCTTTCTTGATCTCAGACTTCTAGCCTCCAAAACTGTGAGGAAATAAATTTCTATTGTTTAAGGCATTCAATCTGTGGTTCTTTGTTATGGCAGCCCTAGAAAACAATGAGTTTTATTTAATTGTATCTAAGGATGTGGGAACAAGTACATTCTGAAAGTTCTAATATGTAAAAAAAGAAAAACAAATTCATGATCGAACCAGTTACATATACAACAGAAGAGGGATCTTAGTTCTTCTGTATCTTTTCATTCATTCATTCATTCACTTATTTCCTCAGCCAACATTTATACTTACTATGTCTTGAGCATTTTATTAGCATCTGTAGGCACAAAAATTTGCTTGGTGTATAGTATGGCCTTGAAGAGATTCTAATGGTAGAAGTGAACACCTAAACAAATCATTATATATATATATATATATATATATATATATTACATGTATAAAATTGTTTGCCCCACTCTTATGCACTGCCTCAGACAACTGTAAAGTTTTAAAAAAATTGCCTGTCATTATTTTCAACAAATGCCTTTGGGAAAAAGTTTTTTCCCATTAGGTGCTTTAGGTTAAATATAGGTAAGCTTGAAGTAGGTCTTTTAGGAACCACTAAATAGGTCAAATCATGCCATTTTTCTGGGAATGAGATTTTTAAGATGCTCCAGCCCCATTCTGCTTTTTGCAGCAGTTGCTGGTTTGTTGGTATTCACCACAAATGTGAACTACAGTATTAATTTTCAACTAATGGGATAAGGGACTAGGGCAAATTCAAATCCCACAAAGATCACTATTTTTACTGAGATCAGTTACTTTTCTTGAATAAAAACTCCCCAGAATGTTGCAAGTGTTTGGTTAATTTCTAGAGCTCTGAAAAAGTTGATTCTAACAATTTTTTCCAATTCTCGTTGCTTTAAGGAGGAGAATTTTTGGAGTTTCACTCTGATTTTCACAGATGTCACTCCATTTCTTGTACTTTATGTAATATGTATTATAATCTTTTAGTATAAGATGTTTTATAATTTCCCTTGTTATACCTCTACTGACCCATGGGAAATTTAGAAGTGTGGTATTTCAGGATTCTAGATATCGTTTTGGTATTGATTTTTAATTAACTTTCATTGTGTTCAGATAATATATTTGACTTCAGTATGTATATTTCATAAAATATTGTTTTAAAAGTTCTATGCTAGAAATATGGAAAAGTGTGCTAGATTGGAGAGCAAACAATTAACTTCACATGGGGCAGACAGGTATTTTTTTTTTTTTTTTTTTTTTTTTGCAGCCTTAATTAAACCTTGAAGGAAGGGTAGCTTCTATGCCAGATGGAAAAAGTGTCAGGGCACTTCCTGGAGTGGGTATGGTATATGCTAAAAGTTAAGGGAATAAAAAATGGGGCTGACATAAGGAAACTTGACAAGATCTCTAGCCAGGTGGTTTAAAGAGCCTGTGGGAGATGCTATGGGTTCCTGGAGATGAGAATGGAAGGAACACCAAGATTTAATTACCAAAAGCCTTGTATTTTAAGGCAAAAATGTGTGTACTTGGATGCAATAGGAAGATGCTGATAGGTTTTAAGCAGGAGGAAGAAATGATCACATTTACTTTTTAGAAAACTAATTCTGATGTCATATTCCAGGAAAACTAGAATAGGAGCAGTTAAAGGTAGAGAGGGCCTGTGAGTTCAGGCTCAAAGTGATGAGGGCCTCCAACAAGGTAATGACCATGGGAAAAAGGAAGGCATAAATTTGATAGATGTTTATAAGATATTTGATTGGATATCCTTATTCAGTGCATGTTTTAGGTGAGGGAGAGGAAAGTTTAGTCAACTTTTGGGACTGGGGACTAGATAAATTATAATGCTCCTAATCACAATAAATATAGAGAAAGAAGCAGGTTTAGCAGGGGAAAACACTTTGTTTAGATTTGAGATGGAGATTTACTTTGTACAAATTCATGTTCAGTCTATTGGCAACGTGCCTAAGTCAGCAATATGTTATTAGACCCCAAAGACCACTGTTAAACCATCTGAAAGTGAATCTAATGGTGTTATTAATTTAATAAGAGATTCTTGTTCATTAGCCAAAATACCTTACTGGAAAGATATCATTTTTTTTAATAACAGCAACATTGAGAGAAAATCTTGTTAATTTATTGAACATATAAAAGTCCTGGCATCTAGTTGTAAATTGAGAGCCATTTTGGAATAACTGAAAGATTGATCAAAATATATATGGAGTTGCTTAATGAAAGCCAATTAAAAAAAATAGCCTTAGTGCATTAGTAAGGGGGGCAATTCTTCCTCTTCTGGGAACCATCAGGGTGACCATTTGTTAGATGGTTTATACACCGATTCAATTCGGTTTAACAAACATTTGTTGAGAATCATTTATATACAAGGCAGTGTAAGTAACTATGCAGCCTTGTCCTTGCACACTTATAGTCTCTCAAAACCTTTTTAATTTTTAAAATTTTCATTTTTTTTGCACAGAATTTTCTATCTGAGAAAAAAAATAGGGACCTTTTAATCAAATCCTTTTTCTGAAGTTGATAGTATTTAATATCCTATTAACTGAAAAGATAAATGATACAATCTGGAATTCTTGTATTTTCATTGATGTTTTAACAGGGACCTGATTTACCTCTCAATTTCAATTGACAATATTTTCCATTTATAATAAGAACAAAAAATAAGAGAAATTCAGAGAACGTAGGGGGAAAAAAAGACATATTCCCTTGATGTTCTCCAGTAGCATTAAGATTTTGGAGTTTCTGGTCTGCTCCAACTAATATATCCTGTTTTCACCAATGCAGATACTAGTAAAGCCACACTTACTTTGATAAGCCAAGGTATCTCACTCTGCTCCCTTACCTGCCAAAGGAGGAAAGGCCCACTCGTCCCCCTAACATCTCTCCCTTCCGTGTGTGCAGCCTCCAGACACCTGCCTGAGATTCTGACCTGCCTGTACTGCCTGCTTGCAAGTGAAGCAAGACTGGATCTGTTCTCAGCCAAAATTGTATCTTCTATTTTCTCCCTTGCATATTCTGGAAGACTTACTTTTGGTTTCATGAGCTACTTACGTCAGATATTGTTTCAACCGCAAAGGCTGCCAGAACGCAGACATCACACAGGTTATATTTGGCGTGTTGACAAGGAATGGCAGTATAAATGGGCTCATGGAGAGCTTATTGAGTGATTACACAGAAGATATTGAATCTTTCGAGAATCAGGGATTAGGGATTCTGGCTGTCTATCTTTTTCTGCTGCAGTTAAGATTTTTAATACTTACTGATAATAGGAGACAACTTGGTGTGATAGCAAAATCAAATAGCTGGGCCTCAAGAGATGCTATCTCTAATTTAGGACTAGTGAATTGTGGTTCAATTTCAATGGGACTGTTTCCTCATCTGTTAAATGAAACAGTTGAACTAGATCAGTGGTTCTTAGGCATGTATACATGTAACTTTACATGTAATCTCAAGAAATTCATGGAATCACTGAAGTGCAACAATGACCTACAGATTTGTGGACACTGAACTACATGGTCTCTTAGAGCCTTTCCAGCTCTAAAATTTTCTGATTGTATTATGCCTGAGCTCTTGAACTCCAGTGATGCTTTCTTTTGGTATAGCAGCTGCTCTAGATGGGACACCTCTGGCTTTTCTAGGGTGGCTGATGAACAGTCAGCAGGCCAGCTATGTTGATTTGTTCCATAACCTCATTAGGCATCTGTCAGTATTTCCCAGTTCAGTCCATGCACATACTGTCTCTACTACCCTGAACTTTTCTCATTTGATGGTCTATGAGAACACTGGGCACCCCTGAAGCACTTAAAATGCCAAGGAGAAAATGCAACTTCCATTAGCACTTTGGCTCTCTCTATATTGACGTTAGATGTTGATAATGCATTTGACTCATTTCTTGGCTATTTGCATGATCATATACTGTAAGGGTTTATTTTTCCTTTACCTAAATTGTAAGGCAGATAATTTTCTCCTAATGTAGAATTGGTTAAAGGAAAGGATTATTTGTCCATCTATATATTTATGCTGAGATTTGTTCAATACTTGGGGTTGGAATTATTAATCTATTAAGTATCCTCAGTTAAAACAGTGTTAACATCTAGTTTCCATCTCAGCTTATTGCTGTGCTTGACCTTGATGAGATCACTTACAGTTCTGTTATTCTGATGAATGCTGTAATAATAGAAAATTAAATAACCCTGCACCCAAATTATGTTAGAACACTTCCATAACTATTCCTCTTTACCATCATAACTGCCATGATCCCTGTGGAACTCCTCAAGGGCTATAATACTACAAGAAGTTAAGCATGAGGCTATTGGCAGTGAGATCTAGACTAAATGTGTTCATTAATGCATTAATTAATTCATCCTAAGTGATCAAAATAATTGCACCCAGCATCCAGATGAACTGTCTGTCCTACCCCATAATTTACCCATTCCATTACTTGCTCATGAATGCAAAAAGTGAATTATCTATTTAAGCTAGTTCATTTACAAAAAAACTATACTTTTAGAATCTTTAATCTTTTCTTAACATTTCCTTTTCAATTATTTTGCCAAAATATTTTAATATTTGAAAGTACAGTGGTCCTCCTTTATCCCAGTTTCACTTTTTGCAGTTTCAGTTGCCCAAGGTCAACCTTGGTCCAAACATATCATGGACAATTCCAGAAATAAACAATTCATAAGTTTTAAATTTTGCACCTTTCCGAGTAGCATGATGAAATCTCACACCATCCCCCTCTGTCCTGCCAGGGACATGAATCATCCCTTTGTCCAGTGTATACCACCTGTTAGTCACTTAGTAGCCATCTTGGTTATCAAACCTATTGACTATCTTGGTATCACAGCAATTGTGTTTAAGTAACCCTTATTTTACTTAATAATGGCCCCAACGTGCCATTATTAAGAGTAATGATGCTGACAATTTGGATATACGAAAGAAAAGCTGTAAAATGCTTGCCTTTTTTTTCATCTTTTAAGTGAAAAGGTGAAAGTTATTGGCTTAACAAGAAAAAAAATGTTGCGCTGAGGTTGCTAAGATCTATGGTAAGAATGAATATTCTGTACGTAAAATTGTAAAGAAGGAAAAAGAAACTTGTGCTAGTTTTGCTTTCACACCTCAAACTGCAAAAGTTACGGCCACAGTGTGTGATGAGTATGCTTAGTTAAGATGGAAAAGGCTTTAAATTTGTGCAATAAGGTCTGTTTTTTTAAATTGAAATTTAGTTGACTTATAATAGTATATTAGCTTCAGGTGTATAACATAGTGATTCAATATTTTTATAAATGAACCTACAAAATTATTACAGTATTACTATTTTCCCTATGCTGTACATTACATCCCTGTGACTTATTTATTTTATAGTTAGTAGTTTATACCTCTTAATTCCCTTTACCTATTTCTCCCATCTCCCCAACCACCTCCCTTCTGGCAACCACTAGTTTGTGCTCTATATCTCTGGGTCTGTTTCTATTTTGTTATATTTGTTCATTTGTTTTGTTTTTAGATTCCACATGGAAGTATAAATAAACGGTATGAAAACATACCTTTTAGGTCCATCCATGTGGTCACAAATGGCAAGATTTCATTCTTTTTTATGGCTGAGTAATATTTCATTTGTATCACTACTAAGTGATATATATATATATATATATATATATATATATATATTTATACACACACATATATATGTCACATCTTCTTTATCCATTCATCTATTGATGGGCATTTAGGTTGCTTCCATATCTTGGCTATTGTAAATAAAGCTGCAGTGAACCTTAGGGTGCATGTATCTTTTTTAATTAGTGTTTTTGTTTTCTTCAGGGGAAATACTCAGGAGTGGAATTGCTGCATCATATGGTAGTTCTATTTTCAATTTTCAATTCAACAGAACCTTCATACTGTTTTCTGTAGTGGCTGCACCAATTTATATTCCCACCAGCAGTGTACGAGGGTTCCCTTTTCTCCATATCCTCCTCAACAATAATATATTTTGAGAGAGAGAGAGAGATTGAGAGACCATATTTACATAACTTTTATTAAAATATATTATTATAATTCTATTTTATTATTAGTTAATGTTTGTTAATCTCTTGCTGTGCCTAATTTATAAATTTATCATAGTTATGTATGTATAGTAAAAAAAAAAATGCATAGTACAAATAGGGTTCAGTATTATCTGAGGCCTCAGGCCTCCACTGGGGGTCTTGGAACTTATCCCTCATGGATAAGAGGGGATTACTTTATAGATGATGTGCAAACAGGTAATATTTTTCAAAATCATTACTTTAGTTTTAAAGGTGTATCATTCCCATATAGTCATCTTATATTTATGTTAAAGTTTTTCCAGTCCTGCAACTTGTGTCAGTAGGGCCTGAAAGGAAGAGATTTTTCTTTGTTAACTGAATCGTCATGTTAACTCAATGTTACCATTTACTTTACACTTAGCTTAGAAGAGTCTTCCTTTAGAAAGCTTTCCCTCCCTTAGCCTACACTGTGTTTCTTACCCCCAACTCCGGTATGCTTCCTCCTTGGTCACGTTATGCCTTGAACATATCTCTGTATACCTCTATTATTGTACTTGCCACATCTTTTGAACATTAGCTTCATAAATGTCTGTCTTCCCCACTAGACCATGACCTCCTCTATGGTGGGGACTTGATCTTATTTAACTTTTTTCCTTATTACCTGGCACAGACTGCAACACTCAATAAATATTTTTTAAATGAATAAATAATTCCATTTCCTGTTGATTGCTTGTGATAATGTTGAAAATTAGGGGACTTTGCCTAAATATGTGACAATATATTTAATTCTAACATTTTTCAATATTAGAGTCTTTAATATCAAAAACTGAAAGATGAACCTGACAAAGAGTATTTTTGGAAGGAAAATAAACAAAGGTTTTCAAATTAAACGTGTTAAATGCTTCAGGAGTAAATCAGTGAATCCTAACATTTTGGAAGCGTATCTCTTTTCTTTTTTATTCTTGACAACTTTATTGAGATATAATTGACATACAATAAAGTGCCTATATTTAACAGTCTGTGAAGTCTTGACACATGTATACACTGATGAAACCATCACCACAATATAATGAACATACCCATTAGGCCCCCAAATTTCCTCCTGCCTCTTTATAAGCCCTCCCTCCTGTCCAGACCCTGACCCCAGTTCCCAGGCAAACATTGATCTGCTTTGTCATTATATATTTAGTTTTCATTTTCTATAGATTTATGTAAATGGATCATATAACATGTATTTTTTTTGCTTCTTTAGGCATAACTTTTGAGATTTATCATGTTGTATTAATCGTTTATTTCCTTTTTAGTTTAGTGACATTCCGTTGTATGGATATGCTACAATTTCTTTGTCTTGTCCCCTATTGAGAAACAGTTGACGTTTTCCAGGTTTTGACTCTTACAAATAAAATGGTTATGAACATTCTTATACAAGACTGTATATGGACCTGTGGATATCTAGGAATAGAATGGCTGGGTTGTATGGTAGGTACACGTTTAACATTTTAAGAAACTGTCAAAGTGGTAGTATCATTTGCGTTCCAATCAGCAGTGCAATGAGATTTCCAGGTCCACAGCATTCTTGCTAACCTTTGATCAGGGTTTTAAATTTTAGCCATTCTAATAAGGGTATAGTGGTATATCTTTGTGGTTTTAATGTGCATTTCTCTAATGACTAATGATGCTGATTATCTTTTTATTTGCTTATTGCCATCCATATATATTCTTTGATGATGTTTTCAAATCTTTTGCCAAATTTTTAATTGGTTTTGTTGAGTCTTGAGAGTTCTTTATATTATTGAGATTCAAGGGCTCTTTATGCTTTTTAGATACAAATTCTTTATCAAATACGTGATTTGCAAATACATTTTCCTAATCTGTGGCCTGTCTTTTCATTCTCTTTAACAGTGTCTTTTGAATAGTAGAAGTTTTTAATTTGATGAAATCCAATTTGTCATTTTCCTCTTTTATGGATTATGCTTTTTCAATATCATACTAAGAAATCTTTGTCTACGCCACGCTCACAAAGGTTTTCTTTTTTGTATTATTCTAAAAGTTTTAAGTTTTAAAAATTTAGATCTGTGATCCATTATGAGTAATTTTACATATGACTTAAGGCATGGATCAACTTTCTTTTTCTTTTGTTTGTTTGCATATTGATTTTCACTTGTTGCAGCATCAGTTGTTGAAAAAACTGTCCTTTTCCCACCCAGTTGTCTTCTTTCCTTTGTAAAAAAAAAAAATCAATTGTCTATCTATGTCTCTTTTTGGAATGCCTATTTAATTCCATTGATCTGTTTGTCTCTGAGCCACCACTATTCTTCCTTGATTACTAACTGTATAATAAGTGTTTCAATCAGCCCTAGAAACAACACAAGTTGTTTTGATTATTCTGAATCCTTTGCATTTCTGCTTGAATTTTAGAATTAGTTTTCAAATTTCTGCAAAAATCCTGCTGGAATCTTGTTTGGGATGTGTTGGATCTGTGTATCAATTTTGGGAGAATTGACATCTTAATGCAATTGCATCCTCTGACCTGTGAACAAGTTATGTCTCTCTGTTTACAGATATATTCCTTAATTGCTCTTAGCAGTGTTTTGTTGTTTTCGCTTCACAAGTCTTGTGCAGGTTTTGTCAGATTTACTCCTAAATATTTCGTGTTTTTATCCGTTTTTAAATGGTATTTTTTTCCTAAATTTGAATTTTTTGATAAATCATTGCTAGTATGCAGAAATACAATTAATTTTTATGGATTGTATGTCAGTGTTGGATCTTACAACCTTGTAAACTCATTTATTTCTAGTAGCTTCTTTGTAGATTCCATTGGATTATCTATATAGGTGATCATATACTATACTTTACTAAGACAGTTCTAGTTCTTCCTTCCCAATCTGAATGCCTGTTATTATTTTAAATTCCCTTTCCCCCAACACACACACACACACACACACACACACACACCTACTCTGGCAAGAACCTTCAGAACTATGTTGTATGTAAATTGTGAGACCAGAAATCTTTATGTTGTTCCTGATCTTAGGTGGGAAACATTAATTCTTTCACCATTAATAAGATGTTAAATGGAGGGTTTTTGGTAATATTAGGGTAGGATGTTCCCTTCTATTCCTAGTGTGCTAAGAATTTTTATCATGAATGGATAAGGGATTTTGTCAAATGATTTTTCTGCATCCATTGAATTTTTTTCTTTTTTAGTCTGCTAATATGGTGAATTTTGTTAATTACTGTTTGAATGTTAAGCCAACCTTGCATTTTGGGATAAATCTCACTTGATCATTATATATTGTTAGATTCTATGGGCCAATATTTTGGTAATTTGTATCTTCTCTCTTTTTTTCCTCAGTCAGTCTGGCTAGAAGTTTATTTTTTTTTCTGATTATTTCAAATAATCAGTTTTTTTATTTCATTGAATTCTATTTTCTGTTTCTCTGATTTCTACTATATTATTTATTCTTTCATTTCTTTTACTTTAGTTTTAATTTTCTTTTTTGTTTTTAAAGGAGTTATTACATTTTTTAACTAAAGATTACTCATATGATAGATATCTGTAATCATATTCAGGTTTTTTTTTCTTTGTTTAGTTTTATATTTTGTAGGTTAAGAAGAAAATTAGAGAAGCTTAAGGGAAAGTTACTCATTTCTCCTCTGGAGCAGAGTAGAAGACTTTAATGCATGCTTAAGCTAAGTGTTTTCCCTTCCATCCCTTTCCAATGCCAATGTGAAAGCCGCTGTTAATGAAATGCATTGTCTGATTTACAAAGTATACATGCTCTAAATTTCAAGTTTACCATGCTTTAAGAGCATTGGTCTAAATTAATATTTAGTATTTTTGTTATAAAATAGTGTTAATTGATGTTAAATTTACATTCTTATAATTCTCTTAAGATATTTTTAACTGCTCAAAATTTTTCCTGCTATTCTAATAACATGAACTACTTCTACTTGAACAGCATCATATTCATTTAATAAATATATTTTGATAACCTATTAAAAACTGATACAGCATTTTTGATACATATTATTTGTGGTCATTAAATTATCTCAAATATTTTTTCTTATAGTTTTCATTAGTCAATCATTTTTATTCCTAATATTAGTTATTGGCAGGTATATATATTATGTTTTACAATTTTGAGTGGGGGAGCCTGTTAATTGGAGAGAATAATAGTTTTTCCAACTTCTCAATGATATGTTATACTTTTTAAAGTGTGTTTCTGAGGCAAACATAACAGGCTTGATGTGAATAAAAAATAGTATTGGTATTTTTCATATGTTCAGAAAATGTTGACAGTGCAAGAAAGGTGGGGTGGTCAATTCTGAAGCAAGGGAAATAGGAAGGAGCTATTTGATTCTGCTTAGTCATTCAGATTTTCAAAAGTTGAAGATAAAAGTTGTAGAGCAGTGAGGACATATAGGACATAAGGCTAATGTCTCCTACCCCCAAGTAGCATGACTCAGTACTATAACAGTACCCAAAATTTCTGCATTTACATAAGGATTTTTCAGATGCTACATGTAGTTCTTGATATCTTTTTTTTTTTTTTTAGGAAAACCTAACCATAAATTACCTGCTTATATTTTATATTTTATTATCTTAGTCAATGATTAAAAACAAAAGACAAAAAAAGAAGTTATCAAAGTCAACATTTATCTTAAGGGATAGACAGTGTTTATTTTTGGTGATTTGGTTCATTTACCTTACTGATTAAAATATATAATTGGGGGGCTTCCCTGGTGGCGCAGTGGTTGAGAGTCCGCCTGCTGATGCAGGGGACATGGGTTCATGCCCTGGTCCGGGAGGATCCTGCATGCCGTGGAGAGGCTGGGCCCGTGAGCCATGGCCACTGAGCCTGCACATCCGGAGCCTGTGCCCCGCAACGGGAGAGGCCACAACAGTGAGAGGCCCACGTACCACACACACACACACACACACACAAATATATATATATATATATATATATATATATATATATATATATATATATATATAATTGTTCAAACTCTGTTTTTCCGGATGATATTTATGGTCCTTCAAAATGCCTGTTTTGAATGTTAATTTAATAATTTGACTATTTAAAACTAAAATGACTGGCTGAGGTTTGTACTTATTTCACTTATACTAGAAATGCTATTTTAAAAATAATGCAATTTTGAACAAATGAAAGTGTTAGGAAGTGGTAAACATTTTATTGGATTGTCATAGTATAAGAACGGCAAATTGGGAGCCGGAGGGAGATGGCGGAAGAGTAAGACGCGGAGATCACCTTCCTCCCCACAGATACATCAGAAATTCATCTACACGTGGAACAACTCCAACAGAACACCTACTGAACGCTGACAGAAGACCTCAGACCCCCCAAAAGGCAAGAAACTCCCCACATACCTGGGTAGGTCAAAAGAAAAAAAGAATAAACAGAGACAATAGGATATGGACGGGACCTGCACCAGTGGGAGGGAGCCTTGAAGGAGGGAAGGTTTCTACACACTACAAGCCCCTTCGCGGGCGGAGACTGCAGGTGGCGGAGGGGGAAAGCTTCGGAGTAGCGGAGGAGAGCACAGCAACAGGGGTGCAGAGGGCAAAGTGGAGAGATTCTGGCACAGAGGATCGGTGCCCTCAGGCACACACCAGCCCGAGAGGCTTGTCTGCTCGGCCGCCGGGGCGGGCGGGGATGGGAGCTGAGGCTCGGGTATCGGCTTTCAGTCGGAGCGCAGGGAGAGGACTGGGGCTGGCAGCAGGAAGAGAGCCTGAAGGGGTTAGTGCACCACGGCTAGCCCGGAGGGAGTCCGGGGAAAGGGTCTGGAGCTACCGGAGAGGCAAGAGACTTTTTTCCCTTTTGTTGCCTTGTGCGCGAGGAGAGGGCATTAAGAGGGCTGCTTGGGGAGGCGCCGGAGACAGGCACGAGCCACGGGTAAGGCGTGGACCTCGGAGACGGGCGTGGGACGCTGGGGCCGCCGCCGGCCGCCGCCGCCGCCGTCGGGCCTGTGTGCGAGCGCGGGTCACTGTCAGCCCCGCCTTCCGGGGGGGCCTGTGCACCCCGCCACTGCCGGGGTCCCGGGACCCGGGGACGGCTTTCCCGGGAGGGCGCATGGAGTGCCATGGGCTGCTGCAACGTCACGTTGGCCTCTGCCGCCGCAGGCCCGCCCCACACCGTGCGCCCCTCCCTCCCCTCTGCCTGAGTGAGCCAGAGCCCCCGAATCAGCGGCTCCTTTAAACCCGTCCTGTCTGAGCGAAGAACGGACGCCCTCCAGCGAACTACGTGCAGAGGCGGGGCCAGGTCCAAGGCTGAGACCTGGGAGTTGTGAGAGCAGAGACAGGGAAATCTCTGTGCAGCCTCGGAGGCAGCGGATTAAAGCTCCACGGTCCATTTGATGTGCCCTGTGTCTGTGGAGTGCATGAATGGACAGCGAATCATCCCAAATTGAGGAAGTGGACTTTGAGGACAAGATTTAAGACTTTCCCCCCTTTTTCCTCTTTTTACAACGAATTATCCCAAATTAAGGAGGTGGACTTAGCAAGATTTCAGACTTCTCGCCCTTTTCCTCTTTTTACAACGAATTATCCCAAATTGAGGAGGTGGGCTTGGAGAGCAAGATTTTTGATTTTTCCCCCTGCTCTCTTTTTGTGAATGTGTATGTGTAATCTTCTGTGTAAGATTCTCTCTGTATAGCTTTGCTTCCACCATATGTCCCAGGGTTCTATCTGTCCGTTTTTTTTTTCAATAATTACTTTTTAATTTTAATAACGCTACTATATTTCATACTTTATTCTATTTTACTTTACCTGCTCTTTCTTTTTTTCCTACCTTCCCTTCCTCCCTCCCTCCCTCCGCTCCTCCTTTCCTTCTTTCTTTTTCTTTCTTCCCTCCCTCCCTCCCACACTTCTTCTTTCCACTTTCTTTTTCTTTCATTCCTCCCTCCCTCCCTCCTGTCTTTCTTTCTTTCTTTCCTTCCTCCCTCCCTTCTTCCATTCACTCTTCCTTTTGCTTTCATTCCTCCCTCCCTCGTTTCTTTCCTTCTTTCTTTCCATCCTTCCTCCCTCCCTCCCTCCTTTCTTTCTTTCTTCCTTCCTTCCTTCCTTTCTTCCCTTCTTCCTTTCTTTCCTTCTCTCTATCTTTCTTCTACTAATTCTTTCTTTCTACTTTTTCTCCCTGTTATTCTGAGCAGGGTGGATGAAAGGCTCTTGGTGCTGCAGCCAGGAGTCAGTGCTGTGCCTCTGAAGTGGGAGAGCCAACTTCAGGACACGGGTCCACAAGAGACCACCCAGCTCCACATAATATCAAGCAGCGAAAATCTCCCAGGAATCTCCATCTCAACACCAGCACCCAGCTTCAGTCAACGACCAGCAAGCTACAGTGCTGGTCACCCTATGCCAAGCAACTTGCAAGGCAGGAACACAACCCCACCCAGTAGCAGAGAGGCTACCTAATAACATAATAAGGTCACAGGCACCCCAAAACACACCACCAGACGTGGACCTGTCCACCAGAAAGACAAGATCGATCCTCAACCACCAGAACACAGGAATTAGTCCCCCCCACCAGGAAGCCTACACAACCTACTGAAACAAACTTAGCCACGGGGGACAGACACCAAAAACAACGGGAACTACGAATCTGCAGCCTGCAAAAAGGAGACCCCAAACACAGTAACATAAGCAAAATGAGAAAGCAGAAAAACACACAGCAGGTGAAGGAGCAAGATAAAAACCTACCAGACCTAACAAATGAAGAGGTAATAGGCAGTCTACCTGAAAAAGTATTCAGAATAATGATAGTAAAGCTGATCCAAGATTCTATTTCCAAGATCCAAAATCTTGGAAATAGAATAGACAAAATGCAAGAAACAGTTAACAAGGACCTAGAAGAACTAAAGATGAATCAAGCATCGATTAAAAACACAATAAATGAAATGAAAAATACTCTAGATGGGATCAATAGCAGAATAACTGAGGCAGAAGAGCGGATAAGTGAGGTGGAAGATAAAATAGTGGAAATAACTGCTGCAGAGCAAAATAAAGAAAAAAGAATGAAAAGAACAGAGGACAGTCTCAGAGACCTCTGGGACAACATTAAACGCACCAACATTCGAATTATAGGGGTTCCAGAAGAAGAAGAGAAAAAGAAAGGGACTGAGAAAATATTTGAAGAGATTATAGTTGAAAACTTCCCTAATATGGGAAAGGAAATAGTTAATCAAGTCCAGGAGGCACAGAGAGTCCCATACAGAATAAATCTAAGGAGAAATATGCCAAGACACATATTAATCAAACTGTCAAAAATTAAACACAAAGAAATCATATTAAAAGCAGTAAGGCAAAAACAACAAATAACACACAAGGGAATCCCCATCAGGTTAACAGCTGATCTCTCAGCAGAAACTCAACAAGCCAGAAGGGAGTGGCAGGACATAATTAAAGTGATGAAGGAGAGAAACCTTCAACCAAGATTACTCTACACAGCAAGGATCTCATTCAGTTTTGATGGAGAAATTAAAACGTTTACAGACAAGCAAAACCTGAGAGAGTTCAGCACCACCAAACCAGCTTTACAACAAATGCTAAAGGAACTTCTCTAGGCAAGAAACACAACAGAAGGAATACACCTACAATAACGAACCCAAAGCAATTAAGGAAATGGGAATAGGAACATACATATCAATAATTACCTTAAATGTAAATGGACTAAATGCTCCCACCAAAAGACACAGATTGGCTGAATGGATACAAAAACAAGACCCATATATATGCTGTCTACAAGAGACCCACTTCAGACCTAGAGACACATACAGATTGAAAGTAAGGGGATGGAAAAAGATATTCCATGCAAATGGAAATCAAAAGAAAGCTGGAGTAGCAATTCTTATATCAGACAAAATAGACTTTAAAATAAAGACTATTAGAAGAGACAAAGAAGGACACTACATAACGATAAAGGGATTGATCCAAGAAGAAGATATAACAATTGTAAATACTTATGCACCCAACATAGGAGCACCTCAATACATAAGGCAAATACTAACAGCCATAAAAGGGGAAATCGACAGTAAGACATTCATAGTAGGAGACTTTAACACCCCACTTTCACCAATGGACAGATCATCCAAAATGAAAATAAATAAGGAAACACAAGCTTTAAATGATACATTAAACAAGATGGACTTAGTTGATATTTATAGGACATTCCATCCAAAAACAACAGAATACACATTTTTCTCAAGTGCTCATGGAACATTCTCCAGGATAGATCATATCTTGGGTCACAAATCAAGCCTTGGTAAATTTAAGAAAATTGAAATTGTATCAAGTATCTTTTCTGACCACAATGCTATGAGACTAGACATCAATTACAGGAAAAGATCTGTAAAAAATACAAACACATGGAGGCTAAACAATACACTACTCAATAACGAACTGATCACTGAAGAAATCAAAGAGGAAATTAAAAAGTACCTAGAAACAAATGACGATGGAGACACGACGACCCAAAACCTATGGGACGCAGCAAAAGCAGTTCTAAGGGGGAAGTTTATAGCAATACAATCCCACCTTAAGAAACAGGAAACATTTCAAGTAAACAACCTGACCCTGCACCTAAAGCAATTAGAGAAAGAAGAACAAAAAACCCTCAAAGTTAGCAGAAGGAAAGAAATCATAAAGATCAGATCAGAAATAAATGAAAAGAAATGAAGGAAACAATAGCAAAGATCAACCAAACTAAAAGCTGGTTCTTTGAGAAGATAAACAAAATTCACAAACCGTTAGCCAGACTCATCAAGAATAGAAGGGAGAAGACTCAAATCAATAGAATTAGAAATGAAAAAGGAGAAGTAACAACTGACACTGCAGAAACACAAAAGATCATGAGAGATTACTAAAAGCAACTCTATGCCAATAAAATGGACAACCTGGAAGAAATGGACAAATTCTTAGAAATGCACAACCTACCAAGACTGACTCAGGAAGAAATAGAAAATATGAATAGACCAATCACAAGCACTGAAATTGAAACTGTGGTTAAAAATCTTCCATCAAACAAAAGCCCAGGACCAGATGGCTTCACAGGCGAATTCTATCAAACATTTAGAGAAGAGCTAACACCCATCCTTCTCAAACTCTTCCAAACAATATCAGAGGAAGGAACACTCCCAAACTCATTCTACGAGGCCACCATCACCTTCATACCAAAACCAGACAAGGATGTCACAAAGAAAGAAAACTACAGGCCAATATCACTGATGAACATAGATGCAAAAATCCTCAACAAAATACTAGCAAACAGAATCCAACAGCACATTAAAAGGATCATACACCATGATCAAGTGGGGTTTATTCCAGGAATGCAAGGATTCTTCAATATATGCAAATCAATCAATGTGATACACCATATTAACAAGTTGAAGGAGAAGAACCATATGATCATCTCAATAGATGCAGAGAAAGCTTTCGACAAAATTCAACACCCATTTATGATAAAAACCCTGCAGAATGTAGGCATAGAGGGAACTTTCCTCAACATAATAAAGGCTATATATGACAAACCCACAGCCAACATTGTCCTCAATGGTGAAAAACTGAAACCATTTCCACTAAGATCAGGAACAAGACAAGGCTGCCCACTCTCAACACTCTTATTCAACATAGTTTTGGAAGTTTTAGCCACAGCAATCAGAGAAGAAAAGGAAATAAAAGGAATCCAAATTGGAATAGAAGAAGTGAAGCTGTCACTGTTTGCAGATGACATGATACTATACATAGAGAATCCTAAAGATGCTACCAAAAAACTACTAGAGCTAATCAATGAATTTGGTAAACTAGCAGGATACAAAATTAATGCACAGAAATCTCTGGCATTCCTGTACACTATTGATGAAAAATCTGAAAATGAAATCAAGAAAACACTCCCATTTACCATTGCAACAAAAAGAATAAAATATGTAGGAATCAACCTACCTAAGGAGACAAAAGACCTGTATGCAGAAAATTATAAGACACTGATGAAAGAAATTAAAGATGATACAAATAGATGGAGAGATGTACCATGTGTTTGGATTGGAAGAATCAACACTGTGAAAATGACTCTACTACCCAAAGCAATCTACAGATTCAATGCAATCCCTATCAAACTACCACTGGCATTTTTCACAGAACTAGAAGAAAAAATTTCACAATTTGTTTGGAAAAACAAAAGACCCCGAATACCCAAAGCAATCTTGAGAATGAAAAACGGAGCTGGAGGAATCAGGCTCCCTGACTTCAGACTATACTCCAAAGCTACAGTAATTAAGACAGTGTGGTACTGGCATAAAAACAGAAAGATAGATCAGTGGATCAGGATAGAAAGCCCAGAGAAAAACCCACGCACATATGGCCAACTTATCTTTGATAAAGGAGGCAGGAATGTACAGTGGAGAAAGGACAGCCTCTTCAATAAGTGGTGCTGGGAAAACTGGACAGGGACATGTAAAAGTTTGAGATTAGATCACTCCCTAACACCATACAAAAAAATAAGCTCAAAATGGATTAAAGACCTAAATGTAAGGCCAGACACTATCAAACTCTTAGAGGAAAACATAGGTAGAACACACTATGACATAAATCACAGCAAGATCCTTTTGGACCCACCTCCTAGAGAAATGGAACTAAATACAAAGGTAAACAAATGGGACCTAATGAAACTTCAAAGCTTTTGCACAGCAAAGGAAACCATAAACAAGACCAAAAGACAACCCTCAGAATGGGAGAAAATATTTGCAAATGGAGCAACTGACAAAGGATTAATCTCCAAAATTTATAAACAGCTCATGCAGCTCAATAGCAAAAAAACAAACAACCCAATCCAAAAATGGGCAGAAGACTTAAATAGGCATTTCTCCAAAGAAGATATACAGACTGCCAACAAACACATGAAAGAATGCTCAACATCATTAATCATTAGAGAAATGCAAATCAAAACTACAATGAGATATCATCTCACACCAGTCAGAATGGCCATCATCAAGAAATCTAGAAACAATAAATGCTGGAGAGGGTGTGGAGAAAGGGGAACACTCTTGCACTGCTGGTGGGAATGTGAATTGGTACAGCCACTATGGAGAACAGTATGGAGGTTCCTTAAAAAACTAAAAATAGAACTACCATATGACCCATCAATCCCACTACTAGGCATATACCCTGAGAAAACCATAATTCAAAAAGAGACATGTACCAAAATGTTCATTGCAGCTCTATTCACAATAGCCCGGAGCTGGAAACAACCTAAGTGTCCATCATCGGATGAATGGATAAAGAAGATGTGGCACATATATACAATGGAATATTACTCAGCCATAAAAAGAAACGAAACTGAGCTATTTGTAATGAGGTGGATAGACCTAGAGTCTGTCATACAGAGTGAAGTAAGTCAGAAAGAGAAAGACAAATACCGTATGCTAACACATATATATGGAATTAAAAAAAAAATGTCATGAAGAACCTAGGGGTAAAACGGGAATAAAGACACAGACCTACTTGAGAATGGACTTTAGGATATGGGCAGGGGGAAGGGTAAGCTGTGACAAGCGAGAGAGAGGCATGGACATATATACACTACCAAACGTAAGGTAGATAGATAGTGGGAAGCAGCCGCAGAGCACAGGGAGATCAGCTCGGTGCTTTGTGACCGCCTGGAGGAGTGGGATGGGGAGGGTGGGAGGGAGGGAGATGCATGAGGGAAGGGATGTGGGAGCAGATATATATGTATGACTGATTCACTTTGTTATAAAGCAGAAACTAATTAAAAAAAAATGGCAAATTAATTTCCTTTAAAAAATTTAGTAATTTTGCAAGAATTAAAAGGTTTACAAGTTTTGGCTAAGAATTTCCCTTTTTATTGGAATATAATGAATCCTTTTTGCAATAGAACTTCTAATAAAATATTTATCAATCCATGTTTCCTAGGAGTTAATGCTAAGTCATTGTGTAACATCTTTTAATTTTCAATATTTTCTTTGGAAGAGTCAAATCAATTTTTTTTTTTTTTTCGGTACGCGGGCCTCTCACTGTTGTCACCTCTCCTGTTGTGGAGTACAGGCTCCAGATGCGCAGGCTCAGTGGCCATGGTTCACGGGCCCAGCCGCTCCACGGCATGTGGGATCTTCCCAGACTGGGACACGAACCCGTGTCCCCTGCATCGGCAGGCAGATTCTCAACCACTGCACCACCAGGGAAGCCCAAATCAATAATTTTTGAAATATAAATAACCTTGACAGTATTTCTCAAAAGTAGGAAATTTTAATGGTAAGTTTCTCTGTAGCTTCTGCACCAAATGCTGCTACCTTAATGCATAGCAAATCTGAGCTAACTTTCCTTTTCTGTACTACCAGCTTTTATAGAGGAGCAAACCAAACTACTCCACTTTTTGGTTGAAATGGGACTTGATTGGTAGGACAAGAGTAGAGCTGATTCTAATCTTTGGAACATTGTCTTTATGTCTTCAGAGCATTAGAGAAATAAAGAAAGGAGAAATTCCCTCCTCTTTGACCTCCTCCTCTTCCCCCTCCTCCTCTTCCTTTCTTTCCCCCATGCCAGTGGCTGATAGAAAAAACAAATATCGACTATGTTGGCTTACAGTCTATTTGCTATTAATTAGTATCTATAATAGAAAAACATTATATTGACACAAAAATTCATTTAGGTACTATATTATATTTAAAAATGTTTTTATCATTGTTGTTTTGCTTTTATTATTTGTATTAAAATAACTTTATCTTAATTGTATTTCTTAAAACTCTAGCATGTGCTGTATACGGTACAGATTAATAAAGAAGATGCTATGTGATATTATCATTTTTGCTGATCCTCTTTTTTAAAAAGTTTTGATTAGAAGGCCGCTCTTTGCCTCAATGTAATGGTTAATATCATTTCTGCATATTATTCTGGAACTTCAGTTAAAGCAAAATGTTACTTTTTCTTAGCTTTTGCTGCAAAAGTATCCAATCTGTGCAAATCTAGGGTACTGTAGTCACTCAGAAGAAGTTCTTTACTATGCAGCTATTCTGTCAATTTACATATCTTGCCAGTGATTGGACAAAAAAAAAAGATCAATTAAATTCCCATTTGTATCAAAGTTGTATTGTGAGGTAATCCTAATGTCCTATGGTGAAACAGTATGTAGTTTAGTTTTATGTAGGGGCCAAGATATTTTATTCCACATTAGATCCAAGCCCCCAAATTCAGATGTTCTGGGGGAGAGCAGCAATTTAATTTTCCTTTCAAATAATATGGGGATGATACACTGGGGATGACATACTTAGATAACTTAGGGAAGTTACAAAACTTAATGGTTTCCTTAGCAAGTAGTTGCCCCTAGTTTGGTATTCCAACTTGATATTACCCTAGGTGCAATTGGGTGCTAATGGTCAAATCAAGATAAGGTAAGTCACTTGGTGTCTCAAGTGGCAATTCGTAGTTTTTTCAAGCTAGAGGAAACTGGCCTCTAAATCTCCATTCTAACTACCTATTTAAACACTGTCTCCTGGGAATATTTCCAAACTCAAATTTGTTCTTGATTTGTTGTATCCTATATTATAATTTTTGTGTGTGTGTGTGGTATACGGGCCTCTCACTGTTGTGGCCTCTCCCATTGCAGAGCACAGGCTCCAGACGCTCAGGCTCAGTGGCCATGGCTCACGGGCCCAGCCGCTCTGCAGCATGTGGGACCTTCCCGGACCGGGGCACGAACCCGTGTCCCCTGCATCAGCAGGCGGACTCTCAACCACTGCGCCGCCAGGGAAGCCCTATTTTTTTATTTTTAAAATGAGCTTTCCTCCTTTACTAAAGGTAGTGACAACTTACGCTGATTTTGTGCTTACTATAAACTAGGTAGTAAGTAGCATGCTGAAAGCAGATTCTGAAAAAATATGGATGTAAGTGATCATCACTATACTACTGGAATTGGGGCTGGTCTTATGGAGATAAAGAAGGAGGAAGGATGCAACAAAAATAGCTGCCACCTACCTGAGACTGTCCATTCACGAATAGTAGTACAAGTCTATTTCCAATCTGTGCCATTGGATATCTCTATATAAAGAAGTATTTTCTAGATATAGAGAACAAAGTAGTTGTTACCAGTGGGGACAAGTAAGTGGGGAGCAATATAGGGGTAGGAGAAAAAAGGGTTATTATGGGATTATATGAAAGGTGTGAAACTTAAAAATTGTGAAGCACTATGGAGTTTAATGAGTTTTTCATTCAATAGAGAAAGAAGTTTTTTCCATTTACACATTGTCTTTAACCCCATCCAACCATCTCATGAAGACAGAAAGTTGTCAAAAGGAAAATCAACCCAAACCATCTCCACTAATGAAATTATTTCCAAGGATATATATAAATTGGTCATAACATCAACTATGTACACAAAAGGGAACACTTAAAAAAAATTAAAATATGGTGTAGATCATTACTGTTATATTAAAGTCTGATTATGTATCCTCAGCTGATAATTTGTCCCAAATAGAGCTCCATTTTGTAACATAATATTATGGAGCAATGGGTGAAATCCCTTTGTAAAAATTCTGCACTACTATCTCCATAATCTCTACTTCACTGAGTATCATCCAAGTGCAAAAATGAAAAATTATAACCTGCCAAGCATCAGTGGCAGAGTGAAATGAAAAAATTGTGAGCTAATAACAGTGATGCCTCAAAAAAATTTCCTGGCCAATTTAACATTGCTTCATCCAAGGTCATTTCTCAGAGCTGATTATTATTAGTAATTTGCAGATGAGACTATGCTACCTTGGTCATGGTTAGTGAAGATCAAGAAAATGCCAGAGAAGGTTTAAGACTCAAGGTTATCTATCTTTCTCAAATAAGATGCCAATAATAATTCCACTTTATTTTCTTAATACCTGGCAGAAAATAATTTTTAAAGAAGGGAAAATGAAAGCCTGTCTTATCTTCTACTAGGCATATAATGTTGCAACATAAAACACCAGATGTAAGGATAAAAAAGGGACAATGTTTACTAAGTCCTTAAGTAGCATTCATTTGGGAAAGAAATCCTTGGGATATTTTCCTAGAATTTTAGTCTGATGCTTAAAAAAAAAATTGTTGATTGAATTTTATATAGACATTGATTCTTATGACCACCTATAGTTCATTTTTAAACTTCTAGAAAACTTCCAAATTTACTTTCTCTTGCCCAGTTTGAAATTATATTATAAATAGTTCTTTAAAATAATTTTATTTTTATACATAAATAATTCAAATATAGACAAATATAAAAAAAGAAAATGAAGCATTTCCATAATTTTACCAATCACAAGTAACTTTTCTTGATCTTTTAGTGTATACTTTTCAGATCCGTGTGTGCATCAGTGTGTGTGCATCTGTGTATATGTGGGTAGAGAAAAGAGATGAGTAGAGGACAGATTTTTAAAAATGAGCTCACAGAAGATATACTCATATTTTATCTAGCAACTTACCATGGACATCTTTCTTGCTTTTTTATTTTTATTTTTTACTAGTTAAGTTCTTAATTTTGAAATTAGAAATATCAGTGCATTATTTTTATTTTTTAATTGGGGTATAGTTGTTATATAATGTTTTGTTAGTTTCTACTGTACAGCAAACTGGATTTCCATGTGCTATACAGCAGGTTCTTATTAGTTATCCATTTTATACATATTAGTACATATATGTCAATCCCAATCTCCCAATTCATCCCACCCCCCAACCCACTTTCCCCTCTTGGTGTCCATACGTTTGTTCTCTACATCTGTGTCTCTATTTCTGCCTTGCAAACCCGTTCATCTGTACCATTTTTCTAGATTCCACATATATGCACTAATATATGATATTTGTTTTTCTCTTTCTGACATAGTTTACTCTGTATGACAGTCTCTGGGTACATCCACATCTCTACAAATGACCCAATTTCATTCCTTTTTATGGCTGAGTATATTCCAGTGTACATATGTACCACAACTTCTTTATCCATTTGTCTGCTGATGGACATTTAGGTTGCTTCCATGACCTAGCTATTGTACATAGTGCTGCAATGAATATTGGGGTGCATGTGTTTTTTAAATTATGGTTTTCTCTGGGTATATGCCCAGTAGTGGGATTGCTGGGTCGTATGGTATTTCTATTTTCAGTTTTTTAAGGAACCTCCATACTGTTCTCCACAGTGGCTGTATCAATTTATATTCCCACCAATAGTGCAAAGAGGGTTTCCTTTACTCCACACCCTCTCCAGCATTTGTTGTTTGTAGATTTTCTGATGACCATTCTAACTTGTGGGGGGTGATACCTCAGTGTAGATTTGATTTGCATTTCTCTAATAATTAGTGATGTTGAGCAGCTTTTCATGTGCCTCTTGGCCATCTGTATGTCTTTGGAGAAATGTCTATTTACGTCTGCTGCCCATTTTTGGATTCAGTTATTTGTTTTTCTGATATTGAGCTGCATGAACTGTTTATATATTTCGTAGATTAATCCTTTCTCCATTGATTCATTAGCAAATATTTTCTTCCATTGTGAGGATGGTCTTTTCATCTTATTTATAGTTTCTTTTGCTGTGTAAAAGCTTTGAAGTTCCATTAGGTCCCATTGTTTATTTTTGTTTTTATTTCAATTACTCTAGGAGGTGGGTCCAAAAAGATCTTGCTGTGATTTATGTCAAAGAGTGTTCTTCCTATGTTTATGTTTACCTCTAAGAGTTTTATAGTGTCTGGTCTTAACATTTAGATCTGTAATCAATTTTGAGTTTATTTTTGTGTATGGTGTTAGGGAGTGTTCTAATTTCGTTCTTTAACATGTGGCTGTCCAGTTTTCCCAACACCACTTATTGAAGAGACTCTCTTTCTCCATTGTATATCCTTGCCTCCTTTGTCATGAATTAGTTGACCATAGGTGTGTGGGTTTATCTCTGGGCTTTCTATCATGTTCCATTGATATATATTGCTGTTTTTGTGCCAGTACCATATTGTCTTGATTACTGTAGCTTTGTAGTATAGTCTGAAGTCAGGGAGTCTGATTCCTCCAGCTCCATTTCTTTTTCTCAAGATTGCTCTGGCCATTCGGGGTCTTTTGTGTCTCCCCACAAATTTTAAGTTTTTTTCTGGTTTTGTAGAAAATGCCATTGGTAATTTGATAGGGATTGCAATGAATCTGTGGATTGCTTTGGGTAATATAGTCAATTTCACAATATTGATTCTTCTAATCCAAGAACATGGTATATCTCTCCATCTGTTTGTGTCATCTTTGATTGCATTCATCAGTGTCTTATAGTTTTCAGAGTACAGGTCTTTTACCTTCTTACGTAGGTTTATTCCTAGGTATTCTATTCTTTTTGTTGCATTGGTGAATGGGACTGTCTCCTTAATTTCTCTTTCTGATCTTATGTTGTTAGTGTATAGGAATGCAAGAGATTTCTGTGCATTCATTTCATATCCTGCAACTTTACCAAATTCATTGATTAGCTCTAGTAGTTTTCTGGTGACATCTTTAGGATTCTCTATGTATAGTATCATGTCATCTGCAAACAGTGACAGTTTTACTTCTTCTTTTCCAATTTGTATTCCTTTTATTGCTTTTTCTTCTCTGATTGCCATGGCTAGGACTTCCAAAGCTATGTTGAATAAAGTTGGTGAGAGTGGACATCCTTGTCTTGTTCCTCATCTTAGAGGAAATGCTTTCAGTTTTTCACCATTGAGAATGATTTTTTTGTAGGTTTGTCATAGATGCCCTTTATTATGTTTAGGTAGGTTCCCCCAATGCCCATTTTCTGGAGAGATTTTTTTTTTTTTTGTCATAAATGTGTGTTGAATTTTGTCAAAGCTTTTTCTGCATCTATTGAGATGATCATATGGTTTTTATTCTTCAATTTGTTAATTTGGTTTATCACATTGATTGAATTGTGTATATTGAAGAATCCTTCCATCCCTGGGATAAATACCACTTGATCATGGTGTATGATCCTTTTAATGTGTTGTTGTATTCTGTTTGCTAGTATTTTGTTGAGGATTTTGCATCTATATTCCTCAGTGATATTGGTCTGTAATTTCCTTTTTTTGTAGTATCTTTGTCTGGTTTTGGTATCAGGGTTATGGTAGCCTTGTAGAATGAGTTTGGGAGTATTCCCTCCTGTGCAATTTTTTGGAAGAGCTTGAGAAGGATGGGTGTTAGCTCCTCTCTAAATGTTTAATAGAATTAATCTGTGCAGCCATCTGCTCTTGGACTTCTGTTTGTTGGAAGATTTTTTTTTTTTTTTTTTTTTTTTTTTTTTTTTTGCGGTACGTGGGACTTTCACTATTTTGGCCTCTCCTGTTGCAGAGCACACAGTCCAGATGCGCAGGCTCAGCAGCCATGTCTCATGGGCCCAGCTGCTCTGCGGCATGTGGGATCTTTCCGGACTGGGGCACGAACCCGTGTCCCCTGCATCGGCAGGCTGACTCTCAACCACTGCGCCACCAGGGAAGCCCTGTTGGAAAATTTTTAATCACAGTTTCAATTTCATTACTTGTGATTGGTCTGTTAAATTTCTTCCTGGTTCAATCTTGGAAGGTTATACCTTTCTAAGAATTTGTTCATTTCTTCCAGGTTGTCCATTTTATTGGCATAGAGTTGCTTTTAGTAATCTCTTATGATGCTTTGTATTTCTGTGGTGTCCATTGTAACTTCTCCTTTTTCATTTCTAATTTTATTGGCTTAAGTCCTATCCCTCTTTTTCTTCATGAGTCTGGCTAATGGTTTATCAATTTTGTTTATCTTCTCAAAGAACCAGCTTTTAGTTTTATTGATCTCTGCTAATGTTTTCTTTGTTTCTATTGCATTTATTTTTCATCTGATCTTTATGATTTCTTTCCTTCTACTAACTTTGGGTTTTGTTTGTTCCTCTTTCTCTAGTTCTCTTAGGTGTAAGGTTAGATTGTTTATTTCAGATTTTTCTTGTTTCTTCAGGTAGGATTGTATTGCTATAAACTTCCCTCTTAGAATTGCTTTTGCTGCATCCCATAGGTATTGGATTGTTGTCTGTTCATTGTCATTTGACTGTAGGTATTTTTTGGTTTCCTCTTTGATTTCTTCAGTGATATATTGGTTATTTAGTAATGTATTGTTTAGCCTCCATGTGTTCGTATTTTTTACTTTTTTTCCCCTGTAATTTATTTCTAATCTCATAGCATTGTTGTCAGAAAAGGTGCTTCATATGATTTCAATTTTCTTAAATTTACTGAGGCTTAATTTGTGACCCAAGATGTGACCAATCCTAGAGGATGTTCCATGCGCACTTGAGAAGAAAGTGTAATCTGCTGTTTTTGGATGGAATGTCCTGTAAATATCAATTGAATCTATCTGGTCTATTGTGTCATTTAAAGCTTGTGTTTCCTTATTAATTTTCTGTTTGTATGATCATTCCATTGGTGTAAATTAGGTGTTAATGTCCCCCACTATTATTGTGTTACTGTTGATTTCCTGTTTTATACCTGTTAGCGTTTGCCTTATGTATTGAGGTGCTCCTATGTTGGGTACATATATATTTATAATTGTTATATCTTCTTCTTGGATTGATCCCTTGATCATTATGTAGTGTCCTTCGTTGTCTCTTGTAACATTCTTTATTTTAAAGTCTATTTTATCAGATATGAGTATAAGTACTATAGCATCTTTTGATTTCCATTTGCATGGAATACCTTTTTCCATTCTCTTACTTTCAGTCTGCATGTGTCCCTAGGTCAGAAGTTGGTCTCTTGTAGACATCATATATATGGGTCTTGTTTCTGTATCCATTCAGTCAGTCTGTGTCTTTTGGTTGGAGCATTTAATTCATTCACATTTATGGTAATTAGTGATATGTATGTTCCTATTACCATTTTCTTAAGTGTTTTGGATTTGTTTTTGTAGGTCATTTTCTTCTCTTGTGTTTCCTGATTAGAGAAGTTCCTTGGACATTTATTGTAGAGCTGTTTTTGGTGGTTCTGAATTTTCTTAGCATTTGCTTGTGTGTAAATCTTTTTATTTCTCCCTTGAATCTGAATGAGATCCTTGCTGGGTAGAGTATTCTTGTTTGTAGCTTCTTCCCTTTTATCACTTTAAATATATTGTGCCACTTCCTTCTGGCTTGCAGAATTTCTGCTGAGAAATCAGCTGTTAACCTTACAGGAGTTCCCTTGTATGTTATTTGCCATTTTTCCCTTGTTGCTTTTAATAATTTTTCTTTCTCTTTAATTTTTGTCAGTTTGATTAGTATGTGTCTCAGCGTGTTTCTCATTAGGTTTTTCCTGCCTGGGTCTCTCTGTTCTTCCTGGACTTGGGTGGTGCTTTCCTTTTTCATATTAGTGAAATTTTGGACTCTAATGTGTTCAAATATTTTCTCGGGTTCTTTTTCTCTCTCTTCTCTTTCTGGGACCCCTATAATGAGAATGTTGTTGCATTTAATATTATCCCAGAGGCCTCTTAGGGTGTCTTCATTTTTTTTCATTGTTTTTTCTTTATTGTGTTCCATGGCAGTGAATTCCACAATTCTGCCTTCCAGGTTACTTATCCGTTCCTCTGCCTCAGTTATTCTGCTATTGGTTCCTTCTAGTGTATTGTTTATTTCAGTTATTTGTTCATATCTTTTTGTTTGTTCTTTAATTCTTGTTGGTCTTTGTTAAACATTTCTTGCATCTTCTAGATCCTTGCCTCCTTTTTTTTTTTTTTTTTGAGTTGCTGAATCATCTTAACTATCATTATTCTGAATTCTTTTTCTGGAATGTTGCCTATCTCCACCTAATTTAGTTGTTTTTCTGGTGTTTTACCTTTTTCCTTCATCTGGGCTATAGTCTTCTGCCTTTTCGTTTTTTTCTGTCTTTCTGTGATTGTGGTTTTCATTCTATAGGCTGCAGAATTGTAGCTCTTCCTGTTTCTGCTGTCTGCCCTCTGGTGGATGAGTGGACATTTTTCTATGTCAATAATTATTGGTTTACATTTTCATTTTTAATGGCTTCATATTGTTGTTGGTAACATCTGGTATTTCTGAACATTGAGAATTACAGTTTTTCACCAATTAAATAATTCCAAAATAAAGACAACTTTCTACATTCATCAGATTATATTATACAATAAATTTTAAAACTAAAAATGATGGAAATTTAAACATTTGATACTTACTACAAAATGCTCTCTAGAAAGATGTAAGTATATACTTCTCCTAGTACCACATTCTTACAAGGGTCTTCTTTAATTAGATGGGTGAACTTTGATATCTCAGTGTTGTTTTTTTTTGCGTGTCTTTTTTATTTGTGATTTAGAATGTACAGTTGACCCTTGAACAACATGGGTTTGAACTGTCCATGTCCACTTATACAAGGATTTTTTTTAGTAAATGTGTGCTGTAGTACTTCACCATCTGTGGTTGGTTAAACCACAGATGTGGAGCTGTAGCTATGGAAGACTGTAAAGTTATACATGAATTTCAATATAAATTATAGAAGCAGCTTCCCAACTTCTACAAAAAAAACCTGCTGATATTTTAATATTGATTTTGTTGAAAAATTTGGAGGCAACAATTTGGGGACAATGACCTTGTAACAGTATTGATGAACATGGTATGTATTTTTATTTATTTAAGTATTCTTTAACTTGTTTCAGCGAAGTTTGATAATTGACAGGGTACATGTTTTACAACATTAAAAAATTATCCCTAAGTATTTCATATTTTGATGTTATGAAGTGATAGTCTTAAAATTTTTAATTTCTAATTTTTGTTGCTAGTATATAAAATAGAATTGATTTATAGATATTGATTTTATCCTGTGTACTTGGTAAACTCATTTATTAGTTCTCATGGCTTTATGTGGTTTCCTCAGGATTTTCTGTATGAACATTTTTTCTGAAAAAAAGTTTTCCTTTCTTTCCAAACTGTATATCGTTTATTGCTTGTTTTTGCCTTATTTTACAAGTGTAGATGTCCAGTACAATATTGAATATATATGTGATAAAAGCAGATATCCTTTTTTGTTCCTGATATTAGAGGGAAAGTATTCAGTGTTTTCAGTATTTCACCATATAAGAATGATGTTAGCTGTAGGTTTTTCAGAGATGCTGTGTTAGTATGCTTGGGCTGCAATAACAGAATACCATAGACTGGGTGGCTTAAACAACAGAAATGTGTTTTCTCATAGTTCCTTAGGCTAGGAGTCCAAAATTAGGGTACTGTCAGGGTTGGTGTCTGGTGAGGGCTCTCTTCCTGACTTACAGATGGCTGCCTTCTTATTTTGTCCTCAGATCACTTCTTCTCTGTGAGAGGTGAGGGAGAGAGAGACAGAGACAGAGACAGAGGGAGGGAGGGAGGGAGGGAGGGAGAACTTTCTGGTGTCTCTTCCTTTTTTATAAAGAAATTAGTCCTGTTGAGTTAGGGCTTCACTCCTATGACTTAATTTAATCTGAATCATCTCCTTAAAGGCTTTATCTCCAATATAGTCATATGAGCAGTTAGGGCTTCAACTCCAGATGAATTCTGGGGGGACAAAATTCAGACCATAACAGATGTTCTATATCAGATTGAGAAGTTTCTTTATATTTCCAGGTAGCTTAAATAGTTATTTTAAATAACTGTTAAATTTTGTGAAATGTTTTTTGGCATCTGTTGAGATGATCATATGTTTTTTCTTTTTATAGTATATTAATATGGGGAAACATATAATTCATTATTGGAATGTTAAACCCATCTTTCATTTACTTGCGTGTTTTATATGCCTTTCATGTATAGCACTTTAAGTATTTGTTTATTATATGCATATAAGTATAATTTATATATTTTATATATTGGGGAATACAATTTGTTAAAAGTTTGTTAGGGATTTATTTTCATGTCTAAGAAGTTATAAGAGATACTGATCTGTAATTTTCCTTTCTTGCAATGTCTTTGCTTGGTTTTGGATCAAGATGATGTTTACCTTATGCAAGTTGGGAAATTTTCCCTCATCTTCTATTTTATGAAAGAATTTATATAGAATCCATATTATTTTTTAAGTATTAATGTTAAATGTTTGATAGAATTCCCAGAGATGCTGTCTTGGCTTGAAAATTTCTTTTGGAAAGGTTTTAAACTTGAGTTTAATTTCTATCTTTGTTAAGGGCTATTTGGGCTATTTATTCCATGTTGAGTCACGTCTTTCAAGGAATTTTTTGTTTCATCTAAGTTACTGAATTTATTGGCATAAGTTATTCCTCATATTCCTTCCTTATGCTTTTAATTTGTGTAAAGTCTGAGTGATGTCCTTTCTGTCATTCCTGATATTGGTAATTTGTGTCATTTCCCATTTTCCTTGATCAATCTGTCTGGAGGTTTATCAGTTTTTTTCTTTTAAAAAAACAGCTTTTTTGGTTTCATTGATTTTTCTCTATATTTTGTGCATCTTCCATTTTACAGGTGTGTACTTTTACCTTTATTTTTTTTAAATCAAGGGACAGAATTCTTTTATTTATTTATTTGTTTGTTTGTTTGTTTATTTATTTATGGCTGAGTTGGGTCTTAGTTGCGGCACATAGGATCTTCACTGTGGCACCTGGGATCTTTCATTGCAGCACACAGGCTCTTTGTTTCGGCACAAGGGTTTCTCTTTAGTTCTGGCATGTGGGCTTTCTCTCTCTAGTTGTGGTGCACAGGCTCCAGAGGGCATGGGATCTGTAGTTTGTGGTGTGTGGGCTCTCTAGTTGAGGCACGCAGGCTCAGTAGTTTTAGGCTTAGTTGCTCCATAGCATGTGGGATCTTAGTTTCTTGACCAGGGATTGAACCTGTGTCCCCGGCATTGGAAGGTGGATTCTTTACCACTGGACCACCAGGGAAGTCCCCTTTTATCTTTATTACTCCTTCTTTCCCTTTATTTTGGTTTACGGTCCTCTTTTTTAAAAATCTTTTTAGTTTTTTAAGGTGGAAGCTTAAGGAAAATGATGTAAGAGTTTCCTTCTTTTCTAATACAAGCAGTTAATGCTATAATTTTCTTTTTAAGCACTGTTTTAGTTGCATTCACATATTGTGATATAAGGTGTTTTCATTTCCTTCAACTACAGTATTGGGTTGGCCAACAAGTTCATTGTTTTTTCCATAAGATGGCTCTAGTAGCAGTGCTTAGTTGTTTTTAAGTTCATTGGAACAATTATGTTAGATTGTTTTGTGACAGCTGTCATATCAGCATGCATTAAAAAAAAATCAAAATTGGTGTAGCCATTTTAATATTGAAGATGGAAGAAAAAAAGCAACATTTTTGGCATATTATGCTTTATTATTTCAAGAAAGGTAAAAATGCAACTGAAACACAAAAAATGATTTGTGCAGTGTATGGAGAAGGTGCTGTGACTGATCGAACATGTCAAAAGTGGTTTGCGAAGTTTCATGCTAGAGATTTCTTGCTGGATAATGCTCCACAGTCGGATAGACCAGTTGAAGTTGATAGTGATCAAATTGAGACATTAATTGAGAACAATCGATGTTATACCATGCGGGAGATAGCCAACATACTCAAAATATCCATATCAAGTGTTAAAAATCATTTGCACCAACTCGGTTGTTTCTTGCTTTGATATTTGGGTTCCACATAAGTTAAGTGAAAAAAATCTTCTTGACCATATTTCTGCATGTGATTCTCTACTTAAATGTAATAAAAAAAATTCCATTTTTAAAACAAATTGTGACAGGTGATGAAAAATGGATACTGTAAAATATGTGGACTGGAAGAGATTGTAGGATAAGGGAAATGAACCACCACCAACCACACCAAAGGCTGGTCTTCCTCCAAAGAAGCTAATGTTATGTATATGGTGGGATTGGAAGGGAGTCCTCTACAATGAGCTCCTTCCAGAAAACCAAACGATTAATTCCAGCAAGTACTGCTCCCAATTAGATCAACTGAAAGTAGTACTCAACAAAAAGCGTCTGAAATTAGTCAACTGACAACATATAATCAGCATAATGTAAGACTGCATGTTTCTTTGATGACCAGACAAAAACCATTACAGCTTGGCTGGGAAGTTCTGATTCATCCAACATATTCACCAGATGTTGCACCTTCAGATTCCATTTATTTTGATCTTTACAAAATTCTCTTAATGGAAAAAATTTCAATTCCCTGAGAGACTGTAAAAGGTGCCTGGAACAGTTCTTTGCTCAAAAAGATAAAATATTTTGGGAGGATGGAATTATGAGGTTGCCTTAAAAATAGCAGAAGGTAGTGGAGCAAAATGGTGAATGTGTTGTTCAATAAAGTTCTTGGTGAAAATGAAAAATGTGTCTTTTATTTTTACTTAAAAAACAAAGGAACTTTTTGGCCAACCCAATATTTCTTAATCCATCATGATTTTTTTTCCTTTGACCCATGTGTTATTTAGAAAAATGTTGGTTTCTAATATTTGGGATTTTCCATATATATATGTGTTACTGATTTCTTGTTTAATTCCATTGTGTTGAGAAAACATACTATGTATGATTCAGTCTTTTAAATTTGTTGAGATTTGTTTTATGACCCAGAATATTGTCCATCTTGGTGATTGTTCCACATGAAGTTGAAAAAAATGTGGAATGTTCTCCAAATGTTAATTGAGTTAAGTCAATTGATTGTATCATTCAAGTCTTCTACATACTTATTGACATTTTCCTGTACTTGTTCTATCAATTACTGAGAAAGGTATTTTGAAATCTCTCACTGTGAATGTGTATTTTTCTAGTTCTTTTAAAATTCTATCAGTTTTTATTTCATGTTTTTAAATGCATAAATATTTAGGAGTGTTATGTTGATGAACTGACCCCTTTATCACTATGTAAATATCCTTTTTATCCTGATATTTTACATTGCTCTCAGATCTGCTTTTCTGATGTTAATGTAGCCATTTCAGCTTTCTTTTTTATTAGGGTTTTCATGTCATTTCTTTTCCTATCTTTTTACTTGTAATCTATATGTCTTCATATTTAAAGTAATTTTGTTAGATAGTATATAGTGTTTTATTTAGTCTCTACCTTTTCATTAGATTATTCAGGCCATTTATATTCTATGTTCTTACTCCTGTGTTTGGGTTTAAGTCAACTGCCTTGATATTTGTTTTCTTTTCCCTGTATTTGTTTTTTGTTACTTTCCCCCTTTTTCTCTTTTCTTTTAGGTGAAATGAATATATTTTATGATTCCATTTTATATTCACTATTTTTTCCATCTGTGCCTTTTTGTTTTATTTGCTTAGTGGTTACCCCAAAGTCTACAACATGATTTTAACTTATCAGGTCACCATCAAATAATATTATGCCACTTCACATAAGCATGTAAGAACCTTTTAACAACCTCCATTTTCCCCTCCCTTCCTTGTTTTCTTGATTTTATTATTTTATCTCTCCATATGTTATAAACTTTACAATAATGCACTATTATTTTTACCTTAAATTATTATCTTTTAAAATGATTAAAATGAGAACCACTTTATACCCTACAGTTACCATGTATTTACCATTTTCATAACTCTTCATATTTTGTGCAAATTCCCATTTATATCACTTTATCTCTACCTCAAAAATGTCCTTTCATGTTTCTTATGTGCTGGCAAAGAATCCTTTTTTCTTGTTGTTTTATTTCAGAGCTTTAAAATTTCTACAGTTGTCTTCTGTCTTTCAGTTTCTGATGATAGGTTGGCTGTAAGTCTCATCTTTGTTCTTTTGTAGAGAATAAGCCTTTCTTTCCTCTGGCTGCTTTCACTAAGGCATGACCCACTGGAGTCTCCTCTGAATGTCCAGGTGTTCTTTGATTGTCTTTCCATTCAATGTGGTAGAAATCTTTCTCTCAAATACTATGAGCTCTGAAAAATGTTTACTCTACTGTTTTCCAGTGCTTCTTTCTCTGGCCTCAAGTGATTTCTACTCATATAGGGCAAATCAGTAGCCACCTAACTCCTGGAATGGACCTCATGCAGATATTTAGAGCTTTCTCTATCTGTGCAGTAGTGGTATCCTTGGTATTCTTTCCCATTGATTCAAGCTCCCTTGTTCTTTCCAAACTCCGATCTCTATCTCCCCAACTCAGTGAGGTAGCCATGGTCTCTTTGGCTTCTTTCTTCCAGGCTACTTCTTGGAAACTGCCTCCAAGCACAAACAGGGGCAGTCATAAGGCTCATCTTTATTGTTTCCTTTCTCTCAGAAGTCACAGCATTACTTGTTTTTCAATATCTGAAAACAGTGTTTTCATATATTTATTCTGGTTTTCTTTTTGTTTAAGGTAATATGTCTTGTTTCTGCTACTTCATCTTTATTGAAGTGGAAGCATACAATTTATTTGAACAAAGATTACCAGTGTCAGAATATAGGTTTGTATTCCAATGATAGGCTGATATCTTATATACCTCCATCTGTTTCTAGATTATTCATTCTGTTACAAGTATCTACCTGCTTATTTATTTATTTACTTACTTACTTATGGGTCACCAATGCCACACCAATTTAATTATTTTATTCATTTAAAAAAACATTTTTTAATTGTAGTTGATTTTAAAATTATATAATTGACATGTTTTCAATTTCATGTAAATTTTAATATTCCATAGGGGCTTTGTTTTAATATTGGTAAGATCATTTGCAGGGGTGGGTGAAAGAAGTGTTTCACATTGTCAATATTGTTTTCTGTAAGCTCTTGTTTTTATTGAATAAAATTCAGTTTAGTTATCTTCTTGTCATCTTGTGCTTCCTAAATTTACACTCTACAGTGTTGACCCAGATGTAAAACTCAGCTCTGTTTATGAAATCCATTCACAAAAAGCATATGAAATTATATTTTATTAAATATCTGGGTTTGGAGGGACAGCATTGAGATGGAGTAATACAAACAATTTCACATAAAACATGAGATATCCCTGTTTTTAAAAGTCCTTTTGTTACCCCAAAATCAGAGTTTTATTTACCACTTTCTTCAGCCCTATGCCTACCTGAGTCTTGCTGGTGTCTTTTCTTTATCTAATTCCTTTACTTCTTAGCTTTCTTCTCTCTACCTACCCACCTTTGAGATTCTGATTATTTCTAGTGTGAAGAAATTTAGCTATCTCTTTACCTGTATTGGAACCTATTGTAGTAGACCTTCTGTTCCTACTTTCACTCTAACTGAAACATCAATTTTTTTTTTTTTACTAAATTCTGCTGCCTACTGTTAAGATAATGAGTTTTTCACCCCACTACATTTATGAAATAATGCTCTATATTTTTAAATTTTGTATTTCTATTTTAATTTTCAAAAGTGAAGATGTATATTATTCCAGGAGATTTAATGGCTGTGGAGGCACTCCAGATGCTACTATCTTAATCATAGTCTTGAGCAATATAATGATAATTACCAGTATATAAGTTTCATAAGAGAAAGTCATGTGAATAACCAGATGAAAAATATCTGCAATATATAATCAACGGTAATATAAAGTTTCCAATTCAAGATATCTAACATGAAATGCATCTATACATTTATACCCATGGATTTAATTGAGGATTATCTACATTCTTACTTGTTGGACTATTAATAGAATTTATTAGTTACTAAATAGTTATTAAATAATATTTTTAGGGAAATAAAAATGAGTTGTACACATGAAGAGATCAAATTATCTACATGTTATTGGTCCTTTTTCAAATTTGATACTCTTTTTTTCATAAAACAGTATGTTTGCTTCCATGTTATTGTTTATTATTTCTTCAAAATTATATAAATGTTCTTATATTGGTTTTTGATCATATGTATGTTTTATTATCAACTTCTGGAAAAAATAAAGTCAATTTGAAAAATAACAGTACTGCCTTTTACTCAGTAACATTACTCTTTTATTGATTTCTGCTCCCAAAAGAATTGTATGTCATCATTTGTAAATTACTACACTAGGTACTATGAATCTAGTGTACCAAGTACTTAGAAGCTAGTGCTTCCAAGGGTAGTAATAACTAGTTGAGGCCATAGAGTATTCACCTGTGACATTAATTATAAAGAATGTTTACAGTTAGTTCATATTTAATATTCAAAATATTGATAGATTTCAGATATAAAGCAATGACACTAAGGGAGAAATGAGAATGAAGCACTATAAGTCAGGAAGGCATCATGAGGTGAGTTTCGAATAAGTCCTAAATATAAGGAAAACAGCATTTCAGAAACCGTATATCAGGTGGGGAAGAAAGTAATGCTCTAAGGCATAAAGATGATATGAACACAGTAAAAGCAAAGGATAGCCCTTTACTTTTGGGTTCATGCCCATTATTTGCTTATAACTTGTAACTGTTAAAAATGCAGATTTGGAGTCAAATATTGCTTCAAATTCTGAACCACCATATACTCCTTATGTGTTCTTAAGCAAGCTTCATTTTTCTCATCTTTAAAATGGGAACAAAATTAATCTACATTAAGGATAAAATAAAATGTTGCATCAAAAATGTTTTACACAGAGATAGCCTCATCTACCAGATGGTAGACAGCAGCAGAAGAAAGAACTACAATACTGCAGCCTGTGGAAGGAAACCACATTCACAAAAAGATAGACAAAATGAAAAGGTAGAGGACTATGTATCAGATGAAAGAAGAAGATAAAACACCAGAAAAACAATTAACTGAAGTGGAGATACGCAACCTTCCAGAAAAAGAATTCAGAATAATGATAGTGAAGATGATTCAGGAACTTAGAAAAAGAATGGAGGCAAGGATCTAGAAGATGCAAGAAATGTTTAACAAAGACCTACAAGAATTAAAGAACAAACAAACAAAGATGAACAAAAATAAATGAAAACTACACTAGCAGGAATCAATAGCAGAATAACTGAGGCAGAAGAACAGATAAGTGACCTGGAAGACAGAATGGTGGAATTCACTGCCATGGAACACAATAAAGAAAAAAGAATGAAAAGAAATGAAGACAGTCTAAGAGACCTCTGGGACAACATTAAACGCAACAACATTCTCATTATAGGGGTCCCAGAAGGAGAAGAGAGAGAGAAAGGACCCGAAAAAAACATTTGAAGAGTTTATAGTTGAAAATTTCCTTAACATGGGAGAGGAAATAGCCACTGAAGTCCAGTAAGTGCAGAGAGTCCCAGACAGGACAAACCTAATGAGAAACACACTGAGACACATAGTAATCAAATTGACAAAAATTAAAGGCAAAGAAAAATTATTAAAAGCAACAAGGGAAAATTGACAAATAACATACAAGGGAAATCCCATAAGGTTAACAGCTGACTTCTCAGCAGAAACTCTACAAGCCGGAAGGAAGTGGCAGGACATATTTAAAGTGCTGAAAGAGAAGAAACTACAACCAAGATTACTCTACCCAGCAAGGATCTCATTCACATTCAATGGAGAAATCAAAAGCTTTACAGACAAGCAAAAGCTTAGAAAATTCAGCACCACCAAACCAGCTCTACAACAAATGCTAAATATACTTCTCTAAGCAGGAAACGCAAGAGAAGAAAAGGACCTACAAAAACAAATCCAAAACAATTAAGAAAATGGTAATAGGAACATACATATTTATAATTACCTTAAATGTGAATGGACTAAATGCTCCAACCAAAAGACACAGGCTCGCTGAATGGATACAAAAACAAGACCCATATGTATGCTGTCTACAAGAGACCCACTTCAGACCTAGGGACACATTCAGACTGAAAGTGAGGGAATGGAAAAAGATATTCCATGCAAATGGAAATCAGAAGAAAGCTAGAGTAACAATACTCATATCTGATAAAATAGACTTTAAAATAAAGAATTTTACAAGAGACAAGGAAGGACACTACATAATGATCAAGGGATCGATCCAAGAAGAAGATATAACAATTATAAATATATATGCACCAAACATAGGAGCACCTCAATACCTAAGGCAAATGCTAACAGCTATAAAAGATGAAATCGACATTAAAACAATAATAGTTTGGGAAACTTCCCTGGTTGCTCAGTGGTTAAGAATCTTCCTGCCAATGCAGGTGACATGGGTGCGAGCAGTGGTCCGGGAATACTCCACATGCCGCAGAGTAACTAAGCCCATGTGCCACAGCCACTGAGCCTGCGTGCTACAACTACTGAAGCGTGCAGAGCCCGTGCTCCACAACAAGAGAAGCCACTGCAATGAGAAGCCCACACACTGCAACAAAGAGTAGCCCCCACTTGCCACAACTAGAGAAAAACCTGCACGCAGCAAAGAAGATAAAATGCAGCCAAAATAATAATAATAAATAAATAATAATAATTGTGGGGGTCTTTAACACCTCACTTACACCAATGGACAGGCCATTGAGACATAAAGTTACTAAGGAAACACAAGCTTTAAATGACACAATAGACCAGATAGATTTAATTGATATTTATCAGATATTCCATCTGAAAACAGCAGATTACACTTTCTTCTCAAGTGCACATGGAACATTCTCCAGGATAGATCACATCTTGGGTCACAAATCAAGACTCAGTAAAATTAAGAAAATTGAATTCATATCACACATCTTTTCCAACCACAGCACTATGAGATTAGAAATCAATTACAGGAAAAAACCGTAAGAAACACAAACACATGGAGGCTAAACAATACGTTAAAATAACCAAGAGATTACTGACGAAATCAAAGAGGAAATTTTAAAAAAAAAACCTAGAGTCAAATGACAACGAAAACATGATGATCCAAAACCTGTGGGATGCAGCAAAAGCAGGTCTAAGAGGGAAGTTTATAACAATACAAGCATACCTCAAGAAACAAGTAAAATCTCAAACAAGCTAACCTTACACCTAAAGGAACTAGAGGAAGAAGAACAAACAAAACCCAAAGTTAGTAGAAAGAAAGAAATCATAAAGATCAGAGCAGAAATAAATGAGATAGAAGGAAAGGAAACAATAGAAAAGATCAATTAAACTAAAATCTGGTTCTTTGAGAAGATAAAATTGATAAACCTTTAGCCAGACTCATGAAGAAAAAGAGGGAGAGGACTCAAACTAATAAAATTAGAAATGAAAAAGGAGAAGTTATAACAGACACTGCAGCAATACAAAGCATCCTAAGAGACCAGTACAAGCAACTCTATGCCAACAAAATGGATAACATGGAAGAAATGGACAAATTCTTAGAAATGTATAACCATGACCGAACCAGGAAGAAATAGAAAATATGAACAGACCAATCACAAGTAAAAAAATTGAAACTGTGATTAAAAATCGTCCAACAAACAAAAGTCCAAAACCACATGTCTTCACAGGTGAATTCTATCATTTAGAGAAGAACTAACACCCATCTTTCTCAAACTCTTCCAAAAAATTGCAGAGGAAGGAACACTCCCAAACTCATTCTATGAGGCCACCATCACCCAGACACCAAAACGAGACAAAGATACTACCAAAAAAGAAAAAGACTAATATTAATGATGAATATAGGTGCAAAAATCCTCAACAAAACGCTAGCAAACAGAATCGAACAACACATTAAAAGGATCATACACCATGATGAATTGGGATTTATCCCAGGAATGCAAGGATTCCTCAATATATGCAAATCAATCAATGTGGTACACCATATTATCAAACTGAAGAATAAAAACCATATGAGCATCTCTGTAGATGCAGGAAAAGCTTTTGACAAAATTCAACACCCATTTATGATAAAAACTCTCCAGAAAGTGGACATAGGCCAAATCTACCTCAACATAATAAAGGCCATATATATGACAAACCCACAGCAAACACCATTCTAAATGGTGAATAACTGAAAGCATTTCTTCTAAGATCAGGAACAAGACAAGGATGTCCACTGTAGTCAGTGTTATTCCACATAGTTTTGGAAGTCCTAGCCACAGCAGTCAGAGAAGAAAAAGAAATAAAAGGAATACAAATTGGAAAAGAAGAAGTAAAACTGTCATTGTTTGCAGATGACATGATACTATACATACAGATCCTAAATATGCCACCAGAAAAATACTAGGACTAATCAATGAATCTGATAAAGTAGCAGGATACAAAATTAATGCACAGAAATCTCTTGCATTTCTATTCACTAACAATGAAATATCAGAACGAGAAATTAGGGAAACAATCCCTTTCACCATTGCAAGAAAAAGAATAGAATACCTAGGAATAATCCTACCTAAGGAGGTAAAAGACCTGTACTCAGAAAACTATAAGACACTGATGAAATCAATCAAAGATGACACAAACAGATGGAGAGATATACCATATTCTTGGATTGGAAAAATCAATATTGTGAAACTGACTATGCTACCAAAAGCAATCTACAGATTCAATGCAATCCCTATCAAATTACCAGTGCCATTTTTTACAGAACGAGAACAGAAAATCTTAAAATTTGAATGGATACACAAAAGATCCTGAATAGCCAAAGCAATCTTGAGGGAAAAGAACAGAGCTGGATGAATCACACTCCCGGACATCAGACCATACTACAAAGGTACAGTAATTAAGACAATATGGTACTGGCACAAAACAGTAATATAGATCAATGGAACAGGATAGAAAGCCCAGAGGTAAACCCACACACCTATGGTCAAGTAATCTATGCTGAAGGAGGCAAAGATATACAATGGAGAAAATACAGTCTCTTCAATAAGTGGTGCTGCGAAAACTGTACAGCCACATGTAAAAGAATGAAATTAGAACACTCCCTAGCACCATACACAAAAATAAACTCAACATGGATTAAAGACCTAAATATAAGACTAGACACTATAAAACTCTTAGAGAAAACATAGGAAGAACATTCTTTGACATAAATCACAGCAAGATCTTTTTTGACTCACCTCCTAGAGTAATGGAAATAAAACCAAAAATAAACAAGTGACACCTAATTAAACTTAAAAGCTTTTACACAGCAAAGGAAACTATAAATAAGATGAAAAGACCACCCTCAGAATGGGAGAAAATATTTGCAAATGAATCAATGGAGAAAGGATTAATCTCCAAAATATATAAACAGCTCATGCAGCTCAATATCAAAAAAAACAAACAACTGAATCATAAAATGGGCAGAAGACGTAAGTAGACATTTCTCCAAAGAAGGCATACAGATGGCCAAGAGGCACATGAAAAGCTGCTCCACACCACTAATTATCAAAGAAATGCAAATCAAAGCTACAATGAGGTATCACCTCCCACCAGTTAGAATGGGCCTCATCAGAAAATCTACAAACAACAAATGCTGGAGAGGGTGTGGAGAAAAGGGAACCCTCTTGCACTGTTGGTGGGAATGTAAATTGATACATCCACTATGGGGAACAGTATGGAGGTTCTTTAAACTAAAAATAGAACTACCATATGACCCAGCAATCCCACTACTGGGCATATACCCTGAGAAAAGCATAATTCAAAAAGATATATATGCCACAATGTTCACTGCAGCACTATTTACAATAGCCAGTTTATGGAGCAACCTAAATGTCCATCAACAGACGAATGGATAAGGAAGATGTGGTACATATATACAATGGAATATTACTCAGTCATAAAAAGGAACAAAATTAGGTCATTTGCAGAGAGGTGGATGGACCTAGAGACTGTCATACAGAGTGAAGTAAGTCAGAAAGAGGAAAATAAATATCATATATTAATGCATATATGTGAAATCTAGAAACATGGTACAGATGAACCAGTTTGCAAGGCAGAAATAGAGACACATATGTAGAGAACAACCATATGGACACCAATCGTGGAAAGCGGAGGTGGGGGGGAATGGTGATGGAATGAATTGGGTGATTGGGATTGACATATATACACTAATATATCTAAAATAGATAACTACTAAAAAATCAGCTCCTGTAATAAATATATATCCCAGAGGGGGTGAAAAATTAAAGAAATTTAAAAGCATGTAAAAACATAAAAAAGGAAAAAGTTATTTTTTTTCAAGATAGATTAACCAGTGTGTATTAGAAAGTAAAAAATATAATTATTAAAATTAAAGTGGTAATAGAGGCGTTAAACAGTGGATTAACACAGCTGAGGAGATAACTATTAAATTGGAAGATAGAGGCAATGAAATTACCAAGGATATATGTAACACAGAACACATTGGTTTAAATTTAGAACATCTAAATAAAAATAACATTCTAAAATGTTTTACAAATAGTAACACTAAGTTAATTACATTACAGCTCTTAGTATGTGTTTCCATTAAGATCAGTATTTAGCACATTTGACAATGCTTATTTATCACCCTGGTAGGTTACAGTTCTTTGCAGGGGCAGCTTTTATATTAGGTACTTTATTGATAAATATTATAGGTGTGTGGCCAAGCTTTACTGGACAAATAAGTGTTTGGCCAAATTAGAGAAACCTTTTGGAGAAGTAACTGGTGGGAATCAGAGGAATAACAATTGGAAGAAAACCTTAAAGGCTGTAGAGTAGAGTTTAAGTTGGATAGAATAGCATTTAGTGATGATATTATGTTTGGGGAACCAAATTGGCAGTAGTGGTTTAAAGCTGTCTGAGACTAGTGTGAAACTGTCTCAATACGATGCCTAGAAAGAAGAAAGAATGCTTTTTAGTTAAGTCCCAAAACTAGTCTCAGATAATCATAGACATTGAGCATGGGCAAAAGAGAAAAGAGATGAGAAGAAAGAAATTGTAGAGTAGGAGAAAAGAGCAAAAGAAGTAGCTTAAAATGTGAATAGAGATAAATTGGCAGGTTGAGCCAATTGCCTCCTTTGCTACTAGAATATTCCATGGAACATTTATTATTGATTTTCATACTAATCTACAACATTGGCAAACAAAAACATTTTAGTCGTCATGCTTTCTATACTGTCTCCATTTCTTTTCTCTTACTAGAGTTGTAAATGTTACTGTCCAGGAGCAAGTGCCTCTAAAATATTGACATTGCTTCTTGTCAGTATTCTGATAGCAATCTTATTTTTGTTTATTTAATGGCATTTAGTAATTATATTTTAAATATAGTCTATATTCAGATATCACTTATACATCTACCCATTTGACCCACCACTATTTCATGAAAGGGAATACTACCTACCCAGAGACACAGTAGCTCACCTTCTGTTTGCAGACACTTCAGTTCTACCTGCTAATCCTACTTTACTAACCAAGAGTTGTTGTTTTTCCTTTGGATTAGTTTGAAAGGCTTCCTATGAAATTATTGATTGAACAAAGATGATAAAAACTGATCTGTATACTCCTATCTAATAAAAGTGGTTTATTTTTTATATTATCTTTGCTTAAAACCAGAGGTATATATAATTTGGAGCAACCTCTTTGATAAGAGGTTAAGTCAACCTCTTAAGTCATGTCTATAATGTTGTTATACATCCAAAGAACAGCAATTTCTTTATGAAATTTGAGAAAAAAAATCAAGAAATGAGTAAATTTGAAAGCCTAATATTTAACAATATTATTACAACATTTAAATTGTTCCTTAAGTTATTAAAAAATAAATGTAAGTTGAAGCTACAATGAGGTACCACCTTACACAGGTCAGAATGGCCATCACTAAAAAGTCTACAAATAAGAAATGCTGCAGAGGGTGTGGAGAAGAGGGAACTGTCTTACTCTGTTGGTGGGAATGTAAATCGGTGCAGCACTATGGAAAACAGTATTAAAAAACTTAAAATAGACTTGCCATATGATCCAGCAATCCTACTCCTGGGCATATATCTGGACAAAACTATAATTTGAAAAGATACATGTAGCCCTATGTTCATAGCAGCACTATTTACAATAACCAAGACATGAAAGTAACCTAAATGCCCATCAACAGATGAATGGATATATACAATGGAATACTACTCAGCCATTAAAAAGAATGAAATGCCTTTTGCAGCAACATGGGTGGACCTAGAGATTATCATACTGAATGAAGTTGTCAGAGAAAAACATATATCATATGATATCACTTATGTGTGGAATCTAAAATATGACACAAATGAACTTATTTATAAAACAGAGACAGACTCATAGACATAGAAAACACACTTATGGTTATCAGAGAGGAAAGTGGGGTGGGGGGAGGGCCAAATTAGGAGTTTGGGACCACAGATACAAACTATCATACATAAACAAGTTCCTGCTGTATACCACAAGGAACTATATTCAATCTCCTATAATAAATGATAATGGAAAAGAATATGAAAAAGAAAATGATATAAAACTGAATCACTTTGCTACACACCAGAAACTAACAACATTGTAAATCAACTATACTTTAATTGAAAAAATTAAAAATAAAATAAATGAATTAATTTTGAATGTGCCTTTGCTATAGTTACTTCTAAAATTAATTTTTAAATGGGTGTGATTTTCCTGTAGTAAAATACATATGATTTCAATGTATATTGTGATGTTAAGTTTTTCTTTCAACCGGCAGGTTAGTTTTAATTTTATTTTCTATATTATTATTAGAGAAAATCAACAAACTTTCATATTCTGATTAAGACTTGGATTTATAGAGTTTTTTGGGGGGGAGGGATTGTTCCTATTTATGTATCATCTACTGATTATTAAATGTTACATGAGGGACTGCTTGTCTGTGCCAGTGAAATGTTCTTTTGCCAGAAGAAAGCATTATGTACTTTCATCTTTAATTGCAGTACTTCTAGAACAATTATCCTAGCAGTTCCTTTTCATAATCTTAGAATTATATTTGCTTATTAGAGTTAATTGAAAATAGTGTTGATACATATATTAGGATGTTTTTCTGGTATGGTAATATAACATGGCAAGTATTTCTGCTTTACCATGGATATTATATTCTTTTTTTCTTAATCAGTTTAAAAAAATTATACCCACCTCCCCAAAAAAAATAGACTTAAAAAAGCTTATACCCGAAGAAAATCTAGATGAGGTATTTAGCTAATGATTTTGTTTTTGATTCATTTTAAGAAGTTTTAAATTCAAGTTGAACTTTGAAAAGTTGTTTTTCTTTCTGAAGAGAAGACGTTTGTTTTAGTTATAAGTCCAAATTTGTACCAAGCGATATGGCACCAAGCTAAATAAATACCTTGCGATTACTCCTTAATTGATGGTACAATGGATTATTATTCTATTAACTTGTTCATGTCCTTCTATATGTTTCTTTCAGTATTTTGTAGTATGTTTCTGTCACTCACTGATTTCCTCCTGAAACCAGATGTTATTAAAAAAATTACTCAAACTTAAATGCCTTAGAGCCCATGTAGGTAAAATAGATGAATGAAGTGTAAAGATGATCTTTGGTAACTAACAAAAGGCCTTTATGCTGGTGAGAAAGTAGGGAGTGTGTGGACTCGAGAAACCTGGAGAGTATGTGCTCTATTTAAGGACAGTAGTCACTAACCAACTTCACCCAGTTTTTACTATGTGGGTATGATGGCCCAGGGTTGCCAAATCTTCCAGTTGTATGGAGAAGCTAAAAATCTGGATGTGTGTTTAATTTCCTGATCTTTGAAGTTTGGCAAATAACTTTTAAAAAACATTGTATGGACCAACACCTTGTATGGACCATCTTTATGCAAGATGATTTTTTTTTTTTTTTTTTTTTTTGCGGTACGCGGGCCTCCCACTGCTGCAGACTCTCCCGCTGCGAAGCACAGGCTCTGGATGCGCAGGCCCAGTGGCCACGGCCCACGGGCCCAGCCACTCCATGGCACGCAGGACCCTCCCGGACCGGGGCCCAAACCCACATCCCCTGCATCGGCAGGCGGACTCCCAACCACTGCACCACCAGGGAAGCCCTATGCAAGATGATTTTTAAAAACATTTTTGATTCCCAACTTTTTAAACCTATCTAAAAATAAACCAGACCCAAGGTTGAGTTTGGATGACAAAGGCTGTTTAGACCATCTCTCTCTCTCCCTTCAACATCTCTGAGTCCCTCTCCTTTCTTGTGTTTCCACCTGGTATGCTGTACTGTCCTTATTCCACCAAACCAGTTAATACACAAGCCCAGTTAATTCTACCTCCTTAATAGCTTTCATTTCTATTCACTTGACATTCATCTCCACTAGTTGACATCTATCTCCATATCCACCTCAACTACTTAGTTGAGTCCACCATCATCTTTCATCTGATTAATGACACTCTTTCCTAACTAGTCTCTCATCTTTTAATCTTTCCGAATCCATTCCTCACTCTCGAGACAGAGGAATGACCTAACTATAAAGTAAATCACAGCCCTACTTCAGATCTTTTAAGGATTCTCCATTAACCTGAGAATGAAATCTAATCATCTTAACATGACCTGCAAGGCCCTTTATTATCTGGTCTTTGGTTACAGGTCTAACTTTACCTCATGCCATTCCTCTTCATATTTTCTGCTGTAGTCAGGTTGAATTCCTTCAACATTTATAATTTTTCTTGTTTATGGGCCTTTGTAAATGTGATCCTCCATCCCAGGCCTCTTCTCCTTACCTGTTCTGCAGCAAATTGCCATGTGAAGGAGAGGATGGGTAAAGCATAAGAAAATTCAGATCTATTCCAATTGCACTGAGCACATGGTAGTCCCAGTTGCCTTTTCAAAGACCTGGTCAACTTTTTAAGAAAACAGAAATAGCAGACCTTACATGATAAGTCTCTTTGTATTCTGGGTGTTTTCAAGATAAAGCCTCAGTGATTTGAGTTATCCAGAGTATGAAAAGCTCTGACATTACAAAGGTATATCATAAAATTATTTGAGTCAGCAAGTTATCTCTCTCCCTGTCTATTTGTGTTTATCTCTCTGTCTCCATCTGTTTCTCACACACACATTCAGACACCCCACCTACAAGACAGGAATATCAAACAAAAAGTATTAACGAGAGTTTTATTAGAATCAATAATCCTGACTCAAACCAACATTTGGAGAGTATGCTCAGTATACAGATTTTATATTCTTAAACTTGGAGATAACATTTTCAAAGGATATTTTTTTCATAAGTCTTTGAAACATAAGATTATTAAAAAGCTTCACCGTTAACATCAAGGTTAGCCCTTGGCATAGTTGTTTAAAAGAGTGAATGAATGAGTGAAGGGTGGTGGGTTTTGGGTTTTTTTTTTTTTTTGCCTGTTTGTGTGTGTGTGTGTGTGTGTTTTGGTGCTTCCTGTCTTTCTTTCATTGCCCTTCTCTTACCCTATTGTTTTCAATGTATCAATACCTTTCAGAGAAATTCCACGTACAGTGGCATTCTCTGTGTCCCACAGGGTACAATGGAATCATTATCTTATGTGCCCTCTACTTTGTCCCAGTATTAGTAGAGCTAGTGGATGGACCATTTTGGTAGTCATGTAACACTAACCAGGAGCTTAGAGATGACTAACTGAAATGAGGGTAATCATCAGTTAAATCCATTACACCTGTAATCTGCCTTCACTGATCAAGCTTGCTTTAATTGTTGCTGCAAAAGACTTGCAGGTCCTCCAAGCGTCACAGAGCCTAAACAAGATGTTCTGCCAGAGTTGCTTTCCAGAAATTTGGAGTCAGCTGTGTCTAGTTTGAGCTAAATCTGGTTAAGACTGGTTGGGATCACCAGTCCTCCGACTGGGCATGCACCAATGTCCGCTCGGTGACCTTTTGACATCAGAGGGCTGAAAACTCCACCCTAACAATAATTACCTCACATTTTTCTTGCCTCTAATCACTTTTCCTCACACTCCCTGGCCTCAGCTCTATCCCATAAACAGCCCAGGCCCCTTGCCTTCAGGGACACCGATTTGAGGTTTGTTCTCTCATCTCCTCACTTGGCTGCTTTGTGAATAAAACTTTTCTCTGCTGCAAACCTGGGAATATCAGTGTGTGGCTTGCTGCTCGTCAGGCAAACGGACCTGATTCGGTAATGTAACCTTGTTGTATGATGAAACTGATGTTTAACAAACTCTCATTTGTTTTATTAAAAATATTTAAACAATGGCAATATCATTGGAAGAAATGTAGAATCTCCCATGAGGAAAGCACATCGTTTATATTCTGGTTATACTTAATACAAATTCTTATAGTCATAACTCATATTGTTATTTCAGTATAATTTTGGCTTAATTCACATAAATTTTCTGTAAAAGTGAAGATCAAGTATAGTCACCTAATGGAGTATTCTGAAATTTTTGTCTGCATGTCTTATACAAATGCACTTTGTTTAAGCTTTCCTGTAACAAAGATGTAATAGATGGTTTAAGTTTGAAAACAGAACCTAAGATAGGATGACAACAGTGGAGTGACAGGAAAAAAAAACTTCTCTGTACCAGCTGGATGAATTGAAAATAGATGAAAGATAAATTCTACCTCGTGGGATTTGCTGACTGCTGGAACTAATCACATTAACTCTAACCCACCTGAGGCTTCATGCTGTTTATCTCATCTGTGGGAAAATGTCTTTTTCCTTATTTATGACTTTGCTATTCATATATTGCCAGGTCGTTGCCAACTTGTGCTTAAATATAACCTAATTATGTGTCTTATTATTTTAGTAATCATAATCATATGGTTCTGTAACACTATTTTGCTCTTTCCTCCTTTTAAAATTCAGTTTGTGAACAGAGTAGCACAAGTCCAATAGGTACTTTATTCTCTTTTTGAGGTATAAGTGACATAACAATTGATATAACATTATAATAGTTTCAGGTGTGCAATTTAATGATTTGATATTTGTATGTATTACAAAGTGATCACCACAATAAGGCCAGTTAACATCTGTTCACCATACATAGTTGCAAATATTTTTTTTTCTTGTGAGAAACTTTTTTCTTGTGAGAACTTTCAAGGTCCACTCTCCCAGCTACTTTCAAATATGCAATACGGTATTATTTACCATAGTCACCATGATGTGCATATATTCCCAATGACTTATTCATTTCATAATTGGAATTTTGTACCTTTTAACCCTGTTATCTATCTCCCTCCGCCCCCGTCTTTGCCCCCGCCCTCAGGTAACAACCAGCCTGTTCTCTATATCCATGTGCTCAGGGTTTTTTTAGATTCTACATATAAGTGAGATCACGTGGTACTTGTCGTTCTCTTTCTGAGGTATTTCACTTAGCATAATACGCTTAAGGTCCATCCATGTTGTTGCAAATGGCAAGATTTCTTTCTTTCCTTGGCTGAAAAATATTCTAGTGTGTGTCTGTCCTGGGGGCACATTTTTAACATCTATTCATCTCTTGCTGGCCACAAGTTGTTTCCCTGTCTTGGCTATTGTAAACAGTACTGGAGTGAACATGAGGGTACATATATCTTTTGGCATTAGTGTTTTAGTTTTCTTGGCATAAATGCCCAAAAGTGGAATTGCTGGGTCATATGGTAGTTCTTTTTTTAAAATTTTTGTGTTACTTCCATTCTGTTTACCATAGTGGCTGCACCAATTTATATTCCTACCAACAGAGCACAAGTGTTTGTTCCCCTTTCGTACATCCTCACCAACACTTGTTATTTCTTGTCTTTTTGATTATTGCCACTCTGACAGGTGTGAAGTGACAGCTCATTGTAATTTTGCTTTGCATTTCCTTGACGATTAGTGATGCTGAGCATCTTTTCATGTGCCTTTGGCCATTTGTATGTCTTCTTTGGAAAATGTAAATTCAGACAATTCTCTTAAGAGAAAATTACAAAAGAATTTTTTTTCTTTGAATATAGTTTGTCTCTTTATTTCTTCCTTTTTTGTCTTTCTCTTTTTTCCCTCCTTTGAGTTAACCAAAGCTCCTTGAAACTTGATCTGTTTCTTTAGGTTTGTTTTCAATGTTACATAATTAATAGCATCATATGTTAAAAATTTTACTGGAGTATGATTTAACTACATTAAAATAAGATTGTCACTACCTCATTTAATGATGACATCAGATGACATCCAAAACAATTCTATCTTTGGTGTATCAAGGGACACATAGACAGTGATAAAATGATATTTTTATGGTGCATTGGGAAAAATGGATGAAGTGGCTTTTAACTGGAAATAAGCATATGTTTGTAGGAGGGGGTGTTCAGCCTGCCTGGCCTTGTAAGCTTTGCTGAAGACTGAAGAAATTGTCAAAACATACTGTAGCCGTAGACAATCTAGGAAGCTCTGTAAATTGAAATAATGTCTTAACCGTTGTATACATGTAATGTCTTCAGATGAAAGTGAAAAATTCAGTCAGTCTTCTAGAGAGTTTGTCTTTATGACTAACCACATCTGGGATTTTTTTTTTTTCTTATAAAGTTTAGTACATGGTAGATAATAAGCACATTTTTGAGAAACCCAAAAGACAGGCCATTCAAATGATTGGATACATTTTTAACTTTTTATCCAGATGTCCGTTATCTTTCAACATACTATTTGACACTTCCATATTTAAAATGAATAAAACCCTGAATGACAGTAGCAGCTACCATTTTGGGGGCACCCACTATGTATCAGGCCCTCATGAGATCATTTAATCCTCATAACATCTCTGAAAAACAATCCTGATTTGTATCCTCATTTTATGTAAGAGGATTATGAATTTCCTAAATTTTAAGCAAGTAATCAAAAAAGTAGTGGAGCAAGGTTTTAAACAGGCTGATCAGATTCCAAAGCCTGAAATAAATGTGGTTGGCATGTCTGTAAGGAGGATTACTGGCCTGTAGCATTTGTTGAATAAATGACGTTTGGACCCCCCCCACACACACACACTTTCTACCATTTTTGGCTTGTTCTTCTCTGCATTCACCTCCATCTCTTATTTCATCATCCTCTTTGTCAGTGGTGATGTTTCCCAGACAGAGTGTAGGGCAGACTGGCTGTGCCAGGAGACTAGCATTCCTGTGCAGACACTGAATCAAGGACTGGACCTCATTAGCATTGGGAGCCTAGAACACCTGCTTTCAAATCCTAACTCTGCTTCTTAGTAGCCCTGTGATTTTAGACAAGCACAGTTTCTTCATCATTGTATAATGAGAGTAATAATAGTACCTGAATTTTTATATAGGGTTGTTTGAGTGTTAAATGATTTAATAAATGTATAACACTTGACATATTGCCTGGCATATAATAATATTAGCTATTATTATTTGTGATTACATCATGATCACTTTTCATAACTTTTATAAAGGAAACAATATTAGAGGAGAAGGAAATTTTAGTTAGTCGAATTTTTAAATGACTAGCTCATGTTCAGCAATTGCATTTTGTAACACTGAAATTTTTTATTAGTGTTTTATCACTGAAATAATTGAGAGCCATATTACAACATTTCTGTTCAGAATTTTGAATGTGTTGTGATATATTTCATGAAGGAGGATGGAGTGAAAGGAGGAACTTGCTATGATGTTTCAGGGTGCTTGTACTTATTTAATAATTTTGTTTTACCTTCTGATGTAGTGAAATACTGTTTTCTGGTAAAAAAGGTAGAAAATTGGGGCACATCTGAGTGATAGAAAAAAAGTCCTTTATTTTTATTTAAAAATGTAATTAAGCGGGCTTCCCTGGTGACACAGTGGTTGAGAGTCTGCCTACCAATGGAGGGGATGCGGGTTCGTGCCCCGGTCTGGGAAGATCCCACATGCTGTGGAGTGGCTGGGCCCGTGAGCCATGGCCGCTGAGCCTGCGCATCTGGAGCCTGTGCTCCACAAAGGGAGAGGCCACAACACTGAGAGGCCCACGTACTGAAAAAAAAAATGTAATCTTTCACTTGTCAAAATTTGATATGTAGACTGTCATCTTAAAGCCGTCTCAGTTGCCAAGGAAATTCAATGACAGGATGCTTAGGAAGAGCTTTATCTAGTTGACAGGTTCTAAAGAATCTGTCCTAATGGAGGGAGGAATTTGCATGGAAAATGTGGAACAATGGTCAAAAAAATCACCCATCATATTTTATTGAAATTACATTCTGGGACTTCCCTGGTGGCGCAGTGGTTGAGAATCCACCTGCCGATGCAGGGGACACGGGTTTGTGCCCTGGTCTGGGAGGATCCCACATGCCGCGGAACAGCTAGGCCCGTGAGCCATGGCTGCTGGGCCTGCGCGTCCAGAGCCTGTGCTCCACAGCAGGAGAGGCCACAATGGTGAGAGGCCCGCATACCACAAAAAAAAAAAAAAAAAAAGAAAGAAAGAAAGAAATTACATTCAAATATAAGTGTTTTTGGTGTTCTGGATTCCAGGGTGTATCTACAAAAAATTCTACCTGGCCTGTCCCTTTCTTGCTTTCTATTCCATATTGAAAATGGGATGCATAACTTCTCAATGATGAACTTGACTGGGATTTGTCAAGTTATGCCCCCCAGCTGTTTTCAAAAATAAAGTTTTATTTGAACATACACACCCATGCTAATTTGTTTACATACTGTCTATGGCTTTTTCACATTGGAACAGGAAAACTGAATAGTTGCAACAGAGACCATATATTCAGCAAAGCCAAAAATATTTCTGATATGGACCTTTACAAAACAAAACGTTTGCCAATCCCTGAAGTAGACAGAGCTAAATACACACATGAGAGTTTATTCCAACTTGATGTTTCTTACTTTCTTTGCAGGAAGGATTAACTCTCCTCACTAGGTTTTCCTAAGAGCATCAATAGTATTGATTAAATATGCCTACTGTTTCATGTGTTAGTCTTTTCCTTTCCTTTAGATTATAAACTCCCATAGCATGTTTAGAATTATAGGGATAGCCTTTTATAAATTACAAAGTATCACAATCATAGAAAATAGGAAATGTGACTATTAAAATATTGAATGGGACAACTGATTCATCTCGTATTATCACCTTATTTTGTGAAACTATTAACTAATTTGTTGACGAAATTGAAGTTAAACACATTGACTTATATAGCTCATGTGACGAAAAAAAGATGTAAGATTATGGGTATTAAAAAGCATTAAAACAAACAAGTTATCATGAGATAGTGTCAGTAAAAATCTATTGATGTTTGAGTTTATTTGGCTTTGTTTGTATGCATGTTGTGTTTCTCAATATTCTTCACTGATTTTCATCACATTCTCCTGCACATTTACTCATTGAGTTCTAGCCTTTTTAGTCATTTCCATGACTTTCTGCATATTTTTTTGGATTATTTTAGTTTTAGTTTAGAGTCCAGAATTGAGATCAGCTCTCAAAAAGTACTGTGATTAGTGTGGGATTAATCTCTAACCCATCTTATAAAGAGGCATGGTCTGTCATCATTATCATCAGCAAATAAAATCCATGTAAATGCCACCTCCCTGAAGTCTCACTTATCTTTTTAAAAGTAAGTTTGAATAAATACTGGTAATAGAACTTACGAGGAGCAGAATCCAGTGAGAGAATTCTCTGTAAGGATTTTAGAACTTCATATAGTTCATTTGCAGGTAGGTATAGTTTTCCTGCTCTGGGGAGATGATGCTGATTATTTAAAAATCAAAGATGGAACAAGAAACCCCTAAGCAAAATGAATTATTTGCTTTTTGGTAAACTTGATTCTGTTTTGTAACCTTAGAAACATGGATTTTATGACTGATAGTATTAAAATTTATACTCCCTCTAGAGCATGTTGTTAATCATTATTGCTCTGCTGGGCTTCAGGATTACCTGTCTGCATTGTAATACAATTTTCCTTAATAATTACAACTGAAATACCAATGGTTCTTAACACGCCTCATATATTTCTATCAATGAAATGAAATTCACAAGAAATAAGGGCTTGCCTCCAGAAATAAACTTCAAAATATTAAATTCCTCTTAAAAATTTGTAGAACTTTTTAAGACCAATGTTGATTTTTGTACTTGTGAAATAAAATATCTGATCCTAATGGTTGTATTTTAGCGCTCCAAAAGATAAATTCATTATCTAAGCATAGTTATAGCATAAATAAAAAGAGGGCAAACGATAGGTACTTCATGTATAATTTAGTTCAATGAACCAGACATTTATTATGTCTCTACTTTGTGAAAGTCCCTGCAGAGATGATGTCAGGTACTTATCTTTGGAGGAGGAGGATTCAAGACAGACATGAGCACCTATAATATTTTAGAGCGTGCAGATCCATTACTATGACTTTAGAAACTCCCATTTTTTGTAGAGAGGAAAAGATACCAGAAATGGAACTTGGAGCTCCAGATGAAGTTCAGGAAAACATACTGCACTTTTGAGACTTTCTTACTCTTATTAAGTAGTAGTAGCTGTCAGGAACTGTGTTAAGAGCAGGGCTTGAGGGGTGGAAGCAATCCTGTATCCTCTACAAAGCAATAAGTGATCCAGAGATACAGATTTGACCCTGAACTAAAGTCACCCATGAGATTTTCAGCTCTGCCAAGTTCTTAACGCTATGGAGAAGTCAGTCTTATTAATATTTTGAGTAGAAAAGGAAAGTTGCATACAGAGCTTGCCTAAATTTGGGAGTAGCAGAGACAAAGACCCTTTCTGGAGGAGCTCTCCCACCTGAATCAAATTCATTTATTGTGTTCTGTTGTGATTCAAAGAGTAAAAGGCAGCATTGGTCTCAGGGGCTTGTAGAATAATGAGGGAGATAAAAGATACATTGAGGTTTCCCAAACTACTGAGGGAAAATTGGTTCAAGTGCCCGTTTCACACCCTGATCTAGGAAGGGAATGTTCTCAGAATTTCTGCCCTTTTTTCCCCCAGCACTCTTTTCCTTCTTCTTCATGGAACCCACTTAGTTTCAGCTTTTTAAACTCACTTGGTCCTGCACCAAAACTATATCCCCTATTGGCTTTCACAAGAAGTGCATCACATTAAGCATACCATGACAGTTGTAATTTTGTAAATTAGTTGAAGATTTGGTGGGTTGTGTGGGAAGAGATCACGTCACGAGCTCTCCCCCAGCCCCACTTCCTGTTTTCCCCTGGCCAGTCATCTCTGCTGGCTCCCAAAAGCTAAGACTCGTAATACATGTTGCTGTCTTCTTTATCTAGCAAATACCACCTGCCAAGGGTAGTCTAGTTTCCTCCCTTCCCACAAAAGTGCTGGTGATTTTTTTATTGTTGAATAAATAATAGAGAAATTGCAGATGGGATAGAGAGAGAAAGCAACACAAAAGAACTTAGAGAGTTTGGAAGTAACCAGATTTTAAAGTGGCAAGTTGGAGCATGGTGATTACAGTGTGTGCCACTTTAAAACTCCATAGTAGATCTTGGAACAAATTCCTTTTAATCGCATTCCAACTGTGTGGTTGACAGTAAAGCATCATTCCAAAATATCCCTTGTATTCTTTGAGTTAGAAAATTACTGCTCTAGTAAAAGGACATTTCGGAAGCAAAATTATAATATGGACTTTTGACAGTAAGACATACTACTTGCAAGGAATGCAAGTTATACATAGAATCAATTAAAAGGAAAAACACAGTTATTAGGAAATGATGGGATTATTGTGGTTAGATATTTAAAAAACTCATTTTCTCTACTTTAAGCACCATGTGGTTGGCAATAACTTAAAAAAGCAAATACATGCACGTATTTGTACATACGGTATAAAAATATATTTAATATTGTACATTATGTGTATGTAAAAATTAGAACTAATTAGTACTTCTGAAAAATATTTGAATGATAGGATCTGCTATTAAATTTCTTATGTCTGTTACAACACACTATTTCTTAGTAAAATAAGTGCTATAAAGCCACTTAAGTAAAACTGACACTATTTAGTTTTTAAGAAAAAGTGACATTTTTCACCAATTGGTTTAGTTCATAAGGATTTCAAAATATAAACAATGACAGATATTTTTGAGCTAAACTTAGGCTTGGGATATAGCTTTTTTCTTGTTTAATATTTTTTGGGGATGCTATGTAAATCAAAGTGCTCTGATGCTGTTTGAATTTATTTTACATAATTCCAGAAGTGGGACAAGTTAATTCAGCAGCTGAATGATATTGTCACAGAATCTGTTTCTACCCTTCTGCTCTGCCATTCTCAAGATGTTAGCTATATCCTCAGATTAACTTCCTCCATGCTGTCAAGATGACTAAAGCATTTCTAGGCCTCATATCCATATACAACAGCAGAAGGAAAAGCATTTTGTTAGGAGGGTGGAAAACTTTGCTAGAAGCCCCCAGAATATGTTTCCTTGCATATTGTTGGCTAGATGTGGATAACATATATACCCTTAAATCAATTCCTGGCAAAGGAAATTGGTTCACTACGATTGGCTGAGTCTAATCCGATTGGCCTGAACCTGGGCATAAGTCATCCTTCCCATAGTTGCTTGGGGAAGAAAGACACCTAAGATGAATCAGGGCTCTGCCTATCAAAAAAGAGGAAACAATGGTTTGTATAGGAAGCCAATAATGTTTATTGGAGAAACAAAGCATCAGACTTTAAGCTAGTGGTTCTAAACCCCAGCTGCACATTAGAATTACTTGGAAAGCTTTTAAAAAATATGTTGATTTAATTGTGCTGGGTTGCACATAGATATTATCAATAGCATTTTATAAAAATCCTGGTGATTTTAATGTATAGCTAAGTTTGAGAACCACTTCTCTAGGTAAACTGAGGATAGAATAAGGAAACAAAACTCTACATGAATCTGCACATATTTAGCTGCTCAAGCACTTTTCCATCTCTACTGAGCAGTACCTAAAAATTAATCAGCGGCCAGCAGGGTAAGGTTACCAACACAAAATCTTAGACCACAGTTAATTTGCCAATGTAAAATGATGCTCACTGCCATAGTCACTGTACATTTTCCAAGAACGTATGATTTTGGGGTACTTAAATACCCAGACAGCCTTCATAGCCAAGCCGAGATGGGGCTTTATGTAAAGATAGGGACATTAGTCCCATTTCTGTGATTAGAGAACTGAGTTGCAAAGAGGCTGTTACTGGAAGAGAAATAGAACTGAAGGTCTTATCTTAGTATCCTGCAGCCACGGTTTCCTCTTTTTACTTATTTACTGTTGCTACTTTGTTCTTGTTTTATGTGAGACAGATGTCACTTGTTTTGGTTAAAGTAAAGCTTCATAATTATAACAGGTACCCTTTATTAACAGCATATTTTGAGCCACGACCACGAACTGTGCTAGGTGCTTTATTACTGCCCCAACATTTGTATAATCACTACAGAAATCACATGCAGTAAATAGTACTAACTCTACTTCATAGAAAAGGATATTGGAACCCAGAGAGTTTGTTACTTCTCCGAGGTCTCATAATTAATTCATTTCTCTGGGATCTAGACTTTGAACCCATAATGCAGTGAAACGCCAAAATGCATTTTGCTATGCACAGAGATTTGATTTTGTGCAGCTTACCAGTTCAGCAACTACCTATTGGTTGACTAATAGGTGATAGGTGTTGGGCTAAGCCTGAGTTGGATTGCATTTTCCTTGCACAGTATAATTTACATTTTTTTTAGAAATGGGTTTAGGCCAGTTGCTTTGCACCAAGCACTTAACATATGATCAAATAATTAAATGAAGAAATGACATGGAATCTTCATTAAGACTGCTTAATTAGGAGTTGCTCAAATTTTAAAGACTAGTGAAACTACCTTGGCAATAATTTCCTTTTCCAGAGGAACTTATTAAAATATAGAAAGTAAAGCCTTTAAACATGTAGCTTATATTGTACTCCCTGATATTTCCAAACAAATACTGAGTTACTGGAGAGTGTGTCTTGAGTTATTCAGTCACACTCCATGTTACTGTTTCTTAATAAAAACAGTACTCTTTTAATAAGTGATATAATTGGTCTGTATGGCTGACATTTATTCAGATACTTGCTTTAGAATGTGTTCTTCTAATTGAAAGATAAGAGGAAAATAAACTGAGTGATGGCTATTAAGGACTCACTGGTTTAGTTTTCACAGGGATAACATTTTCCAAATTACTGAGTTATGATATTGAAAATGAAGGGCAGGCTCCTTGTTGGGGGAAAGTGTTAGAATAGCCCTAATGCAGAATCTCATTAAAGCAACTGTCAGGATTCCTCTATTTTACCATCACCTCCCCTATTCTGTAAGAAGCAACTGTCATTTTGAGTGAGTGTACTGCCAAAGAGGCATTTACAAATAAATGAAAAATGTCACAATTGATTTCACTCCTTCCAGGATACTGTGTGTCAGCTTTGTCACAAACTGTCTTTGTTATTCTCTGTTTTAGATCTCCCACCTGGACATTGGAAATAGCTTTTGATGGTTTAGGGCCTCTTTCACTTGACCCCAGGTAAGCCCTCTATTGGTGACCTTTTATAAATATTTGTAAAACGGTTTGAGCAGTTAGAGAGTATAAAAACATTTTTCTCTCTTTCTCTCTGTAACGGCTGTTTTTGTCAAAAAGCATTTCAATGTCAATATCATTTACTTGCATTTTTGGACATTAGAGAGAATAATTCTGTGCCCTACAGAGCATCGTAAAATTATATAATTCGCATCCTCTTCCCTAATATGATGGTTTGTTATTATAATACTTAATCTAATAATAATTCTAATAACAATTACTTGAAAAGAAGATATATGATTATGCTTTTCCTGTATTTTGAAATAGGTGTCCAAATTTTTATCACTCTTTCTTTATAATATTATCTTGGATATATGCCTTTCATATGATTTATACATAACATTACTGATACACATTCATTATTGCCATTACCATAAACTAGTCCACCAGCACTACTGCCATCATGCTGACATTAGTGAGCACTTACTCTGAGCCATATGCTATATGAATTAGCTATATGAATTAGCTTATGTGAATGTATCACAGTGGTATTTGAATCCTAAATTAATATGGATTTGAAAGAAAAGCAACTAATTAGAAATTGCTAACAGTTGTTACTTTTACCATGGATATTAAATTAAAGTAAATCTTCATATAATTATACTTTAAGAGATTTTAATCAGTATAATTAGTTATAGATTATGGATCATTTAGGATTATTTAACTTTCTACTTGAAAGATAATGGAATAGACCAATTAGGAATATTCTGCTTCTCTTGAAAAATAGAAGTGGAAACAATTCACTCATTCATGCAACAAATATTTATTGAGCACCTATTAAGTGGGAGCTATTTTACACTGAGGACATGATGGTGAAGATTATGTATCTATTTCTCAGGGGCTTACAGTCTAGTGACAAACGGTCAAGAACAGGCAAGTACCCCATCATGTGATGAGTGAAAACAGTAGGGATAAGCATGGGGTACAAAGTGAGAAATGAGGTGGGCATCTAAGCCAGATTAGAGATAAATGCTCAAGGAGGGATGTGGCAGAGGATGGAAAAATATTAAATTTTGGTTACAAAGTAGTTATGGTGTCTGAAGTGTAGTGTTTAAGATAGGGAGGTGTGCCTAAAGAATTCAAGAAGGGGCACATCATGAATGTCATTCTGAACTATATCAAGGAATTCAGGTATAATTGTGAGCAGTAGCAGTTAAACTGGAAAGATTTCATCTGATACTGAATATTTTCTTCAAACTAGGCTGATGAAATTCTCACAGGGCCAGCTTCCTATATCTAATAACCAGGAAAGCAGGCCATTCTTCCTCCTTCACACCTACATAAATAGAATACATTTCCTAGAATATATGGTCTTTGTGAGCAAGGGCCTGGGCTGATGCACCTTGTTTTCCTAGAATCTGTTGCAGCATTTTGCACATAGCAGGCTCTCAGGGTTTGTGGTGTGGGATGACAGGATCAAATGTAAATTCTGGGGAATGGATAGATTGACCCAACAGAGGGTCCCCACAAAGACTGACTACTTAAAGCCATATACTCCTCTTTCCCTGATCAGTTGTCACAAATGGCAAAACTGCTTTCTGCACCTCCTCTTGACTTTTAGATTCATAGTAAGGGGACTCCATCAAAATCAATACAAAATGCAATTTTTAAAATAAACAATAATGTATCAACTTATAAGTGAAAAAATGTATGTCAGTAAATTCTCTTTAAAGACATAAAAAAGATTTGAAGAAAGCTAAGAATAAGTGAAGAAAATGATTTTTAACAAAAGAAGAAATAGCCAATATATCCAAGTTTTATTTATTTTAACTCTAGAAAATTGTATAGTCAATATACATTATAAAAGCTTTCTTTTGCAATGAGAAAGAGATGATAACTATCATTAAATTAATCATATAAGATAATGTATCAAGAAGATAAAGTGTACTTGTTTTGTAAGAAAAACTAATGAGGAGTCTTTAAAAAATATGGTGATTTACAAATCACAAAATTACTTTACTGGTGTATATTATTGTATAGTGTGGACACTTTGGGTTCAGTTACAAAAAAACTTACCATTGTAAAGTTCTCCATTCTAGAGACTTCACTATGACCATCTTTTCTGGAGTTATTCCTTTAAAATGTGCTGTTTTATGGTCACCTTGCTGCCAGATTGGGCTTGAAACCCGTGGAGCATTTCTGTGATTTTTTTTTTTTTTTTTTTTGGTATGGCCACATAAAATTCTGGAAGGACTAAGACACCTACCCAAGGCTACACAGAGTAGGATATCAGCTCTCATGTGATATTTTAGTGACCTAAGGATAGACACAAACTGGAAGTTTCAATAAACTCGATAATTTTAGGACATTTAAAATATTTTCTTCTAAAATGGAAATAACTTTAAAAAATATAAAACCTGGGCTTCCCTGGTGGTGCAGTGGTTGAGAGTCCACCTGCCGATGCAGGGGACACGGGTTCGCACCCCAGTCCGGGAAGATCCCACATGCTGCAGAGCGGCTGGGCCCGTGAGCCATGGCCGCTGAGCCTGCACATCTGGAGCCTGTGCTCCGCAACAGGAGAGGCTGCAACAGTGAGAGGCCCGTGTACCGCAAAAAAAAAAAAAAAAAAAAATCTACATATCTCTCTATATATATAGATATAGATATCTATATATCTATATATATATATATCAAACCTAAACTATATATATATATATATATATATGTATATATATATATATATATATATATATATATATAGCAATAAAGAAAATATGAACAAGGATACCAAGTTGCACACAGAATCTCTCAACCTTAGAGTCACCTGTTGTTCATAGGGTAATGTTAACATTTTGCAAAGTGAAGAAGAGGCAGTTCTCAAAGAAATTCTGCCTAATGTTTTGGAAAAATGGACATTTCTCTGGCTTGCTATCACTCAAAATACAGGTTAAGAATAGCCAAATTAAAGAAAGTCCAATGAAAGTAGAAAAGAGGCCGAAATGAGAGCAGTAGAACTGGAAATGTTGTGAAGGATCAGGATATGCCACCCCAAAATATGCTTCTTTGTCATCAAAATGATGTTTTTGTCCCTAGTTTTCATTTTTTTTATTTTTTGTTTTTATTTTTTAAAAATTTTGATTGGAGTATAGTTGATTTACAATGTTGTGTTAGTTTCAGGTGTACAGCAAAGTGAATCAGTTATACATATATCCACTTTTTTTTTTTTTTTTAGATTCTTTTCCCATATAGGCCATTACAGAGTATCAAGTAGAGTTCCCTGTGCTATACAGCAGGTTCTTATTAGTTATCTATTTTATATATAGTAGTGTGTATATGTCAATACTTTGGGATTGGGCATCAAAATGATTTTGAGCTGAATGTATTTAGTTTCTGAAATCTCATATCTGCCTAAAAGCAGAGCCTCCCCAAAGATCTCAAAAGTCACTAAATTGAGCTACCCTGGTGGCGCAGTGGTTGAGAGTCCACCTGCCAATGCAGGGGGCACGGGTTCGTGCCCCGGTCCGGGAAGATCCCACATGCCGCGGAGCTGCTGGGCCCGTGAGCCATGGCCGCTGAGCCTGTGTCGCGAGCCTGTGCTCCGCAATGGGAGAGGCCACAACAGTGAGAAGGCTGCGTACTGCAAAAAAAAAAAAAAAAAAAAAAGTCACTAAATCTTCTGCAAAGCTACTGTAATCTTCTCATCACACCCAAACAGACTTTGTCACAAGACTGACATATCCCCATTGGTTCTTCTAAGGTCCCTTTTATCTTTCCAAAATGTCCTTTGTTTTTCTATAAGTGCCCTTTCTCCCCTTCCCCTTCCTCTAGTGAATTAGGTCTATAGACCCCAAATTCCAACCATCCCTTTGAGGTATTCATCTCTGAGTTCTCTCTTATGTATGCTCAATGCACATGTAAATGAATTTGTTTTTCTTTTTTAATCTGTCTTTTGTCAGTCTAATTTACAGGGACCTAGCCAATGAACCTAAAATGAGTAGAGGAAAAAAAATATTTGTTTCCTCCCCTACTAATTGACTACTTTGGGTTCTGTACCACACAGTCATACTGAGTACTAAGAACTTCACTTTAGGAACATTTAGTGTAGGAACTTGCTTCCCCACAACTGTTGGTATCTGATCTCAAGTTTAACAGCCCTGCCTCTAGGTTACAGCTGGTCCAGGTGAAATAATACTAATGAAGAGATTAAAGTTGGACCATAGAGGCATTCTAAATGTCCTCATACTGCTAAACGACTTTAGCAAAAACATGACCCTCTGTCTTTAACAGCAAGTATGAATTTCTAATAAGTAAAATGAAAACCTGATTACTTCCTTTAAAGTAAGAAAGTGCCCAGAGAAATCAGCCCCAAATCCTTCAATAACACCTGTAACGGCAAAAGGGTATTTCTAACAAATAAGACAAAAATGATTATTTTCTTTATTGTAGCAAGAGCTCAAACAAATCAGAAACACCACTAACTCCTTTATATATTTAGAGTAAAGAAGTGAATCAAAAGTTCACAAAACAGGCTTTCGTCTAGTAAGAGAAAGAAATTTTTTAAAAAAGAAAGAAAGGCAGACGATGTGGCCAGGCCTATCAGTGGGATGTGTAAACAACTGTTGGCCGGACAATTGGCAGAGGGCTGGCTCTGGCTGGGCCAGGTGGTGGGAACAGTATGAGGCGCCGGCTGCCCTGTTTCGGGGTCACTTCCTGTGCTTATTCCGTCTGTTGGTTTCCTTCTTTTGCGTCCACCTTCTGACTTGGATAGCACCTGTTCTGTACCATTACCTTGGCAGGCAGCTTTCATGTACATTTTAACACATTCTCTGTGCCAAATTCTCTCCTTAAGTTACCAAAGGCAATTGTTAAAATACTTGCAGAGCAAGTGAGATAAAAAACAGTTTTCTATAAAGACTAAGGAGTCATGTATGCTACTGGCAGTATGCTACTGCTTGTGAATTTTGTACACAACATTTGAAGCTGGCTTGTTGATGAGAAAAGCATTAATTGTTTTTAATTGTCTGAACAAAGGGGTGTAAATTTCCTCCATTCTGTTGCCGTTTATTGGATGTCTGTTCATGCTAACGTGCCCAATTTGGCTTCTCTTTTTCTTTAACATAGCTCTGCAAATTTCCAGGAACTAAGACAAAAACAGTTCTTTTATATTAGGACGTAGCCTTTTCCCAGCAATATAGTGTGGCTAATGCCAACCTGTTGTCTGGAGACTAGGAACTTTACACGTGTGTTTTCTAAATGATAGGTATTTTGAAATTTTCTATAAAAAATTTGATAGAATTTCTTCTCTTTGTAGTTGCAGCCCATTTATGTACTTTTTGCCTTATGAAGATGGAAGGGGAGAATCAAAACATCCCTCAAAACTGGAATAATACAGTTTTGGGTGGGACACATGGTCCTTTTACTAGAAGTAAGATTTTGCACACAGGAGAACCAAAGCTTTTCTCACATTTATTTCTCTTACCGTATCACTCTTCTTTACCACCAAACTCTTACTGGATGTTTATTCCTAAAATATTGACATTCGGGTAACATGGATTTCAAAGAAAACTTTTCAGAAACTCTTTCCTCTCAATGCCTATCATGCCACATTCCACATTCCATTTAATTTTAAAGCCATTTAATTTTAATTGGGAATGAAGTAAAGTGCCTATTATAAAGACAATTTAGAGATGAATTCTAGTAACACATTATTTTTGATCACCATGTATCTGAATCATCTTTTGTAAAATTTTTACATACTGCATTACATTTATTTTTTTTCTAAATTAGAAAATTGAAATGTGTGATGATACAGCTAAAGCACAGATTCAGCCCAGAAAGATGAAGGGCAATGGTTAAATAACAAAAGTTAATGGTCAAGGGATTTGACAGCTTTAAAAATGCAGTGTGTTTATTTAGTACATTTAAAGTGGGTTAATCAATCAACCATTCAACATATTCTAAGTATGTGGCATGTGTGTGAAAATGCACTGGGTGCTATAAAATACATATTTTTAAACAATCAAAAAGCATTACTGTTCTCCATTTATGATTTTAATTATTATAGAGTATAGAGGAGTTCAGTATGTTTCCTGATACAGAACTGTTTACAATTATAGGAAAACAAAATAGGCCGTGAAAATATAATACAGAAATAGAGAATAGGAACGTATTTACATAGGTGCTAATTATGAGGTGAAGGCAGTATTTGTAAGAGTCATTAGAAAAGGCCTAAATCTGTGTGCTGGGGACATCTCAGAGAAGGCAATTTAGAGGCACTATGGTTTGAGGTGGACTGTGACACGAGAATTTGGGTAGATGAAAGAGGTAAATAGATACTTTTTGTTTGAGGGGAGGGGGGTGACCAAGCAGCATGACCCATAAAGGCAGTGGTTTAGAGTAAATAGACACTTTTTGTTTGGGGGGAGGGGGGTGACCAAGCAGCATGACCCATAAAGGGAGAATGGCAGTTCGAGAAGTAGGCATTAGTGACCGGCACAGAGGATGTGTCCTGGGAACTTATTGGATGTGAGGAGAGGTAGAGGCAGGGCCTTCAAAGCCAGGCATAGTGCTTTACACCGAGGCAGTGGACTGCGATAAGTTCTTGAGCTGGGAGTGCCATTATGAAGATAGGGTCTTCTGTGAAATGATCCTGAGCTGGGACTAGAGCAGGATGGTTGGTGGGAGGGAGTTGTGGACATCTAGGCACAAGAGGAGTAAGCTGAATTAGGGTGCTGATGGGGGAGTGAATGAAGAAATACAGTGTAAGTAATTAAGCCATATTTTACTGATACTTATTTCTTATTTACAAATGTGGTACAACAATGAACACATTCCGGAGTTAGTAATTAGCAATCAGGTTAAATTACTTTGATTACCTTTTACATTTAATGAAAAACATTTTAAGAAAGCTACTTTCTAAGATGTTTTCTAGTCTGCTCTCTCTATATAGTTTCTCTTTTGCTGATCCTTCATTCTTTCCTTCTCCTTCTACCTCTCTCACCCTTTTTCTCTGTCCTCTCTCACTTTCCCTTCTAAAAGAACAAAAATTTAGGCTGCTTTTTATTGTTATTTAAATAAATTAATCATCATTTTATATAGTAGTTTAAACCTCATATAGGCTTAAGATTTAAAAGTAGCACCTTGCTAATATTTCTTTCCAGGCGGCTCCTGAGACAATGATTTTCAACTCTTCTATTTTTTTCTTCTGATAGCTCTATGCTTAAGTAGTTATTTCTTGATTTATAGACACTTGATACTATCTATTGACTTCTTGTTTTGTTGGTTGAGAATTAGTTTTTCTAAGATCTCATACCCAGCTATCCAAAATATCCTCCCTTTAAAAAAAAAAAATACGGTTATATCACAATTGTTCAATAAATTGTTTACACATTTGTAATAATAAGTGAATATCACTTACTTCCGAGCCAGGACTTATATTATGATTTTTTTCCTTTCTCATACATTTTTAAGGATTAACTTTCCTTTTTTGTTTGCTTAGTTTTCTGTATATCTGTTACTCTTTGTTCCCAAATATTCTATAAAAGACCTATTAAATGGCCATCAGTAACATTTTTAAATGATTTTTTATTGTTGTTGTTCTCAGAAAAGTGTGGCCTTGAATGGCTTCATTATTAAAGACAAATAGAGGCCCCGAGAAAGAATTTATTCCTCAGCTTAGGATACAAGAAAAACCAAAGAATCTAAAAGAAACAAGAAAGTGTTCTGAAATACCAACAAAATAAACTCCTCTTTAGCTTGATGAGAGAGAGAAGGATAAGAATAAAGAAGGGAACAGATTCAGATGAAACTCATAAACGATTGGCTACATTAAACTTTTTCTGGTTTTGGCCTGGAGATATTCCTGTTGCACCCCTTCATCCTCCTGCATCAGTTGTGGCTTTTGTTTCTAGGCCTAGTACAGCTGCCATTCTGAATGTTTCTTTCCCACTTTTTGTATTAGGACCCTTTGGTACCTACATCTTATTTCAGCCTCCAACGGCTTTCTAAGAAAGGGTGCCTGGGAAAGTCTTCTGTCTCCTTACAAGCTAGATGTGTCTTTATTCTGCCCTCCTGCTTGACTGATAGTTTGGGTGATCACAGACTGCTTCCTCTCAGAAGTCTGAAAGCTCTACTTTCTTACAGTCTTTCTGTTGAGAAGTCAGAGGCCATTCTAATGGTAGATGCTTCTTTTCTTAGGAAATTTTTGATCTCTTTAGTGAGCATCTGTGTGCCTTTTCAAACTGAATTTTCAGCTTGGTAATTTTCTTATTGGTATCGTTATATTATTGTGATTTTCTTTCCTCTTTATTTTGGCAACTCCTATTGAAAAAAAATGCTGGCTATCCTGGATTAATTCTCTGACTTTACCCCTGCTAACTCTCCATTTCTTTTTGTCTCTTGTGTTTCCTTGATTTTGTCTTTTATTATTATATTCCTAATTTTTAGGAACTCTTTATTCTGTGATTGTTCCTAATTTATGATATCCTGTT